>NC_057852.1:10079424-11329424 GCF_015237465.2 Chelonia mydas | reverse complement strand
GAAGAGTACCCGGAAGTCACCTACTACAGAACAGGCCCAACAAAGAAAATAACAGAACGCCACTAGCCATCACCTTCAGCCCCCAACTAAAACCTCTCCAACGCATCATCAAGAATCTACAACCTATCCTGAAGGACGACCCATCACTCTCACAGATCTTGGGAGAGAGGCCAGTCCTTGCTTACAGACAGCCCCCCAACCTGAAGCAAATACTCACCAGCAACCACACACCACACAACAGAACCACTAACCCAGGAACCTATCCTTGCAACAAAGCCCGTTGCCAACTGTGTCCACATATCTATTCAGGGGACACCATCATAGGACCTAATCACATCAGCCACACTATCAGAGGCCCGTTCACCTGCACATCTACCAATGTGATATATGCCATCATGTGCCAGCAATGCCCCTCTGCCATGTACATTGGTCAAACTGGACAGTCTCTACGTAAAAGAATAAATGGACACAAATCAGATGTCAAGAATTATAACATTCAAAAACCAGTTGGAGAACACTTCAATCTCTTTGGTCACTCGATTACAGACCTAAAAGTTGCAATTCTTCAACAAAAAAACTTCAAAAACAGACTCCAACGAGAGACTCCTGAATTGGAATTAATTTGCAAACTGGATACAATTAACTTAGGCTTGAATAGAGACTGGGAGTGGATGGGTCATTACACAAAGTAAAAGTATTTCCCCATGTTTATTCGCCCCCTCCACCGCCCACTGTTCTTCAGACGTTCTTGTCAACTGCTGGAAATGGCCCACCTTGATTATCACTACAAAAGGTTCCCCCCTCCCCTGCTCTCCTGCTGGTAATAGCTCACCTTAAGTGATCACTCTCGTTACAGTGTGTATGGTAACACCCATTGTTTCATGTTCTCTATGTATATAAATCTCCCCACTGTATTTTCCACTGAATGCATCCGATGAAATGAGCTGTAGCTCACGGAAGCTTATGCTCAAATAAATTTGTTCGTCTCTAAGGTGCCACAAGTACTCCTTTTCTTATAGCTGCATGGGAACAAATATTTAATAATGGGCTCTTTGGTCTAGCAGAGAAAGCTATAACATGATCCAAGTGCTGGAAGTTGAAACTAGATAAATTCAGACTGGAAATAAGGTGTACATTTTTAACTGTGGGAGTAATTAGAACCATAGAACCACAGGGTTAGAAGGGACGACAAGCATCATCTAATCTAACCCCCTGCCAAGATGCAGGATTTGTTGGCTCTAAACCATCCAAGACAGATGGCTCCAGCCTCCTTTTGAAAACCTCCAGTGAAGGAGCTGCCATGACTTCCCTAGGCAGTCTGTTTCATTGTCCTACTGTTCTTACAGTTAGGAAATTTTTCCTGAGATTTAATCAAAATCTGCTATGCTGTAGTTTTAAGTCATTGCCTCTTGTCCTGCCCCCTGTGGCAAGAGAGAACAACAAGGGCTGATATTCACTTCAATACAAACATATAGCACTGTTGGTTTAGATTAATAATAGAACAAGTTTATTAACAAAAGAAGATAAAATTTTAAATGAGTTCAAGTATAAGAGATCAAGTTTAGAAAGGCTTACAAGCAAATTAAAGTGAAAACACACATCTAAAAGTCTAAAACTTAATTTAGCAAGTTTTGGTTCAAGGCTTTGTTTCAGATGGCCTTTCTCATCCATCATTTTCCAGCAAGATGGTGGCTGACCCTCTCCTTGGTCAGGATCTCTCGCAGAGGCCCAAAGGTGCTTTGTCATCTTAGGTGAAAGAGAGAACTTGGGTTCTCTGCCCCTTTCTTTTGTATGCAGCGTCGTTGTAGCTGTGCCAGTCCCAGGATATTAGAGAGACAAGGTGCGTAAGGTAATATCTTTTAGTGGACCAACTTCAGTTGGTGAGAGAGACAAGCTTTTGAGCCACAGAGCTCTTCTTGAGGTCTGGGAAAGGTATTGGGAAAGATACTCCACTCTATTGGGAAAAAGAAAAGGAGTACTTGTGGCACCTTAGAGACAAACAAATTTATTTGAGCATAAGCTTTCGTGAGCTACAGCTCACTTCATCGGATGCATGCAGTGGAAAATACAGTGGGGAGATTTATATACATAGAGAACATGAAACAATGGGTGTTACCATACACACTGTAACAAGAGTGATCACTTAAGGTGAGCTATTACCAGCAGGAGAGCGGGGAGGGGGGGGGAACCTTTTGTAGTGATAATCAAGGTGGGCCATTTCCAGCAGTTGACAAGAACGTCTGAGGAACAGTGGGCGGTGGAGGGGGCGAATAAACATGGGGAAATACTTTTACTTTGTGTAATGACCCATCCACTCCCAGTCTCTATTCAAGCCTAAGTTAATTGTATCCAGTTTGCAAATTAATTCCAATTCAGCAGTCCCTCGTTGGAGTCTGTTTTTGAAGTTTTTTTGTTGAAGAATTGCAACTTTTAGGTCTGTAATCGAGTGACCAAAGAGATTGAAGTGTTCTCCAACTGGTTTTTGAATGTTATAATTCTTGACGTCTGATTTGTGTCCATTTATTCTTTTACGTAGAGACTGTCCCGTTTGACCAATGTACATGGCAGAGGGGCATTGCTGGCACATGATGGCATATATCACATTGGTAGATGTGCAGGTGAACGAGCCTCTGATAGTGTGGCTGATGTGATTAGGCCCTATGATGGTGTCCCCTGAATAGATATGTGGACACAGTTGGCAACGGGCTTTGTTGCAAGGATAGGTTCCTGGGTTAGTGGTTCTGTTGTGTGGTGTGTGGTTGCTGGTGAGTATTTGCTTCAGGATGGGGGCCTGTCTGTAAGCAAGGACTGGCCTGTCTCCCAAGATCTGTGAGAGTGATGGGTCGTCCTTCAGGATAAGTTGTAGATCCTTGATGATGCGTTGGAGAGGTTTTAGTTGGGGGCTGAAGGTGATGGCTAGTGGCGTTCTGTTATTTTCTTTGTTGGGCCTGTCCTGTAGTAGGTGACTTCTGGGTACTCTTCTGGCTCTGTACTCACTGCACCTTCAATGGTCCCTTAGAATATGTGCTAACTTCTTATGCTAAACAATCTGTTCTACCTTGCATTTAGCTGTGATGCTTGGAGTACCTTTCCCACAACTGAAGGAGAGCTCTGTGTGGCTCGAAAGCTTGTCGCTCTCACCAGCCGAAGTTGGTTCAATAACAGATATACCTCACCCACTTTGCCTTTCTTTTTGTAGTCCATTGAAATTTTTAAATGGATTTTTAAAATGAACTTTACCCCTCAAAGTAAAGTCTATTCAAGCTGTGAGGAAGGCGACATGGAGTCTTGTGATGAAGGAAGCTCTGTGCTCTTTCACTTGTGTTCACTGAAATGCAAATTGTTCTGTTTCCTGCCATCTCATCCCCTTGCTGTCTTGATGATCCTGTTTACTACTTCCATGTAAACTGAGGTAAACACACATTCCTTTGTTTAGGATAAGCCTGTTTAACAACTTTTGCCTAGGCAGGGGAGTCTGGTTTTGAACATGTGCTAATAATGTCATACAGAGGGATTTCATAACTTTATGTATAATTTTTCTACATACATTTCACCATGGTATTATTGACCGGAAGTTATTTTTCAAATGATACCTCACAAGGCATATTTTGTACACAGATTATGTACACCGTAGTATGTAGGATGTGAATACAGGGGTGCTTTGGGTCACAGTGGGCCCATAACTGGTTGAAAGATTATACTCAAAGAGTAATTATCAGTGGTTCACTGTCAACTGGTAGGGCATATCTAGTGGGGTGGTACAAGGGTCTGTCCTGGACCTGGTACTACTCAATATTTTCATTAATGACTTGGATTATGGAGTGGAGATTATATTTATAAAATTTGTGGATGACACCAAACTGGGAGAGGTGGCAAGCATTTTGGAGGACAAAATGTACTTTAGAATTCAAAATGACCTAAACAAATTGGAGACTCAGTCCGAAATCAAACAAGATAAAATTCAATAAAGGTAAATGCAAAGTACTGCATTTATGATGGAAAAACCAAATGTACAAATATAAAATGGTGAATAACTGGTACGGCAGTAGTACGGCTGAAAAGGATCTGGAGGTTATCATGGATCACAAATTGAATATAAGCCAACAATGGGATGCAGTTGCAAAAAAGGCTAATATTCTGGACGTATTAACAAATATGTATGATATGGGAGGTAATTGTCCCGCTCTGCTCAGCACTGGTGAGGCCTCAGCTGGAGTAGTGTGTTTGGTTCTGGGTAACACTCTTTAAGAAAGATGTGGACAAACTGGGGAAGTCCAGAGGAGAGCAACAAAAATGATGCAAGGTTTAGAAAACCTGCTCTATGAGGAAAGGTTAAAAAACTGGGCATGTTTTGTTTTGAGAAAAGAAGGCTGAGGAGAGGACCTGATAAGTCTTCAAATATGTTAAGGGCGGTTATAAATAAGACTGTGATCAATTGTTCTCCACATCCACTGAAGGTCAGACAAGAAGTAATGGGCTTAATCTGGAGCAAGGAAGAATTAAGTTAAATGTTAGGAAACTTCTGACTTTACGGGTAATTAAGTTCTGGAGCAGGCTTCCAAGGGAGGTTGTTGAATCCCCATCATTGGAGGTTTTAAAGAACAGGTTAGACAAACACCTGTTAGGAATAATATTAGGTATAGTTGGTTCTCTCCCAGTACAGGGGGGCTGGAGCCCTACATTTCTGTGATTCTATGTTTATGGGGGGGTTCCTCTCATGTGTGATTGGTAGAACGGAAGAAAGCGCAAAGGTGCTTGTTTCAAATATAACAAGTGGGTGATGGAGGCTGGTATCACGGGCAGAGGAGAGATGTTAGTGGATTCACTGTTAGCAAATGAGAGGGAAGTAAGGTGGGGATGGGCCATGAAGTGAAGACAGGGAATTTGTGTTTGATGTAATGGAAAAGAATGAGCCAATGGAGGGATGCAAAAAAAGTGTTGACATGATCAAAACGAGGAACAAGGGAAATGATCTTTGCACAGCAGTGTTTTGAGTGGATAAATGCGAAGCTTTTATCAAGGCCAAAGGAAAGAATGCTGCAGTAATAAAGATGTAAGATGACAAGGGTCTGGATGAGAAAAGGCATGTCTTTATTTAGGTGTTAAAAAGCCACCCCCTTCACTGACAACTATTTTGAATTCTCCTATGCTTTAGGCAGAACATGAAATAAATTCAGATTAAAAGTGTTTGGGCTTTTTTAAAGTTAGAAATGGGGCAACATTGTTCTTGCAGCCTTAACTCTGGAGTATTGTCACTTTTCTCCTCTTGCTTTCACAGGAAGACAAGGCTCATGGAAAAACTGTACAGTAGCCAAAAGGATTGGTAAAGGTGCTCAGGCTACAATAATCTATGAGCATTTCAGGAAACCTGTAAATTTTCTTGCTTTCAGACCTGAGGAGAGCTCTTCTTGCAGTGAAGTAAATTCAGAGGAGAATACTTCTGGCCCAAAAGTTTCTTCCTCCTGTGAAAATACACTGAACAGGAATGGTTCGGTAGCTGAAGCCAATGATACCCAAGTGGAACATAACATATCTGGAAGGTGGGATTCATCACAAGTGCAAGAAAATGAGTCAAGTCTGCCGCTTGTGGCTGGTGTAGATACCAGTGGAAGCATTAGTAGTGACCACAAGGTGAATCTAAAATGCATTATTTCAGATGATAATTTTACCACAGTTTCTGCTGCCCACAGTAGTAGTGACTCAAGTACTGTAATTACTTCAAGACTCATTATGGATCCAAGACTAAAGAAAAGAGAAGGAAACTCAGGAAAACAAAACACTGAGGCAGTTTTTCATGGGAATTCAACATCTGAGAATGGGCTGGAATATCTCAACTCAGAAATGAAAATATCAGCCACTTTAAATATACCTTCACCTGAAGAACCTCCTCTGCTTAATGACCCAAAACAAGGTCAACTTAGACAGAGACATGAGGAGCAAGCATCACGGAAAGAGACAGCTTTCATAAAAGAGTTTAAATCCACAGTGAATACAGACAAAGAACACACTGTGGAAAATAAGCAAGTGGCTGGTAGGGTAACAAAACTTCATAAAGGAGTAGTGGAGCCATTTGCATTGCAGGATATTCACACACATGCTGCTTCAAAAACTGTTATTGAAGAAAAGCACATCACAACAAATGAGAACCGTCTCTGTGATAGAAAAGACTTGAAAACACACCAGATTACTGTGGGAGAACAACTGAGGAAATGTTCATCTTTTCCATTTGGGGATACAAAACCTGAGATAGACTTGCAGGAGAGTTTGTCCATGAAAGACAAAGCAGACCACTGCTACAAAGAAAAAAGTTCCAATCTTCATAAGAACAATATAAAGCATTTACCTGTTCATGATAGCAAAAAGAACTTAAGTTTCACTAAAAAGTTAAGGCATAATGATCCTCCTCCTGATCAGAAGTGCTCGTCTGTGTCAGTTGGAAAGTCAGTTGCATCAGTGGTACCTGCTAACTTTGCCTGCAACACACACTCTGAAGCCATGCCTCACAGAATTGCAGATTCAAGCAGCTGCCAGTATTCCAGATCGCAAAAGGGTTCCAATCACCATACGCCGTCAGTGGTAGGGAATATTTTCTCTTTCTTCTCTGTAGATTGTCAAAACAAAAATTCAAAGAAAGCGCCTGCAGAGGACCTCAAAAAAAGAGAAAAACAAAGGTCACACTCATCTCTGTCTCATGCGTGGAGGCAGGGCAAAATATCAGTAGCACAGAACAAAAATAATGCAGATAAAAAATCTAAGATTTCCCATCGAGTGTGTAATGGTCTTTACCCACTTAAGAAACATGATAAAGGGCAGGGATCAGCACAACTGAACCATTCTAAATGGGATAAATATGCCTCAATGAAAGGAGGGCAGAAATTTAAGGAATCACAATCTATTAATTTAACAGTACTTGAGGATAATCAAATACATACTCCTGAACAGTCTTTGCATGATGATAAAGGCATGAACATAGGCATCCAACATCCTGAAAATATTAAATCTCATGAAGGCAAGACAGAATATACTGGGAAAACGCATAACCAGTTACAAGAAAATAATTATACTTCTGCAATAGGAAACAGTTCAACAGATTCTTACTTAACATATGCTGAAAATACTTTGACCTCAAACAGTGAATATGAAGTTAATAGTGAGGGTTTTGATACACAGGATTATACTTTAGACAGTGGTGTCCATGGAAAAATGCATCTTTTTAAACATGCTATGAGAAAACAATATGCCAAAGTGGAAGAGGACAAGTGTGTCTGTCATCATGTTGCTTGTGAATCTGTTCCTAGTGATCAAATGGTTGGTGAAGAAAACTTTCACCAAAGTAAGCTTCAAGACACTTTGCTTTCTGAAAAAGCCAATGTTGATGAAGGCCCTATAAAGGCCCATAAATTAATATATTCAGCAACTGAAATTACAAACAAAAATTGCGTAGGTAAAAGAGAAGATGCTATAAAAGAAGTAAAAGACAATTCTTCCATCAAAGAAACAGTGAATGACCAGATATATTTGTCTCATGCTATCTGCAGAACAGACAAAGTATTGAGAGGTTGCTTCAATAAAGAATGCTTATGTTTCCTTGGAGAAAATGAGCCAGTGTCATTAGACAAATATTTCTGCAGGGATAGCAAAGAGAGTGATGCTTCTGGAGCTGCATTTTTAGATGAAGAGCAGAGTTGGATCTGTAATCAGGAAATGGGGACCGATATAAATGTTCATGATTTCAATCAAATGCACACATGCCAACTTGAAAAAGAATTTAGCAACGTCCCAGGAGTCTGGCTGGAAGTTTGTGACACTCCTCATATTCTGGATTTAAAAAGATCAGATTCTGATTTAAACTTAATTTTTGAAGAAGGATATGCATTAACAGGAGCATATTTGATGGAAACAGAAAATATTACCACTTCTGTAAAGGAAAAGGGAATGATTCCAGATAACAAAAGAGAATCAGAAGAGTTGTCTGCCACAGCAGAGTTTTGCAGATCTATAGCACTGCCAGAGGCTCATCAATGGGAGGAGCAGAATACTGTTATGCTAATCACCACCATATCCATGCCTTCTGGAAATGTGGAACACGAAGAAAGGGGATGTTCCAAACCTCAGGAAACACATGTTTCTGAGAAAAACTCATCTTGCCATGAAAATAGCGTGCAGGAAATATTTAAACAGATGATGGAGGAGAAATGTGAGGATATTTTTCTCCAGGACTTGGAATTTGAAAGTGAGATTGAAATTTCTCTGGAGCAGCATGAGGAATCTCTCTCAGTACCACAAAATCCACATAGTCATGAAGGTGGATCTGATGAGGAGGTTGATTCACTGTATCAGTACTTGACAGATCGTATAGACTGGGAAAGTTTATCTGGAAACACCAGCCAGAAGATATTAGAGAAAAGTGAAGATCATTGTTCGTCAGGGAAAAAATCTTGCACAAAGGAAGATAAAACAGAATCTTTAAGTGCAACTGTGTGGCCTGACTTACAAATTACAGTAACCAACATACTTAAATCAGGATTCAGCCCCCCCAACATTGGAATTGCAAGAGAGATGTGGAGATGTGCAATTGAATCTCCAGGATTAGAAGTCAATATGGAATTGTCAGGAGAGCAAAGAAGTGAAGAATATATACAGAATTTGGATCTTACAAATAAAATGGAAACATGCCTACCTATCTGTGTTCATGAGGCAGACAGTCATATGCCTGAAAAAGAAAGCAAAACTTTCACTGTACCTGTTACTGTTTCTGATGTATTGAATAAAGTAAGTAGCTTTTATGGTACAAAACCAAAAGATAATAGTAATGAATTTAAGAGTAAAAAAGGTGTGCAATCAAAAGTTAAGAGAAAGCATCCACGTAATAAATCTCTAACAAATAAAATGAGGCCTCAGAAAGCTTCAACACGTTCACCTATATACAGAAATCCAAAACTTTGTGGTAAAAAGAGAGAACACTATTCATCTGAAATGTTTTCTTTATTGTTTGAGGGACGAATGAAAACACTTGCACAGTCTGAAAAACACATTAAAAATGTTCTAAATACTCTTTGTAGTGAAGCATCCTTATGCAAAAGTAAGCGTCTATCCAAAAAAATAGATGGTGCTATGTTTCACTTAAGGAAAGCTCAGAGGAGAGTTCTCAAATCTCTAAAAATTGTAACTAAAGTTGGAGAGAAAAGACAAAAGGGTCCCTTACCAAAATGTTATGAAATAATATGTAACGACTTATGGGAAAGCTGTGATCTTGAAGGTCATAGTTTCTTGACAACTGGGAAGTATTCTTCTGCTCACTTTTCTCAGAAAAGAAAGTATAACATGAAGGAAAATAAACGAACTGTAGCGTTTAAGAAAGCAAGTGACACAGTTACATGTTTGCCAATAAAACAAAGGTTTAAAAATAAAGGGGATAAAATGAGAGAAATGGTTTCAGAGGAAGACATGCACGCAAGGTCCACTACAGGTTGTGCACCGGTTGTGTTGAAAGATATTATAAGTCAGATGCGTCATTGTAAATCTGACTTACCTGTGGCTTCTTCAGTAACTTGTAGTCAGTTTTCGGCTGCTACATGCAAGGCATATTTGGCTTTTGAGGGTGACAATGTGAGAGATACGAGAAGAATAACGGAACTTCAAACAGACTCTGAAAACTCTCTAGGTTTAGACACCATTGGGCTAGAAGATACGGAACTAACTAATAAGGAGCACAAGGTTTTTGTAAATGTTTCATCTAAAATTCATATTCAAGGGACTGCTGGAAAATGTGGCAGTGTAACAGGACAAGACCATATCTCTGAAGCAAATACATTTAACAACAAAAATATCTCAAGACCTTTGAGCTTGCCTGTCGAAAAGGATGATTCTGTAGAATTTTGTACAGACAAAAGAAAAGATGGAGCTTGTAAGACTAATGTAAAGATGAATGCTGTCATACATACATCACTATTAAAAACAGCTGCAGAGAGCTGTTTAAATGCAAACACCAACAAGCAAGGTGTTTCCACACTCTCCGCCACTCACAAAAACCTGGACAGTATTCTTTCTACTGAAAAAGAGACTGTGTTTTCTGCTGGCAGTGAGGGTATGTCCACAAATCAGAGTGTTGGTATTGGAAACTTTTCTTCAGGCTCAATGAGGCAGATGCCTGCAGCAGGAGGAAAACATGAGACCAGCGTATCTCAAGTTCCATTAGACCATGAAATTATTAGTGCTAAAGGTGCATCTTTGAAAATAAGCTCAAACATTTCATCTGAGAGAATTTTAGAAACCCATTCTTTTGAAACGCCAACAGTACCTCTCAGCGGACAGCCGCAAGATAGAGGCTATGACAGAAAAGAAACTTCATATTCAGACATGCGTTGTCTGAGTAATTGCAGTAAAGTAGCTGAAAAGGAGGCACATGTTACCGAGACTATCAAATTGGAACCACTGGCAAAAAATTTGTATAAGAGAGAAAATAATATAGAGACAGAGAATTTAAAGAATGTATCTTCTGAGTCATTAGTATACAATGCTCTGACCCCGTTTTCAAATCAATACATTTCACAGGAAGTTGGACAGAATACGTTTCCAAAAATAAAGGAAACGGGGCTAATGGAAAGCAAAGTGAAATCACCTGTAAATCTGTATTTGCTAAAAGATGTACCTGGGAGATCCTCTGCTAAGGTCGTTTTGGAACAAAAGAGCATAACACACAGTGAAGGTCACGCTAGGTGTAATAAGGAATCCAGATGCATTCAGAGTTCTTCAAACAGCAGCAGTGCTTTCACTGCACCTGTCCTAAGGAAGCCAATTGATAAGAAATTTGCCAAAAGAAATGAAGATTGGAAAGAAAGCACTAACAAAGATCGCCAAATTAACTCAGAGTTGAAATCAGGAATTGTGGCAAAACAAGGTATTCCAAACATTACCGGGGTTCATGATGCTTCACCAAGCAAAACACATCAGCATCTTACAGCCCATATGGCTAAACTGAATGCAGATAATCTCTCAGGTGATGATCCTAACAAATGTAAGGGCCTCAATAGTAAAAACAAGCATAGAGGAGTTGGGACAGAACTGAAATCTCTTGCTTTCATAACTGAAATATCAAATATTTTACAAAAAGCAGATGAAACATCATCTCTGAAAATGTTACAGGAACAGATTACAGTTTGTGATAACCTTCTTCCTTCATTTGTTAAAGCTTTTGAGGAAAAGCAAGGGTGCTCATTTAAGCACATCTTGGTTTCTCGAGAGTTACTGGTTGAAAAAAAGCTATGGACTAACTGTAAATCGAAGTTAAAATCACATGCTGTAGATTCGCTGGTGGAACTCCAAATGATAATGGAAACAATTCAGTTCATTGAAAACAAAAAGTGCTTTCTAGAAAGGGAGCCAACTTTCCGAAGCTTGCTTTGGTATGATGGTTCACTGTACGGGGAACTGCTTGGTAGGCCATCAGGGTATCAACAACAATCCAGTTTCTTTCCAGCTTTCCAAAGAAGGCTGAAATACAATGTTTTTCGTGAGCTACAGAGCTACCGTAGACAGTTATTAGAGCTCTTTGAAAAAACAAGGTGGGAAAACAAATCTTACTATGCATTCTTGAAATTCAGACGAGAGATTGATGAGTGTGAAGCTGTGATACAACAGAATTCTGATTGCTTAGATTTTTTCCTCTCTGTGCCTTTTACTTGTGGAGTTAACTTTGGAGATACTTTAGAAGATTTGGAAACTGTAAGGAAAAGTGCTGTGGAACTGATAAATACGTATAGGAACCTTCCAGATGCTCACTCCTATGCAGAAAAAGAGGACCATCTGTGGGTTATAATGGAAATTATCTCCACAAAGATAAGCTTTATAAAGGCCTGTGAATCAATGAATATGAAAGCTTCACTCTTTGGCCTTGAGCATATATTTTTTGATGCTGCTAAAAGTCTTGTATGGAAAGACAGACATCTGTTGTTAAATAAAGCCTCTCCCGATAAGAAAAAACAACTTCTGTGCAAAATAAACCAAGATGCTCTCTCCAGGCTGTATGAAGTTTATGAACATGTGGCAGAAGAGTTTAGAACTGAAAAATCTAACAACATTACTGAGAAGAAAAATGATACAGAAAAGTCAAAATATTGTGAAAACAAAGGCAAACATGGAGATGAAAACTCTGACTTCCTCAATGTTTTGCTTTCACATCCTGATATTTGCTGTGTTGGAGAAATATTAGATGAAGCTCAGTTTGCAGACCTCAAGAAGTTACAGCAGCTAATGCTCAGATGTACAGAACATTTAGAAAGCTTAAAAATGTATTTTCAGATTTTGCAGGAGGAGGATGTCAATAAAATCTTGATCACAGAGCAAAATGTGCTAGACACAATGAAAAATGATGGCATTAATGCTATAATTTTAAAGCCTGAAGCTGTTGAGACTTACATTGAAGTACTAATGATGTATGAAACAGTTCACTTCCTTAAAAATTCAATAGCAAGAAAAATAGATGAACAAAGATTTCGAAGCTTGTTGTGGTTTGATTTATCGCTTCTTCCTGAATTGGTACATTGCCAAAAGAAAATGTCTTCCTTTTCATTTCTGAAGGATAATTCAATGGACAACCTTTGTAAAACTGTAGAGTCTGCCATCTCTGATCTTAAGAGTGAACTGGATATTATTTGCAACTATGCAGAAACCATAAACAGCTCTTATGCACTTCATCTTCTCACCAGAGAACTTTCAGAACTTTCAGAAACAAGAGAATTAATACAAAATTCGAAGCCTTCTATCTTCACGTATGTTGAGTGTGTACCTTATACCATATCTGTAAACTATGGGAATACTGTGACTGAATTAGACTACAACTACAACCAGTTTTCTTTGTTGCTTGAAAATTTGATGTTGGCTGCCAGGAAAGATTTAGGAAAAATGGCTCATATTATGAAAATCATGAAAACCATTGAGCTTATGAAGTTTGCTTGTGCCAAAAAAGGTAAATCCGTCCTCTCTCTTCTGATATATCAGATGCTAAATAATTGGAGAAAGACCTGCCAGTTAAAAAGAAAGGGAGACATGAAAATGCATCTGACTAAAACTAAAAAAAGTGTCTGTGAAACTCAAGATGCAGTGTATGTCATCAAAGCTAGCTCTCCGCCCCAGCAAAAAAGACCTAGTTTTGTGTCCTCACATGGAGACACTCCTGAGTATACAGAAAGCTCTTCTCCTTCCAGCTGCAAAAAACAAAAGGTAAGATCATTCCTTAATACTTCAAAATGCGTTATCTTTAAAAGAGAACTGTAGTGCTAGTTACATACGGATCCTGAGTTAAGGGCAGAGGTGTGCATCAGATTGTGCTTTGTGGAGATGAATGATTCCAGGTTTGAATTTAGAGCAAAAAAGTAAACTCTCTCATCTATATTATTCCCAAGGCTTAAACTGATCTTAAAGAACTGACAGGTCTGTCTTTGCCAGTGAGGAAAGGTCATTAGTTTGTAACAGTGTTTTTGGGCTAAGAAATCTCTAATGTTGTTTTTCTTTCACCCTCAAAATAAGATTTTTTTTTACTAGATAAGGTAGAGTCAATTTTAAAAAATCTGAATTTACCACTTGTAGAATGCTGAATCAGCATCAGCCTGCTAGGCTAGCTGAGGACTTTCTCAAAGCAGAGAGTCCAATATGATGATCCCCTGCCTTGGCAAAGCTAAGAGTTCAAAAACTAGAGCACAAACCAAAATAAACACCTGAGCTTTATTTACAGCCTCAAATGCAAACAAATCCCACTCCTAGTGCATCTCACATGCCTGCTTTCGTAGTGTCACTGGAAGTGGGGATGATCAGCTAAGCTCCTTGATTGCCATTTGTGGAATGCTCTCTCTTCTTTGGAAGGCGAAATAGATTGTGGTTTTGAGTCTGTCACGATAAGGCATGTTTTCAAATGCTTCAGTCATTTTTATACCATTTAAAAAAATGTATCCTCTTAATTTTAATGGTATCCAACTATTGTTTTGTGTGTCTAAAGTACTTTTTAATATTTATATCAGTGTTCATATTTCTCTTGCATAAGACCTGTGGAAAATCCGAATGTGAACAATAAATCATAAAAATGGTATTTCTTTACCACCTGATGTCTGTAAACCTCTAGGTGCCTATTAATAGCATACTTTAAATCAAATCTTTAAAAATATGTTGTGACCTCATCTATAAACCCCAAAGACAGGGAGTTGAAAACAGGAAGTATGCAGCACCATTGTTATACTGTAGGTCAGTCTGTTGTGGTCTAGCTCTGCCCTCAACCTCTCGCACTTGCTCTCTACCTTTGAGAGACAGTAGCTGTATCTTGTGTTTGCTGTTCAGCTGCTACTTTATTCTTAATGAATGGGCTGTGTGCACCTGCTGTAGAATTGGAAAGCAATCAGTTGTTGCTGGGAGCTGCAATTCTAAGCCCCATTCCTCATTTGGGCCCCCAGACATTCTGCCTCCAGTAGTGGTAGAAGTTGGTGGTTCATCTTCTAGAATGGTTATATGTATTTGTTGTCTGTGCAGTAGAGATCTCACTTTATCTTCCAGCTCTTTTCCCTCTCTTCTGCCGGGAGGTCACTGAGCATCGAAGCCTGTGGGACCTCTCTGGTTCTGTATCTCTCTAGTCATCTTCCTCTGCCTTCTACCTCTCCCCACAGCAGCAGAGAAACCCTGCAAGCATCAAGCCATGTCCAGGAGCTGCTGTATTTATAAGGCAAGCTTTTTAGGAGCTTCATAGGGTGAGCAATGCCCTGCTGTGGCCAACCAGCTGACCCTTACCCTGCCAGGGCACAGGGATTTGAATTAGACTGGCAAGTCAGGGCCTGGTTGCAGCTTCCTGCAGGGGAACTGTGCTGTGGGAAGGTTCAAGCAGGAGCAATGTGATTTCTCTGGGAAGGAGAACCCCAAACAGCCCGCTCTGGGATAAGTCTTGTAAAATCCAGAGCCTCCAGGTTCCCAAAAGACAAACCAGTGTCCCTAAGGATTTGTGAATTTTTAATGAGCAATTAGTGTAAAAAATCCCATCCTCCCCATTTTTGAGGACATCACTGAATCTGAATGGGGGCTTCTGGGTGAAACTAAACTGTTACATAAACACAAAGAAATTTCACAGGTGATGAGAATTAGTCAATGAAGAAGACGTAAGACCAGTGCAGTAGTAGTTCCACGGGTGCAAGGCATTGTTGTCTTTTCAGAATGGGACTTACTTCCAAAAGTTCCCACAGACCATAAGAGAGAAGATACTCTAAGCAGAAATTTGAAAGCTCAGCTTTGATCATTCAAATCAAAAAGATTCTTTGTAATTCATAAGGAAAAACTACTAAGTGGCTTGTTTGTCTAGGGGTATGATCCTTACTGTGAATGTGAGAAGTCTGGGATTCAGATTCTGGCAAATTCTTGCAGCAATGTGTAAAATATTGATTCTTGGCAATCTTTTTTGGGAATTGATGTGATTTGTGAAAAGAGTAATGGCCCTTAACAAGGAAGCTGTGTTTATACCCTTGAATAGTAGTCATTGCAAAGAGAGACCCTTAGCTTACAAATTTATAGGCGATGCGGTTTGGGGAAACATGAGGGAAAATAGTAGCTGAGAATGCAGGTCAAAGTCACCTCTCATTTCTCAAATCCAGCATAGCAAATCCCTTAGCCCCTACCAACACCAAAGCCATTTAAACCTCATCCCACTCCAACCCCCACGAGGGAGTAAACTGGATCAGAAGCTCGGAAAAAGTCCTAGATATAATTTTATCCTGAGCCACAAAATCCTTAGAATGCATATTTATGTTTGGAAACTTCCACTTTCTGTAAAAGATCCTTCCATTCAGTCTACATTCTGAACTCAATCTGAAATGGCTTATAGTGCAAGGCTCAGATTGCAAGTTTTAGAGGATTAAAGGATAAGAGAACAATTAAAGGATTAGAAAACATGCTTTATAGTGATAGACTCAAAGAGCTCAATCTGATTAGTTTAACATAGAGGTAAAGCGACAACTTGATTACAGTTTATAAGGATCTATGTGGGGGACAAATACTTAATAATACTCCTGACAGAACGAGGAGTAATGGTCTCAAGTTGCAATGGGGGAGGTTTAGGTTGGATATTAGGAAAAACTTTTTCACTAGGAGGGTGGTGAAGCACTGGAATGGGTTACCTAGGGAGGTGGTGGAATCTCCTTCCTTAGATGTTTTTAAGGTCAGGCCTGACAAACCCCTGGCTGGGATGATTTAGTTGGGGATTGGTCCTGCTTTGAGCAGGGGATTGGACTATATGACCTCCTGAGGTCCCTTCAAAACCTGATATTCTATGATTCTATGAATAATAGACTCTTCAGTCTGGCAGAGAAGAGTAAAAAAGATCCAATGGCTGGAAGTTGAAGCTACGTAAATTCAGACTGGAAATAAGATGTACATTTTTGATAGGGAGGGTAATTAACCATTGGAACAATTTGCCAAGGGTTGTGGTGGATTCTCCAGCACTGACAATACTTAAATCAAGAATGGGTGTTTTGCTAAAAAAAATCTGCTCTAGGAATTATTTTGGGGAAGTTCCCTGGTCTGTGTTATACCAGAGGTCAAACTAGATGATCACAACGATCCCTTATGGCCTTGGAATCTGTGAATAAGGTGACTCTCAGTCTTGGGTATCCGAGAACCGTCACGATGACGTACCTTCTAAAAAGTTAATCTCCAAGCTATATAAAGTTATCTTGAAATACAGTGGTATGCAGACCAAGCATGAAAGGGCTTGGAATAAATATGTGGGAAATGAAATCCATTTGGTTTATTATTATGACTGTTCTGTCTCCACTACCCCATGATACAAACTGACATGTTTTCATTTTATACATGGTTAATTTAATTACCTAGCCTACACCAATTTTCACAATCATTCAGATAGGGTGACAAGTGTAAAATATACAGAAGATATTCTCTACTTTAAGACTCCAACTGTCTGAATAAGATGCATGGTTATTAGTGAGATACTGTAAATTACAGTGTCTTATATTTTGCAAATCTTAATTACACCTGAACGAGAGGGTGTTTTTCTTCCTTCAGAGGCCCTTTCAGCTGCATGTTTTCCTTTTTAAAAGCAAAAGCGTTATTTATGGATGATATTTCACTTGAACAATCATGACCTAACTTTGGTCCAAAAGGACTTAGGCAGATCCCTGCTACAGCTCCACTAAAGTCCCTCTTAGCCTGGCTGGTGGGGCATTTAACACACTGGACTACAGTTTAGGAAATACTAGTTTAAAAAATTGACAAATTTAAAAAACACCAACACCACCATCAAACAATTGAAAGAACTAGTTCAATCTTACTGGTTTTGAAACTTTAGGTTTGTGTCTGCCCAGTGATTTTTTGGATTTAAAAAAGGAGAGATTCAGTGGGAAGGAGACACTTTATATTGATAGACTCAAGGAACTCAATTTATTTAATTAAAAAAGAGAAGATTAAGGGATGACTTGATTACAGTCTGTGGGTACAAATATTTAATAGTGAGCTCTTCAGTCTAGCAGAGAAGGGTATAACATGATCCAATGGCTGGAAGTTGAAGCTAAACAAAGTCAGACTGGAAATTAGCTGTACATTTTGAACAGAAAGAGTAATTAACCAATTAAACAATTTACCAAGTGGTCGTGTTGGATTGTCTATCACTGACAACTTTTAAATATCCAAAGACCTGTTCTAGGGATTATTTTGGCCTCTGATATATAGGAGATCGGACTTCTATCCTTGGAATCTGTGAATCTATAAGTTACACACACACACACATTCATGGACAACATCCCAATCAGAACTAAGCCCAGAGAAGCAGCCCCACTCAGAACTTGCCAAATGCCAGAAATGCTTCCAACCCACTGGTTATTACCAAAAGCCAAGAACTTTTTGAGCCGAGCATAGGGAGTTGCCCACCCACAGGCTGCAAAAGGCATGGCTGTAACCAGAACTTTACCACACTGGAAAAGATTTATAAAGATCCAAAGCCTCATTGCATCAGTGTTGTTCCAGCAGCAGTTATCAGTAGTGCAGTGTCTTCAGCACTGATGATTGCTTTTGCCATGCACCAGTATCATCCCTCAGGGGATTCCACGTGAAGTATCTCCAGAAATTCCTTTCAAAGACATGAAACCACATGCTAAATGCACTGCAGAATTGGGCATCTATTCCCAGATCACATGCAGATGTCCTGTTTGTGGGTAAATAAGTACAAAGAACATGCTGAAACATAATTTAGACCCTTGCATACCCACTATGGAAGCAAACCTCACATTGGGGGCAGCATGCATGAAGATGACACAACCCTCATGTAAAAAAATGAAAGCATCAACGTTCTCCAGCTTATCTCTTGTGTTCTGGACTTTTCCAAAATCTCAGCAGAATACACCCTTTTGGTTCTCTTTGACAGCACTACCCAGCAGCATATCTGGGCCCAAACATGGGAATTGCCGTATTGGATCAGACCAGTGGTCCATCAAGTTCAGTATCTGTCTCTGACAGTGACCAGCACTGGCTGCTTCAGAGAAAGGTGCCTTTCCACCATAGCTCTTGTGAATCCCTCATTATACAGTAACACCCAAAATTCCTGGATCTCAAGGACAGTGTTTTACTGTGATTGTAATAAAAATTTAAGATGTTAGTCAGACAAAGATAAGCATTTACATTTTGAAAATAGCTAACAGGAATAGTCTGCACAAAATAATCATTAAGAGTATAAGAATTTGACATATAATGAGTTTATTTTCTCTTAGGTTGGTGTTCTGATGGCAGCAGCCTCAAAAAATGGAGATGAAAATGAAACATGCTGCCACATAAGGTATATTTAGGATTTAAAATAGTAAAAACACTTGTGCAGAAAAGCTCAAGATCTGCTGAATAATGACAGGAAAAAGAGTGACACCTTTCCCCCTTACTTTAATACAGCGCTACTCAACTTGTAGCATTAGAGGTGCATTTAATTCCTAGGGGGCTTTTTTAGAGTCCACAGAGCACCTCTTGCTCAACCTATTCTCAGACCTAATGTGTGGTGTTCCAATCACAGTAGCACTCTTTGCACTTCCTGGCACATGTGAGGCCAGAGGCAGAAGAATTAAGCCATGTATCAGAGTTGATGGGACCCCTTTCAGCCACCAACAAAACAGTAATGGAGAAGAGAGAGGTTACTGTGTCAAATTAATTGATCAAGTTATCATGACGTCACATCCTGACATTGCTTAGTGATGTTTCTCTTGTCATTCTCCATCAGCTTAGATGACACAGCATTGCTGTGCAATGTTAGGATGTCTCGGAGAGAATATTGTATGACTTCACAGCTTCTTTCACCCCAGCTCTTCAAGGTTGTTTCTATGTGAAGGTCTGTGGTGTAAGGTTGTATGACAAAAGAAAGTTCCCAAAACAACATTGCAGGCTTTTTCCCTCATTTTTCTCTAGTGTCATTTAAAGTGTCTTCACAAAGCATTCTGTTAAATCATTTAATTCAGAATGATAAACAGTTTACCTACTCTGTGATGCAAAATTTCTTTTGAGGAAAATCTGAAATCCTTCAGTAACTGAAGACCACTGTCTGAAGCAATCTCTTCAGGTAAATCATGTGAGCATATATAGTCCACAGTGCCTCAACAATCTTGGTAACAGAAGTGATTGCCATATGTACTACTTTATTCCAGACGTTCCAAAGCGTTAGCTACAACTAAGTTATTTGGTATTCTTCTCTGCAGAATCAATGTCATCTTTGCCAAATAACCCATTTCCAAGGATGACAAGAAGCGGTTTGTGGCATATTTAGGTGACTACTGCATAAAGCACATTGAGTAGTTTTTCCTTCATTGTCTTCAGTTCTATAGAGGTTCTTATACCACACTCATCACCACAGTGGCTGAGTGCTTTTCAGTCGTGCTTTGAGCCATGTGACTAACATGTCAGAGTTTGCGAGCATATGTACTTCTGTGGGCAAGTTAATGATAGAACGCTAAGGGAGATGTCTTTTGATTAATAAAAATTTACAGAATCATAATTTCAATAGTATCACCCTCTGCAGCGTGGCATGGGGGACTCACTCCCCGCTAACCCTGTTCCCAGCTCCAAGTACTCCAGTTGGTGGAGATTCTGTTAATACAGTGTCAATGGAAATGCGTTCAGTTGGGTATCATTCAAAAGCCCTTTCTCCCAAGAACACAATGGTACCAAACAGGACAAACATAGAAAGATTAAGTAGATATACATTCAAGAAAATGTTTAAAAATCAACTCTTTTTAATATTATACTTTAACATAGGCACGTCAAACATGCAGCCCTCACAAAGTTTAAATTGTGGTTCTCAACTGACAGTACCACCTTATCAGTTAATGCTCAGGACAAACCTGATTAATTTTGTTAATGTTACAGGTTACTGTGAATGGAAGGAGTGCTTCAAGTTGATTTGCCAGAATCAGCAAAAAAGAAGTGGTTCAGTGGTATTGATTGTCACCTTCGTTTATTGTGCCAAAGAGTAGTAATTAGGTACTGATTAAGATATCAGCATCCAGCCATAAATGACTGGAATCCATCCGCAAATGGTAGGCACGTAGTTACAGAATATACATTACATAACATGATTAATTACTAGCTCAAAGTAATTTATTATAAAATCCTTTCCTGGGGGGAAAAACACCACAGCACCCACTATGGTAGCATTTAATTTCAGAAAAAGGAAACTACACAAAAATGAGGAAGTTAGTTAAACAGAAATTAAGATACAGTGCCAAAAGAAAATCCCTACAAGCTGCATGGAAACTTTTTAAAGACACCATAATAGAGGCTCAACTTAAATGTATACCCCAAATTAAAAAATGTAGCAAGAGAACCAAAAAAGGGCCATCGTAGCAAAACAACAAAGTTTAAGAAGCAGTTAGAGGCAAAAAGGCATCCTTTAAAAAGTGGAAGTTAAACCCTAGTGAGGAAAATAGAAAGGAACATAAACTCTGGCAAGTGAAGTGTAAAAATATAATTAGGAAGGCCAAAAAAGAATTTGAAGAACAGCTAGCCAAAGACTCAAAAAGTAATAGCAAAAAAAAATTTAAGTACATCAGAAGCAGGAAGCCTGCTGAACAACCAGTGGGGCCACTGGACGATCAGGATGCTAAAGGAGCACTCAAGGATGATAAGGCCATTATGGAGAAACTAAATGAATTCTTTACATCGATCTTCACAGCTGAGGATGTGAGGGAGATTCCCAAACCTGAGCCAGTCTTTTTAGGTGACAAATCTGAGGAACTGTTCTAGACTGCAGTGTCATTAGAGGAGGTTTGGGAACAAATTGATAAACTAAACAGTAATAAGTCACCAGGACCAGAAGGTATTCACCCAAGAGGTCTAAAGGAACTCAAATATGAAATTGCAGAACTGCTAACTGTGGTATGTAACCTATCATTTAAATCAGCTTCTGTACCAGATGACTGGAGAATAGCTGCTGTGACACCAATTTTTTAAAAAGTCTCCAGAGGTGATCCCAGCAATTACAGGCCGGTGAGCCTAACTTCAGTACTGGGCAAACTAATTGAAATAATAGTAAAGAACAGAATTATCAGACACATAGATGAACATAATTTGTTGGGGAAGAGTCAACAGGATTTTTGTAAAGGGAAATCATGTCTCGCCAATCTACTAGAATTCTTGAGGGGGTGGACAAGCATGTGGATAAGAGTGATCCAGTGGATATAATGTACTTAGATTTTTAGAAAGCCTTTGACAAGGTCCCTCATCAAAGGCTCTTTAAGCAAAGTAAGCTGTCATGGGTTAAGAGGGAAGGTCCTCTCATGGATCAGTAACTGGTTAAAACATAGGAAACAAAGGATAGGAATAAATGGTCAGTTTTCAGAATGGAGAGAGGAACATAGTCATGTCCCCCAGGGGTCTATACTGGGATCAGTACTATTCAACATATTCATAAATGATCTGGAAAAAGAGGTAAACAGTGAGGTGGCAAAATTTGCAGATGATACAAAACTACTCAAGATAGTTAAGTCCAAAGCAGACTGCGAAGAGTTACAAAGGGATCTCACAAAACTGAGTGACTGGGCAACAAAATGGCAAATGAAATTCAGTGTTGATAAATGCAAAGTAATGCACATTGGAAAACATAATCCCAACTATACATGTAAAATGATGGGGTCTAAATTAGTTGTTACCGCTCAAGAAAGAGATCTTGGAGTCATAGTTGATAGTTCTCTGAAAACATCCACTCAATTTGCAGCGGCAGTCAAAAAAACTAACAGAATGGTGCAAATCATTAAGAAAGGGATAGATAAGAGAAAATATCATATTGCCTCTATATAAATTCATGGTACACCCACATCTTGAATACTGTGTGCAGATGTGGTTGTACCATCTTACCATCTCAAAAAATATATATTGGAATTGGAAAAGGTTCAGAAAAGGGCAACAAAAATGATTAGGGGTATAGAACAGCTTCCATATGAGGAGAGATTAATAAGACTAGGACTTTTCAGCTTGGAAAAGGGGGGATACGATAGAGAGCTATAAAATCATGACAGGTGTGGAGAAAGTAAATAAGGAAGCGTTATTTACTCCTCAAAACACAAGAACTAGGGGTCACCAAATGAAATTAATAGGCAGCAGGTTTAAAACAAACAAAAGGAAATATTTCTTCACACACTGCACAGTCAACCTGTGGAACTCCTTACCAGAGGATGTTGTGAAAGCCAAGATTATAACAGGGTTAAAAAAAGAACTAGATAAATTCATGGAAGATAGGTCTGTCGATGGCTATTAGCCGTGATGGGCAGGGATGGTATCCCTAGCCTCTGTTTGCCAGAAGCTGGGAATGGGCGACGGGCTGGATCACTTGATGATTGCCTGTTCTCTTCATTCCCTCTGGAGCACCTGGCATTGGCCACTGTCGGAAGACAGGATACTGGGCTAGATGGACCTTTGGTCTGACCCAGTATGGCTGTTCTTATTATCATCAATGGTGAGATGAAGGGTACTGACTAGTAGCTGAATCTTTGGAGAATACTCCGTGGAGGACTTGGTTAAACACAGTGCTCTGTGGCACCTTACTTGCTATAAGAAGTGCACCCAATAACTGAATTTGGCAAGATGAGAAAGGAAGTACATTGAGGATCAGCAAAAAGTTAAAGTATCTAGTGCCATCTGTGGGCGAGACTCACCTTATACGAGGTCCCAAGGCATACAGTTCAAGAAGAACACCTGCTTCTTCTGCAATAAACTGGAAGTCCGAAGACATTCATTAACCACAGTTTCAATACACAAAGCAGATGAGAAACTGTATGAAGCAGTAACTCTTAGCAAGAATGTTGTGCGGTAAGAGTGCATGGACCCAAAATGCACCCAAACATAGATACTGTGTATCACATCAAGCACTGCACTAAGTATATATATATATATAATGTGTTGTGTTAAAAGGTAAAAACAACAGAAACAAATATTGATTTTACTACTGCAAACTGCAACTCAGCTGGAGTTTATAAATTGCCTCATGAGGGCTCTAATGGATGGGAACGTGGTGGTGATGGCCAATGCAGAGGCTACGTACAGAGAAGTATGTGCTTTGAATGGGATTGAAGAGGAACAAATACTTAGCAGAGAGGCTCTTAAAGCACTTATTGAAGATGAACTGTGGGATATGGACCTAGTTTTTAGCAGTCCTATCCACAGAAATGAATCACAGCACCTGTCCTTAAGCTGCAAAAGCCATGGTGCTATCAAAAATGGAAGAAAGGGCTGACATCAACGGTAATATGAAGATTCTCTGTTTGCAACTGCTACATTTGTATGGAAAAGCAATTTGTCCTACAGCATGTGGGAGTTTCTGGGATCCGTAGCTGATGCCTAGAGTGACCAGATGTCCCAATATTAGGGGCTTTTCTTATATATGCACCCCCCAACCCAAAAGTGTCCCGATTTTTCACACTTGCTAGCTGATCACCCTACTGATGCCAAACCTGAAAAATAATACTGCGTAACTCATACTACTTCCTTAAGTAGTGCACTGGTGATCACAGTGACTTCAACACCAGCAAGTATGATAGCAAGTAACTGGAACACAAGGCTGCCATTTTATCACAAAGCCTCTTGTACAAGTGCTTGAGTGAAAGTCAGGTTTCCAACACATACATGACAACGGTGTGGCATATTCATAATCTACAACTACAGGGGGCGGTTGGTTTAACAATTCATTCCAAAACCTGTGGCAAATTCCTCGTACAGCTTATGGGAAAATGTGAGTTTTCTGTGGTACCATGATCAAGGTTTAAGTGCAATGAAACTATGGCTATGTGCCAGATGAAAAGCAAATTAATGCACATCTTGCATGGTCTTCCCCAAGCCAGCACCTATTGACAATGTGACTGGTATCTTATGCCAGCAGAGGCTGTCCTGCTTAGAAATCATAGAGGATATGACTGAAGCACAACAAGCTCTTGACAAATAAGAAACTGTTAACACTTGAGATTTGCGTTCCAGAATCAGTCCTTCAGCTAATCAGTTTCTCGTGTGCAGAGACCAGATGCTCACTACTCTACAAATGTTTGGCCAGCAGCCTGCCTTGTATGGAGATGTGCAAGTGCCATCCAGACACTGTCAGTGCAACTGTGTGTAGCAGTGGTGCCCTAGGCGGAGACAACAGTAATGATGACTTTGATGAATACATGTTTTCAGTCCTCCCTGTCAAGTCTAAATTCTTTAGGATTACCAAAGATCTGTCTTCTTTTTATGCAAGCAATGCATTCCTATGTTAAGTATAATTAAAAATAATTGATTTTTACATATTTTCTTGATTATATATCTACATAGTTTTTCTAGATTTGTCACATTTTGGTACCATTGTAGTTGTGGGAGAAAGGTCTTTCGAATAATATTCAACTCGGCATGATGACATTATATAATCAAATTTTCCACCAATCAGAGGACCTGGAGCTGGGAGAGTGGGGGCAGTGAGTCCCCCCGGCCATGCTGCAGAGGGTAACACAATAGAAATTATGATTCTGTAGATTTTTCCAATTAAATGACACCTCCCTTACCTTTCTATCATTGACTTGCCACTGAATGAGATTTTACTACATTATGCTCCCAGACTGCACATGTGGTTCATTCTCTCTCTCAGCCTCTCCCGGAGGGGGAGAATTGTGTGTGCAGTGCAGTTTAGTGTTTTGTTCTAGTTTCAGGGATTTTTTGAAAATGGTCACGCTACTCTGTGTTTGTGCTAAGTGGGCCTGGTGAGAGATGAGTGCCTGGCACTTGGAGTTGAAGATGGAGAGGTTTGTAATGGTCTGTAGTTCCTGTGTGAGTTCATTCCGCAGAATCAGATTGACACCTTACAAAGCTCGCTCTCTCTCCTCTTGCTCTGTGGTCATGAAAAATAAATTCTGTCCAAACTTTTCATTTTCATTTTACCTTCTTGATGGCAGTATAATTTAACCAGAATGTTAGCGTGTAAGTTTTTGATATTACTACTCTTATATTCCTTAGCTAACAATCATTCTTTAAGGACACATACATTTACCAAGAGCATAGTTTCTCACGTGTGGGTTCGAACCTTCAGGAGGTAGCATAATTTAAAGTTAAAATTTAAATATTATCAAAGATTCAGAAAACAGAAACCTAACACCTACATATCTGCAGATAGAGAATTGTTGACATATAGTTATAACATAGTTGTTTCCTATTCAAATTTATGGAAGTAATGTATCTTGGATACCACAGTGTGGTAGTAGTTGATCAGCATTGCACGCTCTTGTTATTACGAGTCTCATAGAATCATTTGATTACATGAGAATCTTAGCTTTCATTTTTTTAAAGTAAGTTTCTAGCCCTCATGATTCCGGAGAAAGCCCTAAATATGACCCCCTAAAGGCTTGAAAACCATAAGGCAAATAAAAAGAACCTGAAATTTATTATTTTTGTAAATGATGATTTTTAAGCCAGTCCCATAACTTTCTGAGCCCTAATGCATTTCAGGAAGAGAAGGGGTGGAATCTTCCCCATTTTCTTCAGCAGACTGTTGTTAGGGGACAGAGAAAAGCAAGGAGCAGAGTTCCTTCGTGATTTCCTCAGGCATAAGATGTGTGATTTGGACCATGGTTTTGTTCAGTTTTGCTGAGGTGGAATACTTCCACACTGGACTGCACAGACTATACATTATTGAGGAATTCTAGAATAATGTCCAAAAAAAATAGTGTAACATTGAATAACATATGCCTGGACTAGAAAATACAATAAAGTTGTGTGGAATAATATTCTACAGTATTACATCCTGTAATTATAAAATAGCATGGACTAGTGAGTTGTTAATCCATATATATTTAAAGGATTAAAGCAGATGTTTTATGCATTTCCCTTATAAACAATTATTTTACTACCAGTATTTGATAGTGATGTATATATGTATTCTTTATTACCAGTGGGATAAAAAGGAAGTGTGGATGTACAAGTATATAATTATGTTTTGCTCTTTTTAGAGAGAATACAAGAGTTAATCCCCAAAATGAAAAAGATCTAGCGTCGAGTATCTCACCGGATAATCTAGGAAACAAGAGGCCTCTAGAAAAACCTGTGCAAGACCAATTACCACGCTCCCCTTTGCATTCAAAAGATTTGGAAGCTGTTTATTGCTCTGCACATGTTAAACATACACCAGATGCTTCAAAAAGCTCATTTGTTAATTTAAAAGGTTTAACCAGCCAGCAGAGCTCAGCAGACCTAAAGCACATGGTCAGAAGAAAGAGTAATTTTTACAAAAATGCAAGAAAACATCATGAAGGTTTTGCACCCTGTGACAAGAAATGTGAAAATGCCCATTTGTCTTTAGAAAAAGAGCCTCTGCTTCAAAAGTCTCTTGAGAATGATTTATGTTCAACACAGAAATCTGTTAGGTCAACAACAAAACTAGGTGATAGTTCCTCTGCTGTGTCTGCTGCACTAAATCTACAGCATGTGCAAGAATCAGATGCCAGAGGAAATATATCAAGATCCACTTTACTGGCTGAATATAGTACAACTAATAATTTAGCCACAAAACCTGATAGAAAAGAAAAGAAATATGAAAAGGACTCAGAGTCTCCTAGCAGTGTGATTGTCAGTACTTCAGATCCTCTTGTGATTATGGCAAATAAAAATACAGAATCACCATCAGTATGCTCTCTTTTGGAACCACATTCCAATGAAAAAGCAAAAAGCCCCGCTGAACATTCTGCCCTCTTTCAAAATGAACTTCCACCATCAACACCTCCAGTGCAAGGTTCTTTAGTGCAGGCTTCTGAGACACCCTATCCTTACTATTCTTTTTATTCTTGTCATCAAAGTGATAGCAATGGCAGTTCCGTAACCCAGACTTACCAGCGGATAACTTATGAAGTGCAACAGTTTGCTCAGTCTGGCACATCTGCCATTGCAAGTAATGTGTGTAATGCACACTCTAATATGTTTTACTCCCAGTCATTTAGTTATGCTGCTCTTGGGGAGCTACAAAGGCCTAACTATGCTCAAACGTATCCAGTGCATGGATATTTTAGTTCTCAGATGCCCCTTCCTTACAGCTCTCAGATGCCATCTTTACCACAATATGCTGCAAATCAGCCTTGGTCACAAGGTCCTTTTCCATATCCTTCCAATACAGGATCATCTTCAGAAGCTGTTTGGACCAGCAGTAAGTGCATGGCTACTAAATTCAGTATTTTTTTCATATTTTTATAGCAGTGACCTCGGGTGTTTAAATCTAGACATTGCTTTGCTGCCTCAACCTCGGATAGAACAAATACCATTAAGTTTTGGGCCTTGATCCAATGATTTTTCAAATGATACACTGTGCCACATGCAGAGGTCTAAACTAGACTCTCTTAGAATCAGTGAGTCACCTCTGAACTTGGCTCAGTATCTTTCAAACTGGGCAGTGCATCTATAGTAGTTTTACCCATGGTTTCAGTCTTCATAAACCCATCCTCATTTAGTGTTTCACTGTGTTATGACATAGTGCTAACACTTTCCTTTTGGGATTGTGAAGTCTCTTTCAGTCAGTAAGTAGAGCAACTGTTGAATAATGCAATAAGCACTTCCTTACCTAAAGGCTGGGAGCATGAACTCCGCAATGCCCCCCTCCAATGAGTGTCTTACTGTAAAAATTAATAAAGCACTGAGCATTTTCAGCCATTAGATATCGGGACTAGTTGAACATTCCTAGCCTTATAATTTTCCTAGCTGTGAGTGTCTAATGCTAATGATCTAGTTGTGCATTCCATTTGAGTTATTAGACTTACATTTTAATTAGGGCTCTCAATGAATTGCAGGTAACTCACACGATTAACTCAAAAAATTAATCCTGATTAATCACAGTTTTTATCGCACTGTTAATAGAATACCAATTAAAATTTATTAAATATTTTGGATGTTTTTCTACATTTTCATATATATATTGTATTCTGTGTTGTAATTTAAATCCAAGTGTATATTATTTTTTATTACAAAAATTTATTTGCACTGTAAAAATGATAAAAGAAATAGTATTTTTCAATTCACCTCATACAAGTATTGTACTGCAATCTCTTTGTTGTGAAAGTGCAACTTACAAAAGTAGATTTTTTTGTTACATAACTGTTCTCAAAAACAAAATAATATAAAATTTAAGAGCCTACAAGTCCACTCAGTGTACTTCTTGTTCAGCCAATCACTAAGACAAACAAGTTTGTTTACATTTACAGGAGACAATGCTGCCCTCTTCTTATTTACAATGTCACCAGAAACTGAGAACAGGCATTTGCATGGCACTTTTGTAGCTGGCATTGCAAGGTATTTATGTGCTAGATATAAAAATTTTATTAAAGTTAATGTTTAAAATCAAATTTACACAAGTTAAGAGGGAAGGTACTGTACATCTGGGATCAGGCTTGGGTTATGGGGGATTGCAAGTATCGGTTACAAGGTTCACGAGGTACATATCACATAGAATCATAGAATATCAGGGTTGGAAGGGACCTCAGGAGGTCATCTAGTCCCACCCCCTGCTCAAAGCAGGACCAATCCCCAATTTTTGCCCCAGATCTCTAAATGGCCCCCTCAAGGAGGGGGCTCACAACCCTGGGTTTAGCAGGCCAATGCTCAAACCACTGAGCTGTCCCTCCCCCCATAACCAGCATAGATCCAGATTGGGGTGTGGGAGTTTTTAAAGCGTCAGTGGATAACTGGGCTCAGGTGCACCACCCATGGAATGTATTAAGAGTCCAAGTCAGTATTGGTATAGAGAATAAGTTCATGGGTGGAGTGCGTCCCCCTGTTCATCAGGGAAGGAAGTGGGTTATTTCCCTGGTCAACGTTCTCGGTTACTCGACCTGGTACTGGCGGTGTCCCATGATGTGTTCTGTGTAGATGTCTCTGGACACACCTGATGGTGTCGGATACCATGAGCTGTCTCATGAGTCGGCTGCTAAACGTTCGTGTGCCCCTTCATGCTTCGGCCACCATTCCAGCGGACATACTTCCATGTTGATGACACTTGTTTAAAAAAAATGCCTTAATTAAATTTGTGACTGAATTTGGAGGAGAGTTGTATGTCCCCTGCTCTGTTTTACCAGCATTCTGCCATCTATTTCATGTTATAGCAGTCTCGGGTGATGAACCAGCACATGTTGTTCATTTTAAAAACACTTTTACTGCAGATTTGACAAAACTCAAAGAAGATACCAATGTGAGATTTCTAAAGATATCTACAGCACTCGACCCAAGATTTAAGAAACTGAAGTGCCTTCCAAAATCTGAGAGGGGCGAGGTGTGGAGCACGCTTTCAGAAGTCTTAAAAAAGCAACATTCAGATGCAAAAACTACAGAACCCGAACTACCAAAAAAGAAAATCAGCCTTCTGCAGGTGGCATCTGACTCAGATAATTAAAATGAACATGAGTCGGTCTGCACTGCTTTGGATTGTTATCGAGCAGAACCCGTCATCGGCATGGACATGTCCCCTGGAATGGTGGTTGAAGCATGAAGGGACATATGATACGTAATGTCCCTTTGGCACGTAATATCTGATGCCGGCTACAACAGTGCCACGAGAACGCCTGTTCTCACTTTCAGGTGACATTGTAAACAAAAAGCAGGCAGCATTATCTCCTGCTAATGTAAACAAACTTGTTTGTCTGAGCGATTGGCTGAACAAGAAGTAGAACTGAATGGACTTGCAGGCTCTAAAATTTTACATGGTTTTATTTTTGAATGCAGTTTTTTTTTTTTTTTACATAATTCTACATTTGTAAGTTCAACTTTCATGATAGAGATTTCACCTAATACAAGTACTGTAATGCATTGAAAAATACTATTTCTTTTGTTTTTTACAGTGCAAATACTTGTAATCAAAAATAAATATAAAGCAAGCACTTTGTATTCTGTGTTGTAATTGAAATCAATATAGTTGAAAATGTAGAAACCATCCAAAATATTTAAATAAATGGTATTCTGTTATTGTTTAACAGTGCAATTAATTTTTTTAAATTGCACGATTAATCGCGATTAATTTTTTTAATTGCTTGACAGCCCTAATTTTAATGTTACACTAGAAAACAAATGCACTCTCTTTATTTAGTATTTCTGTCCTTATGGAGTGAAATTCTCTCTTGTGCACCATTTAAATTCTTCTCACCCCTTATTTTGAGGATTTAAATGATGCATAGGCCTTGTGCTGACCTTCTTTAGAGGGGTGAATGTCACCCCCCTGGTTCCCTGAAGGTGCTGCTGTTCATTCTGAAACCAGTCTCAGTCAGTTATAGAACTACTTAATTCTGTAACCAAAGTGGCTGCGTAACCAAGTTCTTAACTAGGCTAACTGACCTAGGGTCAGAGCTGGTGTAGAATGAAATTAGAGGGTCTGCACTATTGGCCCTCTCTAGAACTGGTTCCCCTTCTCCTCCTTGTGCCTGTACTTACCCCTCCATCCCTTTCCACACTTGGTCTACCATCCTCAGACTCTATCATCACAATGAAGAGTGTGGAGACAGGTTGACTGGATCTTTAGCCCCTTGTGATTGTATAACTAGTCCTCAGGATTTGGCCCTTGGTCACATAAGTGAGAATTTGGCCCAGTATGCACAAATGTTGCCAATGCTGCACCTGTTTGCAACATTTGAAATGTATTGTACAAAACACCTTACCTATGAGTCCGTGGCTCAGGCTGAAGAGTGGTGCAGGGTGGTGCTTACCGGGGTATGGGGGGGCTTCTCATAAGGGTGACAGCAACTCCCCTCCCTCAGCTCCTAGCTCCATGTGCTGCGTCCGCCTGCAGGCACTGTCCCCAAAGCTCCCATTGGCCACGGTTCCCAGCCAATGGGAGCTGCAGAACCGAGGCTTGGGTCGGAGCAGAGACAGCACGTGGAGCTAGGGTCTCTGCTTCCCAGGAGCTGGGTAAGGAGCCTGCTTCAGACCTGCCAACCCTCCCCACAGCACCCTCCTGGGCTGTGCCCCCCCCAAGCACCTGTGGTGCCCCCCAGGCCACCTCCCCAGCACCCGTGGTGCCCTCTGGGCTATTACCCCCCCACGATGCCTCCCCAGGCCGCAACTCTCCCCCCCACAACCAAGCATCCATGGCATGTCCAGGGCCATTGTCCTGAGCCACCCCTCCCTCTCAAGTTTTAGTCAGGGAAATATAGTAAAAGTCATGGGCCGTGCAATTTTGTTTACTGCCCGTGACCTGTCCATGACATTTACTAAAAATACCCTTGACTAAAAGGTAGTCTTACTTGTGATTTATGAGGTATTTGGTTTTTATATTAATTAAAAATGGTATTTGCCACAAATGGATAAGAGTATAGGTGGGATTTTTCAAAACCAATTATTTGACTTAGAAGCACACATTCCGCTGACTTTCAGTGCAACTTGTGCTCCTAAATCACATAGCTGTTTTTGAAACTCCAACAGATTGTCTCCATGTATAGACGCTCATGCAGAGGGACTATGGTAGTAGTTGAAGCATAGGACTGGGAATCAGGCAAACTGTATTCTAACCCCAGCTATTCCACGGACTTGTTATGTACCCTTGGTACAGCAGAAAGTGGTGTTAGGCTTAACTCATTATAAATATTTATAAAGGCTGAAATTCACGTCTATACAGAAGGACTTTGCATTACAGGACTTTAAGGCACATAGGCCTTTTGGTGTCCTCTGCACAGGGTGAAGGTCAGTGCTTCAGTCTCTGAATGCTTTCGAAACCTTCTGAAGATGCTATAGAAGTGCAAAGGCGTGGTGTTTGGTGGGCTTTGGAGGGTTGAAAGAGGAATCTATATTTCCCGTGCCTGAATCCTTTCTCAAGTATATTTTTCTTTGTTTCCAGCTCCCTGGCAGCAGGCACCTTTTCATCCCGGATATTGAAACCAGTTCCATGACAACATTCTGAAGAGTAACCACTTACCTCAGAAGGCAACATAATTTGCATTTTTCAGAACTATTACATCAAGTAACTCCCTTTTTTAGGACATGAAGACAGTTGGAGTTTTCCTAGTGATTTCTATGGGTGCAGGATTGAGTCCTTAGCGAACAGCAAGACTTACCTAACCAGCTTAAAAAAACCCAAACACACACATGTGAAGAGACAAATGTAACCCCACCTCAGTTACTACTAAGGGCCCTCTGACTGTGGAACCAGCACGGTTCTGCAGTACAAAAGGCAGTTTAAACCACTGGCTAAAGTAATAGCTGTGAAGTGGCTCTATGGCTTTGGCCAGGAGCAGGATTCTTTTTCCTCTGCCTACTGGAGATACCCAGTGTACGGCCCTTTAGCCTCACTGGGTGTTGTGTCTCTGGATCTGACCCTAATGTGTTAAGTTTTTGGTTAACTTTTAGTACTGTGATACGATGGTGTTTATTTGACATCTACTAAAAAAATGAAAACAGAACTTTACATGTGATTATAGAGTTTTTAGCTTTTAAATACATTTTTTGAACAAAGGCTCTGCCTCAGCCTGTCAAGGTCTATGGTCAATTCTGAATTCTTGAGTGAAATTCACCCGAGTGCAGTGGGCCAGCACAAGACTTACACACCACTCATGTCTGATTTTGCAGAAAATGTGCATGGACTTTCTGCTGGCCTGGGGCTGCTTTTTTTTTTTTTTAAAACACTGGAATAGAGAAATTTGATTCTTGAATGTTATGGTTAGTATTTTCTATAATGGTAGTTAATACTTTGCTGTATCTGATACGCAAATAACTGACAAATCTGTTTCAATCCAAACAGTTTTTACACTAACATATTATATATGTATATTATTTATGACAGTGGTTGGAATACTTTTAGTATTTTTCTCAAACAGAAGACTTATTTTTGTAATTTTTGTACATTTTTCTTAGAAATATTTCTAAGTATATAAGTCTTATTGAAAATTTTAATTTTAAACGTTAACAGCATTTGTACAGTGCAAGTATTTGTGTAAACTTAATATTTTATTTGTATGCTTTAAACAGGTTTTTTTTAAATGTAGCAAATAGTACAGAAATAACGAGAATGACAGTATAGTTACAGTCAGGTGTCTATAAGGTGGTAATTTAGGACATAGCACAAGCTACAAAATTAGCAACTCTGTAAGGCATTAGCTATTAATTTACATTAAAAACAAATTTTACAGAAAAATTAAAATGTTTGTGTTGAACGTCTAACTATGCAGAATAGTCTAGGGTTTATGATAGTCTCTCTTTGAAGAATCACCAGTATTTTCTAAATGTTATTTGTGTACTGTAGTTTTTCCATGAGAACAAGATATAATTAGAGGTGAATTACATCAATCAAAATCACAGAGAGATCTGGGTGAAATCCTGGCCCCTGTGAAATCACAGAAAGTTTGCCATTGATCTCAGTGGGGCCAGGGTTTCGCCCTCTATTGCAATCTGAGATACACTGGATAGGAACCCATCTATCTTGTAAAAATCAGTTCCTGTGGTTTACACACAATTGGATAGCAGATGATCTCACTAGCTCTGTGGTAACAGCAATCCACATATTTAAGAGCAGAGTTAAGCCCTAAATTGGTAATTTCTACATCTGATATGCACATGACTTCTGAAATACATCCTTTAACATGATTGGGAAGTGTAAATCTTCATCAACAAGAAAACAGACTTCTACAAGTATTAAACTTCTCATGATTTTGTGCAACACACACAGATGATTAGAATTAAAAACTGCCAATTGCTAGTAATATAGTGTGGAAATGTAAACATGTTTATTTACTACAGGTGTATTATCCATGGGGTATTTTAGGACTGGTAGAATAAATACTGGCTGAAGTTAAACTTAGGTGAAAACTGTTGTTCCTAGCAATTACTTCTTTCCCCGTCCCCTTTCTAGTACATCTCTGCTTTTTTTGATTAATAATAATTTCAATTCTCTCATATCTCTAAATTATAGTGGAATCCTGTTTCATGCTAAAGTGGAGCAGGGAGTATTTTAAGACTTTTATACATCCCCAGCCACCTTGCATTTTCTCTTTATTTGGTCTTAAATGATAGCAGGTACATATACCACTAGGCATACTGGACCAAATTCATCTCTGGTGTATTTCCACTGAAGCCAGCAGAGTTACACCAAGGTTGAATTTCACTTATAGCTTTTTACAATGGGTTACTATGAGTATCTGCTGGTGTAATAATGCAGAATTTAACCAGTTTGTCATTTTTGAATAATAATAATAAAAACATTTGTGTATTACATTGCTTTGTAGTATATTGCTGCATTCGTCTAATTTTCTTATGAATACAATATATCAAAAGCCATAGCATTGAACATTTGATTCCATTTGAAGTATTGCAAGAGGCTGCAGCCTTTTAACATTCTTTCATAGCTTCTTCCATAATGACACTGTTAAATTAAGATCTTGATTTAAGCTGAAACTCCTGGAAAACTCCTCATCCACGTCAACCCAATCAGAAAAACAAAGCTGTAGCATCCACTTTGTTTTCCACGGTTTGCAATAATCTCTGTTCTGGCCTCGAAAATATCCATTCATGACTAATATGATGGCCATCATGGTATGCTAGAATGGTTTAATTATTGGACAATCTCCCACCAAGAGGAATACGTCACAACAGCAGTACGGCTACTGAGACATTATTCTGGTCTGTCTGATCCATCCAGTGTACACACAAGAGTCTCATTAGTGGCATATGTGCCTCCTTCAGAAATACATCTGGCCAAATTGTACCGCAAATGAGGATGGTGGGATACGCAGAAACTGAGCATAGACTTAGTCAAGATTGCAAGACAGGTGGATGGTACTCCTGGCTAACTCATAGGCAGTTGCAGGCATGCTGCAAGAGGAAAACGGCAAGAGTGAGGGTACGAGGCCATTGTGAAGAAGATATATTAATTATTTGATTCAGTCTTCATTGCAGAGGATAGGGGGGAGTTCCACACACCTGAGCCATTCTTGTTAGGTGACAAATATGAGGAATTGTCCCAGATTGAGGTGGGGTCTTGGAACAAATTGATAAATTCAACAGTAGTAAGTCACCAGGACCACAGGGCGTTCACCCAAGAGTTCTGAAGGAACTCAAATATGAAATTGCAGAACTACTAACTGTGGTTTGTAACCTATCACTTAAATCAGCCTCTGCACAGGTGACTAGCTAATGTAAAGCTAGTTTTTCAGAAAAGTCTCCAGGGGTGATCCTGGCAGTTACAGGCCAGTAAGCCTGACTTCAGTACAAAGCAAACTGATTGAAACTATAGTAAAGAACAAAATTATCAGACACAAATATGATATGTGGGGGAAGAGTTAACATGGCTTTTTTTTAAAGAGGAATCATGCCTCACCGTTCCAGTACAATAATTTGCAGAAGTCAACAAGAATGTGGACAAGGGTGATCAAGTAGATATAGGTTTCAGAGTGGTAGCCGTGTTAGTCTGTATCAGCAAAACCAACAAGGAGTCCTTGTGGTGCCTTAGAGACTAACAAATTTATTTGGGCATAAGCTTTCGTGGGCTAGAACACACTTCATCAGATGCATGGAGTGGAAAATACAGGAGCAGGTATAAATACATGAAAGGATGGGGGTTGCCTTACCAAGTGTGAGGTCTTGGATCAAAGGCTCTTCAGGAAACTAAGGTGTCATGGGATAAGAGGGAAGGTCCACTCATGGATCAATAACTGGTTAAAAGATAGGACACAAAGGATAGAAATAAATTGTCAACTTTCACAGTGGAGATGGGTAAATAAGAGGTTCCCTCAAGGATCTGTACTGGAAACAATGGTGTTCAACATACTCAGAAATGATCTGGAAAAAGAGGTAAACAGTGAGGTGGCAAAGTTTGCAGATAATGAGGGTGGAACAACTAACAATATCATCCAAAGCACAGGACTTGGTGGTGATGAGGGACTTCAAGGTGATGAGGGACTTCAACTACCCAGACATCTGTTGGGAAAATAACACAGCAGGGCACAGATTATCCAACAAGTTCTTAGAATGTATTGGAGATAATTTTTTATATCAGAATGTGGAGAAAGCTACTAGCATAGAGGCTGTTTTAGATGTGATTTTGACAAATAGGGAGGAACTGGTTGAGAATATGAAAGTGGAAGGCAGCTTGTGTGAAAGTGATCATGACATGATAGAGTTCATGATTCTAAGGAATGGTAGGAGGAAAAACAGCAGAATAAAGAATGGATTTCAAGAAGGCAGACTTTAGTAAACTCAGGTAGTTGGTAGGTAAGATCCCACGTGAAGCAAGTCTAAGGGGAAAAACGGTTCAAGACAGTTGGCAGTTTTTCGAAGAGATATTATTAAGGGCACAAGAACAAACGATCCCACTGTGTGGAAAGATCAGAAGTATGGCAAGGGACCATCCTGGCGTAATCAATAGATCTTCAATTATCTGAAACTCAAAAAAGGATCCTACAAAAAGTGGAAACTCGGTCAAATTACAAAGGATGAATATAAAAAAACAACATGCCTGTAGGTACAAAATTAGAAAGGCCAAGACACAAAATGAGATTAAACTAGCTAAAGACATAAGGGGTAACAAGAAAACATTCTACAAATACACTGGAAGCAAGAGGAAGACCAAGGACAGGGTAGGCCCATTACTCAATGAGGGGGAAAAAAACAACAGAAAATATGGAAATAGCAGACATGCTAAATGACTTTGTTTGTTTTCACTGAAAAGTTTAGTAGCAAGTGGAATCTAATTTAATGAATGTCAGTGAAAATGAGGTAAGATCAGAGGCTAAAACAGGGAAAGAACAAGTTAAAAATTACTTAGACAAGTTAGATGTCTTCAAGATACCAGTGCCTGATTAAATACATCCTAGAATACCCAAGGAGCTGACTGAGGAGATATGTGAGACATTAGCGATTATCTTCAAAAAGTCATGGAATATAGGAGAGATTCCAGAGGACTGGAAAAGGGCAAATATAGTGCCAATCTATAAAAAGGGAAATAAGGACAAGCCGGGGAATTACAGACCAGTCAGCTTAACTTCAGTACCCAGAAAGATATGGAACAAATAATTAAGCAATCAGATTGCAAACACCTAGAAAAGAATAAGGTGGTAAGTAACAGGCAAATGGATTTGTGAAGAACAAGTCATGTCTAACAAACCTAATGGCTTTCTTTGACAGGGTAACAAGCCTTGTGGATGGGGGGGAAGCAGTAGATTTGGTATATCTTGACTTTAGTAAGGCTTTTATACTGTCTCACATGACTAACTAGGGAAATACAATCTAGACATCCCTATTACAAGGTGGGTGCATAACTGGTTGGAAAACCATTCCCAAAGAGTAGTTATCAGCAGTTCATAGTCAAGCTGGAAGGGCATATTGAGTGGGGACCCGCAGGAATCAGTTCTGGGTTCAGTTCTGTTCAATATCTTCTTCAATGATTTAGATAATGGCAGAGTACACTTATAAAGTTTGTGGATGATACCAAATTAGGAGGGGTTGCAGATGCTTTGGAGGATAGGATTAAAATTCAAAATGATCTGGACAAATGGTCTGAAGTAAATAGGATGAAATTCAATAAGGACAAATGCAAAGCACTCCACTTAGGGAGGAACAATCAGTTGCACACATACAAAATGGGAAATGACTGCCTAGGTAGGAGTACTGCGGAAAGGGATCTGGGGGGTCATAGTAGATCACAAGCTAAATACAAGTCATCAGTATAACACTTGCAAAAAAAAGCAAACATCATTCTGGGATGTATTAGCAGGATCGTGTAGTATGGTTGGTGATGTTTATCTTAGGGGAGAAGGGGGTGTGGACAGATGGTGTGTGTGGAGCCTGTGGATGTTGGGAATGGCTATGAGATGGGTTGAAGTGGGGGTGGGTGTGGGTGTGGGTGTGTGTGTAAAAGGTTGAGAGTGCCTGTGGCGGTAAAGTTTAGGAGTGACTGCATGGGGATGTTAGGCGTGGGGCAGGGAGTGGCTGTGTGTGTAGGTGGGCTAGGAATGTCCTTGTAGGGGGGTTGGCAATAGCTTACTTGTGAGGGAGCTAGGAGTGGTTGAGTGTGAATATGGAGGGGGACCAGGAGTAGCTCTGTGATTACCTCTGTGTGTGTGGAGGGGGGAACTGAATAGTTCTGTGGGGAGGTTGGGACTGAGAGTGGCTCTCAGGATCATGGGAACACTCAAGCCACTCCACCACATCAAGGTCATCATCCACAGCTAAATGTAAATGTTTGCATCTAGGAACAAAGAATGAAAGCCACTCTTACAGAAATAGGGGGCTCTATCCTGAAGACAGTGACTCCTCCACAACAACATGTCCGCATGGTCGTCAGCAATGGATCTGAAACAGACCCCTTCCTAGTCAAGACAGAAGTCAAGCAAGGCAGCGTTGTCGCTCCAACCCTCTTCTCTATCTTCCTTGCCATCATCCTCCGCCTCATTGCTGACAAGCTCCCCTCCAGACTTGATATCCAACACAGAATGGGTGGCAAGCTCTTCAGCCTCAATCGCCTCCAATCCAAGACAAAGACTTACTAAATCAGTCATTCAACTATGCAGATGACTGTGCTCTGTGCACCCATGCAGAAGAAGATCTTCAAACAACAGTTGACATCTTCTCTGAGGCCTCCGTCCAACTAGGCCTCACACTCAACACCAAGAAAACTAAAGTGCACCACCAGGATCCTGCTCCCGCAGTCACGAGCAACAAAGAGACCCTGGAGAACATGGAGCACTTCCCCTACCTTGTCAACTATCTGTCGCAGACAGACAACATTGATGAGGCGATTCAACATTGCCTCCAATGTGCCAGTGGACCTTTCGGACACTTTAGAAAATGTGTCTTCGAAGATGGTGACATCAAGAACCAAGCCAAGCTTCTGGTGTACCAGGCCGTTATCCCTGCTCTCCTGTAGAATGCTGAAACCTGGGTCATGTACAATAGACACCTCAAGGCTCTTGAATGATACCATCAACGGTACCTCCGCAAAATCTTCTGAATCAAGTGGGATGAGCGAAGCACTAACATCACCATTCTGTACCAAGCCCAAACTTCCAGCACCATGATCATCCACCAACAACTCTGTTAGGCTGGTCACATTCTTCGAATGCCAGACTATCTACTCCTGAAGCAGGTCATGTTCTCACAACTGAGCTAAGGCCAATGGAAGAGAGGAAGGCAAAAAAAGTGCTTCAAAGACTCCGTTAAAGCCAACATAAACTTATGGGAAACCCAAGCCTTCGACTGATTAAAATGGGGCAGGACCTTCTGGCAAGGATCCTAGCATTTTGAGACCCAATGAAGACAACCGGAATTGGAGAAACGGGAAAGGAGGAAAGAATGCGCTCCAGCCTAACTCAACAATTCAGATCCACCCCTTCCACTGGCAAATGTCAGCCCCAGCTGTGATAAGATCTGTGGATCCCGGATTGGTCTCAGTAGCCAACTGCAGCTCTACCAGCAATCACTGGCTATGATTTCATGATAGACAATCATCCTCAAACTCCAAGGGATCACTGACTATTAAAATGCATATTGGCTGCTTGTACCCTAGCTTACTAAGCAATTCAGATTGCTCTGAATCAGTTACCTGTCCTCTTCATTATTTTCCATTCTGCCAATTTTTGTGTCATTTACAAACTTTCTCTATGATGATTTTATGTTTTCTTCCATGTCATTGATAAAGATGTTAACTAATATAGGGCCAAAAGCCAATCCTTCCTGTGAGAGTAACTCTATATGTGGGGAAGGAAGAGAAGGGGATGGGAGTGGCTCTGGGCAGTGATGGGAATGGCTCTCTGTACATGAGTAGGAGCTGGAAGTAGCTCTGGGGGAGGGAGAGGGTTGGGAGTGACTGTGGAGGGAGAACTGGGAGTGGCATTTTGTGTGTCTGTAGATGGAGAATGGGAGTGGATGTGTGTGAAGGCAAGCCTAGGAGTCTGAGTGTGTGTGTGCACACACGTGAGAAAGAGACAATATAGACCCACATTAGATGTGGATGAACTAAGGTTTTAAACGGAGTTGGTATATTAGCATGAGCAACAGGCCCAAAACATGTGACCAAAAAGTCTGAGATCATGAGAAAGAAGAGCTGATGTGTTAAACTGGTAGTGATGCTTCAAAATATCAGTGTTGTTTTATTTAAAGTTTGGGATAAAATAACACAAATATAAATAAATAAATACGGTTAATTGGGTACTAGGTACAGTAAATAATTGGCTATATAAAAAATGGCTTCAATACCCTTAGCTAAGGTCCAATAATTGGCAATGACATCACTTGTTTGTTAAAGGGTATTAAAAAAGTAAACTCCTTAAGAGTTCATTTCCAAGACCTACCTGACCAAGTTGGAGCTGACCAATATGGGTCTAAGCATCCCTGAGTTTAGTGTGTTTGTAAGTATCTTGATCAAATGCTTATGTTTTGTTATTGTTTGAATGTAGTAATTACTTATTATTTAGGCATGTTTAGAGCAATTGTATTAATAATAATTGTCTTTGGATTTAATAAAGGAATGTATGTTTAAATTAGTGTTGTGGTAACACCCTGTTGCGACAGACTGTACCCTTACGTTCACCACTTATACAAAACCATGCTAAATTTTGTACAAAGTATGCCTTGAGGTATCATTTGAAAACTCATAATTCACTGACCATTATTGTTCTGATAAAATGTGGCAACATTGTTTTTAAAGTTATAAGATTTTACTGTATGACATTGCTGAGACATGCTTCAAGTTTTTTTTAAAAAGCATCCCAAACCAGTTCCTCAGAGACAAAAGGTTAGCCAGCACCTCAACCAGCTGTCAACATAATCAAGTGGACTATTAAAAGGGGTCCCCTGTATACACTGCGGTTGCGTTCTTGAAAAGGGCGATGGATACCCAAACGACGTATACCGGGGAATTTTTCCCCATAAGAAATAATGGAATAAGGGGGGGGATGCATTCATAACTTCACAATGCTCTTTTCGCCTAAACAGTGTACCTTTTTACAATGAAAAGTTATACAGTACACATTTTACACATAAAACATTGAATAAAATAATGTAGAACCCTACTAACACCAAACACATAGAACATTTTAATACAGTAAATACAGTATAGTAATACAGTATAAAACAGTGTTGATTACGCTAAACTTAGGAAGAGGTGACGGCTGGATTTTCTTGGGTTGCTTTTTGGTTGCAGAAGTCTTAAAAAAGGATTTTATCGACAGCTGCTCTCCTGCATGAATCCTTGAACGATAGATCTCCCTGTAGCAAGCCACTGCATCATTGAAAACCCTGGAGACTTTGTCAGACTATTCACAAGAAGGATCACTGCTCTGTATGATTTCCGTCATCTCATCTAGCAATCCACAGAAATGGGAGAGATTCTTTGTCATCAGACTCCTGGCTTCCTGCCCTACGTCATCGTCATTGTCGTCATCATCCTTGCTTTCTTCAGATATCCATTGTTGGTCCAGCTCAATCAGTTCATTTGTCAGTTGCTCAGCCTGAGACTCCAGCAACTCCTGTACATCCTCCTCCTCCACCTTCTTGAAGCTGACATCCTTTGCCAACTTGACAATTGCTTGCTCGAGACCAGGAACAGCATCAAATCCCACGAAGCTGTGGACAGCATCTGGCCATGCATGGCACCAAACGCCGTTCATACTTTGCGAGGTGACCTCTTCCCACGACGCATCAATGTTTTCCACACCATTCAGGTGTTGTAGGACTTCCAAAACTCCTTTACACTGGGCTTTCCTTCACCTGCTGTCTCCTTAATCAGAATGGAGAATGTCCTCCATAGATAATAAGCCTTGAACGTGGCTGGCGGATGCAAGTACTGTACTGTACTGTACAATAGGGGAATGTGTTCCAATTCACGTCAGTCCTGATCCATGCAAACATAACAAGGACCAACATAAATCAGAACACATTCCCCTATTGATGAGCAACGGCTATCTGAAACAACAGGTAAGGGGGAGATGGTGTAAGCAAGAAATTCACATATTGGCAAATAAACAGCTGGGGGCTCCCATCCAAAACAGACTTGCTGTCACCTGGACCCCAGCTAGAGATTATTCTAAAAGAGGAGGAAAAGACAAAAATGAAGAATAGAGGCCCCAAATCACCTTTCACCTCCATTCCTCTCTGCTCACTGCAGTAACATGACCTAAAGAAACACTGGACTGGGGGAGGGGTCCTGGCTGGAAGGCTTTCAGCTAGTAAAGGCTGCAAAAATCATGTGGTAAGAAAAGCCTTTGTGTAAATGGGATTGGTCCCGCTCTTGTGGGGAACTTTCCTGGCTTATACACTACCCCGGTGAAACCTGGGCTAGCGAAAGGATCCAAGTCCTCGTTCCCACTCCTTTTACCCAGAGGCCCGCCTGACCTCGAGAACTCCCCTTCCACTCTCCTGTGTGGCAGAGTCCTCGTAACCCTGACAAAACTGGGCCCAGGATTCCCGGGGGGCTCAACCCCCAATCTTGTCATGGTCACGTAGGACAGGATTAGGGTGTCCCCACTCCCAGGTACTCTCTCCATTTTGGACGCTTCCCTGACCCACTGATCATTACATATATTTCAAGCCATTACAATTTATTAAACAGCAATCAATTTAAAAAAAATAAGGAAAAAATGGGAAAGGTTAAGGAAAACACATAACCCCGCTCTGTGACATAGGGACATCACAAACAGCTGTCTCTGGAGTATAAGAGAAGTTCACAGTCCGTTCCTCGCATATGCCAGGCCTCCTGTCCAGGCCCTGACTGTGCTACAGGGATGCTGCGGGTGGACACTTGCTCTGGTGGTGGCCACATGCCTTCAGGCTCTAGGTGGCAGGACCCTTCTTCCCAGCGTTCTTCTTCTTCCCCCGCCTCCCCCTCCCCGCTCAGGGTTACAATCCCCTCCAAGTCTGGTCTGCAAGGCCTCTTGGCTGGTGGCATCTCCCTGTGCAGGGCCCTGTGCCCAGATCCCCCTCGCTCTCCCAAGCTGTTCACCACACCCAGCTCTGGACTGCTCCAGTTCCACTTCCATTCTGCCTCAGCACTGCTGCTGCTCTGCCTCCAGTTCTCTGGGCTGCTTTTCTGGCCCCTCTGGCTCTGGTTGCTGCAGCTCTCCTCCCAGCATGGATCTGCTCTCTGGGCTGCTTCTCTGACTCTTGCTGCCACTCTCCCCAGCTCAGGCTGCTTCTCTGATGGGCTCTGGCTCTGGCCGGCATGGCTCTGCTCCCCAGCTCAGCCTGAGCTCCTGCTCTCTCCTTAGCTTGGCCCCATTCTGGCCCAGGCAGCTCCAGCTCATATGGAGGATGGTACCCCCCCCCCCCCCCCCCAGCCTCCAGCCTCCTGTCTCTGCCCTTAGACTGCCTGCCACATCAAACAGGCTGACCTGGAGCACTGGCCTCTCCCCATTGCCCCTGAGGAGTGGCAGTCTCAGAGTCCCGATTTCCCATCAACCCTGCCTTTTCCTTTTGGTACTGGGAGCTAGCCAACCAAAAAAACCCACTGAGTTTTAGTTAAGGGCCAACAGTCCTCTTGCATTTGCTTTGATTTCAATTAGCTTGCTATGTTAGGTATTAGTTTACATTTTTGCCCTTTATTTTCTTTGTAACCAATACTGACTTTTATGCCTCATTATTTGCAATCACTTAAAATCTTTCTTTCTGTAGTTAATAAACTTGTTTTAATTAAATCAGTGTGTGTTTGGATTGAAGTGTTTGGGAGCCTCCATTTGGATAAGAAGATTTGTGCATATCACTTTCTATTATTGAAATGACAGACTTTCTATGAGCTTGTATTGCACAGAAGGAAAGAGCTGGGTAGTACAAGATGCACATTTCTGAGCACCAGTCTGGGCCTGGGCATTTGCTCGTGTTGCCCTAGAACGTAATTAATGAATGGTTAGCTGTAACACTCATACAATTCAGCTGAGAGTGATTTTCCATGCTAGAGGCTGAGACAGCAGGACCAGATTGGAGAATTGAGGAGACACATCAGTCCATATCATATCCTAAGGAACATCACACCTGTATAAAAAATAATTCCAACAGTATGTGTGGGGAAGAGGGCTGGGAGTTACTGTGTGCAGGCATGCGTGAAGATTAAGAGTGGCTATATATGTCCGGGGTGGGAGGAGGGGGGAGAAAGTTAGGAGAGACTGTGGGGGAAAGGGGCACTGGGAGTAGTTGTGGGCAGGGTTAGGAGTAGCTGTGTGTAGGAGAAGGCAGTTGTGGGATGCAGAGGGGAGCTGGGAGTGGCTATATGTATGTAGGGGGCTGGCTCTGAGTGAGGGGGTTAGTAGGAGGGGATATTATACAGGTGACCTGGGAGCAGCTTCATGTTAGGGTGAAGGGGGGCTCAAAATGGCTCTGGGAGGGCTGTGGGAGAAGTCTGGCAGTGGCACTGTGCGGAGGTGATGGGAGTCTGGGAGTAGCTCTGTGAGGAGTGATGCGGGGCTCAGAGTAGCTTGGGGTGAACTAGGAGCAGTGCTATTGGGGATAGCAGGGGGTGCGGAGTGGCACTGTGGGGGAGTGACAGGGTTTGGAATGGCTCCATGGGGGGGGGGGGGTCTATGAGTGGAGTGGTGGTGTGGCAGGAGGGTTTGGAATGGTGCTGCATGGGGGTCTGGGAGTGGTGCTGTGTGGGGGTGACAGGGGCTCAGAGTGGCTCTGTAGGGGGTCCAGGAGTGGCATGGGGGGTGGCATAGGGTTACCATATGTCCAGGTTTCCCCAACATTTCCTTTTTTGATCTTCCACCCTCTGTCCAAGCGGAATTTTCAAATAAGATGAAATGTGCAAGATTCTTGTGGAGCAGATGCTGCAGCTCAGAAACAGCTGGCTCCACATCCTGATGGGTCCCTCCACTGCAGCCACAGCTACCGGATCCCACCCAACAAGCCCCAGCTCCCAGCCCTGGGGAGAGGAAGAGGCAGGGAGGTGTGACTTACAGTTGGCTGGCACTGTGTCTTAGGCCTGCACCAGCCACCCTGCCACCATCCCAAGGAGCAACACTGCCCTCGCCCCTTGAGAGTGAGGCCACGGGTACCTGCTCCAGCACCCCCCAGGAACCCCTCCCAGTACACAGACCCCCTCCCATATCCCCCAATACCCTCTCCCAGTACACAGACCCCCCAATACCCTCTCCCAGTACACAGACCCCCTCCCCATACCCAGACACAGACCCCCTCCCCATACCCCCCAATGCCCACCCCAGTACAGACCCCCCAATGCCCTCTCCCAGTACACAGACCCCTCCCCATACACAGACACAGACCCCCTTCCCATACCCCCCAATGCCCACCCCAGTACACAGACCCCCCAATACCCTCTCCCAGTACACAGACCCCTCCCCATACACAGACACAGACCCCATACACAGACCCCCTTCCCATACCCCCCAATACCCACCCCAGTACACAGACCCCCCAATACCCTCTCCCAGTACACAGACCCCTTCCCATACACAGACCTCCTCCCCACACAGACCCCCCAATGCCCACCCCAGTACACAGACCCCCCAATACCCTCTCCCAATACACAGACCCCTCCCCATACCCCCCAATGCCCCCTCCCCATACAGACCCCCCAATACCCACCCCAGTACACAGACCCCCAAAACTCCTCCCAGCACAGACACACTCCTCCAGCCCCCCCCCCCCCGATACTCCTCCCTCACCCATACCCGCCCCACCCCCCAAACAGCACCGCCCGGATGTACCCTGCTCCAGCTCCCGCGCCAGCCGCGGCCTCTCTCTGGGCGACGTGAGCCCCGGGGGAGCGACGGGCTCTCCAAGCGACGGTTCGGAGCCGCGCTGGTGGCGCTCGCGCCGGTCGCTCCGGCCCGCGCCCCTCACGCACGCGACGCCCGTGCGGCGTGGGGGGGTGGGGCCGGAAGTGGCGGCACGGGGGAGGGGGCGGGGCCACGGGGGCGCAGCGTCCAGCGGCCGCCATCGCCATTCCGCGGCGCGGGGGAGGGCCGGGAGCGGAGCGGGCCTCGCGCAGCCACCGTTGCCCCGTGGCCGTTGGCGGGACCGGGCCGCGCGGCGCTGAGCCCCGCTCCCGCCATGGAGGAGAAGGGCTTCTCCAAGGAGCTGGACCAGTGGATCGAGCAGCTCAACGAGTGCAAGCAGCTGAGCGAGAGCCAGGTGCGGAGCCTCTGCGAGAAGGTGAGTCCGCCTGGGCCCGGCCCGCCAGGCGGCGGCGGGTCCGGGGTGGGGCCGCCCCGGGTGCTCGCGCTGGGATCCGCTCTTCCCGGGCCCGCCGGGCTCCTTGGGCCGAGTCCGCCGGGGAGCGGGCCCGGTCCCCGCCCCTGAGCCCCGTGCTCGGTCCGCGGGGGCGGGGGTCGCTGGAGGCCTGGCGGCCAGCTGACCCCTGTGGCCCGGCGGTGGGGTTTGCCTGGGGGCGGTGTCAGACAGCCTCCATGGGTGCCCCAGCCGTACATTTCCGATGCTTTGTGCGGGGGCTTAGCTCGCCCCCTCTCTGAATCCCAGCATCGCTGTGTTCGTGTCTCCGCGCGCAGGAGAGCCGAGGCAGCCGGGCCGTGAGGGACCTTTCAGGGCAGGCAGGTAGCCACGGAAAAGCAGCGATGGGCCAAGTCATTTACCAGTGACCGTCCTAAACAGATGTCCAGCCCCCTTCCTGCCCCTGAGTTATTACAGCCCGTAGTCTTCTTGCATGTCCACGAGCTAGAGAGTGGGTTGTGGTTTGGTTGGTTGAGTTACCTCTTGCATCCCAGTAGCCCCATTTAAGATTTATCTGAGCTGTGGCCTGGATTAGTAGTCTGTACAACTCTAGCAACTATGTATTATTGTTAATGATTTAGCTTAATTAAATTTAACTGCTTCAAATACAGAACTAGATAAATTTATGTAGAAGGATAGGTCCATCAATGACTGTTAGCCAGGATGGGCAGGGATGGTGTCCTAGCCTGTTTGCCAGAAGCTGGGAATGGGTGGCAGGGGATGGATCACTTGATGGTGACCTGTTCTGTTCATTCCCTCTGAAGCACCTGGCATTGGCCACTGTCAGAAGACAGGACGCTGAGCTAGATGGACGGTTGGTCCGACCCAGTATGGTGATTCTTATGTTTTTATAGCCTGTGCACAAGATTTTAATTTTCTGTACAGAAATTTTGTAGGTTGTTACTCCATTATTTTGATTAGTCAGACAAAAGATTGACCGATGCTAAACTTCTTAAAGGGACCCAGTTTTACTTAATTTGAACTTAAACTAACACTTATAAATTTTCTGAAAATTCATTCTTTACACCCAATGCTGTAAAGTTGGAGAGGGTGCACTGTATTTTTCATACATAAAGGAATCCCTGCAAAGAAAAATATCTGATGTAAGGTTAAAGGAAGTGTGTGTTATAAGTACATAGGATCTTACTAGCAACTTACTTACCTTTTAGAAGCACTTGGCACTATTTCTGTATCTCCAATTAAGGGTGTTGATCTGTTTCTCTGTCTTCTCCACCTAATGTCTAAGACCATGGCAGCTAAATAATATTGAGCCTTGTCTTCACAGAACTTAAATTATGTTTTTTCGTAGTTTAAATTTGGCAGGATAAACTATGTAGACTGTACTAACAGGAACATTACTTGTAGTTGATTAAAGCACAGGTCCAGTGATCCCTTTCAGACCCTCAACAGAATTGGAAACCACCCTCCTATCTCAAAGGTGTGCTAATCATGGTTGAGGCCTGGAGGCCTCTGTAATACAAATACTAATTAATAATAAAGCTAACTGTAGATATTGTAAAACTGTTTTCAATGCTAGTCATGGAAAGTGTGCTAAACCCCTGAGTGAGGCATGTTGGTTTGTCGCTGGTGACTAGGAAGTTTTCCTGATTTTGGTAGAGGAGGGAAACACTGCCATAGCTTCTGCGGAATCTAAGCTGCTTCTTTAAGAATCATCTCTATGGACCCACTGACAATACACATGTGGGTTTGGAACCTTTTGAGTCAACAGTGTCTGTACCTTCATGTTTTTGTGTCTAATGGCATAAAGGGCAGCATGGCCCCAAATGCTTGTTGGTTTCTTGTTACATAAGAACAGCCATACTGGGGCAGACCAAAGGTCCATCTAGCCCATTAACTTGTCTTCCGACAGTGGCTAATGCCGGATACTTCAGCGGGAATGAAGAGAACAGGTAATCATTAAGTGATCCATCCCCTGTCGCCCATTCCCAGCTTCTGACAAAGAGAGGCTAGGGACATCATCCCTGCCCATCCTGGCTAATAGTCATTGATGGACCTATCCTCCATGAACTTATCTAGTTCTTTTTTGAACCTTGTTATAGTCTTGGCCTTCACAACATCCTCTGGCAAGGAGTTCCACAGGTTGACTGTTTGGTGTGTGAAGAAATACTTCCTTTTGTTTGTTAAACCCGCTGCCTATTAATTTCGTTTGGTGACCCCTAGTTCTTTGTTATGAGAAGGAGTAAATAACACTTTATTTACTTTCTCCACACCAGTCATGATTTATTGACCTTTATCATATCCCTCCTTAGTAGATTTTTTCCAAGCTGAAAACTCCCGGTTTTATTAATCTCTCCTCATATGGAAGCTGTTGCATACCCCTAATCATTTTTGTTGCCCTTTTCTGAACCTTTTCCAATTCTAATATATCTTTTTTGAAGTGGGGCGACCACATCTGCATGCAGTGTTCAAGATGTGGGTGTACCGTGGATTTATATAGAGGCAATATTATATTTAATATCTTATTATCTATCCGTTTCCTAATGATTCCCAACATCGTTAGCTTTTTTTGACTGCCGCTGCACATTGATTGGATGTTTTCAGAGAATTACCCGCGACTCAAGATTTTTTTCTTGAGTGGTAACATGTACTTTAGACCTCATCATGTTATATGTATAGTTGGGATTATGTTTTCCAATGTGCATTACTTTGCATTTATCAACATTAAATTTCGGCTGCCATTTTGTCACCCAGTCTTGTGAGATCTCTTACCCAAGGCAGTAAGTGGAAACTTAGTGCTATCTGTTCTGCTCTCTCTAGCTCCTTGATCTCACAAAGCAAATTTAAATTCTCCTCTAGTTCTTAACCCAGTTTCTTAGTAAGTTTCAATAACAAGTAGCAGCCTTTTTTCCTTTTTTGATCATTACCAGCCAATCAGTGCTGAGGTACCTTTCACTCCTCAAGAGGAATCAAAAGCCTCAGGCTTCAAGCCCTACTAGCATGTGATGATGTCATGTCCATGACAGCCAAACCTGATGTGTGTTCTGTCTGGGGAAAATCCACAACCCCGGTTGTTGTTCAGTGTATTGGTCCTCTTCAGACTGGACAGCTCAGTTGACCTTGGCAGCAATCCCTAAGATGTATTGGAGCCTTGAGCTGGTGTCCACATCGTCGATACTAGCATGGGTATCAGCATTGATATTGGTACCAATGATAGTATAAGGGTATATTGTGGTGACACCAAGGTTGGAGTCCCTTGTGTTGGACTTGGTGTGAGTTCTGATGGAAAGGTACTGAAACACCTCCTTAACACCAGTTGCCTTCCCAGTACGATACTACACCGTTGTTCCAGTGTCTGCCAGATACCCTGGCACGTAGGAGATCAGTACCCTTTTTGATCCAATATACTTCTCTTCCTTCTCCTACTTTCTCAGAGCCGAGTTTTGAGCCCTCCCCAGAACGCTGACCCCCCTCAACCTTCTCTGGAACAGAAGGATTCAGTATTGTCTTTGTCATTATCGGGAATTGATCCAAGGGTCACATTGGGGGTCCTCCTCTAAAATAAATCTGAGTACCTCAGATGCACACAATGTCTCCTTTGCGCCCTCACTCCTCTCTCTTGGTTCCTGCACCTCCTTAGCTGTATCCTTATGGAATACATGGACTGTACTGGACAATGTAGATTCTCCCTGCTCAACCTCCCAGAGGCAACTCCCCCTCATAGGTCTCTTTTCCAGTCAAGTCAAAACTAGCTAGAGGTGTTGAAATGCAGGAGGTGGAGGAAAATTTTGAGGATCCCCGAGATAACTGCACTGATAACCCGGAACTTGCAACTGGTCTACTTGCCCCTCATCACCAGATGAAGCAGTTACACTATAATCCCGTCTCTCTGTGTGATTACTTTAGAGCTTCCAAGACTTGATGAGGAGAACAGCTAACATGTTAAATATAGACTGCCATTGGCACAGAAGGCACAAACTTTTCAACAGAGGCAGGGTGGCAGTGCCCATCTGTGAAGAGGTCCTCAAACCACCAAAATATCTGTGACTCACTCTAGCCTCTCTTTCCCCTGACGTACAGAATAGAAGAGGTACCACGTCCCACATAAGGGCTTTGAGTACTTCTGATCTTACCTACACAATGTGCTCTAGTTGGCCATGTAGTACAGGAGAAATTTATGTAAATGGGACCTCCAAAGGCGCTGTGTGTAAAAGGAGGAGGGTGGACAAACAGGCTGATGTTGTTAGGCAGAAAAGCTTATTCTGCAACTTGCCAAATGTGTGTCACCAAATAGTAAGCTCTGTTGGTGGAATGATTTTCTTATATGGGATAAGATGACACGTTTTCTCAAGAAGATCCGACAAGAGGATAGAATGGAGCTTAGAGACATCATGACAGATGGACTGCTGGTGGTGAAGACATCCCTTCAGGTAGATCTAGATGCCTCTGAATGGTGGCTACGGCCATCACAGAGCATCCTGGTTACAATAGTTGGGTATATCAAAGCAGCTCCAAATGGCCATTAAGGATATTGTTTGCAGGATCTGAGCTCTTCAGCCTGAAAATGGACAAGGCACTCCATACCTTCAGGGATTCCAGTGCTAGTTGGTGCTCCTTGGGTCTGTAAGATCCAGCTAATTAAACAAATAATACAGTGTTGCAAGATCATTGCAGACAGTTGACCTCTCTACCAGCATCAGAGATCTTGGAGCCTTCCAAAAAGAAACCATGCTTTTCCTGCAGATGAATTTTTTTCTCTTCTACTGATTCAGTGCCTCACCAATCCTGTCAACATAATCTGACATGCTCCTTTTCCCCACTTTCCTTCTCACAAGCATGGGCTGGAGTTGCATTAGACTGGTGGATCCTACAGACTGTCATAGGCATTTTATTCAATTCCAGTCCTCGCCTACCACCCATCTCTCTTCAGGGACCTTTCTTAGAATACATTAGTGAATCTTTCTTTTTTTCAGTTTTAATTTTGACTACACATGGGATCATTCAAACTATACATAGTTTCTCCTTTATGTGATTCATGTTTGAAACAAGAAAATACCACAATATAACTAGCAAGAAGGCTTGGGGCAGTTGTAGTGCCTAAAGCTACTTGTAACTTCTTGAAATGTAGTCAGTTTAAAAAATGGTATAACGTTAAACAAAGATTTGATCTCATAGCTTTGCTCTCATTGCCTATTTTCAGTAATTTTGCAGTTAAGTCAAATACTATATTTGTGTCATCGCAGTTCCACTTTTATACACTGGCATCACTAACCTTTAAAGACCAGAATAGGTGACATCAACAAAATTGCCCATGTGATTGACAGTGACCTGTGTGGTCCCAGAGTATGACTTAATTTTTCAGTGGTAGAACTCTGACTCGATTGAAGAAAAGAATGAAGTCTGTTTTGAGAACCCTAGAATGGTTGTTGAAGCCTTACACTCTTCATGCCCCTTTATCTCAGGGATTTCTGCAGTAGTTATCACTTGGGTCTGTAAAAGTAGCTGTTTCTGCATACTCTGTCCACTCATGATATCATATCATGGCCTTCCATATGTTGTACACTCCATACTACTGGTCTCTATTGCATTCCAGCCTCTGCAACACTATGGCAGTTCTCTTGTCCATAAAATAGTAAAGGGAAAATGGTGAGCCTGATACTGAAATGTCAGTTCCAGCTCCACAGAATCCAAAGTACATTTAATCATACGAAGGCTTCTCAGCCACTCTTCCCCTCCCCCCCAGCCCCCAATAATATTATACAACCAATGGCTAGAGCTGGGGCTGTCTCAGAGTTTTGTGTCTCTTGTAGCTCAATTTGGTGACAGAGGGACATGAAACCGCTTCATGTGAGGAGCTGCCTCCTTCTCATGTCCCATCTGAGACTGTAACTTCCACATTCAATTGCATGGAAAGGGAGCCGAATACAATGCCAAAGCAGCAAACTCTGAACTGTAGGACAAGTCTGCATATGTAAAAGTGTTCACCGGCCCAGCATGACAAATGTATTCTGGGACTTTAAAATCCCAGAATGCTAGGTTTCTAGGAGGAACATCTTGAAAACACCCACAGTCTTCTGAGCCAAAAGCAGCTAAAGGTATGTAGAATTGTTCAGATGCTGCCGTGAAGAGTACGGTATAAATAAGTAGGTTAGAGCTGCCTGGACTTTCTTAGAAAATGTGCTGTAAGGATAAGCAAACGTTACTTACACATTGTATTGCCTGGATAAAATGCAGGATCGTGGACGTGGTACAACAGTGACTACTGTTTTACAGTCAGATCAAGAGCTATATTAAATACCATGCTTACCTATAGATTCCTCACTTTGTCATTGATTCAGCTCTGTAGGACCAGCCGCAGGAAGCTCTTATTTACAAGAGCATTGTGATTCTGAATTAGCTTTAGGATCCTAGAGAAAAGGGGAATTTTTTTTTATTGTTTAGTAGGACTAAGCTACTCTCCCATCTCCACCCCAAAAATATATAAAAAGTAGCCCTCAAATTTGGAATAAAAAGCAGGACCTAGAATAAATGAGGAAAGTTTTTTCTGAAACTTGACATGTACAGTTTTAGCCAAACAGAGGATGAATGGGAGATAAGCTTGTGGTTTAGATCAATGCAAAAGCTTACAAATGTGTGGGGAAGATTAAAATGGAAACAGAGGAAGGGTTGGATGAAGAATATTGAGCCTCTCCATTTGCTAAGGCTGTTGGTTGGATAGCATCCCTGGCAAATATTTGTTTAGCCTCAGCTAATGTAGGTCATCAAGAGATTCTTCCCCCCCTTTGGAAGACACCAAACATTTGTTGACCTGTTTTTCATGGAGCTTTCATATATCTCCATAGTTAAGGATGAGTTTTGCGATTAAAGCAGGGATTCAACATTTTATGTCTGAAAATACAGCGTACCATGCCCAGAATTGCAATACTTTTTTGAGTAAAAATTTCCTGAGAATCTACAAGTAAATATGTTCATTGGGTTAGGAATTATAATTTTAATTAAATGGTTCCTTTAAGAAATTTAGCTCCCAGTGTTAGCCTTTTTTTGGTCCCTTTTTCAGTAATAGAATAGGATAGATGGTAGCTGCATATTGAGCAGAGGTTTTGAATGAGCTGTTTAGAGTGTTGTGCAGGTCCCTTTCTTGAGTTCATATAGTTTAGAACCATGTAAGGGTCTGAGCAGTTTAAATTTTCCCTCCAACATGCATTGCTTTACATTTATCGACACTGAACTTCATTTGCTATCGTGTTGCCCATCACGTAACTTAATTACATCTCTGAAGTTCCTCATAGTCCTCTGCACTTGACTAATGTTAGAAAAATTGGCAGAATACAAAGTTTTCTTGCTGTTCACCTCCCTTTCCTGATATTTAACACTCGGCTTAGAATGGAACGTTGAGGCACTCCACTGTTAACCTTTTGCTAAGATGAAAATTGACTGTTCCTGCTCCTTCCTGTCTCTTAGCTGGTTTCTGGTCTATAACAATACTTTTCCTCTCATTCTATAACTGTAGTTTCTTGAACCTTCCAAACTATCAACTAGTTCTTTTACCCACTTTTATTGCCACATTCAAAGAATTCTAACAATAACTAGGTCTCACATATATTGTTTTTCATCAGTAGATCTCAAAGCACTTAACTACATTAAGAATTGTGATCCTCACAATGTTCCTGTGAGGTAAAGTAGTATTATGCCCATTATACAAATGGGGAACTGAGGCATAGAGAGGCTAAGTGATTTGCCCAGTGTCACACAGGAATTCTCTGTCAGAGTATGGAATTGAACCTCCTAAGTCGTAGGCGAGTGCCCTAACTGCTGGACTATGCTGTCAGTGAGGTTTTTTTTTTTTTTTTTCCACAGAACCTTGCTGGTTAAACCTCATCACATCATGATCTTCCAGGCATTTTGTTCTACTTTTTTAAGTACATTTCAACCAATTTATCAGAGACAGATCCATGACTTACTAGTTTGTAGTTCCCTGGAATAGTTCCCTTAGTTCTATGAACACAAATAGAATTGATGTATTTTTTTTATTTAGGTAGACAAACTAAAGCAGTCTGCATGCCATTAGAGAAGTCGGGTCTTCTGAGTCCAAATCCAATGTTCTCTACGCTGGGTGACAGATGACATTTACACATATGTCACTGCCCCCATCCTATAAACTGTGGGTTAATTCGATGAGGGTGCTAGTTGTGCTTTTAAAATTTTTGCGGAGCGGACCTGCTGACAGGGTGGGTGAGAGAAATATTGTTGTCTACCATCTCTTAGCTCTCTCCATCCACAGCTGCCCCTTACGTTTCTAGCTTCCTAAGAACATTTGTGTTTAGCTCAGTTAAACTGTTAAATTACTGTTTTCCCTTCTCTCACTTGCACTACTCAGGAAAATGTCTGCTAAAATAACTTAAAATTAAATCAATCAAGAGCTAGACCCATGCAGTTGCTAAAGCAGCAGCAGCACGTACAGCACTAGTAATGCCTGGGAGTTGCTGAAGTAACTGGAGTCCTTCCTATCTCCACCCTCCCCCCAGACCCAGTGCATGGCCCCAGTGTTCTGTCTACCTCCAACTCCACATGGGTGAGTCTTGCATCTGCTGGAGGAGGGGAGGAAGGGAATGCCACCTCCTCGACCTAGCCCACCTTTCCCTTAATTGCTGCCACCCAAGAATGTGAGGAACCTTTGTCTGCGCTTGCTGGGGTCAGCTACCCAGTTCTGCTAGCCAGGGGCAACACAAGCACTCCCCTCTAGGCCTGTGCAGGCTTTGCTATCCCTCTGCAAGTTAGCGATAGGTATGCTCTGACCCCAAGTCTGCCAAGCATCTCTCTCAAGTGTGCAGCCTTTGGTCCACTGAACACTTTCAGCAGTCACTGATACGCTGTTTCCAAAAGAACAGTACACATCAGCTTACCAGTTTTATTTCAGATCATGGCTCCATTTAACACAGTACTGTATTTAAATATCTTTTTAGTGAAAATAAGCAAAAGTTTCTTGAACAAAGATAAGAGGTTCAAAAGGGAGCAAGTAAAAGCATTGGAAACAAATGATTACATATAAAATCATAACACCACATTTTAGAACCTAGATTTGTTTAACTAGGTTATTTTTTGTTTTATGGAGTAACATTCACCCCAAAGTCCTTCCAGCATTTTTCAGCCGGGTCTGTCTGTGATCTTCTTTTCATGAGCCAATTGCCTGCCAGCTGGTCCCCCAGGTAAAGGATATTGTGTATCTCCTTGCAACCTGAGCTATCTCAAAACAGTCTTTTTGATCTTTTTTCCTAAACCAGACACCCTGCAGCTGTGTTTTTTTCCATAGATATTTTGCAGTCTTAATTAGCTAGTGGTGACTTACATTGTGTCTTATAATGACAAGACCGAGATAAGCCTTTACCCTCTGCCTGAACAGAACCTATCTGAGACATCACCTCCTAGTGACCTGCCTCTAACTTCAAGGCCTTAAGAACATAAAGTTCAGTATAGATATATAACCTCTTAAATATTATCTGTACATATATTTTGCAATGATTATGATGATCAGTGGGCTGTTGGCTCTCAGTAGTGTTCCATGCCACCCTTTGGTGAACTGTTGTGCATAATCTTGACCCAGGGGGTCCCTGTAAAACTCTGTGCTCTCTGCCAGTTGGCCGAAAGAGGTTCCTGGGTCACGCCTTGTCCTGCTGCCAGCTAATGTAGTTAGTCCTATAGCTCAAATGGTAGCAGTCTTGGTTGCAGAGCTGAAGTTTCATGAGTCAGACCCTGCTGATGCATGATGAAGGTGGAGGGCTGTTACACTTTAATGTAACAAGTTGTTGATACATTTTTTTTCCTTTTGAAAGAAACCTAAAAGATTACATATTACCATATAACTATTTCATACAGAAAGCTACCTTTGAAAAGTTACTTGGGTTGCAAAATCAAGCGCTGAAAAATTAGGACATGCCACTTTGACGGTTGCCTGCACAACTGTAATTTGGTCCCTTTGTGTATATTCATTGTGGTAGTATAGGATTAAAGACTATTGTATTATAGTCTTCGGTCATCTAGTTCCCCTGAGAAGACTCTTACCTCATTCAGTGCACAGGTTGGACACACAGTGGGAACAGAGTTAAGATTGCATGGGCAACCATAAATCTAGTGTTCTATAACTTTGGAATGCATGATTGCAGCCTCAACATTTTTTGTACATAATACCTTATATATGTTTCTGAATGTTAGTGCATGCTGGTGTAATTCAGTTGACAGGAGTCATCTTCCATCAAGATGCATAGATAAAGGATATTTTTTTTTAAGAACCATTAGTCCTTTCAAAATCAATTGGACTTAAGTAGGGAGATAGCTGCTGTGCTCAGCACTTCTAAAATGTACTGTAATATTATTTTCTGTTCTGGTATCTGCTTTTCAAAAAGAATATCGAAAAATTAGAGAGGATTCAGAGCCACAAGAACAATTTGAGATTTGGAAAGCCTGTCTTATAGTGAGACTTAAAGAACTCACTCTTTTTTTAGGTTTCAGAGTGGTAGCCGTGTTAGTCTGTATCAGCAAAAAGAACGAGAAGTACTTGTGGCACCTTAGAGACTAACACATTTATTTGGGCATAAGCTTTTGTGGGCTCAAGCCCACTTCATCAGATGCATGCAGTGGAAAATACAGTAGGAAGGAAGATAGATAGATACACACAGAGAACATGAGAAAATGGTTGTTGCCATACCAACTCTAACAAGACTAATCAATTAAGGGGGCTGTTTTTTTCTTCTGCTGATAATAGCCCACCTTAATTGAATAGTCTCGTTAGTTGGTATGGCAAAGCCCATTTTTTCGTGTATGTGTTTTTATATATATATATATATATATATATATATAAAAATAAAAATCTCCTACTGCATTTTCCACTGCATGCATCTGATGAAGTGGGCTTGAGCCCACAAAAGCTTATGCCCAAATAAATGTGTTAGTCTCTAAGGTGCCACAAGTACTCCTCATTCTTTTCACTCTTTTTAGCTTTTCCAAGAGACTGTTAAGAGGTGACTTGATCATGATCTACAACTCACTGTTGTGTGGGAAAGCTATGCGATAGCAGAGGGCTGATTAATCTAGCAGAAGAAGGTATAACAGAATCCTGTGGCTTTAAATTGAACGTAGAAAAATTCAAATTGGAAGTGAGGTAACAGTAAGCAGTTAACCACTAGAATAACATATTAGGGCATATGGTGGATTCTGAATCACTTGAAATGTTAAAATCACGGTTGGCTGTTTTCTGGCCTGAGTTATCTAGGAAGTGAGGCTAGATGATGAGTGTCCTTTCTGGTCTGAAAATCTGTGAACCTGTGAGTATTCTGTCAACACTTTTTGCATTGTGTGCATATTTCCTTTGGTAGAAAACTAATGTGCTCAAAACATTGACAGTGCAATAAAATCCCAATGATCTGATGTCCAGCATATACAAGGTTGGCCAGCTCTCCCCACAGCAATTTGCAGCATGCGTTACAGCTCTGCTTATATCACTACCTGGCTTTTCCCTATATCTCAAAACCAATCAGGAAATTGGGATTGTACCATGTAGGCGCTGAAACAATTTACTGAATCTGTTTACAAAATATGGTTTGGTTTACCTCTTGTCCTAAATGTTATCTCTATCTTTTATTAGGCTAAAGAAATACTTACAAAAGAATCAAATGTGCAGGAGGTGCGTTGCCCTGTTACAGTGTGTGGGGATGTCCATGGTCAATTTCATGATCTTATGGAACTCTTCAGAATTGGTGGGAAATCGCCAGACACAAACTACCTGTTCATGGGAGACTATGTGGATAGAGGCTATTACTCGGTGGAAACAGTGACTCTTCTTGTAGGACTAAAGGTACACTTTTATTTTAAAAAAGTATAAAACCCCTCACACTGCAAGAATTCTGAAACAAATTGGGGGCTGGAGGGATGAGCTGAAATGTAATTTGCAGACTAGAAGATTTCACTTTGTAAAAATGTTTGACAAGAAGCTTAATATTTTTTACATGTTCAAAATGGCATGCAGTTAACACTAATCAGAAATCTATTGTTTGATATTATAAATGATTGTTCTCTTTCCATTGCTAGGTGCGTTATCCAGAACGCATTACAATACTGAGAGGAAATCATGAGAGCAGACAAATTACACAAGTATATGGCTTTTATGATGAGTGTCTACGAAAGTATGGAAATGCCAATGTTTGGAAGTATTTCACAGATCTGTTTGATTATCTTCCACTTACAGCTCTAGTAGATGGCCAGGTAAGCTTTTATGTATTCTACAGGGGATAATAGATCTTACACATAGATTTTGAAGTCAGATGGGAATACTTCAGTTATCTAGTCTGACCTCCTAAGAAGAGATGGCCTCAAACTCCTTGTTGGAGCTCTGTTTGTGTCATACTTGGAGTATAACACACGTTCGTAACATTAGTGAGAATCAGCTCAGTCTTATATTCGCTGAGGCCTGTCTTTATTATACTTCTAACTCATAAACCCATAAAACTTTTTTTAAGCAGTTTGTTTTCCGTTGTGCTTACAAGTTAGAGTATTACTTTGTTCCTGGCCTTGATTTGCTACATGCCATTTATAATAATTCATGGTGAAAGATGTCATAAGTATAGTTCTGGTTGTGGTGAATAGCAGATATCCTGGAAGCTGTTGTGCATGATTTGAAAAATTAATCGTGGCACTGAGTCTCAGACTTTGACCCAGAACCTGGTGATTTCTGGCTGCAACCCACCTAGATTTGGATTGGAGTCATGACCAAAATGAACCTAGGCTGGTTCAAGTGGGGAGTTGTGGGGACTTCTGCTGAATTGGGTGGAACACTGGTGAGAGTGCTTCTTTTTCCAAGCTGCCTGTACAGCACTCTGCTTCACTGAAGCACCACTTCAAGAGGTGTGGAAACTGTGCCACTTTGAAGTTCCCCATGTACTGTTCCAGAACTGAGTGGTATGTGAGAGTAGGAGGAAAAGATGATTGAGAAGCTGCAACCAGGTTAGTTAGTGTGTGGTAGAGCCTCGGGAGGAAGGGCTGCTCTTTCCATCCCATCTTGGGTCCTGCTGTCCTAACTAGTGCAGGATTTTACTTTTCATCCCTAACACACCATCTCAATAGGCAGGAGTCCCCTCTTGATTCATGTGCAGGTTGTATCCTATGTGCTAAGTTCTGGGGAGTCAAAGTATTTCTGAAATGAAAGTGAAGAAATATTACCTTACAGGTATAAGGATACTCTTTCTTTGGTGCTCTTCACCACTTACAGAATTCTGTGTGTGTTTCTTTTGGTTTAATTAATTTTTCTGAGAATGAGAGCTGTGATATGTGCCATGAGGTTTAGAATGATATGAATCTGAACAGTGATAAGCATAAGCTAGTTAATTTTACTTTTCAAAATGAGATCTTTTCTCAGTCAAAATCAATATATTATTTTTTTGTTCCTGTACAGATATTCTGTCTCCATGGGGGTCTTTCTCCATCTATAGATACACTGGATCATATCAGAGCTCTGGATCGTCTACAGGAAGTTCCACATGAGGTAACCCAAAAGGAAATGCGCTCTGATTTTACAAATATGTTCGGGTATTTTTAGATGCACATTTATCCTCCATTTTGAAATCCGATTTACTAAAGTGAGGTACATAGTGATACAGTAGATTGTAACAGACAAATATTTTAGTTTTAAATAACATATACTGGTTTGGTTTATTTTATTTATGACAGCAGAATTGGCAAAGGAAGAGGTAGTAGTATTTCCCACACTCTTATCTTCTCTGACTTTGAGTACCACCTCTTCAGCCCCAAAATTGATGAAATATTTGGATAGGAAAGTGTGTGGACTAGTTTGCACATCTCATGTTAAACAAGTTCACGCTTACCGTGTGAATAAATGCCACTTCTGCTCAAGTTGCCCTGGTAAATAGGTTTCCTGTTGCAGAGTGCAATTTACAAGAATTTGGTCAACTTTACTTTGCAGCAAGGACGTAATTCTGTGGGAAGCAGGAAAGACCAACCAAATAGGAAAGGAGAGAGTGCATGCAAAATAGACTGAGGGATAGAAACAAATCAAAATGATACTTCTTGAGAGTGGAGCGTGAAGAATAGCAAAGTCTCTTCTAGCATCCATCTAAGGGAAAAAGTGAAGCATACATCTCTCCCAGGAGGAATGGGACTCTCCAAATGGAATACCCACTACTTAGTCAAAGGACTCATATTCTGAAATTTCATGGCTGTTTGGCTTTTCTGTGGAACTTGGGTCTTGACGTAAAATTGTGGTCCAGTATCTGAGTTTTCACAGAAAAACAAATGTATGTATCCTAGCTCTTATGGTAGCAAAGATATGCTTAAAAATATAATCCATGTAAAACAATGCATCAAAGTCTGTCTGAGTCTATACCTGGAAAGATAAACTGGGAACTGCTCCATACGCTTTAGACTTCTTGACTTGGAAAGCAAGGGGAAGTGGTTTAAATGCAAAATTTAACTATTGATCATTTTAACAGAAATATCTAGCTAACATTCTGATGCTACAATTCCCAGCATTCCAAAACCTCTCATTTCCCTAGCAATTTCTACAGTGTGATTTGGCACTGTCAGTACAAAAATCTGCAACATATTGAAAACTGTAAATACGGGAAAGCATAAAATTGAATATCAGATTAAATAGCAGGGGTCACTGACTGATTTTTCATATTTAATTCAGTAGAAACCACTATTCATAATTTTATATGGAGTGTCTGGAGAATTTAGGTCCATTTTGCTGCAGAGTACCTGGAGCCTGGCTCAGGCAGATTAGAGAAAATTGAAGAGCTAGGCCAGCTCCAAGGTGAAAGCCACTCTGTTTTTCTCCTGCATCCTCTAAGGGTATGTTTACATTGGAATCAAAGACCCACACTATGTTCGCAGCTGGCTTGGGTTAGCTCTCTTTGGCTTGGGCTTTTGGGCTGTAAAATCGCAGTGTAAATATTCAGGCTTGGGCACCAGCTAAGGCTCTAGGACTCTCCCACCATGTGGGGTCCCAGATCCTGAACATCTACAGCAATTTTACAGCTCAGCTGACCCAGGCCACCCACAACCATGCCACAGGTCTTTTATTCCAGTGTAGACGTACCCTAAGTAGCCAGGTGGAGAATGCATTGGATTCTGCACCAGAGCGCTGCCCTTTTCCCACTTGTCAACTTGGTTTTCACAGTCTTTTCATCCTGCTCATAGGTGCCAAAAAGAGGTAATCTGTTGGTCGTTCAAGGGATATATTTGTGCTCTGCCCTTGTCTGAATTGTAGCTGAGACTTGCAGGATGTTGGGTGACATCAGATGTTGGCATTTGGTGGTTTCTGCTTAATTATTTTGCCAGCAGTGCAAGGCTGGAGGTGGGACAGTGATTGATGTCTTCAGTTTGTAGTGCTGAATTCAGGGGGATTGGGTAGGCTACTCTGTTTTTCAAGGAGCCTGGCAGATTTCCTCCTTTTCCTTCTTTAACTTTTAGTAGTGGGCATAGTTCCCTGCTGGCTTTCACTAGCCAGGAGGGCATGGATCTGCCTCACAGCTTGTGGCTCTAATTCTTTTTCACAACTTCTTGAGCTTCAGCAAGTGTGATGGGGCCAAACTCTGTCGGGGTAGCTGTGTAGTCAGGAATGAAATTTCCTAGCAAGTGCTGTACGTACACACTTGCTCTTTTGTCAGCAAAATACACTGACTTAATGCATGGACTAGTTAACTGACTGAAATAGTAGGCACAACTAATATAAACTAGTTAAATGACAGAATAACTTCAGTTTGGGAATGGATTTCTGGTTGCTCCTCTGAGATATGGGAACCTCTACAGTAGGACAGGAGATTAGTTTGAGGGAACTAGAATCTCTCATCATTTGATGCTTTAGACACAACAAAACCTGCATTTTGGCAGGAGGTTAGACTAGATGATCCTTGCGATTCCTTCTAACCCTATGATTCTATGGTTTTTTTATGCCTACATCAATATAATTTTCATAGCTTTGTTTTCTCACCTGTGATGTGGTCAAGTATTCCCTATTTTCAGAAAGACTATTAAACCAGTGTTTATGAGCAAGCCTGTAGTGTGTGTCAGTGGTCACACATGTTGAAGGGGAGAAGGAGGAATTGGGGAGGAATCATTTCAGTTTCAAGCTCTCAAAGAGTGTTTATAAACAGTTTTGCCAACTCTTGTGATTTTTATCATGAGACTCATGATATTTGATGTTTCACTTAAAGCTCCATGTCCTAACAAGATTACGTGAGAATCTCAGCTTTCACTTTAGAAAAAAGTTTCTAGTCCTGGTTACGGAGAAAAGCTTGAAAACTTGATGAGTGCTTCCCCACCTCAAAGACTCAAACCAGACGAAAACTACAAAGAGCTCCAAATTTAACGTTGTTTAAACTCATGATATTTAAGCCAGTGCTATGATTTTTGGAGACTAATTCATGATCTGTGAACATCTGGGAGTGTCAGTACTATATAAGTAGTGAGTACCTTTTTTAAGATTATGAAATAATATACCATGAAAGTGTGTGTTTTTAAAAAAATACATAGAATATTCAGCATATACTCAGAGGATGAGGGATTGGAAATGTGGTGGTGGTTGTAAATAAAATGCCTTTCAAAGTAGATTTTTTAATATTTTGCTTCTAACTAAAATTTCTGCTTTCCTTGTTAGGGCCCAATGTGTGATCTTTTATGGTCCGATCCAGATGATCGTGGAGGCTGGGGTATTTCTCCACGTGGTGCTGGCTACACGTTTGGACAGGATATCTCTGAAACATTTAACCATGCCAATGGTCTTACACTGGTCTCCCGTGCTCACCAACTTGTGATGGAGGTATGGTGAGCGTATTCTGTTATGGTAGCCTACCCTAGATGAAGTGATACAAATACTGAAGACCTAATTTCTTATAAATGCAAGGTTGTCCATTGTCTACAGGCTTACGTACAGTGGTATTTACATTCTAAATCCTGAGAGGCTTTTCATCCTGTGCTATAGGCCTGAAAAGTAATACTGTACACTTGTCGTTTTAGCTGAATTAGTAAGAGAATACTTTTTTTTGAGTGAGTTAGTCAAAGGGAATAAAGGTGGCTGATGCTAAGGACTGGTTACAAAAGTATAGTCTGCTTGCATGCTGACAATCTTTTCCTCTACTAATGTGTTAAATAGGCTATCCTGTAATATGTAGCAGTCAGTTGCAACAGGGATTAAACCATCCAGCTGGTATAGATAGAACATAGCATTACTGGAAAAATGCCAGGTGGGTCAATGGAGCATTTTTATTTTTAATTCGGTTAAAGTAGATCCTTTATAGCTTGTGCTGTACATAAAAACATGTAGAGTATGTAAGCTGATGAGCTTGAACTTCAATATTCAGATTTAAAAAAAGTTAAACATTTCTATTTAAAAACATCTAGGTACATCTAGGGTAGTGTTCTCTGGAATTTGCAAACAAAGGTACTAATAAATATGCAAGTCATGAATAGTTTAAACTACCAATAATCATAGTAATTTATAACCTGTGCTGTGATCTTAATATGTAAAGGCTTAAGTTTTTCATGTCTACATAGTGTTTACTGCTCATTTTGAAATAGCTGCTAAGAAGAAACAATTACAGTAAAAGCTGTTATCTGGCACTTTACCAATCAGAAAGCTAAATAAGCCGACATTTCTGATCTTTATTGAAAGTCCGGCTTATAGTCCAGCTAGCATGGGGCTGGCAGGCTCCCTACCTGGCTCCACATGGCTCCCCACAAGCAGCGACCTGTCCCTGCTGCTCCTAGGTGGAGGGGTGGCTAGGCAGATCTGTGTGGTGCCCCCACCCCACCCCGAGTGCTGGCTCCACAGCTCCCATTGGCCAGGAACCACAGCCAGTGCGAGTTGCAGGGGCGGCGCTTGCGGGCAGAGGCAGCACACAGAGCTGCCTAGCTGTGCCTCCGCCTAGGAGCAGCAGGGACATGTCGCCGCTTGTGGGGAGCCGTCTGAGGTGAGCGCCACCTGGATCCGGCACCCTGCACCCCATCCGGCGCCCCAGCCCTGAGCCCCCTCCCACATCCAAACTCCCTCCCTTTTAGTTAACTGGAATTTTTTACTTACCGGCACCCCCCATTCACCCAACATGCCAGATAACAAAGCTTTTACTGTATTTGAAGTTTGAGATCATTGCAAAATGGAAACACTTAAAAAGAATAAAGAAAGCTGCCCTATTAAATGCTCATAACCCATTTACGCTTTTAAGAGGAGCTTTCAGGGTTGTACCAAATGACTGGAAAATAGCTAATGTGATGCCAGTGTTTAAAAAGGGCTCCAGAGGTGATCCTGGCAATTAAAGGCCTGTAAGCCTGACTTCAGTACCAGGCAGATTGGTTGAAACTATAGTAAAGAACAAGTTTGTCGGACATATAGATGAACATAATTTGTTGGGAAGTGTCAGTGTGGTTTTGTAAAGGGAAATCATGCCTCACCTATCTACTAGAATTTTTGAGGGGGTCAATAAGCCTGTGGACAAGGGGGATCCAGTGGATATAATGTTCTTAAATTTTCAGAAAGCCTTTGACAAGGTCCCTCACCAAAAGCTCTTAAGCAAAGTAAGCTGTCATGCGATAAGAGGGAAGGTCCTCTCAGTAACTGGTTAAAAGAAACAAAGGGTAGGAATAAATGGTCAGCTCTCAGAACGGAGAGAGATAAACAGTGGTGTCCCCCAGGGGTCTATACTGGGCCCAGTCCTATTCAACATATTCCTAAATGATCTGGAAAAAGGGGTAAACAGTGAGGTGGCAAAATTTGCAGATGACACAAAACTACTGAAGATAGTTAAGACCCAGGCAGACTGCGAAGAGCTACAAAAGGATCTCTCAAAACTGGGTGACTGGGCAGATGAAATTCAATGTTGATAAATGCAAAGTAATGCGCATTGGAAAACATAATCCCAACTATTCATATAAAATGATGGGGTCTAAATTAGCTGTTACCACTCAAGAAGGATATCTCAGAGTCATTGAAAACATCCATTCAATGTGCAGTGGCCGTCAAAGGAAACAATGTTGGGAATCATTAAGAAAGGGATAGATAAAACAGAAAATATTATATTGCCTCTATATAAATCCGTGGTACGCCCCTATATTGAATACTGCATGCAGATGTAGTTGCCCCATCTCAAAAAAGATATTTCGAAATTGGAAAAGGGTTCAGAAAAGGGCAACAAAAATGATTACTGGTATGGAACGGCTTCTGTATGAGGAGAGATTAATAAGACTGGGACTTTTCAGCTTGGAAAAGATCCAACTAAGGGGGTTATGACTGAAGTCTATAAAATCATGACTGGTGTGGAGAAAGTAAATAAGGAAATGTTGTTTACTCCTTCTCATAACACAAGAACTAGGGGTCACCAAATGAAATTAATAGGCAGCAGGTTTAAGACAAACAAAAGGAAGTATTTCTTCACACAATGCACAGTCAACCTGTGGAACTCTTTGCCAGAGGATGTTGTGAAGGCCAAGTCTATAACAGGGTTCAAAAAAGAACTCGATAAATTCATGGAGGATAGGTCCATCAATGGCTATTAGCCAGGATGGGCAAAGATGGTGTCCCTAGCCTCTGTTTGCCAGAAGCTGGGAATGGGCAACAGGGGATGGATCACTTGATGATTTACTTGTTCTGTTCATTCCTTCTGGGGCACCTGGCATTGGCCACTGTCAGAAGACTTGTCACTGGGCTAGATGGACCTTTGATCTGACCCAGTGTGGCCGCTCTTATGATCTGTACTTAGGTTTTTAACTGAGAATTCAATTCTTTTACATTACAGGGTTACAACTGGTGTCACGATCGAAATGTGGTTACCATTTTCAGTGCACCCAATTACTGTTATCGTTGCGGGAACCAGGCTGCTATCATGGAACTAGATGACACTTTAAAATATTCCTTGTGAGTAACTTACCTTGTTTCAAGTGTCTGTCTGTGTTTTCTTCTAAAAGGGTAGAGATGCAGATCTTAGAACTAATGGTGCTACTCTCACTCTGAGTAAAGAGTGTGATGCAGAAATGAAAATAGAAGTTTTGAAAGATTCTCACGTGATGCTAAGTTGATGAAGGGGTTTACAAGGGTAGTTTTAGTTGGCATTGACCTTTGAGAAACATGGCAGTGAGATATGGGAGTCTCCCTAAGGATTGCCGCAGCCTTTCCTTAGTGACAGGGGATGCCTTCAGGAAGGAGAAGCAATCGTCCTATCATAGAGAGTTTGAGGACATGGCCTTCATATCCCTATCTGTAGATACTTAGATCTACATTATTACAAAAGCAAAATATATGCTAGATGAATAGAAAAATATCAATAATAATAATAATAATAATAAAAGAAGAAAAATCACACTTTTACATACCCTAGGGCTTCATTTTGAAATCTTAACATCTGATCTTCAAGTGGCCTCAGCATGTTCTCACTTGTAGAATTCCTGCACCTCTGCCATAAGCTTCTGGAACCTTTTGGAAAGCTGTGTCCATTGGGACTACTTGTCCCTCCCATCCCTGGAGGTTCCAGTGATATAAAAACAGGGGTGGGGGGAAGACCCTAGCCACCATTCAGTTCCTTCTAACTGCCAAAGTTGCAGCAAGCTGAGATTGTGCAATGTCCTTGGTGCTGCCCTTGTCTGTTCTCCCCCACCCATGTATTTTCGGGGCTAATTTTGTTTATAGTTTGTGAGGTTGATTGAAAGAGTGAAGGCAGGTGAACGAGAGTGGCAGACGGGAGTTTGTGAGTGTAGCTGCAGATCTTGTGCTTGGAGGTAGTGTGAAAGAAAAGAATTGGTTAACCAAGGAACCAGAGAGTGGAAACTAGAGGCTTGGGAGTTTGTAACCACAAAGAGGACCCAGTGGCATTCTACACAGCTAAGACTGACAAGAATGGGAATGCTGTGACTTTCAGAGAAGACCAGGAAGAATTCCACACAGCTTCCTTCGAGTGATTGCACATGTGCATTCCACTCTTGGTGGGCACGTACCCCATGCAGAGTCACCAGAAATTTTCCCCTTAGTGGTATCTGTTGGGATGGCTCGAGCACTCTCTGCTACCACACACCACTGGCCTCTGTATAAAGGGCCCAGCTGATCACGAGCCCCCAAAGTTCCTTCTTACCAGCTGTGACAGTTGCTTTAACTTCTTTCCTTGCTTTTGCAAGTATTCAGTGGACTGTGTTCTCTAATTTTACTGTAAATAGTTTAGTGTCAATAAGGTTATTAGAGTTTAGTTAAGTTTTATCACATATGAGGGTTTCATTCTATTCCCAGTGCTGAGGGATGCCTTGGTCACCAGGCTTCAAGTCCTGCGTTTCCTGCGATAAGACTATGCCCATGAGCAATCCGCACTTAGGGAAGCTCGTATTGGAGAGCATTGCCAAAGCTGCAGGGACTTTAAGATCTTGAATCCAAGCTAAAGTTTCTACTGATGGAGGCGTCCTTGAGACCTCCATCTGAGCCAGGTGCCTCGGCATCAGTAAGTAGTGTGCTTCTTACCATGCCTGAGTCCCAGCACCATTCACTGTCCCCAGTGCTTAAGAAGAGGCATAAGAAGCAGAGTGCTGAAAAGGGGCAATCCTCTGCACCCAAGTCTGCTAGGCATGGGGTTAAGAGTAGTGTGTGTGTGGCCTAAATCTAAGCACTCCTCTGCTTGTGGACTCCAGTGCCTAGGCAGGTTTCATCCACTCCGGAGCCAGAAAGAAATCCTTCCATAGCACAGCACTCTACCAACACCTATCTCAAAAAGATAAAGTTCCACATCGTTACCCTGGCATCCCTCATTCCCTCTCTGGACCATGGAGACTGGTATGCTGCTCTTGATTTAAGAGGTGCCTACTTTCATGTGTCAATGTACTAAGGGCACAGAAAGTTCCTCAGGTTCATAGTGAAGCACTTGCATTACAAGTTCATGATGCTTCCATTCGCCCTCTCTGCAGCTCCTCGAGTGTTCACAAAATGTCTGGCCATGGTAGCAGCATTCCTGAAGAGACTAGGAGTGCAGATCTACCCTTACCTGGATGACTGGCTAGTCAAGAGCCAATCCAAAGCCCAGGTTATATCCAGCACTGAACTCATTCAGTCAGTGTTCAAGGCCTATTGATCAATGCAGACATGTTTACTCTTTGCCTGGTACAGAGGATAGTGTTTATAAGGGGCTATGTTGGTCCACCTTCTTTATGGTCTGTTTAGTTTGGATGTCCTCCATCTCAGTAGAAGGGGAACCAGTCTTCTAGGGAACAGGCTGGCTACACTAGCCGTGGGGCGGGGAGTATTAAACTAACAAAAGAGGAGGGTGAAAAGGGGGAACGAATGAGCATAGATGTGGATCAAAATTATGATGTGGAGAACAAAGTTAAGCAAGGTGCAAGGGATGTGAAGAGATTCCGTTGTCTATACATCAGTGTTATGGAATTGCTCATTTGCTTTGGAATTTGAGCAGAAGTTTAACCAAGTTGGTATTACTGAAACCTAGTGGGAAAGACTTGTATGATTTGGAATTTTAAAGCCTTGTGGTGTATGTAAAAATCCTCTATGAAGGTTATTTTTTCTGAGGGATTTTGATTTTGGGAAAAGACTTCAAAACTTGTAAAATAGGACTAATGAGTGACCTAAAATTGGTGGGATGTTTTGTTTTTAAATGAAGCAGTCATTATCCAAAGCTTGGAAAACTCTGGAAAATAAGACCGTATTAGAGTTTGTGGATATATAAACAATGACCATAGTAACTAATCTTCAAGATAATTACCTGTATGGATCCAAGACCTGGGCACACAGACCTCCCTCTTGCAATGCTCTGGGCAGAAGGGTATAAAAGAGGGAGTGCCTTCAAGTGCACCCTCAGTTCCTACTACTAATTCAGGAATCCTTAATGAGGCTCCAAAGAAGTGGGGGAGGAGTGCAAATCCATATAAACATTTGTCTCAGTCACTATGGTAAGTAGCTGATCCTTCTCCTTGGAGAATTACAGGGTTGATTCCTGCTCCAGGATATTAACTAGCAGTAGTAACCCTTCAGCAAGTGAGTCTGAGGAGTGTTAGTGAAAAGTGGGCACTGATTTCCTTAATAGCTTCAGCTGTGGCATCACTTCAAGATGATAAATATACAAATAAATCAAGAAAGACAAGAGTCTTAACCAGGCCAAAAAAAGTAGGTGAAGAAGGTAGCTCAGAAGGTTGGGACCAGTGGACAATGCCTAAAATGGTGTGGGCACTGAGAAATTTAACTGGCTGCTAGACTACATGCGGAAATAACCCCAAAGGACAGGAAAAAAGGGTGTGGGGAAACTAATGAGCGTTAGGGGCCTAGAGACTCTTGAAAATCCTCCAAGACACCTATTTGCAACTTCAGGTGCCGGAAGATGTCTCCTGATTAACAACCACCTTGTGCTCCTGCTGGGGTCAGAGTCTGAACTCATGAGACTACAACAGGAACTGTGCACTGGTGCCTGGAATAGGAGCTCATCTGATAGTGCACCATGTCCCCACGAAGATCTGGTTTTGTGACTACTTTGCTCCGAGAGTTTAGTAACACACTTCACTCTAAGGTTGAAGTACAGGCTGTCTTTTTGGCTGGATAGAGTGAGAGTTAGCCCCTCAATCCCGGACAAACATGAGTTCCTCAGGCCTTGGACAGTACACTCACTTTTATGCCCTGTCATCCTATGAACGCTGAACCTCAGTTCTTTGAGATCCCTCGGCTGCGGTCTATCAGAGTCAAATGCTTTTCCCTGTCCATCACCACGCACTTTGGATTTATCTGAATCCTTCTTTAGGGCCCTCCATTGGTTCCCATTCCCAGGCCCTGTGTTTCAGCTAGTACTCTTTGAATCTCTTTTCATACCTACTGTTTACAAATTCGTCTGCCAACAGGCCTGCACTGTGAGCTCCTTAGGCTTCCTATCCACTAACCACATTTTAAACTTGTTGGGGACATATCTGAGTTGCTCTAACCCAGCCAGGTCATATAAACCTTCCAGTATAGTGACGTCTGATGTCACCTCTTGTTTATTTGCACACACCAAAACCTTTTCTTATAAGCCTCAGGTGTCAATTCAGACTTAAGCAGTAGAGACTTTTTGAACTATTCATAGTCCCCAGTATCAACTCATCCATCTGGCTATAAGCCTCTATCGCTTTGGGACCAAGTAAGAGGGTGTGACAATGGAGCCGGTCCACAGGATCAACCTGGGTCAGATTTCAAGCCTTCTCAAAGGTAGTGAGGTAGGCACCTATATTCACCGCCACGTCCCCTTCTTTTTCAGACTTCTCTTCTGAGGGGGAGAGGGGAGCAGGAGAGCCATGATGGATAAAAGTATTTAAAAAGTTACACTGAACTTGATATATCGTTTAATGTTAAGCTTCATATTTGTGCAGTTATTACACAACACATGAATTCCTAATTACAACTTAGTCGTGCAACTCCTTATTTTGATGCTTAGCTGCAGAGCAGTGAAATATTACTCCGATGTGTATTTAGCTAATCCCTAGTATTTTTGAACCTTACTACATCCAGGAGGTAAAGTGGGTGCATTCTTTTGCTGACATTAGGTTGTGTAATGAGAAATTGGTTGTTTATGATAAGAAAATAGAGAATTCTGCTCAGAGGGCCTTTAGTGAGACTAGAGATAGGCTTCAACAAACTGTAGCCAATGATCTTTATTTCATGTAATCACCTATACCAGTTGATAAGTGTTTGCCTCCCATAAAATGATGTAATTTAGGGGAGCTTTTTCTAGACTTGCATATATGGTGCATTGGGTGGAGAGGTTGGGGTAAGTTATAGCCTAGCAGTGGGGAAAATGTTCTGTATTTGGATTTAAAAATTCACTAAACGGTAAGTGTAGCGGCAAAAAATTAATTTGTTCCTTTTACTACAGCCTTCAATTTGACCCTGCACCTCGTCGTGGAGAGCCTCACGTTACCCGTCGTACTCCAGACTACTTTCTATAAACATCTCTTCACACTGCCCTTTGTAGGAGGAAGTACACTTGGCATTTTAAAAAAGCAACAATAATTTACACATTTCTCTAACAAATTGGGATCTGTCCTGGCCTAAAACCCCCATCATGGACCAAAATGTGCCATACTGAGGATAAGCATTTAGCACAATTTGAGACTGAATTCAGTACAACACTATATATCTTATAACAATCAGTCCAACAGTCAGTTTGCCTGCTGTATTTGTAGTAATTGTTTTCTTCTGGACTGTTCAAAGAGAAAAGGTAATTCTAACACTTTCAACTCCTTTTATGCTTATTTGTAAATTTAGTTGTAGTGTTTAACTGGCATTAATTAGAGTTTGGAGTTTATTTTTAAGGAAAATACACAATTAACTTCTCTCTCAACCCACCTCCCTTTGTTTTATTGACATGTATGATTAACTTAACTGGAGAATGGAAATGGTTCCTGTTGGGAGTACGTTGTCATAACATTTAAAGAGCTTTTCCTTTTTTAGTTAACATACTGTTCTGTGTTGATCCTATCTTTTTTTCTGTATATTTGTCATGGAAGTGCTTGCATCTTATCTGGTGTATTTGAACAAATAAACTTGCAATTGTAAACCAAAACAGATCGGTATTCTAAAATGGTGTGATCTGCACTTGTGAAATGATTATCTGTAATTGTCGTTTCAGAATGTTATACAGCTACTCTAAACACAAAAGGTGTTTGGGTTGTAAAGTATTTATCTGTTTCTAGGTTTCTATTTACATCTAAGAATATAGAGCCTACTTGGTGAAGAGGTTAATCTGTGTACTTTTGGGCCAAAGTATACAATAGAATACTCTTAATGGGATGATTGTCAACACAGTACAAGCATGTTAATCAGTGGAGGGCCACCTCCTTCAGGATGTTAAGCAGCTCCCTTCTCTCCCAGTGAAGTCACTAGAAGTTGAGCGTGCTTGGCAACCTTGCAATATTAGGTGGTACCATAGATACTGGTGTATGACAGTTTGAAAGATTAATCATCCAAAGAATGTTCTTGTGCTTGGAGATCATAAAGTAACAGTAGTTTTTCAAGTGTCATCTGCACTTGTGGAATCAAGGTGCTTGCACCATGAGCTTCCCGAATCATCTAGTGAGCCCTTCTCTTGGAGCCACTCATCCCTCCCTCATGGAAGGTTCAGAGGATATAAAAGGGGGGAGTGATCCCACCTGCCCTTCAGTTTCTTCTAAGGCACAGTGAGCTCAGATCCTGCTCAATGTCCTCAGTGCTGCTTCACTGGTTTATTTCTTCTGCCCTTTAAGGGCTATTTGTGTTTGTAGTCAGGTTGTTAGTCAGCTTTTCTTAAGAGGCCCATATGGCCTGGGCATTGTCTGGACCCACGAAAGCATGAGCCATTTCATTCCCCCAGATCAAGGAGGCATTTCATATCTGACCGACTAAAGCTGAGAGTCTGGAAGTCCAGCATTTTTACCACAAGTGCCTCATGTAAGTGCCACCAAGGTCATTAGATGGTAAAGCAAGTCTGGATCCAGCAAACACTCTGGTGATCTATTAATCAATGTGGTTTTGGGTCATTATAGTTTGGTGCAGAAGACTTGTCACCATTGAATCTGGAGAACTGCTTACCAAAGACAGGTTTCAGAGTAACAGCCGTGTTAGTCTGTATTCGTAAAAAGAAAAGGAGTACTTGTGGCACCTTAGAGACTAACCAGTTTATTTGAGCATGAGCTTTCGTGAGCTACAGCTCACTTCATCGGATGCATAGCATATCGTTTCCACGATATGCTATGCATCCGATGAAGTGAGCTGTAGCTCACGAAAGCTCATGCTCAAATAAACTGGTTAGTCTCTAAGGTGCCACAAGTACTCCTTTTCTGCTTACCAAAGAGGTTCTGTGCCCACCATAAGAGGCACTGAGATCCCCAGATCCGTGCAGTCAACGGAGGATCCAATACAGCCAACTGTTGAAGTGCTTCTGTGCCAAATAGAAGTTCATCAGTGTTCCCATATCCACTTGCTCAACCATGTGAGCTTTGGAGCATAGGCTAGGTACTGTACAATCTGTGAATAGAGCTCCTAGGCTCAGTGATAATACAAATAAGTCAGGTACCATCTGTGACAGGCTGAATTACAGAGAACCCCTTGGGAACTGCCAACTGATGTGCTGAGACTATCTCTGAGCCCGCTTTCCCTGCCAGTTTTTGACTTCAGTGCCCTGCCTGGTTTGAGCCAAACATGCTAGCCTGCTACAAACACAGACCCAGGTCTGAACTACGTCACACAAACTGCAGGCTTAACTGAAAACAGCTTAAGAAGTGTTCCTGTCTCCAACACTCAGATGCCCAACTCCCAATGGGATCCAAACCCCACATAAATCTGTTTTACCCTGTATAAAGCTTATATAGGGTAAAGTCATAAATTGTTCGCCCTCTAAAAGGCTGATAGAGAGAGATGCACAGCTGTTCCTCCCCCACGCCCCCCCAGGTATTAATACATATTCTGGGTTAATTAATAAGTAAAAAGTGATTTTATTAAATACAAAAAGTAGGATTTAAGTGGTTCCAAGTAATAACAGACTGAATTAATAACAAAGTGAATTACCAAGCAAAATAAAATATGCAAGTCTAAACCTAATACAGTAAGAAATTGATTACAGATGAAACCTCACCCTCACATGTTCCAGTAAGCTTTTTTTGCAGACTAGTCTCCTTCTAGTCTGGGTCCAGCAATCACTCACACACTCATGGTTACTGTTGTTTGTTCCAGTTTTTCAGGTAGCCTCTCCAGCTGGCTCAAGAGATATCCTTTGGGGGTGAAGACAAAATGGAGGGGTCTCCCAGGGGCTTAAATAGACTTTCTCTTGTGGGTGGAGACCCGCTCCTCTCTCCTATGCAGAATCCAGCTCCAAGATGGAGTTTTGGAGTCACATGAGAAAGTCACATGTCCGTGCACGACTGAGTTTCTTACCAGCCAGGCCACATTCCTGGGAAAGCTCAGATGTGGACTAGCGTCTCCAAGTTCATTGTTAGCTTAAGTATTTCTTGACTGGGCACTTACTGAGAATGGTCTTTTCTCAGGAAACTGACCAGCTGCTTCACTGAAACTACTTAAAATTAAACAAGTACATAGCCAATATTCATAACTTTGAATACAAAAATGATACATGCATACAAATAGGATGAATATATCCAGTAGATCATAACCTTTGCAGAGATATGTTACATGGCATATCTAGCATAAAACATATTCCAGTTATGTCATATTTACTTTTGTACGCATATTTTGATAAAGCATTATGGGGCTCAGCGTCACACCATCATTTTGGAAACCCTGATTTTGTGTGCAATGTAAGTGGCTCGGAGGTCTCCAGATATGTCTGGTTTGACCTAATCAGTCCTGAACACTTTGCACAGTCCACTTTCTGCTTTGCTTTTAGCATAAACAGTGTCATGGTTACTGTTTCTGTCCCTATCAGTGGAGTTCAGTGCTGTGTTGAGTCCTGCAGTTACCTCTGGAGAACCACCTGCTAAAGTGGTTCTGCCCCTGGCATGAGAAACACCAAGGTCCCTGATTCCATCTGGATCAGTCCAAATTTGATTCTAGGGGTCCAGCACCACCAACAGCAGAGACCACTGTCAAAGTCGTTTTGTCTGACTTCAGCAGTATTGTGGTTGATGAGTGAAGTGCCTAGGCTCATGTCCATTTGCTTCTGAAAGACCACGTGCCAAGATTCCAGCTCTGAGGGTTCTACTGCACTTCAGTGGCACTAAAATCCCCAGATCCATGTAGGTCAGCAGAGGCAAGTGCTTAGGATCAAGCTCTGCAAAGAGCTGCTCCCCAATGGATGGAGGTGGAGGTCCGTGCTGAGGTTTCTCATGGACCTAGCTCTCTCAGATTGGGCTGCAGTTTAGTTTACCATAGATCAGCATTTACGTTGCTTATAGCCTATCCCGGGGTCCATCTGGCTCCTGGTGACACACTGAACAATGTGCTACAACTAGGTCCCCGTACCAAGCCAAGAAAAGAACTTTCTGGTGTGGCTTCACCATGGAATGGGCATCAGTCTGAGTCTGGCACTGACCAGTGTCATTGGTGCTGTTGCTGTGATGTTGAGCCCTGTCTTGGTGCCAGACACACCTAAGAGCTCCCATCCTTTGCCTTTGATCACCTCCTTGGATCCCATGCTGAGTATTTGAGGGGAGCCTCAGTAACTCCAGTTTTGAGGTGCAGATAATCAGGGCCCTGAGCATGGGCTCAGGGATAATGGCACTTGCCAATCGGGGTGGGGGGAAAGCATCCGGCTGGAGCCCAGGGATTCACACTTGAGGATAAAGATACCCATGATCTGGACTACTTATTGGTGTGTAAAGTTTATTCCGTGGCCACACTTCAGGTAAGAATTGACAGCTAACATGCAGTATTGGCAATGTGACTTTTTGCAGGGGTCTGACCTGTTACCTTCAACAGAGATTTATCAACTCCCCTCTGGCAATGGTTCTCAACCAGGTGCACATGTACTCCTGGGGATATGCAGAGGTCTTGTCAATTTACCTAATTTTACAACAGGCTACATAAAAAGCACTAATCAAGTCAGTACAAACTAAAATTTCATACAATGACTTGTTTATACTGCTATATATATCATTAGATGATAAATATCACACTGAAATGTAAGCACAATATTTATAGTCCAATCGATTTATTTTATAATTCTGGTAAAAATGAGAAAGAAGGCCATTTTTCAGTAATAGTGTGCTGTGACACTTTTTTGTTTGATTTTGTAAGCAAGTAGTTTTTAAGTGAGGTGAAACTTGGGGTACCCAAGATAAATCAGACCCCCAGAAGGGGTATAGTAGTCTGGAAAGGTTGAGAACCACTGCCCTATGGGTTCCAAAGACTGCTCTCACTGACTTTCATCCTGCTAGAAGGATTCTTTCTGCCTCTGTCCATTTAGTTGTATTGAGTTAAAAGTAGCACACTTGACAGGAAAAGCTTGAAGGACACCACCTTTCATGTATTGGCTCTCTCATTGACTATACCTTCATTTTGTGTAGTGGGAGACATCTAAGACATTTTCCAGGCTTTTAGGGAAAAAGTTCCACAGATCTGGCAAATGAGAACAGCTAAAATGAGATTTGTGGAAAGAAGTAGTCCTAAAATGAGAGAGTTCGGCAAAAGGCTGGGCTACGATCTAACCTTCTTAGAGTAGCGTCATTACTGGGTGCTCCTCCTGCACCTTTGATCAGAGATTTCAGAAAAGCCGTGTCTGGCCCGCACGCATGTTACCCAGTCTTGTGCTCCATGCTGTTGTGATAGCGCTGCGTGGACGAACTACCCTCGGTTCCTTCTCTATCACCTTGGCCTGAGACAGAGCTTAGCAGTGATTGGTGTTGAGTTTTACGTCAGCTGTGTCCCCACAGCTCTTAGGCCTGGTCTACACTTGGGGAGGGGATCGATCTAAGTTACGCAACTCCAGCTACATGAATAACGTAGCTGAGGTCGACATACTTAGATCTACTCACTGTCGTGTCTTCATTGTGGTGAGTCGATGGCTGACGCTCCCCCATCGACTCCGCCTGCGCCTCTTGCTTCGGTGGAGTACTGGAGTTGACGGGAGAGCACTCGGTGGTCAATTTATCGCATCTAGACTAGACGCAATTAATTGACACCCCCCCCCCACTGGATCGATCGCTGCCCTTCGATCTTGCGGGTAATATAGACAAGCCCTTAGCGTAGTTAATTATAGTTATTAGTGTAGTTAGTAGTAATTCTAGAAACAGTAGCTTTAAGAAAAAAGTGTTACCCATTGGATTGTTTTCTCTACGAGTGGGAGCTTTACATTACAGGGAGAACATGCCTTGGTCTCCTGGTTTCAGACATTACCTATTGTGGTGGGAGGCAATCCTGGTGAGTGACTGACACTCCCAGTTTATCCGTTGCCTTGGGGAATCTCGTATATCCCAAAAATGCAACTTCTGTCTGGTATTTAAAATCTAGAGCCAGAAAAAACAGGAAGATCAAACTTCAGCTAAATAAGATGGAGAGCTCATGGCACCTAGCCTCTGACTGAAGTCAGGGAACTCCCCAGCCCCCAACATTCAGGGAGCATGTGGTGGGACCCTGACCAGCCACCACGAGGGTGGGAAGAGAGCCCCATGCTCCCAGTCCCACTCCTCCCTCAACCCTCTTCAGCCACCAGTCCTGCTTTACCTCCAGGCTCTAGGGTACAGATGTGGGGACCTGCATGAAAACCTCCTAAGCTTACTTTCACCATCTTAGGTTAAAACTTCCCCAAGATACAAATTAATTTTATCCTTTGCCCCTGGATTTCCACTGCCACCACCAAACTTTAACTGGGTTTACTGGGAAACGTAGTTTGGACACGTCTTTTCCCCCCCAAATCCTCCCAACCCTTGCACTCCACTTCCTGGGGAAGGTTTGGTAAAAATCCTCACCAATTTGCATAGGTGACCACAGACCCAAACCCTTGGATCTTAGAACAATGAAAAAGCATTCAGTTTTCTTACAAGAAGACTTTTAATAGAAGTAAAGGAATCACCTCTGTAAAATCAGGATGGTAGATACCTTACAGGGTAATTAGATTCAAAACATAGAGAATCCCTCTAGGCAAAACCTTAAGTTACAAAAAAGACACACGGACAGGAATAGTCATTCTATTCAGCACAGTTCTTTTCTCAGCCATTTAAAGAAATCATAATCTAACACATACCTAGCTAGATTACTTACTAAAAGTTCTAAGACTCCATTCCTGTTCTATCCCTGGTAAAAGCAGCATACAGACCCTTTGTTTCTCTCCCTCCTCCCAGCTTTTGAAAGTATCTTGGCTCCTCATTGGTCATTTTGGTCAGGTGTCAGCGAGGTTATCTTTAGCTTCTTAACTCTTTACAGGTGAGAGGATTTTTCCTCTGGCCAGGAGGGATTTTAAAGGGGTTTACCCTTCCCTTTATATTTATGACAACACCCAATTCTCGAGCTCCCAGAGATCATATGAACCTCAATGTAAGAGACAAGTTCCAGAGGAGAAAACTATCCACTTTCAAATCTTTGGTCTTCCACCATGAAGCACCAATTTTGATGCAGTGGTCAAGATCCTGAGCTACCCTCCCCATCATATCTACCTGCCTTCCTCCCTTGGGCGACTACCTTTACCACTTCTGGTGGGCTTGGGAGTCTATCACTACGGACAAGTGGGTTTTGGAGATCATGTCCCCAGGGTATTCCATTCGCTTTACTTCTCTTCTGCCTGCCAATCCCCCTTGTCCATCCCTTTTCAGGGATCCCTCTTACAAGCACCTTCTAAGATGAGACATACTGTCTCATACTCTTGGGTGCTATAGAACCTATTCCCATGCAGCACGAAGGGAAGGGTTTTTATTCCAGGTACTTCTTGGTTCCAAAAAAGAACAGCAGTTGGAGACCCATCCTAGACAAAGGTTACTCAACACCTTTGTGAAGGCACAAAAATTTGAAGAGCTGATACCTGCAGCAATAATTCCATCACTGGACGAAGGGCCTTGGTTCTCAGTACTTAACCTTGAAAATGCATATTACCAATCCAATCCACCTATATCACAAAAGGTTCCTGTGTTTTACTGTTGGTTAGGACCACTTTCAGTACAGGGTACTCTAGTTAGGCCTCTCATCTGCCCCAAGGGTCTTTTCAAAGGTTATGTCAGTAGCAGCAGCACCCCTCCACGGAAAAGGAATTCTGGTGTTCCCTTACCTAGATGATTGGTTTTCTGAAAAGTTGCTCCTACGATGAAACTTTACTGGCCACTTGCAAGACTATAGACCTCAACCTCGAACTTGGTCTACAATTAAACTTTCAAAAATCCACCCTGACTCCTGTACAAAGGTAGAATTCATAGTAACTTATCTCTGTTCAGTAGCAGCAAGAGTCTACCTCTCCGTGGACAGATTGGTAGCCTTATCCAACATCATAAACACAATCCAGATCAGCCCATGTTCCCTGGTCAAGAATTGTCTTCAGCTGTTGGGACATGTGGTAGCTGGCACTTTTGCTTATAGAACATGCAAGACTGAGAATGCATTGCCTTCAAGGGTGGCTCAGGACTGTGCACTGAGCAGACACAAACTAACCAAATTACTTCCATACCCTCCTTTGTGAAGGAATCTCTCAATTGGTGGAAATACCAACACACCTGCCCAAGAGTCCTTTTCGCGTACCGTTCCCTGAGCGTTGTTGTTATGGTGGATGCTTCCCTGCTAGGTTGGGGAGCACATTTGGACACGCACATGGCCCAAGGCAGGTGGACATCTCATGATGTCACTCTATTCAACATCCTAGAACTTAGCGCAGTCATATATGCGTGACCAATTTCTACCATTGATCGGGGCAAACACATAAGTCATGACGGACAACATGTCATGAATGTTCTATATCAAGTGATGAGGGCCAAGATCTCTCCACTTTTTGCCAAAGCTGTCAATGTTTGGAATTGGTGCATATGCAATCAGTCATCACAGCAGCTTATCTTCCGGATGCTCAGAATCTGACCATGAGTACAATCAGTAGGCACTTCTCTCATGACCACAAATGAAAAATAGATTCCATTCACCGTATGTTTTGGTAATAGGGTACCCTTCGGATAGACCTGTTTTCCACGGCCAGAAACAAGAAATGTGCTCAGTTCTGATGCTGTGTTTGGCTCTGTTGTACTTTCTTCAATGCTGACCTCAACTCCGAAACCTGCTCCTCCATAAGGGCTCTCACTCTTCCTTCAAGGTTGGCCACGCAGCCTCACCAGCTCCAGCTTCCTGCTTCACACATATTGTTATTCTTATAAGAAGCACACGGGATCTTTTTCAGGGGAAAAGGCAATACGCTGCGTTTATTGAAAATACAAGTTAGCATATGCATTCACACACACACGTATGTACGTACTGGAGATGGTCTTACAGTTACCAGTCATTTTGTAATCGTTAGTCCTTAAGTGATGTTAATCTTGGGGTTTTCTGCTGTTATCTCTTCTTTGTTGTCTTGCCTGTTGGGGTGTTTGCCTCACGTCGGAGGTTGTCAATGCTGCTAACTCGTTTAGCATCAGATACAATGGATGTTTTCTGATTGTTTCCTGCTGTCTCTCCAAGTCTCACTTCTTCTTGACCATCTGGACATTTGTGATGGTGTTTACGCTCATCCTTAACCATGCACACATCCTTTACTCACACCAAACAATTTTACAGAGAATTTCAGACAGGATTACATTTTAGAAAGGGTTATATGTTTACTAAAGGGATTACAAAAGAACCTTACACAACTTCGTTTGCAATGCAGATAAGAAACAAGACCTTATAGCAAATACTGTAAGAAAAACTTATACTAAAACAAAAGGTGACCATAATCAGCCATAAGGACTGTTCTGGTCTGTTCCTCCCTTAACATCAGTTCAGACACAGGCAGCCTCTCTGATGCATTTTTTCCAATGGCCCCTTAAGGCCATGGGTGGCCAACCTGTGGCTCTGGAGCCACATGCGACTCTTCAGAAGTTAATATGCGGCTCCTTGTATGGGCACCGACTCTGGGGCTGGAGCTACAGGCACCAACTTTCCAATGTGCCGGGGGACGGAGGTGTGTGCTCACTGCTCAACCCCTGGCTCTGCTCCCACTCCACCCCTTCCCATCTGCTCCCCTGAGTTTGCTGTCCTTCGCTCCCCCCCACCACCAGAGCCTCCTGTATGCCACGAAATAGCTGATCAGGAGGTGCGGGGAGAGAGGGGGAGGCGCTGATTGGCAGGGCTGCTGGTGGGCAGGAGGCCCTGGGAGCGGGCAAGGGAGCTGATGGGGGGCTGCTTACCTATTACTGTGGCTCTTTGGCAATGTACATTGGTAAATTCTGGCTCCTTCTCAGGCTCACGTTGGCCACCCCTGCCTTAGGCCATTCCTTTCTGCTATTCAAAAAGGGTGGCTGGCAGGATATGGTCAAATCCTACATCAATACATTTAAGACATGCTAAGTTACTATATCCTTCATTCTAAATTATCCAAAATACAAACAAAAATCCTACTACTACAATATGAGCTCTGCTTGCTGAGTCCAATCTTCTAGTTAGAGACTTTTGCACTCTTCAGGGACTACCGCACCTCTGCATCTATTTGCAGTGATACCAGGCAGTGTTTTAAAAAGAATAGGGTTTATTAGTCAACTGGTACACAACATCAGAAGTCCTTAGGTTAGCATAGAGGGAAAAAAGGTTAAGACATAGTCCATCTAGTCAAGCCAGAGCAATCCACCACGCAAGTGGTAGTGAACTCTATTTTTAATCTCTGTGTCTCTCTGATCCCCTTTGTCAGTCCCAGGTGAGGGAGCCAACCTCATCCAGAAGACCAGGCTTGGTCTATGCTTAAAATTTAGCTTGACCCAGCTATATTGCTCAGGGGCATGAAAAATCCACACCCGAAATGATGTAGTTAAATTGACGTAACCCCTGCTGTAAAATTATTTCGTCAACCTAGCTATCGCCTCTCAGGGAGGTTGATTGCCTGTAGTGATGGGAGAACTCCTCCCATTGGTGTAGATAGTGCCGACACTGAAATGCTACAGCTGTGCCACTGTTGTGTTTCAAGTGTAGACAAGACCTCACACTTTATCTTCTGCTTGTCACATCTCAGTCCTTTTGTGCTCAAGCTGCTCTCTGCTCAGCTTCCTTACTTAGAGGTTGGGGGAAAACCTTCCTCTTGGTCATTGGTTACTCATTGGGGCTTCCTATTGTGTCATTTGGATTCTGCATTCATATGGGGTCACTTTCAACGGGTTCCAGCCACTTCCATAACGTCCCATTCATTGCACCCCAGACAGGAAGGTGACACCCACACCTCATATGTTGAGCTACCCTGAGTGCAGACTTAATCCCCCCCCCCCCAACTGGGTAGCAATGTAAAGTAGACAGGGAAACTGAGGTACACATGCTTCATTAAAATATCAAGAAAAACCCACTTTATTACATCCCCCTGTTGAGATCAGTGGAGAATCCCCCGCCCTGCCCCCTGTGAAGATCAATGACAAATTGCCCTGTCACAAAGTGAGAATTTGTAATATTTTTATTAGTCCTATGTGTGCCTCAGTTTTCCCCCTATACTTTGCATTGCTACCCAGTGGAGGAAACAGGATTGTTTGCCCTCAGGGCAGAGTAAGTGACATAGATGTGTGACTGTCCCCTAGTTGTCTGAGCGGGCTGAATGGGTCATTGAAAAGACTAGCTGAGGTTGACCCACATGAATGGAAAATGTGAGAAGACAAGGGACAACCTCCATCACCAGAACATTGACAATGACACCTACCAACCAATGACCCCGTGGGAGGAGGATTTCCTTGCCTCTCAGCTGGGAAGCTGAGCCGAGACCCCCTAGCTCAAGGTGCGGGGCGTGTGGGTTTCTGTGAGAAGCGGGTACTGCTCCACTGGGACTGCTTAAAAAATGTCAGAGAGCCAGAGCCTGAAAGTGGAGTTCAATACAGCCTGGCCGGTGAGCTGCTCCGGCTTGACCGCCGTGCACTGTGCTTTAACCTTTATTTTTCTGTGCAAACCCAAGGCCTGCCCCTGCCGTGCTCCAGCTGACTAATACATCCTACTCTCCCCTGAAACGGCTGCTGGAGTATCTCTGCACGTCCACACCCGTGCCGGGCTGTACGAGTCCCTGGGGCGGGCACAGGCCTCTGCCGGGCGCTGAGCTCGCCTGGCGCCCCCCAGCTGAGCCCAGGGTGCGAAGCAGGCGTGCGGGGAGGCGGCCCGGGGGCGACGTGAGTTACCCTTAAAAGGGAGGGTGCCTGGGGGCTGTGGCACGAGAAGGGGGTTGCTCTGAGAGACTGTTTAGAAGCAGGGCCTGAGCCTGTGGGGCTGAAACCCCGCCCCTCCCCCCGCCGGTGCGATCAATGGCCCTGAGCCCGGCTCCTAGCCCCCTTCCGCCGGAGCCACGCCCCCACCTGAGCCCGCCCCGCCCCTTCCCTCGGAGCCCCGCCCCTCCTCTCCCTGAGCACGGAGCCCGCCCAAGCCCCGCCCCCTGCCAGCCCATGCCCCCGCCCTGTCACCGTGACTCAGCAGTTCCCCCCCCTCCTCCCCTCCCCTCCGCCGCCCCAGCTCAATGTGCGCGCTTCGCTCGCTGCCGCCTCGAGCCATGGCCGCCGCCTTCGACTATCTGGTGCTGGGGGGCGGCTCGGGCGGGCTGGCGAGCGCGCGGCGCGCGGCCGAGCTCGGGGCCCGCGTGGCTGTGGTGGAGCATCAGCGCCTGGGGGGCACCTGCGTGAGTGCGGGGGGCGGGGCGAGTGCGGGGTGGGCTGGGAGCGGGGTGGGGGGGCTGGGTGTGTGGATGGATGTGGCTGGGAGCGGGGTCGGGGGGGAGGTGAGGGGGCTGGGTGTGTGGATGGGGCAGGGTTGGGGGGGGCTGGGAGCGGGGTGAGGAGGTTGGGGCATGGGGGGCTCTGGGAGCAGGGTGAGGGGGCAGGTGTGGGAGGGTGTGGTGAGGGAGCTGGGTGTATGGATGGATGTGGCTGGGAGCGGGGTCGGGGGGGAGGTGAGGGGGCTGGGTGTGTGGATGGGGCAGGGTTGGGGGGGCTGGGAGCGGGGTGAGGAGGTTGGGGCATGGGGGGCTCTGGGAGCAGGGTGAGGGGGCAGGTGTGGGAGGGTGTGGTGGGGGGCTGGGTGTGTGGATGGATGTGGCTGGGAGCGGGGTGAGGGGGCTGGGTGTATGGGTGGATGTGGCTGGGGTGAGGGGCTTTGGGTTGGGGGCGGTGTGGGGGCAGGGGTGTGTGGATGGATGTGGCTGGGGATGGGGTGTGTGTGTGTAGATGGGTAAATGTGGCTTGGGGGATGGATGTGGCTGGGGTGAGGGGCTTTGGGTTGGGGGCGGTGAGGGGGCAGGGGTGTGGGTGGATGTGGCTGGGAGCGGGGTCGGGGGGGAGGTGAGGGAGCTGGGTGTGTGGATGGGGCAGGGTTTGGGGGGGGCTGGGAGCGGGGTGAGGAGGTTGGGGCATGGGGGGCTCTGGGAGCAGGGTGAGGGGGCAGGTGTGGGAGGGTATGGTGGGGGGCTGGGTGTGTGTGGATGGATGTGGCTGGGAGCGGGGTAGGGGGGAGGTGAGGGGGCTGGGTGTGTGGATGGGGCAGGGTGGGGGGGGCTGGGAGCAGGGTGAGGCGGTTGGGGCATGGGGGGCTCTGGGAGCAGGGTGAGGGGGCAGGTGTGGGAGGGTGTGGTGGGGGGCTGGGTGTGTGGATGGATGTGGCTGGGAGTAGGGTGGGGGGGAGGTGAGGGGGCTGGGTGGATGGGTGGATGTGGCTGGGGTGAGGGGCTTTGGGTTGGGGGCAGTGAGGGGGCAGGGGTGTGGGTGGATGTGGCTGGGAGCGGGGTGGGGGGGAGGTGAGGGGGCTGGGTGTGTGGATGGATGTGGATGGGGTGTGTGTGTGTAGATGGGTGAATGGGGATGGGGGGATGGATGTGGCTGGAGGGTGCGGGGGATGTGTGGATGGATGTGGCTGGGGATGGGGTGTGTGTGTAGATGGATGAACATGGCTGGGGGCGTGGATATGTGTGTATGGACGTGGCTGGAGGGTCTGGGGTGTGTGGATGGGTGTGGCTTAAGCAGGTGGGGGTGAAGACATGCTGCAGAGAGGGGCTCTAATGAGTAATCCTGGGGCAGATCTCTGGGCCAGTTGGGGTTTTCTTTCCAGAACGCGTTTAGCCTTTTAGAAGGGTGGTGAGCTTCCAAGAACAGGTCTGGTTTGTGTGCAGTGATTGACAGGAGAATGCCAGCCTTGCTCCGTGGGCATCAGTTTAGTGGTGCCAGTACCTGCTAGGCTCTGAGCTCTTTGTTTGAATCCTTTTATTTAACTGCAATGACTGTCACAAATGGAGAAAATGCCAGCACATCGACAAAGCAGTGCTGTCAGATGTTGCACAACTCAGATTGGTAACACATCTTTCTTCATGAGGACAACTGGCTTTGTGGGTATTCTGTATTACTGAATTTTCACAATAGTCATTATTCCTTACACACCTATAAGGGGATGGGGCCCACCCAGGTCAGACTTTTTCCAAATCAGCTGCATATTCAGCTGCCTATTACCCTCTTTATTTCTTTTAGGAAGGAGGGAGTGTTTAGAAAAAACAAACTGACAAAAGTCAGGAAAGACCAGGAATTCCCCACCCCCATTGTGTGTGTGTGTGTGTGTGTGTGGTGCTGATGTTTTTTTTAATAATGTTTATTGTTGTGGGACCAAGACTGTAGAGGCCTCAGATAGGATCAGTGTTCTGCTGTGCTAGGTTCTCCACACACAGGAGACATTAGCTGCACCAAATATCTTACAACCAATTTTAAAGTTATTTGTGTGTATTCAGAACACAACAGAAGCCTTTCCAGTAGCTTAGTTTGCACAGATTTACAGAATTCCAAATGAGCAATGTTCTCTGCTCTGCTGCCCCAGTTAATTAGACAATGTAGGATTTTAAAGGAAAAGAATAGGCTCTGATTTTTTTCTCTCTGAGATACTTTAAGATGGGTATCTTGTAAAATCAGCATACATTTGAGAGATTTGCTGATCTTTCTAAGAACAGAAGCAAGGCCGGAATATAGAGCTTTTTACACAGAAGATGATGATGCTACAGTGTGTTGTGAAAGCTATTTACCAGATTCTGGTTTCTCCAGAAGTTGGTATTAAAACAATGCTAGTTAGTATCAGTTTATTTCTGACTTACAGGGTCAGATTGTTCATTAAAGTAATTGGTGTAGTCAGTGTATACCAGCTGAGGATCTGGTTCACAGTAGATAAAATAGAGGATTTGTGTTTTTCAGATAAAATGGTACACTTAAAAAAAACCAAAACTTTCTTATGCTAGAAAAAGCAAAGAGTAGAGAGGAAGGGAATATAGCAGAGTACAGAGCTGTGTTTTGGTGCAACTGCAGGCATTTTAATAGACATCTATTTTCAGAGTCTCCTGAAAAAGTTTTTAAGTATTTTGAAGTACCTTTCCTTGAGACAGCCAGGGTGGTGGATCTGTGCAATGTAGGTGTACTAGCTTGCCTATTGACAGGAAAAAGGCTGTAAAGTTTTGATGAAGCTCTTTAGGAAGAAAACTTTTAATGAAAAGTATGAATAAATTTGTATAACAGGGCCACTAACTGGAAGGAAAAATCCTCATTTAATCTCCTGTGAGCTCCTAGTATTTCCTATACCTCTGCCACTCCTAAAAATAAGGTCAGGGTGAATTTTGTGTCACTTGCCAGCTAGTTAAAACAGGAAATACTACTACTTTGAGGAGTGAACAAACTAGTATTGCATAAATCTGAAAGTAAAAGAATGGACTGGCTTCACGGTGATTGGTTTAAACAGGTCTGTTTGGTAAGTATCTTGGTTTGAGGCAACTCTGCCCCCTTTCTGGCCTCTGAGTGCACCCCCTCAGTTGTTTGGCATCTTGCCTTTGTCTCAAGGTGGGATCTTGCAGTTTTAGGCTCTCAGACTGGGACCTGGGTATGTTGCTCTGGGTACAACTGCTTATCAGCCCAAAGACATGTTTGTGGGTTCACTGGCATTTTGTTCAATATGAATTTGTTTCAAGGTCAGAAGGTTGTGAACCCATAGAAGCTGACCCTGTCATTTGACAGATATCAGAGCACTGTTAGCATAGTTACATTTTTAACAGTTGGAGAAACTGAGCCACAAAAGGGGTTCATTGAAAAAGCTAATGATAGCTGAGATTAGAACTCAAAGCTGGCTTCCAGTTGTGTGCTCTGATCACATGGCCACTCCCTCAAAAGTTACACAGTAGTGGGGAGAGGGGAGGTATTAGCTGAGGACACTGAGCTATGTTTGTATTCCTTTTTAAAAAGTGCTATGCAATCTTTACTATCCATGCTGAGCAGACAGGAAATCCTATTATGAATCCATTGAAAGGCAACAGCTTTAAAATGGGCACGGTACATGTTTTTAACCTACCTTAGAAGGGTGAAGGGCTGAGTTAGCCTTGTGGGATTGGAGCCTCTGAATTTGGTTATAGGAACTAAAGTGTCAAACATGAATGTCTCTTTGCCCAACTCAAAATGACTTTGATATTTCTGCATTGTAGGGGGTGGGAGAAAGGTGCAGAATTGGCATCAATTTTGGGAAGCTTTAGTTAGTGGACTTACCATTTTCTAAGTATTGCTTTTATGATCATAATGTCACATGTAGACTTAATATTCTTCTCTCTTAGGTGAATGTTGGATGTGTACCAAAAAAGGTAGATTTTTTTTTTCTTCTTTCATATTGTCTTTGTGTTGAAATGAATGTATCTGCATCCGATTCTTCACAACACAGATGTTGCTGGGAGAGTAGATAATCTTAATAGGGTGCAGCTACAGTTAGGGGCCCTTGCAAAAATACTCCACTCTAAAATCCTTACTTTGCTTTTTTGCCTAAGGCTGAGTAGGCTGGTTAGACTGTTTCTAGGTAAAATGAATATCCAAAGGACAAATTGTGCTCTTGGGCCCATGGATGCAGGTTACACCAGGGTATCTGTGAGCAGAATTTGTTGTTTTAATATTTTCCTTAGTCTCACAAAAGCGTTTTGTGAATGATTAATTCAAAACAGGCCATCATGAGCAGTGCTTCAAAAAGCATATGAACAGATTGCTCTGGACTTCAGAAACACATGCACTGCTTTTAGTTAAGTTTGCGCCCTTTGGGATGAACTGATCATGCAAATGCAAGATAGAGCACTTACTATTTTCCTATGGTACATTTCAAGTCTGATGAGAAATGAAGAGATATACATCAAAAAAGGCCACTTTTCCGTATGCTACTATGTGTATAAACTAAGTGCTACAGATATGAGTAAGGCTCTACTTGAATCACGAGACTCAAGTAGCTGAGTTGCGGACAATCCATGGGAAATTGTGGAAAAGTAATAACATTACTTGCGGTAATTTGGCAAAGGGTTGGCAGCGGGGGCTCCCGCTGTTGGCCGCCCAGGGCTGAGAGCGGGGGCTCCCGCCGCCAAATTGCAGTGGAAGCCTAATATCGCAGGATCCACAATATCACAAATTAAGTAGGGCCTTAGATATGAGATTTCTTCTCCCCAATCCCCTCCAGATCTTTGCGGATTAGATTGTGTAGCTCTATGTGAGTGCACAAAGGGTGGAGTATAGTGCCAGGAGCCTCCTTCCCCCATACCCCTGCACAGAGGCCAGACTCTTTACAGTCAAGGTGAACACAAGGCTGTTCAAACAGTAGTGCAAGTCTCCCCAAAGAGAAGGATTAGGCCTAGGAACTCTCCCACCTCTGTACCAGCAAGCAGAGGTAGGCCTAAACAGGGCAAGTGCATGTGCAGTGGTGGCCCTGATCCTGCAGAGCAGACTGTGCCAGCCTCATACACAAAGCCTCCAGGAGCTTCCTGCTGCATGGCTTTGGGGTCTTTAAGGCCTAACATTGCCCTTATTTATAAAACAATGCCTATTTAAAATAGTAATGTATGGAACTGAGTTGTTCCACCTAATCCATCTTGAATTACTAGACACAATTGATGCTTTTTTCATTCATGCTGTGTTGAATTACTGTTCTCTTTACCTCTGTGACAGGTGATGTGGAACACAGCTGTCCACTTTGAATTCATCCATGATCATGCCGATTATGGCTTTGAAACCCCTGATGTGAAGTTTAATTGGCGGTAAGTCTAAGATTCAGTATTCCAGGTGGCAAAATCTTGTTTACATGTATCCTTTTAAATCACAATACATTTTATGTAAATATTGTATTTTCTTTATGTATAAGCAGTTCTCTTGCTGCTACCATGTGTAACCAGTTCTCTTGCTGCGACCATGTCCACTTAATGCCCTAGGTGCACTGGGTGAGGAACAAGGCTTACTCAGTTGCTTGCAGTTTGGTTCCATGTCCCTCATAGCCAGTGTGGAATGCCTGAGCCCATGAGCCAGCATTGCCAGTGCCATACAGGATGGGAAGTCAGCTGCCAGCAAGCTCTGGGCCTTGCTCAAGAAAATCTCTTGTCATTAAAGACATAACCAGCTATATAGTGGTTTGTTTCATGTGCTCCATGCCCCTGAATCCCACTTCCCTGTCACCTTCCATATCCCTGCAGTGTTTTCATTGACTTTATCTGATGACCTTTATGTGTTTGCATATCTAATGAGGTTGGATTTTAAAGCTAGCCTCCATTTTTTTGCTGTGTATTCTTATTAGCAGTGAGAAAAAAGCTTATATAGTGACAGTGACTACATTTTATTGCAGAGTGATTAAAGAAAAGCGTGATGCTTATGTGAGTCGCCTAAATGGGATCTATCAAAATAACTTAAACAAGGTTTGTAAATTTTGGTTCATATACGAGTAACAAATCTTAAAATTACAGAGCCTCTTCTATGCCCCTGTAAACTGTCATATTTTCCCAGAACCTATGGAAGTGTTTCCAAGAGAGTTTGGCTTGTTTTTTTTAATCTTTGGTCAGTGCAGGTTCCGTTTCCAAAAGTTATAAAAACCCTTCTCCTGTGTCAAAGCACATTTCTGTGGTTTTAAGAATGATTCCCACTTTATTAAATAGTGAGAGCCATTTTTTCCTCCTATTCCCTCAGTCAGGATAAGGTGATGGTGCACACTACTGCGAGTAGATTCGGCCATGTATTCTACTTAGGTGTTTGTGCATGCCAAGTGCACTGAACCCAGAGAATTTTGCCTAGCAGTATCCGTAGAGGGGTGTGCTCATGCCTCGTGGCCATAGCCCCTTCCCTGGGTATATGAGGCGGTGCTGCTCTGCCCCAAGCCACAGAAGACTTCTCTGGTTTGTCATGGCTAAACATCATTTTTAGTACATGTCCCTTCCTTTTGGTCTGTCTTCCATTCCCCGGGTGTTTACCAAATGTGTGGTTGTGGTGATGGCATACCTCCGGATGACTGGCTACTAAGGGGCAGGTCCAGAGAAGAAGTTCTTTCTCATGTGTGGATCACACTGCACTTACTCAACTGTCTGGGTCTCATACTAAACACCAGAAAGTCAACATTGGTCTCTGCTTGGAAAATTGAATTCACTGGGATCTTAATAGAGTCTGAGTTCAAGAGTAGTTTTGTAGACTGACTTTTTCCAGACACTTTATCACCTTTGTCTCAGGCTGCAGTCTCAACCTTCCATGACAGTTCTTGTGTCTGAGGCATTTGGGCCAGATGTCCACATGCACACAGGTGGTTCAATGTACAAATTGCCCTCTTCAATGCCTGCGCCCTCTTCAAATGTGGCCCAGAACAGTTTAGCCTCTGGCCCTTCATCCCTTAGACAGGTTGGTCTGCCTCCCTCCATTGACCCTGGACTTCTTGCCCTGGACTGGTAGATGGATTAGGGGAATGTATGTCATGGCATTCCCTTTGCCCAGCCCTTACCAACCAGGACTGTTGTCACCAATGCCTCCCTGGTAGGTTGGGGAGAGCGTCGGGGGTTGCTGAAGGTTCAGGGTCTGTGGTCAGTCGGAGCAGGAAGCTTCGCTGCATAACAATGTCCTGGAGCTTTGGGCCACTGACATGGATGGTCACGTTTTCATCAACTGCATCAAAGGTTCAATGGTTCACATACTTACTGACAATAGCATTCTGATGTATTATGTGAACAGACAAGGGTGAGCACACTCCAGGGTGCTTTGCCAAGAGGTGATCAGGCTATGGCAGTTCTGCATTGAAGAGAATATCACTCCGATAGCCAATCAGTTGCCCGGGGTCTAGAATCATCTCACGGACCATCTTGGGAGGAATTTTTCCCTGAGTCATAAGTGGTCGGTGAAGTCCATGTTCTGCAAGTCATCTTTGCTGCTTGGGGCATGCCAATGATCAACCTGTCTGCTACAAGGGACAACAGGAAATGCAGTCTGTTCTGCACTTGAGGGGGCCTCAGTCCAGGTTCCCTGACTGATGCCTTCCACATCAGCTGGCAGTCAACTCTCCTATATGCTTTTTCTCTGATGCTGATCATTCCCCAGGTCATCCTCAAGCTGAAAGCAGATCAGGCCAACGTCATCCTCATTGCACTGTCAAGTCCGAGGCAGTGTTGGTTTTCTGACCTTCTTGCACTGTTGATTTGGCCTCCCATATGCTTTCCTCTCCAGTCTGACCTACTCTCACAGAATCACATTTGCATCCTGCGCTCAACTCCATATATCTCATTGCTTGGCTGCTTCGTGGTTAAATGAAGAGGAAGAGCGATGTTTGTCGGCTGTTCGACAGGTCCTACTCAGTATAGAAGACCATCTACCAAGATGGCCAGTTTGTCAAAGTGGAAAGGTTTTTCTATGTGGTCATTGGCCTGTGGAGTTCAGCTAATCCTGGCTAGTATCCAAGCTATCTTGGAGTGTTTCCTGCATCTTCAGCTGTTGGGCCTTCCAGTTAGCTTATTGAGGGAGTATCTAGTGGTGACTTTCATCCACCCATTCGTGGAAAATTGGTGTTTTCCAGTGCTTGATGTCTAGATTCTTAAAAGGAATCCTTCGTCTCCATCTGCCAGTGCAGGATCTGGTTCCCTTATAGGACCTTAGCACAGTCTTAGCGGCTCTGATGGGACCTTCATTCAATCCTCTGGCATCCTGCCTCTTTCCTCTCTATGACAAAAACCTGCATTCTTCATGGCAATGATATCTGCAAGGGGAGTGTGTGAGTTGCTGTCTTTGATGGCGGAGCCTCCTGACGTGCAATTCTCCAAAGAAAAAGTGACATTGCCACCGCACCCAACATTTGCCTCTAAAGTGGTGTCTCGGTTTTGTTTAAATAGGCGGTATGTTTGCCTGTGTTCTTGTTCCTAAGCCGCGCTCATCTCCACAGGGGCAGCATCTTCACGTTAGACATCAGATGATGTCTAGCCTTTTATCTAAACCTTTTTGTGCTTTGCCGCATCTGTTTATGTTGTATGCAGACTGTGAAGAGACAGGCAGTCTCCTCACAGAGGTCTCTTAAGTGGATAACTTTCTGCATCAAGATTGCATACGAAACAGTTTTGGGTAGGCCCCGTCTGTGTGTGCGAGCTCATTCTACGAGAGCGAAAGCTACATCAATAGCGTTCTTAAGTGACCTCTCAGTATGGATATTTGCAGAGCTGCCAGATAGTCATCGATATATACATGTATGAACCATTATGCCATTACTGCAGCATCCAGAGAAGATGCAAGCTTTGGGAAGACGATCCTGCAGTCCTTGTTTAAATAGACTCCAAGACCCACCTCCTCTGAGTGCTGCTTGTGAGTCACCTAAGTAGAATACAGGGCTGCATCTACTTGAAGAAGAAACGGTTATTTACTGTAACTGATTATTTATTTTTTAGATGTGATGCAGACCTGTGTTCCGCAACCCACCCTCCATCCCTTTGCATCAGAGTCTAGTCTCTGGGAGTTAGTGCAAAGGAACTTGGGGGTGGTGGTGGTGGGGGGAGGGTTGGTGTGGCACTACCTCATCTAGCCAGGGGAGGGGTTTTGGCCACAAGGCATGAGCACTGTCCCTCTACTGGTACTGCTAGGCAAAATTCTCCAGCTATGGTGCACTTGGTGTGCATGCATACCTGACGTGGAATACCTGTCTGGATCACATCTCAAAGAACCACAGTTACAGTAAGTAACCGTTTCTTACCAGCTTAGTCATGTTTTAGTTGGCTGGAGTTTAATCTTCATTAGCTCTCCAGAACATACAGTGGCTTCTGATGCAGGTTGAAGGCTTCCATTATATTTACAAACATTTCAGATTACTAGATGAGCATAGGTCTACATTTTCAAACTGACTCATGATTTTAGGTGCCCACGTGAGATATCGTAAAGGGGCCTGGTTTTTAGAGGGTGGTTTCTGAGCATTTTCTGAAGTGGGCACCCAAAATCACTAACCATTTTTGAACATGTGGGACATTGGTAGCACTTTTCAGAAGTTGAAATGCTGAATCAGAGAGTTGTCTTACTTCTTTTCTGCCCTAATAATTTTGTCTTCTGCTTTGATAATTAGGAAAGGTTCATTCTTTCTCTAGCATCCGGTTTTGTGATTTATAGAATGACAGTACAATCTAAAATTTGTTTTTGTAGGCTCACATAGAAACCATTCATGGCCATGCAGCTTTTACATCTGATCCTGAGCCTACGGTAGAAGTCAGTGGTAAAAAATACACTGCTCCCCACATCCTGATAGCTACAGGTGGGCGACCATCAGTGCCCCATGACAGTGAAATCCCTGGTAAGTCTTTGAGTAACGTGATCAACATCATGGCATGTAAGTACTCCTGTGGGAGGAGATTTCATTTGAGTTACAACAGGACTTCCTATTTTTCCAGTGCAAATAGTGTAGCTCCAGTACACTCTAGTCTCTCTGGCTCTCAGTGGTCTATATAGATTGTAACCTTAGAAAGTACATTTGTTCTCAGCATTCTACGGTTCCCTGCCTCTTCTGAATGGAATTCTGGCCTACATAGAAAGAGATCTGATCCAAAGCCTTCTGGAGTCAGTGGAAAGATTCCCACTGACTTCAGTGAGCTTTGGATGAGGTTCCAGGTCAGGATGTCTGGTGCATCAGTTAAGGTTTGTAAGGTGTGCTTGCAGCTCCTCCACAGGCAACTTGGACAGATGCCATGTTTGCCAATTTTCCCTTAAGCCAAATTGTGTCTGCCTGTTCAAAACTGCTAATCTGTTTATTTTGAGGCCAATATGCATGTCACTGAATGTCAGACACTAAATGTAGGGTCTTGCGCAGCTTGTTCTCCTTTAAACACTTCTGCTTTTACTGAAAATACCTTTCCACAAAATAGGAAGGAACTGATGCAACATTGTAGGTCAGCACAGAAGTCGCATTCGGTTCAGCATGGACGTTGAACTTTGCTACCTGAGACTTTTATGACTTTGCATTTTTTATGGAAAGCATTCTGGTTTGTTATGACTGTGGAAATAAGAGAGACTGTTCCAGACTTAGCAGGCTGAAGGTGGACATACCTACAAAGGGTGCTCGGAGTGACAGGAAGCGCTTGTGCCTGTTAATAATATAGAAAGGTCTGAAAGCTAAAGAATTTTTTGTCCTGCTTGTTAGAAAAATTGGATCCTGAGTAGGCTGGAAGGCTCTGTGGCGAGGTGTCCCACCCATTTGGTGGAGAGTTCCAAATTACATTTTGAATTATGGGCCATGGACTGGGTCTGAATTTATAACCACATATTCCTTTTAATCCACAATGGATCTCCCACTGAGGTCAATGAGAGAGTTGCGCAAAGATCATAGGTAGAGTGTGCCTTTTATGTAGTGATTAAACTCTTAGTTATTATTTACGGTCGTATTCAGTATCACTACGTGGAGAGTCTGCTCCCTTTTGAGAGGACTCCTGATGTTTCTGCCCGTTGTTTTCTCCCTTCCCCAGCCTCCTGTCTGTTTCTTTTCTTACCCTGGCTTTGAGGGGGTGTCCTCTGTTCCTCCCTTGGTATTTCCTTCCTGGCAGCAGCTCCTAATTCACACCACTTTGAGAGCTTCTTTCCCAATCTATTTCCCGTTTCAGCTGTTAGAATGACCCTCAACAAAATAGTTACCTTTGTCTGTGAAGTGCATCTCTGGCTTTAACATTTATGTTCAAATGAGATTAATGATGGCAGGAGAGTTCACAGCTCTCAGCCCTTGTTTCAGGCTCCCTGTAGTCTCAGGCAGAGCTCACTGCATTTGCTCACATTTTAAACATATTTTTTGCACCCATGAGGACTAAAAATGTACTACTTAATAATGAAAGCTGAGATTCTGCACAATCTGTGTGTCAGTAAGGGGACTACATACACCACGCAGGCTTCACTCTTGACATAGTTCTATGGTAACTGAAGAGCTAGTATCAAGAGTCCAGAGGTAGAAAGCTGAGCAAAGGGATTTCTAGTCCCTGCTTGAAACTTTTTTTTATTAACACTTATTTAACTTCACTGACTAACAATTGAGAGGGGGGAAGTCTTTGTTAAAAATTCAAGGCCCTTCCCACTTCACTGAAGGTGTGAGTGCTCTCTTTATACCTCCCCTGAGAATTCTAGGAAGCTCCAGCAGAATGAAATCAGTCTTGAGATTTTTGATGATTTTAAGGCTTAAAAAAAAAGAAAAAGAAAATCCTTCTTTACGTATTTTAAAGACGCAAAACTGGTATTGATCTTAGTAGTTTTGAAACCTTACATACCTTCTGAATGTCCTCAACAAAAATATTTGGAAACCCTTTCATTATAATCTTAATATGTTGTTTTGGTTTAGTTTTTTAAGGGGGGAGAGAAATTAGAGGTCATTAGTCAGGTTTTAGTACCTGCTCTGCCTTTCCCTGTTTTGTTACTTAAAACCACAGCCTGAAAATCAAACTCTCCAACTTGCCTGGAGCAAGTAGAGATTTTTTCGTGAGTCAATGGAGCTGGGGAATTACTGGCTCCCTCTGTGGAAAGGAGGGGAACTGAAGACAGTGGAACAGCTTTTTGCACTGCTCTTTCTTTAACCCAAGGAGGAGGATAGATAGGGAGCAGATCAGCAGTGGCAACTCTAAGAGTATGTCTACACTTTGAGCTAGACGTGTAAATTCCAGCTTGAAAAAACATACCTGCACTAGCCTCTGGTTGAGCTAGTGTGCTAAAAGTAGAGTGTAGCCACGGTAGCATGAGTAGTGGGGGAGCTAGCTACCCCAAATATGTTTCTTAGCATCTTGGACTGGTCTGTACTTGGGGTGACTAACCCCTCCTGACACTTAAACTGCTGCGGCTACACTCTATTTTTAGTGCGTGAGTTTGATCAAAGCTTGCGCTTGTATGTCAGCTCACGCTGGGAATTACATCCCCAGCTTGGAGTGTAGACATACCCTCGGTTATTTTGGCAAGGAATAGAGCAGCCTCTTAGGCCCTGCCTGCACTAGGAAAAAGATGTGTTTAAAGCCTGATAGGTAAGCCATTACAATCTTAGTGTTCACCTCCACCAGCTGGCACAGAATGACTGTTAGTGTTAAACTACAACTTGCCTTGTTAAAACTACTACACTAGGACTGTCACATGTGTGAGCTAACATGTTAAAATACACTTTCTTTACTATGAAGACAAGACTGTACTGACTGACTCTTACAGGGACGAGGGAGCAGAGTTAATCACTCCTTGAGGGACAGCATTGATTGGGGTTAACAGAATTGGGGTTTTTGAGGGGGTAGAGAGAGCAGAATTGATTGGATTTGAGGAGGAACGAGTGGAGTTCAGCTGAGTTTTGTGGGGTGATCAAACTGATTGATTGAGGAGAATGAAAATGTATCAATGCAAATGAAATTTGAATAGCTTTAGGGACATGACTCTTGTGGTGGGCTTAGGCATATAGTCTCTTTGGGGAAGCAGGTGTTTGGGAAGTTTTTCAAACTCTGCTTATAATACTTTCTTTCAATCCTAAACTCAGTTTTGCAAAGTAAAGAGTGCCCTTTCTTTTCCACTGTTGATGGGAAATGAGCTTTGAAAACGAGTCAAATGTTTGTATGCTTGGGATTAGTTTGTATGTAAAGCTGATAAATGCTAACAGCAAGAAATGTAAATCTAAACTAAACAATGTTGTGTTGAAATGCACAAATGCTAAGAAAAAGCAGAGTTTTGTTACTGGGAGAGAGCATGTCCTGGTTTGTGTGAAATTTACTTTGCAGGTGCCAGCTTGGGAATCACCAGTGATGGGTTTTTTGAACTTGAAGAATTGCCCAGGTAAGCAAACCAAAAAATAGACTCTCAGGACCAGCAAAATCAGCTATCTTAGGCTGCTCTCAGCATGCTGCTCAAAGCAAAACACGTGGGACTCCATTTGTTGTACCCTGCCCCCCCTTGTGCAGTAATTTATTCCTGTGCAAAATGGGTATAAAACACTGCCTGATCAGAAAGGGCCAGGACAGTTGTGATTCTGACCTCTGGCTTTGTGTTTATTAAAATACAGGATTTTTTATTTTTTATTTTTTTTAATAACTGCATTAGGGCAGCACAGGACTCTTTGAATCTTTGCTTCTTGTCTTTCATGTGCTGTGGAGAGGCATTGCAACTCATTGTCACACTCACTCCCCAGCGCAGTGAGTGGCAGAAGCAGGGCACGCAGCCACTGCTGCGCCGACCCCATGGGCAGGAGGTTTTCCGACCCAAACCTGTCACTTGTAGTCAGGTCATAATGGGTTGCAAGGCTTTAGTAGTCAGTGATGGTAGTTCACACTGGTCTAAACCCTTGATAAAGCAGGAGTAACTTATTTGGCACTGTTTTGTCACATTCTCTCCAGCTACTGCTAAAGCCGTATTGGAGTCCCATGCAACCTTCACACCCAGAAGGATAGTCCCAATGACTAAAATACTGGCTAGTGAGTACATGTACCACTACCTCCTAGTGTGTGTTGTGACAACAGAACCCACCTGCTGACAATCTTCCTTCAGGAAGGAGGTTGCAATGATTTAAAGCCTATGGACAGTGCCCTTGGGATTATGGGAAGACTGAGAGACCGTGAGAGACTGGTTCATTCCCATGAACGAGGGAAAGATATGAAACTGTAGACACTCCATCCAGGGCGTGGCATCCTGTTCTGTGTGTTGGTGTCTGTGCCTTTCCTTTAGCTTTTCTTAGATTCTCCATTTGGAGCAGAAAATAATAGATGGCAGGCCAACTGAGCCTCAGCCACTGGGTTGGCCTTGTGCCCAGCCATCTTGTACGGGGTCCCTGGTGGCTTGTCTGAGGATGCCTTGACTGATCCTGCTATTTTGCCTGTTTCACTGACCCTGCCTCCAACTCCCTGGTCTCCTGCCTGCCCCAATGTCAATGGACAAGAGTGTCCCTGCCTGCCCAAGAGAGGATGCCAGCTTTTGCTTGGCATAACCACTCTGCAGCCCCACACCTGTGCCTGACCCTTAAATGGCATCTTGCTTTCCTTTTCAATCTTCCTTTATGTGGTTGGGGGGGAAATTGACTTAAAATCATAGCTTTGTAAGTGAGCCAAAAACAACTGTCATGGTAACCATATCAATACTCCATCAAAACAGAAGTGAAAGACGGCTCATTTTGTGAGTTGGTTTTCGTGTAGCATGTAGTTAATAAAGTAGGTTTACAACATATGTGGCCGTTGAGTTAAAGCCTGAGATCATGGGAAAGAACATACAATGTAGAACTAGCTGTGGGGTGCAAAGTCACATGTGAAATAGACCCAGAACCAAGACATGTCTGGATTACAGGAGACACCTTGTCCTTTCGTTCAGGCAGTAAGAACCTGTGCCAAAGGTCTGTTCTGTTATCTCCAATGCTGCATGTGTGATCTTGTTGCTTTTCATAGAATCATAGAAGATCAGGGTTGGAAGGGACCTCAGGAGGTCATCAACCCCCTGCTCAAAGCAGGACCAATCCCCAACTAAATCATCCCAGCCAGGGCTTTGTCAAGCCTGACCTTAAAAATATCTAAGGAAGGAGATTCCACCACCTCCCTAGGTAACCCATTCCAGTGTTTTCCTCAGACGCAGCGTTGTTGTTGGTGCTGGATACATTGCTGTGGAGATAGCTGGAATCCTTTCCACACTGGGATCAAAGACATCCTTACTGATACGTCATGACAAGGTACAACAGATCATAATATCCAATGTTACTTGCTTCTCCAGTGATCTCAGTGCCAATTAAAAATAGTACAGATGCTTTCTCTGCCCTCACTGGATGAAAGCATTTTGGGCAGCTGAGGCAAATGAAATTGCTGGGCAGAATAACTAGAAGCTTGTTGGGACTGATCATATTAATTTAGAGAAGTTGATTTGACTTAGTAATATAAATAACATACAAAAAATTGTAATGCAACATTCAGGTTGCAGAGTTAAAATCTCAATATCAAGAGATACAAAAAATAAATTTCTAGTAATAACTGGGCCATGTAGCATGTTTTGTATTTTATGGTCTAAAACATAATACTGAGCTAAACAGAAAAGAATAGAAAATACTAGAGAAGGTGTCTGTAATGTGGGTTACTTATTACTGCTGTAGAAACCTTAAAGGTCACTGTTAAAGGATTTCTAAACATTGTACTTGAGCCATATAAGTAAAAAATATCTAGGTTTTTGTCAGTGTTTTTTTCTCATTTTCTTCAGAAATGACATGTCTGCTCCTCCCTGTTTTTTGCTGGAGGACTTCTTGAGGTTGTCAGGAGATGTGCACTGTCAGCTTTCTAACCACAACACAAGGGGTGTTGACTCTATCCACAGACTTCCTCCCAAATTTTCATTAGACGTTAGCGTTAAATAGGTGTAAACAAAAACAGAACTCTAAACAGTCTGTCAGTTACTCAGCATTCACTCCTCTCACTTTTGTGATGTTGTTTTACTGGGGCCATGTCTGTTCACATTTTACACCAACTTAATTAAATGGGTTTGAAGTTGCTGTAGTTAGATCAGAGCCACCTCCTTGTGTGGACGCTCTTCAGTCTGTTTAAGAGTGCCTTTTATTTCTTTAGCTCAACTTAAGCTAAAGTGAGTGCTCACACAAGAGCTCTGTGACAGTCTGGGGGATGTGTCTGTTGGATTAGGAATTCCATTTTTGTTTTGTGAATGCCATGCATGATTATAGTCCTTGTGGATTAGTGCATAGGTTTTGTAGCAAGAGTTATGTCTGGGAAGCTGTGACAGAGCATTCAAGGGACATCAACATTGTTCCTGTATGGGAGAGTTGTTCAATGGGGCTTCTACCAACAGGGCCACTGACCTTGAAAGGACTTTCTACCCAGAAGCTGTGTGCATATGTGTGTATGTTTTGGAGCCTTGAAGTTTCCCGACAGAAGCTCATTAGTAAGAGAGGGAACAGATGGTTTTACAAGGAAGCTACCCTCTGTGAAGGGGTCGGCTCCACTGTCAGAAGCAGGAACACCAGTGGGATGGTGAGCCCTAAGGACTCAGACCAATCCCAGGACTCTTGGGAGTGGTGAGGTCAGATGAGGGATTGAATTCAGGAGTTTGATTTCCATAGATCTGAAACAAGCACAAAAGAGTTAGAGTAAAGTGTAAGAAACTCCTTTGCAGTGCCTGAGTTACTTGCTTTACTGCCACATTGTCCCTGAAGGTTGTAAGTAGGAAATCAGAGCTCACATAGCCAAGTTGGAGTCTGGGGGGAGCTTGTCTAAGCAGCGGGGGGCTTAGGTGGGCTGTTCCTCTGATTCCAAAGTCTCACTGCCCAGGAAGGCTGTCAGAGTCTGCATCTCAGAGGGAGCCTGAGAAACCTCACTAGGAACAGTGATCAGTCACTATCCATACCCGCAAGCTTAGAGGTGCATGGGATTCAGTGGTTGAATCCAGTCACAACAGCTGTCCATCCAGAGAGCAAGGACCAGCCCATATTGGTAGCCATGGCATCGATGGTCCCCTTTCACAGAGCGGTCTCCTTTTTAAAACGTTCTTTGAACTCTCTTGCCCATTCACTTCCACTGGGAAATTTCCTGGCTCCAACCCGCTCCTCTCCACAGGCTTTTAGGCAGAGTCCATTCGAAGTCAGTATCCCTGTCAGCAGAACCCCTATTCTTTCTGTAGTAGAGAGTCGTTCAGTGTTGATGTCCCTTGAAGGCTCTGTCACAGTTTTCCAGACCCAGGTTCTGCTACAAAATGTCTGCTCTAATCCACAAGAACTGTTACAATCTCATTCACAAAACAAAAATGGAATTCCTAATGATACACACATCTCCCAACTATCATAAGGTTGATAAACTGATTTAACTTGTGTTTAGATCAGGTCTGGGCCTCCAGTCAACAGTATCTTCTGGAGTACACAGCACTTGAATTTCTGTCAGAATTAAGCAGAGAAAATCCTTGATGTTTTTTTAAAGCTTGCCTTTAACCTCTGCATTTCATGACTCTGATTTTGATTGTGCAACTTCTTTAATAATGGTTAATGTCCTAGTTTTTTAAGAGGAGGAGGAGGAGGAAATTATAAGGATACAGGACAAAGGTATTTGCTGTTGCCCAAGTGCCATAGACATCCTTGTCCCAGTCTCTTTAACTGTCAGAGGCCCAGACAGAGTAAAACCAGTGGTGTTCTGCTGCCTTGGGTGGGGCAACAGAGCAGTGACATGCACAGAGGTCAGCCTGCTGGGGGCACTTTCTTTGCTAGCCCAGTTGAAACTTTAGGAGAAAAGCCAATCGTGGACATACCCACAATGAACAAAGCACACTCCTGCACAGACACCCATACGCAGTGGATCTCACTAGAAGTGCATGTGTTTGGGCTGACACCTTCTTTGCCTTATCTCAGTTCAGGACTTTTTAAAAAAGTTTGAGCAAAATCAGTTCTTCGAGTGATTGCATGTGTGCATACCCTATGCCCAGTTGCCAGAAATTTTTTCCTTGGTGGGACCCGTAGGAGTGGCTCAAGTGCCCTCTACTGCCACATGCTTCTGGCACCAGCATTAAGGTTATTAGTGTTTAGTTAGTTTGGTTTTTACCCCATCTGAGGGTTTTGGATGATTCCCAGTGAAAAGGGGTTGCTTGGTCACTGGGCTTCAAGCCCTGAAGTTCCTGCAATAAGGCTATGCCCATGAGTGACCTGCACTCAAGTTGTTTGAAGTGCCCTAGGGAAGCTCATAGTGGGGAGCATCGCCAAATTTGCAGAGACTTTAAGGTTCACATGAAGAATGATTGAGAAGCCATGCTAAAGTTTCTGGTCATGGAGGCTGCCTTGAGACTTCTATCTGAGCCAGGTCAGTGAGACTCAGCCCTGAATGCCTCGGTGTCGGTAATGAGTGCACCTCCTACTGTGCCTGAGTCCCAATACCATTTGCTATCTCCAGAGCCTAAGAAGAAGCATAAGAAGCAGATTGCCAAGAGAGGAAGGTCCTTGGCACCAAAGTCTGCTAAGCATGGGGGGGAAAGAGTAGAATGCTGTCTAAGTCTAGGCATTCCTCTGCTTGGGTACTGCAGAAGATGGCACCATTGACTGGTGCCGAGGCAGGTTCCATCGAGTCCAGAACCAGAAGGAGCTCCCTCCACATCTGTGGCACCACACTGACCCGACACTGTCTCAGTACTGACCACACCAGAGGCATTTGCAGCTGCCAGGGTCCTCCTGACCATGTCAGTGCCAGTATTGCCAGCAGATCAAGAGTCGATGCTATCAGTGCCAGCAGACACAGGAGAACCAGCGGGATTGTTACAATGCTCAGTACCATGCCAGCTTCATGTACCACTGACAGCTTGCCCTTTGGTACGGTCAAAGGGAAAACTTGCAATGTTTGCTTCTCTGTGGGCCTCTGCACCTTGACATCAATCACCGGGTCTGTCTAGAACTGTGTGTCCATGGTCAGTGGAAGGAGAGTTGTCGTCTTGTGAATCAAGAGTTGGGTCCTATATTTCCCATCCTTTGAGCCGCATCTGCTGTCCCTCCTCCAGATGTTTCTATCCTTCCATAGAGCCGGTCACAGGAGTACCATCGAGTGGTTGGCCAGGAGGTCACTGGGGGCCTATGCCTGTCAGGTGGCATCTTTGGAATCCGAGGGGGCTTTCCCTGGTTTCCGTGGCATCAGAGAGGCATGTGGCACCTACCCACTAGACAGCACCCATTCCTGACTCCGGTACCACGCCCAATACAGGACATCAAGTGCCAGCTCAACAAGACCCTAGAGATCAAGAAATGGAAGAAGAGCATCTGCAGCCAGTTCTGGCGTCCTCTTCCTCCTCCCCTGATGATGATGCAGTCTCAGGAGTGGACAGGTTGCCTGCACCAGATGGCTATAAGGCACACCAAGAATTGTTGTAGGGTGGCCTTAAGTCTGGGCATACAGGTAGAGGAAGTTAAAGAATCCTCTCACCATCTGGTCAATATTTTAGCCCTGCCTCTCAGTGAGGGCATTGTGGATCCACTTAATGGGCTGTGGCAGACCCCTGCATCCTTTCCCCCAACTTCAAAAAGGGCCCTATTCTGGATGTTTGTAAAGCAGCTACCTGGTCATTGGTGTGCACTTTCTCCTCCCACTTACCCCATCAGCCAATACTGAAGAGATGATGCCAGATTTTCTCGATCTGTACTGCATTCTGTGTGTGCATGGACTCTGATCCCTGTGTCTGTTTAACTACTTGGGAGTCACCAAGAGTGGCATGCACATGTGCAATCACTCAAAGAAGAGAAACAGTTACTAACCTTTTGTAATTGTTGTTCTTCGAGATCCGTTGCAAATGTCCGTTCCATGACCCCCCTCCAACCCTTCTTCAGCGTTTCCAGAAAGAAGAAACTGAAGGGGCTCACGGTCTGCTGGCCCTTCATACCAGCACCAGCAAAGTGTGCTTGAGCCACCCTAACAGGTACCACTGAGGGGAAAATTTCTGGCAACTGCGCGCCCACACACACACCAAGGGTGGAATGGACGTGTGCAACACCTCTCAAAGAGCAGTAGTTACATAAGGTTAGTAACCATTTTTTCGCTAAAGTAGTTTGCCCTTGTTTACCATGTGGTTACAGAACCATGGGCATGCTCACACAATTCATAACTTTTGTCTGATTGCAACAGGACAAGAAAAGAATAGGTACAAATTAGAGGTGATGTGAAAGTAGCATTTAGATGGGAACATAGTAAATTGCATGTAATCTTGATGGATTGTATGGATTTCCATGCAGGTGTTAAGGACTTTTGATTCAATGATCAGCGCAAACTGCACTCAGGAACTGGAGAATGCTGGCATAGATTTCTGGAAGCATTCACTGGTACAGTATTACCCACACACTTCATTATTTAGGTCTGAGTCTCTCCTATGGACCCATAACTTGATTCTTTTTTTATTTCATTTTTGCTTAAAATGTCCTAATTTTCCTCAGCACTGTTACAACATCTGATCATGGCTGTAGTGAGATATTCATATCTGATTACTATATTGCTAGTTTATCACTCCTATATCAATGCTTTATAAATGCCCTGTGGGGAGCTATATTTCATTTTCTGATATGTAATTCCACAGCAGCTCTTGTCTGTTGAACATTGTTAAGAAGTAGATGGGGGAAGGGGAACACACGATGAAAAGGCAGTTCTTTGGCTATCATCTGTGTGAACCTTATGCATGGTGCACATGTGCCTCGTGCCTGCAGGTCTGGAACCAACCAGTGGAGCCATGTCTGTGCCCTACATGCCCTCTTGTCTTTACACCCAAGGGCATATAGGGCAGTGTGGCCCCTGTCCTTCTCAGTTCCCTCCTACCATTTAATGTCAGTGAATGGGAACTTAGCAGAGTCCATCTGCCCCATAGTGGCTCGTTCTGAGGGAAAAGTCCTGCTCTTTAGCTTTTGTTGTTCTTACCTATTAGCGGTTTATCACACTGCAACACTGTTTCGTGTTTCTGCCCCGTTGGCCGTGTGCTGTTCCAAGGCATCACTTTCGTGCCTCAGGGCCAAACATTAGAGCTTCTCTCCTCCTTGAGTTGTCTTGGAGCCAAATCTATCCCCAGCACCCCAAGACAGAAGAGACAGACTTTGGGGTCCTCATTTTCTCCAGTGGTGTGGGCGAGAGCCACCCTGGAGTCTCCCAACGCAATAAGCACTCGCCGACTGCAGATACCAGGTGGCTCCCTGGGCCTCTATGGAATTGCCCCCTCTTGGGCAGTGTGGGCTCCCAATCTCAGCATGACAAACCAGACCAGGCCGTAGGTTGCCTTGGAGAAGAACCAGGTTGTGAGATGGAGGGGAAGGTCTAAATAAGCCACCATATGATGATCCTCCTGGCCCTGTCATGTGTCATCGTCCTCCTCCTCCCTCTCACCAGACCAAGCGGTGACTCAAAGCACCGCTGTGCCCTGTTGACTTTCAAGGATCTCCTGTGCAGGGTAAGAGACCCTCTGCCATGCTGGCAGCAGTGCAGGAGAAGTTCCACGTACTCTCAAACCCCCACAACCAGGGAGACTGACCACAGCAGCCAATGAGAACCAGTTGTGGACCAGTATGTAGGAGGACGGGTGGAACCAGTTGTGGACCAGTATGTCCCTGGAACCAGTTGTGGACCAGTATGTAGGAGGACGGGTGGATGCTACTGAGCCCCTCAGAAGGGGATTGACTGTGTCTTTACTTCACCTCTCCCCCACCCGTGCTTACCTTGTTCCAGAAGTCAGTGAGAAATTGGAACATCTAGGTGCACCATGATTAAGGCTAAGATTTTGTCATGGATATTTTGTCAAAGTCACAGGTCACGGGCAATAAGGAAGAATTCACAGAAGCCTGTGACCTGTCCCTGACTTTTACTAAAAATATTGCTGACAAAATGGGGAGCCCAGCTGCGGGGTCCACACACTGCCTGCAGAGGTTGGGAAGCTGCGGGGGCGGCTCCCACCGCCTGTGGGGGCTCGGAGCTCCGGGGTACTCCTGCCACTCGCGGCAGCCGGGACCTTTGAAGGACCCCGATGCCCGCAGTGGCTCGGAACTCTGGGGACCTACTGCACATGGCGGCTCGGACCTCCAGGGCCCCCACTGCCCATGGTGGCCAGGAGCTGCGGCCCCACCACCCATGGTGGCTGGGAACTCTGGGGGGCCCCTGACCTCAGGAACCTGCAGCTCCTGGCCAACAGGGCTGAATTCATGGAGGTCGCTGGAAGTTACAGATTCTGTGACTTCCGTGACCTCGGTGAAAAAATCGTAGCCTTAACCGTGATCTGTGCCCCACGAGGGAGATGTGTAGGGATTGGACTGCTTGGCAGGGAGGCCTACTTCTCTGCAACCTCACAGGTGAGGGTTGCAGGCTACCTGGTCTTACTCACCAGGCAGGCATAACTCTCCCTTGGCACTGGCTATCAGCTCCTTGACAAATTCCTGAATGACTGTAAAACAGAGTGGACACATCTAATATGGCTGTCTGCTCAGCTGCCGCAGACGTAGCTACGCAGAGACCATTGAAGGAAAGCCATGCCACGATAGACTTGCCGTTCCATGGTCCTGAGCTCCTTCAATTGTAAATTGCCTGGGGCGGGGATTGTCTTTTTGTTCTGTTCATACATTGCCTACCAAAGTGGGGTTCTAGTTCAAGACTGGGGCTCCTACGCACTGTGGTACATCATAGATTCCAAGGCCAGAAGGAACCATTGTGATCATCTAGTCTGACCTCTTGTATATCACAGGTCATAGAGCTTCCCCAAAACTCCTAGAGCAGATCTTTTGAAAAAACATCCAATCTTGATTTTAAAAATTGCCACTGATGGGGAATCTGCCACAACCCTTGTTAAGTTGTTCCAGTGGCTAAATACTCTCTCTGTTAAAAATTTATGCTGTATTTCCAGTCTGATTTTGTCTAGCTTCAACTTCCAGCCATTGGATTGTGTTTATACTTTTCTCTTCTAGACTGAAGAACTCATTATTAAATATTTGTTCCCCATGTACGTATTTACAGACTGTAACCAAGTCATCCCATACCTTCTCTTTGTTAACTAAATAGACTGAGCTCCTGGAGCTCAATCGCTAAAAGGCATGCTTTCTAATCTTCTAATCATTCTTGTGACTCTTCTGACCCCTCTCCAATTTAACATCCTTCTTGAATTATGGACACCAGAACTGGACATTGTATGCCAGCAGCAGTTGCATCAATGCCAAATAGAGGTAAAGTAACCTCTCTTCTGTTACTTGAGATTCTCCAATTTATGCATCCAAGGATCGCATTAGCTCTCTTGGCCACAGTGTCACACTGGCAGCTCATGTTCAGCTGATTATCCATGACAACCCCCAAATCTTTTTCCGAGTCACTAATTCTCAGGATAGAGTCCCCAATCCTCTAAGCATGGCCTACAAACACCTCATACTCAGCTCAAAGTCTGTTACCATGTGCGATTTGGCACATTTACTACAAGTCTCTCTTTACATTTTGTTGCAAAACCACAAACAAATTTTGTAATTATTGGCATGGCGTTTGGTGTGTGCTCCAGTTATAAACAGCTGGATTTGATCTTTCATGTTCACTTTAAGATGGTTTTGGTGACAGTGACTCACCCCAAAAATTCCACTTTTAATCTTTTAAACTTAATCTGTATTTGTGGTTACCAATAGGTCAAATCGGTTACAAAATCTCCTCTTGGATTGTTGGAGGTTACGGTGATATCCTCTGCGCCTGGTCACAAACCCACAGTTAGCACAATCCCGGATGTTGACTGTCTGCTGTGGGCCATTGGACGAGATCCAAACACTGAGGGGCTTAATCTAGACAAACTGGTGAGACAGACAGATTTTATATCCTAGTAATTATGAAAATGCACATTGTATTAACTCCTTGCTTATGTGGCCCCAGTTCTTCCATGACTTACCTTTGCAGGAACAGACCCCTGTATCTACATGGAGTTTAGGGGAGGACCACGGCCAAGGTTATAATATAATCCCATATAATACTCTACACTTCAAAAGCCCTAGGCTAAAGAGGGTAGTATGAAAACAAACCCACAAATATTTAAGTATGAGGAAGTTTTTAATTGCATCTTCCAGCACTGACTGGAGACCTGATAGATGAATTGGGGCAGGGGTAACTCAGTGCCTTTGATAGCCAAATCATCTATGAATGATGACACTGCATTATAAAATAACTCTTGTCCTTGAATCATTGTTCTCCTGGGCTGGAGTTGAAAATGATGTAACTGCTGCAGAGGGTAGGAGACCAAACTATTGTTAGCACCACTGTTACACTGGTTGGGCCTTTAGAAACTATGCAAAAAATTAAGGTAAATATGTGAAATTTTTCCTATGTTTATTTTTAAACTTCATATTGCACAGTTAGGCTTCATATCTCGTAGGAATGTAAATGTCACTTTGAATAGGGTATGATACTATGAAATGTTCCTAGAGTCTGTCATTTTTTCCCCCCATAATCCGTAGTGTGTATATTAACATGGTTGCTGTTTCCAATATTAGGGTCTTAAGTTAGATGCTAAAGGTCACATTGTAGTTGATGAGTTCCAGAACACCAGCAGGAAAGGGATCTACGCTGTCGGGGATGTATGTGGAAAAGCACTCCTGACCCCAGGTAATAGGCCTTTGTTGCATTGCTCTGTACTGCTGCCTAGGCTAGGGGATCCCGTACCTGTGATGGTATACTCACTTACCTACATTTAGCCACTAGGGGCAACATTTTCAAAAATAGATGCCAAAAGTTAGTGAGATTTTCAAAACTGCCTACGTGACTTAGGAGCACAAGTCCCCAGAGAGCCCAATGGTGGCAAAGAGAAACACACAAATTAATTTCAGTGACACTTCCAAACCCATTTAAAAACAATTGAAACTCCTCTCCTTCCCCCTGCTTAAAGTGTGGGGGCGGGTGAGGAAGAATCTATTCTTCTTGCCCCTGCTGCTCAACTCCTTCCAACATTTTCAGAGGCTGGTGCTATAATTCCTCTACACTGTATGTGTGATTTTTCGCAACCCACCTGACATGCCAGCTGGCAGAGGTGGTCAAGGTGCATGTCAGCTCATGCATGCAGCACACTGACAGTTTTAGGACCAGATAAGACACCAAAAGCCCTTGTCCTGTATTGTCTGTGTAAGATATTTTGGCTGTGTGTGTGTATTCTGTGGCCTTGTTTTGAATGTGGCATGGTTCAGCAGGCTGCCCGCTCCATCTGGTGTCCTTATTATCCAGCCTGCACACTCATTAATGTCATGTTGAATTTAATGTTTGTGCATTAACATAGCTTAACTCGCAAACATACACCATATTTTTTTTGGCTGACTGATCCTCCCTTTGCTCCTACCCAAGTTATTTCTGCACAGTCCCTCATGCTGCCGCTTTCTACTCAAGGCCATGGTGGTGCAGGGTTTGTGTCTCCTCTCCACTCTGCCCCTCCAGCTGTCAGTGGAGGGAGCTGATACTTCCTCTCCCAGGAGCTATCACTTGCCCAGAGCTAGCTGAAGGTGTGTGCAAAGTGGTAAGGATGTGTGTGCACAGAGTTGGTGAAAGATGACCTATGATCACTACTACATGGAGTGGGATATGGGGAAGGAGTGCAGCATGTATGGGGGAAAAAAAAACAGGTCAGAGCCCATAGAGAATAGGGACCACTCAAATACAGTTTCCCATGATTCAGGGTGGTGTCCTTATTCGGGTGCTGATAGTATCTGAGTGCTGGGAAAACTCAATTTGTTGTCAAGCATAAAAACCAAAAGATGTAGGTGCTGGATATAGAAATTTGCCGAGCAATTGGGAAAGGAATTATTTTCTTGTTGAAAGTAGTGATGAAGCCGCACCCTGGCCTTGCTTATTCAGTTTTATTTGTGCCAAGTGGGTGTAATACTAGCTGTTGCACCACACATCACAAAGAGGAACATGATCCATACGCTGATGACTCCCACAATGACTTCCTATGGCAAAGTTCCAAAGCAGAAAAACCACGCTTTTCACAGAGGCACACTGGTTCAAACACTGAGCCTCTCAGCCATGGATGAGATTAATCCTGAATTTGCAGAGTTTAAGGGGGAAATTTTCAAAAGCACCTGTGGCCTCGTCTACACTAGGAGGGTTTTCCTTGTATAGCTATATTGGCAAAATCCTCCATGTGTGGGCTTGGTTATTTCCGGATAGTTGCTGTGTCCCCAAACCAACATAAGCTATATTGCCATAAACAATTATGCTAGTATAACTTCGTCTACACTAGGGCTTATAGCAGCACACCAGTGTAGCTCTGCAGGTATAACTTAGGAGTAGACCAGGCATTTTCAAAAGTAAATTAGCTGCGTAGCAGCCAAAATCTCACTGGAAGTCATGACAAGTCATTAAATGGCTTTCAGTGAGGCTTAGGCCCCTAAGTGATGAGTGATTTTGAAAATGTTACCCATCAGTTGCAACCTTCTGGTGTTTTTGTCCTCTACAGTCCATAAATATAAGGTTGGATCCTGCTCTGAAGCATCCAGTACAGGCCACTAATTAGATACAGGATACCTGTCTAGTGTTAGCCTGTGTTAGATGGTGTAAGCATGAATTCCTATTTCCATACTTACAGTTGCAATAGCAGCTGGAAGGAAACTGGCACACAGACTGTTTGAAGGCAAGCAGGATTCCAAACTCGACTACAGCAACATTCCTACTGTGGTCTTCAGCCACCCCCCAATCGGAACGGTGGGACTCACGGAAGGTAGGGTCCAAGTGAAAACACTGCTTTGGTGTCTCCTTATTAATGTTCTGTGTTTCAGTAATGATAGCCATGACAAATGACTGAATCGTGTTGTCTTATAATTCAGTTTAGGGGGGGAGGACAGTAACAGGATATGGTGCCTTTCACCTGTAAGTACCATGTTCATACTGAGGCTAGGTTTGTAGTGAACAGAAGTCACTTCCTCTTTGAAAGGCTGCGTGGCCCCTCTGGAACAAGTACCTGGGGCCTCAACTCGGCTAGTGGACATGTGAATCACTTAATCCCCTATTGCAGTCTGGCACTGACACTTAAAGCAGTTTCAGCAAAAAGGCCAAGAAAAGAATGGATGTGAGACTATATTCAGCCCTGCAGGTAGGTCCTGAAAGTCCAGGATGGAGGCATGTAGTGATGCAGGAGTTTTAGTCTGGATTTATGTCTCACTATGGGCCTAACCCAACTCCCATTGCCTTCACTGGACCAATTTGGTGCTGCTTTTTGCTAACCAGGACAGTATGCTAGATCTATACATATTTAATTAAACAATATAGCTTAATTTTTTACTTGTAATTTGTGTCAAAACTGTATGTGTGGAAAGTCAATTAAAATGTACAAAAACAATATTTTAATTTTATTATACAAAACTACCTTAAATGTGCTGGATACATAAGAGGAAAAAAAAAGTTTATTCAAACAAATTTTGCATTTAAAACTTTTAACTGATTTATTAAACAAAAAGTATTCTGTAGTTGATTGATTGAGCTGATTGATCACCATGTCTTTCATCATTTTTGAACTAATAGATCTCATCCCCTCACACTTAGTTGATATTCATAGATAGGAAGGGGAAACAAGCTTTCCTTCTTTTCAACTTTCAGTTGGTTTCTTAACTTTGACTGAACTAGTCATCAACTGAACTAGTTAAGTAAACTGATAGAAGAAAATATTCTCTATGAACCTGCAGAAGGAGTTACTGCTATCAAAAGATGGTTTAGCACTTCAACAAACTTTGGTTCCAGGTGCTTAGCTAGTGATTTCCATCAGTACAGTGGCTTGACTTTCTTTAAAACATGGCAGCAAACATGTACTGCTAAATATTATAATCTATGAAAATAATTTAAAATAAGTATAAAAATAATAAGTTAGGCCTTAATACATGGTTATAATTTCAAATTTAATTTTCAATAGGTTTATTTTAAAAAAAAATAAGCCTGTATTCAATTTTTAAAAAATCTGATTTAAATCCAGCTTTTTTTGCTTTTTTTTTAATCATTTAAATCTTTGATTTTTATCCACCCTGTTGATCAGTTAATGTTTGTAAAGTGCTTTGAACATGCTAAGCCCAGTGTAAGAGATGGATATTTATTATTACTTCCCTCAGGAAGGAATTGTTATTGAACAGTTGGGGTTCATTTGTCCTTACCCAATATCTGTCAGGCTGACTTATAACTTATATTTCCAAACAAAAAACACATTGAGAGTGCCTATCAGTAATGTAAGATAAACTACAGTGTACCTATCCCCAAACCAGGAAATTCATTGATAAGCCTGTTTTGAATTTCTTTTTATGTTTAACCTTAGGTATTAAAATATATTTAGGGCACCCAAACAACCTTAAGTCTGCCCGGTAATAACAATAACCCATCGGGGTTATTACAAATCTAATATTATTTCAGAATCAGTTTAATTTCATCTAGGTCCACAAACGCTAAAGTGCCTTAATCATAGCTGAATGGCTTTGGCATGATGTCACTACAGGGCACAGTTAAGGTTTCTGCTGAAAGAAAAACTTCTAAGGTATGGGGGACAAGACTATTAATCCACTTAAAAAAAAAAATCTTCAGATGTAGCCTGTGCACAAGATTTCAGTGAGTTTTAATCACATGGGATGCTGGATGAGTCTGACAGAGCAGGGTTATGGTTGTTTGGGTGTCCTTAACTACATTTCTTACCTTAACATGTTTGGTTTTGTTTGTTTGTAACTTTAACTGTGACTTCCTGGGTTCAGACTGCTTGGTTTTGGGATAGTTATGGTCACATTTTGGATTGCAGTCCAGACCAGTAAGGGGTTGTCACCCCCTGCACTGAACCATGGGTGATGCCTTAAATGCTCTGTTTGTGTCCAGGCCACAACAGAAGTCAGCAGACACACATGGGGTACCCTGAGTGTCTGTGTGCAGTGCAGCCTGCGTTCAGTGCTTCTGACCCCAGCAGCCTGCCACAACACAACAGCCTCACCCTGGTTTCCACCAGCTGTAGTTATACCTGGCAAGGTGACCTCAGTATGCTTCCAGTCCCAAATTTCCCCAGAACCATCTGCCTTGAAGAGTTCAGCCCTCTGATAAATAATAAGGTTTCTTTGCTCCTTTAAAGAGACAGTACCCAGCAGCTTGCCACATTAACTAGAGTTAACAATTACTTCAGACACAGCATTGGGTTGGTTTAGATTAAAATAAGTTCATTAACAGGACGTAAGTTATGTGATGCCAAGGAAAAGAAATAAAGGTAGAGAGAGTTGCAGGCAAATGAAAATGAAAACATACATCTAAAAGTCTAAAACTTATCTAGCAAGGCACAGTCTCTGTTTAAGATGGTTTCACTCACCCATTACGCTTGGTCCAGCATGGCTGATTGTCTCTGAGTCAGGAGGACCTTCCACAGAAGTACAAGATGCTGGTTTCCCATGTGGTGTTAGATGAAAGATCCAATTGGAGTCTCTCTCTCTTCCTTGTATTCCCAAAGAATTGTCTTTGTTTTCAAAGTTAGGAAGGCCTCCTGGGGACTAGTCTCCTGTGTTTCACTGGCGTACAAGGAGCTATGATAATTCTCTGTCACTTGAGTTCAGGCTCAAGACAACCCCTGCTGGTTTGCTTGATAGCTTTGTTTATACCTAATATGTAAACTGAGGTAAACCACATTCCTTTGTCTAGGGCAGATCTGTGTATCACCTTTGCCTAAGCAAGGCTGTCTTCTTAAACCTGTTCTAGTAACATTATACAGAGGAATTCATAGCTTCACATATAAAGTTAACACATGCATTTTACAATGATATTAATGACCAGTGTGCTATTTTCAGATACCTTACAAGGTATATGTTGTACAGCAACATTTTGCAATAGAGTGTAGGGTGTGAATACAGGGGTGCTTAGGGTGAATTACAATATCTCTGGTAAAGTAGTTTACCCTAAATTACCCAGATGTACTCTCAACCATAACTCCATCTCATTGTAGATTTTTGTCTGGGAATTTCCTTGTTTGGAGTCTTAACTGAAAAATTTCATACAAGAACAGTTCACAAGAATGTTACTCTGGGATATTTCTAATGATATGAAAGGATGAAGTATCAATCTTTAAATCACTTTTAAATTTTTTTAACTTAAATGGCTAGGTTCACCGGTACCCTTTATCCTACTCAAGAACAGCACAAATCTGCCAGATTTACAGGCTAGATAAACTGGATTTACAGCTCCTTTGTTTTGCCAGAGCTGTGCAAAGGAGATGGATTGTAGGTTGCAGTTCCCCCAGCCTCCCTAGATTTCCCTTTCACACATACAACCTTTCACCACTCTCACATTCCTCTGCGTCTGGCCCCCCCTACTCCTGCCTCTGGCACCTCCCTGTTTCTCCCTCAATCGTGGTTTATCTGAGTAGATCTACTACGCAGTGGGTAGTTTTTGAATATATTTAGGATTAAAGGTCCGTTTTTGCTGTTTTTCATAATTGAAAGCTTAACTGTCATGAAGAACTAACCCTTTTCAAGATGGCCATCATCTTCCATTGTTCTCAGTAGGACTGATGCCACAGCTGCCTTCAGGAGAGGGGGTGGGCCTGGAATCTAGGCTATGAGCAGGCAGACACACTCAGTCCCACTGAGAACAGAGAGAGACTTCCTTCTCAAAATGGCCACCAACTGAAGCCATCTGGTGCTTCAGTCCCATTTATAGCAAAGGGTTATGACCACCATTTTGAAGGTGGTAGGGTTGCCAACCCTCCTGATTTCGTCGAGAGTCTCCCAGAATCGGGCTCGATCTCCTGGAGGCTACTGAAGCCAAACTGGGAGATTTTAGATGCAGGGGGGCTAAGGCTAGCTCTGTGCCACTCCCGGAAGCAACCAGCGCGTCCCTGCTGCCCGAGTACCGACTCCACAGCTACCATTGGCCGCTGTGCTGCGGTAGTGTAGACTAGCCATTAGTCCCTGCAGCCCATGTAACAGTTTTGTTTTGTGGAGTCAAATGTGTCTCTTGTGTATTTCAGAGGAAGCCATTTCTACATATGGAAGAGAGAATGTGAAGGTCTACATGACCTCTTTTACCCCCATGTATCACGCTGTAACTCAAAGGAAAACTAAGTGTGTCATGAAATTGGTTTGTGCTGGCAAAGAAGAGAAGGTGAGAAAACTAAATAAGAACTCATAGCTAAAATGTTCAGGATAATGCAGCAGCTTGTATTCTGCTGTTATCCAAGTTTATTTAGCTAAAGGTAAAACAACTAACTTTGCATATTTAATTCCAGCTCTTCCATTAGTGTTTTTGTTCATAGACATAAATTGCCTTTCTAAAAAGAATACTTTACATTAAATATTACATACAAACATGTTAAAAACATTATTCAAATTGCAAAGTCAAACTGAAAAGTGGAAAATTTTCTGTAATATTTGTAAAAAGAACAGGAGTACTTGTGGCACCTTTAGAGACTAACAAATTTATTTGAGCATAAGCTTTCGTGGACTACAGCCCACTTCATCAGATGTATGCAGTGGATAATACACTAGGACGCTTTTATATACATAGAGAACATGAAACAATGGGTGTTACCGTACACACTATAACGAGAGTGATCAGTTAAGGTGAGCTATTACTGGCAGGCGAGGAGGGGGAAAAAAAAACTTTTGTAGTGATGATCAAGATCGGCCATTTCCAGCAGTTGACAAGAATGTGTGAGGAACAGCAGGGGGGAAAAAACATGGGGAAATAGTTTTACTTTGTGTAATGACACATCCGCTCCCAGTCTTTATTCAAGCCTAATTGAATGGTGTCCAGTTTGCACATTAATTCCAATTCAGCAGTCTCTCGTTGGAGTCTGTTTCTGAAGTTTTTTTGTTGTAATATTGCGACTTTTAGGTCTGTAATCAAGTGACCAGAGAGCTTGAAGTGTTCTCCAACTGGTTTTTGAATGTTATAATTCTTGACGTCTGATTTGTGTCCATTTATTCTTTTATGTAGAGACTGTCCGGTTTGGCCAATGTACATGGCAGAGGGGCATTGCTGGCACATGATGGCATATATCACATTGGTAGATGTGCAGGTGAACGAGCCTCTGATAGTGTGGCTGATGTGATTAGGTCCTGTGATGGTGTCCCCTGAATAGATATGTGGACACGGTTGGCAACGGGCTTTGTTGCAAGGATAGGTTCCTGGGTTAGTGTTTTTATTGTGTGGCGTGTGGTTGCTGGTGAGTATTTGCTTCAGGTTGGGGGGCTGTCTATAAGCAAGGACTGGCCTGTCTCCCAAGATCTGTGAGAGTGAGGGATCATTTTTCAGGATAGGTTGTAGATCTTTGATGATGCACTGGAGAAGTTTTAGTTGGAGTTTCTTGAGCAGATGGTGTAGTTTCTTTTGGTAATCCTCAGTGGGATCAGAGGATAATGGCCTGTAGAATGTGGAGTTAGAGAGCTGCCTTCGTATTCAAACTTACTCATGATGATGACAGCACCTCTTTTGTCAGCCTTTTTGATTATGATGTCAGAGTTGTTCCTGAGGCGGCTGATGGCTTTGTGTTCAGCATGGTTGAGGTTATGGGGCAAGTGATGCTGCCCCAAACAATGGCACAGTCTTAATCCTTCATCATATCTACTTATAGAATTTAAGGCTGGAGGGGTCCATTATGCCCATCTAGTCTGACCTCATGTATAACACAGGTATAACTGGATGAAATTCTATAGCCTGTATTGGGCCTAATATGTGTTTGACTAAAGCATCTTTGAGACAGGTATCCAATCTTGATTTGAACATTTCAAGAGATGGAGAACCTTCTACTTCCCTGGTGGTTTAACCTTTGCCATATCCATACTGACCCGTTCCCAGTGGTTTTGGCAGCAGTAGGGGCACAGAGTTAAGGTTGTGTTGTGGGGGTGACAGGGACCTTAACTTTTTGTATTTCCTGGTTTTCAGAGGTTTACATTTAGCCACTTTCAACATTCTGAAGCAAGCTGCTTTCCACAGGCTGGAAACAGCACTGGGCAACCTTAACTCTTCACTAACACAATTTTTGAACGTCTAATCATCTGTAGATTTGTTATTTGAAAGGCTGTTGACTGGGTCAGCAGTAGCTTTCCTCTATGCCAATGAGTGATCAGAGTGATGAAGATTCTCTGACTGGTGCACTGATGACTGTCATTACATGCTCATCTTTAATAAATTAAATTTCTTATTGTTTGAAGGTGGTGGGACTACACATGCAGGGACTAGGATGTGACGAAATGCTGCAAGGTTTCGCTGTAGCAGTCAAAATGGGAGCAACAAAGGCCAGTTTCGATGAGACGGTTGCCATTCACCCGACTTCATCAGAAGAGCTGGTCACGCTCCGTTGAAAGGTTGTGAATTTCTGGTGCTTGCAAACAGACCTGTAATATGGCAGCCAAAAAACTAATGGAATCGTGACTTTTCTTCTTGGTGCAAACTTTTCCTTTTCTATGACACTCCAGATAATAATCAGATTCTTCTGTTTTTGTAATCTATGAATATATGTAGAAAAAATCATAGAGATGTCCAAAAAACCAGTGGCGGCATCTGTTCATCTCATCCAAACAGCTTGGTTTCTTCAAGCTTCATCAGTTTAGAGTGAAAAATAAATAAAATGGATTAAAATATTTGGTTCTTGCTTTATTCTCTCAGGCCTCATTAGCTTAGCTAAGCCCCTGTTCTGACTGGCTAAGCTAGCTGGTGCAAAAGAGGTGTCTCTAGTTTTTATTACTTAAACCATTGGTTTTTTTTCATGTGGATATGTAGAATCATCTTCCTCCTCTCTTATCTAGCATGGCTCTGTTCCCACAGAAAAGCTACTCCTGTGTTATGATCTGCAGGAGGAATTTCAGGATATGTCTATACTGCAATTAAAAACCGGTGGTTGGCCTCTGCCACTGACTCCGGCTTTCAAGGCATGGGCTAAAGGGCTGTTTAACTGGTGTCGATGCTCAGGCTGGAGCCTGGGTGCTAGGATTCTGCAAGGTGGGAGGGTCCCGGAGCTTGAGCTGCAGCACAAGCCTGAATATCAACACCATAATCCCTTAGCCTGAGCCCCAGTTAGCTGGCATGGGCCAGTGGCAGGTTTTAATTTCAGTGAATACATACCCTCAATGAGTAAAATCTAGCCTTATGGCCAAGGCCTTTGACTGGGACTCAAGGACTCTAGGTTCAATTCTCTGGCTCTGTCACAGTCTCCATGTAACCCTGGGCAAGTCACTTTCTCTCTCTCTATTCCTCAGCTTCCTAGCTGTAAAGTGGGGATAATAGTATCTTTCTCCTTGTGGACATCTGATCTTGGTTCAGTCCTCTCTACATTCTTCTAATGTAGAATTATGGAGGCTCCATAATTAGGGTTGGGTTCTAAATTAAGGCATAAATTCCTATGGTTTTTTTTAAGTAGGTGGCCAGTTGGTAAGAAGTTTATTATTTTAAGCTTGCCAGTGGTGGAAATGGTAATATTGAATCTGTGGGGAAAGCCTTGTGGGGAAATTCCACAAAGAACATTTTATCTGGGCCAGTAACTGAACTTGTAAGTTGAAATCCCTACAAGGACTGTCTAGTTGCAGTTTCTGATTCCTGAGATCGAAGGGGAGTACTGCCTATTGCCTACTGGCTATTGCCTCTTGTATGAAGTATTACTTCCATGCGATTGAGATGTGAGGTTTATGGGATGCGATTTGGAGTCCTGTCTTCCAACCCCTCGGGGGGGATGACCGTGGGGATGAGTGTGACGGAATGCACCCCTGTATTCACAGCCTATGCACCATTGTACAAAATATGCCTTGTGAGGTATCATATGAAAATTAATAACTCACTGGTCAGTAATATCACAGAGAAATTTGTGTAGCAACATTATATGTAAAGTTTAAACATAAGCTGAAGTCATGACTGAAGTGTGTTTACCAGATAAGTCTGGGAGTGGGTAAACTTGTTTCTCAAAGACAAAGGACAAGCTGACAGCTCTGGCCAGGTGTCATCAAAGCTGATGGGCCATCACCTATCAAGTGGCCATTCTTTGGCAGGGAAGAGAAGTGGGGCAGGAGCAAACATATCTGCATTTTAGCAAACAGCCACCAGCAGTTCTTTCACCACCAGACTCCTTGACTCCAGACTCACAGTGGGAATGAACTTTATCTAGGGGTAACCCCAGGGCTGTCCCTACCCATACACAAAGTACGCAGCTGCGTAGGGCACAATTTCCTGCTGCCCTGCGCAGTTGCGTGCTGCTCCAGCCCCTTTCCCGCTCCATCCCTGCCCCCACTCCCCTGAGGACTGAAGCGGGACCGGGCCTGCACTCACCGGTGACAGGAAGCACTCACCGGCCTGCACTCACCAGCGACCTGGCCCTAACTGTGCTGCTGGTGAGTGCTGGGCGGTGCTTCCCACCTGCCCCTCAAGCCAGCCCCATCCCCTCTGCAGGGAGGCTGGGTAGGGCCCCAGAATAGCTAGGGACGGTCTTGGGTAACCCTCCGGAAAATGGATTTCAAAAGGGGACTGAACTAAAAAAAGTGAGGGGTGGGACACCAAGTTCTCTCATCCTATTCGTCTCTTGCTCCTTCATGTGAGAAGACAAAAGAAACCAGCCCATTTGACTTTGGGAGAGATCCTGACCTGAAATCTGGTCACCTTTGTTGCTGGGACCATGGTGAGTAAGAATTTTATCTTGAACCAAGTCTATCTTGTTAAGTTTTAGTCCTAGGAAGTGTTTTATATTTCTCTTGTAACCATTTCTGATTTTAATGCCATACATTTGTACTCACTTAAAATCAATCTCTTTGTAGTAGGGCTGTCAAGCGATTAAAAAAAATTAATCGTGCTGTTAATAGAATACCATTTATTTAAATATTTGATGTTTTCTACATTTTCAAATATAGTGATTTCAATTACAACACAGAATACAAAGTTTACAGTGCTCACTTTATATTTTTATTACAAATATTTGCACTGTAAAAAACAAAATAGTTTTCAATTCATCTAATACAGTGCAATCTCTTTATCATGGAAGTTGAACTTACAAATGTAGAATTATGTACAAAAAAAATCCTGCATTCAAAAATAAAACAATGTAAAACTTTAGAGCCTACAAGTCCACTCCAGTCCTATTCTTGTTAGCCAATTGCTCAGACAAACAAGTTTGGTTACAATTTGCAGGAGATAATGCTGCCTGCTTCTTGTTTACAATGTCACCTGAAAGTGAGAACAGGCATTCACATGGCACTGTTGTAGCGGGTGTCACAAGATATTTACATGCCAGGTGCACTAAAGATTCATATGTCCCTTAATGCTTCAACCACCATTCCAGAGGAGAGGCGTCCATGCTGATGATGGGTTCTGCTCAATAACGATCCAAAGCAGAGTGGACTGACATGTTCATTTTCGTCGTCTGAATCAGATGCCACCAGCAGAAAGTAGATTTTCTTTTTTGGTGGTTCAAGTTCTGTAGTTTCTGCATCTCAGTGTTGCTCTTTTAAGACGTCTGAAAGCGTGCTCCACACCTCGTCCCTCTCAGATTTGGGACGGCACTTCAGATTCTTAAATCTTGGGTCAAACGCTCTAGCTATTTATAGAAATCTGACATTGGTACTCTCTTTGTGTTTTGTCAAATCTGTTGTGAAAATGTTCTTAAAACCAACGAGTGCTGGGTCATCATCGGAGACTGCTATAACATAAAATGTATGGCAGAATGTGGATAAAACAGAAGACATACAATTAACGCCCGGAGTTCAGTCACAGATTTAATGAACGCATTATTTTTTTAACGACCATCATCAGCATGGAAGCATGTCCTCTGGAATGGTGGCCGAAGCATGAAAGGACATACGAGTCTTTAGCGCATCTAGCACATAAATACCTTGCAACGCTGGTGACAAAAGTGCCATGCGAACGCCTGTTCTCACTTTCAGGTGACATTGTAAATAAGAAATAGGCAGCAGTATCTCCCATAAATGTAAACAAACTTATTTCTCTTAGCGTTTGGCTGAACAAGAAGTAGGACTGAGTGGACTGTTAGTCTATAAGGTGCCACAGGACTCTTTGCCGCTTTCACAGATCCAGACAAAAACAGCTACCCCTATGATACTTGAGTGGACTTGAAGGCTTTAAAGTTTTACATTTAGTTTTTGAGTGCACTTGTGTAACAAAAAAAAATCTACATTTGTAAGGTTACCCTTTCATTATAAAGAGATTGCACTACAATACTTGTATGAGGTGAAATGAAAAACGATGTTTCTTTTGTTTACCATTTTTACAGTGCAAATATTTGTAATAAAAATAATATAAAGTGAGCGCTGTACACTTTGTATTTTGTGTTGTAATAGAAATCAATATATTTTAAAATGTAGAAAAACATCCAAAATATTTAATAAATTTCAATTGGTATTCTATTGTTTACCAGTGCGATTAATCGCGATTAATTTTTTGAGTTAATCGCACGAGTTAACTGATTAATCAACAGCCCTACTTTGTAGTTTAAATAAATTTGTTGAATTCTTCTATTAAAATCAGTCCAGTTTTGTCTTTAAACTGAACTGTGTGGATAATTCCATTTATGGTAGCAAACTGTTGCATATTAATCCCTTTGCAAGAGTTCGGATTACAAAGGGTATAGCTCCTCAGCCCAGAGTTAGGGGTGGGGTCAGTAGGTTTCCCTGCTCTAGGATTAGGATTGGGGTCAGTAGGGCTCCCCATGCTATGGTTACAGTCACAAAGGGTGTAGGGACTCCCGGCCAAGGGTTAGGGTTGCAAAGGGTAGGATTCCCTGGCTAGAGTTACAGTAACAAAGGGTAGGGCTTCCCATCCTAAGGCTAGAGTTGGTATCAGTAGGGCTCCCCATCCTAGGGGTAGGGTTGTGGTCAATAGGGATTCCCAGTCTAGGGTTACTGTTACAAAGGATAATACTCACTAGCCCTAGGCTTAGATAGTCAGTAGGGCTCCCCATCCTAGGTTTAGGGTTACAAAGAATATGGTTTTCCTGTTGTAGGATTAGGGATTGAGTCAGAAGGTGTTCCTGTGCTAGGGTTAGGGTTATAAAGGAGAGGGCTCCCTTTCTTTGGTTAGGGTTGGGGTCAGTAGGGCTTGCCAGCCTAGGGTTAGGTTACAGTAGAGCTGACTGGCTTTGCATTAGGATTACAGAGGATATGGCTTCTTGGCCTAGGGTTGGGGTAAGCATAGCTCCTCTATGTATGGTTAGGGGTGGGGTCACTAGGGCTACCGGAGTTAAGGTTACAAATGGAAAGAGTCTGCAGTCTAGGGTTACTGTTAGGGTCAGTAGGATGCCTCATACTAGCGTTAGGGATGGTTTCAGTAGAGTTCCCCCTCCTAGGGGTTAGAGTTAGAAAGCATATGGCTCCCCAGCCTAGCATTAGTGTTGGGTTCAGTAGGGCGCCCCAGACTATGGCTAGGATTACAAAAGGTAGGGCTCTCTGTCGTAGGGCTGCGGGTACAAAGGGTAGGGCCCCCTGGCTTCAGATTAAGCTTGCATTCAATAGGGATCCCTGGCCAAAAGTTAGGGTTGGGTCAGTAGAGATCACTGGTCTATGGTTACATTTGCAACGGGTAGGGCTCTCTGGCGTAGAGTTAAGGTTACAAAGTAGAGGGCCTACAGGTCTGGAATTATGGTTTAGTTCAGTAGGGATCCCCGGTCTAGAGTTATGGTTACGAAGGGTTGGGCTCCGCAGCCTATGGCTAAGGTTGGGATCAGCAGGGTTCCCTGGCCTAGAGTTAGGGTTGCAAAGGGTAGGGCTCCCTAGATACTTTGTATCCCGATTTTATCCCTGTATCCTTCACGACCATCACTGTTTTTTCATTTGTTGTCCCCCATGATTAGTTGATGCCTAGCTCCAGTGGCTTCTCCCCTTAAGCCGAGGGGCCTTTAGTAATGGGTGGGCCTACACCTGCTCATCCACTGTGCTTCAGTGAGCCATCTCTCAGGCATGCAGCAACAACCCAGATGCATTCACTTACCCTGCCTACAGATCCAGCAGTAACTTGCCCTCAGGCATGTGGTAGCAACCAATCCCAGAGTAAAGCCTGGGTCAGGTGACCCCCAGGCCCAGGTATTTCCTCAGCTCCACCAAAACTGCAGATCTGTCTGTGAACAGCACTATCCGGCCAGGAACTCTCCTGCAGCCACGCAGTGTATTGGACTCTTGACACTCCCAGCCTGTCCCTGCATCAGCCTAGCCCGAGCCCTGTTCTAGTCTTGTTCTTGCCTTACCCTGACCGCGCTCCAGCCCTGTTTCTGACCTGCTCCAGCCTTTTCTCCTCTCCATGACCCTCTGACTCTGATCATCTGGCTTTACTGTGTAGCCTGTACCTGGGCTTTAGCTACAGTACCGACTTTGGACCACCTGGCTTCAACCCCTGGCTAGCACCTGGACTTCATCTACAGACTCTGATCTCGGTTCTGACTCTGGCCTGTCCCCGGATCTCGATTGCAGTGCCACTTTGGCCCAGTCTGACCCTATGTCTGGCTTCAACCTCCACTCCAACCACTAGGCCTGACTACTGAGAGGCAGTGCCTGACAAGTAGGGCTCCCCAGTCTAGGGTTAGGATAGCTCCCCAACCTAGGGCAAGGCTTATAAAGGGTAGGGCTTCCCAGCCCAGGGATAGAGTCAAACAGAAGCAGCAGAGTGATGACAATTTCTTCTTGACAGGGATCTTTATTCCCTTTCCCCAGAGTTCAAGGTGTGATGGGACGAACGTTTGTGCATGTCCCCTGTTCACGGGTGTGGGGAAAACAATCAAAGTCTTTTGTCCACTGATGTTCCTTTGTCTGGTGTCTATAGGCCTTCTTTTGCTGGGCAGGAGATTACACCTCTTGTGGTAAACTAGTATTTCACATTTGGTAATGCTGCTTTCCTGACTTGGGGTTTGTTTTTTCCCCCAATCTCATATCTGACGTTATTGACCTAATCTGGGACCGTATAGATCATTGTTACAACCAAGGTCCTGTAGTGTATAAAGGGGGTCAAATGAGGTGTCTAAGACAAGGTTATGATTATGCTGTCTATATGTGTATCATTTTTGTAGTTGAAGTTATGAATATCGGCTCTATACTGTCTGTATTTCAAACTTGTGCTATGCTTCTGGGGAACACCCCAGACAAGTTGGTGTCAGCTCTACCTAGCCTGCTTGATGGCCCATTAAGGACCATCAGCTATACAATTGACCCACTGAGAGAAGGTAGACACGCCTTGGGACTCAGCAAGGTATGCAGGGACATGCCTTTGGACAGAACTCTGAGGTTTTTCCAGGCCTTGTGATGGGCAGCTTGTCTTTGGGACAAAGAAAGACCGACCACATGGCAAGAGAATATAAAAAGCTGCTGCAGCTCCTCCATCTTGTCTTCAATCCTGCTTCTTACCTCTGGAGGGACTTTGCTACATTGAAGCTTTGAACCAAGGACTGATGATCCATCCCAGCTAGAAACTTGATTTGAACCTGCAGTTTATTCTATCACTGCTACAAGCCTGAACCAAGAACTTGGCCATCACTGTACGTCATTGATTCCATTTAACCGATTCTAGCTCTCGTCTATATCTTTCCCTTTTATGAATAAACCTTTAGATTTTAGATTCTAAAGGATTGGCAACAGCGTGATTTGTGGGTAAGATCTGATTTGTATATTGACCTGGGTCTGGCGGCTTGGTTCTTTGGGACCAAGAGAATCTTTTTTCTTTTACTGGGGTATTGGTTTTCATAACCATCTGTCCCCATAACGAGTGGCACTGGTGGAGATACTGGGAAACTGGAGTGTCTAAGGGAATTGCTTGTGTGACTTGTGGTGAGCCAGTGGGGTGAGACCGAAGTCTGCTCTGTTTGGCTGGTTTGGTTTGCCTTAGAGGTGGAAAAACCCCAGCCTTGGGCTGTAACTGCCCTGCTTGAAGCAATTTGTCCTGAATTGGCACTCTCAGTTGGGTCCCGCCAGAACCAGCATTGTTACATCATAGCAAACACTTTTACAGTTACAGAGCAAACACTTAAACATTGCCTTATAACATGAGATACAGCGATTATAAGTGAGATCATGCGTGCAGCAGCTCATGAGCATTTTATAACGTCCAAACGCTAAACGCATCTCTATAAACGTAGTACCTATTTTAAGTATATTAACAGACAGGTGAGCCAGACTGGTTTTCAGCTATGCATTTGTAAGAGCTCAGTGAGGCCTGGGGGCCTTGGCGTGAGCTTGGCACCTCGTCTGCCAGCGTCCGAAGGGTCACTAGGCTCCTGGGCCTAGGGTTAGGATTAGGTCACAAGGGATCCCTGGTCTAGGGTTAGATTTGCAATCCCTGGACTTTCTGTTATCTCAGAAGGACTGGGGTTGCCTTCTGCTTTATAACCCTAGCCCTAGGCTGGAGTGCCCCACCCTTGGGCTAGGGCCAGAAAGTAGAGGGCAACCCCAGTCTAGGGTTTAGTTCAGCAGGGATCCCCAGCATAGGGTTGCAAAGTGTTGGGCTCCCACAACTTCGGTCTAGAATTGGGATCAGCCGGGCTTCTTGGCCTGCAGTTAGGGTTGGGCTCCCCATCCTGGGTTTAGGGTTATAAAGAATATGGTTTCCTGTCACGGGATTAGGGGTTGTGGTAGAAGGCTTGTTCATACTAGGATTAGGGTTACAAAAGGAAGGGCTCTTCTTCCTTAGGTTATTATTTAGGTCAGTAGGGCTCCCCGGCCTAGGGTTGGAAAGGGGGATTCATCCACCGGGGCCAGCCAACCAAACCCACTGGGTGGAATCCGCGGTGTGGAGTGCGCAGACTTCACCCACTTGCTTCTTAAGGGTTTCACTCCCTCTTGCACTTTCTCTTCAAAGTTCTTTTCAGTGTTCCCTTAGGGTACTTGTTAACTATTGGTCTTGTGCGCAGGCTTGGCTACACTTAATACGCAGCTGCTGCACCACTGTAGCGCTTCAGTGAAGACACGACCTACCCTCTTCCCTGTTCCCTCGCGGTTACTGAGGGACTCCTAGTTAGTTTCGTTTCCTCCACTGACTAATCGGCTTAAATTCAGCGGGTCACCGTGTCTGATCTGAGGTCACAGATGGATGGGGACACCGGGGTAGTGGACACCAACCTCAAGGAAACACTCCGCCCCGGGGGAGGCCTGATTGACCAAGTTTGGGGCAGAACGGCCCAGCAGAGGAGGGGCACATAAGGTGCTTCTTCTTGTGACTTAGCCTTCTGGCCTGGTCGCAGTTAGTCCCCGTCCTTCTGAGGTAACAGAAAGTCCAGTGAAAACAAATGTCTGATCCCTCTGCCCGCGCTGCTGCCCTTCATTTTGGGCCCTGCAGTCCAGTTCCCCTTTTGAGGGGCTTCACAGCACCCTGCCAGTGGCTGGTAGGAGAACCCAGGTCCTCTTCCTATGCTGGTATCCAGTCCAGGAACCCTAGGGCAGGCAGTCATGGGTCACTCCACCAGTGGACTCTTTGCTGCTACTTCCCTGGACTCTTTCCTACTCAGACTTTCCCTGGGCTTTCTCCTCACCCTGTAGTCGTCTTCCCCCTTCCTAAGGGTCTCCTCACTCCCTGCTATCCAGAGAGTGTCTGCAGGGTTTCTCCCTGCCACCCTTCTGTTATATACTTCCTCTGCTTGCGGCGCATGCAGCCACCCCCACTGGGTTTCATCATTAATTAGACATGGCTGATCCTCCAGGTGCCATTGGGGGGAGTTCACCACCGGTGGGGGGTAGGCACCTCCTCACAAGGGCATGGGAGTGGCATGGAACTCCTGGGTCAGTGAGTCCAGTCCCCTGCGCTCACACGCAGCCCTATCATAAATCCGCATCATAAATTTATCAAGCTCCATCCTAAAGCTAGTGGGGGTGTTTGCCCCACTGCTCCTGTGGGCAGGCTGTGCCAGCCCCTTACTCCTCTGGTGGACAGAAGCCTTCTGCTCATTGCCCAGCCTACATTGATTGATTGGCCAGTTTATCCCTATTGGTCCTTGTGCCAGCATCGTCCTTCACGTTCAATAGCTCTTCTCCCTCCCTGGGGTTTACCCCTCCCGGCTGCATTGGTACCAGCTGCCCTGCAGCCTGCGTTTTGCTAGGCTGAACAAGCCAAGCTGTTTTCTTCTCCTCGGACTCTCCGTTCCCCTGCGCAGCCTTGTCAACTTTCTCTGTACCTGTTCTGGCGTGAATCCGCCTGGCTCAGCCATGGGTGAGCATAATTGGACTCAACCCTCCAGATGAGGGCTGTCCAGGGCCTCGTTTAGAAAATAAAAACATTGAAGCTGAGATATTGTTTTACTTCCACCTGCAGGGCTTCCAGGAGATTTGAGCCTGGTTGGAACACACAGGGTGCTGTCCAGACCTTGAGAGGTCGTCTGGTGCCTAATTGGCCAAGTCCCTCCTCTCAGCAATAAAGGCAAAATGTCCGCGAGTCCTGTGGCCTTGGGATATAGTGCCTGCTCATGAGGCCAGCAAGCCTCTCCCAGGTAGCTCTAGAGGTGGCCGTGAAAGGTAAGGAACATGTTTCCTTCGCACGTCTGGCAGGTGTGATACAAAGAAAGGGACCGTTCAGCAGAGGCATCTGACTCCCAAGTGGGGACTGACTCCCAGCAGTACTTGAAGCAGAGCATGTGCAGTGGGCATCTGGCACGAGAGGGGATGGGTAGGTTTGTGCTGAGCGCTTGCTTGGGTTGCAAACCCAAGGAAACCCTTCATGAGACAATGCCTTGGTGCATGTGGGTCAAGAAGCAGAAAGCAGCCTGCCAGCTGCTCTGAAAGGCTCTGGTGCTGCCTTTCATTTGAACCACCGAGGCAGGGGGTAGGAAGCGAGTTCTGGAGGGGGCTGCAGCCTGGGGCAGGAGGAGCGTGAGTGTGGAGGAGAGAGCCCTCAAAGCGCTCAAAGATCAAACGTAGCCTTCACAATTCTCTGGAGAAAGAGGTTCTCGCTTGTGCTCGCTGACCTTGTTAACTTGTTCCCCTGTGCTCCCCACATCACTCCCCGCTTCTGTCTGTGTCTGGCTCCAGCCTTGTCTGCCTTGGGGGTTCACCCTGGAGCTGCTCAGCCCTTGTGAGAGCTGGGGCAGAAGGACTAGCTGTGCTGCGGGTGCCCATCTAGCTGAGAAAAGTTGTAACTTGAGAGATTTTATAGGCAGGGTGAGCTCCCCAAATACCCATGTCCCTCCCATTATGCATCAGGCAAATTGGAGTGTGCCAGTCAGTTCCCAAAGGAGTTTCTTTGGGGAGGGGGAGGGGGAGGGAGTTGTAGATTCATTGGGTCATTGCTCTCTCACCAGGTAATGGCATGTTTGCCTAGCTCAAAGTTAGCCACACCTCTGATTTTTGTGATACAGGGAACTCTTGTCCACACAGTATCAGTGAAATTTACTGGGGCAGAAAAGGAATGATCTCCCTATAAATCTTGGCAATTCACCCCTGGAAGATCAAGGACACGACTTATCTTTAAGCGCTGTCAGCACTTTCAGATCTCCTGTCATTTCCGTGAATCATAATCAGAAGTTTCAAGCTGCTTATTTACTTTTTCAGTCTGTGCAGGAAGTCTGAGCTAAAATAGGTGGAGAGATGGGATTATAATTGCCATGGTGAGTCTGAGTTCCTGCTGCCTGCTCTGGGTGTGGAGAGATTTTTTTTTTTTTGGCGTTGGTGCGGCTGTACCTGGCCTGGGAAGGCGAATCCTGTCTTCGAAGAGTGTTGCCAGGAGCGTTGATGTGCCAGAGCCGCGGCCATGCTGCAGCAGATCCTGGCAGACATGTACATCGATCCTGAGCTGCTGGCAGAGCTCAGCGAGGAGCAAAAACAGATCCTCTTCCTCAAGATGAGGCAGGAGCAGGTCAGACAGTGGAAGGAGAGAGAAGCTGCCGCAGACAGGAACTCAGAAAAGAAAGTGATCCACAGGAAAGGTAACTGGCTCCCCAGCACTGGGCTTGCTGCCTGGTAAATACAGCTGGGCTGGGTTACGAGCAGCCTGCTGTTGGGTGAAAAGTAGTTAAAGCTCAAGTTACAGCTCCGGGGGCGGGAGGGTGGCTGCCAGGGTTACTGCAGGAAAAAGTCTGTCAAAGAGGAGGTGGCTAATGAACACAGCCAAGGCTAGGGGTTCAAGCACTGCCCTGTGACCCCGACCAACCGGGCCCAGGTCCTGGCCTTTGCTCAGTAACCTTGGGCAAATCCCTTAATGTCTCTGCCTGTAACACGGGGCCCATAATGCTTCCCTGGTCTGCTTCGATGGAGCAGGAGCCCCGCACCACAGAGCCTCTTGTGCTATTGTAACCGAAATAATGAATGGGCTGCCATGCTCTTTGGGCACCACGCTCTGGGCTGAAGCAGCAGTGGGCTTCGGGCCGCGGGTAGCCGAATGGACTGCGTTACTTTTGACCCTCTTCGTCAGGAAGCCAGATGGCTGAAGGATTTTTTTTTAAGCCGGCCAGCCTGGGCCGGGTGCTGGCTGCACTGTCTAGCTCAGTGACGGGGCAGCACGTCTGTCACAGGAGAGGAGGACACCCAGTGTTAGAGGCTCCATAGCCGAGGTTGCCTTGAGATTTGCATTTGCAGCAGCTGTCCTTTAGAAATACCCCTCCCTGCCACTCCCTTCCCGCTCCCCATAGGCCTCAGGGTAACGGGGCAGGGAGCAGCTGAGACTGGTCTGAGCTGCTGAGAAAGCAGCTCTGTTTCCCCTGGCCGAACTCCCCGGTCAGGTGCTCTCCTGTAGTTAGCAGGTAGGGGAAATGTGGGCAGGGTTACAGAGACCCCCAGAGAAGGGGACATGAATGGGATGGAGGAGAATTTGATGAAGGAAATTTGGAAGGGAGGAGTCCACGACCAGAGGGGAATAATAATAAGCATCAGCCCCAGCTCTTATCTAGCACTTTCTATCCTTAGATCTCAAAGTGCTTCATAAGGGAGATCAGTGTCGCTAATCCCATGTCACAGGTGGGGAAACTGAGGCACAGCCCGATGAAGTGACTCCCCCAAGGTCATCCAGCAGACCAGTGGCAGAGTTGGAAATACAGTCCAGGTCCCCTGAGTTCCAGTCCAGTGCTCTATCCACTAGGCCACACTGTCTCCTCTGTGGTCTGCTCCTGTGCCCTGCATCTGGGATCACACCCTACTCCACAAATAGCCCCTTTGACTACAGTCTATCTGCTTGTGGTGTAAGGCCCTACTCATGTGGGGGAGGGGATCCGAACCTGGCCCAGGCTGCTGCTGCTGAAACCGTGAGTGGCTTTTTGAATATAATTTGGCAAATCACATCAAATTGCTAGCAGCTTCCTCCCCTGAACAACCTCCCTGCCCCTCTCCCCACCCCATGCCAAGCGGTTATCCCTCAGGTAACCAAGGGTTGGGGGCATCACGTTCTGGGGTGCAATCCAGACCAGTGAGAGGTTGTGTCACCACCTGCCCTGAAACCTTCAGTGCTGCAAATGTTTTGTTGCTATTGCTCCCAACCTGGGCCCCATACACAGAGCCAGACAGCATGCAGGTCACACCCTGAGTGTCTGCGTATAACCACAACCTGCCTGCTACACACCAGCCACAGTCCAGCTTCCAGCAGCCTTGCTTACCACCTGCAGGGTGACCCCAACACATTCCCAGTCTCCAGTTTCCCCCCAAAATGTGCATTGTCCTTTGTCCAGCCCTCCCCAGTCCAGATGTTAGGGTCCATTGCCCCTGTAAGGGGTCAATGTACAACAGTTTGGTACTTTAACTGGAGTCACCCAAACAGTTCAGTTTACACACAACACTGGATTCGTTTTGATTAAGGAATAAAACAAGTTTATTTAATTACAAGGCAATAGATTTTACAGTCAGAAATGGTTCCTACGGGAAATAAAGATAAAACAAAAAGAAAAGGAGGACTTGTGGCACTTTAGAGACTAACAAATTTATTTGAGCATAAGCTTTTGTGAGCTACAGCTCACTTCGTCAGATGTAGCATACGAAAGCTTATGCTCAAATAAATTGGTTAGTCTCTAAGGTGCCACAAGTCCTCCTTTTCTTTTTGCGAATACAGACTAACACGGCTGCTACTCTGAAAGATAAAACACTTTCTAGTAACTAAACCAGCTAGACTTGGTTCAAGGTGAAACCCTTCTCACATTTCCCAGCAACAGGGCTGACTAAATTCCCAGATCAGAACCCCTCCGAAAGTCCAAAGGCTGGTACCTTTGTCTTCTTAGGTGAAAGAGGGAGTGAGAGAGATAGGGGGAGAGAGAGAGAGAATACCTGGGGGGGTTGTTCCTCTCTTTTATAGTCCAATCACCCTTTGAAATGCATTTTCCTGAGGGTCACCTCTAGATAAAATTCCTTCCCGCTGTGAGGGTGGAGACATGAGTCTTGTGGTGGAGGCAGTTCCGTGTTGTTTGTTCAAATGCAAATCGATCTGTTCCTGCCCCCCCTTCATTGCCACTTGACAGCTGATTGCCAGTTAACTTTGACAACATCTGGCTAGAGGCATCAGCTTGTCCTTTGTCTTTGAGAAACTACCTTACCCCCTCCCCAGTCAGGTCTGGTAAACATACATCAGTCCCGATTTCAGCATACGTTCCTAACTCTCCACGTAGTGTTGCTACACACATTTCACCCTGTTGTTGATCAGGGAGCTATTTGTACAAAATATGCCTTGAGAGGTGTCACTGGAAAACTAAGACTAGTACCAGAGTGTGTAGGGTGTGAATCCAGGGGTGCATTCGGTCACAGGGGGCGTGAGTGCCACGGGAGCTTTTGTGGCCAGTGCTCTGTTTGTCTTGCAGTGCATGGGAAGTCGGTGAAGTGGAAGCTCGGTGCCGACAGCGAAGTCTGGGTCTGGGTCATGGGCGAGCATAAGTCGGATAAGCCTTATGATGTGATCTGCGAAGAAATTCAGGCACAGAGGGCTCAGCAGCAGCAGGAAGCAGGGGAAGCCAGGTAAGGCAGCACTCAGCCCCGGCCCCAGGAGCCGGTTGGACAGGTTTGCAGTTACTGCTGTGGTGGCTCCTCCGGTGGGTAAGGCGGAAGGTGCTTTTTAATAAATGATGATCAGTGCAAGATAAAAAGGAGAGCTGGAATGGAGCAAAGTTCTGTGTGTTTATCCCCTGCAGTCTGTGGGGATTTCTACATTCTCTCTCTCCACCCACGCTACATCCAGAGAGAGGCATTGGGTCTTGGCTGCATGTGCCTTTTAGGCACTTGGGCCTAGATCCTCACAGGTAATTCGGCCCTAATTCCCACTGATTTCAAGGGGAGTGAGGTACCAATATATCTAGGAAGATCTGGGCTTGGGCCCTAAAACTGGGCACTGGAGTCGCAGGGTGCATGCCTGGGAACAAGCACATGGCCTACAGGGAGCCAGATGTGTGGTTTCTTGCCTCTGGGGCAGAGGGAGCAGCGGTGAGGGGGCAGGGAGTGCTGTGTGGGCGAAGCACTGTTTGGGAAGGGTGTATCCCTCCCGTTCATGCTGGTGGAAGTTGGGAAAGCCCTAGGCGGGTGGCACAGTGGTCTGGGTGCATTTGCTCTTGTTTGAAAATAAAGCCAACCCTGGAGAACACGCCTTGGACTGAAGTGTCACGGGAAGCTGTATTCCTGGCTGGTGAGTTTGCTGGCTGGCTCACGGGCCCCAACGAGCTGCTTCTTGAGAATCCCTTTGGCAGGCTGCTGGCTCCTCTACCAGCTGCCCATGGCTGTACCTTCCTCCATGTGGGCATGCGGCTGGGCTGCCTCCAGGACAAGCCCTTTGAAGGTGCCGGCCTTGGCCGTCCACTCCCAGGCAGGGCAGCTGGGTGCCTCCCTGAGGAGATGAGGCCTGAGCCATCTGGGAAGGCCTCTGAGGCTGCCAAGTGATCTTGGTTCGGGGCTGGCCCCTGGGGTGGGTGGGGGAGTAGGAGGGGGGATGGGGAGGCTTGGTTGTTAATGTTGTATGCAAATCATGGGAGTGAATTTGGCTACTAACAAATGATTTGCAGATGACTCTAACCATCAGTTTAAATAAAGGGAGGATTGAGCGCTGGGGAAAGGAGCTGGTTGGTTGGTTTTACCTGCTCTGACGTGGCAGTCGGGGGAGGGGGTTCCATGGGCACCTGGCTTGTCCCAGGCCATTTACAGATGGCGGAGGATGCAGACTAGCGATAACATGGGGTCTCCAGATGCCCCCTGCCTCCAGCATGCAGGAGCCCCTCTTAGCTCTGCTGTCACATGGACATCGACCCAAAACTCTAACCCCAACCCTGTGCTGGTGCTCCTGAAAATACGGCCTTTGCACGGTATCTATTTACAGCGCTATGGGATGGTCCCGTGAAAGCTGGGGTGGGCAGCATCCTGGTCATCACCACAGCTGATATTTGGGAGTGAGTGCTTATGCCAACAGGTATCTGCCTTCATGTGGGTGCACAATTAACTGCAGTGAGTGATTACTTTAACCATCCGTGCTCCTGGTGCTGAGACATAGGGCTCATCTCCGTGAGCTGCTGCTGGGCCCCGGAATTGCTTCATTGCCATGTAATTTCCATTCAGTAGTTTGGAAGGCGGAAGGCTGAAGGCGATTGATTCTATTCCAAAATTCCTGCTTGCTGTCTTCACAGAGGAAGTCAAACATTCCTTGAACGGGCTGTGCCATGGTCCCTGCATTCTCAGCCAGCAGCCCTGGGCGGGGCAGATGCCAAAAGGAGGGAGGAAAAAACTGGACAGAGGGAGCAGGAAGATGTGATAACAGCTGCTAAAAAGGAGAGAAGCTGGGATCCTGCTCAGGTACTTGTTTTCTGTTCTAACGCTGCTCAGAAGTGCATAACTTCACGAGGTGGGGGTTGCAAAGACTCTGCTGAATGGGGCCAGTGTTCAATAAATTGAAACATGGATTGGATAAAGGCTCCTTTTGTCTGTTTTGGAAAAACCATGCAACTCAGTAGAGCAATCTTGAGGGGAAGGTAGGATAGTCTTGTGGCTGAAGTACTAGCATGGGACTTGGGGGATCTGGGCTCTGTTCTGAGCTGTGCCACCCTCTCTCTCTGTAGTAATGAGCAAGTCACTGGTTTTTCTGTGCCTCAGTCTCCCATCTGTAAAATGGGGATTATAATACTTCCTTTCTTATCTTTTGTCTGTCTGTTTAGACCAGGGGTCGGCAACCTTTCAGAAGTGGTGTGCCGAGTCTTCATTTATTCGCTCTAATTTAAAGTTTCGTGTGTCAATAATAAGAATCCATACAATCCATGCTGAGCTGTGCCCCCTCTTGCCCCTGTCTGCATCCCTCACTGCCCCAGACTGGGGCCAGGAGCAGAGCCCCGGGCCGAGGCCAGGAGCAGAGCCCCGGGCCGAGGCCAGGAGCAGAGCCCCGGGCCGAGGCCAGGAGCAGAGCCCCGGGCCGAGGCCAGGACCCGAGCCCCGGGCCGAGGCCAGGACCCGAGCCCCGGGCCGAGGCCAGGACCCGAGCCCCGGGCCGAGGCCAGGACCCGAGCCCCGGGCCGAGGCCAGGACCCCAGGGTAGCAGCAGAACCCCCCGGACCGGTGGCCGGGACCCGGGGCTGGCAGCAGGCTGAGCGGGGCCAGCGTCTGGAACCCCGGCTGGCAGGGGGCCAGCGGCTGGTAACCCAGGCCAGCAGGGGGCCAGCGGCTGGTAACCCAGGCCAGCAGCAGAGCCCCCCGGACCAGTGGCTGTGACCCGGGGCCAGCAGCAGGCTGAGGGGGCTGGCGGCCGGAACCTGGGGCCAGCAGCGGGCTGAGGGGGCCGGGGCTGGCAGTGGGCTGAGCGGGGACGGCGGACAGAACTCCGGCTGGCAGCTGAGCCCCCGGGACCGGTGCCCAGGACCCGAGCAGTGTGAGTGCCACTGCAAATCAGCTCACTTGCCGCAGGTTGTCTACTCCTGGTCTAGACTGTGAGCTCTTTGGGGCAGGAACTGTCTCTCACAGTTTGTGTCTGCGTGTGTGCACTGCCTGGCCCAATGGAGCACTGTCTCTCAGTCTGGGACTCCTGGTGCTACTGTAATACAAACAATAAATAAACCTCAAGAGGCAGTCCTCCGCGGAGGTCAAAATGAGCCCTGATATTACATTGTTTCGGAACTATCAGGAGTCCTCTTTATGGCATCTGAGCTGTTGTTTTGCAGGATGAGGCGCTATCCACTATGAAAGGAACATTTCAGGTGCCATAACAATTTCAATGGTTTCTATGCCTGGCATTACCGTCCCTCCACTAAACTAGAATGGACAAAACTAAGAACTCCAGGCCAAATTCTGATGACTCCATTGGAGTTTCTCTAGATTTCCACTGGTGGAACGAACAGTTGAATTGGGCCACTGATTTTATTCTGATCAATAAATAAAGCTAAAGAGGCAGATTTTTGTTGAGATCAAAATGAACCCCGATGCTCCATAGTTTCTGACGGATGTTTAATGGTAAGATGAAAAATAGCTGGAGATGAATGTATTCAAAGTTGGATTTTTCTCCTCAGCGCTCAAGTGCTAAAGCGAGCGTGTGAGGTCAATGTCCGCGATTGGCATTTCTAAAGTGCATACTTGTATTTCTTTTTATAAAGTTAAAACTATTTTATGACTTCAAAAACTGGATGTTACACTGCTTGGGTCAAGCTTGTTGTTGAGAATGTTTCCTGTCTGGCAATATTTTTACCATGGGATTACAAATAAGTTATTTTAAAGTGGTTGGAAAGAAATCAATTAGAGATGCATTGTAGTATTAACCACTTATTATAATTCATGGAGGAAATAGAACAGCCACTGAGCTAAATAGCTATTAACCACACATATCACTGGCATGATTAAGGCCTCAGCCAAAAGCCATTCAAGTTAGTGGAAAGACTTCCATTTTGTCCAGTGGAGTTTGGGTTAGGTCCTTAGTTGTTACTATTGTGTAGAATTGCAAGTATATGTCTAAAACCACATGTGGCTCTGTCATCAATGTACAAAAGCAAGGTAACTCGAGGCTTGGTTTTGGCCACATTGGGCCTGAGTTGACAGCAAGGCATCCATGAGGTGATCTCAGTGTTGCCAGCTCTCATGGTTTTTATTGCAAGTCTTCCAACGTGTGGTGGTTTTCTTAAAGTCTCAACTCCTGGAGTCATGGGATTAGGTGAGAATCTCAATTTTATTTTCTCCCTGAAGGAGTTTTCTGTTTCTTATGGTTACAGAGAGAAGCTTAAAAACATGCTCACTAAAAGCTCAAAAACCAGAAGGGAAATAATCCTCCCCACCCCCACCCCGCCAATTTTTTAAAATCTTGTGATTTTTAAGACACTCTCATGATTTGTCAAACCCTTCATTGTTTTCTGAATGTCTGAGACTGGCAATCCTGAGATGAGACATAGGCCAAGATGTGGGATGGGCATTGTGCTTCTAAGGATTGTCCTTTTTTACACCTCCATTGTTCTAATAACTGACTTGAGAACTATTTACTTGCGTAACGGCATCTGAGCATTTTGTTGTTTTTTCACCTGGGAAAGGTGAATGATTTCCATTTCCATGTCTCTGTCTGAGCAGAGCAGGGAGATATGCCTGTGTTGATATTTAAGGGGGAGTAATGGTTCTGAGGAAGGGGATACCAATAAAGTCACACAGTGGAGTTCCGGAAGAGCATTATTGCCCACGCCAGCAGAGGTGGCTTTGACCTCCACATTCAGTTCAGAGATAAACCCATCTCTGTTTGTCTCAAAGTACAAGAAACCCAAGATAACCCAGCTCAATAACTGGGATTCTGGCTGCTAGCAAACTCTCTCAGCAAGCAGAGACAAGGGTTTCAATTATCGATCTATAGTACTGACATGGTCCTTGTCACCACAGGATCCGAGCACCTCTCACTCTTCAACACACTGATCCTCCTAGTAGCTTGTGAGGTAGGGCACGGCTGTTATCCCCATTGCATGGATGGGGGGCCGAGGCACAGAGAGGCTAGGTGAATTGCCCAGGCTCACACAGGGAATCTGTGGCAGAGCAGACACTTGAACCTGGGTCTCCCAAGTCCTAACCCTGAGGCCGGCCTTCCTCCCCACTCAGCCACTGCCTTTAGGAGGGCCAGGCCTTGACATGGGCAGGCCTCCATGTCCCCTCGCTTGGTTATAGACACTATTGAAGGAGAGTTGTATTCAGAGGGGCGGGCTCTAGAATACAGAAAGGGGTTCATTCACATATGTACAGAGCTCTTTCAGGCTACAGGGGTCCCTTCTTCCTTATCTCTCTGTCAGAGGTCGGGGGTGTCCCAGGCTCTGAAGTTGTGAGGTCCTCAAACTTGGGGTAGGGGCTAAGGTCACCCCAGTTTCAGTGAGATGCAGTAGAAAGGAAGGCTGGGCTTGGGGCTCAGGCACTGGAGTGGGGCTCATGAGAGCTGAGGTCTGGTCCCATCTTTGCTACAGACTCTGTGTGTGTCCTAGGGCGAGTCACCTAATCTGCATGTCTCAATTCCTCATCTCTGAGATGGGGATGCTGGTTCTGTCTTTCACCCACCCTTTGCCTGTCCTGTCTCTTTATGTTGTAAACTCACCAGGGCAGGGACTGTCACTCACTTTGTACAGCGCCTAGCACAATCAGGCCTCGATCTTGATTGGGGACCAATCCCATTTGATGATGAACTGCAGGGTCTGGAATAAACGACGTGTGTGTGAGATTCCCAAGGAGGGAGCAGTGCGTCCAGGGACCGCCATGAGATGGGCATTAAAAGGGCCACCACGTTCTTACTATCTGGAGATATTAAAAAGAGTGTGATTTTTAAACGAAGCCTCCAGCTTGATGTTTCGACACAGGGACCAGAGCTGGGCTGACATGTATACTGACTGTGGAGGAATGGGAAGAGCTCCAGTGCTAACGCTGGGTTTGTTTGCCATTGAATGTCTAGGCTGCTCCCAGTAAAGGCAGAGATGTGCACCAGATGTTGGCAGATTCCAAGGCTCAGACAAGGAAGTACGACTTTCAGCAGGTAAGCAGTGAGCCCGGGTGCTTTTAACACGCCCAGACAGGGGGCTAGATTCTGCTCTGCAGCCCCGCAAGCAGCCAAAGCTGGTCAGGGGCACTCACCCAGCCTAGGTGGCCCCTCAGGACCCACAGCTGGCATAATAGCTCCCCGGGGTGGTTACGTCTCTTAAAAGCTAGGGAGCATTGTCCGCCCCCACCCCAGACAGGCAGAATGTCTCTGGCCCCCACCATGCAGGGCACCGCCTCCCAGCACTGACTAATGTGGTACCATAGTACCAAGAGGTCCCCACCATCATAGGAGCCAACTCCGTGGGTGCTCCAGAAAAATTTTAGTGCATGCACAGCACCCACCAACCACAGCTGTTCCCAGCCTCCGCTGATCAGCTGTTGGGCGGCGCCTCCCAACAGCTGGTAGGGGGCAGCATCACTACCAAACAGCTGTCTGGCAGCTCAGGGAGGGCTTTGGGGGAGGGTGGAGAGCGGTGGGTGGGCGGGGGCCTCGGGGAGGGGGCGGAAAGAGGCAGAGCGAAGGTGGGGCCTTGGGGGAAGGAGCAGAGTGGGGGCCAGGCATTGGGGCAAGCGGGGGTTGAGCAGCCCCGGGGAAAAGGTGCCCACCATGACTGAAACCCGGTGCACCATCCTGCAGCAGTGAGTTCCACTCACTGCTTCTACGCTGCATCAGAGTGCCTTTTATCCTCGAACTGCCGGCCTCACGCTGCAGCTAGCAGCCCAGGTTTTGGGCTAGCAAAGGAGGGGCTGACCCTTTTTCAGCACGCCCTTCGTCTCAGCAGAGTCCCCTCTAATTCTCCTCTCCAGGCTAAGTAACCCCACTTTGGGCAGTATTACAGGTTTGCCAGACGGTCGCTCTTGCCCGTCTCTGGCCGTTTCCGATCTCTGCTATGTCTCTCATGAGTTAAAGTAACCAGGCCTGGGACTCAGGACGCTAGCAGGGGATGCGCTATTGACCAACAGGCCATTGCAGCATATTCACGCTTCACAGATTTCCTGTGTGCAGCTGCGCCCAGGGCAGATACAGCCAAAGAGCTTTTCCAGGCTGACTCCAAATTCTCTTTCCTCCACAAACAGCTCTGAACCTGGTGCAGGAGGGTCTTAAAGCAAAGTTGGCAATGGAAAAGGGGCTTGCTGTGTCACAGGGTGTGAGTGAAACAAGAATCAGTAGGATATTGTAAGGTCTCAGTGAGCCCTGAAATGGGGCCTTGCAGGTCTTTGGCAGCTGCTCTGGTCTGTGTGGAGGAGTGGGCCGGTGCTGAGCCAGCCGAGGATAAAACAGCCTCCCAGAGCGCTCCTTGGCACAGCTCCGGATCTGGCCTTTAGAGTCATTTAATGTCACTTCTTACCCCTCGAGCTCAACCTGCCCTGGGCTGACGATCTGCGTAGCCTGTGCCCACGAATGGACTCCAGAAGCCCTCATGCAGCGGGGCTCCCAGGTAGCGGGGAGGAGGGAGCATCAGTGTCTTGGGGAACCCCACGTATTTCACAGGAGTCCCTAAAGAAATGAATCCCCGGAGTCCAGAGACTGCTAAAGGCAGTCAGCAGAAACCAAGCCGGGCACCAGGCATTACACACGTTGTCTCCTAACAGGGGAAGGAAAATGCAAGGAGGAAGCCCGGAGGGATAAGAACAGCTGCAGAGAGGGCACTGCACACTGACACCAACCGGAAGGAGGCCCAGGAGTCAGGGCAGAAATCGGATAAGGATGATCCCGAGTGGCAGGAATCCTGTAAGAGATGCTGGCATTGCCCGTTTTTCTATTCTCCACTTCCTTTAACTGGCCAGATTCCTCTGTGGAATCGGAGCTGGTCGCTTGGCTGATGTATGGGGCCTCTCTTGATTAACACATCGTCACGAGATAGCTAGGCTGGCCACGTGTCACCCGGCTCTGTAGCATGAAGACTAGAGGTGGTTGGGAAATGGAGTTTTCGTCCCATGGGAAATATGGACGTTTCGAAATTAGTTTCCCTTCAGAATTGCAGCAGAAGGTCAAATTGTCAAAAAATTTCATGGAACGAAAAATTCTGAAAAGTTTCAGAGGGAAGGTGCTTGGGGGGAGGGATAGCTCAGTGGTTTGAGCATTGGCCTGGTAAACTCAGGGTTGTGAGTTCAATCCTTGAGGGGGCCATTTAGGGATCTGGGGCAAAAATTGGGGATTGGTCCTGTTTTGAGCAGGGGGTGGGACTAGATGACCTCCTGAGGTCCCTTCCAACCCTGATATTCTATGATTCTATGATCTATGATACTTTCAGCCCTGCGGTTTGTCTGGGGGGCTGTCTCTGTAGAGCAGGGCAGAGCTGCCCCTGCTGTCTAGGATTGCGGTTCCATATTGATTCCAGAAGTCTGCTAGTGCTCTGGGGCAGGTGTCTCTGGCTGTGCCTTGCGAGGGGGCGTTGCCCTATAGTTAGTGGTTGAGGGCCAGATGCTGCTGTGTCCCTGGGTGTCCAGGAGATGGTGATGGTGTATTACAAATATGTCTCACTTCAAGCTAGGATTTTTAAAAGCCAGGTCCCTAAAGTTAGGCCATACCAAGGCAACTAAATAACTGGCCTGATTGTCAAAGTACCGAGCGTCTAGCAGCTGCCAACTGGGAACCACTGGGTGTGTTGTATTTGTGAAAAGCGGGTGTTACTTAGGTGACTAAATAGACACTGCATCCCCAGGCAGTGCCTGCCCTGGCCCAGCCGCTGTAGCATACCCATTTACATCAGTTCTATGCTGGGGCATTTTACGCCAGCCTTATGCCATCATACCCCAGCTTGGTGCTTTTCACCCTCCATTCCACCACCTCTGGATTCATCGCTACGCAGCAGGGCACCGTTACCAAGGGCATCGGCGCCCTGGAAACGAGTCAGTTTCAAAAGTAGTTTGAGGGCCTACAACAGCCCCTAAATCCCCCACTGATTGTTGTGGTTTCACTGCCCTTTGGTGGATTTTTATCCCCGTTTCTATATGAAAGATCTACACAAATGGCCGTGTGTGTGTGTGTGACTATATGGCAGTGGTGCCCAAACTTTCCCCCCTTACCAGTAATGAAATCTGTCTGCCCCCTCCATTACTGCACAGCCAAGGTGTCCCCAGGAGAGGAGCTTGTGCTGGGGGCAGAACTGGGGATGGGGGAGGAGCTGGGGCTAGAGGTGGCCTCAGGGCACAATCTAGCCCATATAAAATAGGCAACTACTTAGCTTCAGCTTGCCTGGGGGTGTGGAAAGGGGCAGAAGGTTTCAAAGCCTCTGGGCGGGAGCTGACAGGCAAGCTGCCTTTCTGTTCCAGTGAGGAAATCCAAAGCTGCTGATGAGAGGAGACGCTCCATTGCAAAGCAGGCCAGGGAGGACTACAACAGGCTGTCGTTGCAAGGGATCCGCAAAGGGAAGGTAGCTGAAGTTTCCAAGACTTTTGGGAGCAAGGGGCACAGCTTGCCCCCCCGTCCTGCCCTTCCACCCAAGCCCAAAACCCTAAATTCTGGGGTAGCAAATGGGAGGCCCAACAGGTAAGAACTTCCCCCGGTGATTAAAGTGTCTGGGATCTTTCTTTTGTGGGATGGGGATGGTAGGGGTGTTCTAGGCCTTAGAGATTAGTAACCTTCATACGCTACCATGACACCTTTCATCAGACACCGTCTGTCTGCGCTGCATGCTCTTCCAAGGCAGGGTGCTATGGACAAGACAGATCTATTCCTTATTAGCAAAGATGATGATTAACCAGGACTTCATCTCTTTGAAGTATTTAATTAAGGGTACAAATCAATGTCAGCTGGTGTAAACCCCATGGTTCCAGCAGCCCCTGTCTCAGGAAAGTGAAGGCTTTGGGTTCCCCTGGCAATATTCCCCCGGAAGTGACTCCAGTGTGTTCCCTCTGATTCCACACATTGGGCCAGACCATTCAGCTTGTGTATGGTGGCCAAGCTCTGTAAAAGGCAACCCAGTGAACTGAAAGGATCGTTGACGTCAATGGAGCTTGGCCAAGGGAACATGTGCTGCAGCCCGGGTGCATGGTACATGCTTGCTGACATCACAAATTGGTACCAAAATGCTACAGGATTCTGGGACCCACAGCAACTGATACCCAGCTGTCTGGGTTCTTTTTTGGTTCTGAGATCCCGGGCACCCAGCCCTGCACTTCTCACTGGAAATGGGCAGCCTCCCCCAGCGTTGGGGGCTGCTCTGCCGGGACCTCTGTGCTTAGCGTCCGCTCCCCCTATGTTCCAGCTGGCGGGAAATACTGCACCCTGACCCTCTCCCTCCCTGTAAGCTTGCCTCTGGGGAGAGCTGGGTTAGCAGCTGCCGCCTCGGTTTTGGGGCTGCACAGAAGGGTGCATGGTCTCCTGACAGTGACAAGACTCCCGGCCATTTACATCTACCGTCTCCCAGCTAACTTGCAACTGTAGGGTGCCCCAGGCCACAGCTGGAACCTACCTGGAAACTGCAGCTGGGGCAGAATTTGGCAGGTCGTTTACGGGTGCATCTGACCCCAGGGGCTCCTGGATCTGCACTGATAGAATTGGTTTGAACTTTTAAAGCCTTATGTGGCCTGGAACCCTCTCCTCTGAGAGATCCCCCTCGCAGCTGAGATCTGCCAGGGCCCCACAAGACAGGGACAGCTGGCAGGGGGCCCACCATGAGCCCCATAAGGGAACTTGTCCTCCCCTTAGTTTGAAATAGCCCCAATCACTGACCTGCCAGCCATGCTGCAAGGGCCCCATGCGCTCCAGGCTGTGAGAGTGCGCTGGCTCTGGGGGCAGATCTCCTATGTTTTGCTGGTTTCAGAGTAACAGCCGTGTTAGTCTGTATTCGCAAAAAGAAAAGGAAGACTTGTGGCACCTTAGAGACTAACCAGTTTATTTGAGCATAAGCTTTCGTGAGCTACAGCATCCGATGAAGTGAGCTTATGCTTATGCTGAAATAAATTGGTTAGTCTCTAAGGTGCCACAAGTACTCCTTTTCTTTTTATGTTTTGCTGCTGGCTGCTGTGGGCATGTTGATTAACAATTGAGAGTGAGGGATATATAGAACAAGCCAACAATTATCCATCGGCTTTCCTTCTCCGTGGAAAATGGCTTTGTGACGAAGTGGAAATCTTCACAATTTTTCTCTCCATTTTTGTCAATTTTTAGTTTGATTTTAAAAAAATGAAGTTTTCTGGGATTTGGCAAAAATCTGGGGAATTTCAAAGAGAAATTCTGGCAAACTTGTGTGTTCAGCATAGTTTTCCCCAGGGGAGAGGGAATAAATCCTCTCGTAGCCAGCTGTAGTTGCAGGTCTGTGTCCCAGCTGCGTATTTAAGAATTGTCAGTGAGCTCCAAGAGCCAGGCAGAAGTGCCCCTTTCAATGGATGTGAGCACTTCCAATAACACAATGATTTCAAATGACCCTGGCGTAAGATCTGTATTAGGATAGCTTTAATCCATCTAACCAGAGAGCATCCATGCCTCAAGATTTAAGCAGCTGCTCTTAGGCAAAGCTAACTTAGGTCCTCAGGCCTAGGCTCTCAAAGGTATTTAGGTGCCTAACTGCCATTGATTTTGATGGGAGTTAATTGCCTACATACCTTTGGGCATCTGGGCCTCAGACACTGCCGTGATGAGCTCAGTAGAAGAACCCGTGGAGAACAGAACTTGAATTCTGGGGTGTGACCTCACTGTACAAACCTCGAGTCTCTTGGAACCGCAGGAATCCGGGCGTGCAGAGGACCATCTCCACTTCCACCCAGGAGAGCATCGTCAGGTGGTTTAAAGAAGAGCAGTTACCTCTTCGGGCGGGTTATGAGAAATCCACGGACAGGATAGCACCCTGGTTCCATGGTGAGTGCTGCAGCTTCCCAGCCCCTCTCCTGCCCTTAGGACAGTGGTCCGTGGAAAGCCACCCCAGGCCAGGTCCATTCCCAGTCTGAGAAACGTCTCCAGACACCGTGTGCCCCAACAGCACAACGGTAACTCACGCTGAGCACATACAAACGGCAGCTCACACATTATACTGAGTGTCCCCTTGCCAAATCTTCGCTGCCAGACTCTGCTGCTACGTATCATGGACAGCACCTTTCCCTTCACCCTGTGAGCAGCCTCCCACTAGTGGAAAATCTTCAGCCAGATCCTCAACTTCACTTGAAGTCTGTGGAGCAACTACATGTTTAAAGCCAGGTGCTGGATCAGGCCTAAAAGATCATTTATCATGTGGTGTGGACACGTGGACTGCAAGCTCTTTGGGGTAGGGACTGCCGGCTAGTTCTGTGTTTGTGAAGCACCTGGCGCACTGGTGTGCTGGTCCATGACTAGGGCACGTAGGCCCTACCACAATACAAATAATAGACACCAAGGAAAGACGGTGTCAAGGCGCAAGAGGCATGCTGGGTAGAGCGATGACCCAGAATGGGTAGGAACAAATTTGGTCAACCTCTTCCAATCCATTAAAGAAAGTGACTGCAAAGTGCTTTGCTGATAGTCCCTCTCAGCAAGGAGATCTAGCTGGGGAGGCAGCGTCATACAGTGCAGAGGGGGCAGGCCTGGCACTCGGGAGCCCTGCATTCTACTCCTGGCTCTGCCAGCGACCTGCTGGGGGGGCCCTGGCCAAGTCATTTCCCCTCTCTGCCCCTCTAATCGGGCAAATGGGGCTGGTCAGCCATGGCAGGCAATCCGTGTGGGAGAAGGAAAATGATTTCAAAGCAAGAACGTCAGGCCTGGCCAGCTGTTCTGCAAATGTTGTGCCAATCACACAGGCTCCCTGGGTCTGCACTGCCACCCCCTGCTAATGGGACAAAGCCAACCAAGGAGAGTTAGCCTATCAGAAAAGGAGGGGCGTATTTCCCACCCCACCAGGAGGGCATTCCCAGTCGGTCCACTCTTCTGGATGGAAACTTGTGCCCAAACGGCAAATGTAATTCACAGCTTGGTGCTTCTGGCTGCTTATCGGACTGGCTTAAAAGACCTTCCACATTCTGTACACGAAGCGCTGCTTTCTAAGCTAAGCCTCAGCGGGGCACTTGGCAGGGAGCAGTGCCATCAGGGATAGGGCACTACCGTGGGACTCGGCAGACCGGGGTTCTGTTCCTCTGCCACTGACTTGGGGAAGTGACGTCTCCACTCTTTGCCTCCGTCTCCCACCAGGAAAATGGGCTTAGAGATCTCAGCCATTCTCCGTCACCTGCTTTGAGATCTGCAGCTGAAAAGAGCCCAGGGTTGTACTGACTATACCACTAAGGGAACAAGTAAGGCCCTAGCACGTGTCCTGGCTTAAGGAGGTGGGTGGGGGTGGCCATGGAGGAGTTGATCCAACGATTCTAGACCAAGCAAAAGCAACAAACCTTAAAAATGTCAAAATCATTGGGTCCCTTTACTGAGCACTTCAGTGAGGAGTGTTTGCTTGGCAGAGCACATCTGCAATCATGTAATATTAATGTACGTTCCACCTAAGGGTACGTTTCCACTGCAGTCAGGCAGGCAGGCCGACCTGCACGAGCTCTAATCTAGCTAGTGTGGCTAAAAGCAGTCACTCAGGAACCCTGGCTACCTACCCTTGGCCTGTACTGCTGTGACGTCCCTGCTGTTCTGAGTCATGCTAACTGGATTAAAACTAGCGCCCTGCCCCAGCGGCAGTCACACCTCTCATTGCAGCGTAGACCTCTCCTGAGTCACTAAATCCCGCACGTTGTGCACTCACCCCATGTGGGCGTGAGCAGAGTGGTTCTCTCGGCTGATGTGACAGCCAGCGCCAACGGGAACAACTCACGTGCGACGAAAGACTCTGAAGGTGCACCAAGAATGTTATACACATGGGTTCTGTGCAAAACAGAATGGGCGTGAGCATCCCCTACCAGTGTGCTCGGTCTCTCTACTTGTGAGCGCGTTTCCTCGAGAGGAGTAAGCAGTGAAAAGAAACTATAGACCCTAGGTAAGTGGAATTACAGAAGCCCTCAATGTTCTTCAGTATGCGGAGACTTTACCAGCAGCCTACTCTAGCTAGCTAAGGTATTTATCTGCCTCCCTTCTTATCCCCCTTACCCGACCGTGCTGTGCAGCTCCTGCTAGCCCGGCCACAATCTGGCCGACAGCTAAGTGGTGAGGTTGTGAAGTGCCGCTGAGACGTACAGCATGATGTCAATGCTACAGATTAGTGTAGACTGAGGGTTAAAACTGAATCCTCCTTAGCATCGTTACATTCAGCCCTCCACTCCCCCCAAACTGCTTCTCTCCCCTGAGCTCTTTGGTTTGGTTTTGGCAGGTATCGTAACCCTACGGCAAGCAGAGGAGCTGCTGAGCAAATCGGTGCTCGGGAGCTTTCTGGTCCGGGTCAGTGAAAAAATCAAAGGCTACGCACTCTCCTATCTGTCCCCGGAGGGCTGTAAGCACTTTCTAATAGACGCCTCCAGCAACTCCTACAGCTTCCTGGGGGTGGACAAGTTGCAGCATTCGACGCTGGCCGACCTTGTCAACTACCACAAGGTGAGCCCCTCTCCATGCTTGTAGTAACAATTCATCTTTGCAACTGGCCTACAGCTCTTCGGGGCAGAGGCTGTCTCTTTATGTCCATACAGCACCGAGCACAGGCTACCATAATGCAAATGAAAGCCACAAGCAGGCAGAGGCAAGTTTATCAACAAACCAAACCAGCTTTTCTGGTAAACTTGTTACATGATTTGGGACTGTCCCTACATTTTTCCCTTCCATGAACCAACTGTGTGCCAGGAACTGTAGGGTTACAAGGCAATAGATCACCTTTCCATTCGATAAAAGCAAGGCATCACGGGCAGCAAAGGTAGTGCCGAGCAGAGTGGAGTGAAGCAGGCTGGGCCTCTCTTTGATATAGTTTCCCATTGCTTCGGATTCAGGAGTCCGTATTTCTCATGTGCCAAGCTCCAACAGTGGGTATCAGTTAGTGGAGCTAATGAAGGTCATTTGTGGTCAGCAGAGGGCCAGTTGGAAGGAGTGTGTGTTTGGGGTGGGGGTTGCCCTGGTGCAGCACCCAGGTCATGCATCACATCAACCCTAGCGTGAAGGCATAGGTGGCACTTACTGGGCACCTGGCCTTGTGCTGCCCCTCTGCACAGGACTGAATTTCACCATCTGAGAGCTTCTAAAACATTCAGCCGCTCTGAGGTGGTGTTTCCGAGGACACTACAGGCTGGGTTTTGGCTTGTGATAGTCAGACAAGACAGCCAACTTGTAAAGCAAGAATGGAAGCAGATCTTGTTTCCATGGGACTCCCACGTTGCCGGTGTCACTTGGTGAGGGTACAGCTCCTACTGACAGGAGGCGCCAACTCACTGAATGTATTTAAACTGGTTTTCAAGCCCATTTCAGTGAGAAATAATGAGTTGGTGTTCGGGGCTGGCACAAAACCAACGTGCGTGTTCCACCTCCGTTCTCAGAACAGGGCACTTAAATGCTCCTTAGGCCACTACGTGGAGTGAATATCACCCCACGTTAGATGAGAGACACCTGAAACGCCCTTAAGTAACACTACCGTTCTCAAAGAGACGCTCCTACTAGCGAAGCCCACACTGGTAGCAAAGAGAAACGCTGGTGCCTTTGGATCCACCCACCCCCCAGGCACGGTGCTTTAACAGCTGAGAATCCATTTCCTGCTACTTGCGCAGGAGAGCAGAGCAAAACAGAGCAGCAGCAGCGGGGAAGAACGAGACACGGGGCGTGCGAGGGGAAGCCAGAGCTGAAGAGGGAGGGTGGGTAGCAGTCTCACTGGCTCACTTTTTAGTGTCCGGGTGGCCAAGGGGAGGTAGATCATGGCTGGCTTGGTGCCTTGCAGTACCTGGGTTGCAGCAGAGGAAAAAGACCGTCCCCGCTCCAAAGTGCTGACCGGCTGTCGGGAGGCTGCTGCCAAGGAGGAGGCAGAGCAAAGTGTTAAAGCTCCTCTCAGTCTGAGGGTGTTGGATTTCGTCACTTAAATTGTGATGTGAGGCCCAGCCAAGACAGTACAGGGCCAGATCCAAAGCCCACAGAAATCTACAGGAGCCTTTCCATTGACTCTGGCAGGCTTTGAACTGAGCCCTAACAATATAAATGAAAGATGATTGGGCTAAGTCACAATTGGGCTGGCTGAAAGTCCATGGAAAGACGTCTCTTGACCCCTACAGGCTGTCAATCAGCCCCTAAGTGCATCTGTGTTCATTTCAGACGGTGGAGTTTAACGACTGTCCTTTGGCCAACAGGAGGAGCCCATCACTTCTTTGGGGAAGGAGCTGCTACTTTACCCATGTGGCCAACAGGGCCTGGAACCTGACTACCTTGATCTCTTTGAGTGAAAGCCTCCGTTCCCACCTTGTGACACACACCTGTGCCTTCCCCGAATGAACAGATGAATTGTTATCCGAGAGACGGACCCCCGAATGCCCAGCCAGCACCGATCAAGTGAAATACTCCGCACAAGTGTCTGTATTTGAAAATGTTTAGCAGCAAAGCAGGGAAAGGGCAATTACTGCTGGGAGCTGCTCTCTGTTAGCAGCATCAGGCTGCAGCATTCAGCAGCCTAGCAAGCCATGAAGGAGCGCTGGCGGCTTCAACCTTACTGGAGTAGGGTTAGCTCAGGAAGATACTGCCATGTGTTAGTGACAGTTGGCGTAAATGGGCTGTCTCTGATTAAGCTGTATTTTGCCCTCAGCTATTGCAGCATAAATTGCCATTAAATATGATGTTGTGGGATGTTTGCCAGATGTGCAGTGAAATTGGTATTTTAAACTCCAAAAGGGGTCATCTCTGTTCAAAGAGGGTGGAGCCACATCAAGGAGGGGACTTGGCCCCCTAGGGGTAAGTTGCATAATTGCAGCTCAGTCCTGCAAGGGGCTGAGTCCTCTGGAGTCAGTGGGAGTAGCGGTCGCTCAATGTGCTGCAGGATGGGGTCCATCATAAAATCCACCCCATGCAGAGGGGCCAGCACAAGACCTCTGCAGTGCCTGAACCCACATAAGCCCTGAAGGTAGGGCCCCCGTGGGGCTTACTCAGTGATGCTAAGCTTTGTGCTGGCTCTTCTTCACAGGGGGAAGAATGATGTCCTTTGGAGATGGGAGGGAAACAGCAAGTTTGTTAAATAAAGAAACCAAGTTGGAATCTGGCTGAGAAGTTTTAATTCTTGCACACAGAGCCTGGGCTATTTTACATCCAACCTCCTGGGCAGCCTTTTACTGTTAGTATTACTCAAGTCTAATGTGGACATGAATAATGAGAAATGCCTGCCAATAAAGTACCCGGGCTCCTTTCCGTAATGTAACTGTTTATCGAAGTCCTGTCAACACATCTCATGCATATCACACTAAGCCACATTTCTGAGATAACTGCTTGTGCTGAATGTAGCTGGGCCTTCTACTTTTCTTTGACATAACAGCTGAGCTTGTATTTATCCCAGAGAGCTGCAGTATGAAATATCAAGGCACAGACTCAAAAGAGATGCTAAAATGTGTCTTATCAGTACCAGGGTTGTTGGTGCATATTATGAAAATCAGATGAAGTATCTCCCTCCCCTCCACTAAAGATGACAACTTGCAAGCTCTGTGATCTTCAAAATTGTGAACAAAAATCAGTCCAGTTTGAGTATAAATTACCTGTTCATTTCTCCTCTTCCATGTGGCTTGGGGTCATTCTGCAAAACTTAAGAAAACCATCAACACAAAGTCCTTCAGGTCATTTTGAAAAGAGTATCCGACACCTTACTTCTATTCTGTGTCCTATGGAATGTGGTGGATTCTCCATCCCTTGAAGCCTTCAAATCAAGGGAAGGTGTCATTCTAAAAATAATACACTTTAGCCCAGCAACAACAGAAGACCTTGCATCAGGAAGCCCTGTGCTAAGCAGGAGGGCAAATTAGATGATCACCATGGGCACTTCTGGTCTTAAAATGTATATGCTGCTTAACCACTTGCCACACGGTAGAGGGGGAGCCTGCCTTCCAACCTCTATCACAACACCCTGAGGATTACATTTCTTTTTTTTACAGAGGAGAATGGTCATAGCAGTAGGTCAAGTGTTTAAGAGATTGTTGATCTTTGCCAATCCGCAGCAGTCATTGAAGCACTCCAGGCTCTAAAAGTTTGCCCCCTGAATCATAAACACTCTTACAGCTTATGAGGAGCCCACAGTTCATGCTCATCAAGTGAAAAATGACATGCCTTATCTTGTGTTGTCAGCAGAGAGCCGCTCTGAAACCTGCCAACATGCACCAACAAAAACAGCACTTTTGGGAAGCTTAAGAAGAAAAAAGTTATACACAGACACTGACTTAACCACCTGCTTTTGCCAACCTGCCGCTTTCTTCAGTGCAGGAATTTGAGCCAAATCAAGCAAAACACCTTGACGTTTTTGAGTCCATGGGATTTGAAAATGTACCAGGGTTTGAAGACAACGTTCCAGCACGGACTGAATATCGAGCTGACTCTGGAGCTGTTCAAAAATTGCAGAACAAGGACGTGTTCCAGTTCTGGAGAAGCAGGATGGCCAGATTCCCAGCTCTGTCAGTGATGCTCAGCAGTACCAGTCAACAGCTCTGCCTCCTAGCTGGGCCCTCAGGATGAGCGTGGCAGCTGCTCCCGCTTTTTGAAATGGTGTTTCCCCTGGAAGAGTCGTCCCCTCTGCAGAGCCCAAGGACAGCAGCAATGCAACTGTGCCAGCATCTATGCAGGGAGGCCAGGCACCTCCTGCCCTATTAGTGGACCATGCAGCCCACAGTTCGGGTGTGTGTGTGTGTGTGTGTGTGTGTGTGTGTGTGTGTGTGTGTGTGAGAGAGAGAGAATTCTTGCTTTGGCTGTGTGTGTTCTCTCAGTAGTGCACACAGGTGAAAGGATCAGTGATTCACCTCCTTAGGACCAAGAGCAGGCATTCCCCGCAAGAGGAAGGGCAGAGCTAGCATTGTACAGTTAGTGTGGCTACTTTCTGTATTGTGTCGAGCTACAACTGGCCTCTCAGAACAAGCTACATGTCCTATGCTGGAGGAGTGTAATTAACAAGGATTCTGTTCTCTCTTCCCCACTCCACTCCTGTCCTTGCTTTGTCTAACTTCTACAGAAGTGCAAGCTGCAATTAATCACAATGTCCAGAGAACAGTATAGTCCCTACGTGCTGGCTGCCTTCCTCACCTCCTCATTAATGCAGTCTGCATTCAGGGGCCACCGCAGTGAGCACCAGAGTGATTGAAACAGCCTTGCTGCAGCCAAAGTGCAGCAGGATTACAGGAGAGTCAGTTAAAGCTTGGCCTGCAGTGGTGTGAAAGGGGCTGGATGAAGATACTACTCCAGGGGCAGGGATGGATTAAGACTTAAAGGTGCTCAGATCCATCCCACGCACAGGGCACAAGTGGGGTAGGATGGTCAGGCAAATCACATTTTGGGGGGCGGGAGCTTCAGGCACACTATCTCAGATACTGCACCTAGTCTCACGTCAGTTTACAGGGGCTGTGGAGACATCTGCTGTGTACAAAGGGTGTGAATTAAATAAGCCTATTGCTTTCTCCCCTACTGGTGCACAGATTTATCAGTCATATCTTCATAGATTTGAAAACAGGACATCTTACATAGCTGGTGCTGCAGAGTTAGCCTGCTTAGACAAACATTTTTGGTAGATCCTACGAAAGTCTCTGAAATTCTTCCTCTAAGCATTCAGTGCTACCCCTTTGTAAAAGGGCTATTTAGAAGCCAAAGCCTTCCATTCGATATTTCTCCAGCACGTGTTTAAAGGCAGGGGAGGTTCTAGGGCTAAACTATTTGAATGGTGTCCCTTTAATTCAATAGGCCTACACAATAATCAAGTTGTCTCACAAAACCTATTACTCATTTCTACCACATTTTAAAAAAAATGAGCATACTTTCTAGAATTAAAGTGTCAAGTAAAAAACGGTACTTACAATAGGGTGTTCTCAGTGTGTCCCCCTTGCAAAAGAATGCTTTCAGAGAGGTAGTATGCCTTCTGCACAATGTCCATATAAACCCTATTTTATTCATTGTTATGGTGCTGTCTTACATTCTGGCTTTCCACCTGGTAAACGCACAAATAATGACAATACAGTTTTGTACCCCAAATGGCTTGAAAGAATCTGAAGCTATTGAACAATGAGATCAAGATAGGAAAACAGTAGGAAAGCAAACAGCTAGCCCATGCATCTGTTGTTGGTTAATAAAATCTAAAATGATGAAAGAAACAGTCAACCTTAAAAGAAAATATTTTATGATAGCAATAAGACATGTTTTGAACAGTGCTGGATGCAACTATCAAACAAAACTCTTAAAATTAAAAAGCAGCTCAATTTCTGGGAAGCACTTCGGAACGCTGTCAGTGTATCAAGTCTTAGAGGCTCCAATTAATCCTTCATAGAAATGTATTTCTTATATCACTTACAAAAAACTCCACTATGCATTGGGTAAAATGCTAGATTTGGTTTATATTGAATACTTTGGTATAAACAAGTCCTAAAGAGGTCCTTCATTCATTTTGGTGTCTATTAGGTCCATCAATGGCTATTAGCCAGAATGGGCAGGGATGGTGGTCCTAGCCTCTGTTTGCCAGAAGCTGGGCATGAGCGACAGGGGATGGATCACTTGATGAGTACCTGTTCTGTTCATTCCTTGTGGGGTATCTAGCACTGGCCACTGTCGGAAGACAGGCTACTGGCCCAGATGGGCCTTTGGTCTGACCCAGTATGGCTGTTCTTATGTACAACATTCATTATTTAGAGTCTCTCATTAAATCAGGATTGCAGATTATGTTCCCTTTTCTACTGGAATAGAACAGTTTCTCCTTCACTTCAGATAAGTGAATTCTCTTCACCATGTCTCCAATAGAAAGAAGGTGTGCATTTCCACCTGCTAACCAGTTTCAGGATAGAGACTTGACTGGCGAGAGAAATGGATATATTTATGGATCTATGATCTAAACGGCAAACCATTTTCAAAATGTAGAGGAAGGTTGTGCTATTTCTCAGTAAGGCCTGAAGTAGGAAACTTACATCTGCACAAAATAACTCACAAGCAAACAAATGCTCACTTTAAAACAAACCCAGATACTTAAAAGTTCTCTAGAACAACAGAACACACGGTAACAAACTAGTCCGAAGAAAGCTCCAAGCTATGGCTTTTCATTTTTGGTTTAATGTACAGAGTGGAGTATGACACCATGCTCCAGCATTTTGGAATTTTACTTAGATCTTTAGCTTTCTAGATTCTAGAAAGCCTTTTCTTAGATGCTTATCTCTATGAAACTAAATGCGAATGTGTCTCTAACTATTGAAGACTGGCCCAAATTTTCAAATGTGACTACTGATTTTGGATGTTACTTGAGCCACCTTTAAAGAGTGTTTTTTGAAGGGCAGGTGCTCTGTGCTTTTTGAAAATCAGGCCCCTTTTAGGTGCGTTAGGGTGGACATCTAAAATCACTCCTCACTTTTGAATACATAGGCCACGCAAGGCCAAGTCCTGCCAACACTTAGGTGTATGAGTAACCCCACTAGAGTATATTAAAGACGGACATAAGTCTTTGCAGGATCAGGGCAGCTGTCATCACATGTGGATATTTCAATGAAATGCAACACACCCTTTGTTAGGGCACACAAGTATCAAACACAAGGTACTGGTTTCTACCACCTTTCTTCTTGCTCTGCCTTTGTCTCCAATTCCATGGCAGGAGCCAGTATGGGAAAGCAGGCTAAATGGCATATTCAAAAGCTCTGCTAAGGAAGGAAAGAAAAGGGAGTGCAAGCGTTTCCTTTTGTCTTCCTTTTCCTGCCAGCTCCAGCTTTTCTGCTCCAGATGTTGCATGCTCCTTTTCTCTTTAAGCAGCTACAGTCTGAAAATACAACCAACTAGTTTTGGGGTTTGGCTTCATGTCTTTTTGCTGCTGGTTTTCTGTTTGCGGAGGTGAGCCTCAATCTCATGCCTGAAGACTAGCATCCCCAGCTGGCCATGAGAAGCCTCATTCATGGCTTTGGATTGCATGCACATCTTGTACTGCTCGGGGGTCAGCTCATCCAGGCAGCGCTTTTCATGCCAGAGATGGAAGAGGCCCCGGACAGGCGTCCTGACCACGATAAGGTTGCTGTGAAGGTATTTGCGGTAGAGATGCACGTCTTCTCCTCCCCAGCCTTTAATGTCCAGATCAAAGCCACCTAGTGCAAAGAAAATTAGACATAATTAATGCTAGAAATATATGGTCCCTACATGGAAACCGCAACCAGGAAAATCATCCCTCCTAGTAAGCCTAGAACTACATTAAAACCCCCAACACCAGTCTTACAAATGAGCAGTTACATGAACCATTTTCCTGACCAGAAGAAAAAAGATCCCATAATGAAAGTGTGGTCAGTGAAGAACCAGTTGCCAGCCCTTCACCTTCTGAAGCCTCCAGTACATTTGGAATTCACTTGGCAGTCGTCTGAAGAACAAAAAGAAAGCAAGGCCGTGCACCCCACAGCAATTTGTGCTCTGTGCCTACTGTTATTTTGAGATGTTCAATTTTACGAACTTTCTGATTTTTATGAATGCCTCAGTCCCCAATTAGTTTGTAAAACGGGGGTTCTGTTGTCCTATGACATCCCAGCTCTTTGTGGCCGTCAGCTGTGGCGTGCTTTACATTTAGACCAATTTCAGCAAAAAGCGTGAAATGCCAAACAATCCTACATTTTTAGACGTCTGTTTCCCTCGACCTGCCCCCACAGACCAAACTGCTTTGTGTTTGCATCGAGCAGCACTTACATTCATGCTCTGTGTCCTAAACGAGAGCTCAGCTGAAGGTTGCAGTTGCATTTCCTTTATAAGCCTGGACCTCTGCAACGCCGGGGCAAAGCAGAGCAGAGTCAGAAAGCAAGTCAGCCACTGGAAGCCGAGGGGGGAAAAAAATTCCTGCCTGTGATCTGCATTTCTCATTTTCAAAAGCTTCTACTGGAGTGAAGGGCAGAACATCCTCCATGCGGGGCTGGTGAACGAGCTCCCGCACCTGGGCTGCACTAGGCAAGGTGTGCTGACCTTCAGGATACCCTGCAAAGTGCATCTGTTTGTGTGGGCTGGTGTGGAGGAGGGGGACAGAGCTGTGTGGGGGGGAGAGGAGTGATGTAGTCCTGCTAGCTGTCAGGTGGCGGGCAGGAAACTGCTTCTTAGTGTGCTGGTATGTTAGAGCTTTGGCCAGGTAACTCTCCTTCCTATCTGTGCGGAAACTCAAAGCACAATACTAAACAGCCTGGGACCGGAGGGAGCCCTTTGACTAACGTTATTGCTTCTCTCCCCACCCGCCTGCATTGTTTTTAGATGCCTCCTCGCAGCTGCTAAAGCAGCCAGCAGGTTGGAAATGCCTGAAATGACTCCAGATCTCCCAGTTCTGCCTCCGCTCCTGCTCTGGGGTGGCGGCTCAGGCTCTGACCTTGCTGACTGGGCTGCAGACAGTCGTTCTGGAAGGGCTGCGTCTGGGGCAGGCAGAGGGCTCCCCCTCTCCATCATGCTCTGACAGCCAGCCCCCTCCCCCCCCCCCGGGCAGTTCTGCTCCCTCCTGGCAGCTTGCAGAGGAGCTCTTGGTACAGAAGGGAATGTCTGGAGCAACCAGAGCTTGGGGATCTCCAGATACTTGAGTTTCTGGTGGCTCCTGATTCTCTAAGGCCATAAACTACTCCAGGGGAGCCCTAGCCAAGCAGCAGACTCCCAGCAGCCTTGGGGTGGGACGGGAAGTGTTGACTGAGGCTCAAGAGCTTGAGGCAGGTGTGGCCAAGGCTTACTGTCCTGTGCAACACTGACATGGCCAACAGGGGCTCTCTGGACTCCCCTAACATCTCTGAGCCTGTCCCTGCTGGCTGCAGGATCAGGGTATATAGGTGAGCACACGGACTCTGGTTTATGAATTGGGATGAGAGGCTAGGAGAGGTGGAAGGACTGGGAGAGCCCTGGACTCTGAAATAGGCCCTGCACAGTCATAGTTGGGTAGCCATCAGGGCAGCGTACGCAGCTCCTCTCTCACCCCGGCACTGGTCGCAGGGCGGCAGTTGGGTGGTGTCTATAAGGAAAGCTGTGGGCTACTGGCTGGAGGTGTTGCTGCTGAGTTTGTGCCTTTTGGGATGAAACTAATGGGAGTTTTGCTGTTGCACTCAACGGTGCAGGATTTGTCAATGGTGCAGCTGGTGGTTGGCAGGGTGAAGATAATGGTCTGACAGGCTGCGTGGTACCTGCTGTGAATGCCTCCAGGGAGCAGTGGGCCCATGGGCCAGTCACAGCTATGCCTTACCCTTCCTGCCATCTGCAGCTGAATTCCCATCTGATGAAGAGGAGACTCCTGTGCATGAGGGCCAGGAACACTCACTGGGTCCCACTATTCACCATGCTCTCTAGGATCCACACATCCCTCTCCCTCCCACCTCAGTTAACCAAGCACTGGACGCTCGCTCTGACTGCAAACAGTGCGGAAAGAAGTGAGCTCAGGCACTGTTTCCTCATCATCTCTCTTTGAAGATGTCAAGGAGGGAAGTTCTGTAATACCTAGTGAGATTTCTCCATCAACCAAGCTGTCCTCAGCTCTTCCAAATTCAAGGGCCCAAGGGACATTTTAAATAGAGAATTTTAAAAGGACTATATTGGAAACAGCTATTTCATCATAATACATTTCTGATACCCAGGCTGAATTAGCCCTGAATGGTGTAAATGAACTGGATTCTCAGCTGTGCGATGGGGCACAGCTAACAGTTGGCTCGGGAGCCCAAAGAATCCTGGACTAGTTTAGAGTAGCTTTGGGGCTGCTCTAAAGTGTGCCAGCTGGCTACAGCCCCCAAGGTCCCATATGGCAGCTAGGAATAGCCACAGTACAGTAGTGGTAGGCCACACTCCCTTCACAGGGGAGTGGCACAAAGGGGCTGCACTGGGGAAGAGAATCTGAGCCAGCATCTCTAAAGCAGGTTTATTTAAGTGCACGTTCTTACCTATGTTGATAAAATCAGACCGGTACTGACATGTCATTCCAAAGCCAAAGTCTCTCCAGAATCCAGTTTCCTTTTTTATAACCTTGGGGGTGGGGGAAAAAGGAACATTTATATCAGAGCAGTAGAATTTGTAACCTGAGCAAAAGAGGGACACCCCTACAGGGTGGCTAGGAATAGGGACAGCCACCCCACTTTGTTCTATCCCATACTGCTTTATACCCCGTCAGTGGAGAAGGGCCTGACCCAGCTCTAACTGACTTCAATAGTGGCAGACTTCAGCAGAATGTTTCTGCTAAAATTAACTGCAGGCTGTCTGCAGACTCAGGAAAACATTGCATCATGAGTCATCTTCTGAAGATTATTTTCATAAGCAGGAAGGTTGTTATTCTCAATGACAGCTTAGTTTCCACCGGCTCTGAATCGGTCTTGGGGATGTATTAAGACATCAGGAAGTGAGCCAGTCTCGTGCATTGATTACAGTTTACAAGAGTGCTGCACTAGCAAAATGACTTCAGGGGTCTTCTAAAATAATTCAGTACTAATGTGACCCTGTTTACAGATGCAATTTGGCTGGTGGAACAAAATGACTTAAAACCACCTACAAATTGACATAAACAATTAGGAAAGCCTGTGAGATTGAAATATTATTTGAAATACAGCACTGACCACAGGAGCTAACCAAGTTCAGGGTGTTATGGTGCTAGGCACTGTACCGACACGTAGTAATACACAGCCCCCAAGGAGCGAACCATCTACATGGATAAGACAGACAACGGAAGTGCCATTGTCCTGATTTTACAGATGACGAACTGAGGCACAGCAAGATGAAGACCAAGATCTCCAAAAATAGGGATCTAAAGTTATGGTGTCTAAGGGTATGTCTACACTACGAAATTAGGTCGATATTATAGAAGTCGATTTTTAGAAATCAATTTTATACAGTTGATTGCGTATGTCCACACTAAGCAGAGTGTGTCCTCACTACAGTGGCTAGCATCGACTTACAGAGCAGTGCACTGTGGGTAGCTATCCCCCAGTTCCGCCGCCCATTGGAATTCTGGGTTAAGCTCCCAATGCCTGATGGGGCAAAAACATTGTCGCAGGTGGTTTTGGGTACGTAGTCAGTCGCCCCTCCCTTTGTGAAAGCAACGGCAGACAATCGTTTCGCTCCTTTTTTCCATGCGGACGCCATACTGCTTTCAGCAGACGGTGCAGTAGGACTGCAAACCATCATCCACCGCTTCTGCTGCAACTCTGCTCTGCTGCTATTGTCTCAATAGCGAATTTCTCCATGTTGTCTGTCATGGGCTCCCGGGTATGCGTGTTCTTCCTTGGGAAATGTGCGTGGTGCCAACAGTCGTCATCCACCGCTTCCGCTGCAACTCTGCTCTGCTGCGCTCACGAATCCACCTCGAAGGTCCTCTCGTCGTTCTCTATAAATATCTATTCTCGTGGCATCCATCATCAGCCACCGCTGCAACTCTTCTCTCCTGCAGACGCCATACCACGGCAAGCATGGAGCCCGCTCAGATCAGTTATGAGCATTGTAAACACCTCGTGTATTATCATGCAGTATGTGCAGAACCAGAACCTGCAAAAGGCGGCGAGGAGGCGATGGCAGCGCGGTGACGAGAGTGATGAGGACATGGATACAGACTTCTCTCAAAGCACGGGCCCTGGCAATTTGGACATCCTGGTGGCAATGGCGCAGGCTCATGCCATGGAACACTGATTCTGGGCCGGGGGAAACAAGCACAGACTGGTGGGAGCGCATATTGTTGCAGGTCTGGGATGATTCCCAGTGGCTGCAAAACTTTCGCATGCGTAAGGGCACTTCCATGGAACTTTGTGACTTGCTTTCCCCTGCCCTGAAGCACAGGAATACCAAGATGAGAGCAGCCCTCACAGTTCACAAGCGAGTTGTGATAGCCCTCTGGAAGCTTGCAACGCCAGACAGCTACCAGTCAGTCGGGAATCAATTTGGAGTGGGCAAATCTACTGTGGGAGTTGTTGTGATCCAAGTAGCCAACGCAATCACTGAGCTGCTGCTATCAAGGGTAGTGACTCTGGGAAATGTGCAGGTCATAGTGGATGGCTTTGCTGCAAAGGGATTCCCTAACTGTGGTGGGGCGATAGACGGAATGCATATTCCTATCTTGGGACTGGACCACCTTGGCAGCCAGTACGTAAACCGTAAGGGGTACTTTTCAATGGTGCTGCAAGCACTGGTGGATCACAAGGGACGTTTCACCAACATCAATGTGGGATGGCCGGGAAATGTACATGACGCTCACATCTTCAGGAACTCTGGTCTGTTTGAACAGCTGCAAGAAGGGACTTACTTCCCAGACCAGAAAGTAACTGTTGGGGATGTTGAAATGCCTATAGTTATCCTTGGCGACCCAGCCTACCCCTTAATGCCATGGCTCATGAAGGCACCCTGGACAGTAGTCAGGAGCTGTTCAACTATAGGCTGAGCAAGTGCAGAATGGTGGTAGAATGTGCATTTGGACGTTTAAAGGCGCGCTGGCACAGTTTACTGACTCGGTTAGACCTCAGCAAAACCAATATCCCCATTGTAATTGCTGCTTGCTGTGTGCTCCACAATATCTGTGAGAGTAAGGGGGAGACATTTATGGCGGGGTGGGAGGTTGAGGCAAATCGCCTGGCCACTGATTATGCGCAGCCAGACACCAGGGCGATTAGAAGAGCACAGCAGGGTGCACTGCGCATCAGAGAAGCTTTGAAAACCAGTTTCATGACTGGCCAGGCTATGGTGTGACAGTTCTGTTTGTTTCTCCTTGATGAAAACCCGCCCCCTTGGTTCACTGTACTTCCCTGTAAGCCAACCGCCCTCCCGTCCCCCCTTCGATCACCACTTGCAGAGACAATAAAGTCATTGTTGTTTCAAATTCATGCATTCTTTATTAATTCGTCACACAAATAGGGGGATAACTGTCAAGGTAGGCTGGGAGGGATGGGGGAGGAGGGAAGCACCGTGTGGGGTGGTGGATGAGGGGAGGAGGGAAGGACAAGGCCACATTGCACTTCGAATCTTATTGAATGCCAGCCTTCTGTTGCTTGGGCAGTCCTCTGAGGCCCCGCCCACCCCATTCTTGGGCGTCTGGGTGAGGAGGCTATGGAACTTGGGGAGGAGGGCGGTTGGTTACGCAGGGACTGCAGCAGCGGTCTGTGCTCCTGCTGCCTTTCCTGCAGCTCCACCAGATGGCAGAGCATATCAGTTTGATCCTCCAATAGCCTCAGAATTGGGTCCTGCCTCCTCTCATCATGCTGCCGCCACCTTTCCTCTTGCTCCCCCAACCTCTCATCTTGCTCATTCCTCCTGTTCTCGCGTTCATTTTCTGCTTTCCTGGACTCTGCCATTGTTTGCCTCCACGCATTCCACTGAGCTCTTTCAGTGCAGGAGGACTGCATGAACTCAGAGAACATATCATCATGAGTGTGGTTTTTTCGCCTTCCTATCTGCCCTAGCCTCTGGGACAGAGAGGATAGGGAGAGCGTTGAAACATTTGCAGCTGGGCGAGGAAAAAAAGGGAGGGTAGTATTTAAAGAGACATTTTAGAGAACAGTGGGTAGACTCTTTCACGGTGAACCAAGCTGTTAACATTACATAGCACATGTGCTTTTGGTACAAGGTCACATTTTTCCTCTTATTTTGAGGCCCTGCTAGTTTGGTGTGAGACATCACACATGCAGGGCAAGGCAACAGAATTTGGCTTGCAGGCAGCCATGGTAAGCCACAGTCTTTCAGCTTCTTCAACCTTTATAACATGTGGGAACCGTTTCAAACAGCAGAGCCCTCCTTTCCCATACCAAGCACCCATTGGGTTAGCCATTTAAAAGGAGGGGCTGCAGTTTTCGGATTAACGTGCAGCACAAACCCAACTAACACCCCCCTCCCAATTCTCTGGGATGATCACTTCACCCCTCCTCCCACTGCGTGACTAGTATCAGGGAAAATCCCTGCCAGCCAAACATGAACAGCTCAACATGAATGGTCCCCCCTCACCACGTGGCTAAAAGCAGGGATGATTTCTTTTCAGCCACAGGCAAACAGCCCAGCAGGAATGGCCACCTCTGAATGTCCCCTTAATAATGTCCCTGGAGGATTTCTGCTCCAACCCCAGACACGTTAACAGACTTTTCCAGTAGCTGTACTGGCCGCGAATGCTTCCCAAGTCTTCAGAGCAAATTAATCATTAAACATGCTTGCTTTTAAACCATGTATTATATTTACAAAGGTACACTCACCAGAGATGCCTTCTCCGGCTTCATGGTCCGGGAGCCCACCCTGGGCGGGTATGGGCTCCAGGGTGATAAACAGTTCCTGGCTGTCAGGGAGAACGGTTTCTCCACTTGCCTGTTGTGCACTATCCTCCTCTTCCTCCCTGTTGCGTGAGACTCCCCCTTTGCAGGTGTCCACGGACAGGGGTGGGGTAGTGATAGAACTGCATGCAGCTCATCATAGAAGCAGCATGTCTGGGGCTCTGACGCGGAGAGGCCATTTGCCTCTTTGGTAGGCTTGCCTGAGCTCCTTAATTTTCATGCGGCACTGCCACGGGTCCCTGTTATAGCCTCTGTCCTTCATGCCCTTGGAGATTTTTTCAAATATTTTGGCATTTTGTCTTTTGGAATGGAGTTCTGATAGCACGGATTCGTCTCCCCATACAGCGATCAGATCCAATACCTCCCGTTCCGTCCATGCTGGAGCTCTTTTGCGATTCTGGGACTGCATGGTCACCTCTGCTGATGAGCTTGCCACACTGGCCAAACAGGAAATTAAATTCAAAAGTTCCCGGTGCTTTTCCTGTGTACCTGGCTAGTGCATTGGAGTTGAAAGTGCTGTTCAGAGTGGTCACAATGAAGCACTGTGGGATAGCTCCCAGAGGCCAGTACCGTTGAATTGCATCCACACTACCCCAAATTCAACCCGGTGATGTCGATTTCAGCGCTAATCCCCTCGTCGGAGAGGAGTACAGAAATCGATTTTAAGAGCCCTTTAAGTCGACAAAAATGGCTTCGCCATGTGGACAGATGCAGGGTTAAATCCATCTAATGCTGCTAAATTCAACCTAAACTTGTAGTGTAGACCAGGGCTAAGTAAGTGCCCTGATTTTCTCAAGTGCTGAGCATCCAGGAGTGCCCAATGACTTCCAGCGGAGCTGCCAGGTGCTCAGTACTTTTGAAAAATCAGGCCACCTAAATATGGGAGTCGGATACTGGCATTAGGCACCTATTTTTGAAAATCTTGGTCTAAATGCCTTTCCCAAGGTTACATATGTCTGTGGCCGAGCTAGGAATTTACCCCTGATTGCATGCCCCATTGTAGCCCACCGACCTCCCTTCCGGTTCTTTTCATATATCCATTTTCACTACTAGCCTTTTCTTATTTCAGTCCTGCTCCTTTTGCTTTTCTGCCACTACTGCATCCATCTCTGATCTCATTTCTTCTTCCCCTTTAATAGCCATAAACTGCAAACCCATTAATAGGCACTAAGAAGCCATCTGTTACAAGCCTGCATTGTACAGGAAATCAACATAGCAGTGGCTTTACAGCAAGTTATTTGTATGCATTAGCACTATAATTTCCCATTAGAAATAGCCGCTACAGCACAAATCAATTTCTTTGAAAGCTTTTTGAAGGCTACTTTCTCAGCTGCGCAAGCAGCATGGTAGGCGGCCAACAGTGTTCTTGTTTTAATGGCACTGATCTGGCCATTTGCCCAGTAAGAAATCTGGAATGAAAATATGATTAACTAAATAAAAATGATATTGGCAATGTGTCTTCTTTAAATCAAGATGCTTCTCTGAGGCAGGCATCACATTGCACAATTCTGATGTTAGCTATAAATATTTGTGCAGTCCTGACAAATCAAACAGCGGATGTTTAGTCTTATAACACTTATACGACTTTAGTCTTAACAACATTTTTGTTTCCTTTCCTATTCAAACTGTTGACAAGCCTGGGGTTCTCTGGTCAGGCTGCAGCAGAAAGATAAGAGCTAGTGTGAATTCAGTGGTGGTATCAGGAAAGGTTTTGTTTGGAACAAACAGTTCAATGGATTTTCCAAGCTCTCATTTCAATAATGCAGAGGATATTTCACATGGAATAGTTTCACGAATCTGTTGTCTGTTCACTGATCCCACTGTAAATGAGGAAAAAGCTTTTTCCTGTTCACCATACAAATTGTCTGCTTTGTAAACAAGCCCTATTTTGTATTTTTTTCCTCATCTGATGGGGTGTCTCCTGATTCTATCTGAGATGGATATGGCCAGCCACTTCAGAATGTCTCGGACAGGGTAAGTCTGGTAATAGCAGGAAAGGATTTTAAAAAACCTGGGATAGAGTTTTCAAAAGGCAAAGTCAATGGGGCATGTGCGCCTTGGTTACTTAGCCCAGATTTGTAAAGGTGTTGCTGCAGTGCAGTGCCTAATGTATTTAGGAGCCTAACACATTTTCCAAAAGGGATTTAGGCACTTAAGAGCCAAAGTCTCATTGACAGTTGATGGGATTGAGGCTTGTGAGTGCCTAAATCACTTTAAAAAATGAAACTGAGGCATCTAAATCCCTTAGGCATTGCAACGCTGAGTGCAGCAACGCCTACATGCCTTCGCAAATCTGGCCTTTGGGCCCTTTTCAAAATCCCACCTTATAGCTCTTGTTGGGCCTTTACTGACGTGACACCTCAAACAATTCCTGTATGGGAGAGGCATGGGGGGCGGTGGTAGACTGAACCCTGACGCAGAGGTGGGATGAGCTCTGGCAAGCAGTGGAGGCCTCTTTACTGGCTGTGGTTAGAAAGGACCTGAGCAGAGGAGAACCTAGTTGAAGCCACAAGGCTCATTAATCCCTGGATCTACGGGTCTGAGTGTCGAGCTCCAGGAGTTGCTTTAGGCTGGTGCGTGTGTGTGAGCCCAAGGGTGGGGATCCAGTAGGATGAGCAGGATCTTTAGGGAGAAACAGGAGTGCAGTGACTGTGTGTGTGTAAATGGAGCAAATTCTCAAGCACCTGCTTTATCAGCAGCACACGACAGAGCAAGAGCGCAAAGAAGCTGGACCTCTTCTGCCTGCTTCCAGGACAGTGCTGCAAAGGGGATTCACTCTGACCCCTACACTCTGGCTCCTCCCCAACTTATCTTCTCTCTGGCCCGCCAGAGACGCCTGGCCTTAACTCACACTGCATGCCTAACTACACCATTTTAAAATAGTAACTCTGTCCTTATTCATGCATAAGGCAGGACTGAAGTCAGTGGTGCTACAGTGATTTACACCTGTGGACGTTCTGGCCCATACATTTAAGGTGAAAAGGGACCGTAAGGATCATCTAGTCTGACCTCCTGCATAGCCACCCAGCCTCACCCAGCCATTGTTGCACTGAGTCCAACAATGTACTAGAGCCTAGCTTCTGGAAAGACATCCAATTTCAACGTAAACCTCAAGTGATGGAGAATGCACATTACAGCCTGTGGGAGTCTATTCCAGTGATTAATTACCTTCCTGCACCATCAGTCCAATGAGCTCTAAACTCTGTATGGACAACAATCTTATTACCTTAGACAGATGAGGTAGCTAAGACAATGACAGGTTTCATTAGCCCCAGAGCTGTACACTCCCTGAAGTGGAATCTGGTCAACATAATGTAGCTTCTGGCAGACAGACAGCCTATATTTAAATTCTTAATTTACAAATGTAAATATCAAATATGCTTTAAGATAAAGCTGTTCAGTAAGCTGCTAGAGCGTGAAGCATTACCACAGAACGTGCTGGACACAATAAGTTACATATTCTACACACCGCATCTCAATGGACCCGAGATGGGGAAATTCTGTTCGCGAGCACAGACGTCTTCCTGAAGGGGAAGTTTTATGCACAGTTCAAAGCATGCATTTTTAGAGCCAGTTACTTACCAGCTGCTGTTCTAAGGGTGGGATGGAACCATGGTGCCCATAAATTATACCTGGGTTATACTGGCTGAAAAGAACTGGGTAAAATACTTTCTTCCCTAGAAATCACAATGGATTAAAAGAGAAAGTTATTACTGAAAAAGTTGTTTGATGCTCTAAAACTAGATTAAACTTGTGCTTCTCTGTGATACTGGAAACAGACTTAGGGCTTTATCCAAATGCCATTCAAGTCTATAGAAAGACTTCCATTGCCTTCCCTGGGTTTTAGATAAGGCCCACAGTCTCAGTGTGTTGTGCTTTGGATGGAAAATGTGAACATGCAGATGCAGTTTGACAAAATGACCCAGGTGGACCCCAGAAAACAAGGTGACAAAGGCAAGGAATTCAATCATAGTGGAAGCTGATAATTTGTTTTTCTTCTCACTCCATCTAAAATGTGACAATCAGCAATATAGGTCTTTACTCTTAGGCAAGCCTTAGTCGAGCTGAATGTTAAGAATGCCTTACAATAGCTTGCTTGCCCACCTGAAAGAGGAAACACATTAGTGAAGGTTATTGCACAATAAAGAGAAGCCTGTTTAAAGGAGTAAATGCCCTGGGTAGCCATACCTGGCTGTGTGTTCAATCTACAGGTGTTCAGGAATTCAGCAGTGAAGTATATATCTACATCACAAAAAAAGAGAACGACGTTGTTTCCTTTCCAGATGCGAGCACCTATGTCTAATCCTTTCCCTCTCGAAAATTCTTCATTCAGCTGGATAAAGGTGAAATTCTTGAAGTTAGCTGATCTAGGAGGAGCAGCAGTACATGAGATGAGGTTTAAGAGATAAAAGGGGCAGTCAACTCTTCATTAATGTCACTGTATTTACTGAACGACATATTTTAAAAAAAGGAACATGGAGTGTATTTCTATGACACAGTAGGCAAAATGGGAATGGAATCTAACTCGGATCTTGTACTTAGAAGCTCTTTTTAAATATTTCTGGGATAGTATTCATAGGCTGTGAAGGAAACCCGGAAACAGCAGTAAGAGAGAAGGAGTTCTATCCCATTTTAATAAAATAATCATCTAGTTATTTTATGTCTAAGTTGTAAATTTTAAAACTAATATTTTAAAGAGATATTCACTCATATTTTTAGAGATATCATCAGAATTGTCAGGGTCTCTGAACTCTCTAATCCCCCCCAGCACATCAAGGCACATCTGCATAAGAAATCATCACACGGCCATGTGGACAGGTTGAACACGGCTATTTGCTGCGACTCCTGGTCTGTAAGCCTGTCATAAATATAAAGGGAAGGGTAACCACCTTTCTGTCTACAGTGCTATAAAATCCCACCTGGCCAGAGGCAAAACCCTTTCACCTGTAAAGGGTTAAGAAGCTAAGGTAACCTAGCTGGCACCTGACCCAAAATGACCAATGAGAGGATAAGATACTTTAAAATCTGGAGGGGCGGGGGCGGAACAAAGGGTTAGTCTGTCTGCGTGATGCTTTTGCCAGGAACAGATCAGGAATGCAGCCTTACAACTCCTGTAAAGTTAGTAAGTAATCTAGCTAGAAATGCGTTAGATTTCCTTTTGTTTAATGGCTGGTAAGATAAGATGTGCTGGATGGAATGTATATTCCTGTTTTTGTGTCTTTTTGTAACTTAAGGTTTTGCCTAGAGGGATTCTCTATGTTTTGAATCTGACTGCCTCTGAGATTATCTTCCATTCTAATCTTACAGAGTGTTTCTTTTATGTTTTCTTTAATTAAAATTCTTCTTTTAAGAACCTGATTGATTTTTCATTGTTCCTAAGATCCAAGGGTTTGGGTCTGTGTTCACCTTACAATTTGGTAAGGATTCTTATCAAGCCTTCCCTAGGAAAGGGGGTGTAGGGTTTGGGGGGATATTTTTGGGGAAGACGTCTCCAAGTGGGCTCTTTCCCTGTTCTTTGTTTAAAAAGTGTGGTGGTGGCAGCATACGGTTCAAGAACAAGGCAAAGTTTGTACCTTGAGGAAGTTTTTAACCTAAGCTGGTAAGAATAAGCTTAGGGGGTCTTTCATGCAGGTCCCCACATCTGTACCCTAGAGTTCAGAGTGGGGAAGGAACCTTGACAAAGCCATTTCCCTATTTTTCCTGGAGCTTCTCTGCTGAAACCGGGCATGATCCAAAATAATTGAAGCGCTAGCAGGCTGTACTGAAGTTCCTGGAAGGATGCCAAAAGTGATCATCTTCAATTATTTTTGGACCGTTAATCGGCACTTTGATGGTGCACATTGGTTAAATCCCCAGGCTAACTAGTGATTAGGATACACAAGGTGGGGAGTGACTGATCTCATTAGATGGAAGAACCCTACAAGCTGCTAAATCACAAGTCAACTGCTTTGTCATCCCATCTGTGTTTGACAGCAAAGCTGCTGCATTATCATTCTCCAATTAGAAATGTATCTGCTAATTGCAAATGGTGGGAATTTCCTTTTAATTATTATCACTTAGCATTTGTTAAGCATGGTGTAGCTGGAGCTGTACAAGATACAGAGAAGTATGTAGCATCTGTCCCAAGGAGCTTACAAAATAGGCTAACAAACAGGGAATCACTTTTAGGCTTTGTCTACACTGCCAATTGAACGACAAAAGTCTTGTTATTTACAGGTGCTTAAAAAAGCCCCCCCCTAGACCTAAGACAAACGTTTTGCTGCTGCAAGTGACAGTGTAAATGGCTCGTTATCGGCAGGAGCGCTCTCCTGTCAACAACGCAAACCCTGTTCGTAGGGGGAGGAAATATTTTGTCGGCAAAAATGCCAACACACAGTGTTTGCACTGCCCGACTTTTAGCGACATGGCCATGTCTCTAAAAGCCGTGTCATGTAGACAAAGCCTTATGGAGGGACCGAAATGATAATTAGAAGGCGTAACGTGTCAAAAATGCCTGTGGAATACAATCTGGAAGAACACGGTGCTTTCATCTCAGTTGGTCTGAAGAGGCAGTGCGTTTAAGACAAGTATTCTGTTAAACTAACAAACCCATCAGAAATAGGGAATTAATTCTGCTGACGATGATCTATCTATGGTATTTATCAGGCCCTCATCACCATACAATCTGAGCACCTCACAGTCTAAAGTACTGATCCCACAACACCCCTGTGAGGTAGGAAGATATTATTATCCCCATTGTACAGGTGGGAAACCGAGGCGCACAAAGACTGAGACCCTGATCCTCAAAGTTATGTAGGCACCTAACACCCATTGAAATCAATGGAAGGCAGGTGCCTAAATACCTTTGAAGATCCAGGCCTAAGTGATTGGTCTGACGTCACACAGAAGGAGGCCCAGATTAGGGCTTTCATCACGTCCTTCCTCTCATGATGGAGAAGGGCCCCATTCCACTCCCATGAGAGATAATGGCCATACGTTTCTTGGCATTCCATTGACCTCTGTCAGACCCTTGCCCCACCCAGCCACAGAGCGATTATTGGAGGCCGTGCTCTGGAAGAGGTTGTACCGAAGGGGGGCTCAGTAACTGGGGGCTCTACTTCTCGCTCAGAGAAGGTGAGTTGCCCACTGTCTTCCACCCCATTGCTCTGAACTTCTCTTTTGGCATGTGCAGATGGGTCTTACATTGTCCCTGTGCCTTGGCCAGACACATCACCCCAGGAAGCCCCAGCAACAGCACCAGCTGAGGGAGAAGCTGTTGTAGCTTGGTCATGATGCTGAGCAGATATTTATAAACCAGCCCTCTTCCACTGCTGTGGCGTCACGTTTCAGTTGCTGCTTAGCCTACTGAAATGGATCCCTGGAGTATGGACACGAATGAGGTATGGACAGGGCCACACTCTGGGGACATTCGCATGGTTTTCTCTGAACTCCTGCAGGCCCCTGGCTCCCTGCAGGCCCAGCCCCGTGCTGCCAGCATTGCACGCTGGCAGTGAAGTGGGAACCACAGAATCCTGAACAGACGTGCTGGCCCACTAAGGACGCAGGAGCCGCTTTCTGACCAGGAGAGGGCAGACCAGGCTGTGCCACTGACGAATTCTACCCAACTCAGATTTCCTGGCATCTCCAGGCCGCCTTTGCTGCTGCTACCAAACCTGGAGGCTAGTCTATCTGAACGTGAAGCCATGTGCCCCGGTGTATCATCCCGCTGCTGCTAAGAGTAGCAGAGAGGCGCGTTCCTTCTTCCTGGGATATGCATAATGACAAGCCATGTGAGTGATCATTTAGTGGCAGATCCAGCCACATCGCTTGTGCCCTTTCCACGGGTCCTGTGTATGTTCACATCCATCCCAGCGTGCACAGTCCCCCTACGCCATGTTCTAGCATAAGGCCGTATGAATGCTCTCTCCAGTAACATCTCTCCTGTACATTCAGGTACCACTTTCTGGCCAGACTTGTTCTAAGAATCCTGATACCTGCCCAGACACAGTCACCTGTCTCGGGAGGTGATAATTTACAAGCGCAGGCAACGCTGAGGTGAATTTTCCAAGGCCTTTCTAGCTGCCCTCTGAAAAGCCACATCACATGCAGGGGGGGTTAAGAGAGCTTTTTCTCCCCCACTAGAAAATTAGGTTGTGTTGGAGGAGTCATGGTAACAGACCCGATGGCAAACACAACTCAGCTGTCAGCACAGTAGGGGACCGTTGTGTTTCCCATCATGTCACGTGGTTATAGTTAAAAACCTGTCGGAACAACAGCTTTAACCATGACCCACTGACACATTGTTCAACTGAACGGTCTGTGCCGACATGGGCCACAGAGGTGTGTGTTAACATCACTCCTCAGGGTGAATGTCTCATATAGCCTAATTTTCTAGTAAATGCCCATCTTGCCCCACCCTCCACGCCGTCAATGGAGGTTATTGCACTAACAATGGAATAGGATAGAAATCGGAAACCTAGGTACAGCTGAGGCTATGGAACAGTGCAACAGTTGGAGTCAAGCTCATGACTCTGAACATTCCCTGAAATCCCATTTCATGGCACCTGAGCATAAAAACAAAATTATAACAGAGAAATAATCAGCTGCCAGACTGAGCTGCCCTTTGACTACAGCACGGGGTTAGCTGAATGGATCCATCACTTCAAGCTAGGCCTCTACACAGGTTTTCTCCTTAGAACTGCAAATGCAAAATGAATAGCATTCACTCATACTCAGAACTATATTCACTCATGCTCAGGCCTAATTGGTGGACAAAATAATGAAGGGATGAGTTATGCCACCTACCACTCCTTTTATGGGGTCCTTAAAAGAAGAGACTTTGGAGGGGAATGCTCACTACTGTGACACTGGCTGATTGAAAGAAGGGGAAGAAGCAAGCTTTACACCCATGGCTGCTGCCCCTACCATCCCCTAGAACACTGGACCTTCTTAGTCCAAATCCCAGGAGAAGTCCTGACCAGACCAGGCCAGAGGGAGGGAGCCAGCCAGATGACAGCACCCCCTCTAGTGGCTTCAGCTAAATTCTGACCACCACATGGGATCTGAGACTTTGTGTCTCCCCCTTTCCTCTGCCCACCACCGCCATGTATCCTTTTCATTCCCTACCTTATTTCTTCTTCTCTTTCCTATCCCTCTCCTTTTCCTTTCTGTCTAATAAGAATCTGGCTTAGCCAGCCAAGACTATAGATTTTTGCGACACTGCTGTATGCCTGTGATCAGAAAGGCAGTTAAAAGCAATGCCCTGACCAGCCGGATGATGGTACGAGTTTGCCAGGTCTCAGAGTGGCTGATCAGCCCACGTGCTGTGCCTGTGTTTTTCCAGCAGCAAGGCTGCGAGTGAGAGTCAACACCAGAGACAGAAGCTGCATTTTCTATCTTTGCTGTTCTTTCCTCTTCCCTTTGTGTGTGTGTTTCTCTTGTTTGGTCTTAAGAAATAGAATGGGACTTTAACAACAACAGCATCAAAGACAGCTCCAGCCCATTCCAGTGAATTTCATCTCTTTTCTCCAAAGAGGACAGTCATTACCTTCTAAAAGGCTGTCAAATAAGGCTTTTTTCTCCTTCTAAAAACTCTCTCCAGCTAAAGGGAAAGGAACATGGGATACGGTTCAAATAAAAGCCTCACATAATACTTTATATTTCAGATGTGTTAGCTGTTTCCTTTTCTGTATTTTAATAAAAGACTAAAAATGTTTAATGGTGTGTTTGCCATGGTACTAAGCAGGCTGAAGTCTCTGTATATCCAATCCCAAACCTTGTTTAATATGGTTTCATGTTGGTTAGTAAGTGACAGGGTCATGTTACAGACCTTTGACTCTTTGGACCCATTTATTCCATTTAGATTAATGCAACAAACTCCCCTCAGCCTTCTCCTCGATAGATTAAACATGCCTAATTCTATCAAACTTTCCTCCTAGGCCTCATTTTCGAAAACCTCTTATTTTCGTTGCTCTCCTCTGGCCTCGCTCCAATTTGTTCCCGTCTTTCTTCAAGAGGGGTGCCCAAAAGCGGTCACAGTACTCCAGCTGAGGCCTCACTGGTGCTGAATAGAGCAGGACAATTATCTCCCGTGTCTGATATAGGACACTCCTGTTAATATATCCCAGAATGACATTTGCTTTTTTCACAACAGCATCACACTGTTGACTCATTCAGTGTATGATCCAAGATAATCCCCAGATCTCTGTCAGCAGTACTATCACCTAGCCAGTTATTCCCCATTTTGTAGTTATGCATTTGATTTTTCCTTCCTAAGTGTAGCACTTTGCATGTCTTTAATGAATTTCGTCTTGTAGATTTCAGACCAATTCTCTAATTTATCAAGGTCAGTTGGAATTCTATTCCTGTCCTCCCAAGTGCTAGAGACCTCTCCCAGCTTGGTGCCATCGCAAATTTGAAAAGTGTGCTCTCTACTTCATTATCCAAGTCATTCGTGAAAATATTGACTAGTACCAGGGCTGAAATTGTCAAAGAGTATTTCCCAGAGCGCCCCATGGGAGGTGGCAGGGCTTGGGGCATCAGTCTTGCGGGTTTAAAAATATTTATCAGAGCTCTGCTCCAGACAGCTCCAGCTGAATTTAAGCCCTGAATAGTACTGAACCTAGGACAGACCCCTATCAGGCCCCACTAGATACTCCCTCCCAGTTTGACAGTAAACCATTAATAACAACTCTTTGAGTAAGTTTTGCAACCAGTTGTGTACACATCTGATAGTAATTTCATCTAGACCATATTATGTAATTTGCTTATAAAAATGTCATGTCATAATAAAGGTGGAGAAAAGGAAAGACAGTTCACTATTTCAGACTGGAATTTTCAAAAGGCCTAAAGGAGTTAGAAATTCAGTGAGATTTAGGCATCTAAATGCACTTAGGCCCTATTGAAAAGCCCAGCCTACCTGCATCTCTCCAAGTTAAGCTTCAGTGCCAACAGATAGAAGCTGCTCATGCAAAGGTTAGAGGAATTCAGGCCTGATCATTGTTACAGATGTCGAATGGGAGTTACGCTGGCCTAAGTCCATGATTCTAAATATTCATATTCACAAATGCAGATCAGGGAGCACCAGGGTAATGTCATTTCTGACTGGCACAAGGGAAACTCTCCAGAGGGGAGGGGAAGGATGAACTATCCCCCTGCTGACAGTCCTAGGGAAAGGCAGTCTGGCTTCTCGGGCTGTCAGTGTGTGAGAGGAGCATGCCTCACTAGGCACCAATCCAGACCCATACTCACTTGGAGGTGTTTTCAAGTATTGCTTTCACTTCATTCATTTGTTCTTTTCCAAAGTAAACTACAGTGAGGTGAATTCTCCCATCCTGCTCAATGCCCATTTCCCTAGAACAGACATCAAAAAAAGTCATTCATTGCCCTTGGAAGTTTGCTTTCCCAAACAACACCTGCCATCTCTAGCTGGGAACGTAGGATGGTGCTGAACTCTGCAGGCCAAATTCTCTGTTGGTACCACTCCACTGAGATCCTTGCACCAGCCCAGTGAGATCTTTGCAGCCCTTCATTGAGATCCTTGAATCCATCCAGAGCTACACTGGCTCCATTCGAATGAGCTTGCAGGATGGGGCCTAAGATACTTCATAGCTCTGCATTAGCAGGCTATAAATCATCATCTAGTAGTTATCTGAGTTATGGCAGAGCACTACTGGAATAGCCCATCCAGTCACCTGGATGATGGATGGAAAGCCACTGTAGGAAAGCCTGCAATTGTGCGGCAAACTACTAAAGCCAGCAGGTGCTACCTCAGCACCCACGAGGCCGTGAGAGAAGGGGGAATTCAAAGAGGGAAATAAAATCCTGTACCCTCATTTCTATTTCTTCTATATACTAGCATGTCTAGTTATGTCCCTGAAAACTGTGTAAGGAGTATCCACTAAAATTAAACTCTCAAGACAGACCTAAGAAGAGCTCTGTGTGGCTTGAAAGCTTGTCTCTCTCACCAACAGAAGTTAGTCTGATGAAAGATTACCTAACCTGACCCACCTCCATTTCTCTAAGAAAGAGCAAATCATGTGGCCTAAGAATATCTGCATCTGTCAAGATGTGTGTCCTTCTTGGGCAACTACCCAGTTAAGTTATTTGGGTGTCTCTCAATTTTCTTATCAGAATGCAAGGCCCGCCACTGGGCAGGTTATTCTTAGTTCTGACTGGGAGCTACATCTTGATTAAATCCATTCCGGCAATTGCTACACCCATGTTGGGAAAGAAGGCCATAAAGGAAGAGCCTTGATCAAAAGTAACAAGGAGAGAACACTTTTGAGTCCAGGCACATTTCTTATTGCCTTTCCGTCACGGCCTCGACACGCAGTCCAGAGATCATACAAATGACTCTTATTTTCTAGAAACCTTCCTGTGCTACTTAAGGGAGTGAAACTGACACATTCATTGAAGTGGCTCTGGCACCTGCTCTCTCACAGATGGAAATAGCAAGTTTCCGATCGAACGAAACACCTCGTACATGGTGCATCAACTTCAGAAACACTGATGACTGCAATATAACCTTTTCCCTTGGTCTCCACTGCTAAAACTAATTGCTGTTCATGTGAAATCTCTGTTGATCCAAGCAAACGCAAATGGATTTTTTTAATGATAAATTGATGGTTTTATGAAAAAATTTTTTTTTCCACTGGGAAAATCCCTGGTGCTTGCAAAATTGCATCATACTACATAAAAATATCAAGATAGCTATAGATCCATAAAAAGGAACAAACCTGAAATTTTGCATAAATTGTCGAAACTTGCTGGCTCTCTTTGCTAATGGGACTACAATGTTAATGAGTGTGTTGGCCATGTTGAGGTTCTCATTCTTCACTTTCATGATGGGACCAAATGGTCTGAATAAAACGATTCGTCTGAATTCGTGTGATCTGTCTCCTTTGAAAGTCAGCTCATACAACGTGCCTTTGTCTTTTTCTGTTCGGTACATGCCTGTTAGAAGAATATGAAAGAAGGGAAACATTAGTATGGAACTGGATTCCCCAGGAAGAAGTTGCAATATTAGGTTGCTTTTGTAACTTAGACTTAGCAGCAAATAAATGAAACTTCCCCCCCCCCGCACAAAAAAATCAGTCTATGCACCAGTTCTTCCATAGTTTGAAACTAGAACTCAAAATTGACGGGGGACAGTCTCAGATTTTAGGAAGGTGACTTTTGTATCTCCCATAAAAATCCACCCAGATTACAAGTATCTGAGAATCACCATTTGCACACACACAGTAGAGCTTGGTAGATGCTTGCTCCTTAATTTTCAGGATGTTCCAAATGCACACAGCTGCCAGCCACCCCCAAAAACATTGAGTCCACAGGGATGGAAAAGGCAGGGGGATTTTGGAAAGGAGCTCTCCCCACACATTTGATTCCTCCAGCCCCTAGAGAAGTAGGTTCCTGATACTGACAAGTATCTGAAGCTACATTACCAGGTTTCCCCCCCCGGGAGAGTTTTTACTAGACACAGATGAAAAATCCTGTACAGAAAGTGTCCAAGGTCCTGGTAGACACCATCTTCTTTATTATTAAATTGCAGAACCAGGGAGTGAGGAAGTGACTATGGTGAGCTCTCATTTTTGAGATGCTTTCTAGAGACGTGGAAGGTTTATCCCTCCAGGGTAGTAATGTCCATTGGCTCTGAGAGGATGTCACGGAACCCTGCCCTTTGCTTATGAGCAGCAGAGACCTGGAGATTGCTTGGGATGCTCACTGAGGGGATTTCACCCTGGTAAGCAAGGTGACCAAGCATGTCATCATGAAGACCCCCCTGTTGCCACACAGCTGCAACGATCACCACTTTGGCTTCTGAGACCATCCATGGTGCATATGCCTGGCAGCACTGGAGTGCAGGGAACCAGCTGTGAATCTGAGACATCTCTGGTATGACTGAGCTGGTATGACAGTAATGACCTTCAAAACAATGGAGGCCAGGAAATCTCTGGGTGTGGACAGGTGCTAGAGTTGATCTCAGAAACTCTTTCTTGAGGCTAATTCAGAAACTGTTTGAGCCACTTTAGATCTAGGATAAACCTAAAACACCCAGTTTTCCTTGGGGCTAGGAAGTACTTTCAAGTCTGATTATGGCTGAGGTTTTTCAAAGAATCCTTGGGGAAGTTTATGATTCTATGAGTTGGAAGCCCAAGTCCCATTGAAATGCAACCAAAGCTGGGTGTATTACATCCTTAGGCTTCTTGGAAAATTCCAGCTTATTTGTATTGTGGCAGGCCTTTGGCTGGAGTCAGGAGAAAAGTCTTTTTCTGCCAGGATTTTTTCAGGCTCAAAGGCAGACTGCCCCCAAATTGCTTAGGTCCCTTGAATGGTTAGTCCAGAAGCTAGAGTTTGGTAGGTAGTCACATCCCATGAGTGAATGCAGATAGGTCTCGACAGGGGCTCTGTGGGTTTAGCCCCTATATGGATGGAGCCGTGGGCCATGTCACTGAGGCTGCTAATGGCCTGGAGACCTCAGGACAGGTTCCTGTGGATGAGTTGGGTAGGTCTCCACATACCACTGTGGGCATTAGTTGCATTGCTTGCTGTGGTGAATTTCCTGTCTTTACGCCATGCTCTGGGGCATATAGCACCAAACTCATAAAGCCAAAGTGTAATTTTTGATGAACCACAAGGTGATGCTGCTGAACTTATTCTTCACCTGATGTGTCTCAATAAACCCCTATGTATGGTGCCAAAGCACCTGTCTCGCTCCTAACAGCATCAGAATATCATATGGCAATATCCCAATGCTCAGGGGTGTATTATTAGGTTTCTGCAGGAAAGTAAGTTTTTATGTACTTAATGGGTGAAATTCAGCCTGTGCCGAGGAGCCAGCACAAAGCCAATGCACCCCGCAAAGGCCTGTTCCAAGAACTTGTGGGCTGTAGGTTGCCCACAGGCCTTAGAATTCATCCATTAAGAATGAAACCCCCACCCCCACATTGGGTATTTGAGCAAATCACTTTGTCCTACCCAGGTTCATTGGCATTTTAAATATTCTCTCTCAGACCCACTTCTTAAATTCAGTTTGAAAGCCGCAACAAATTAATCCACAGAAGAGTATAATTGGATTTCTCTGCCTCTCTCACAGGAACTCTGGGGGCTAGCAGAATGCACAGTTAAATGCAGGTCTGCGAGAAACCAAGGAAAAGAGGTTTCCTTCTTTTTTGATCTTGGTCCTTATCCAAATGACCATTTCTTGGCACTCTGTTTTCTGACTCCTAGCCAATGTCTGATCCATTATAAATGGTATTTTTGCCTCTTGCCCCCATGACTACTTAGTTTCCTTGACACCCTCTTGTGAGAGACTTTGTTACCAGTTTTTTAAAAGCCCTAAAAGATGACGGTAACTGCTTGTCCTTTATCTCTGATTTTATGGACATGTTCAGAGAATTCTAATAGATTAGTGACGCATGATTTTCTGTGGCAGGAGCTGTACTGGGTTATCCCCATTGTATCATCGTCTAGGTGTTTTATCACTGTACTTTTAATTATAATTTCAGTTAGTTTACTGGGTACAAAAGAATGATTTACTGGCCTATAATACCCTCGATCACCCCAGACCCTTTTTAGAAATAAAGAGTTTCAGCATTTGCTCCCCTCCAGGGTAGGAGCTGATTTCAATGAGAAATTTCATGTTTTTGTTAACAGCTCAACCACTTCATTAAGTTAATAATTTCAAGGTGTGTTTTGATCTATAAAGTCTTGTATAGTTTGGGCCCTGGATATCTTAGAAACTGCCTCTCTTCTCTCTCAGTGCTTTAGCTGACCAGCTGAGATCACCTGAATGGCTTGAGTTTATAGTTCTTGGATATATATGTCTCGGGGGTGGGATTCAGGTAGAATCAATGGAGGTTCTGTGGCTCTGGAATTTCCTTCCTCCGTTATTCTGATGCAGAGTTTGTTGATGTTTTGAGTATGCTGCAAGGTGCATCTATTTATTTAGGCTTTTTCTGAAGGGATGGCTTGAGAGAGAAGGCTTTAATTAGGAATCACAGGGGAAGTGGTCCTTTAGTGTCTGTTTTTTTTCTTTAGTTTTTAAACATTATGTTAATTGGTTTGGTTTTTAAAATCTTGACTGTGCATCTAGTGAGACACTCATAGCACATTGCATACATTTGAAAAATAGATACTTGTAATAGCAAAGAAGGCTTACATTAGATTGTTTAATACAGTTTAGCCATCTAAAATTTTCCATTAGATCTTTGCATGCTTTTCTACTCCAGCCAAACAGTAACTATCCTGTTATTTGTTTTCCCTGGGTAAGCAGTTCACTAATATGGAAAGAAGGGTGCTTTATCATGCAACTAGATGCCAATTTTCCTATCTCATTATTGTTGTTGTTTATGACTTGTATTACAGTAGAACCTACAGGCCCCAGCAGAAACCAGGGCCCCATTGTGTTAGGTGCTGTACACAGTAAAACACATCCTGCTATCAAGGAGTTTACAATCTAAGCTCCCACATCCTGCAAAAATTATGCATGAGCGTAGTTCTGTTGAAGCCAATATCACTAATCAGAGTGTGTTAAATTAAGCTCAATGCATGATTCTTTGCAGGATTAGGGCATAAACAGATGAAAGAAATATGATTCCCACTTTATAGCTGGGAAATCGAGTCACAATCTAGTGATGTAAACACATCACCACCCTTCTGCTTCAGTACTAAGACTCCTTGAATTCTCTGAGGAATTCCTTCATTGTCATTACCATGCCTAAAACCATCAAAAACCTTTTTAACAAGTTCTGTGACTCAAAAGTGTACGTCAAGTGGTTTGAACTTACTGAAAATGAGCTGTGCCTACAAACAAGTCTTGCTAAAAGAAATTGCTTTAAAAGTTTCCCCAAGAAAGTACCAAGTTTTGTTAAATTTAGATAGGAGCTATGATATCTGAACAGGATAATCTGTTATTTTTGCTGCTATCAATACATTAACTAGTTTCAGAATGTCCACTGGTTTCCAAAGCAGCATGTATGAGATTTGCCAGAATGCTTGGAGTAATCTGCCAAAGCAAATTAGTCCCAGGTTTTTCAAGACAAAGGATTTGCCACTTTGTTAAACACAGGGGCTCAGGGAAGAGTCTTGGAAGCCTCATTTGGACTGGTCAAACAGGAGCTTGGGGGGGGAAGGAGCGGGAGAGAAACTGGAATCTAATGGGAAACAGATGGGAAGATGAAAAAAATCGGAATAGTGGGTTGTGTGAAGCTAGGACAGTGGAGAAAAATATCAGAGAGTTTATGTGAACTAACCGTGCAGACACGCTGTGTAAGTGGAAAGGACCTGCTCTCTGTACTGTAGCTCAGACAGACTTGCTTTCGTTCTAATAGCTAATAGTCAGGGTGCTGTCTTCCAGGGCTAACCCCAATACAATCACAGAATCCTAACAAAATAACTTCAACACAAGAAAGTTATACCCCCAGTTCAGCAAAGCACTTAAAAATGGGCTTAAGCCCTACTGATATCAATGGAAACATGCTTGGCTTTACTTTTCTCTGGACCTAGGCTTACTCCTCTTACTGTCGCATGCCCTCGGAGCCATAACTGGTTTTGTTGTAGCTTACATTTCTCCCTACAATCTCAAATGTTTTCAGAACGTATATTAACCTTACATATGTTCTTCCTCACACGTTCCCTCAACTCACTGCTAGCTAGAGAAGATTCCACTCCCTTCAGGCAGAAACTCACTCCTTTATAAGAGTCCCAAAGGTGTTTGTGATGCATTTTCACTAGCTCACCCTGCCTTCTCATCTGTTCTAGTGTGAGCTCAGATGTTAATCTGACTTGCCGGAGACTTTCTTGTTTAAAATCCCAACTACTAGACAATCACTTATGCCCTTTCTGACTGAGGACAAAGTCACAATGCTCTGCTTATTCAGCAAGTGCATTTTTAAGGGGTTCTGGGCTTTTTGTGGGTCTCCGCCCCCTTTGATAAAAGCATGTCCATTGAGTTACTAGTACTTCTTTTGGACCAAAGCGCTCACACTGTTTTAGGATGGTGTCATAGCTATTCTTAGCTACTTCCTCCCAGAAGGTGAATGATTTATAAATATTTTCAGTTTCACTACCCACTGCGCAAATTAACAAGCTGACCTGAATTTTGGCCTGCCCTACTGAGCAACAGGTTTCTCATTAACTCATATTGGCTGAACTCACTGTGGCCCTATGGGAAGATGCCTTTGCATGCTTATGCTACACACATTAAAAGGTTTATGATCTGTATGGTAACTTTCACTGTCTCCTCTTAGCACTCCAAAACATGGCAGAAAACCAATAAACACAAGAGAAAAAGATAGAGAATTATAACAAGCAGACATGAGTCCCTGTGTGAAAAGAGGAGTATTGCAGACAGCAGCTACAAGGCTAAATTACTAGCAGACGAGAGGAGGTGTGGTTCTCTTTAATTTTTGAACAAGAAAAATGGAAAATTTCAACCCCTGCCAAATATCGCTACTGAAGTCAAACTGGACTTTTGGAAAGTATTCTCAGGCTACAGCAAAGCTGCAGAGAAGGAGTTTAAACTCAGAAACACCAGGAAGTAGTGTCGCTTGCAGATTCCAAACACAAGTGGTTCTGTCTAAAACTGAGGAGGAGGAGGCTGTACTGATTTATTTTAAAACATCCAAACCATGCAGCAGAAACATTTCCATCAAATGCTTTAATTTAATGAGCTGCTTGGACAAACTCTCTCCTTCAGTAAAGCACATGAAATATGAAAGAGGAGAGGGAATGAACTAAGACATCCTGATGAAGTTATCACCTTTCACCACAGAAGGCAAGGAATTGCTGTAAATCATTGCTTGGGTCCTGTGTGGCCAACAAAGGTGACTGATACCAGCTGTAAAAACAGCTCTCAAGAGTCAATGGATCAAGGTTTCTTTAATGATGTGTCATTAAGGCCCATATTCAGCAAAGTGCCTAAATCAGTAGCATTTAAGCATGTGCTTCGCTGAATCTGGGCCTACATAACCTAGAGAAAGTCAAGGGGTGAAACCCTGGCCCTATTGAAACAAATGGCAAAATTCCCAGTGACTTCAATGGGGGGGGGGCAGGATTTCCCCCATGGCATCCAGAGGCCAGAGCACAAGAGTCAGACTCAGGAACCCTGAATTCTAATCCTGGATCTAACACCAATTCACCCTATTGCCTTGGGCAACATTGAAGTATCTGCCTCCATTTGCCCTGCTGTCAGGCAGGGAGAACCACCCCTCCAACCCTGCCACAGACGGTGCTGAGATGGTTCATTCCTTGGTGTTTCTGAAGCCGTTTGAAGACGAAAAAAGTTAAATGTCATTATCAGTGCAATAATGGGCTAGATTCACCGGCAAGCTCCACCTGCTTTGAATTGCTCCAGAGACACAAAGCAGCTATAAACCTGGCTTAACTGGCCACTTAAACCCGGTTCACCCCTGCTTTGTGCAGCCAGAGTGGCACTGAGCAGTGAGAACGTACCAATGAACCTAGCCGGTTATTGAAGTCTCCTGTGGGCTGTAGCACCAGCAAGGTCTGCTGTCTCCAAATCACGTTCTGTAGCAAGGCACTCTAAAATGAAATGGAATGGTGGCACACCAGCTCCCCTCCCCTGTCCCCTTTAAGAGATATAGGACCACTGATTTTTGGGCAGCTTGAATTTTTTTTCATTCTCCAAGGATGAAAGAAAAAAAAAAAAAGGAGAGAGAGAGAGACGGGAGATATCAGGGACTTTCCAAGTAGTTCTGCACACAAATTTGCTCTCAGTCAGCCCTGACTGCTCCATTTGTGCAGCCAAGCCAGGTCCCAGAACTAACCTGGAGTAGTGATTTGGTGCTGGAGATGCAGGCTATCATGCTGCTGTCTTGCTAGGAAGCAGGAAGAAAAGGGTTTTTTCACCCCTGGGCTCCTGCCACTGAGAAATGGCATGGTCAGTGGGCTCATTCACGGCTTAGCTAGGACAATGAATGATGCTACCAGTACAGACACTCTCATTACTTGCTGTGGGTTTGAGTCTGCTCTGAGGGAGCCTTCCTGATCTTACACAGCCTGCACGGAGGCCAAGCAAACCTGCACCAATCAAACATGACACTGCCCAAAGGGGAGAAATCCACCTCTGAGCAGGGAGCCAGCACAAGGCCTAGGCCTAGCTGAGTCTCACACATTACACCCCTGCAACTGGCCCTGTCCCTCTGAGGTGACTTCAGAGTGGCCTTATACCATCGCTTTGCGTAGCACGGTGGGGTCCTGGCCCAGGGCTGGGATTCTTGGGTGCTCCAGTAACACAAATAAATAATAGCTCATTACTAATCATCTCCCCCTCCCCAATAGCGAGGCAGTTCCCCTGCAGCTTTAGCATGCTCCGTAATTCAAGGTAACCACTGATATGCCATAAATAAGCCAGTCAACTGATCTCCGGCAGGCACAAAATGGGTTTGCTTCCCAGGATATCAGTGGAGCTGCACCTATTCACATCAGCAGAGACTCTGGCCCATTGCCTGGATCACCTCTAGTAGCCGGTCTGAATTTTTATACTGATAGTCATTTTTGGCGAAACAGTTTCATGATGTTTTGTTCTAACCTATCCCAAGAATACGCTGGCTCTCGGTTTCTCATTTTCTATACGTTCTCTCATGTACACTAGAAGAACCCTATTACTGAAATCTAGCTATTGCGGTGTTTGCACAGCTCCTAGAGCAGTGGAGTCCTGTCCATGGCTGGAGCTCCCAGGCATTAGAGTAATACAAAGAATAAATCATCATCATATATTTATATTCTTAAACAATAGGCTGGGGATCTGGAGGGTGCAGGGTGAGAAACAAGCAACTCAAGGTACGTCTACCCGTATGGCGGCCCGTAGAGTATGGACACCGCACTCCCAGCAAGCATGGGTATAAATAGCACTGGAGACAGTGAGCTAGGGCTTACGTGACTACCGTAGAGTAGAGCAGAGTGCCCTATATGCCTCAACCCCAAGGTATATATCCTACACAGTGCTCTGCAAGCCCAAACAGTGCCTCCCACAGCTACATAGCTATGTTTAGCAGTGTAGCATCTCACTGCCTCTCCGCTGCTGGAGCCTTTCCCTGTCGCAGTGAGAGACTCTGGCACCAGGAAAAGGCTCCGGCAGTGGGGAAAGGGCTCTGGCTGGGGGCAAGCAGTGGGGAAAGGGCTCTGGCTGGGGGCAAGCAGTGGGGAAAGACTTTGGCAGTGGGGAGGCAGCTGGGAAAGTAACAACTGACCAGTGACTAAAGCAGAGATGGTTTGTCTCCACCATCCCAGAGAACGCGTTAGTCCCACCTTTGCTAATCGAGATCAGATGAAGAAAGCATCCCTTAGTACCCAAAGGCTGTAGGGTTCATAAGCTATTCAGCCAAGAGGCAGGGACCCCACAAAGGTGCTCTTGAATCTGCATTCCTGTCCGGCAAGATGCAGTGACTGAGAGTGGTCCCTCTGGAAAAGGCAGGCATGTAGCACTCTCAGCAAATGTCAGCTAGAAGGCTGCAGCCGAAATGCCAGAAGAGCAAGGAGATAAATTTCCTCCTTTATCTTAAATTCAGCTGGATTAATTAGCCATGCATCTTAAATCTCCTTTACAGCTACTGGCATCAGACAGAAAAAGGGGAATGCAGGCACACGAAGAAAGTGAATCCAGGGCTACTGTATTACCAGTGATGAGGTTGCTTTCTAGCACTGCTAACTCTTCTTTTTTCTACCATGCCTCATGGTCAACATAACATGCAGTGACATGCAAAGTCAGCAAAGAGGCCTAGGACCGAATGGGGAGAGACATTCGGACAAATGCACCACGAAATTTGGCTAACCATGGCACCATGGTGATCCACGTTCATTAGCTCTCAATAGTCGCTGGGACACTGCACCCCATATTCTTCACAGTGATATTATTATAATATAATTATGACATCGTCATCCAAAATACGTCAACACCTTTCAGAATAGAAACGCCCTTAATATTACCCCTGATCTCTAGAGGTAGCCCTTCAGGTCAGGGGTGAGGCACTTTGGCTGGGGATAGCACTGGGAAGCCGTGGCTGAAGCTGCCTGAACTGTGTGTGTTCTGTGGATAGACAGAGGATGGGCAGACGCCCATGTGGTAACACCAGAGACCTTCACCAGCACCAAACTCCCGCATCAACAAGGAGTCCTGTTCCCACAGGTACAAACCTTCTATGAAGTCCGAGGCTGCGTACATGTGATGGTTTGTGTTGCTATCACTGTTTTGGCTGTTTAAAGTTTCCAGGGCCAACTCAATAGCCTCCGCTAGCTCGTCCCGCTTGTCCTTCCTCACGGGTTTCTCCTCGGGGTGGCGTGTCAGCCCTGTCTCCAGCTGATACACCTTCTGCAGGGTGAAACTCTCGAAGGGCACAGCCGCGTACTCCGTGGGCAACTTGGCGCCGGCGTGCACCTCAGCTCTGTCTATTTGGGAGCGCAGGAACTCCAGCAGGTCAGCGGGGGTCTTCTCTGGGTTGCTGTGCTCCAGCCCCGGGCCCAGCGAGTCCGTGTAATGGTCCTGCAGGCTCTTCAGCTGCTCGCTCCGCTCCTGCAGCTCATCCTTCAGCTGCGCGATTTGCTTCTTGAGGCTGTTGATGTAATTGTGGTGCTGCTCCTCCCGCTCCTGCAGAATGGCCTGGTACCCCTCCTTTCCTGTTGGGCTGTTGGCCCTGGGGAATGCAAGCTGCTCATCGATGCCCTTCGGCGTACAGGCCAACATGTAGAGGACGGACACGGCAGAGCAGAGCACCACAAGCAGAACGACCATTCGCGGGAGCCAGGCACTCAGCCCTCGCCGAACCATCATCTCTCCGGGAGCAGGTGTGGGTACGTCAGCACCTACATCGCTGTGCGTGTCCCAACAGTAACCCTAAACAGATGCATGTACGTGCATGAGTGGGTTTCGCAGCTTCCTTCTAAAGTGCTTGCTCCCCTCGGGTATCAGGTGCAGCCTCACGTGTACTTGGCAGTGCTAAGAGCCCAGCTGCAAAGGAGACGCTGTGAGCCGAGTGACACCAGCCACTCCCCACAGTCACTCCCATTGTTATCTTATCAGCTTGCAGTAGTCGGCAAAGGGTGACCTGAAAGACAAGCAACAAAGACCAGTTATGGATCCATATGCTACTCAGTGGTCGAGAATGGACGAGGGCTGTAAGTGTGCACACGTGCAGTAGCATTTCCTACTGTACCTTGTAGAGTTGCCTAAGCAGCGCAGAATGCTGTGTCGTACTCTTCACCTGTGGACAATGCTAAATCTGTGAGGTGCTAAGGTGCTGGCCCTGGAAATCGTGTACACATGCGGTATCTTGAGATTCCCCCCACTGCAGCATGGGGCATGGATCACCAGCTAGGATTATCTGAGCAGGTCTCACCTCATGGGTTCCCTGCCATCCAGGGGCCTCGGGCATTGGTTGCACCTTGGTCTCTCCTGTTCTCTGTCTCCTGAAGACTAAACTGCTTTAGTTTAACCAAAAAGTCACCCTCAACACAGGGTTAGCTGGGTGGAATGTAATGGCCTGTGATGTGCAGGTCAGAGTAGATGAGCTGATGAGCTCGAAGCCCCTTCTGGTGTTAACCTCTATGAAACTTTAGACACACCGAGTAGTCCCAGTTAAAGCACACTAGGGAACTCTTAGTGCGTGCTAGCAGGGTCCACACAGGCCAGTTAGTGTGCAACACGCTGGTGCTCTTTAGTAGTGAGCCTTGTTGTACCATGGAGACAAGTCCACTGACTGTGGACAAGAGGTCTGGGCCTAAAAGTCTACTAAATCCTACAAACACTTCAGGAAGCCTACAGCGGCCATCTCATGGCCAGATTTTCAAACAAGCACAAATTCACATTTTCAAGTCCCCAGCACCCACAGTTGGCACCAGATTTCCAAACAAGCTTAGCTCCGACACTGGTTCCTAATTAAGATGTTCAAAGGGGCTCAGCACCTAGCAGACCCCACTGCGATATGTGTGGCCAGATTTTATGTGCAGGGCACAGAGTATTTTCAACAGCAAGGCTTGCAGCTCTAGTGTCACTTGTAGCATTCTGCAGTGTCTAGGGGAAATTGTCTAAGTAAATAGTGGAGGCATCTTTTGATTATTTTGTTCTTTAAAAAAAATAATCCTAGGAAATGCTATACAAAAAACCATGTGACGAGACGATTACGGATGGGACTTTCAGACTCATTCCGTGATGGCCCAACTCTGCTGCTACTGAAGTATTTTATCATTGACTTCACTGGGAGCAGAGTGGAAAGCTATTGAAAAAAGTCCACTCTACATTTGCATTGTTAAGCTCTCAGAAGTCATGAAATCTAAGTTAGCCTTACCCCTACCCCCTTGCATGTCTGCCTTGTGGTATGGTCTTCAGTTACTTGCAGCTGCATCAGTCTAGCTACAAATATCCCCACAATGACAGGCCCCAAGATAAACATATTTTACTCATGAGAATAATACAAACTTCTGGGGCCATTGCTGGGTCTTGACCCAAAGCCAATTGTAAACAATGGGGTTCTTTCTACAGACTTCAACGGGCTTTGGATCAGGCCACTACATATAATGGAGGTGGGGACAAGGAGGTAGGAACAGACTTTAAGGGACAATGAGTAAAAAGCTGTGGACGTGAGTTTCATACCTCATAAAGTTTAAGACCAAAGGGACCATCAGATCATCTAGTCAGGAGGTTCCTAGTCTAACCTCCTGCATATCACAGCCTATAAACCATTACCTTTCATCCTCATCTCTCTATATTAAACCCAAAGGATTTAGTTAGACAAAAACATTTCAGTCCTCAGGAAACTAAATTGTGTGCCGCAGACAGAAGAGGAGGGGTCAAGGTGCCACCAAGGCCCAAGGTCCCCGCAACAGGGAACGGACTGAGATATGCCCAGAAGATGCCAACAGGTGATCCATACCCCATGCTACAGATGAAGGAGGGAAAACCTCCCCCAAAAGGTTCCTGCCAATCTGATCTGAGGGGGGTCACCTAAAAGAGCTAGTCACACACATTCTTCTCTTAAATAATGGAGGAAGAAGCTATAGGTTCAAGATGACTTTCAGCAGGCTGAGTTTATGAACTGTTTGCTCAAGCCATCTTCCACACTATCATTCCCAGATAGAAAGCAGATGGGAAGGTTGTGAAATTGTCTTGCAAGCACAGCCACAAAGAAAATACACAAGAGCTACTTGTAGCATGAACCTTGGTTTTCCATCCCTCTATTGTTCCTGGTGACTTGTACTACAGCAATTCTCCACTGAAATGACTGGCCCTTTAGTTTTGATCAGTGTTTAACAGCTGTGCGGTGTCACTTAGGCATGTGGGTTTGTTTGCAGGGAAAGCTATAAAAAATACAGCTCTACTTTTTAAGTGACACTGAACTGCTGATAAACTATTTATAAGATTTCCCAAAAAATGCCAGTGATTTCAACGGAGAATGGTTGCAATAGACAAAAATATTCAAAGCAGCAGAAAGAGCACAGAGAGGAGCTTGAAGATCAAACTCTACTTGCCTTTTCTCAATGATCTTTTCTCAAGAGCAGCTCACCCAGCTCCAGCTAATCCTTACTTGGTCATAATCACCTCTTCTTCAATTGACTTCCCGTCACTCATACTGAAAATGCACATACTGTACTAGGTGCTGTCAACATGGTAACACCTCTTCATTCCTTTCACATTTGTCAACTGCCTACCTCTTCAATTTGCCTTTTGTTCTGCGAAAGGCTGTAGCACAGCTGCTTCTCACAGATGCGCTGTGAAAGCAGGTCTCCTGAAATGCAAGGGATCTATTCAAGGCACAGAAATTAATTTGGGCATTTTTAGCTCTCGAATGTATAAGGCCAAAGGACTGCAAGAAGGGAGTGGGCAGTGAGGCAAGGGGCAGGAAGTGGTAGGATGTAGTACATAAACTGCTGTGTACGTATGCTTCACTTCGCACAATCAGTCCATTGACCGCATTGGCATACGCTGAACTTTAGTGAAAGGATTAGTTGTGCTAACAGAGCGTAAACCGAAATTACATCTCCATGTCTTAGATAAACACACCCTTTTAGTTCTCAAAGAGGCATCAGGCTAGGGCTTTGATTAAAGAGCTCTTCCAGTGTTGACCCTCCAATACATATCTATAGCTATGCTTGCTCAAACATACAGCTCTTTGTCTAGGGGGTCCCCTCCTCCCTGGTCGCCTTTTTCTGGATTTTTTAAATCTCATTTGTCAAACATCTATCTCTAAATGCACTTCAAGGGCACTGTATGGTCTGACTGCTTTGTTCACTCAATAGCAAGAGAGAAATGGATGCTGTGGGAAGGCCACCATGGTATCACCGGTTTCAGAGTAACAGCCGTGTTAGTCTGTATTCGCAAAAAGAAAAAGGAGTACTTGTGGCACCTTAGAGACTAACCAATTTATTTGAGCATAAGCTTTCGTGAGCTACATCCGATGTGAGCTGCATCCGATGAAGTGAGCTGTAGCTCACGAAAGCTCATGCTCAAATAAATTGGTTAGTCTCTAAGGTGCCACAAGTCCTCCTTTTCTTCATGGTATCACCGTGACCTGTGCCGTATGGGAGTGTGTGTGTGTGTGTGTGTGTGTGTGGTGGTGATGAGACGGACGGGACACGACTGTCCTCTATCACTCACAACGTGTCACATCTGCTCATTTAAATGTATCAACTCCCTGGATAAGCTCAACTTCTTGAGCAGCCCTATTAGATCAGTCAAGGGCTGCAGGCTACAAGCTCTATTTCTGCTGCCTTGCTTGCATAGCTGGCAGCAGGAAATGAAACGAGCATCCACCCACTTGTCTCTGTGACAGGGTACCCTTTACTGGGCAGCAGCCCTCAGGCTTAGAGCAGGAGCTCTGGGGGGATCTCTAGGAGGACAAGACATGTAGCAGATTACAGAATATGGAGAGTCTCTAGCTGGGGAAACAGTCAGGTGACCCTGAGTGCAGGCCTCAAGGACCCCAGGAATCAATCGCGGAAGGGTCACCCTCTCTCACTAATGGGAGCAGCAACGTCTCCAGTGCGTGCAGCGATAACACACACATATGGACAGGAGGAACACAGAGGGTAGCCAGTCCTCCCCACCCCTGCAATCACACCTCTGACTGCAGTGTAGACATACGCTTAGACATGTAGGGCCAGATCCTCAGCAGGTGTAAATAAGAGGAGCACCACGGATTTCATTGGCGCTTTGCAAATTTGTACCAGCTGGGGGCCTGGGCTGCAGCACACATGTGCACTGCAATCTCAGGTTTTCCATAAAATGACCTAAGAATGCCTGTGTGTTCTGTGGTGCTCAATAGCTAATTGTATTAAGAACTTGTGATTCCGGCAGATCAGGTGCCAGCTCATGCCAAAGCCCCAGGCCAATTTACTTGTGTATTAGTATAGATTAAAGTGATTGTTTAATGTATAGGAGTGTATTTGGTGTTTAAACTTCAAGAAAACTAATGGGATGTTACTGGCATTGTTTTCATGTATCTATATCCCGTTATAATGTAATAGCACACACTTACACTGTGTACACCCCTGTAACTAAATAACCTACCAATCAAGGAAGAAGCCTTGTGGAATCCAAATGAAGAATTTTAACAGAAAAGTGCTAATTTCAAAACAAGTGAGGATTGGAGGTCAAAGACTCTAAAGATAGGTTTCAGAGTAGCAGCCATGTTAGTCTGTATCTGCAAAAAGAAAAAGGAGGACTTGTGGCACCTTAGAGACTAACAAATGCATTCCTCCCTCTCCGTCATCAAAGGAAGAGCCCACGTGGGTAGTGACCCTGTCAGCTTGTTTTCTGTGCGTAGAAGCTATAAGAATGGATTCAGGGAAAAACGCTTCATCTCTGGACAGTTTGGATTCTAACTGAACGAGAAGACAAGAGATCCACAGGGTTATTCTGGGTAGTCCTGAGAGACTTTTGGGAAACTGGCAGATTACTACATCTCTGCTACGATTTGGAATTATGGATTGTGACTCACCTCTACATATATTTTACCTGCTTTAATCTCTCAATAACTCTTATTTCCTTTTCTTAGCTAATAAAACGTTAGTTTACTATAGAATTGGCTACCAGCATCGTCTTCAGTGTAAGATCTAGGGTACCAGTTGATCTGAGGTAAGTGGCTGGTCTCTTGAGACTGGAAGCAACCAAATATGGTGTGATTTTTGGTGTAAGTAACCATTTTTCACACAGTCCAGCTTGCCTGGAGGGCAAGATAGACCTGAGAGTCTAAGGGACTACCTGACTCCATGGTAAGACTGTGACAGTGATCCAGGAGTTTAGATATCACCAAGTCAGTAGCAAATGTAATTACAGAGTACACTATCAGTTTGGGGTGTCTGCCCTGTTTCTGGCAGTCTGCCCTGAGGTAGGCACTCTCGGTGGTGAGCCACTCCAGACAGCACGACAGTAGTATTAGTCTATCTGAAGCAAGAAGCGCTAATGAAACCCTATTGATCATGGCTTCTCAATGAAAGTATTGATGCTCTAATTTAATTTAACCCAATATATGCAGGAACATTTCCCCTATTACTCTGTCCTGTTAACCTAGACCCGGAAGAGGTTGCTTCAGCACAGTTTACTGGATGTTTTTCATATACTTTGCATGCCATACACAGAGCAGTGCACAGTGGCACTGCTCTCAGCAGAGGGCCAGATGCGGTCACCCTCCCCACATGAGTAGGGCCTTATATTGCAAATAGCCTCACTATAGTCAATGGGTCTGTTAGTGCCACAAGGCACTGCTTAGCAGCAGAATCTGGGCCACATTTTGTTTCCATGGAATTCTGGGTAATACACCCTCCCACCCCCCGCTGCTTCCTTCCAGCATTTGGTGTTTTAGAAGCATTTCAAAGAACAAGGGATTTGTCTCAGGAGGTTAAAAATGATGTAGCAAGCCAGGCATTTCAGATCTGCATTTTGGCTCCAAATACCAACCACAGAATCACAGAAAGAAAAACAAACTGAGAACTACATGCCAAACCCTCTGCTACGGGGTAGAGTGGACGGCCACAGCCCTGCTGTCCCCAAACAGTGCAAGGACCTTCTGCAGGACTGTGTGGGCCCGGAGGGGTGTTCTAGGGATGGAAATAGGAGGGCAGCTTGACTTCCTTCCCTCCACAGAAAGCAGGATTCCCAGTGGAAATCTGAGTGGGACTTACTGCTGGAGGGGACAGCTAGGTCTCAGGAGCATGAAACAGAGTCAATGGCAGCTCCAAAGAGGGCCAGAGTGCCACACAGAGCCGATGGCTATCCCTGGAACAGGCTGGAGGCTGAGAGATTCTGCATGGCTTTCCCAGCAGATATACTGGGACTGTCCACAACCTCTCCACAACTCCTTTCCCATGAGAGGCACAAACGCCTGTAATTCCACAAGTTTGGGGTACATGTTATGCCCTCCGGCGAGCAGGATCCTCTCAGTTTAGACTGTGAGCTCCTTGGGGCAGAGACCTGGCGTACAGCCTAGCACAAAGGGGCCCTCATCAGGCTCTCTAGGCACTACTGCACTATAAAGAATAGTGATTTATCACATGACCTAGTGTTATCACTGCGAAGCTGTCAAGTCAGCCCAGAGGAAAATGCTGTCAGTGAAACTGTAGCTGTTCCACTGAAGATCCAATGACATATGGAACACTATCTGCAGGACAGACTCCCAGCCCCTGGGACACAGAGAATGGTAAATATTTTAACAGTCTCCACAGGGTAATTCCTACAGTGACTGCCGCTCACACCACAGCTCTCGGGCCCTGGCGGCTCCACCAGCGTGCCAAGCAACTGCTTCTAGTCTCTCGATTTATCCCCCTAAAGCGTCCAAAATCCTGGTAAAAGGACTCAGGATGAGAGAAGCTGTGTGTGTGTGTGGGGGGGGGGGGGGGTGTTTGAGAGACCTTGACCTATGAACGGCATACGTCAGTATCTATGAGTAAAAAAAGATCAGAAAGGAAGTGAGAATGCCCCCCAACTCCCAGCTCGTGTCACTCAGCCAAACTTCCAGTGCTAGGACTGTATTGTACTCTGAACTGAAGCACATGGCATTTTGCTTGAACTTTTAAAAAATTCTAACAAAGTGCAGCTGTTCAATGCACAGTGCCCATATGCAAAATGGAGCCAGCGCGGTACTTATGGAGTGAGGTGCTACCCACTATGAGTAAGGGGTCCAGAATCAGACCTCTGGGAGCAAAGAACATAAACATACCTTCACTGGGTGAGAAAACCTTCTGAAAATCTTTACAGACTTCTTCTAACTGGCTGGCCAGGGATTTCCCCCCAAGTCTCTTCCAAGGGAGTCCTGTCTTTCTTGTCTGCCTTGTCTAAACTGTCTGTCCAGAGGTGAGGGGTAGGAATTTGAATGGAAGACAGGGGAAAGAAGGCAACCCTTTGATAAATTTACTGTATCCTCATGCTCCTCCTTCAGATCCTTCCTTACAGAGGGACTCCTTGTGTATCAATCCCCTTACTTATAATGTCTATGCAGCTTCTCCTTCTTGAACTATTTCCCCATGAATCCTCTTTGTCTGAGTTACAACGCAAGCACTTTGGCACAGGGACAGATCCTCAGCTAGTGTAAATCAGCATGGTTTCATTGACATCAGCGAGCTACAGCTTTACATTAGCTGAGGACCCGGCCCTTTCTCCTAGTGTGCGATCTATAAAAGCCCCATATGCATTTATGAAACTATACAGAATGGTTATGGACCATAACTAACTAACTAATATGGTTAATTTGCGTAACATGAACATGCAGCACAGAACATTTGCCATCACAATGTAAAATGAAAGCTCCCCCACACCTCTTAAAAAGTGTTTTCTCGGTTGTTCCAGGTTTTTTGTTTTTTGGTCTGACTGCAGGCAATAATTTAAAAAAAGTAAGAAGTCTCTTTTCTATCCCATATTTCGTTTTCTGAGAGGTTTGTCCCTGGAGCAATAATTGCTCTATTCACAAAGCAGTAGGACATGTTAGATGAGGGGTACAAAGTTACTAAAATAAATTATGCACAAGAAACCTGGTCTCTTAGTGACACACAGCCCTGATCCCCTGAACACTTCAAACTCTACCACACTTAGTCTGCAATCACAGAGCACTGAAATGCAGATAAAGGCTAGTTATGAAAATTACCTGTCCAGAATCGAAGTATAAATAGCACATACCATACCCTTGGAGAAAAGAGAAAAACTTACTGTATAGAGACTTCTTTAATCTTTGGAGCCCGAGTTCTTCACCAAAGAAACTATGCACTGCCCTTCGTAACCCCAAGGAGACAGAGAAGTCACTGCTTGTGCCTGTGTGTTAAAATGCTCTCTGTAACTGACTCCTCCCACAGAGAGACAATTACTTTGTTTTCTTCCTATAAGTGACAGTTAAGGTTGGGTCTTTTCCTCCCAAATAAAGATATAATGTGGTTCTTAAAACAATCGAAAAATCCCCACAAGTGTGTCCTTGACCATGCAAGTATTATCGTGGGGTTTTGTCCAGAGACGAAACTGGAAGTAAAGACAGTGGTTTTAAATTCAACATACTGCAATGGGTTTCTAATTCTGAGAGACACAAAAAGTCAGTGTAGAACACGCTGCTTTTCCTTCCATCAATACTCTTTATATCCTTGCGCTACTAATTTAATTGGTTTCCCATTAGTGAGATAGGGCTGTAACTTTATCTTGACTGCATTGTCTGCTACAGAGTTGCAGAGGAGGTTATAGTTCTGAGGCCAGGAGCATACTCTGCTCTGATTAGATTCAGCCTAAATGTTTCTTGAAACAATTCTCTGGCACAGGCAGCAAAGGGGCAAAGGTGCTACCATTCTGGACATCCTTCAATAAACAAGCTGTTTTTAATATCAAAAACATTTTTCACAAGAAAAGCAAAATATACTATTCCCAGGGGGAAAAAAAAAAAAGCTTTGTTATTCTTTCTATTACAGAACATCAGTGAAAGATCAGGCCCTCTGCGTGCTAGGCACCGTACAGGTAGTTAACAAAGAGGACAGTCCCTGCCCCAATGATCTTACGATCTAGGTAGATTTTTGTTCGCAGCATCTACTTTGTCTGGATAAAACAACATTATTAGAATGTTGAAAGGCAAACAAGTGTGAAAGTCAAGCCATTCAAAATTAAGGCTAAGAAAAACAAAGGCTTAGGGGGAGATGATTCAAACCCTAACCAGACCACTCCAAAAACAGAAAGTTTTTCCATTTAGATGCTGTGTGTGGTCCCTCCACCCCAAATAATTCAACATGCCTGTTACTATACAAAATGAGCTATTATTTTATCTTAACAACACCCTCCAGATTATACCCTTCACACCAGAATGCTGCCATTTGTAAAGGACTCAGCAGTTTTTCGCAGCTCAAAGCACAGACAGTTGGGCACATCCACAATCATCAGGTTGAACTGTGGTCAAGGCACCTGGATTTTCACCCTGCATTCACACTATCGCTCTCTAAACTCACTGAGCTTCAGTGCCCACTCGATATGTCCCCCCATAAGTCTCAACACCTCTTCTTGCCTGCTGCATTTTGGAAGATTTTCAACAGGCATCGTTTGAAGGCGTTCTTTTAAGAGAATTGTGGGAGAAAGAGGTCAAACTCCTACCTCCCACCCCCAGGAAACACCATAATTCCCTAAGGTGTTTCTTAGGAATTGCCTGGCATTTGCACCATTTCCAAGCTGTTTTTGCAACATGGAGGAAGTTAGGAGGAACACTGCTCACACTGGAAAAACTAAGCCTTAGCCAGCTTTCTCCCACCTAATAAGCCATGGACAGCTGAAAACCAGAGAATCCCAACACAGCCCACTCCATGTAGTGCTCTGTTCCCTTCAGGTGCAGGCCAAGCCACAGACAAAGGTTGACAAGTCTGCTCCAGTGTTGGCTAACAGAGGTGGCTGTTTTAGTTCAAGAAGTAGAGGCTCATGCCTAAAGATCCAAAGGTCTCAGGTTCAATACCCACAGCCAACACATGTGGCATGACATCATTACACCAAACTAGTCAATTTTTTTCCAGGAAGTTTCAGCCACTTTCTTCATTCTGTTCCCACCTTGCAGTGTGTGAGAGCACATCTTCTCCCCAACTCCAAGGAACATGTGTACAACATACAAAAGGTGCGGCTGATTGCCTCAGAGATGCCTCTCACGCTGTCGCCCTTAGCAAATATGGGAATGGAGCAATGATGGTGCCTCTCCATAAAATGCCTATTTCTGATTAACAACCTCTCATCGGAGGGTCTAATAACTAGATTGTTCCCAAACTGTTGCGAAACATTATTTATCATCTTAACTTTTCACAATCTGGATTTTGACTGACCTGGAATTTAGCCCAATCATTTGGCTGGAGTTGTTCCCAGAGTAAATTTTAATAAATTTGGCAACTGCCAGAGGTTTAACAAATGATTTGGCTGATCTGTTGCAATTTGATATGGCTGACTGACATCTGCCTTGTTGGAAAACTGCAGAGCCAACCCCTTCATCAGATTTCACATGGTGGAGCCAATGCATGGGTGCTACCTCAACTCATCTGTGTGCCACGGAGAAGAGCTGAACTCCCAGTCCAATTTAACCCCCACCCCACAAAAGGAAGAGCACACAGCAATATTCCTGTAACAACATCAAGCATATCAATGAGCTTAATGAGAACTCTGAGGCTTAGAGATGGGTTTTCATCATTATTGCTCTGTTAAAAGAGAATACGTGGTTATCTAATTCCTTTTGGAACACAAGTCGGGGCTGCCCATCTACAAAAGGGTTGAAGTCAAGCTAAATTGAGTTTCTAGCATCACTTGGATGGTCATCGTGGTGGTGCTGCAATAGGACACCTTAAAAACAAGACAAAATTATTTTATCTCTGCTGGTTAAGGCAAGGAATCATCCTGGGTTGGGTTTTTTTTAGTTTGGTCTCTTATGGGGTGGTGGCTCTTTGCCTTGAGAAACGTACAACCATGGTGTGGTTTTTTTCCCCAGCTATCAATAACAAATATTCTTTGGTTTTGTTCTACTCTATTTGCCTCTACAGTGTGATTCGGCACAGGGAAAGACTGGATGAACTCCACCAAGGAAGGAAATTTGTGGCCCCTTTAAGAGCCAGGCACGATGGTAACCCAGTATTCAGGGTGCAACGAATAATCTTACCAGAAATAGCAAAGCCTGGTAGAGGTAGGAACTGCAGAAAACGAAGGACATAAAGTCCACCTGGGGAAGCAAGTTTGTTGTTCATGGTTTATAGCCAATTTTTCTCTTTGTAGTGTGTGTTTTTGTAACTACTAATAAATTAGAATTGTTTTAAAAACTGCATATACTGAGTCAGTGCATTTTATGCCAGACGTTCTAGGGATTCTGCCAACTTTACATTATAACGTACCAGAAGATAAATGTTCAAGGGTCTGTGCCAGAACATGGATGAAATATAGACCCTGAGTATACATATAAGGCCAGGGTTTAGGCCCTGATTCAGCAAGGTACTTAAGCCCGCACGTAACTTTAAGCCTGTGAGTATTCCCATTGACTTCAGTGCACTTTGGGATGGAAGATAAACTACAGAAGAAAGATGTTGTTATAGATCTAAGCCTTTCTGCATACTTGGATGAACAAGGCACATACAGCACAGGGAAATGAATAGATCTTGTATGTCATAAGCCATGCCCAGAAGCAGAAAAACCGAACTATCCCTAGATGCAGAGTGGAATGCGGTGTACACTTTTAGAGTGGGTGTAGAGAAGTGACAGGTAGCACTCAATTATATGCCACCATATCTACATTTTAGCTGGAGCTGAAGACAAGGAATGAAAGTAACTACCTTGAAAAAAGCTTTTACTTCGTTATTCTATATTAGATACTCCTTAAAAATCCTTTTTACAAACCATCCTTAAAGAACAATAGAGGAGTGAGAATAGCGATACAGGGCTGAGTTCTCCAGGATGCTTCAACTAGCTTGTGATTCCCCCTGTACAGTGGGAGCTGCTGCTGGCGCAAAGCCACTAGAGGCAGTGTAGCTATCTACTATGCCAGGTGCCTCCCCGCACCACTCCCACTGTAAGCAGGATGGGGAAGGTGCTGGGGAGGGGCAGGGCAGAAGCCATAAAAAGCTCAGATTTTTAGTAACTTTTTGTCATTACTTTACTCAGCAGAGTCTTTTTCTTGAGTGCTCTAATTCTCAGATATGTGGTTCACTTTTCTAGATTATTTTTAAAGCTCGTATAATAATCAGATCTTGTCTGCTCAGTTTCATGACAATGCTAAAACAGGAAAGCTGTATTAACTAGTTCGGAACTGTTGGAGAAAGGAACAGATGAACCACAGAGGTGGCCAGAGAACGCCAATCAGGAAAGGTTGGTGTGGAGGAGAGAGAGAAGTTTTCTCCATTCAAAATTGTATATCTGTCCATTTTGGGGTTTTTTGTTCCAAAAGGATATTGTCACTTCTACCTATATATAAGAAACTGTTCCTTCTTTCTCTCACTCACCCCAACCCTCCCCCCCTGCACAGTCTTAGGTAGAGGAAATCTTTGATAGTTCACTTCCAACACAGAGCATGACTAGAGGTAAAGTTTTCAAAAGCATGTAAGTGATTTAGGAGTGTAACTGGTCAAAACTTGGAATTTCCATACTATAAAAAATTCCAACGCTTCAAAATTTGTTTTTATTCCAAATCAGAAAACCAACAATTTCAAAAATTGCCCATAAAACAATTTTTAAAAAAAAATTATTGCTTTGGGTTGATTGAAACGTTTTGCTCCAATTTCATTTATTTTATAAATTAAAATAATATTATATAAAATACATTTCTAAATGAAAAAATATTTCAAAATGAAAAATTAAAATGTTCCATTCTGATGTCAAAATGTTCCATTTCTGAATCCACATGTTCTCTTGGAAAAATCTCAATTTTGACAAAATGGCATTTTCCGGTGGAAAAATATTTCCGTGACATTTTCAACCAGCTAGACTTAGGAGCCTAAGTCCCATTTTCAAAACAGACTTACTAAGAGCCTGATTTTTACAGGTGTTTAGGCACCGAAGTCCCATTGATTTCAATGGAAGTTAGGCACCTAAATAACTCTAAATATCTGGCCCTTAGCAATCTAAGTATCACTGAAATCCAATGGTATTTAGACTCCCCTATGGGTCTAAGTCACTTTTGAAAATGGGATTTAGGCTGCTAAGTCACTTATGTGCTTTTGAAAATTTTAGCTAAGATCAAACTTGCATAACCCACTGTACCAATTTATAGTCACCTAAATGTCTTAAATTCTAGCTGAGCACCAGATTTTGGTAATTCCCTGAGATACTGGCTTTCATCAGTCTCCAGATTTAAAAAAAACCCCAAAATCTATAACTGTAGTTTACACAAATGATTTTTTAAAAGCTCCTAAACTGTTAATAATTCAGCATAGAATCTGAGTTAAATATCAGCAGTTCATCCAGGTGACATCTTGCTTTACTAATCAAGACTTCCTTGCCCAAAGGAAGAGAGTCAGCTTCCCTTCTCCAGTAACAGCTGGATTTTTATTTATTTTTTTTAAACGGTGGAAACAGGACAAGTGTGACCTGCAGTCAAATCAACATTTCCTGAAAGGGTCCTAAGAATGCAGCATCTCACAACAACTTTAAATTACCATACAAACCAAAATGTATGCTTAGCATTACATGCAAAGTTGCAAACACACACTTCAATAACAAGCTAAAGTGCCACGGCATTTGTAATTCCACCATAAAGGTACCTGACTTGGTTCTGTACAGCAAGTCAGACTCAAACTGGATACAAAGCCAACTTTTTTAGAGAAGTTATCCTTCTAAAACAAACAGTTTCCTGAAATATAAATATATATAAGTTAGTATTTCCAAAATTCAGACACAGATGAAAAGCAGAAATATAAAGTACTGCCTACCAGAATTGCTGAGAGAAAGAGATTTCTTTATAAGGTGGAGGGTTATGCTAGCAAGTTTTTTGTTTCTGTTCATATGGAAACCTGCCTGCGAATGACAGCATGTTTTTTATTTTAACAAGGATTGGCTAGAATGTGTGCTGGCACAGCTATGCACGTTAGAGTCGTTGAAAAGAAGCAATCATCATGATAGATTTTCCCCGTTTTAATACAGTCTTTCTGAAGAATGTAAAATCACCCCATTTCCAAAGCAAACCCAGTTCAGTTTAAGTCAGAGAATGATACAGCTAATAGCTGCTCTCTTTTCACATCAGTTCAAGGATTTCATCTGCTCGCTGGTCTGCCTGCTTTCTAAACGACAAGCAAAAAGTGTGACTGGAGCCTGTTAAAAACGTCCATTCTCATAGCTGCCTCATTGGTTCTTCGGGGGGGGGGGGGGGGGGGGGGGGGTTTGTAAGTGCTATGCAGCATTTTATTCATTATAAAAACAAGCACTTAGAGCCCTTGTTCACATCAGGGAACACTTACTTGTGCAATTAGTCCTTCTGGTTTCAATGGCACTGTCTGAATGAGTAAGTGCTCACCTAATGAGTAAGTGCAAACAAGGGCTCCCCAATCTGGCCCCTAAGGGATACAATCTTTGATCAGTACACAAGGATTTCTGAGTGCAACATTGTAAAGAGCGAGAGAGATTCCTGTATTATTTTATATGACTATTAGATGTACCTCAGTTTATCTACTTGATATTATTCTGTCTGACCACATGGAGTTAAATCAAAAGTGGCTGTTAGGGAGAGGAAACAGGAAATAAAACAATAGCTAAAGATGAGATATCCTTGGGGAAAATACTTCTAGGGTCCTTAAGAGAACAGCAGGTCTGCTGTGAATTAGAAGTGCCTACCTGCCTGGCTCTAGCCACCTTTATTTTTCTTAGGGTTGTGGGCCTAAGATCAAAAGGACACTGACCTGCTAAAAATCCTTGCCAAGAGAGGAAGGTGGGGGGAGATATGCATGGGAAGCAGCATCCCTGGCCTGGGGGAGGAGGTGCACTGTGGGAGACAGACAGAAACTGCAGCAGGACAGTCTGACCCTCCGAGCCCAGAAGTAGGAGTACCTGGGATAAGTGGAACTTATCTAAACCTTTTCCATTCCTTGCAAGTTTTGGTAAGACCCAGCTGTGTAAGCCTTATTGGTTTAACTCTTTTCTCTGCTTGCTATGCACCTTTGTTTTTATACTTTGTTTTGAAGGAGACTCTATATTGGAACAGAGAAATCTGCCAGACTGGATTGAACCAGTGATCCATCCGGCAAAGTATCTCATCTCTGACAGTAGCCAGTAACATCAGGGGAAGGTGGAAGAACTCTTGGAGCAGACAATTAGGAAGAAACTTTCCCTTTATATGACTTGTCTAAAGAGAAAGTTTCTTCCAAACCCCTGTCAGTTAGTGGTTGGCTTATTCCCTGAAGTAGGAAGGTTTGTATCCCTACTATTAAAAAACAAAACAAAAAATAAATAAAATAAAATCATCCTATGTAGCAAAATGGTGGATGTTCGCGTTATCCATATAAATGTTTAATCCTTCTTTTAATCCTCCTGTAAATAATTTCGGGGATCACCCCACCACTCTTTTAAGATTGGTACAATACAGTATTTGCTACCCTCCAATCCTTCAGTATAACAGTGGATTTTAATGAGGGATTGATGTATTTTTGTAACTTCATACTTCATTCTTAAGCTCCCTCACAGCTCTCCGGGCATTTGGGAGTGAGCCTCCCAGCCTGGGTCCACGGACTTGCACTAGTACTCTGAAAAGAGCTGTTGCGGCTTGTGCTGAAGTTCAGGCTCTGAAGGCTGAAGTTCAGTCCCGGGGAAGGAACTCAAGAGCCTGAGCTCCATCCTTGAGAGCCTGAGCTCCGGCCTGAGCTGCAATGTCCAAGTATTGTCTACACAACTATTCCTAGAGGGCTAGCATGAGCCTCACTAACACAAAAGTCTATGGACCCAGGCTGGGAGGCTTGTTCCCAGATTCAGCATAAACATGCCATTAGGATTCTGCCATTTGCTCCTAATGACTTGTATCTTTTAAATTTATCACTTTGTTTCATCTCCTCCTTAAAATGTTATTCCATAAGTTGGGTAGCTGAACTGGTACAGACAGTAGAAATTTACTCCTGGTACAGACCAGCAGTAAGGGCTAGAGTCACAAAGGGACATAGACACATAACTGACACTTTAGGCACCTAAATCCCAGAGCCAGGTACTATTAGTATTCACCAAACCCCCACTCAGCTGCAGCCGAAGTCTGTAGATGCCTAAACTCACTTGGTGCCTAAGTTTTTGCAGTAAAGTTCCCCAGGTGCCGATGCTCCTGCCTCTGAGCACATGCATAGCTGCCTCTCTCTAGGCATCCAGACTCCTAAGCCCCAGAGCAATGCACAAACTGGTGAAAGATAGGCATTCCTCCACCCTACTCGCCTGCAAGGCCCAATTTGGTAGGAGGACTCGAACGCCATCTAGGAGACCAGGCACAAGCTCGCACAAAACAGCCAAACAGCTGGGGCAGAAGGAGGAGGATCACCAGCACTTCCCTCATAAGTTTTTGCTCTGTGATTAGGGGACTCACCTGGAATGGGAGAGTTCAAGTCCGCCCTCTGCCTGCAGGGGAGAAGGGAGTTGCCACCTCTCAGGCGAGTGGTCTAACCACTGAGCTATGGGACAGTCTGCTATGGGGCTCCCTCAGTCCCTCCACTTGAAGCTCTTCCACTGTGGATCAATAATTAAAGAGCCATTCGAGTGGGGGAACTGGATGCTGGCTCTCCCACATCCTGAGTGAATGCTCTATCCACCAAGCCACAGAGTCATTATCATGCTTGTGCTCTCTCTCTCTCTGTCCCAATGACTAATTATTGATCCACAGTGGAACATAAGAATGGCCATACTGGGTCAGACCAAAGGTCCATCTAGCCCAGTATCCTGTCTTCCAACAGTGGCCAATGCCAGGTGCTTCAGAGGGAATGAACAGAACAGGTAATCATCAAGTGATCCATCCCCTGCCACCCATTCCCAGCTTCTGGCAAATAGAGGCTAGAGACACCATCCCTGCCCATCCTGGCTAATAGCCATTGATGGACCTATCCTCCATGAACTTATCTAGTTCTTTTTTGAACCCTGTTATAGTCTTGGCCTTCACAACATCAGTTTCAGCAGGAGAGACTGAGGGAACCTGCATCAGAATATCCTATAGCCTGGTGGCTAGGGCACTCACCTGAGAGGTGGGAGATACCTGTTTAAATCTGCCTAAGGCAGAGGGGGGCACTTGAACCTAGGGTCTCCCACATCCCAGATGAGCATCCTAACTACTGGTTAAAAGTTATAAAGGGAGCACCGTAGTCAGGCTTCGTGAATCCCATTGGTTTTCTAGGCCTAACAGTTAGATGTGGTGATGCTGAGCATTGGAACACCTAAGTTCATTTGTGAATCTAGCCCAAAATGATTACCCCTAGGAGCATCGGGGGAGGTATGGGGACTCTGAAGGGTTTCTGAGAGTCACAGCGGCTCCCAGGGTTACTCCTGGGGTGACACAGCTCACATACCACCCCTTGCTCAAGGCTGTGCCTGAAGTCGCTGTCCAGCCCTTTAGCACAACACAAAGCAGTAGCAATAGGTTACAGGCAGTACGTCAGCAACTGTAAGCCATGGTTTTGTTCAGAAGATAGCTGGCTTCCACTGAAACAGGAATAACCCTTACAGTAAACACACAAAGACAGGAGAGGGAAGAGAAGACAGGAAAAGAGGTAAAGAAATGGAAAAAGTTCTTCCCCCATTTGATTTTATAAGCCTCTCTCTGCTACGTCCAAAACCTTATACATTAGTTAATATTTATAATTGATTCCATATATAAAGTAATATTCAATTCAAATTAGACAGTAATCTAAGCTAACAAGCAGCTTGTTAGTTGAAGAGTCATACATTTATCCATTGTTACATGGCTAAAAATAGAACCACTTTGAGTAGTAGTTAGAACTGCAGTACATGGCATATTCCAGTAAAAGCAATCGTGGATAAAAGAGCAAAAGATAAGAGTCTAATATGAACAGATGGCTAATTAAACTTGTCCCTGTACAAGTATAGGGGCAGATTCTGCCACCCTTGTTCCCGATGCACTGTTCTCTGCTCTGCAGGTAGCCCCACTCACTTCAGTGAAAGGCGGCATTGCCTATGGATGGAAACAGAAGACTGGGTTCTGTCACCTGCCGTGTGCCCTTGGGCAAGTCATTTGACCTCTGTGTCTTCCCTCCCACACTGTCGGTCTTGTCAATTTAGACTGTAAGCCCTTTCAAGCAGGGACTGTCTATTATTCTGTGTTTGTACAGTGCCTAGCACAACGGCACCCCAATCTCAGTAATGCTGGAATACAAATACATGGAAGCATGAAGTAAACTTCTATTCTGTGTGAGTTATGGTATCAGAATCTAGCCTATGAGGTTTTCATTCTCCCAAACATACAATGTTTTTTTTTAAGATTGCAGTAAAATTTAATGTAGAGACTCCAAGCAAGGGTTTCCTTTTGCTCACTTACACTTCAATCTAGGTTCTAGGTTGTTACTGGTCAAACCACTTGCCCTCTACTATGAATCAGAAAACAGCTTCTCTTCTTACTAATAAGTGAAGATAGGAGGGGAAAGAGTAGACTGAAAGGTGTGGAATATAGTGATAGAGAGGAGATGGGAAAGAATATCAAGGGCATGGGCAACTGAATGTCCTTCCCTTCAAATATTCCCTTTTAAAGCTCTAACACTGTAATGTTAAAATGTGGCTGCGGAATAGAGGCATTGTCTTATACAATACAAAGAATATCAAAGGGAAAAGTGCCCAGACCCGGGTTAATGGTCATCTTAATCTTGAAGCAGATACAAACTGCTTTGTGTGATAGTCACAGATAATCTTATGATAGGAGAGACAATTGATATAGCTGAGGATGTAGGCAGACAACAAGGAGGGCTAGAGAAAGATGGGGGAAGTAGGCTCATAAATAAATGGCAACAAATGGAATTCATTGTCGTGGGATGCCCATGCAGTGTAACTCATGCACTTTGGCGGAACTAATGAGAAAAGAAAATTCAACTTTAAGGCCAGATTCTACCTCCCTGACTCTTGTAGGGTAACATTGTCCGCTGAGAGTACTCCATCTAGACATGCCTGCAGGTTAAGACACTAATTGGAAGGCAGTGGAGTGGCACAACCTGGCACCTAATTTGTAGAGCCAGAGGACTTCCTGGACAATAATGAGCAATAGCAGGAAAGTGAGGAGAGGGAATTTCTGCAGCAAGGAGAACAGTATGGGGATGAATAATGGGGCATTACAATAGTGCAAAGGAGAGAACGATTAAGTTAGCCCTCCCCTAGAAGACTGGGGACAGGGTTGGGCACTGAGGACATTTTTCAAGACTCCTATTTTGGCTATGTAAGCAGGATTTTCCTGCTATTAATAGGTCCAGATAGCTGCACCAGGCAGGCCTTGAGAGAAGGAACCACAGAAGCAGCCAGCCCTGGGAAAGGCTTAGGTGGGGGACATATTTATTTATTTAGTGTTATTTTAGAATCACCTTTGTGTTAATAAAATCATACCCCAGGAGTGGTCACTTGATTCTCTGAGTACTCAGCTTTTGCTGGGAGATGGGTGGGGACCCTACCGGCTTACAGGTTGTCTTCTGGGATGCAATCCAGCCCAGTGAGACATTTGTGGCACCACCTGCCATGTCACCCCAGGTGCCTGAAATGCTCTGCTGCTAGGGCTCACAGCCTGGACACCAGCAGCCAGAAGACAAGCATGCTGCTCAAACCCTGAGCATCCGAGTTGCTGATCCAGGGATGTACAGCACACAGACACTCCAGGCTTGTCTGCTGGCTGACACCGGAACCTAAATACATGGCCTCATTTGCAGAGGTGCTGAGCATCCACAGTTCCTGCTGACTTTAATGTGAGCTGCAAGCACTCAGTACCTCTGAAAATCAGACCCCTTTGATGACTAAAGGTGCCTTGCTATCCGCAGCCATTTTTGTAAATGTCCTTTACTCTGAGAAAGAAAGGCTACAAGAATTTAGGATATAGCATGTGATGGGGTATGCATCATCCATACCAGCCAGGACAGGAAGGGGCTAATGGACTCCCTTCTCCCCCATCTCTCCCACCCCACAAAGAAGAGCAGCCTCAAATGCTGCTAATCCTAGAAGAAGGGGCTCCCGATGGGGCTAATTTGTGACAAGTCACAGAAAGAGGTGATAAAAGGGATAAGCAGAGCTTGCTGGAGGGAACAATTTGGTTTTAGGCTGCTTTTCTGAGAGCAATTCAAGTGATGACCTGAGAACCTACACTATCCATGAATGTATGCATAGGCTATCCATTCTAAGGAGCACCCTTTATGACCTGCAAAAATAATCCTGCCATTCATGCTCAGAACCAAGTTTTCCCAAGTGGTCATATCTCAGTCAAATCAAAATCAGTTTCCTTTGGAACAATGCCATACACTGCCCCTAAACAAGAATGATTTACATGACAAATCTCAGATCTCAGCTATTTTGGCTGTAGGGTGCCACAAAAAGTTGCAATATTTAAACAAACAGTTTTCCAAAATATTGGGAAAAGCCTCCTCTCCACAATGAAAGACAGCACAGCCTATTTTGCTCTAATTCTCTATTTTTAAAATAATCATGTTCTGGCACAGATCAACCTTGGGAAATTTCAGCCTAAGAGAGGAAATTTTCCAAAGAGTACTGAGCTAGTAAAAACAGGGGGTTAAGAATGGAAACAACCATGCAACCTTAACTATAATAGCAGGCATACTATAATAAAGAATTACAAATGCACACATCACTCTGCAACAGGAATAATGCAACAGGTCCCACGGGTCAAAGGAGCATATGCGATACACATGATGCTCAGGTCCATTGTTTTACTTGCAGCAAGGGAGAGTTAGGTTAGACATAAGGAAAAACTTTCTAACTAGATGTAAGTGAGGTCTGAATGAGCTCTCCCCGACATGCAGTGACGGACTAGCGGAAGAGACTTCAGGCACAGACAATGTTTGCATAGACACATCTACTCTGCCTAGGTGCACAGCAGATGGAGCTGCTTTGTCAAAATGATCAATTTTGACTGATTTTGGATTACAAATCACTTTAGTACTTGAATGCAGTGGTAATGAAATGTTGCTATTCTTATTGTACGAGTAAAGCGCAGCAGAACTGTGCTTAGCCTTCCCTGATTGAGGGGTTCCCACTAAAGTGAAACTCACTCGCTAAGCAGCGGGTAGGTATGTCAAACCTCAGTGATGGGGAGATTGGGTGAGGACAGGTGTTTCTACCTGGTGGTATGAATGCTGCCTAGAGAGCCCTAGACACTATTTGACCTGCCCCTCTCCTATGTTTAACAGAGCCAACTAGGCTCAATTGAGAGTCTTTGTTTCTGGCTGGTGATTCCTAGAGCTGGCATCAATGCTGAGCCTTAGCCCTGGCCTACACTACGAGTTTAGGTCCAATTTAGCAGTGTTAGATCGATTTAACCCTGCACCCATCCACATAACGAAGCCATTTTTGTCGACTTAATGGGCTCTTAAAATTGATTTCTGTACTCCTCCCCGACAAGGAGATTAGTGCTGAAATCGACATCGCCGGGTCCAATTTGGGATAGTGTGGATGCAATTCGATGGTATTGGCCTCCGGGAGCTATCCCAGAGTTCTCCATTGTGACTGCTCTGGACAGCACTCTCAACTCGGATGCACTGGCCAGGTAGACAGGAAAAGCCCCACAAACTTTTGAATTTCATTTTCTGTTTGGCCACCGTGGCAAGCTGATCAGCACAGGTGACCATGCAGTCCCAGAATCGCAAAAGAGCTCCAGCATGGACCCAATGGGAGGTACTGGATCTGATCGCTGTATGGGGAGATGAATCCATGCTATCAGAACTCCGTTCCAAAAGACGAAATTCCAAAATATTTGCAAAAATCTCCAAGGGCATGAAGGACAGTGGCTATAATAGGGACCCGTAGCAGTGCCGCGTGAATCTTAAGGAGCTCAGGCAAGCCTACCAAAAAACCACAGAGGCAAAACGCCCGCTCCGGGTAAGAGCCCCTGACATGCCGCTTCTATGATGAGCTGCAATTCTAGGGGGTGCCCCTAACACTACCCCACACCTGAACGTGGATTCCTGCAAGGGAGTCTCACGCAACAGGGATGAGGATTTTGAGGATGAAGCAGATGAGGAGGAGGGGGAGGCTGAAGACACTGCACACCAGGCAAGCAGAGAAACCGTTCTCCCCGACAGCCAGGAACTGTTTATCACCCTGGAGCCAATACCCTCCCAACCTGGGCTCCCGGACCTTGAAGGCGGAGAAGGCACCTCTGGTGAGTGTACCTTTGTAAATACAATACACTGTTTAAAAGCAAGCGTGTTTAATGATTAATTTTCCCTGAAGACTTGGGATGCGTTCGCGGCCAGTACAGCTACTGGAAAAGTCTGTTAACGTGTCTGGGGATGGAGCAGAAATCCTCCAGGGACATCTCAGTGAAGCTCTCCTGGAGGTACTCCCAAAGCCTTTGCAAAAGGTTTCTGGGGAGGGCAGCCTTATTGCGTCCTTCATGTTAGGACACTTTACCATGGCAGGCCAGTAGCACGTAGTCTGGAATCATTGCATAAGAAAGCATGGCAGCGTGTGGTCCTGGTGTTTGCTGGCATTCAAGCAACATCCGTCCTGTATCTCTCTGTGTTATCCTCAGGAGAGTGATATTCATGGTCACCTGGTTGAAATAGAGGAATTTTATTAAGGGGACATTCAGAGGTGGCCGTTCCTGCTGGTCTGTTTGCCTGTGGCTGAAAAGAAATCATCCCCGCTGTTAGCCATGCAGTGTGGGGAGGGGTGAAGCGATCATCCCAGAGAATTGGGGGTTTAGTTGGGTTTGTGCTGCACGTTAACCCAAAAACATCATCCCCTCCTTTTAAATGACCAATGTGCCTTTTTCAAATTTTACTGTCCCTTTTTTTCCCTCCCGCAGCTGCAAATGTTTCAACGCTGCGACTAGCATCTCCATCCAGAGGCTAGCGCAGATAAGAAGGCGAAAAAAACGCACTCACGATGAAATGTTCTCTGAGCTCATGCAATCCACCCAAACTGAAAGAGTCCAGCAGAATGCGTGGAAGCAAACAATGGCAGAGTCCAGGAAAGCACAAAATGAACGCGAGGGCAGGAGGAATGCATGAGAGGATAAGCGGCTGAAGCAACAGGAGAGGTGGCGGCAGCGTGATGAGAGGAGGCAATGCTGAGGCTACTGGAGAATCAAACTGATATGCTACGGCGTATGATTGAGGTGAGGGAAAGGCACAGACTGCCACTGCAGCCCCTGTGTAATCAACCGCCCTCCTCCCCAAGTTCCATAGCCTCCTCACCCAGACACCCAAGAATGCGGGGGATGGAGGCAGGGTGGGCGCCTCCGGGCACCCAACCACTCCACCCCAGAGGACTGCCCAAGCAACAGAAGGCTGGCATTCAATAAGTTTTGAAGTGCTTCCCTCCTCCCACAACCCTCGCGGGCTACCTTGGCAGTTATCCCCCTATTTGTTTGACGAATTAATAAAGAACCCATGAATTTGAAACAATGACTTTATTTCCTCTGCAAGCGGTCATTGAAGGGGGGAGGGGAGGGCAGTTGGCTTACAGGGAAGTAGCATGAACCAAGGGGGCAGGTTTTCATCAAGGAGAAACAAGCAGAACTGTCACATGAAACGGGTTTTCAAGGCTTCTTTGATGCGCAGCGCGCCCTGCTGTGCTCTTCTAACCTTCCTGGTGTCTGGCTGCGCATAATCAGTGGCCAGGTGATTTGCCTCAACTTCCCACCCCCGCCATAAATGTCTCCCACTTACTCTCACAGATATCGTGGAGCACACAGCAAGCAGTAACAACAATGGGAATACTGGTTTTGCTGAGGTCTAACCGAGTCAGTAAACTGCGCCAGCGTGCTTTTAAACATCCAAATACACATTCTACCACTATTCTGCACTTGCTCAGCCTATAGTTGAACAGCTCCTGACTACTGTCCAGGCTGCCTGTGTATGGCTTCATGAACCATGGCATTAAGGGTAGGCTGGGTCCCCAAGGATAACTATAGGCATTTCAACATCGCCAACCATTATTTTCTGGTCTGGGAAGTAAGTCCCTTGCTGCAGCTGTTCATACAGACCAGAGTTCCTGAAGATGCAAGCGTCATGTACCCTTCTGACCATTCCATGTTGATGTTGGTGAAACGTCCCTTGTGATCCACCAGTGCTTGCAGCACCATTGAAAAGTACCCCTTACGGTTTACGTACTGGCTGCCAAGGTGGTCCAGTCCCAAGATAGGAATATGCATTCCGTCTATCGCCCCACCACATTTAGGGAATCCCATTGCAGCAAAGCCATCCACTATGACCTGCACATTTCCCAGAGTCACTACCCTTGATAGCAGCAGGCTACTTGGATTGCGTTGGCTACTTGGATCCCAGCAGCCCCCACAGTAGATCTGCCCACTCCAAATTGATTCCCGACTGACTGGTAGCTGTCTGGCATTGCAAGCTTCCAGAGGGCTATTGCCACGCTCTTGTGAGCTGTGAGGGCTGCTCTCATCTTGGTATTCTTGCGCTTCAGGGCAGGGGAAAGCAAGTCACAAAGTTCCATGGAAGTGCCCTTTCGCATGCGAAAGTTTTGCAGCCACTGGGAATCATCCCAGACCTGCAACACTATGCGGTCTCACCAGTCTATGCTTGTTTCCTGGGCCCAGAATCAGCATTCCACGGCATGAGCCTGCCCCATTGCCACCAGGATAGCCAAATTGCTGGGGCCTGTGCTTTGAGAGAAGTCTGTGTCCATGTCCTCATCACTCTCGTCACCGCGCTGCCGTCGCCTCCTCGCCTGCTTTTGCAGGTTCTGGTTCTGCATATACTGCATGATAATGCACGAGGTGTTTACAATGCTCATACAATGCCCCGGTGATCTGAGCGGGTTCCATGCTTGCCGTGGTATGACATCTGCAGGAGAGCAGAGTTGCAGGGGAAGCGATGGTTGGATGACCAGTTTTGCAGACCTACTGCACAGTCTGCTGCCAGGACACAACAGCTGAGCGGGCTGCACACTTGCCGTGCTATGGCGAGACAAGAGTAGCCGAGCAGAGTTGCAGTGGAAGCGGCGGATGACGACAGTCATATAGAGGATCTGTGAGACCACCAGGAGGGCAGAGTTGCAGCGGAAGCGGTGGTTCGATGACGACGGTTAGCAGTCCTCCTGCACCGTCTGCTGAAAGCAGTATGGCGCCTGCACGGAAAAAAGGTGCGAAACGATTGTCTGCTGTTGCTTTCACAGAGGGAGGGGCGACTGACAACATGTACCTAAAACCACCCGCGACAATGTTTTTGCCCCATCAGGCATTGGGAGCTCAACCCAGAATTCCAATGGGCGGTGGAGACTGTGGGAACTGTGGGATAGCTACCCACAGTGCACCGCTCCATAAGTCAATGCTAGCCACGGTAGCGAGGACGCACTCCGCTGCCTTAATGCACTTAGTGGGGACGCACACAATCGACTGTATAAAATTGCTTTTTAAAAAATTGACTTCTATAAATTCGACCTAATTTCATAGTGTAGACATACCCTTAGACTGGGGACCGTGAATACCAAGACTGCAGTGCTTGTGAGGTTCCCCACCACCTGCTGAAATCACTGAGAGCTGGGTTAAGTGATGGAACCTCAGAATGGGATGTCTTGGGAGCAGCAAACAGTGGTGATGGTGGCAGAGACACAGCAGGAGGACAGCGGCAGCCAGTTGCAGAGGCAGCAGTACAGGTATTGCTCGATACTCCCTCCCAGGGGTTAGAGATGACCCCTCATGAATGCCCTTCTAGGAGTTCACTAACCAAGGACAGACAATGTTGAGTGGGGTGCAGCGGAGGGAGAGGGGAGTGATGTGTTAAAGGGACATTCATTCATTTGAACAAGGTGGGAAACTGAGGCAAAGGACACTGCCCAATGCACGGTGGAATCAGGTTTTCTTATGGTCACATGCTTTTGAATGTGGCTGTGGTGTTCTCCCATCATGTCTAACTCCTAGCTAGATGACAAGATTGTTGGTCATAGACACAGTCCAGCTGCATGGCCGTGGCTTGAAGCTGTCCTCTTTCTTCCTTTAAAGACTTGCCCCAAAAGGAAAATCTCAAAGCAGGGAGAACAGTTAGATGCCAAAGGGGTGCTGGAGGGAGGATGTGGAGCTCCCAAAGTGCTAGAGCAGCAAATAGTACCTGCTTAGGGGGTGCAGAGAAGAGGACTGAACACCAGAAAATGCCTCACATCTTCAGCAAAGCTCAGAACCGACAGGAAGGAGGGGTGCCAGAAAGGACACCCATCCAATGAAGAGCTGGAGCCAGGAAGAAGTGCAGCATGGGAGCTTCTTTGCTGAAGACAGTCAAGAGGAAACTGACCAGGACATTGGGAGGGCAGCGTTTATAACTATGATGGTGACATGCACAAAATACAGTACGGGGTATGGCTTGCATTCAGTCCTTCCACCACTGCCAACAGATGTCAAAATGCTAAGAGCTGCAGCAGTTCTGCTGGCCTGGTATTGGGAAACTAAAGCCCAAGCATGAGAATCCTGTGGGATGGGATCTTTAGAAAGTGGCTGTATTATAACATAATTAAACAATCGTTTGTGTTAAGCAAAACTACCGAGTATCCAAGAGGAGACCAGATGAAAAAAGAATTGCAGGAGGGACAATGATTCTTTCATGAATATATGTGAGTGACCAAGTTCTAGAAGAAGCCAGGCATAAGGAGGAATTGATCCTGGGAGGAGAAAGAGCTTTTTATTTCTTGACCACAGCCTGGCAAAATTAAGAGTGATCCGAATATGTAAATCAGACCTCTGCTGACGTGGAAGCAGCACTGCTTCTCCTTGCCAAGCTGCAGAGTACAGTAGTGATGGCTGAAAAGAACTCCAGTTTCATAAGTGTATTTTGCCATTTAGCACCAGGATCATTCATGTTACTGCACTGTGATATTGCAGAGTGAAAGGCATGGTGCAAAAGAGAAAACGTGCGTAATTAATTGCAGCGGTGTGTAATTCCTGCTGCTTTGGTAAGCTGAAAAAACGAGACAAAGAACCCTGGGATGCTAAGTAAGCAAATCAGTCCACTAGAATGGCTTAGAGAAGGCAGTTTTGCTCATTGGAAAGGCTTGGTTCAGTCTCTGAAGGTTCATGCAGTGTTGTTGTAGGCATGTTGGTCACAGGATATCAGAGAGACAAGGCTGGGGAGGTAATATCTTTTATTGGCAAGAGACACAAGCATTCACAGAGCTCTTCTTCAGGTCCGGGAAAGGTAGTCAGAGTGTCACAGCTAAATACAAGGTAGAATAGACTGTTTAGCATAAATAGTTAAGGGATCATTTCAAGGGATCATTTAAGGTGAAGTGACTAATTAAGACCTTTCCAGTCATAGGCGAAAAACAATGGATGCTTGGAGGCCACTATGAATCTAGAATGACACTCCTCTGCCCTCCTCCTCCTCCCCATGCAAGCTACATCCTGGTTTAGCAGCTTGAGGGTTGATGGCTTGCACAGTTGTCAAGGCTGGAGCTTCCACATCAGCAGAGGTCCGATTTGATTTACATATTTGGATTACTTTTAATTTTGCCAAGATGTGGTCAAGAAATAAAAAGTTTTTTCTCCTCCCAGGATTGATTCCTCCCTCTCCTTTGATCCCTAATCCCGTCAGGATCCTTTGATGCGGGATGGGAGCAGGACTACTTGGAGAGAACAGGAGTTTAAGAAACCAGCTCCTAAGCAACCAGAGGAGCTAGCAAACAGGAGCAGCAAATAGGGGAGTTTTGCAAGGGAGTTTAGAAAGGGAGCGTGAAAGCCACATACACCCGACAAACAAACAAACGTTCTCTAAACTTAGGTCAATAACCTCCCCGCCCCCCAATAAATAAAAAACCCACGAAGAGTAACAATACTGCAGGCAGAAGTCCAGCAGCAGAGTGGGGGCTGTCCACTTTTTTTGCACTGAATGCAGCAGTATGATTACCTACCTTGTGGGCCGGTGGCATTTGTGTGAAATCAGGAGAAGGAACTCATGGCCCTCCAAGACTGAGTACAGGCTCTTGAGACCAGAGTGGCTGAACTGGAGGAGATAAGGGAGACAGAGAGGTACACAGAGGAGACTTTCTGGGACACAGTAGAATGGTCCCACCCCCAATCTGGAAGCTTCTGTGCTGCTGAGGAGAATGAAAGTCTTTGTGAAGGAGAACATCAAGCTGGAGAGGAGGGAAATGATCCCATTATTGGGACCCTCCCTCCAGATGATGCCATGGTATCCTCTCGCACTGAGGCTACCCCTCGGGGGGGCACAGGGGAAAAGCGAGCCCTCATGATTAGTAAGAGACAGGCAATAGTTATGGGAGACTCGATTATTAGAAATGTAAATAGTTGGGTTTGCAATGACCAGGAGAACTGCATGGTAAATTGCCTACCAGGTGAGAAGTTGCAGATCACTAAAGACATCTAGACACACTTATATGCAGTGGTAGGGGAAAACTGGTGGTTGTGGTACATGTAGGTACCAATGACATAGGGAAGGATCTGAGAGAGGTCTTGGAGGCCAAATTTAGGCTGCTAGATAAGAGATTCAAGTCCAGGACCTTGATGGTAGCATTCTCTGAAATGCTTCCAGTTCCATGACCAGGGCCAGTTAGACAGGCAGAACTGCAGGGTCTCAGTGGGCATATGAGACGATGGTGTAGGGATGAGGGTTTTAGGTTTATTAGGAACTGGGGAAGCTTTTGGGAAAAGAGGAGCTGTACAGGAAGCATGGGATCCACCTAATCCAAAATGGAACCAGACTACTGGCATGTAAAATTAAAAAGGTTGTGCAGGAGTCTTTAAACTAAAGGGCAGGGGGAAAGCCAATAAGTGTGGAGGAGCACAGGGTTCAGACTGACATCCCTTAGGGGAGGATCTATTAGCGGGATTCTCTATATCCTAGAGAAGAGCAGAGCATAGGTGCCGACCCCATGGGTGCTCCGGGGCTGGAGCACCCACAGGGAAAAAAAAAAAAAGTGGGTGCTAAGCACTCTTCGGCAGCCCTGCGGATCAGCTCCTCCTCCTCCTCCCCCCAGCACCTCCTGCCTGCCAGCAGCCCCGTCAATCAGCTCCTCCCCCTTCCTCCCAGCACCTCCCGCCCACCATGAATCAGTGGTTTAGTGGGGGGCAGGAAGAGAGGGGGGGTGGGGGCTTGGAGGAAAGGGTGGAGTGGGGGCTGGGCCTGGGCCTGGGGTGGGGCATGCTGGGAAGCACAGCTGCCAGGAACCCTCTAGCTCTCTCTCCTTCCCCCAGTAGTGTCTTCTATGTGCAAACTGCTGTCTGCTGAGTCTAGTGGCCCCTAGTGGCGGCTAGCAGCACTGCAGCCCATTTCTGTTAATTTCTGCAAAATTCTGCATTGCGCAGTGGAACAGAATTCCCCCAGGAGTAGATAGTTAAGTCCAAAGCAGACTGTGAAGAGTTACAAAGGGATCTCACAAAACTGGGTGACTGGGCAACAAAATGTCAGATGAAATTCAGCATTGATAAATGCTAAATAATGCACTTTGCATAGACAACCCATACCTGCTGACAGTGTTGGGGGGAGGAGGGGTGGTACAATCCCAGAACAGCTTGAGACACACACACGCACACTCGGCAGCCCTCTCCCTTCTGGAAAGCAGACCGCCCCCTCCGGGAAAGCAGCAGAGCCTCCAAGCAGCTCCCAGATGTTCCTCTGCCTCTCCTTGCCCAGGGCAGCTTGCTGGCTTAGCTGTTCTGCAGGGAGGGGGCCCGGCTGCACCATGTGACCAAAAAAACTGGGGAAGGGCATATGTGACCCCGCATGCCCTCCCCACCATGCATCGCCTCTGACACTTTGGAAAACATAATCCCCATTAAGTATACATACAAAATGATGGGGTCTAAATTAACTACTTAAAGATCTTGGAGTCACTGTGGACAGTTTTCTGAAAACATCTGCTCTATGTGCAGCAGCAGTCAAAAAAAGCTAACAGAATATTAGGAGCCATTAGGAAAGAGATCGTAAGACAATACAATAAAATCATAATGCCACACGATACAAACCCACCTTGAATACTGCATGCAGTTCTGGACACTGCATCTCAGAAGAGATTTCAGAATTGGAAAAAGTACAGAGAAGGGAAACAAAAACAATTAAGGGTATGGAAAAGCTTCCTTATGAGGAGAGATTAAAAAGTCTGGAACTGTTCAGCTTGGAAAAGAGAGGACTAAGGTGGGATGTGGTAGAGAGCTCTAAAATTATAAATGGTGTGGAGAAAGTAAATAAGGAACTGTTATTTACACCTTCCCATAACACAAGAACCAGGGATCCCCTAATGGAATTAATAGGCAGCAGGTTTAACAAATCAAAAAGTATTTCTTCACACAACGCACAGCCAACCTGCGGAACTCAATGTCGGGAGATGTTGTGACGGCCAAAAATATTACTGGGTTCATAAAAGGTTTAGATAACTTCATGCAACCCCATGCTCTGGGTGTCCCCAAATCTCTGACTGCCAGAAACTGGGTCTGGATGACTGGGGATGGGTCACTCAATGATTGCCCTGTTCTGTTCATTCCCTCTGAAGCATCTAGCACTGGTCACTGTCAGAGACAGGACACTGGGATGGACCACTGATCTGACCCAAATATGACCATTCTTAAAGTGCTTCCTTATTGCCACCAGCATCAGTTCTGTTGCGTCTGATTAATTCTGGGCTAGCTGCTTAACTTGCATGGGAATCTATAGTGGAGACCTCTGTATTGGATGAAAGCAAAATATATCTTCATGCTGGGTTTAGCTCAAGATAGCTCCATGCAATGAATGGGTGTGTGAGGCCTGTGTGCATCCAAAAGCAGCATCCGGGCCTAATGCTGATTTAGGTGGCTTCGTACTGAGCCCCATCTGCCTTTTTCACCTGTATATTTGATCAGTCCTTATTTAACTCTCTCCATATTCTATCTGTTTTCTGATCTGGAAAACTGCCTTCTGAGCTGTTGAATTTCCAGATACCCTCCCCTCTCTCTTCCCCTCCCCTAGTTTGTCACACTGGTTTGACAGTCCAAAAGGGGGAGAAGGTGGATTTTAATCTGTTCCAGGGGCAGTGTAACAAGGGGTGATAAAATCAGGTCAAAGAACAAAAAAAGGGAGCATCATAGCCATTCAGAGAAAAGGAAAGTTAAGGACTCAATCAGCTAGAAAGCTTAACTCAATGCAAGCTATTCTGTGTTAAGGGAAAAATATCTTTATTGACTAAATAGGCATAGCTCCATTAATTTCAGTGGAGCTATGCCAGTTTACACCAGCTGGGGTGGGTGGGGGGAATCTGGCCCAGTAACCAAGCAAAGGTAAGTTTATTTGTAGAAAAATAGAAGGTGGTTTTGTTTTTCAAACCCTCATCCAACTCTCACTAATTAAAGTATTGTCCATACTGCCAATATGCACCACCATATGGGGAGAAAAACGTATTAACAGCATGTACTGTGCTTTGCTCTAGTCCTCTGGGGATTTTGCTTCTAACAATATCAGCTCCAACATTTTCAGATGGAAAAGTGATTTTCAACATTGGTGTCTCTTTAATAGCCAGCTCGAAAGGACCCTGTGCCACAATTGGGGAAGATGGAAATAAAATCTATTTTAACTAAGGATGACTGACCCATCAGTCAAAGTACAAACCCACTTTTTGGAGCATCTGTTTCTGCCCCCATTGTCCAGAAGCAAAAACACTAGCCATAATTTATGTAGAAAACCTTCCCTGCCCCCAAGCCCCGAACCAGCCACCAACAATGAAAAGGGTTGAATTTTAAAAGGGTCAAACCAGAAGGTCCACTACAAGAGGAGGAGGAAAAGGCATGGGAGGTAGATGCAGTAAATCTAGAGTGGTGGCAAAGAGTGGTCATTCACCACTGAATAAAGCTGTTCAAAGTGGTTCAGATGGATTGAAATGGATTTTGGGGGTGGGGGAGCAAGTGCCCCACCCTAGGGCTCATCACAGCAAAGACACAATGGCATGCCAACCTCAGCCAGTGCCCACAGATCCACATCAGAAACAGTCTCCAAGAGGGATGGAAAGCAGCCAGAGCCTACACCATGAAGTTTATCAATCAATCAACCAACCAACCAACCAGCCTCTTTTCTGGCAGCTGCTGTGAAGAACACAGTGTGGGTATAACATGCTCATGATTGCTTAGACCTGCACGTTAGGCCTTGTCTACACTGGCAAGTTTCTGCGCAGTCAAGCAGCTTTTTGCAGTGTACCTCCCGAGGTGTACATACTGCCAAGCCACTTTCTGTGCAGAAACTGCACGGTTGCAGCGCTGTAAAAAAGCCACCCCAATGAGAGGCATAGAGCTTTCTGCGCCAGGGCTACAGCGCTGAGGTGCCAGTGTAGACACCGCGGTCGATTACAGCCCTGCGATTGGCCTCCAGGAGGTGTCCCACAATGCCTGTTCTTGCCTCTCTGGTCATTGGTTTGAAGTCTACTGCCCTGCCCTCAGGTGACCAACCATCAGCACTACCCTTTAAATTCCTTGGGAATTTTGAAAGTCCCCTTCCTGTTTGCTCGGCAACACGTGCAGTGGTCTTAGCGCATCTTTCCAGTTGACCATGGCTGCTCCGTGCACCAGGTGATCCCCCGCTTGGAGCAATGCTGAGGTGCTGGACCTCATCAGCATTTGGGGAGAGGAGGCTGTCCAGTGCCAGCTGCTCTCCAGCCATAGGAATTAGGATACCTGCGGACAGATACCACGATGCATGACAGAAAGGGGCCATGACTGGGACACATTGCAGTGCAGGGTCAAAGTGAAGGAGCTGTGGGATGCCTACCACAGGGCGTGGGAGGCAAACCACTGCTCTGGTGCTGTGCCAAGAGCTGCCGGTTCTACAAAGAGCTGGATGTGATACTTGGTGGCGACCCCACCTCCACTATGAAGAGCCCCATGGATACTTTGGGGGCTCGTGTGCCAGTCAAGATTGGACCGACCCAGGAGGAGGAAATCTTGGATGTGGATAGGGAGGGGAACCCAGAGACAGAGGATGACTCAGTGTTCAGAGATGCATGCAGCCAGGAGCTCTTCTCTACGACGGAGGTGGCTAGCCAGTCACTGAGGCTGGAGCTTGGCAAAGCGGAAATAGGAGAGGAGGCCCCTGGTAAGTGGCTCTGATTTTGGGAATCGCTGAAGCGAGTTGTTGGGGGAAGGAGGGTCACAGAAGGCCGGCTTATTTTCTGTGTGCTGAGTTTGCGGGGAGGAATTTGCAGAAAGCAGGATTGTGTCTGTGCGATATGCATACTACCAAATGCCTAGTCAGAGCGGCGGGACAGGGTGCTGATGGACTCCTTCACTTCATGTGAATCTGCCTCAGATCTCCATGAAACTCTCATGGAGATACTGGACAATCTGGTGCTGCAGGGTCTTTGGCAGAGCTGCCTTGTTTCTTGCCCCATTAAGGGTAAATTTCCCGAGCCACTCTGCCATCACTGGTGTCGGGGATGACACCATAGCTGCACACAGGTGAGCCGTGTAAGGGCCAGGGCGGAAGCCGCAGTCTTGGAGAAGACCCTCCCTTGATTCCCTGCTCACCCTCAGCAGCAAGATATCTTCCATAATGATCACCTCCTGTGGAAAGTGTGGGGACAGGAATGATTTTAATGCTCCCCTCTACAGTGCTGGCTCTCCCCAAGAGCTACGTGCCGAGTACTGTCCTGGAACATGGATTTTCCCTACCCCTGTGGTTACTCACCATTTTGCGGGGTCTTGTGGCTCATGTGTGCTTGTCTGGGGTCAGCCAATTAGTGACAGGTATGTGAATAGTGGTTGTGTTTTTAAACACTGATACAGTGGTCTGGGTGTTGCAAACAATAGTGCTTGTGTAAAATGTTGCATTTTGGCTTCACAGATACAGCCGTGAAATCCCAGCCTCCCTCTTTGTTATTGACAGCTGAACGGCTGCGCAGGATTAGAAAGCAGCCACGAAAATGTAGAGAGGACCTTCTGTGTGATGTCATGCTGCACTCCGCGGCAGTAAAACGAGAACTGAAGGAGTGGCAGGACAGTGAGAAGAGGGAACAAAAGGAGAACACAGCACACCAGAATGAAGCCACGGAGCGGCTCTTAAAGGTTATGGAATAACAAGCGGTCATGCTCCAGGAGCTCTTAGCATGGCAAACTGAGCACCTCCGCGCCTGCCCTCCCTTGCATCCGCTGTCGCAAAACTCTTTCCCATGCGCCCCCCAGACGTTGCCAACACACTCCTGTCAATATCCTTGCTCCAGGAAGTACCCGCTGCATTCCACACCTGCCCCGTGACAGTCCAGCCCTGTGGATTCCGAGTACCCACTGCACTCAACACCCATTCCTCTGCAGTTTAGCCCTGCTGAAGTACAGTACCCGCTGCACTGTATTCCAAAGAACAAAGTTGCATACGATATCTGGACATACACAGATCTTTAATCATACTGGGACCCCATCTCTTCTTAGGACCCTCCCTTCCACCATCCCCCATAGTGCCGATGTGGTGGTGTTTTTTAATAAAAGAATTGTTGTGGCTTGAAAGCAATCTTTATTCTATTAATTGAAAGCAGAGAGAGCTCTGCAAAGCAACAGGCAATTTTCTTAAACCTTCACAGTGCATCGTCCGCACCAATCACAATCACCTCCTGGCATTACAAGCGCTGCACTCGTGAGCACAGCAACAAATATTAATGGCTTTCAGCTTCAAATTGCTGCCTCAAGGCATCCCTGATCCTTATGGCCCCATGCTGCGCCCCTCTAATAGCCATGGTCTCTGGCTCTTCAAATTCAGCTTCCAGGTGCTGAGACTCAGTGGTCCAGCCCTGAGTGAAGCTTTTACCCTTCCCTTCACAAATATTATAGCACGTGGCTATAACCATAGGAATATTGTCATCGGCTAGGTCCAGCCTCCCATATAGGCAGTGCCAGAAGGCCTTTAAACGGCCAAAAGCACACTCAACAGTCATTCTGCACTTGCTCAGCCTGTTGTTGAACCGCTCCTTGTTGCTACCACGTATGGCTTCATAAGCCACAGCATTAAGGGGTAGGCAGGGCCTCCCAGGATCAAAATGGGCATTTCGACTTCCCCTACAGTGGTCTTCTGGTCCGGGAAGAAAGTCCCTGCTTGCAGCTTCCTGAACAGGCCAGTGTTCCGAAAGATGCATGCATCATGCACCTTTCTGGACCAGCCCATGTTATTGTCCGTGAAACGCCCACAGTGACCCACAAGTGCCTGGAGAACCATCAAGAAATACCCCTTACAATTAATGTACTTGGTGGTTAGGTGGTTTGGTACCAGAATTGGAATATGCGTGCCATCTATCACCCCTCTGCAGTTAGGGTAGCCCATTTGTGCAAAGCCATCCACAATGTCACGCATGGTACACAGAATCAGAGTCTTTTGCAGCAGGATGCAACTAATGGCCCTGCACACGTCCATCAACACGAGTCCAATGGTCGACTTTCCCACTCCAAACTGATTAGGGACTGATCGGTAGCAGTCTGGAGTAGCCAGCTTCCACAGTGCAATCGCCATATGCTTCTCCAATGACAGGGCAGCTCTCATTCTTGTGTCCTTGCGCTGCAGGGCTGGGGTGAGCTCATCACACAGTACCACGAAAGCGGCTTTCCTCATCCGAAAGTTCTGCAGCCACTGCTCGTCATCCCAGACGTGCATGGTGATGTGATCCCACCACTCAGTGCTTGTTTCCAGAGCCCAAAAGTGGCGTTCCACTGTGGTCAGCACCTCCGCGAATCCCACAAGCAATCTCATGTCATAGCTACCATGCGTGGCGAGATCAATGTCGGACACGTCTTGCCTTTGTAGTTTAAGAAATAACTCCACTTCCACTCGTGACATGTTAGCGAGAGTGAGCAGCATATTGGTCAACAATGCCAGACCCATTCCTGCAGACCAAAGAGGCAGAGCGCGTGCTACACAAACCGTTGAAAGATGGCGCCAAATGCAGACGAAAGCACAGGGATTTCTGGGATGCGAAGCAATGCATCATGGGGCATTGAGAGAGGAACTAGGATGCCCTGCGACCCCCTCTGCTTTCCCACAACTCTTAGCGGCAGAAGAGGAAGAGATGCTCTCTGGGATAGCTGCCCAGAGTGCACCACTCCGAATGCCGATGCAAGGGCCGCAAGTGTGAACATGCTATTGCACAGGCAGCTGACAGTGTGAACACACAACAGCGGTTTCCCTTCAGCGCTCTCTGAGTGGCGATGTAACTCTGCCAGTGTAGACATACCCTAAGTGGGCTGCTGCAGTCTGGAATACGCTATGAACAGTGAGAAGCCCTGCTATATTTCCTTCTTGGACAGGGTTACTGGCCTAGTGCAGTGGTTCTCAAACTTTCCAGATTACTCTACTCCTTTCAGGAGGCCGATTTGTCTTGCATACCCCAAGTTTCACTTCACTTAAAAACTACTAGCTCACAAACTCAGAAATAAAAATACAAAAAAGTGCCACAGCACATTATTCCTGATACATTGCTGACTTTTTCATTTTTACCATATAATCATTAAATTACTCACGACCCCCTAGGTTGAGAAACACTGATATAGTATCTAGAGCAATATAAACAAGTCATTGTCTGTATGAAATTTTAGTTTGTACTGACTTCGCTAGTACCTTTTATATACCCTGTTGTAAAACTAGGCAAATATCTAGATGAATTGATGTACCCCCTGCATGCCCCAGGGTTATGCGTACCCCTGGTTGAGAACCACTGGTCTAGTAGACGGGGGAAGCTGTAGATCTGGTACATCTTGATTGTCATAAGGCTTTTGACATAGCTCCACATGACAGTCTCATGAGCAAATTAGGGAACTATGAAATTACTATAAGGAGGATGCACAACAGGCAGAAAGACCATGTTCAAAAAGAGACGTTATCAGTGGCTCATTGTCAAACTGGGGGAGTGATCTAGTGGGGTCATATGGAGGGCATGCGCCACGTCTCTCTCTTTTTTGTAAAGAAAGTCACTCTTTTAGCTTGAGAGCTTCTAAGGTCCCGTCAAAGGCAAAAGCCAGATGCAACCCTAATTGTATGAGGACACCTCATTTCCCATATTAAAAACCTGTAGCATCTCCCAAGCTCACCTACTAGCATCTGATGCTCCCATCCAGCAAAGCACTTAATCACGTGTGTCAGTTTAAGCATAGATAGGGTGACAAGATAGCTAATGTGAAATGTCAGGACAAGGGGTGGGAGGTAATAGATGATTATATAAAGATAAAGCCCCAAATATAGGGACGCTCCCTATAAAATTGGGACTTCTGGTCACCCTAAGCATGGAAATGATCCCATTAGCTTCAATTGTCTCTCTTTCTTGCTTAAAATTTTACACATGCTTAAATGCTTTGCTGAATCAAGCCTAAAAGACCTAAACTTTTGACATAGATCTGCTACTGGCTGCACTAACCAGTTTGGCTGGAGATACTTGTCAGTAGGTGAAGAGTAGAGAAGAGTGCATCAGGAGAGAGTGAATCGTTGCTTGGCACTGAGGTGAAGAATGTCAGCGCATTTCTGAAATGCTAACAAGCATTAATTGTACCTGCTGCGTTAGCACACACAGATTTCAATCTTTCTTCCAGGGCAAAGAGGTCAGCAAACTAGTCTGGAAGACAGCCTAAATCAATTGGTAGATCAAAGGAAAAGCAGCAACGGTTATGGCATATATGACTTGAACCTCAGTAATAGACTATCATTTAACTGTGCAAGCCAATACTCCCTGGCATCATGAACTGGTAGGCACAGAGCCTAAACTAATGTGCTGGACACTACATCTTCAAAACATCCACGTCAAATACCAAAAAGAAAACCCAGTTTTTCCACTGACTGTATTGTTATGCACAGTATCAAGAAATCCTCCCTGCCTCAGGCACAATGGAAGTCAGGAACCAAAAGCTAGAATTGCGAGTTACAGCTGCAGTGGAGCAAGCAAGAGAAGACGCGTAAGCCACTAAGATCATAACTAAAGCCTTTAGCATGTCACAGTAAGTCAGAATCAAATACTGCAGATGGCTTTGTTTAGTGGCCAGATAATTATATCACCAAGAACATTCGTAGTTCTGCATTGTAAGAAAAGGAGAATTGTAGCCAGACCTTGGTCCTAATCCCTCTGAATTCACAGCGGAGTTGTTTAGAAAAATGAAAACAACCCCCCTACCTCTTAGCAAGACTTTCCTTTTGATTGCCAGGGTTATACCCATGACATACTCAATAGGCCATCACCTCAGTGGATGAACATTCGGATCATTACACTGGCTTCAACAGAGCCACTTCAATGTATACCAGCTGAGGATGTGACCCCATGAGTTCCACAAAAGAACCCAAATGGTCATGCAAAGCTTGTGGTTTGGCTGACCAAATAATCCTGAACAAAGAGAAAGGGACGCACTTGAGAGGCGTAACACACAGCAAATCTATCGGCTCAGCTGTTCCCCTAGCTCCAAACCTTCCTTTGGCAGAGTCTCCTTTAGCTCTCTAATCATCTTCAGGGAAAGCTTGCCCATGCTTTATAGTCCTCTTGATGGCAAGGTGCAGCCCAGCTGTCCTCTCCCAGTTCCCCTAAGATGAAGAAGGAACTCCCTTGGATCTGAGCTTCCCCAGGGCAGGAGAGGGCCTCTCACTTCCCCCTTGGTCTCCTGATGCGCAGCGGCACTTTCTTTTATTAGTAAAATTGAGATGAAAGCTGTGAGGGACCCCCCTCTGGAGCCTCAAACAACCTGTACCCCCCAACCCCAGCAATCAAATCTCAGGCTAACTGCGTGCAAGGCTTCAATAAGGAAATATTCATCAGTGCACGACTGGGTAGAAGCAATATGAAGCAGGGTGGGGACTGACTTTCTCTGCAGCATTACTGATTGCCCACTGTGGCAGATGGGATACATACTGCCATGTACCAGTGAGGGGGGGTGGGATTCCCTAGGCCAGTTTCTATCTTCCTACGTATAATGTCTCCAGTTCTCCTCCTCCACCTCCTTCCATTGCTCTGGCTGAGCAGATGAGGAGAGGGAGGTGCTAACAGCTTTCACTAACAGCACTTAATTGAATTTAATTTTGCATATATTGAAAGATCTTTACACCTCCTAGCTCAGCAGCTCCACATGGTTTTAGAAATATTCTCAGACAAGAAGCTACACCGAACTGGAGTTAAAGGTGAGAGTACAGATGAGATTATGATACGTCAGCAAAGTGAAGATGTGTTTGTAGCACAAGTAGACATGCTCACATCTCGTGTGGTGGCACGGGCTTGTACTTGGGCTAGCCACCCAAATACAAGCCCACCAGGGACCCTGGGTACCTACTCGGGTTGCTAGCCCATGCTGAAGCCAGTGTCAGCAAGTCTTCGCTACGATTAAAGCTAGTGCAGGTATGTCTATCTGTGGTACAGTCACATCTCCACTTGCAGTATGGCCATTCACTATGTGTCTAGCTCGCTTTTGAAAATAGGGATTAGGCACTTTTGAAAATTTTGTCCCATTCAAAAAAATCTCCTCTCTTTTTTTGTCAAACTTTGACAATTTGAAATTTCAGAATTTGAAATATGGCAACCAGCTCTCGCGTGTATATATATAATTAAATTAAGGGTAAAAAAATATTACATGCATGTTGTAATTACCCGCATATCAAGCATTACAATCCTAGAAAATTCTGAGTTAAGGTTAAATTTAAAACAAATCCAAACAGGACCTCATCCTGAATATGAAACGACTCTCCCAAGTGAGAAAAATTCAGTGGAGAAGACTGACCAAAGTCTGACAGCAGATATATCACCTGACAAACTGCTTATCTAGCCTCCTGAAAGTCTGGAGCTTGGTCCTGCACTGGGTCAATGGGAGCTTTAGTGTTGACTTCCATGGGAGCGGGAGCAGGCCAATAATGCCTTCATACACTAATAAAAGAAGGGAATTACCAAAATTTAGTCTCCCCGAGGGCTGCGCTATTTCCAAACCAGTTGAAAAGGAAACTCATAATGCATTTGTCAGACCAAATGACAGGGAGGAGTTCTGTAAATGACTACAGTCTGCCAATAATTGCAATAGCATCTGGTGGTTATCGATAACTGGAATATGGAAGCATTCCGATCAACAGATACCTTCTGGAGTAGTCCTCTCTGTCCACTAATGCCGTCATCCTCCTGAGGGATTCTATTTCCAAAGACTCATCAAATTTAGAGACAGAAAAATCCTCAGATTATAGAGTCCATCTGCCTACAAATGTAGAACAGTCTCCTGCAAAAGAAGGGACTGGATATTAAAGTGCAGTTCTGCTTTGAGAAGTGACTCTATAAAAATGGCATTGTGGGTCCCCTGTTTATCTCCTCTTAGTGACTTCCTGATCAAAAACTTGCATTGTACAAGCAAAGTGATGTTGTTTCTGTACTACCTCACCCTGGGATCTGAGAGCAATGCTGGATTCTTCCATCACATGCATAATGATTAGTACTAAAAATTTAGCTACACCGGTGCAGCTCCAGATTATGCTCTCAGTGCCTGTGCAACCTCAGTGCAGGCTTCTATCTGTACGCCCACTCCTGTTACTCAGCCTTCCTTCTCCCTCAATGCCTCCTCTCACTGATCGGTCCCCTCTAAAACTTGAATCTTACATCTTATACCAACATAAATATTAAGTACCAGAAGCAGAAAGTCAGGAAGATGTCGAAGGCCTCTGCATCAAAGATGCTAGACCCTATTGCAAATGACAACATCTACAGCTCTGCTCTCTGGAGAAAAAAAAAAAAAAATGTAAGCACCATCTGACTTGATTGCTTATTTAGTGGAAAAGAAGTCCAGCAAACTGACTGCTTCAATCGACTGTGGGGTTAGAGACAGTGCTTAATTTGTAATGAAAGAGGTGCCGGGGCTCAAGCAATTTTTTACATTCGTAACTGATGCACCAAGCCCAGAGGTGCTGGGGCTACAAACTGCCACGCCTAGAGGTCCTGGGGCTCAGCCCTGGCACAAATTAAGCGCTGGTTAGAGAGTTCAATGAGAGTGGAAGTAAATTCAGGAACTGCCAGACTCTGGACCGCCAGAATGGAGGAATACATGGCACAGTTAAAAGGGGAGACTCATCTGAGAGTAAGATTGAATTTCTCAGAGAAATTCAAAGACTCTGAAATTAGGGATCAGTATAAAAATATGCACATCACTCAAATCCCCACGGACTCCAAAGGAAAGACTGCAGTAGCATTCTTCAAAACTCAGCTCCTACAGGTGCTCAGTCTAGAAACGAAGCCTAACACAAGCACTAATTCCTAAATCTAGTGACAAAGTCACCCAGACTTAATACCATGATCCACACCTACAATACTATCAGTTTACCAACCAGCCCAAGCTCTACACACTCCAGAAGGGTGCTGATCTTTCAAGTGGCTCCATGTCAGCAGGATTTCAATCCAGCATGTAAGAAACCAACAGCATGTTCTGTATCCGACAAAGTAAAAAATCTTTTCCCCACATGGACCTAGACTCTCTGACTCACCAGACGAAGAAATGGTGACCAGCAAAGAAAACCAGACACCACATCTGCAGACTGATCTGTAGAAACATCTACATCATGCGTCAAAATCCCATGGCCACACTGTCCCTAGGGTGGGGCTGCCTTGTACCACTCCACTAGGAAAGAGTGACCCTAAAAGCAGTGTAAACAGCCAGGCATTGATCATCCCACATAGCGGGTTCCTCCAGTGGCACAGAGCTGGCACAGTGGCTCCTACACAAACACATCCCTGCAGCTGCTGTAAGGGGCATTTTCAGGGATTCCATGGACCCCAGCAACTCCTGGCTAATGTATTGGCCCCTTGAAACTTTGGCAACCAGGGTAAGTGGTCATGCGTACGATGTAGAGCAGCCTCAGGATCTAAGGAGCACAAAGGTTGTTTAAATCCATCTTTAGAGATGTGTGCGCATGCACACACACACACACACACACACACACACGGTGTTGTAAGCTCTTTCTTGGCCACAGCTAAAGACCAAGGCCCCAGACTTTCTTTATACAATAGTTCATTTACTAAATGGTGTAGTGCGTATCTCAAGTCAAAGTCTTTTCTTGCAGCTCTAAGGTTGTGAAGTTAATAACACTGTATCTTAGTAACATTAATTGTTGGGCGTTTTAGTGGGAAAGGTTATTTCTCCCTCTCTCCTATGACTTTGAGACTCCTTCCTCTCATTCCTTTTGCATTAAGTAAGTGCTTTCCATTTCCTGACAAATGCTCGGAGAGAGCTGTGATATTTGGGGGGCAGTTCATTCCCAGGGACGTATATTTGATGCGGTTAGGTGTTAGGAAACCACAGGGCCTGACCACTAGTAAAAAAATCACATTTTACAGTCAGACAAGTTGGAGGACGGGTGACATTTTCTTTAGGCTGTTTCATGCCTCCATGGCTAAAATCAGCCAAACACATATAGCGCTAAGCCAGCCACCTTCACTGTCATGATAAAATGGTTAATCTAAAGTGTGTATTGATTTATTTCTAATGCTCTAGCATTTGAAGCACCATTCAGGTGTGTTATATTTCCCCTTATGAAGCTCTTTATTTAAAGGCAATTTATGAAAAAACAATTTTTATGTAGGTTATTTACGTCACACTGAACAATACTGTATATCTTGTCAATATCTGTGTATAAACTTTGCAACGAAAACATTTAAACTAAAAAGAGGCTGGGTTGGGCAGATATATGCTTCCAATTATTCCTAAATAAAGTGCATGGGAACAGAGCGGGCGTCAACAATTGAGCATAAATGAAACTCCCAGGGCTCACCTGCATTAGGGATTTTTACACCAATGTAGCTAAGGGAATGTTCACCCCCAGTGTGAAGTAAGTGCATTGGTATAGCTACACCAGTGTAAAAATCCCTAATGCTGACAAATCTTTAGGGATACAGGGCCAGATTTTCTGGTCTGGCTAAACTGCTCCCAGTGCAGCAACGATGGGGTGGAGGGATGGGAATAGAAGCAAAGGTGGATATAAGTCACACGTATGCCCATCTTATTCTAGGATTGATTAGAGAGAGCTTGGTCCAGTCCCAAGTGTATATTGGAGCAACCTAAATCCACACAATGCATCCTCCAGAACTGATGACCTTTTAGCCCCTCTTTCGATTACTGAGTGATTGACACAGACATCAGCCACAAACAATACTTACTGATCATGCTCTAATCACAATGGTCAAAATTTTCTAAAATTAGGTTTTGAAGATAACGTTTTCAAAATTTGAGCAGCCTAAGCCCCATTTTCAAGGGAGTTAGGCAATCAGGTTCTTAAGTCACTCAGGTGCTCTGGGTAATTTTACTCCTAAATCCTTACTCAGATCTCAAAAGTGATCTGACTTTCAAAAGTGCTGAAAACCTAAGAACTCCCACCCAATCACTGGCTGCTGCTGAGCGCTTAACACTTTTGAAAATCAGGCTGTTTATTTAAGTCCCTAAATATGGCTTTATAATCTAACCACAGGCTTCTGTTTCTGAAGATCTTGGTCCATAACTTCAGTTTGACGTGAGAGTAAACTGTGGAGCCACAGACTTCACCCATCCAGCATTTAAGAAATAGGTTACAAAGAAATGGGCGTTTTTCTCTGAGACAAATTACAAGTTAGCACCGTGGGGCAGAACCAAGGGCATCACACTGATCTTGAGGAGTTGTTGCACTATATGTTAAAAAGCAGTCTCTAAGCAAGGATTGTACTAAACTCTGACTGATGAGCAAACCTCTGAAAATCCTACATCGGATCTGAGTGATAATCCAATCACTGCTTTGACATAATCCACTGGAAGAATGAGCAAATCGTTCCTCCTAAGGGAATACAGGATGTGACGTTATCTAATTAAAATATAATAATACAAATCATTATTGCTACCACTGTTATATAATTGCAACGAATCTTATACAAAGTATAATAAATGGCCGGAAAGGGTTAAGCAGCTTGCAGGCTAAATAACCCAGAGCCAACCTTTAAAGTCATGTTAGAAAGTATGTGAATGGTAATGAGGGCCATTCAATGCTAGATAGGTTTGCATTTCAAAGTTCTAGCCTATGTTGTTAGACATTAGAAGTGATACTAATTGTATGTATGTATTCATAAATGCTAGCCATGTAAACAGACAGTTCTTGTCTGGCAATATAACTATTAATTCAGAGGTCAAAAGGGCATATTAACATTTAGATGAATCTTGGGTGAAATAATGTCATTGTCGAGATGTCTCTTGGAAGTTTGTGATAGACTGCGTAATGGATAAATTGCCCTACGTTAATTTGTGTAACTAATTACCGTTGGTGCTTAGGAAACAGAAGGTTACATCAAAAGCCTGTTGTTCACCCAAGACTGTGTGGTCAAGTGGCTGCTAGAACACGGTATAAAAGATCCTTGGGTCCTGATCCTGTCATCTCAGCTCTGCTTGATGCTTCAATGCAGGGAAAGCTGAAACCACAAGACTGAGATCCCAGCTCTGACTAGACACCCTGAATATAATCTGGACTATAGCCTATGAACCAATTATGAAAGAACACTTTGCAACTACAAAGCTCAACCTCTCTACTATGAATCTGAACCTCAAGAATTATACTCATATCTGTATGTATACTGATCTTTTAACCTATACTCTCTCTCTCCCCCTCTCCTTTTTTTAATAAATTTTAGTTTAGTAAATAAGAATTGGCTATAAGCATGTATTTGGGCAAGATCTGGAATATTCATTAACCAGCAAGGTAATGTGTCCGATCCTTTGGGATTGGTAGAACTTTTTTATACGATGAACAAGACTTTCAGTAATCTTCATCATATTTAACTTGGGTGTCTAGGTGGAGGCCTGAGGCTGGGTAACTTTAAGGGAACTCTATTGTTGACTTCTGGGTATCCAGTAAGGTATTACAGAAGGTTTTGTGCTGTCTTGGTAAATCTAAGTATTGGAATATCCACCAGCTTTGGGGATTGTCTGCCCCATTCTTTGCAGTTCAGCCTAATTGAGTGACCCCTCAGCTGGTTCCCCTGGGATTCTGGTCACACAGGAGTTGATGACTACTGTGCCCTTGCCATAGGAACTTGTGAGACAAAGATGGTCTCTGATTGATATGGTCTTTAATACTGATATTCTCTTCTTTATTTGCTTCCCCTTCAGATTTCTTTGGGGACCATCTGAAATTTGGCCTGCATTTTAATGGTTAAGGAATGCAACTTGTCACATTTGGTAGCACAGAGAGATCTTAGATCAAGTCCAAAGGATATTTTCCACACCAAGGAGAAGAGCAAGAAGGCCTGGCTTAGAAATTGCCACCATAGCTTAAATCTCCCTGCCCAACTTCTTGATCCTCACTGCTGCTCTAACTTGCAAATGGTCACAAAGGGTCATTCCAACACCCTCTCAGGATCATTAGAGCTCACTGTGCTCCAGCCATGCCCACTCCTGTCAGTGGCATGCCCACTGCATGGTTAGGAGTACCAGCTGTGCCAGTGTATGCCTACCTGGGAGAGGCACATCCACAGACCAATTCACTCCCATTGTTTTCCCAAAACTTTCTCTGAAGTTTAAAGTTGCAGGGGGCAGGAGGGAGGAAAAATATTTTTTTCCAGGAGTCTCATTTCAGAAGGATTCCAGGTTGCTTCACCATAGCCATGTTATTTTTGCCTTCCTGAATACTGGGCTGATGTACGTGCGTAGGTAATTGGATCATGTTTCAGTACTCCCAAAGCAACCTAACACTAAGGATGCATCCATCGAAAATAATTGAAGGGATGGCCCATTCCATTAATGCACCATAAAAATTTATAAAGAAATGAATCAAGTCATCTATGCTACCCACCTGACAATGCCAGATCACTCCCTGCAGAATATTTTCCCGTGTTTTGCCCAACCCAGTTTTAAATGTCTGGTGATGGGTCTCCCAGCACTTCCTCGGGAGAACACCTTCCTTAGACAAACAGATCTCACTGGCAGGAAGCTCTGCTCTGAAAAGAGGATTCCATAAAAACGGCCAAGTTTATAATTTCTGAGCAATCTCCATGTCAAATGTGCTCAGTTTACAAACAGAAAGGCAGCTTTTCAAACTACCAGACTTGTACACTCAGCCTGGGATCAGAAAGTTCAGATAAGCTCTTTCCAGCCCACACGTCACCATCAATAAGAATAAACATGTTGTCAAGTATCGGGGGTCGCTGTGTTAGTCTGTATCCACAAAAACAACAAGGAGTCTGGTGGCACCTTAAAGACGAACAGATGTATTTGAGCATAAGCTTTCGTGGGTAAAAACCTCACTTCTTCAGATGCATGGAGTGAAAGTTACAGAGGCAGACATAGATATACGGACACATGAAGAAAAGGGAGTTACATCATAAGTGGAGAGCCAGTGTGGACAGGGCCAATTCAATCAGGGTGGATGTGGTCCACTCCCGACAACCCTTGAGGTCATAGGGTCAAAAGCAGGGAGCCAGGGGGCGACACTGAGCAGAGAACCCTGGACAGCGCCCATTGCTCCTCGAAGGAGCCAGTGGATGAGGCCCAGAGGGACTCTGACCAGAGACATGACTTTCGGGAGGAGTGGAAAGAGGCCGTGCATTTGCAGAGCACCTCCCCCATCCATCCATCCATCTCCTCCTAGTATAGTGGATGGCCACCTTGGCTAGCGCCAGGAGGAGGTTGATGAGGAGGTCTTGTGACTTCATGGGGCCACAGATGGGGTGTGCACACAGCAGGAGGTGTGGAGAGAAGTGTAGTCACAGCCGAAGGAGAAGGTTCTGAAGGAGAGGGAATAGGGGTTGCAGCCTGGTGCACTCATGGTGGACGTGCGCCAAGGTCTCCCTCATGCTGCAGAAGGGGGGTGAGTCATTGTAGCTGAGTGAGCAGCCCTGGTCCAGCTGCGGCTTTGCCTCACAGTATCTCAATCTGGCCTGCAGTAAACAAAGTCTATTGATGATGCACAAAATGGAACAGAATCCAGCTCACTCACATTGTAGCTGTTCTGGGTCTGCAAGGATAACAAGAATAAAGAGCAATACCTGCTTTTTCTAGGGACAGGACATGTATTGTTCTGACTATAGGAACATGAGAGGAAGTAGCTTGTTCTACACAGCTGAACATGCATTTATTCCAGTATTCCTAAGTAAATGGAAGAGGCCGGGTGGTTGTGGCTTTGGCTTTGTTCGACTTTCTAGGGAGGAGATGTAATAATTACAACTCTCTTGGTGAGTCTCGCTGTTCTAATGAGAGCAGGATCAGCATCTGAATAAATGATTTTGCCCTTGACTTGCAATTCACCTTTTAAGCTAGAGAGACTCAACATTAGTATTTTCGGAAGAAGAAGCTTAAAAAACAACCAACCAACAAAAAAAAAGACACCCAGCAAAGCCTGTACCAATTTCTTCATTAATTTCCCTAATGCCCATGTGGTCATTTCAGACACATCAGCCAGTCACTGTATTAAGAATGCTACGATAGCCCGGAGTTTCAAACACAACATCTGGAAGAAGAAGCTGCTGCTGTTGTTTCAACACTTCAGCGAGACAGAGAAGGAAGAAAATTCTAAGGGCAGAGGTCAGATTGTCCAGGGGGAGAATAAGCCTGTCTTCAGTTACTAATCACTGCTGAGTGAAATCTTGAAATTATGGACTGGGTGATTTTCATCTAAATCTTCTCTCTTGAGCCTAGGAGTGCTCCAGTGACAGTGAAAGGATCTTCCTTAAATGTAGAAAGAAACAAACACACTGTGTTTCACCCCAGCCTTCCAGCAGCAGAAGAGAGCTCTGCCAAAGGCTTCTCTTGGCTGCAGAATTCCAGGGGACTATTTCTATAGCATTTTGTGGGTTCCTTATTAAATAATTACAATAGTGCCTAGAGGGGTTTACTGAGACTGGTGCCCAACAGCAGTGGGTGCTGTGCAAACACACAGTGAGAGAGCACCCTGCCCTGAGAGCTTGCAATCTCAATAGGCAAGACAGACAAAGGGATGTGAGAGTAACCTGAGGCACATAGCAGGTCAATGGCACAGCCAGGAATACAACCCAGGTCACCCAAATCCACTGGACCATCCTGTTGATGCCTCCTTCTATGACCTTCCTCTATGTTCCCGTGTTCCATACACCCCTTTTGTGTCCCTTCCATCATGCTCTACCAGTCTCCTGCCCCCACCCCCAACTCCATGCTGTCCCACCTCCAGAACACCCTATTCTAAGATGGTGGAGCCAGATTCCTTGCCACCCTCCATGTGTCCCCCAATCCATATCCCTCTCAGCCTCTTACATACTCTCTATACCCCCTCCTAGATCCCTGCCTCTCTGCATTTCCCCTGGTCTCCTATTCTCGGGTCCCCATGCCCTCAGACGTAATGGGGTTGCACGGGAAGCGAGCATCAACATTCACTACAAAGCGGCTTCTGCTGCTCCAGCGTACCGTTTTGCACTGCTATCCATTTTCTCACAAGCAGGTGCTATGCCCTGAGGGTTGCAGCTGACACACCACCCTTCATACAGCAAATTCAGTTGTGCCGTAAGGCTGAAGTATTTCATGACTCCAGGAAGAAGTTATTACTGGCCAGTCATGCTAATTTTACTGCTATTGCCATGAAGAAGGGCAAGATGCAAAAGAATGCACAAACCTCTGACAGAATTGATTGAGATGGAGATAGATACTTATCCAAGAGTGCAGATGTGCATATGCTGTTCTCATCCAAGCATCTCAGAAGGAAGCATGTAAAGGTTTTGTTTTATATAAGGAAGATCAAAATGTTATGGACTAGCTAGCTGTGTTTATATCAATGCATTTTACAACTACAATCAATGTCACCAAGATAGGAACAATGTAGCCGGTATCATAAGCATAACCATTTGGGCAAACCGTTCCCTCCTGCAACAAAACCCACGGAAGAGATCAGCTCTGCAGAATCTCTACCTAAGCGTTCTGTAGGAGAGGTGGGGTCTGGCCCCTGGGAGAATGAACTTCAGATCCACAACCAACTCCCCAACAGTGATCCTGTAACTCTGCACTGGTTTTGGAACTTTGGTGTCATTTATCCTCACCCTCTCTCCGCACCCACCATCAGTTCCCCTTTCAACGGGTGAAGCACGTTCCCCACCCTAGAGCAGGCGCAATAGGAAAGTTAGTATAGCCCCAGTGGCGTAATACACTGGAGATTCATACCCATTCTGTTGAAAATTCATTTCAGAAAAGGTGTGTTATATTTTGACACTAGTTGATTACATTGTTGAGTTTCAAGGCTTAAGAAGGCAAAACTGAAGTCAAAAGTACGTTGGAAATTGGTTGGTGTGATAATGAATATGCAGTTACTTGTCAGTGAGGAACTCGCTGCAATCCTTCATTGTGCGTTTCTAATCTTTTGAGTTAGAGGATATATGTCCCCCCCAGAAGTATCTGATAGAGAGGGTTGCAAAGATTTGGCTTGATGTTGAAGAAAGTTCTAAAATCTATTGAGCCTTAACTATCTTTTTCTTAAGTTACTCATGTGGAGATATTATAAATGGTATGTTATTATAGGTGCTTGAAAACAACTCTCTGTAGCTTTGTAATTCCCCCACTAATCTTCACTGCACCTCAACTCCCACAAACCACTGAAAAGCACCTCTCCTCAGCCAGGCCTGCCCAGTTTCAAAGTCATCGAGCAAACCATTTCAGAGATCTGAGGAGCCAAAAGGAAGGGCTAGAAGGATTTTCAAAATTGAAAAAGTGTTCTGATCCACACACCCCACAAGCCCCATCTCCACACAACAGAGTGTTCACCTTGAACTAAACTTTCCCTGGCTAAGATGTGCCACGTACAGTTCCCAATGGATTGATTTAACAATGATGAAATTACAGAGTGCGTGTCAAAATCTCACTCATAATAACTTGCTTGCTGCAATCTTAACTCTGGAAGGACAATCAGTCTCTCCACAGTGCTAATCAGAGCTCAACTCATTTGAAAATTAAAATCAACTAAGTTAATAATTCTTTAGTTCCCCAGAGAATAATCACTCAGACTAACTGTAGCATTCACTACAATTTTATTTTCAACAATTGTGTAGAGCCAATGCCACTACCCCATCTGTCACATGAACTGGGCTCTATCAATATTGACTTGATATTTTGGAAAGTTATGAATTTCTTCATAATCCCAGGGGATTTTGAGGGGAATGAAAATCCACAGCCTGATGGAAATTATTATTTTGTTGGTTGCCTGTTTAGCTTCAGGATCTCATTTTTAAAAAGCATGCCTGGTAGGAAATACATTCAATGTGTTCTGAAACAATCCAATTAAACTCACGCACTCCCGGAAAGCCAGCACAGGAGAAGAGTGCTTAATATGGGGGTCAAAATCTTTTCCATTTTGCGAAGTTGGTGTGAGAATTGACCAGCCCAATATCCACACACCCACACTCTTTACCATGATGATAATGGTGGGGGGGGAGAGGGGAGGAGTGGAAGAAGAATTACCCGGGGTTGCATTGAAATAAAAAGTACAGGATTTAATTAAACAGTTTTACAATTCTGACTTGATCAACCATCTGTTTTTAATCAGACTGGAGAAAAGTGAATAAATAGCAAATAAAAGGAGGATGCCCATAAATACAGTACAGAGGAGAACAACGAGTCCATTTCAAAGACTAATTTCAGAGACAAGGAAAGGAGAATGAGTGACTTACCTCAATTACAGGCTGGAAAGAGCAATAACGATACACCTACATCCTTCCTTCCTGATGCAACTAATTTTAGGTCTTTTGATAGAAGTCTAAAAGGAAATACAAAAGACAATTGTATTTAACTGCCTTCCCTGCAGAGTGCCTGTACAAAGTAGTAATAGGCTTTTGAAGGAACACCGGTAAAAAGAAGTGAGTGAACAAATTACAACTCAAAAATATAATTCTTACAAAATAAGAGAAAAGAAGATAGCTGTCCTGAAAATTCCTTGTAGGTCTTACTAAATGTTAAGTGAATGAAACCATACAGTAATTAAATGACACAGAGGCAGACTGACTCTTAGAGTTACACCACTATTCTCAATAAAGCAACACCAGGCATCAGTTTGGCCCATTTGTCTCCATGACAAAGATGACAAACTAATCTTGCAAACCCCTGAAGAGCTAAACTAAAATTTCCACTAAAAAGGCAGCTTTGCATTGACTGGAATGATACAACTTTGCTAACTTGTCTCTAGCAAACTCCGGTACTTGCTAAAGCAACAGTTCAGCTACTGACCTGCAATGAAAGCTTTGTGTTCAGCTTCAGCGTTTCCTGACGGCAAACAATCTGCGGGAGGTGGGGGGGAAGCAGTTTCATGGAATGAACTGTTAAAAAAAGAAAATCCTCTCATAAGCTTTCCCTGAGGGGGAAGAAAGAATCCACAAGCTTTAAATTGGCCAGGCAGATTTAGGAGGAAGGAAAAAAAAAAAAAAAGGCAGCTCTTTCTGTTGCGTCAAAGAGCCCAGTGTGCAAATGGAACAGGGAACGGAGTTGTTACACTGGCAAGCCCTGGCTGAAGACAGCTCTTCAGTATGCTCTCAGCATCCTCTCCCAGGGCTGGCTGGATACAGTCCCACTCCTTAGGCTCTTACGGAGGAGCCATGCTACTTCAAGAGACAATCGCTAAAGGACAGTTTCTGTATGCATGCCATTCAGCTGGCTTTACGACATAGCATGAGACAGTTTCACACACAAGCGGTATTTACTTATGTATAGGAAGCAGGGAAAACATCTATACATATTCCAACTGGCAATCTCGTCACTGAATTATCAGAACTTGTAGAGAGAATCCTATTGACTGCATCACCCACCCTTTAAGTTATTTAATGTACACTTACAACAGGGGTGGGCAAACTACGGTCCGCGGGCTGCGGCCGTTTTAAGCCAGCCCACGCGCTCCTGCTGGGGAGCAGGGTCTGGGGCTTGTCCCGCTCTAGCGCTCCAGCTGGAGTGCCGGGTTGGGGGCCACACCACACGGCTCCCAGAAGCCACAGCATGGCACCGCTCCGAGGGTGGGGGCCGCTCCACACGTAGGAGCCAGAGAAGGGAAACGCCACTGCTTCCGGGAGCTGCTTGAGGTAAGTGCCACTCAGATCCTGCACCCCTGAACCTCTTCCCACACCCCAAGCCCCTGCCCCAGCCCTGATCCCCCTCCCGCTCTCCAAACTCCTTAATCCCAGCCCAGAGCACCCTCCTACACCTCAAACTTCTCATCCCCAGCCCCACCCCAGAGCCCACACCCCCAGCCAGAACCTGCACCCCTGTCCCAGCCCTGATCCCCCTCCTGCCTTCTAAATCCCTCAGTCCCAGCCCAGAGCACCCTCCTACACCCCAAACTCCCCAGCCCCACCCCAAAGCCCTCACCCCCTCCGGCACCCCAACCCTAATTCTGTGACCATTCATGGCCCACCGTACAATTTCTATTCCCCGATGTGACCGTCAGGTCAAAAAGTTTGCCCACCCTAGCTTAGAAAATAGTTTTAGGAAGGGACTGTACTTATACGACACGTCTCTTACTTGGTGCTAGAGATTGCACAGACCACCTGATGGTTGCTTGCCCTCCATTATACCTAGCCAACTCATTGTGTGCAGGGAGGTAGCCCAGGTGTAACGACTTGCCTTTAGTGGAATTGCACAGGCGTAGCTGTGCAGAGAATATTCACAATTCAATTATCAATTCTTTCACCAGTGTGTGCAGGAGGAGCAGAAACCAGGTCAAATAGCTGGGCAGGGCTAAGAGGAGTTACAAACAGGATAATGGTTGTAGGATGAGCAGTAGGAATACCTACTATTAAGGCTGCCTAATACTTCCTATTATAAAGCAGTTTTCAGAAAACAAAGAGTAGGAATAAATGGTCAGTTTTCACAAGAGTGCCCATCTCACAAAAGGCAGAGCAGGTTGTTAGGACAATTAACTTGACAGGCTGCACCTCTGTGAGAGCCAGATGAAGCCCAGATGGGCGGGGCGGGCTGAGCTTGTATAAAGCCAGCAAGCTGAGAACAGCAGAAGGCTACAGGGGCAGTAACTGACAGCTCCTGTAAAATCAATACAGATTTAAAAAAAAAAATTATTTTGCAAAATCAATGAGGAAATGGTGCAGGAACCACAGTGAACTGCAAACAAAATTCACTCAAAGTACTAGAAGAATAAAGAACATCAGGCATGTAAGCAAAGGAGAATTGGTATTAACACAATGGACAAGGGAATTAAGTAACATACAGGTTGCTCTGTGCCTGTTATTACTGTTTGGTGGATTACTTAAGTGTATATGCAGCCCACAATGTGTGACCTGGGCCGCAGAGGCTGGGTGGCAGGGCAGCGGGTAGCCTGCGTAGTAACCCTAGCGAGCAACCGCTCCTGATCTGCTCTCACATGGCCTCCAGCATGTAAATTACTCCTAGCTATACTGTATGAGTGCTATGGCCAGCCACCATGAACTACACTGTGAGTAACACCAGCAAACTTCCTGTCCCAAATTTTCCCTTAGAAATGTGCATCTTGTTCTGCCCAGCACCCTCGCTGACAATACAAGCTCATATAAAGTCCATCATTTCATAATAGAAAGCAATATGCACAGATGTTATAATCCCAAATGAAGTTTTCCAAACACTTCAATTCAAACACACACTGGTTTAGATAAAACAAGTTTATCAACTACAGAAAGATGGATTTTAAGTGATTACAAATAATGAGGCATAAAAGTCAGCACTGGTCACAAGAAAATAAAAGATAAAACAATTAATATTTAACTTAACAAGCCAAATGAATTCAAAGCATAGGTTTCTCTTACCACATACTCTAGCAGTTTTACTGGCTGGAATCCTTTCAGTCAATACCCCTCCCCCTGTTCAGTGTTAATTTCAGTGTCCTTCAGGTGTTGCTGATGCCGTAAGCAGAGAGAAAGGGAGAAGTATTTTGGGGCCACTGTTCTTCTTTCTTATAGCTTTTTCTTTGAAAATAACATCACACCCTCTTTCCTGCCGAAGAATGGCTGCTTAACCAGGTAATAATCCATTTGATTTTGTTGACACCTTGCTGAGGCATCAGTTTGTCTTTTATTTTAAGGAATTGGTTTGTGCCTGCTTTTCTAAACTTGGAACGTGCCTCAGTAATGTTATACAGTAGAATTTTATAACTTTACATCATGGGTGGCCAAACTGAGCTTGAGAAGGAGGCAGAATTTACCAGTGTACATTGCCAAAGAGCCACAGTAATACCTCAGCAGCCCCCCCATCAGCTCCCAGCAGCCTCTCACCCACCAGCAGCCTCCTCGATCAGTGCCTTTCGCTCCCTCCCCCACCTCCTGATCAGCTGGGAGTGGGAGGAGTGAGGGAACTGCAGGCTCAGGGGAGGGGGCGGGAAGAGGTGGAGTGGGGACAGGGCCTGTGGCAGAGCCAGGGGTTGAGCAGTGAGCACTCCCAGCACATTGGAAAGTTGGCCCCTATAGCTCCAGCCCTGGAGTCGTGGCTCTTCAGAGGTTAATATACAGGCTCCTTGTATAGGCACCATGTGGCTCCGGAGCCACAGGTTGACCACCCCTGCTTTACATACAATGTTGCCACACGTATTTTACCAGGGGAATAATGGTCAGCAACCAAATTACGAGTTTTCAAATGATACCGCACAAAGCATACTTTGTACAAAATTCATTACAGTTTTGAAAAAGGGTGAGGAACATAGGGATATAGACTGTCACAAAGGATGGTCCTAAAGCCTGGGGTCCCACCTGAACACCTACACAGCAAGTTTTAGCCCTGCAGCCTGAGCCCCACAAGCCTGAGTCAGCTGACCCAGGCCAGCTGCAGCTGTTCTGTGGGTCTTTTATTCCAGTGTTGACATACCCTTAGACGTACCTTTATGGTATGTCTACCCTGCAATTAAAAACATGCGGGTGGCCCATGGGGCTCCCAGGGCTCGGGCTAAGGGGCTGTTTAATTGCAGTGTAGATGTTTGGGCTCAGCCAGGAGTCCAGGCTCTAGGACCCTGCAAGATGGGACATTCCCTGAGCTCAGGATGCAACCTGAGCCCCAAGGTCTACACCTCAATTAAACAGCCTCTTAGCCTGAGTCAGCTGGAATGGGCCAGCCAAAGGTATCTAATTGCAGGCTAGATTTACCCTCAGATAACTAGTCTGATTCTTTACTTCAGTCAGAAATGGTTCATATTTTTAGATCCACAGGTCCAGGGTTCAGTCCCCACAGGGGGCTGTTCAGGTACATTGTTACACGCTGATAGGTGCTATCTACGGGCTTTGTTAAGATATATTTTAGAAGCTTCAAGCTTCCAGGAGAAAAATAGTCCAAGCAGGTTACTGTCTTTAGGAGGGTGATCTTCTCCATATTAACACCCTATCTTGCAACCAGCTCCATGCACCCAGACCACTGGACCCACATGGAACCCTTTTGAGTCTCCATGGGGTCCAGGATCTGTGCAGAAAGAGGGAACATGTGGGCCTAGGGAAGAAATAGAGGGAGACATTGCCAGCTCCACACACCTGGAAAAGGTAATACAGTCCCAAACCACACTGCCTTTTCTATTGACCCTTTCTACACTGAAGAACTCTGCCATATAAAGAGGGATCTGGGGTAGCTTCAACCAGGTGAGGCCCTGATTGGCAGCATGCCTGCAGTAAAGCTGAGCTGAGCTGGCAGGGAAGAGTGCTGGGAGACAGCATGGAGGCCCAGTGTGGTTGTCACTAGTCCCCTAATTCAGCCAGACAATTCCAGTTTCAAAGAAATGTCCCTTGTCTTACTGAACTTATTTTGGACCAGTGTCATAGATGGAGCTCAGGGAATCCACATGCTCTGGAGGCAGGACCCACTGGTCACTGAATGGATTCCCCAATCCCTGTGCAGTAAGGAAATGGAGGAGTTAACTGGAGATTCACCTGAAAGTAGTGCTGACTGCCTGAGTCACTTCTTCTGTGTTATCATGAATAAAGTACTTTCCTCTGGTGTAACCACAGGTGCCCTTCTGCACTCCTCCTTGCTTGTGCCTGCAAAACAGACATGGTGTCAGAACTGCCTGGGTCCCCACTCCTAAGAGAGGAGAAAACAAGGAGAAGCGAGGAAAGAGACAGTGAGTGCAACACCTCTGTAGCTTGTCTCTGCACCCCCAACTAGTGGAGCAGCTCCCAGAACAGGCTGTGCAGCCAGGGCTGCACTGAAACTCTGCAAAGGTTGTCACTAATCCCCTCATTCAGCTGGGCAATCCCAATTTTAGAGGCAATGTCCTTTGTCCTGACTGAACCTATTTTGGACCATGATCTCACAAACGTCAACACAATGTACTATTCCTTAACAAAACAGCAAGGTTTCAGTTGTGAGCATGCAATTATTCTTGTAAACGTCCTGCAGTTTTAATTAGCCTTGTAACACTTAAGTAAGTTGGTGATAAATTCATTCACTGCCACCCACTTAAATTACAGGCAAAGAAACCCAGAGCACTGAATACAAATATTTTGGGCACACAGCCTAAAATATGGAGTACTGTGGCAACCACAGGACCAGTTCTAGCTACTACAGCCTGGGGTTTTTAGTGCCCTGGATTTCAGGAATTTTTGCTTCGTGAAAGGATTCACCACTTTGATCCGCAATGTGTCAAATCAACCTGCTGGGCTATGCTGTCTGTAACCTCTGTTCAGATCATGCTCTGCTCCCTGAGCCAGGACTAGATCTCTGGGATCTTAATTCCTAACATTTTACTATCACCTAGCAAACACAGGCATATAATTAAAGACTGTATCATAATGCTTATGCACATGGGGGCAGACCTAAGGTTCCACAGGCAGCTTTAATGCTGGCATTGCCAATTTGTGAGTGCTTGATCTTGCAATGTTCTGTAATGTAGTTTGATTGTGGGCTTGTTTTTTAATTTTTTTAATGCAATATAGACCTGTGGGGCCCCCTTTTAGGTTAGTCCTATTGAGAGACTTGATGCATCTGAATTGCTAATGAGCTACACAAGCTTTCTTCTGCAGATCACCAGTTTTAATACAGCTCTGCTGGCTAGGGGCTGAATGCTGTTTCCATCTGATGGATATTTGGTGGGTCAGTTCCAGTTCCCGTTCCCATCTTCTGCTAATTGCAGACTCATAAGAGAGGCCAAGACCTATATAGGCCACGGAGACTGCACTAGCCCTGTTACCCCTACAGGTAGACTCCCCTCCCCCATCCCCAAATCACATGAGACATGCTGTCAGGGCAGTGTGTGGGGGAATCTTGCCCCTGTAGATCAGTACAGGACTTCTTTCACCAGTCCAGGGCTATCAGACCTACACCTTTCACAAGCAACGCATGCAAATACATGGGGGATCAAGTTAACGGTTATCGGAATATTATATGGTAACAGGCAAATTAAATAATCAAATAATTTACAGAAAACCGCCCTCATCTTGCAATTATATCCCCTCCCCAGCACAACATTCCTCCAACCTCCCCCACACAACTCTTCCCTTCCTGCCACTTGGCAGAGAGATCTTCCCCTGGGCAGATAATCCCTTTCTTTCAGTGTGGGTTGGTAGGTGACAACCAGGTGTGTGTTTGGGGGGGGGAATGTTGCCCCTGTAGATCAGTACATTCATTACTCTGCTAGACACTAAAAATCATGGACTGAACAGAAACACTGGATTTAGTGTTCATTACAACAATCTGCAACCCACGAACACCTTCTTTTTGTCCTCTGTGTGGCTCGAAAGCTTGTCTCTTTCATCAACAGAAGTTGGTCCAATAAAAGATATTATCTCACCCATCTTGTCTAATATCCTGGAACCGACATGGCTACAACTACACTGCATACAAAATCTCTCTTGGTATTTTATTAAGGATTTATTCAGAAAGTGGCAACAGTCCAAGATTTCAGACACTTCTGGGTCTTTCCCTGGAGTAATTGAGCTTTTCCTGTCTGCTGCTGCTTTATGAATAAAGTTGTTATCTTTATAGACTCTCTATATAACTATTGGCCCACATCTTGCCATATAACGGGAAAACACATGGAAGGGGAACAGGAGGATTAAAATTATACAAGGTTCCCCTTGCAGTTTCTTTAGTAGATAGAAGATGTGGAGTTTGGCCCCCTGGGCGAAGTACCGAGTCCAGCCCACAGACTTCACAATCACTGAGATCCACATGTATCTTAGGACTCCACCACTGACACAGGGCCATCTGTGCAGAGCATGTGTGCCTCCACACTAGCTGTGATGCCCATTGCAACTTTCCTTGGCAGAGTATTTTTGCTCTGTGGCAAGTGATCTCAGAGCACATGCATAACAACTAGCAGTGAAGTGGCTGTGGTAAAATACATGCAATCTACTTATCCATCCACAGACATCTATTGTCTGTGGCTGTAAGGGTGGCAGGTGAGACAATCTGGAGATATTGTTGCCATGTGAATAGTGATAGTTGTGCCATCTTTGTGTTCTGATGAAGCTGATGCCACATAGAATCGAAGGACTGGAAGGGACCTCAAGAGGTCATCTAGTCCAGTCCCCTGCATTCATGGCAGAACTAAGTAATAAGCACTAGCATCCTCCCTGACAGATACACTCTCCAGCCTTGTCACTGCTGCATCTGCTTACTCTTGGCCCTGGGTCAGTTATTGTGGGTATATTCTATTGTGATGTTATAATTTGTGCAGGAAAGACAGCAGAGTTCTTACATTGCACAGCTGATGTGCTGCTGCAGCCAATTAGACAGAAGTGCTGTATGACAAATCGGCTTTGTAATTAGCTGCTGCCAAAAATCCTTTGATTCTGTCATCCTTGCAGCACTATGTTGGCAAAAAGCAAAATTGGGTTCAGGTACACACTATGCTGGCATTCTCCTACATGCCCCACTGGGCCTTTTAAACACTTTGGCAGGATTTGTTTAGCGTGCCCATGATGCTCCGTTATTCTGTATATCTACAATACATGAGCTGGCATAAACTATCACTGCTAACAAAGCAGGGTCCAGAGTGAGGCCAACACTTCTTGGATGAAGAAAAGGAGTACTTGTGGCACCTTAGAGACTAACCAATTTATTTGAGCATAAGCTTTCGTGAGCTACAGCTCACTTCATCGGATGCATACTGTGGAAAGTGTAGAAGATCTTTTTATATACACAAAGCATGAAAAAATACCTCCCCCTACCCCACTCTCCTGCTGGTAATAGCTTATCTAAAGTGATCACTCTCCTTACAATGTGTATGATAATCAAGTTCGGCCATTTCCAGCACAAATCCAGGTTTTCTCCCCCCCCACACAAACCCACTTTCCTGCTGGTAATAGCTTGTCTAAAGTGACCACTCTTCTTACAATGTGTATGGTAATCAAGGTGGGCCATTTCCAGCACAAATCCTGGGTTTAACAAGAACGTCGGGGGGGGGGGGGGGGGGGGGGGGAGGAAAAAACAAGGGGAAATAGGTTACCTTGCATAATGATTTAGCCACTCCCAGTCTCTATTGAATAGAGACTTGAATAGGGAGTGGGAGTGGCTAAGTCATTATGCAAGGTAACTTATTTCCCCTTGTTTTTTCCTACCCCCCCCCCCCCACGTTCTTGTTAAACCCTGGATTTGTGCTGGAAATGGCCCACCTTGATTATCATACACATTAGATAAGCTATTACCAGCAGGAGAGTGGGTTTGTGTGTGGGGGGCGGGGGGGGAGGTGAGAAAACCTGGATTTGTGCTGGAAATGGACCAACTTGATTATCATACACATTGTAGGGAAAGTGATCACTTTAGATAAGCTATTACCAGCAGGAGAGTGGGGTGGGGGGAGATATTTTTTCATGCTTTGTGTGTATAAAAAGATCTTCTACACTTTCCACAGTATGCATCCGATGAAGTGAGCTGTAGCTCACGAAAGCTCATGCTCAAATAAACTGGTTAGTCTCTAAGGTGCCACAAGTACTCCTTTTCTTTTTACGAATACAGACTAACACGGCTGTTACTCTGAAACCAGACTAACACGACTGTTACTCTGAAACTTCTTGGATGATTATCCTCATGGCCCAGTGCTTGTGAATGGCTTTTGACTTAGCTCTATGGGGCAATATTTGTCCACCTTTAAACAGCTCTGACAAATGGATAGGCACAGGGATACACAGGTGACAAAACAGCAAACTTACAATAAGTTCAAAGAGGATTTTCTTACAAAGAACATGCTTCCAAAGCCCCTGTAAATAGTGAAACCAAGTTATGGCAGGAAGAAAAGTCTGAAGCAAAAACAATTTAAGTACTATCTATTTCTATAAAGAAAATGTGACAACCTCAAATACAAAATAACCAAACCTTATAGCATCTTCAGAGCAATTCTAAAGGGCTCGATACCAGAAAAACCCAGGTGACTCCAAGTATAAAACTGTACTGGGATGAAAGATTAAACCTGTGCCTATAATGGGAGTCTATACAGAGGCCACTGTGTCATAGTGGAAAATGATGGGTATACAACCCACAGCCCTCAGGGCCACAAGAAGAGAAAGGACAGGACCGCAGGCAGAGTCTTACCCTGGTTGGGCACATGAGAGATGCCAGATGACAAAGGACCATGTTTCCTGTACACTGCGATGTCACTCCTTATCAACAAGCTAGATGGGTGAGCACAGGGAACCATGAGGGTTATGGGACCACTACCAGGCCACCACCATGGCCATGAGGGGGATTCGAAATGGGCAGCAGGGGAGTAGAAGGGGCCATGCCAGCACCATGGAACGGGTGTGTGTGGAAGGGGCTGCTGCGCTGTTACCCAAATTCATACATTCTAAGACCAAAAGGGCCTATTATGATCATATAGAGTCTGATCTTCTGCAGAAGACAGGCCAATGGAGGGGGCTGGGAGAGGAGGAATCATGTTTTATCACGGTGTTGGGGGAAATGTTGTCACTCTGGTGATGGTGAGGGGAGGAAAAGGTACCATCAGCATGCCGATGGTGAAAATGCTGTCACCCTGGTGATGGGGTGGGGGGCTTTATCACCATGGCGATGGGGAAATGCTGTCACCCTGGTGATGGGGTGGGGGGCTTTATCGCCATGGCGATGGGGAAATGCTGTCACCCTGGTGATGGGGTGGGGGGCTTTATCACCATGGCGATGGGGAAATGCTGTCACCCGGGTGATGGGGTGGGGGCTTTATCACCATGGCGACGGGGAAATGCTGTCACCCGGGTGATGGGGTGGGGGCTTTATCACCATGGCGATGGGGAAATGCTGTCACCCTGGTGATTGGGTGGGGGGCTTTACCACCATGGCGATGGGGAAATGCTGTCACCCTGGTGATTGGGTGGGGGGCTTTACCACCATGGCGATGGGGAAATGCTGTCACCCTGGTGAAGGGGTGGGGGCTTTATCACCATGGCGATGGGGAAATGCTGTCATCCTGGTGACGTGGTGGGAGGGGCTGTCACCCTGGCGACGGGGCGTGCTCTCGGAGCGCACCCTGTATCCGGCTGGCCCCAGCACGCCAGGCTGCCCGACACGCGGGGCGGGGTATCTGTGTGTGACGCGCGCGCGGGCCCCGAGGTGCCGAGGAGGGGAGGGGCAGCTGGCTCCACCCCCAGCGCTGCGGCGGCCCCGGCCCCGCACAAGGCCGCGCTCGCCAAGAGCCGGCGTCCCGCTGACACCGGAAGTGCACTTGCTGCCCGCAGCTAACATGGCGGATGCGGCTTCCCGCAGAGCCACGCGCCCAGCAGCATGGCCGTTGTGCCCTCACTGGCCGCTGCCTTTCGCTTTCGGGGCAGCACGTGGGCTGTGACGCAAGAGCACCCATACGCCGCGCAGGCGCCCTGGGACGGAGAAGAAGCTAGTGGCTGCGGAGGATGTCGGCGCAAGGGGATTGCGAGTTCCTGGTGAAGCGGGCCCGGGACCTGGTGCAGGGGGACCTGTGGGCGGCCAAGGCCTGGCTCATCACGGCGCGGAGCCTCTACCCGGCCGACTTCAACATCCAGGTCAGGGCGGCAGCCCACCCCTCCCGCTCCCCGCTGTGTGCGCGGCCCGCGCCTCGCCCCCCTCCCCAGAGTGCCTTGCGGCAGCCCCCCTCGCGTGCACGTCGCCTCCCTCCCCAGAGTGCCTTGCGGCAGCCCCCCCCCGCCCTGTGCGCGCCTCGCACCCCCTCCCCGCAGTGCCTTGCGGCAGCCCCCACCCTGTGCGCGCGCCTCGCACCCCTTCCCCACAGTGCCTTGCGGCAGCCCCCCCCCCACCCTGTGCACGCCTCGCACCCCTTCCCCGCAGTGCCTTGCGGCATCCCCCCCGCCACATGCACCTCGCCCCCCTCCCCAGAGTGCCTTGCGGCAGCCTCCCCCGCCCTGTGCGCGCGCCTCGCAGCCCCCCTCGCCCTGTGCACGCCTCGCACCCCCTCCCCAGAGTGCCTTGCGGCAGCCCCCCCCCCACCCTGTGCACGCCTCGCACCCCTTCCCCGCAGTGCCTTGCGGCAGCCCCCCCCCCACCCTGTGCACGCCTCGCACCCCTTCCCCGCAGTGCCTTGCGGCATCCCCCCCGCCACATGCACCTCGCCCCCCTCCCCAGAGTGCCTTGCGGCAGCCTCCCCCGCCCTGTGCGCGCGCCTCGCAGCCCCCCTCGCCCTGTGCACGCCTCGCACCCCCTCCCCAGAGTGCCTTGCGGCAGCCCCCCCCCACCCTGTGCGCGCCTCGCACCCCCTCCCCACAGTGCCTTGCGGCAGCCCTCAGCCCTGTGTGTGGCCTACACCTCGCACAGTGCCTTGCAGCAGCCTCAGGGGAGTGTGGATGTGGTTGGTCCTCATATTCCCCAAGTCAGCATCTTAGGCACTTGGCTGGTCTTGCGACACAGAGCCAGCCCTTGCAGCAGGACCCTCTCTCTGCCCTGAGCTGAAGGGTGGCACTGACGCCGGCCTCCTCTGAACCCTGGGGAGGAGCGTGGTGGCAGCACATGGCCCAGGCCCCCCACATGGGGCTGATCCTATCATGCCCGTGGTCATACTATGCCCACAGCCGTGGCAGGGACCTTAGGGACCTGGTTGCATCCCAGCCTGCAAACCACTTGGAGCGTGGCTGAGGTCCTATGCTGCAGGGATGTACCTATGGCCCTTGCACCGAGCTGATGCAGTCCTCGTGGAGTGACATGAGGGCCACCCAATGCAGGGGTGCTCAGGTGAATTGGCTAAAGGTGTGAATTCAGCATGTTAAATGCCCTGGGGATTGCTCTTGCAGGGCAGTAAAGTCGCCATTCATGGGAACCCCTTTCCTTCTGAGATCGCTTCCACACGGGGTTTGATGTGCTTTAATTTACATGCATTGTCTTCGCATCTTCAGTTAATTCATTTGAGCTTTCATTGGTATTGTCTTATAGACATGACCTGTGCAGGAGCTTGAGCTAGCCTGAAAAATAAAAACCTGTACTAGAGAAGTGGTAGTCCAGAGCACACAGAGTACGGGGAAAGCAATGGAGACAAAAGTTTTTTCAGTCCCACTCAGCTCAAAAGCTTTCCTTTCTCTTCACCTTTCAGCACAACAAAATTCCAACCTGGTGAAACAAATTAAAGTAAAAACACAAATGGACTATAGGAACAATAAGTGGTTAATGATGCGAGAGTCATAGCCTCTGCTGTGTGTTGGCAGTGCTTCTTTCTGTTCCCAGGCACAGCTGTATAAAATTGTACTTTACAGCATTCCAGTGTAAGAATTTTGGCATACAAAAGATTAACACTTTCAGACTGTCACAAAATATAATTATTACTAAGAGTCTACTTGAATTGCAGGATGATTGTCAAAAATTGCAGCTGAGTTGCGGACAAACCATGGAAAATTGTGGTAAAGTAATAATGGACCTTATTATTTGCTGTAATAAAGTCCATTATTACTGTTTTGCTGTTGGCTGCCCGGGGCTGACAGTGGGAACATGGGGCTGAAAGGAGGGCTCTCGCTGTCAGCTGCCTGGGGCATAGGTATAGCACTGTAGCTATGCTGGTATAACCCTATTGTATAGATGCAGCCTACACCGACAGAAGGATTTTTTCCATCTGTGTAGGAATATCATCTCCCTGAGCAACAGAAGCTAGGGTGATGGAACCATTCTTCCATCGATCTACCTGCATCTATACTGGGGGTTAGGTCAGCATAGCCACATTGCTCAGGGGGGTGGATTTTTCAAACTTGAGGGACATAACTATGTAAATTTAAATGTTAAGTGTAGATGTGGCCTCATTCATTAGGATGTTCTAAGTTGGATGTGCACATTTTTCACTTCTGCCATTCTTGTGTTGCCTAGTTGCATTGTCAAGGCAAATAATCAGGGTTCTGTTTTTGTTTTTTTATTTAACAAAACAAACTAGGGAATGCCATAGAAAACCTCCATTGCAAACATATACAGCCCTGATCCTGCTAACACTTAAGTACATGCTTGACTTCAATAGCACTACTAGTGCTAAAAGCTAAGTGTGCTCATACGTGTTTGCAGGGGCCAAAGGCTGTAAAGTGAAGCATCGATAAGTTAGGAAATGCCAAAGTTAATGTCACTTGAAGAAACTGCCATTGTGTCCATGTGTTATGATGGTGCTTTTCAAACTTTCATATTGTGACACACAAAAGAGATTGTCATTTACCACCTTTCCTTCTATTCCCAGTTGTGTGGCCCCACAAGTTCTCTCATTCATGAACAAATAACATTCCTGTGACAATTACAGCTACTGTTTCCAAGGAGAAATAATATTTAAAAAAATAACTATTGCATTTTTATGAAATCTAGCAAGGAGGAAGGAACAGTCCTCTGCAGGGCCCCAGCAAATGGTCCTGTGGATAAAACAGCATGTGATCATATAGTAAAAATGCTGTATTGTAATGCATACATTCAAAGGTACAGAGTTAGCTTTAACTTTGGCATTTCTTGACTTCAGAGTTTGTGCCCACTTCTCAGCTGATGTAAATTGGCATAGCTCCATTAAAGTCAAAGGAACTATGTTGATTTACACCAGTGGAACATCTGGCCCTTTCACTTTTCAGTCTTGAATAATCTTTTACGTTTATTTTGTACTAAAGTTGCCTAGCTGCATAAATGTATATGGTGGTTTACAGAAAATTTAAAGACTGGAACCTGCCTTCACCATGAACTCACAGTTTAACTCAGACAAATATGATATACAGGACAAGGGTGAAGAAGCAAGAATGCATGGACTCAGGGAGGAGTTCAGCCTAGAAAATGTTCACAGAAGTGGGATTCAGAGTGGGATTTGAAGGAGGAGAGAGTGTGTACTTGGATATGCAAGAAACTGATCAGATTCCTTCAGCAGAAGACTAGAGAGAACCCTTGGAAAACTCCAAAGAGGGTAGGGGTGTCAGAATCCATTGAGTGAAGATGGGTGTTATGCTGAAAGTTGCACAGGCATTGTCATGTTAAAGATCATGGTTTTGGTTTGCTTTTTAAACCTTCCTACAATTAAAAATGAAAACTTGTAACAGTTTAATTGCTTTTGGCATTTCACCCAGCAAAGACAATGAAAATAGACCAGTCAGTTTCATTACTTTGTTTATAGTTGGTTTAGACAAATGTTTGTGTCTCCTGCCCTAGCACAGTGCTGCAGTGTTTGGGTTTCAGGCTTTGCAGCAGGATTTTTATTTGTATAAAAATAACCTTTTTCATTGGAGTTTTCCATTATTTACATTGGCCTTAGGTGTTGTCAAAACTTGAACCAAATTTGAGTAGTGTCTCTGGGAGTAAACTTGCTTGTGTAGTTGATGGAGTTCATTGTATTGCCTTTGCTTATTTTTATTTTAGAGAAGATAAAATCAACTTATTTATCTTAACAATATTAAAACATATAGCAGTTAAAGTAATATTTTTTTATGGTTACAAATATTTACCATCACTTTTTAGTTTCTGAATTGAATACTCAGTGTGGTACTTTCAGTATTTACTATTCAAATATGGGCTCATTATGACAGGTTTCAGTACGGAAGAAGTAAGTGGGTACATGAGTATATGCAGTGTGGCTAATCTTCCATTCTCTTGTATTTCAGTATGAAATGTATACTATTGAGAGGAATGCTGAGCGGACAGCATCAGCTGGCAGACTGTTATATGACATGTAAGTAACAGAAATGCTTTTTGCTTAATTCTCTTTTGAAAGTGTATTGTAAACTTAACTGAACATAGAACTCTAAATACACTCCAGTCTTTTTTTTTTCCATGCTGTATACCACAGTATTTTTTATCATAAGATGGGAGTGCAAGGATCTTCAGAAATCTTATGCTGATGTTATGTTGTTTCTGTAGGCAAACTAGACAGATCTTACTAATCTTTTAAAAACAAAATCATCCATGAAAGCAAAATATTCCTTTGCATTTCTCCTTACAGGTGCTTTCAAAGCAAGCTTTCTCTTTTAAACTGAATTTGGGATTATTCTAATTTGCCTGACCCTTTTTTCCAGGTTTGTGAATTTTCCAGACCAACCAGTGGTGTGGAGGGAGATTAATGTTATTACATCAGCATTAAGGAATGACTCGCAGGATAAGCAGACTCAGTTCTTAAGAGGTAAGGACTCTATCATCTGACATAGGTGGAGTCTAGTGGGAGTCTAAGAATAAATCCCCAGGCTACACAGCTGATTTGGAAGCCACAAGTCCTAGTCTGGTGAACTATCTGTGGTCTATTGTATACAGTGACACTCAGCCACAGAGACTCACCCACTGTTACGTTTAGGAGACACAGGGGAAGAAGCAGGGCAGGGAGCTGAAGCACTGTGAGAAGTGCAGCTACTGGCTCCACTCCTATGTCAGTATCCCTTGCTAGGGAACAACCTGTTGTTGGCTAGCAGAGGATTTGATGAACCACAGGTGGCTTGTGAAATTGGGACTTGAATCTGACAAACAAAATGTAGTTTGCTGGCTAAGAACGTGCACCAGAACAGTTAGTGAAGGCTGTGGGGGCAGGTCACAGAGAACAGTTTGTGTAGGGATTATAGAGCCAAACATTCATAAATACCTCCTGTGAAAATGCATGAGAAGGAGTATGTAGCACTCTTATTTCTAGCCAGACACTTCACTTCTTAACTCCTTTTCTCATTTACACAGGGTCGGAGGTGCCCATGATTCTTGCCACTTCTTCTAATGATTCAAGTCACCAATAAATAGAATGGCTGTAGTGTGTTGATACTGATGAGACCTTCTTGGAAATTGACCTTTTAAGGGTTTAATAAAGGATATAGAATCATAGAACCATAGGGTTAGAAGGGACTGCAAGGGTCATCTAGTCCAACCCTCTGCCAAGATGTAGGATTTGTTGCGTCTAAGCCGTGCAAGACAGATGGCTGTCAAGCCTTTTTGAAAACCTGCAGTGAAGGAGATTCCACGACTCCCCTATGCAGTTTGTTCCCGGGTGGATTTGATTTAAATCACTAGTCAGGAAGACTTGATTTAATCATGGATTTCTATATAAAAGTGCATTCTTGTTGGTTGTTATAACCTTAATACATATTCTTCACAACTCCGAGATAGATGTAGGTTTTTAGAAGGTACACACTATACATTTTTAAAGTGATTTGTTTTGAAAACTTTTCAGATTAGTTTTACAGCTATATCAGAAAATGAATCATTGTTTGGTTATTTCATTTACCAAAGGTAATTGAAGCAGATATTTATGAAGTCATTGGGAGGTGAACTATCTCCAGTTCAACAGGTTAATCATTAATATTTGGAGGATTTTCTTGCCATGCTGTATTAGGAGGAAAACACCAGACACACACATCAATTGTTTTATTTAATTAAAACAACAACGTTATGTATTCTGGATTTTTTTCTTCAACAGCAAATGTATAAATATTTTAACAAAACAAGCATATGAATTTTTGAGTTTAGTTGAACATTCAAGTTTTTTAAAATCAGGTTTGTTTTTGTTAAAATTTATTTTTAACTAAAATAGTTAAATGAAATATTTAAAAAAAAAAAAAAAAAAATCGACTCTGTCCGCCAGGTCAACATGAGAAACTTAAAGTATTGGCTTCTGCAGCTAACTCAGTCGTCTTCACCTTCAGTTTCCTGTTTGTTCATAATCTGGAAAAGAACAACAAGCTTTCCTGCTTTTCCAGGTCCCAAACGATTTCTCAATTTGGATTGAATTAGTCCAAAGGAAGAAAATATTCTTTCTACACCGGCAGAAGAAGCTACTGCTGTTAAAAGTGAGATTATCACTTCAACAGTCTCTGAATCCAAGTGCTTAAGTGACTTCCACCAGTTCATTGGTGTGACTTTCTTTAAAACATCGTCAGCAAACATATATTTCTTGAATGGTTCTTATTCCCAAACTGGGTCACTTTTACGGCCTGCTGCCATTATAGGTTTTCCCTTCTAGTGAGAGAATGGTATGGTAGATCTCAAATCAATGAAGGCTACACTCAGAGAGACCTCAAGACTTTGGGAATAGGCTGCTCAAACAGTTTCACTTTTGTTTCAACTGCCTGTCCCTCCCTTCTCACATTTATCTCCGGATTTCTTTTCCTTGTCCAGATCTATTCCGCCCCCAACAATCTTCTATTCATTGAACTTTTTGAAACTTTGCACTTTTAGAAAGAGGTAAGGGATTGACTCTGTGTACACAAATTTGCAGAGGGACAGTAGGGTTGAGGTCTGTTATTTCTCACCACTCTATATTATTTATTTAAAAATATTTTTGCTGTTAACAAGCATGTTATCTCTGGAGGCACAAATCCACAGTTTGAGAACTGCAAAACTAAGTATCTCTGATGGTATCTTCTAGACTGAGCCCCATTGTGTAGATAGAAAGATTAACCTAAATAATCTATACAGAAGCCCCTGGAATCCCATAATATTGGGTCCCTAATCCATGAACTATTGGAAGTCATTTACAAAACTTTTCTTAAACATTACATGAATATATTGTCTCATACTATAGAATTAGGATTTATAATCCCTATTCCATGATGAGATATCTTTGAGCTATAATGTATCTTAATTAAAACTATCTTTAGATAGGTTTTTTCCTCAAAAAGCATTTTATCAAAAACATCTGATTTTTATTTCATTGATTTTTATCCACCCTGGTTTGCTCTTTTGTCCTACTGTTCTTACCATTAGGAAGTATTTCCTGAGATATAATCTACAACTGGTATGCTGTAGTTTGGACCCATTACCTCTTGTCTTGCCTTCTGTGGCAAGAGAGAACAATTTTTTTCTATCTTTTTATGTCAGCCTTTCAAGTATTTGAAGACTGCTATCATGTCTCCCCTTAATCTCTTCTTTTCCAAACTAAACATACCCAGTTCCGTCAGCCTTTGCTCATATGGCTGCATTCCATCCCTTTGATCATCTTTGTCACTCACCTCTGGATCCTTTCCAGTTTCTCTATAGCCTTTTTATACATTGGTGATGACAACTGGACACACTACTCCAGCTGAGGCCTAACCAGCACCGAGTAGAGCGGTACTATCGCTTCCTGTGACTTGCATGCTCTACGTCTGCTAATGCAACCCAAAATTGTATTTGCTTTTTTTGTGACAGCATCATATTGTTGATTCATATGATAGGCCATTGTCTCTTATAAACAAATTATTAATCTAAATACAATGTTCATTATTAAAAATCTCAATGGGAATTCTTGATAAGGCTACCACCTGTCTTAACACATATTAAATGGTTTTGATTTCAGTGTTCCCAGGCATTCCTTTAACGTAGTTTTTAAATTTTCTAAATTGTTTAAAATTAACTTTTATTAACCATGCACTTTACCCTGAAATATACTTAGAAAAGTATACATTGCTCTTTGCGTAGATACGGGTGCCTGTTCTCTAGCTAAAACGTCGTCATAGTTGCAAAAGCACTGTAGCATGATTTTGGTCACTCTCAACAATAAGACAACATTGATTATTCTTGTTTTTTTTCTGTCTCCTCAACTCAGGCAGATTGTTTATTATTTCAATAACTGATTTTTTTTTTTTCAGGTTTATTTGAGACCCTTCCTGGTCGAGTTCAGTGTGAAATGTTACTAAAGGCCACAGAGCAGTGTTTTAATACACTAGAAAGGGCAGAAATGCTATTGCTGCTTCTAAGACGCTTCCCAGAGACTGTGGTGCAGCATGGGGTAAGAGAAAACTAGCTCCTTTTTGCTGTTGTTAACCTTATTAGCCCATGCATTTGTGTCCGCGTTATGTGCTTTGTCAGATGAGTGAGGGTTTTATTTAACTCCAGACTTGCGGGTGATATTTCAGTCAATTGCTGCTGTCATACCTTCAGACCCCCAAATGAAAGGAAAAGTGTAAAATTAACCCAAGAAAACAAAGCAATCTCTTTCTTTTTAAAGTCCAGAGGTGAGTCCATGATTAAAAGTAAGCCAGAACAGTGTTTTAAAAAAAAAAAAAAAGAGAGCGAGCAAGAGCGATTGTAATCTCACGTTAAAATGAAATGTAGTTTACTAGAAAATGATACTGCTTTGTCAGTTACTTCTTATTTAGGAGATGAGTGAGAGACCGTGAACTTACTGAAATATGTACTGCAGTATATTTTTGCTTTAGGATTTGTCCCCTGAGATTGACGCCACAAATACTAAAACATTGCTGTTTAACTGTAAAGTGTAAATGAAAATTGCGTAGTGTACTAATCTCAGTATATGATGGAATGCTACTGGTAGGAGAGTGTTTTCTCAATTGCTTTGAATCTTATTTTCAAAAACTTCTGAAAGTACTGAGTAGATATTCATTTTAATCACTTCTTACACAGGTGGGCCTAGGAGAAACGTTATTAGAGGCTGAAAATATTGAGGACCAAGAATCCCCGGTCAATTGCTTTCGGAAATTATTTGGTAAGAAAACACAAGTGTGTCTGTTTTATTATAGAACTAAATGACAAAGCTTGGTACCATCTGTTTAAAAACTCGTCAGCCTAGGTTAGTATTGAACAGATCTTTTCAGTTTAATGGCCTGTGTGAAATGAGTTGGCAGCCCTTACTGCAGATGTGCAGAGGACTCTTGGATTTGATCTTCCACCTTGCTTGTCACAAAAATTTGGCTACTGTTAGTATATCATCTGTTTGCTGAAATGATATGTTGAATTCTAGGTTACTGTATACTCTTATGGAAGCGAACATGTAAGACCTATTTATGCATGGGAAATTTTCTAACCAATTTAAAAACCATTTAGAGCCATAGTGGAAACCCAGTTTAAGGCAGCCTGACAAGTTTTTTGCTTATGTGGTTTCAAGACAGTCTGGCCTTAGAACAGATTCAGGGGGGAAAAAAAACAGATCAGGCCACCTTAAACCAGGTCTACTCTATGGTTCAAACTGGTTTGAAAATCATTGTAGTCTGAACTAATTTTAAAACCGATCAAAAACTGGACAGGACCTCCGGGGCATTTAGTAGCTAACTGTTGTGGTGTTTGCTGTGGTGTACTGAAAACTGTATTAAAATTAGTCTTTCACTTTAAGGCTTGCAGGCTAGACAACTCTATAAGAAAGTGTGGGATCTGGGTGGGTCTTAGTTAGCCTTCAAAGAGGCAACCTAGAGTAAGGTAGGTTGGGTTGTGCCTCTCTGTTTTAGGGAGCAGCCTGCTTTGTGTGTCTCCCTTTTGGGGTTCTTATGTGTTATCATTCTGAATTCTAAGAAATAAAGCAGTGTTACATTGCAGCTTTTCAGCAACAGTGTTTTATGTTTTTATCAAATTTCTCTGTGTGTATGCCAGGAAGATATTTGGCTAGACAGAAGGTTCTGAAAACTTGCTTTGTTGATTTTGAACTCTTATGTAGCCAGAACAAGTAACAGAAAAACCAAACCCAATGTGCTTTTTTTCACCTCTTAGTTTGTGATGTTCTTCCTCTAATCATTAACAACCCTGATGTTCGACTACCTGCCAGCTTGCTGTACAAGTACTTGAACAAGGCAGCAGAATTTTATATTAATTATGTAACGAGATCTACACAAATGGAAAACCAGTATCAAGGTAAAAACACCGTTACCAAATTATGTTAAAATCCTCTTCTAGATTAGTGTAACTGAATAAGGTATTCATTTTTTGTAATATCTGCCACCAAGTTGGGGTAATAAAATGTTGTACGGTTTCACAGGATCTTTCGTTTGATTTCAGAACACTAAATAATCCTCACAACATGCCTGTAAAGAGGGTAAAAGATAGGGATCACTACATCCACTATGAAATGCAGCCACTTCAGTAAAAGAATGCAGCAGATCTCAAATGGCCCTTATGAGTGCCACAAAGCAGTTCAGGGTAGGAAAGAGTTTCACATCCGTTTGAAACTATGATGTGAATTTAGGCTAGCAGAATTTCGTTACTTGTGTTGGAATTTCGCTGTGTACATCACACCAGGTTAATTCCCTAACTCTTTGCCATTGGATCTCTACTGAGGACAAGTAGCCCAGGGATGGCTTTGACATATTTGGAGTGAGGCTGTGAAACAATTTTTGCTTTCTTCGATTCCCTGCACAACATAATAGATTCCTGTCCTTCATTATCCAAGCATTATGCACAGGGTGAGACTAACGAATATGGGAGGGTTAGCAAGATTATTCTAAGGCAGCAGTTCTCAAACTGTGGGTCGGGACCCCAAAGTGGGTCACAACTCCATTTTAATGAGGTTGCCAGGGATGGCATTAGACTTGCTGGGGTCCAGGGCCAAGGTCTGAGCCCCACTGCCCAAGTGCTTCAGCCCCGGGCGATGGGGCCCAGGTTACAGACCCTCTGCCTGGGGCTGAATTCCTTGGGCTTCTGCTTTGGCCCACCACCTGGGGGGGGTTGGGGCTCGGGTGGGCTCAGGCTTCAGTTCCCCGCCTTGGGGTCATGTAATAATTGTTCTTGTTAGAAAGGGGTCTCAGTGCAATGAAGTTTGAGAACCGCTGTTCTAAGGAAAACATATTCCATAACTGCCTCATTTTCCATAACTGTGTGTGTGGGTCTCTTAAGTTGTCTTCCCCAGCCTCCAATGTAGTAGTAGCACTCAGCTGCATGTTCCAATGGACCATAGTGACCGGTGTAGAACTGTTAATGTTTGCAAGGAAAAGAACTAAACCTCTTTTTAAAAAAGGAAGCTGATAGTCTCCTTTACATGTCTAGTTTCCCCCAAACCAGAACTCTTGTGGCTATACTCATGGGGCCAAAAGGTCTAGTCTCTTAGTCAGTGCCTCTGTTTTAAGTTTAAGCCTTAAAGCTGGCATGTTCAGCAGTTCGGTTCCCCTAATACCATGGAGTTTTTGGCATGTTGCTAAGAGAAAAAAATGTCATCTGCTAAATTCCAAAACCTGCATGTTCTGTAGCATCTGGGGTTTCCTGGGAGGTTCCCAGTCCAAGGACTTAACCAGACCTGCCACTGCTATGATTGTGTGATCTGGTGTGAGAGTAGCACAGGATGGTATGAAGGCAGAACAATGATGGACCCTGTTGAAAAATAATTTTAATAGCACTCAGACCAGTAAAAACTCTTCTGCTTCTTAGAACATAAGGCCAAACGTAAGAGAGATTATCATACAACTGCATTTGGAGAATGTTTGACACAAATTAACAAAGATACAGAGATCTAAGACCATTGAGATGTCTTTTCAGACTTGATGTTTTGAGAGACACCTTGGTCTTGATCCTGATTTTACTTACTCTTGTTAATTTATCTCAACTTGTTTAGATTTTCTGTGAAATTGTGTGTTACTTAATTACTTATGAAATAGAGGCTTGGATGTCATTTGATCAAGTTTCTTGTTGTGTGTGAAGTGCCATATAGTTCTAATATCTCATCAGGTTTTATCCTTTTCCTTGCTCAGATAGGATTTCATGGTTATCCTAAAAACTCAAATATACTGTTCTGCTACTTGATTATTTTTTCTTTTTAAAAATTAATACAGTGACTTTAACTAATTTGATTTCTGCACAAGGAGAAATCATTTTTTTCCTTTTTTTTTTTTTTTCTAGGTTCACAAGATACCTCTGATCTCATGTCCCCCAGCAAACGTAGCTCTCAGAAGTATGTAATAGAGGGTCTGACTGAGAAATCATCCCAGATTACAGACCCTTGGGAGAGGCTGTTTAAGATACTGTCTATCGTGGGAATGAGATGTGAATGGCAGATGGATAAAGGAAGAAGGTGAGAAATGTGTACTTTTTCCTATGGTGGTTCGCTAAGAGAGTTTGGCTTTTCAATTCTTCAGTAAACTGGACGATAGAACAAATTGAATTTTAAGTTATATTATATAATTTCAGCCCAGTGTTTTTTCTCAAAAGCATACAACCTAGAGCATGTACGTAGGGCCTGTTGAGCCTCTGTAAACATTGGCCACACAAGGATTGACTCAGGAGCTTGATGTATGCTAACAAAACTACTAGGTTGGTGATGACGGACATCAGCAATGAATGCAGCTGAACGTCTTCATTAACATTCCCAAGGCAGGAACACTGAATTGCAAGCGTAGACTAGAACAAACTGCATTCAACACCATATTTAGACGTTGCGTTTGCCCTTGCTTACACTCGCATTAAACTGTGTTCTGCATCAGTTCACCTTCACCTGTTGCTTGTTGTCCACACTGCATGATTTACTGGTATAGGCAAAGCATATGTTTTCTTCACTTGTCTCTAAGGGTATGTCTACACTACCAGCCGGATTGGTGGGCAGCGATTGAGCCAGCGGGGATCAATTTATTGCCTCTAGTCTAGACGCGATAAATTGACCCCTGAGCACTCTCCCGTCGACTCCTGTACTCCAGCTCTGCGAGAGGCAAAGGCGGAGTCGATGGGGGAGCGGCAGCAGTTGACTCACCACGATGAGTGGATCTAAGTACGTCGACTTCAGCTATGTTGTTCATGTAGCTGAAGTTGCGTAACTTAGATCAATTCTTTCTTCTCCCCCCCGCCCCCCCACTTCCCCTCTCCTGTGTAGACCAGGGCTAAGTATGTCAGTATCCCTCTTAACTGGTCTGGTAAGAGGGAAGACTTCTCAGTTTTTCCAAGGAAATGCAAGCCCCAGAATTATCTGGATCTTTGACTGCTGCTCAGTAATTTTGTCTGGTGGTCTGCTGAATACATTGTATTTCCTCCTAAGGCAGCAAGTGCTAGATGCTGACATCCTTTTCCTCACCTTCCCACTCCCCAAACTACTACTAAATTTGAAATGTGTATTTTCATTTGCTTTTCTTGAGTTTAGAAGTCTTTGTAATGTATTGTATTCTTTGATTGTCTCTTACCCTTTAGAAGTTTTGGTGATATTTTACACAGAATGAAAGACCTCTGCAGATACATCAGTAATTTTGATAATGAAGCCCATGCTAAGTATAAGAATCAAGTAGTGTATTCCACAATGTTGGTCTTCTTTAAGAATGCATTCCAGTATGTCAGCAGCATCCAGCCATCTCTCTTCCAAGGTTAGTTTTTAAAACACTAATGAGTAAAGATCTTTCAGATACAAACAATATAAAAACCTTTCTGGAACCATTGTTTTAAGCTTTAGAAATTATTTCTTCTAAAGGTAAATGTCTTAGCCTAAATCTCTACCTGTGGGTTGTATCTGGCATATCTTCTAATGCTATATTTTAGGCTGAGTTCCAGCTTGCATTCAGTCTCTCTCTTCTCTTTTTACTATTGCTCATATCATCAAACTTACTTTCTTGGAGCTGAAAATTTCCAGTTTGCTTTTGGTCCAGAGATGAGTTGGAAAACTTGCACAAAATCAGTTGAGCTGTTTGAGTTATCAACACATGAATAATATTTCCCTCCAGATGGCCTATTGAGAAAATTTGCTTATGCATAATTCAATAAAAGCTGAAGCTAAAAACTTCAAATGTGGCTTGTTTTATATAGCTCATTCTGGTTTAGGGAATAAGATGGCCTTGAAGAAAAATGTAAATTTTTTTTTTAAGTAATTTAAAAGTTGAGTGTTTAAAATGTGAATCTTGCTATGTTTCCCCCCTCACTCAAATCTAAAGCTAGAGTATCTCAGAAAAATCAGGGTGCTCTGAATTGCTTGTGCTTGGATTGATCTAAATTCTTAGACATGGCCCCAAAGCTGAAGGAGATGGTTTAAGCCCTGGTTTGAGTGGTTTTTGAAAGGCTGCGTTTGGGAGTTATCAAGCTATTTGCTTCATATGAAGGATTTTACAAGTCCCATTAGCAATGTTTATTCCCTCCTGTTTTCTTTAATCCCAAAGAGATTCCTTGCAAATATTAATGTCTATTAATATTGAAAAACGGGACACTCATAAGTCAGGAAATGTGTAGTTAATGCTGAAAGTCCAATTTAAATTCTCTAACTGAACTTATGACTTTCATTTTGGACTCTTGCTTGATAAACTATTTAAGTAATTACATATACAATACAGCACAATCTAGAATAGCTTAACAGCTTTACATAAAGTAAGCTATAGTACATAAATCAAGCCAGGACCCATTCTCCCAGAATCCAACGAATCTGTCCTTTGTTGCTTCAGGTGCCTTGAATCATAGAACTGGAAGGGACCTCAAGAGGTCATCTAGTCCAGTCCCCTGCACTCAAGGCAGGACTAAGTATTCTCTAGAGCAGCGGTTCCCAAAGTTGTTCCACCGCTTGTGCAGGAAAAGCCCCTGGCAGGCTGGGCTGGTTTGTTTACCTGCCGCGTCCGCAGGTTTGGCCGATCGCAACTCCCAGTGGCCGCGGTTCGCTGCTCCAGGCCAATGGGGGCTGTGGGAAGCGGCGGCCAGTATGTCCCTCAGCCTGCGCCGCAGAATGCAGCCCCCATTGACCTGGAGCAGCGAACCGCGGCCACTGGGAGCCGCGATCGGCCAAACCTGCGGACGCGGCAGGTAAACAAACATGCACGGCCTGCCAGGGGCTTTCCCTGCACAAGTGGCGGAACAAGTTTGGGAACCACTGGACTAGACCATCCCTGACAGGTGTTTGTCCAACCTGCTTTTAAAAATCCCCAATGATGGAGATTCCACCACCTCCCTAGGCAATTTATTCCAATGCTTAACTACTCTGAGCCCTGGTCTACACTAGGACTTTAGGTCGAATTTGGCAGCGTTAAATCGATGTAAACCTGCAGCTGTCCACACGATGAAGCCCTTTATTTCGACTTAAAAGGCTCTTAAAATCGATTTCCTTACTCCACCCCTGACAAGTGGATTAGCGCTTAAATCGGCCTTGCCGGGTCGAATTTGGGGTACTGTGGACACAATTCAACGGTATTGGCCTCAGGGAGCTATCCCAGAGTGCTCCATTGCGACTGCTCTGGACAGCACTCTCAACTCAGATGCAAGATTGTTTTGCCGTTGCTCTGACGCAGGGAGGGGCAACTGACGACACGGCTTACAGGGTTGGCTTACAGGGAGCTAAAATTAACAAAGGGGGTGGCTTTACATCAAGGAGTATTTCAGGCAGGACTTCACGGAGGGTTCCAATAAGAAATGGTGCACCTAAGTTATTGTTCTTATTGGAACAAGGAGGTTAGTCTGGCCTCTGATTGATACAAGGGTAGATTTACCTCGCTGCACCTTCTCTGTGAGTGACTGCAGTGTGACCTAGAGGAATGAGTCCCCTAGGCGGGGGGTAGGGTTTGCAAATGAGTACAAAACAAATCTGGTCTATTTCTTGTTTTGATACACTCCGTCTATCTTTTACATCTTTGGCTGGCAGCAGACGGTGCAGAAGGACTGCATGCCATCCACATCTCATGGCTGCTTGGCAGAAGATGGTACAATAGGACTGCTAGCCATCCTCATCTCTTGCCTGCCCGGCAGAAGATGATGCAATAGGACTGCTAGCAATCCGTATCGCCTGCCTGCTCACCATAAGATGGTTCAATAGGACTGATTGCAGGACTAAAGACAATGACTTGATCAAGTCACTCCAAATTTAGTCTCTGTGCCCATGTCTGCCCAGGCGCTCCTGATCGACCTCACACAGGCGACCAGGAGCACCTTGGACATGACAATGATGGCTACCAGTCCTATTGCACCGTCTGCTGCCACAAGGCAATGGGTTGCTGCTGCTGTGTAGCAATGCAGTACCGTGTCTGCCAGCACCCAGGAGACATACGGTGACAGTGAGCTGAGCGGGCTCCATGCTTGCCATGGTATGGCGTCTGCACAGGTAACTCAGGAAAAAAGGCGCAAAACGATTGTCTGCCCTTGCTTTCACGGAGGGAGGGAGGGAATGGAGGCCTGACGATATGTACCCAGAACCACCCGCGACAATGTTTTAGCCCCATCAGGCATTGGGATCTCAACCCAGAATTCCAATGGGCAGCGGAGACTGCGGGAACTGTGGGGATAGCTACCCACAGTGCAACACTCCGGAAGTCGACTCTAGCCTCGGTACTGTGGAAGCGCTCCGCCGAGTTAATGCACTTAATGCACTTAGAGCATTTTCTGTGGGGACACACACACTCGAATATATAAAACCGATTTCTAAAAAAAAGACTTCTATAAATTCGACCTAATTTCGTAGTGTAGCCATACCCTGACAGTTAGGAAGTTTTTCCAAATGTCCAACTTAAACCATCCTTACTGCAATTTAAGCCCATTGCTTCTTGTCCTATCCTCAGATTAAGAACAACAATTTTTCTCACTCCTCCTTGTAACAACCTTTTATGTACTTGAAAACTGTTATCATGTCCCCTTCTCAGTCTTCTCTTCTCCAGACTAAACAAACCCAGTTCTTTCAATCTTCCCTCATAGGTCATGTTTGCTAGACCTTTAATCATTTTTGGTACTCTTCTCTGGACTTTCTCCAATTTGTCCACATCTTTCCTGAATTGTGGCACCCAGATCTGGACACACTACTCCAGTTGAGGCCTAATCAGCGTGGAGTAGAGCAGAAGAATTACTACTTGTGTCTTGCTTACAATACACCTGTTAATACATCCCAGAATGATGTTTGCTTTTTTTGCAACAGTGTTACACTGTTGACTCATATTTAGCTTGTGATCCACTATGACCCCCAGATCCCTTTCCATAGTACTCCTACCTAGGCAGTCATTTCCCATTTTGTATGTGTGCAACTGATTGTTCCTTCCTTAGTGGAGTACTTTGCATTTGTCCTTATTGAATTTGATCCTATTTACTTCAGATCATTTTGAATTTTAATCCTATCCTCCAAAGCACTGGCAACCCCTCCCAGCTTGGTATCATCCTCAAACTTTATAAGTGTACTCTCTATGCCATTACCTAAATCATTGATGAAGATATTGAACAGAATCGGACCCAGAACCCATCCCTGCAGGACCCCACTCATAATGCCCTTCCAGCATGACTGTGAACCATTGATAATTACGCTCTGGGAACGATTTTCCAACCAGTTTATGCACCCCTCCTTAGAGTAGCTCCATCTAGGTTGTAGTTCCCTAGTTTGTTTAGGAGAAGGTCATGCGAGACGGTATCAAAAGCCTCACTAAAGTCAAGATATATCACATCTACTCCTTCCCCCCTATCCACAAGGCTTGTTACCCTGTCAAAGAAAGCTATCGGGTTGGTTTGATACAATTTGTTCCTGACAAATCCATGCTGACTGTTTATCACCTAATTATCTTTTAGGTGTTTGCAAATTGATTGCTTACTGGGTATAGAAGTTAAGCTAACTGGTCTGTAATTCCCCAGGTTGTCCATATTTCCCTTTTTATAGATGGGCACTATATTTGTCCTTTTCCAGTCTTCTGGAATGTCTCCTGTCTTCCACGACTTTTCAAAGATAATTGCTAATGGCTCAGATATCTCCTCAGTGAGCCCATTGAGTATTCTAGGATGCATTTCATCAGGCCCTGGTGATTTGAAGACATCTAACTTGACTAAGTAATTTTTGATGTGATGGGCAGGGAGAGAGAGGGGGTGTCTTGGGGTTTTTGCCCCTCCTTTTTTATAGTTTCATTTCCGCCATTGAAAAACATTTCGAGCTGGGTACCAGCAGACACAAAGTTTATGGGGAAGGATGTTCCCAGCTTCTTTTATTTCTCTTCCTGCTTGATGACTCTGTTTACTGCTTAAATGCAAATTAAGGAGAGCATACATCCCTGTGTTTTGAGAGAGAATGGTTTGCCAACCTCAGTTTGGAATGTGTTACTAACACCCTACAGTGGAATCTTATAACTTTGCATACAATGTTGTCACACATTTTATCAGGACAGTAATGACCAGCGAATTACACGTTTTCAATTGATACCTCACAAGGTGTACTTTGTACAAAGATTATTACACTTGTATGTAGGGTGTAGACATGGATATATTCTGTCATAGTTGTACTAGTAGGAAAGCCCACTCTAATACCTTAAGATTGTTCTTGACAGCTGTGTTGCAAAAGAGACCTTTTTTGTGGGGGGCTTGTTTGTTTGCTTTTCATGGAAGGTGCTCAGATACCACAGTGATGGACAACCTCATAGAAACCTAGGTATGTCAGAGTTGGGTCCTCCCAGGAGCTCCTTGATGTCAGGGGTAAGCGATTGAGCAGTGACATAGAGCCAGATCCTCGGGAACAGCCTTTTCTAGGTGGGGAGAGGAGCAGGCCAAGCCCTGCTGCTTCTTGTGTGGAAGAGATGGTACTGCCCTGGGTCTTCCAAGCAGGTGAGAAGCACAGAACGAGTCCCCAAGGAGCCTCCTTGGAGCAGAGTTTAGTAGGGTTCAAGAGAGAATTAGACATTTACACAAATAACCTCTGCAGCAACACTTAGCTAGAATAAAAATGGATAAGAAATATAAACCTTCATGTTTTGTATTCATGGGATGTAATCTAGCAGGTTGGGGTTAGGAAGAATGATCCTACGTGGGCAGGTTATTGAAGAAACTTACATCAAAGGGGATTTACACCTTTCTCTGAAGAACCTGGCACCATTCACTAATTGTTTCAGGATACTGGGCTAGGTGAATCATTTGTCTGATCTAGTTAGTATAGCATTTCCTATGACATTGGCCAAGTCACTTACCCTCACTAGGCCACAGTTTCCTAGTCTGCAAAGTGGGGATAATTCTGCACTGACCATACCAGTGGTGTTAGACTTCACCTCTTGGGTTTGTGTTACTGCGGGTGGGTCTGACAGGAACTCGGTAGTTTGAAGATTCTGAGCCTGTTGGATCCAATGGGGGACGTCTTGTGCTGCCCCTGATGAGTTACTTATGCTTCTACAGTCACATCCTATCTGAGAAGAGTTGGTGAAGGAACTCCTGAGGGACCGCATTCTCTCCCCCAACTTGATGCAAGCCTTGGGCACTGTGCTTCACTCTCACATCCTTTCTGGTACTACTGTGTCAGTTCCTGAGCTCAGTAATATATTTTTGTGACATCTCTTGTTGATTTCTGCTGTGCCATCAAATACCGGTGGAGTGCAGTGCCATGGGTGTTACCTGCATCACTGGGGGTTTTTCTCCTCCTTTTTTAGAAAGGAACTGGCTATAGAAACAAGGAAGAGAGCCTACATGTTTCAGCAAGGGAGGCACAAGATGTCTCCTGCTGGATCCAACAGCTCTCAACCTCCATCTATGAGAATTCTCACCAGGTGCATGGATGGGGTGGCATCTGTTGAGATGTAGATCTTCAGTGAACAACGATTACTTGTAAGTAATCATCTCTATTTCACATGGGGTTGGATGGAGGTTTATGAGATGAGTGGGGAAATTCACGTCTCTCATAAGCTCTCAGGCTGTCTGCGGGCTTGGGCAGTAATCAGTGCTTTGGTTGACATACTTTCAGGATGTTCATTTTACGTTTGATGATGCATCGCCTCCTTTCTTGGCAGACAAAGATTTTAAATGGGATGACAGAGAAATAGATTTCCTGTTCAGTCTTCCTTCTCTCTGCAAGCATGCAAACCCCTAATACACTGGGGTTTTTTTTGGGTAGGTTAAGGAATGAAACACTTTTGGGGATCCCCTTTCTAAATACTGGCAGCACACTATGGCACATGGAGATAATACTTCCCTATCTCCGTTTTACAGATGACTAAACTTAAGCACCAAGACCTTAAGTGATTTGCCCAGGATCACACAGAAAGTTTGTGGCATAGTTGGAAGTAGAAATCAGATCTTTTGACTTCCATTCCTATTCTTTACCCACAACTAAGCTGCTTTGGAGGTATGGTCATGGGAAGGGGTAGTGGACTTTGGCAACCAGCTAAAAGTTTGATCCCACACATCTGAAGTCAGCAGGAGCAGTCCATAAGCAAGTTACACTTGAAAATCTTGTGGTAAAACAACTGCGTTCCTCTTTTCAGGCTTCAGTGGCTGTCAAGGCTCTGCTCCATTTTCCCGTAAAGAGTTCTTTCGGAATTTTTCTTTGGTTGTTGCTTTTAGGCTGTTGGCCAAATGGAACAAATGACTGGCATTATTTAATGATTGCTTTTAGTTGAAAGTAAATGATGCTTGGAGACAAAAGACTTAAAACTCTTACATATCTTGTGACTGCTCCCTTAGAAAGGGGTTCCAAGATTTTCTGGCAGCTTTGAGCAATTCACCATGACTTCTGGCAGAGGATTCATGACCTCTAAGATATGGCTCCCTTCAAAGCAAGTTGTATCATTATCAGCGTATTTTAAACATTGACACAATTCGTTGAATTACTTTCTAATTGTTCTGCACAACATGTGTGAATGAAAACATTTGAAGCAGGCAAATGGTCATTCAGTTCAGTGTAAAGCAAGTTTTAATTTATTTTTTTAAATGTAGGACCAAATGCTCCAAACCAGGTTCCGCTGGTTCTCCTTGAGGATGTGTCCAGTGTCTATGGTGATACAGATATTGATCGCAACAAGCACATACATAAAAAGAGGAAACTTGCAGAAGGAAGAGAGAAGACAATGGTAACTCCTTTAGACTGTTCAATTCTTAATAGAAATGGTACCACGTTTGGAATTTAGAACATTAGGAATTTCTGTTCATGACCAAAATAGGCAAAGAAAGAGACTTTTGGTTAGAAGCAGCAAGAACAAAACAATTTTACTGGCAATACTGTACGTGCTAGTATCATGATGTGAAAGGAACTGAGCTGAGACTATTATCTATTTGATTGTACTATGTTTTCAGACAGGAATTCCATAGGCAAAGTGCCATTGCATAATAGCTGGCTTGTAATAACTGTTGTGTGTGCTGTCTCTTTCATAGGAAAAAAAATACTATTTTATGGAATTACATTGTTGGTAAAAGTACACATTTTAGAAGAATTACATGTGATTTGCAGTATGCCATGATGGTTTTGGACTGACTGAGAAGTTTAAGATCTTACTTGAATAATAAATTATTCTAGTTCAATCTGGATAACAATACCACAATTTGACCATTTATGATGACATAGCACTCAGGATCTCGATAGCTTATTTTTAGAGTAAAATATCAAATTTTTCCACTATTTTTCATTTCTTTTTGCTAAAGGAGTTAGTAATATTTAACATATAATTAATTCTAAGCATAGAAATAGTGAAAAGTCTATTCTGAAGATATTTGCACTGGGATTGTTTCTTTTGAAGCTTATACGCAATGTTGCAGAAGTTCCATAAGATTCCTTTGAAAAACATTTAATTAAAGAGAGCGAAATGTTTTGTCTATACTGATCCTTAAGCAGAGTTCGGATGATGAAGACCCTTCTGGGAAGGGGAGAAGTCGTCACATCACAATAAATAAGACAGACCTTGCAAACTCTGTTGAAGTACTAGAGAGCTTTAAATTGGCAAGAGAGAGCTGGGAGCTTCTTTATTCTCTGGAATCACTCGATAAAGGTAAGGATGATTGCAGGTGTTTTCTGTGTGTGTTTCCTTGTTAGAGCAGAATTGTTTTACTGTTAAAATACAGTTCAGGTATTTCTGAAATTACCCTCTATTTTGGAAGTCTGGATGGTTTGAGATTGGGAATTGAGATAAGAAGCCTTATCAATTGTCTTGGAATTTGGTTTATGTGTTGATTTTTAGTATCGTCCATACTTCTGTACTTCTTCACTTGACTTTCCTTGAAAGCAGCTTTTACTAAGGTAGCACATAGGTGGTAGTAGAAAAGAAGGAGAAATAGGAGAACATAATACCGAATGGATATCAAAACCTTAAGTGTGGGGGTGTTGCTAGTAACCTCCTGAAGATTTGCATGTAACAGATAATTTCCCCAGCAATTTGTTTCTATGAAGATAGTTACTGGGTCTTTTCTTTTCTAATTATAATGTGGTTTTTATTTGTCTTATATTGTTTGAAAAAATACTTCATCTTACAAATAGTACCAGTTAGCTGTATTTAGGTATGTTGAATACTTTGATCCTGAAGAACAGCATGATAAATAGAAAAATGGTGGATTAGAAATTGTCTTATGTTGGAAATGTTTTTGTTCAGTCTTACTATTTTTCAGTTTTATTATTATTAGATGCCTTTCAAACCAAAGCTTTGCAATACTTCCCCTCCCATGCTTAAGACTACTTTCTGATTGTTTACACAGAATTCACAAGAATTTGCTTGTCATGGAAGACAGATACCTGGCTTTGGTTACGTATCTTCCTCACAGATATGATCATTTACCAGGTAAATGAAAGAATGAGACTTAGACTTTTGCATAGCCTTTTGACCTAATGGATTTGTGTCATGGTTAGCTGCATCTTTGATCCCTCCTACATTTCTCTCTAGTGCACCCTTTCAGGTAGCAGGCCCTGTTTCTTCACTCCTCTCAAGGTGGAATCCCTCAGTTCTCCTACCCACAGAGCAGATTCCTGGCCTACAAGCACAACTGTCTATCAACTGTTTCCTTAGCAGGCCCAGCTGGGTTTGGCACATGCAAGAGACTTCCTTTTGGAAGCTGTGAACAGTAGGTAAATGCAATCACTCTGAGCGCTGCCTTCAAAAAAAAAAAAAAAAAAAAGTATTTATTTATCCATAGGAACATAGCAATCAGAATAAAAAAAGGGTAAAGCAACAAAAGGCTTATATGCATATATCTGACCTAATATTAAATAAAAATAATACCACCTACCTCTTATAAAGCACCTTTCATCAGTAGATCCCAAAGAACTTTGTGAAGGAGGTCAATATCATTATCCCCATTTTTCAGCTGGGGAAACAGAGGCCCAGAAGGGTGACATGACTTGCCCAAGGTTACCCTGCAGACTAGTAGTAGAACGGGGAATAGAACCCAGGTCTCATGAATCCTAGTCCAGTGCTGTATTTGCTAGGCTACACTTGAGGAAGGCCCATGCATCTCAGGTACAGTAACTCCTCACTTAACCTTGTAGTTATGGTCCTGAAATATGCAACTTTAAAGTGAAACAAAGTTAAACGAATCCAATTTCCCCATAAGATTTAATGTAAATGTGGAGGATTAGGTTCCAAGGAAATTTTTGGGGGGCAGACAAAAGGCATTATATACTGTTCTATACTGTGGTTGGGAAGTGCCCCTGGCTTACCCCACACAGGCACAGCCCGCTGCAGGCACTGATGCTAGGAAGCACCTTCACAGCAGCAGTGGCAGCTTACCCGAAGAAGAACAGGCGCTGACTCTGCTGGGGGATGCTCCAGGCCCGCCTCTTCCATCCCTGCTCCACTCCTGGCCCACCTCTTCCCACCTCCTCTCTGGAGCATGCCGCATCCCTGCTTCTTTCCCCCCCCCCTCAGAAAATCCTATGCATTGCCAAACAGCTGTTTGGCGGCACTTAAGACTTTCTGGGAGGGAGAGGGAGAAGCAGAGACGTGGCACGTCCCTGCTCCTCCCCCTCACTCCCAGTGCGTCCCTGCTGCCAAACAGCTGTTTGGCGGCGCTTAGGACTTTCTGGGAGGGAGGGGAAGGAGTGGAGACGCAGCACTTACCCGCTTCTTCCCCTCCCTCCCAGGAAGTCATAAGTGCCGCCAAACAGCTGTTTGGCAGCAGGGAAGCACTGGGAGTTGAGGGGGAGGAGGTGGAGAAGAGGAACTTGTTCAATGCTCCCATGTAAAGTCGCTGCTCTTCCACAAAATCTTACAAGCAGTGGATAGAGCAGGCAGCCAAACAACATTATAAGGGAGCATTGTACAACTTTAAACAAGCATGTTCCCTAATGGAGCAGCGATATAACTTTGAAACAACATTAAGTGGGAGGACGTTAAGTGAGGAGTTACTGTATGTCGTCTTCTGGGGACTGGGGTTTCATCTGCTTCCCTGCTGACACTGCCCCACCCTTGAGCTCAGGGCCTCAGGTTTTTATCTACTTAACAGTGCTTTGTTCCATGTGCCCCATGTGAAGCCCCTCCCTCTGAAATCAGTTGTTGTGTCCAGGTTGGTCAAAGACAAAACTTCAAAGGCATTAACACCTATTTTGTCAGTTAAGTGCTGGTGTTTGGGTTTTTTAAAGCCATTGCCTGCCTTCCTGCAGAGGGATGTGAAGGGAAGTCCTGCAGGAAAGAACCTTTGAATCATCTAGCCAACAGCATAACAACGATCAAATAAACAGGAACACATAATAGTCATAAAAATAATAGCCATATCTCCCACAATTTTCTTAATTTACTTGTATTTTGAATGCAAAATTTCAAAATGTTTCAAACCAACCAGTCCTGTGTTTTCCTTTACTTATCTGATTTTTGGTTGACTGAGGCCTTGTCGACTAGATGTTTTTTGCTGACATATCTATAGCGGTATAATTATACCAGCAAACTCTTCTAGTGTAGATGCAGTTTATACGGACATAAAAACACTTCTGCATAGCTTACTCCAGTTCCCCAAGATACATAAGCTATACTGGCAAAAACACTTTTATATCCGTATAAGTGCATCTATTCCTTGACTTATGCTGGCATAGCTATGTTACTTAAAAATCACACTCCTAATCAACATAGATATGCCAGTATAAGTTTTTAAGTGTAGACTAGGCCTTAGTGACACAGGGCATTTTGCTGCACTCTTGCTGTTAGAAATGGTTTTCTTGGAGAAGTTTTTTAATTTTCTCTTGGCAATCTCAATGTAAATAAACATATAACGAAAGTCACCTAGTAGTTTCACATGCTTTGGTCATTCCTGCTATTTTAAATGGAAAATTACAATATCTTTTAAAAAAGAGAGATGAAGAGCATGCTGACAAAGTAGTTCTTGGTCTTTCCCTGTACCCAGGTTTCCCTTAAGACTGCTTAGAGTGGGCCTTGAGTGATGAGGTTAAACTTGACTGAGGCTTGCTAAAAAATGCAGCCGAGTCCTCTGCTTGGAAGGGCACCTAGATAAGAGAGCTGACTCCTTGCTTGGTACTGTACTAATAGAATCGTAGGACTGGAAGGGACCTCAAGAGGTCATCTAGTCCAATCCCCTGCACTCCTGGCAGGACTGAGTATTATCTACTTCCATCTCACTGCAAAGTTTAACAGTGTGCTGGAGGCTTGTTGAGAATGGGATTCCCATAAAATCTTGTCCATAAGCCTTTGGGCAAGGTAAACGTCTTGAAATACATGACTTTAGCTTTTGGCATGGTGGCATTGGTAGCGTTTCCTAGGGGCCCTGCAAGTCTGCCCCTGCTGGGTGGCGGTCCCCACAGAAGGAAAAGGTCCCATGACTCATTCCTAACAGTTTACAAGCTAGCTCCCTTGTATCTTGGCTGACATCCTAATGCCCACGACACGGTGAGTTGGCATGGCAGGCACAAGTACTGCCATCTTTGTCTACGGAGTGTTTGTGATATGCTTTGTAAAGTGTTTGGGGTTACTTGGAATGTGAAATGTGCTCGTATAAAATCAGCTGGAGTAGTGTAACTTAGGTCAACTTACCCCAGCAGTGAAGACAAGACCAGAGTCTTGCCCACTCTTGCAGTATAGTGTTTGTTCAGCAAATCACTCTGTTCTTCAGGCAGTATGCCATAAAATAGGCTGGTTTTAATTTTTAAATAACTTAAAATCTGTCCTTCCACTACAGACAAGTTGTATGTCTAATTAGCAATTAAGAGAGAATCTTCCAATCAAACAGGTACAAAAACTATGTATACAAGAAGATAGGGAGAGAAAGAGACAAGGTTTTCTTTGATCTAGAATTATTTTACCAATAGTGAAATAAATGACAATTTATCTTAATCAGTTCTGGGCAACATATACCATGAAAACTGAAGACACATGCAATGCTTGACTCGTGCAGATCCATTCCAGTATAGTGAACAGACTTTTTCAGCGGACTTAAATGGCTCCAAAATAAATGATTAGTTAGCTCTTGAGACCATGTTTGTAAATTCAAATTTTAATTTGAAACAGATCTAATTAAAAATCCAATTTAAATACATATAAAGAGAATCATTGTTTTTATTTTTCTCAAAATTAGGCCTATATCTTCCCTTGTCACAAGCTCACAAATGTACCATTCAAACCCCTCTCTTACTATGTCATAGCTTAATTAGCATGACGTGAAATCTTCACTACTTGGATAACCTCGGCTTTGGAGATTTTCTAAGGTAGGATTATCTCCTTTATTTCTTTATGAATTGTGTGTGAGAAGGTCTAATGTTCTTTTTAATTACTTTTTTGAAAGGGTCAGTATAAGAAAGCAGTTACCAGCCTACATCACTTAGCAGCTCTTCAAGGATCTCATTCTCAGCAGCAGATCACAGGACAAGGGTCCCTACTAGAGAATCAGAGAGCACTTCTCCAGTTAGCTACTTGCCACTTTGCCCTGGGAGAATACAGAGTAAGTACAGCGTCCAGGCCCCAATTCCCCAGTCCTTCCCCTCCAGTTGCCAGTCCTCCCTGGGGGTTCCAAGCTAGCTTGCGCCCAGCAGGAGATCAGACATGCCACCTGACACCAGGAGGGCTCTGCATCTCTGCCCATGCCCCCTGAATGCATGACAGAGCTGCCAAATGTGTATCACGTGAAATGCGTTCTGTTTGGCAGCCGTGAATTGGAGTTGGAGTTACTTGTTAAATTAACCTTTAATTTTGAATTACCTTCCTTTAACAGTGGGTTTGATAATTGTAATTGCAGCCTTTGTCTAGGGATTCTTACTTTTATTGTTGACATACATGCTTCATCTTAGCTTCACCTTAGTTTTTAGCGCTGATCACATGGAGGTGATTAAGGGTATGCTGGGGTGGAGGGAATGTCTGGGTGGTGGTGAAGCGGGTTATTGGAAACATAATCTTATTTTTTGGAATACGATCACAGAAAAGAGTTGCCACCTGACAACTCAGCAGACTTGGAGGATCATATTATTTGGCGTGACCTCTTAATGTAATTTAGCTTTGGAATATGTGTTTTATACCTTATTATTGTTACTACTACAGTAGTGCATAGAGGTCGCAGTTAACGTGGGGCCCAGGGTGCTATGCGGGGTACAAATTCAGTATTATTCCCTGTCCCAAAAACTGAGGCTTTGTCTACACTGGCACTTTGTCGGCAAAACTTTTGTCGTCTAGGAGTATTTACAAAAAACACACACACCCCCGCCCCCAAGTGCCGGTGTGAACAGTGCTTTGTCGGCAGGAGTGCTCTCCTGCTGACAAAGCCGCTGCCGCTCATGGGGAGTGGAAGTTTTGGCAGGAGAGCTCTCTGAAGTGACTTGCCCAAGGTCACATGGCAGGTCAGTGAAGAAGCTGAGAATAAAACCCAGGTCACCTGAGTCCCATCCTACGCCCTCTCCACTGGCCCATATTTCCTCCCCTACAGATAAGGATTTCTAATGAAAAAGTTAGGTTTCTTTAAAATTGATTTATCTGATTATATATCCCTCTTGTACACTTTTATTTCTCAATAAATTAGGGTTTACAGCATTTTTGCAGTGCTATCAGATTGCAGTTTTGACTTTTGGGGAATAACTTCTCTAAACAGGGACTGAAAAAGCCTTATTTTTATTAAAAACTTCCAGAAACAGTGAAAACAATTGGAACTCTAAAAGTAAATTTATTTTAAATTACCAATGGACTATTCTTGCACTGTTGAAGTAAAAAACACTGTGAAAGAACTAAGCATCCACTGTTAAAGGGGGTAATTTCATCAATTCATATGACATCTTTTTCCCTTCGTCCAGACAAATTAGATTACTTTGTCCACTAACCCATTATAGATTATAAATTCTATTAGATAGAGATCTTCTGTGTTCCCATTTCTGCTGCCTACTGCAAGAGTTCTAATTCACTGTTCTGTTACTGATAAATCTGGATTTCATTTTAAATTTAGAATCTCAGGATTATTCATCTTTTATATTTTCTCTTGTAGTTGACATGTGAAAAAGTACTTGATCTGATGTGCTACATGGTACTTCCCATACAAGAAGGGGGTAAAACACAAGAGGAGCAGCCTAAAGTGAAGTCTAAATTCAGGAAAGGTATGGGGATTTTTTTGGGTTTTACTTCCAACCAGCTGTCTAGAGATACCTTTGCGGTGGAGGAGGAATTGTGAGATTCCCAGTGACGTAGATTGTAGTAAAATCCTTACGCTCTGCTCTGGAGAATGTTGCAATATGCATATTGCATGTCAGTTTCAGTCACTTATATGTGCAATAAGTTTTCAGAGTTTTCCTTATGTTGCATTGTAGCGGGAAAGCTCTGATGTCAATGGGAGAACACTGGTTTCACTCTGACCCAGTATCACCGGACAAACCTGATTACAAAATACTCTAAGCATTTCACCCAGCTTAGTTTTAGGACATACTTATCTATATCCTAAAGAAAACAAACTGTACATTAGTACTGTGGAAAGAGATGGTGTTCCTTATCCTCCTTTGTCTTGTAAACGTCTTGTCGTCAACGTCATTTTACTATGTAGCAGAATACACAATCCTAGCACAAGAAAGGAGAAAAGACGGCGGGCTTTTTAAAATTACTTTACATTTTAATCATTCTGATTGAGGCATGGGATTAGGTAACTGCAGGTTTGTGCCTCCTATTTCCCATTCTAACTTTTAAATCAAAATGATAGGATTATGTGACATGCATAATTATGTAATATAATTTCTCTATTACAGGTTCTGATCTAAAACTTTGGCCATGTACCAGTAAAGCTATTATGCCATATTGTCTCCATTTATTGTTGGCTTGTTTTAAGGTAAGTTATTGTCAATGCTCCATATTCTATGCGCATCTTAGATCTAAATTATGCTGCACTGTTCCTGAAATTATGTGGCAGTGCCCCCTCCTTGTCCACATCTAGTATAGTATCTTGATAATAGTATCTTTTGTGCTACTCATTTAATTTGGCAGTCAGAATGGATAGAGGTTTTGGCAGCTGGATGGGGGACCACTGCGGCTTTTTGTACCCAGGAAGACATGACATGTTAGTACCAGGGGACAGTTTGTGCACTTTGTATTGGGAAGGAACTAATATCCTCTTTCCTTCTCCTATTTGGCATGGGCAGAAGTGACTAACTTAAGAGGAGAAGTTGAATTCCCCATTTCCCCATGCTAGCAACCCTCAACTACAATTAGCTGCCCTCCCCCTCATCCCAGTATCTTGTTGTGCTTCAGCAATGATTAATAAGTGCGTAGTCTCGGCCACCACTGTTAGTTTTGGACACTGGGTGTAGTAATCTGTTGTGATGTTACTGATTCATACAGTGTGAGTGTTTTTTTCTTTTTTAATAGCTGAGAGCTTTCACAGATAACAGGGATGATATGGCTTTAGGTCATGTGATCGTGTTGCTTCAGCATGAATGGCCAAGGGGGGAGAACTTGTTCCTGAAAGCCATCAACAAAATCTGTCAGCAGGGAAACTTCCAGTATGAGAATTTTTTCAACTATGTTACAAGTATCCTTTTTCCTATTAAAAAACTATCCGTGCAGCAAAAAACAATGCAGAATCCTCTGTCATCTAAAACCTTCAATTAGGTTGTAGGGAATAGTCATTTATGAAAATAATTATCTGCCTTCTCAAGAGACCAAATTGTGCATTTATTTGTGTGCCATGCAAACCTTTTGTAATCTATGGGAGTGCATGAAGTGTAAATCAGAGTAGAACTGACTATAAAATGGATGTGTGATTGCTGCTGGTGCTGGAGAATATACATCCCTACATTGCTGTCACTCCTCAGTTTAATAAAATGGCAGTTGCTTGTGCTTTACAAATAAGTCTCTCAGCACTTCCATTACAATCAGGAGTTACGCTGGGGCATTATGCTGGAGTTTTTCAGCTATGCTCCTGGGTGGGAGCAGCAAAGTGAAAATTATCCACACTTCAGAGATCAAAAATCTTGTCACTTTCACTTTGCAGCTGTTTGCAGATGGTGGGTGATATTTTCAGAATTAGGGGTATGCACGTTCATACAAAATGTCTGATTTAAGCATACAAATGTCAAATGTGTGCGTAAATTAGGTATGTATATGCATATACGGTCAGCTAAGTGTATAACTAGACTGGTATCTAATTGCAATAATTATTAAATGAGATGGGTCTAACTACAGTTGTGGACCCCTAACTAAAATTTTGTTCTTCTGTGCAGCAACTGTGGGAGATGTTAAGGGAAGAAACGAGGGCAGTGGTTTTCAGCCTGTGTTCTGTGGACCCCAGGGGGTCCGCAGACTATGTCTAAGATTTCCAAATGGGTCATCACCCCCATTTGAAATTTTTTAGGGGTCCACAAATAAAAAAAGGTTGAAAACCACTGAATTAGGACATAGGAATTGAGAAGGAAGAAAAGGTAAATCTGAAGAAGAAAAGACACACAAAACAGAGAGAATGAGGCGAGGGGGAAAAAGTTAAGACGATGGTTGCAAAAGGGCTAGTATGCACCAATACAATGTGGTGTCACTTGCTCTTCAATCCCAATCTGACTACACTTACTTTGATGCCATGTTGCACAGAAAAAAGAAAGCTTTTCTGTCTGTCTTGTGCATATGTGGTGATCCTGACTTGTGTGAGTGCACTGTACCTTAAAAATATCTGTGAAATATTTGGAGGCCTTCAGTAACATGGTAAGTGTGTTTAAACCAGTGGTTCTCAACCAAGGGTATGCATATCCCTGGGAGTACGTAGAGGTCTTCTAGGGGGTACACCAACTCATCTATATTTGCCTAGGTTTACAATAGGCAACATAAAAAGCATTAACAAAGTCAGTACAAACTAAAATTTCATACAGCCAATGACTTGTTTATACTGCTCTACATACTATACACTGAAATGTAAGTACAATATTTATATTCCAGTTGATTTTATAATTATATGGTAAAAATGAGCAAGTCAGCAGTTTTTCAGTAATAGTGTGCAGTGACACTTTTGTATTTTTACGTCTGATTTTGTAAGCAAGTAGTTTTTAAGTGAGGTGTAACTTGCGGGTAAACAAGACAAATCAGACTCCTGAAAGGGGTAAAGTAGTCTGGAAAGGTTGAGAACCACTGTGTTAAACTACCAATGTTTTATTTGTATATCCAAGAACTGTGTGGTACAGATAACTTTGCCTTATCTCTGGCTGGTCTTTCAGCAGGTATAGTGTTGCTTCAGTCTTCATTTTTTTTTGGTGAGATTGCTTTGTGAAGATCTGTGTTTTATCATTTTTTTCCCCCTATGAAGTCCTGAACCTTTTCTACAGACATTGATATGCTGGAGGAATTTGCCTATTTAAGAACACAAGAAGGAGGGAAGATTCATCTGGAATTGCTGCCAAATCAAGGAATGTTAATCAAGTAAGGGGAAAAAAATATTTGTTGTCTGTTTCAAATGATCTGAAATGCATTCTGGTTGTCTGTTTGATTTATCTGAGCTTATGGCTAGTATGTTTGTGATACAGTATTTCTAACATGTAGGAGGTCAAACAAGGCCATGGATTTGTGTCTCCCCACCAAATTCAGGGCTTTTTGGTGCACTTCAACTTTAAGCTTGTCTAACTGCATTTTTTGAATTGTGTTGCACTGGAATAACTGGTATTGACTGGCTACTGTATTACTTTTTCATTCTGAAACTTACACCGTAACGGTATTCTTAATTATTTAGGCATTAGGTAGAACATATTAAGAACTATAATTACAATTATTAAGGGGAAGCTCCCTTTTATACAGTTATGAAAGCTCACATGGAGCTATGTATAAATTACAGTCGGAGTAAACTTAATTAAACCTCTGCCTGGAGCCAGTGGGTTTTCATCTCATCTGAGCGCATAAGCTAAGCAGAGTCAGGCTTGCTTATTACAAGGTGCTGCAGGAAATCATTTTGGTAAGTCAGTAGGAAGCAGACTTCCCTTTGAGTCAGACTAGACCAGTGCCCTCAGCAAGGTCTTGGAGGCAAAAGTGTCTTTGAAGATCTAGAAAATTGGTCACAAAGAGCCACTGGCATTTTTACAAATGTTGAGGTGTTAAACCTTGCGTCCTGGCCAAGTTCCAATGTTTTTAACAGTATTCTGGCTACTAATATTCCCACTACTTACGGGCTAAGGTTTTCAAAAACAGGAGCTTACAGTTAGATTCTTGAGTCCATATTTAGGTTCTTCAGTTCGTCTGGCCTGACTTTCAAAAGTGGTGTGCATCCATTAGCTCCCATTGAAGTCATTGAAGCTGTGGGTGCTTAGAACTTACAAAAACTCCAGCCACACTCTCTCTGTATGTGCGCAAATGTGCCCAGCTATTTGATGGCGTCATCATCAGCCAGGTGGAGAACTGACAGCCTGCTGTCAAAATAAGTTAGTGTGCACTCGTCAAGGATATGCGACATAGTCTGAAGTTGACCCAGCTGTATCACAAATCATTATAAAAACCCCATTTAAAGAGATTTTGGTGTTTAAATACGCATTTAGGAGCCTAACTTTAAGCTTCAGATTTTGAAAACCTTGGCCGTGACATTTTTCACTCCTCTTCCTAAACTATTATGTAATAAGTTGACTATTTAACAGTATATCTGTGGTGCTGATCCTCCTGGTCATGGTTATAAAGCTACTCAAAAGTGATGACCTTTATGATGCTGCCAGTCTGGAGAGCAGTGCCAAGCATGGTACTGTAAGGGAGAGACCATGCTTTACAGATATATAGGGAATTAGAAAATGTAACACTGAAGACCTAGGCTACCTGGGAACTTCCTGGGCATTGCTTCATGTTAATTACAATAGTTTAATACCATTTTGTTGTTCTTTCTGTCCTTTCTTATTGGGTAACCATTATGCTCAGTGTTCTAACCGCACCAGCCAGGAAATAAGAGAAAAGCATTGTCCATTGCAAGAGAGAGAATCTTCCTAGTTGGCCTCCTGTCCAGGTAGTACTTTGCCTCCTGTATCATGGAAGCAAATAGGTACAGATGCCCAATTCCTTTTGCCCCACTAATCCTTCCTCTTTCTGGATCCTGACCACTCCCACTCTGATATGTTTGGGCTGCACCTTTCTTCCAGGAGGCACAGAGGCTACAGAATTTTTCCACATCCCCAGCAGTTCTGTGCCAGATTGTTTGGTACCAGCCAACAGAACAGAGTATCAGCTCAGTTCTCCTATCGTACCCTGGTAGAGCTTGGCAGTATCCAGGCAGTAGTAAGTGGTTTGTATTCATCCCAGCTGTCCCTTCATCTGACTCAGTGGTTTCAAGAAAAGTCTCTGTGGACGCTCTGCATCTTTGCTTCTTACCTCACCTGGCAGTAAGGTGACCTCTTCCATATAAGGACATCATCATATTTGTGCTTAAAAAGACTTCTGTGATGTTTTGCAGCAACAACCCAGAGAGATCCCAGTGAGCTCTTTCCTCAGTACTGAATGCGCTTATGGGCCCAGCACTGCAATATGGGAGATGTATCCTAAAAGCTACTTTCTTACAAGGTGGCAGTTTTAGTTGGTGTGGCTTGGTTAATTGTTTCTTTGCCTTACGTTTAGTTTTCCCTAGATGCTGCAGTCTGGCCTACCCTTAGAATTGGTTCCCAAAGGGAATCTAGGGTTCCACCTTGTCTACCAGCATTTTGCCCAGAACCTTCCACTTCCCTTCTGAGGAAATTATATTCCTCTTGGTCATGGGCTTGCCTGAGCCCGTGGAGCATCTCACAAACTTACCTTGTCTTACAGAAGTCCCGTTAATACTCACTTTAGGCTGATCTTCCTGGGCCCAGCAATCCACAAAGTAAACAAAACCATTTCATTGACTGACAAAAGGCGCAGTCAGCCAGGTCCTGACCAGGCCAGATTTCTTGGGTTAAAATGGGGAGATCCTTCTCCTCTCCCAGCTTCACCCAGAACTGGCCCCCGGAAGAAGCAACCAGGGTGTACTAGGCATTTGCTGCTCCCTGCTGTGCCCTGACTGGCTCCTACGAGCTCCCAGCCACTGGAGAACTGAATATTCATTGGTCCTACCTGCAGCTGATGGTGGGTGGCCTTTCTAGGCAGCTCCTGCAGGACTAAAAGCTGTGCTCTTCCCCCCCACCCCCACTCCAAATGACACACTGGGGTGCCCCAATGTGGTGGGGTCTTCAGCAGGGAGCAGCAAATGCCTGGTACACCCTGTCACTCTTCTCCTGAGCCCAGGAAAACAGGCCACTATTTGTGTACTTCAAAGGCTGCAACGAGGGCAGTGTAGCTTGGAAGACCTTGCTGGCCGTAAGGATAAAGGATTATAGCTGGCGGGTTTATAATTTAGGCTGGTAAAATTCATATGTTGTTTGTCACATTCCACTCTAGCCCATAGAGATGAGATGGGGTAGGGGTGCTGAGCTGTGTGCCTCTTTCATCTGTGATGCAGCCCCCTGGTGGTTTTTACATACATTCCTTTACCGCTGTTACTAGATTATCTGCAGTGACATCTGAGTTCAACCATTCAGTCGAATGGCACTTCAAGCTCCCCTGTAAATAAACCTTCCTTCAGAGTTACTGTTTTCTATGTCCACTGAGCGTAATGGTGACCTGTTAGGATAGGAGAAAATGAGACTGTATGACAAGGAAAGAATTACTAACTTTAGGCTCCTATTTCCCAAAATCTTGTCCTGAGAATAATACATTATAAATGGCAGTTAATTGCCTATCACGTGGTTTTGTCACCTTGACTTGAAAGTAGATTTGTTTTTTCTTTACTCCTCAAACATATTTCTGAGTAAAATTTCATTCCTAGTGTAAACTGAAACAGATTTTAGTTATAACTTTATTCAGATTTCTACACTTAACTCTAGAGTTTATCCAAACATTTCCATCTTGATCTTGTGGTTTTTATATTTCACTTACCAAATTTGAAAGAATGAATTACAAGATCCTCAGAGTTTTCCTTTATTGTATTGGCTGTTCTTAATATCTTAATATTCTCAAACTAGCACAAGCCTGGGAAATACTTCTAATTTAATATCAGATAGCAAGAATCAAGTTTCTAAATCTGGAATATGCCTGGAATGTCTCACAATTTAACAGGTTTTTGATTGGGTATATCAGCTGTCATTTGCTATACAAAAACAAAAAAACAAGGTACCTCTTGTTAAGTATCTCACTTCCATGGCAGTACTTCGCAGTTTGGTAGAAATACAGGCATGTATTAAGGAGCGTGTATGGAAATCATTACTATTTGTGTTTTAAAAAATATTATGTACACGCACAACCGCAGTTGCAGTCTTGTGATGATGTACCTTTAGGCAGTCAGATTGCAAAATTTGGTATGCCCTTTAATGTGTATCACTTGGTGCATGCATTTAGCCCTGATTATGGCTTCCTGTAAGCAGCAGTGAAGTAACAGGCAAAGAGAACTGGTTTCCAGTCCTGCCCTGCACAAAATACTGGATCAGATTTTCAGCAGTGCTCAGCACCCAGCAGCTCCCATTGTCCTGATGTAATTTCTCCCTGTTCTCAATGTCGTCTTAAAAATCTGACCCCAGTTGTGGGTACAGAGCACTTTTGAAACTCTGTCCCACTAGTTTAACTAATCTTTGTGAACCAGTTATTTCAGGCCATGGTGGTCTAATTTTGCTGCTACTCAGCAGAAAAGTAACACCCGCCCCCCCCCGCCCCGCATTCTCCCTCTCTCTTCCTTTGAATGACTTGACTGACTTTTTGCATAGCTCTCCATCCCCCTGCATTAGTAAATGATAAATGCTGGCCAGAATGTTCACGCTTGCAAGCCTGAAGATAGGCACCTATGTCCATATTTAGGCACCTAATATTGCGTGGCCTGGTTTTCAAAGGTGCTGAGTAACTTCAGCTCCTAGTAATGCTAAGGCAGGTGGTGGATGCCGGACATTTCTGCAAATCAACCTATTTCCTTAGGTGCCCGGATATGGATTTGGGTGCCATTTTCAGGTACTCAAGTTGGAAAATTTTGACCACTATTTCTAAACCAGATTTCTTAAGTCTGGTCAGGTGGGACATGGAATTTGCTTTTGTTAGCCATCTTGAGATTTGGATTCTCTGCTTGTTGTAGATCACACATGTGCTATGGACATGTGACTTGTCAGAGAGGGTATGAACCATCTTTCAGCTATAACAACCTGTGGTAGCTGGTCGATAGCCCAGATAACCAAGACTTTACAAGAGACTGCCCCACACCCCAGGCCAGAGCATTTTCTCGGTGTGTGAGCCCATATCCAAAGGGAGAAGCTTTAAAAAGGTATATAAGTGGGGGGCAAAATGCCTCATGAAGAAATGACCATTTGCCATTCCATGTGCAATTCACGGGGCTGGCGTTTGGACACTGACATTAGCATCTTGAGCTGCTGTGCCAATCTCTAATACCTTGGTTTTCTATTTTAATTTGGAATGACGAAAGAAAGGCGACCCATGTACAAATTGCAAGATTCTTATGTCTCACATTAATGCTGAAATGAACAGAACTTCACTGTTCACAAGATGGCCACCTGGCTTGGGCTCAGCACGAGTTCCCTTAGGTCAAAGTTCTAAACCGCTGGACCCAGCTGAGATGTGTCTTGCCACCACTACTGTGATACTTGGCTGCCTCCTGTGCTCCTGTAATTAATTCCTTTCTGATTGCAGTCAGTGAAAAGCTCTTGGAGACAGTGACATTTCTTTGCAATGTGTCTCTGGATGGCTTCTGCCCCTCACAATATCCTTTGTCCTGGTGTATATTTTGACTGCCACTGAGGCACAGACTTGGAATGGTGTCCAGGTTGATGTCCCCAGGGCTCATGCCACCTTCACTTGCTCTCCTTCAAGCATCTTTTGGAGGCCCCTCTGCATTATCACTCCCAGGGCATGGAGGTCACTTTCTGCAGCACCTTTATTCTCCTGTCCTTTCCCTGTCTGACGGTCTGCCCTTCTCCCAGGAGCACTGAGGCAAGACCAAGAGATTTGGCTGCATACAGGGGTGAGGACCATCCTTCCTGGAATTCTCCAGCGTTTTCTGCCTCCACCCCCTGTGCAGACAACAAACTATGGGCTTCCCATCCTGCTTCCTCTTTATGGACCTTTGTTTATCTGCCCACAGGCTGTTGAACTTAATGGAGCTTTGTGCCATGCTGCTCCTTATCCACTGGAGCATCTCTTGACATCAAGCCTGGGTATTGTAACTGTTGCTTGATACATTGAGTTTTTTGCTCAGCACTATTCTGGAGACTTTTGACTCCTTCCCATGTCTTTCAGGTGGCAAAGCAAACCAATAACTTCAAATATTGTTGTGTGGTCATGCTGTGTGTCTCTCAGACATGCATGCCTGGAGTATGGAAATAAACTGGCTGAACTGTCAGATGTGCTCACAGATGTAACTATAAGTTCTCAGTTCCTGAGAAGGGCTCTTCAAAGCCCTATTCTGATAATTCTTCTAACTCAGCTACAAAGCTAGCACAAAAAGTCTCAAGAGTCCAAGTCAAGATGCCATTGCAGGCACTGAGACTGTCGGCGTCTCTCTGGAGGGTGCAGATCTGACAGGAGAGATTGTGTAGCTCCCATTCCACTGCACCAAAGTGTGCAAATTAAAACTGTGTCTGATGCCATTCTGCACCAAGACCACTGCATCCTTGTTGCTTCAATGCACCCAACAAGTGATGCATGACAGAATCCTCATTACGCAAGGCATTGCTTCAGCCAAAGTGTTGAGCTTAGTCTCGGGTTTTTTTTGTTTTTTAAAAAGGGCTTTGTTCTCTGTAGCTATGTAGTTTGATCTGGCCACCTCTCTGACTCGTTGATTGCCACATTAGGTTCTAATTCCCCAGCCCTGCTGTCCTGAGTTTGCAGCCTTCAAGTTGATTGCACAGAAGGCTTCTCTTACAAAGTTGCACCTTGTTTGGCTAACAGTTATCAAAGTTTACTCGCAGGATTAAGTTACTTTTTCAAACTGGTACATACAGATATATCACTTTCCACACGCTCCCTTCAGCAAGTCTTGGAGTTTAACAAGAACTTGAAGCTCCTCTTTCTGAGTGCAGGTTTCTGTAATGTTGGCCTTCTGGCTGTTGTGCTCGATTATCATAATCCTCTCCTTGCTGAGACACATCCACACAAGCTGTAAGGAGAGAAGATGTGTGGAGTTCCCATGTAGCCAGATTGCCTAAAGCCTGACTTCTAGAGAGGATGAAGGGCTTGGGCATTGGGAAAGGGCATACTTTTTGGAGAGAGAATGCTCTTTGGTGGTGTAGCTAAGTTCCTCCTCAAGAACTTAAGCGCCTTAGACAGAAGAATAGCTAATTCAGTCATCATCAACACTCCAACTCTAGAACCAGCCTTGCTCATGTCCTAGACTGAAAATGCCAATGCATTTGGCTGAAAAATGGCGAATAGCAAAGGAAGCATCACAGGAATTCATCTGAAGTTGATCGCAGTCTCGTAAGTCTCTGCCATCTGTGACGGACACGATTTTGTGTGTCACTGTGTTTTACATAAGCAAGCAGGGAGGAACAAGATGTTTCTTTATTCAGAAGCCTTGTAAGTGGGGGGTTGGACAGTGCCCACAAGTCATTGCTAGCTGCCTTACAGGAAAGGAAATATACTGTTGCCAACAGGTTTGACCAGCTTGTAGGAGTCCCTCTGCTGGAAGTAATGGATCAGCCAATAGGATTGTGGATCCCTCGATAATCTTGCTATGACATTTCAGTTGCATGAGGAAGGGCATATATACAGCCTTAGTGAGCAGTACTCTTCTTGATGGTTCCAAGCTCATAGCACTGCAAAGGTGCTTGCACCCTAAAAGCATGGCCCTACAGAGGAAATGTATCCCACCAGAGTAACTGATAAGTCACCTCTTGTTAAGTTCAGGAGGGACTCTGTGCATTTCTTGTCTTGCATTGAAGTCCAGTGTGTAATGGAATATTCATTAACTAAGCTGCTGAAAGCTCCTGGTGAGACATTTAATACCTGTGAGTTCATTACAGGTAGGTAGGGCACTTTTCCCAGGGGTGGTGACGACTTTAGCCCACAGAGTGAGTGAACTTTGGGGCCATTGTGCCTGATGCAGTTGTTCAAAGAGCAGGCGATGCTAGCGTTCTGCATTCCTCGCAGACCTGGTGACAGCGTTCTCTCTGAGCCAATCCACCAGCCTGCCATGGCTTACCCCAGCAAAACCCTTCTCCACAAACTGCCAAACCTGCCTAGACTTTTACCTGGAGAATGCCAAAACCAGCTACTTTTAGTTTACATTGATTCAGTATGTACTGGGAAAGAACTGTCTCTCTGATTGCATTTCATTGCTACAGCCTGGCAGGTCTACTGGTATTCTCCTGCAGGCCTCAAGCTCTGCTGTGTGTCCATTCAAGAGATGTGCAAAGCAGCCCCATGGTGCTTTTGGCACATTTTCTGAGCAACACTGCTTCCATTCAGCCTCAGGCCAAAGGGGATTTTGCTTCTCCTCAAGTTTATAGAAACACTGCCTGACATCATGGGCCCCAAAACACTCTTTTCTGTGATTGTCTCCCTTCTTGCATGCTGTTTTCTTTGGGGCAGTATCTTCTCTCTCCATATACCAGGATAAGGTTTGTGTCATTCTTGCTATTAAAGGTATGCAGCGCACTGTTTTTTCTTGAGAGTCATCTTTGCAGCTTTTTTAGTCTCTAAGAATGGGGATTTGCTTTGTTTGGTATCTCTTGTTGGTGTCTGCAGATATACACCTCAGCAGATTACTGCTCCCTGGTGGCTCAACATTCTCTTACTTGGCATTGCTGATATATACATTTAAAGAATGTCCATCTATTATGGAGTAATTTTGCCTCCTGCCCAAAAGGAATAGATTACTGGCCCAGCCGAAATTCCTCACTGGGGAGGGAGGAGGGCCCAAAGCTGTCTCTTGTATGTCTTACTACATAGAACATTGAGCTAAGGGAGCTTCTGTCATGGCCGTGTGAACAAGCAAATACCTACGAGTAGTAATTTGCTGAGATGTGTATCTGCAGAGAAGAGAGATTACAGGTAAGTAATAATTACACGTGCTCAGTTCTCCATTGCATAAAGGTAAATTGTCTGATACTCCCCATTGTACTGCTTAAAAACAGAGCGGAAATCTGGATCAACAGCGTGTCACCCTTCTTGCTACAGCATCCTCTCTTTTCCCATTCAGCTTTCCAAAATGGTCTCCTGCTGCTCTTCACTAAAATCAGTGTTATGGGTGCTGAGGAAAACATCCCGGAAAGCACTGCTGTACATTGGATTGTATTTCCACCCACTTGTGGCATGATAAGCCCTGGAATGGTCTATTGTGGGTGTGCTAGAGTGATGGGTAGAGGCGGCTATGGCCTTCTCACCTCCCGTTACTTTAGCTGGTCAGTTGGTCGCACTGTGATCTCCCTCCAGTTCTCTTCTGTATCTTTCTGGAGAGTTGTTTTGCAGCACAGGGGAGTCAGTGTGGTTTTTTGAATGCTGCTGTTTGCTGTTTTTTAAAGGACTTCTAGCCCTCCCATGGGGTTACTGCAGCAGGAGTTCATACCTGTACTACAGCCCAGCATACAGACTGCTGACAGGTACCAAGCGGAAAAACCCTGCTCATAGTGTGCTGTGTTTTGTCAACATATTTTTACTGCCCATGGTTTTCAGCTCTTTGTTATTCAGTACTTTTATTCATGTTTTTTTTTTGTTTTTCATTTGTGCCTACTTTCTTTGGGAAACCATGTTGTACTAGTGTAACATTTATTTTTTTCCATAAGTTGCCAAATGTGTATATGTTCTTCAATTTATTAATCACTGTCGAGTTCAAACAGAAATACAGGGATTCGGATCAGATGATACAGAAGTCCAGTCAACTTATTAAAATGCTTCTCAAGACTTTTATTATTACCCCATTGGATCTCCTTGTAATAACTTTTCCTCAACCAAATTGGTTGCAGTTGAGAATTTTCTTCAATGCGTACTTTGCTGTTAAGTCAGAAACACTGGCTTCTGCCACATGCTGCTGGTAATAGTCAGTATTATGAGTTTTGTATTGATATTTTGTGTTCCTGATGGCTGATTGACACTGAAAACTTACACTGGCATAGCTACATCTCTGGGGGGTGTGTGAAAAATCCACACTCCTAAGAGATGTAGTGAAGTTGACCTAATGCCTGGTGTAGACAGCACTAGGTCAGTGGAAGAATTCTTCTGCTGACCTCGCTACTGCCTTGGAGAGGTGAATTAACTACAGCAATAGGAGAACCCCTCTCATCCCTGTAGCGAGTGTCTACACTGAACCGCTACAGAGGTGCACCTGTACTGCTGTGGTGTTTTAAGTGTAGACATAGCCTAAGGGCTTGTCTTCACGTAAAGCGCTACAGTGGCACAATTGCACCACTTTGGTGAAGACACTTCTTCCGTCGGCGTAGTTAATCCACCTGTCTGAGAGGTGGTAGCTATGTCGATGGGAAAAACTCTCCCATTGACATAGCACTGTCTACATGGGGCAGTATAATTGTGTTGCTCAGGAGTATGGATTCTTCACACCGCTGAGCGACGTAATTATACCGATATAGGTCTGTAGTGTAGATCTGGCCTTGGATAGGAGCTGAGTGTGCAGCCCACCGCTGTTATCAATGCTTGTGAGAAACTGAGGCCGTGAGAATGGAAAGCAGGATTGTCCCATAAGCTGAATGTACAGAGCTCTATTTTCAGCACCGCTTGTTAGCATTTTAGTGCCTGGCTCCCATTAGCATTAAAAGTCATAACAAGATATCCATCTTAAAATCATTTTCCACTATGTTAAGAGTTGATGTCTGGATATTAGTTCCCTTTAACTTGAGCGCTAGCAGAGCCATTTGCTATTTCTGTATAAAGTATTAAAATAGACTTGCTATTTAATTTAATTGCCAGGGAAGTTTTCTCTTTGCTTTGAGAGGGAGCGATTTGTTGATACAAATATTCAGTGTAGGAGATAAAATACTTAAATAGCTGGTTTTGGTTTAGGACAGTGCTTCATTGGGGGGGTTTAATTTCTGGATCGTTCCTTTCGGCTGATCCCTCCCCCAGCTCTGGGTATGTATGGGTTGTTGCCTCTTTCCATCCTCGCGTTAATTGGATTTGCTCCTAGTTCCTCCCTACTCCCTGAACTTCAGCAATTCACTGACTCTCCCACCAGGACTCTCCCCCGGAGCCCATTTGTGCTGAGGCATTTGCTAAACAGCAACTCCCTCCTCGTCCTCCTCCCTGAGCAGGGACTAATGATACAAGGTCAGGGACTCTATATCCAGTCGTGGACCACTGCCAAAAAACCCAACCCACTGCCACACTAAAAGCCCAGTGAGAGTGAAGCTTGGAATCTCAGTGTTCATGTGTTATAGAATGCTGCTTTGCCAGCAGCAGTTCAGGACAGTGGGCTCTGAAATTGTGTGAATGGAAATGGGTGTTGAGGGGCACAAACAGACCTTAGAATGGCAGTCTGATTAACAGCTGATATCACATGACTTACTCTGGCTAGAACCACTTTGGTTGCAGCTGTACCAGAACCATTGTGCTTTTTCCAAGTACGAGTCTTGGACTTGTGATCAAAGAAACCTTTGATCTTTCCCTGGAAGCTGACAGACAATTCCAGCGAGAGCTGCTGACCTCAGTCTGATACTAGACATAAGGCACTCACTGCCTCTTGGGTTAGTGTAAGTGTCTGATCAGCTCCCCCAGGCTTGTATGTGTGCTTCTGCACCCACCCTCAGAGCTTCCCCACTAGCAGCAGTGAAGTGAAACAGACAAGAGCCTAGCAAGCTTCATGCTGCTGTTCTTGATAAACCCATGGCAGGTCCAATTCCCCCCTGCTGCTGGGGTGGGAACTCAAACTTTTGTTAGTCTCTTTTGTACTTTGTCACTGCAACTGCAGTGACAGTGATTAGAATGGGGAAGTGTTGTTGGTAGCGATTTCCATCATAGTGCAGGACAAGCACTGCTGGGGGGGAGGGTGGCGGTTGCTGCATGGAATAGTGAGTGGACATTCCTGCTAGCTAAAACCAGTGACACTTGATGATTTAAGCATTAGACTAAAGGCATTTAAAGATCCCGAAACTGTTTTTAAAATTCAAGTAAGCAAATGAACACTTGAAAGTACAGAAAACATGTTAACTCTCTTCAGAGATGGAAGGTAGATGTTACACTTTATTTCAAAGTGCTGTGTGTATGAAGGCCTCATCTATTGCTCAGAGTAATTCTCCTTTGTCTTTTGTTTCCTTGATGACTTCAGGCATCACACAGTAACCCGGGGAATAACTAAAGGGGTGAAAGAGGATTTCCGGTTGGCTATGGAGCGCCAAGTCTCACGCTGCGGGGAGAATCTGATGGTGGTGTTACACAGATTCTGCATTAATGAGAAGATACTGCTACTTCAGACGCTGGCCTGAGCGGAGCGGACAGTGCAGCAGGGTGTCTTGCTGAGAAAGCAGAGGGCTGTATTATATACTCTTAACACAACATAGCTGTTGCAATGGGACTGTTCTAAACTAATCATGCTCGTGTTATGGGACTCAGTCCTAGAGTACATGTAAACTGAAGTTCATACTTAATCTTATTTTGGTAGATCAGACAAATTTTATAAATAAATCACTTGAAAATTCTTCTTTTGGGAAGTAAAATGTTTGTGTAGCTTCCATAGCTATTCTAGAGTCAAAGTGTGAGAATTGCAGCTCAGGTCATTTGGAAAGAAGCACTTTGACAGACTAACTTCACATTGATCATCAGTGGCATTAGTCTTCCTGCAGGGGCTGAATCAGGCTCCCATTGACTACCATGGAATGTTGCTTTGAAAGGAGGTTAAAGGCCTTGAAGTAAATCTAGTTACTCTGGCAAAAACTGTGCTATCTACACAGTCCATATAAATTCAGTTTGTAATGGCTTGAAATGTTGTGCCAGCCACACAACCGTAACCCAGAACATCTGTATCAGTTCCCTTTATGAAAGACACTTCAACTTGCCAGAACTGTCTTAAAATTGTTCAGGTATTAAAGGCTATCCAGTATGGTGGTCTGTTTATTGCAGGTAGAATAGCGGCACTCTGTGCACTGAAACATAGTACTGCATACAAAGACAGGCAGACAAGACAGGTCAGGCAAGTTACTGTGTTTTGGCTAAACAGTAAGATACTGTCCCTTAGGCACCAGAAAGTCTCCATTCCAGTTCCCCTGGAAATGTAAACTTAACACATGAGCCCTTTTTAGTAATGAATCCCCCCAGAAATGGCATCATCTCTGGGGAGTCCAACTTCAATATCTTATCTCCCAGAAGAGACCATCAGGAACCCAATCAGATTTTCCAGAATATCCTTTTCTGGTAGAGTAAATATGATATGATGACCCAGATCGATGTTGCAATCAGGTTCTGAGCCAAGTGTTCTCCATGAGACTGACTGTCCTTCATCTTCCACTTAAAAGGAAAATAGTTCTCAAATACTTCATGCCCAACATACACCAGGATTGAGTTCATTCCTTAAAATAAACACAAAGAAAACAATTCTGTACTCCATTGCATTCTAAGAGCAAGCTGTAGCAGCAGGGGCTGGCAGAGTATTTACAGGAAAGGGAATCAGGAAATCCTAAGCATTACTGACAAGTTGTTCCTGTCATTAACTTGCCCTGTGGCCTTGAATAAGTCACTTTACCCCTCTGACTTCACAGCTAAAGAGTGATTAATAATTCTTACCTGCGTCCCAACAGCAGTATGAACATGTGGAGAATGTAGTTTAATTAAATCAAAGTTTAAGGATCTTTTAATCAAAGGTTTTTCATTGCAAAACTATTCTTGAAGGGAAACATTTTAGCAGTAGGTCTTGCTGCTTGACATGGCAACAGAATGTTAATTTTACTGGTAAGGACAGGACTAAACCACCTATTGCATCACGGATAACTAAATATGCTTGAGTTTACTGACCTGGGTAGAAAAATGGAGCACCTGACCAGCATCTCTTGACATCCACAAGGTAGTATATTAGCAATAAAAGCATGAAGGCAAAGCAGCTCAAGGTTGTCACATAAGAGATTGACCTACATATTTTCAGTGGGAATATAAAAGGATATTTAGAGAAGTTCAATATGGACTGATGTTGCTACAGTTAAATACATTGTGTCCATATAGCTGGAGAGAAACACATTGAATAGTAAAAAGTTACATATCTCTACTTACCATAGATTCTTATTTGCAGGAATAAACCCTTCATCTTTAGAGCATTTTGTCAAGATAGCAGAAATAATCCCCTGAAATAATAAGTTTGGAGTTTATATGAACTTTCACTGCAGCACATCTTAGAAATAGAAAGCTTGTGCTGCATGAAAAGATGTGGTTGTTAATGAGTAATTTAAACTGCATTAAGAAAAGATGTTACTTACCATGACTACACTCCATATAAAAAACCTACTCATTATCTTCTTGTGCTGGTCTTTGTAAAACAAGAATATTTTTCCTGCCTATAAAAAACAAAGGCATAAAAACCAGTAAACATACCAGGTATTTTCCACCCGCCACTTGCAGTAGAATGGAGAAGCTTAAACTGCTTTATTTGTGCTAAGCAGTTGGAAGACCGAGATTAGGAACTCTTCTAGGAGAATGCATTCAGGTGAAAAACAAGTGATGTTTGTTTAGCAACAAAAAAATTCTGATTTCTACCCCATGTGAATAACCACACCCACACATCTTTTACAGCTGCTCCAGTGCAGCTCCTATTAAGGCAACTAAAAAATAAGGAAAATCCAGAACAATCAAGGCAACATTAACATTTTCACCAACCTAAATGGCCATGCCTTGTCACCTATATACCATTATACGCAAAAGCACTCCTTGACCCTTCAGGGCACACACTCCCTTTCAGTTCCAATCCACATAGCCTCAGACTCATACTCATACTCAGACACAACTAATGCCACCCCGTGCACAACGCAGAACTCCTTTCCTCCATGGGATATGCAGCGTGCCATTCTACCTGACAAACTAGGGCGGTTGGATATCACACCTAAGTCCAGATACACGTATCTAAAGTCAGCCACTACAAGGTTGCTCCCCACACCTAGTATCTGAGACCCCCCTAGTTATTTTCTGTTTTAAGTGACAGTGACAGGCTACGAGGGAACTTTTGACACGTTAATGGTTTGAGTGGCAACGCGCTGTCGCCTATTCTGGAAAACGAACACATTCGACAGGTGCTAAGTGCGTTTGAGAGATGAAGACGGTGATGGAAACACCACAGCCAAGGTTCTCTAACATATGAGCTTAAATTTAACAGCCCGAGTCCATTTTTAGTCTTACTTTCAGAACCCCTGAGCAGCCAGCTGCTACGAGTGATTGCCAGACCTCACCACAAGCCACTGGTGCGATGGTTCTAGGCCTCCCCAGATAGGACAAACAAGGGTTTCAAGAACTGAGCAAAACATCTGATTTTGTTAAACCTCAGAATCACGCTGGTCAATGTACCTCAAATTTTGATTTAAAGCCTCTGCCAGCTGGCCCCTCCTGCCCTGCCAACTTGGACTCAGGAGGTTTTCAGAGGGTTTGGCTAGTTTATAATGGAACTGTGACTGTAACCTTACCTCTAGAGAAGATGCTGCCACTCCAGCTTGAAAAGCTCTTTTTCCCCTTACCCCCACCTTTGACAAAACACCTTCAGTTGTTTCTGGGAAACGAAGGTTTGCTGACAATGTAGGTTCAAAAAGCTAAGACGGTACCTGAAGTCCCAAAAACGCCATGAAGATTGAATTAATTGTTCCCAAGATGCCTTCGGGATCATAGGCCACTGTTGTTTGGTAGAGCACCTTGCAGAGAGAGAGAGTTAGGATTAAAAAGATATGCATCCAGCCCTGAACTTCCTTCTCCCCTCTCTCACCCTGGGGCCATTTCCCCAGCCCTCCGTGACACTTGACTGTTGTCAATGCCAGATTTAGATTTCACATTGAAATCACTCCATTTACACTGTGCGACAATCCCTCCTCAGAACACAGCCCAAGGAAATGGTCTTTGGAGCAGAACCCTCTCCCCACAGCCCCCAGGCCAGTGTGCTGCTGATGTAAAGCTGGTGAACTTGCTGAGTTGCAGATAGGCCAGGCCAGGCCAGCCCCACCCATCCACAGCGGTTCCCAAGTCTAGCCTCTCCACCTCCCACAGTGGTACCACTAGAGTTGTCAACTAAGTTTCAGAGAGAGCTTCTAAGCAAGGAAGAGCCCCTCTTAGCTGTCACATCCCAGACAGAGTGGGAGAGTTGGAATTTAAAGAAGGAAGTAGCTTTTTCTCTTGAAAACTTAGCTAATTTTATATTAAAGTTGTTGACATGTTAAACACAGAACCTAACTCTGCAGCAAGTCAATGGTTTATGTGCAAGTCAGAACCACTCACATTGGATGATGGGTGTTGGTAAATATGCTTTTCTCCCAAGAGCAAGTGATCAATATAACCGGCTGCTCCTCCGGTGCAATTGGGATATTTTCCAAAATCCCCAATGCCACCGGGGCCAAGGTAACCACTGGAAAGGAAGCAAAAGGCCATGGGTCTTTGCAGCGCTACACTGTTGAAAGGCTTGAGAATGAACAACGTTAAGTTTTGCTGCTCTTTAGGGATCTGAAGCACAAACTCACCCCCACAGGCAATCAGGTCACACACCGAACTACCTCCTTCCCTGGTACAAGTCGCAAGGGGAAGGGCAGCCCAGAGGAGACACTGGCCAATGCCTGGAAAGCAGAGCACCTGGTAACTAGTTACCACCAGTGCGCTCTGTAACTGCCAATCCCCACAGGCAAACTAGACACGCGCCAGACTCAGGCTGATCAAGACAAGATCAACTGTCAACAAGCCATAGCACCAGGGCAGCCAAAGCCCAGCACCGCCCAGCCTTGCCCTTAACTCCAAAAGGGAGAGCTCACTTTCCCAGCCACCAGCCCAGCCCAGCCCCTCGTCCCCCGCAAATCCAGCTCTTGAGCCCCTGGGAAGGTACAATGCGCAGTGGAACTCAGCCCAGCTTTTTATGCTGCAGAGTCTTCCTCTGGTCTGACGCACAGGGGTGAATACAATGTGCCGAATACAGAACAAGCCAATGCAGCACTGGTGCCGAAAGGCAAGGAAATGCTCACGGACTCCCACAGCAGTAAGGACAACACAGGGGAGCTCCAAGAGACCCCTCAGGCTCCAGCCACTTGGAAACAAGTGGCTGACAAAACTCCGTGGTGGGCAGCCAGGTGCTGTTAACAAGAAATCCCCCAGAACCCAGCACCCTGATGCTATGAGACCCACAGCCAGTGTCAAACAGAGACTGTACTTGGAAATGGCAAGAAGAGGCCACACATGACTAGTCAGCACCTGAGGCTAGTGGCTGGGGAAGCAAGCACTGGCAGGGGAGGACATCTCCAATGCTGACTGCACTCAGAAAGCAGCTCATAGAGAAGGGGCATAGAGATGAACAAGGTACTTTGAACAGGCTTAGTAAGGCCCCCATCCAGCATCCCACAAGCCCAGGCACTTCTAGAACCAAGGAGAGTTCCAGGCTGTCTCAGCTAGAAGCACCACGCGTCATTACTAGGACCCAGGTGCACGTGATCTCTTTACAAGGAGGGGAGGTCCTCATCTGCCTGAGCACACAAGCTGCGGCAGGGATGTAGCTGGCAGCAGACAGCAAGCATCAGCAGCACCAGCCTGAAAGCTCAGCACATATGAAAAGACTGGCTTGTTGAGATGTCCTTTCGGGAAGAGAGCTCCTCATTCCTGTACCTCCCAGGGGTGCAGGGAGGAGACATGCATGAGAGATGTGAGCTGCTCAGATACTACAGTGATGGAGACCATAGGAGAACCTCAGAGGGAGATTTTAAACCTGTTTCTTACCTAGGTGAGTAATAAAGATGTCCTCTACATAAAGCCAAGTACTTCACTGCAAAGTGGGGAAGGGGATGTTTCACTGAGAAACCCCCTTTTCCTACTGACTCAGAGCTAGAGACACTGAAACATGGTCCCTATGCAGCAGAATAACCCCTGACACCACACAGAAAGCACCCAAAGGAAAAGGAATCCAAGCATTCAACTTACTTTGGGCAGCCAGGTACAATTAACAGGAAGGTCAAACCCAGCCAAATCGCTTCCAGCATCAGAATGAAAACCCACTGTGGCCAGTAGAGCAGGATATCCCGCAGGGCAAAATACGGGGTCTCCTGCTTAAGAGATAGGGAAGAAAAGGAAAACTAACTGGCAAATGATCACTGAGCATTTGGGGAAAAGACACCTTTCACTTTCGAACAGTCCCCTGGCACTGCAGATGGTTGGGAGTGATAACTGCAGAGTTTGCAAGGCTTTCCATTGTAACATCGTTTTCACAAACCCACAATGTCTGAAACTGACACTCCCCAGGTTTGCTTTCAAAAGTGATTTTGTTTTGAAAGTCTGAGCAAAATCCTTTCCGCAGATTGTGTGTCACAGACAGGAAAACAAGGCATTTTTCCTTGTTGTACAAATCCTAGCTATGCTAAAGTGGGTGAAATTTGAAACTCTGGATTCAGCATGGACTAAACCCTTGCTTGGCTCAGTTGGGGGTCAGAAGGGTTAAAATAAAAGCACTATAAGTGATTGGAAAGGGTCATGTCCCAGCATGCTTAGTGTGTTTCTGCTAAGATCTTCGCAGAGTATAACAAAGCCCTGCTTTCTTAGGGCATTCCTGCCCGGTCTGTCTGCCTTGCCTTCCGGCCCAGAGGGTGGTGCTCAGACTGACATGCAACAATTCTAGAAGAGGGAGGCATTTGGAGCCTTGAAGTGGACAGTGGACTGAATTAAGAGTTCAAAATTACACCTGTGTTTCAGCACCCTTGGAATCCAAGAGGCACTGATTGCAGATCAGGAAGGAGTGAGTTCGTAAGGACCTCTATAATCCTCTACACGGCAACCAAGCTGGGGCTAGCCATGCGGAGTAGTTGAAATGCACCCTGCTCTGCTCAGTTCCTGAGCAACCCCCTTGTACTGCTCTGTACAGTTAAACAGATATTAATCTTGTGCAGCATGGCTCCTAAAACCATACAAGAGCTGCCGGAGACAGGACTACAGTGGCAGGCACGGGAGGGGCGACCATCTAGCAACAGACTGCACGTGCAAGAAGCAAATGTGATGGTGCTGTGTATCCTACACGTGTTTACAGCCTGCCCCTCCAGCATCATCGAAGACAGAGCTATAGCCAAGGATCACTCACCAATGTATCGTTCTCAGCCACAGCTTTAGCAAACCCGAGTTCTAAGACGGCAACCACAAGGTAGGTAAATCCCAGTCTCTGGAGTACACCTGGAATCCGCAGATTACCCCAAGACACTACAGGAAACACACACACAATGTAAGAGGGGGGCTGCTGACCTATTACGGTGGCTCTCTGGCAATGCACATTGGTAAATTCTGGCTCCTTCTCAGGCTCAGGTTGGCCACCCCAGGGTTAGGGCCTACGTACTCATGCTGCCTCAGGGAACGTCTACTCAGCAAAGAAAAAACCACGGCTGACCCCTGCAAGCTGACTGCAGAGCTATTTCATTGCTGTGTAGACTTCCGGGCTCAGGCCGGACCCTGTGGGGTAGGAGGGTCCCAGAGGAGGTGTGTGATGCACTCACTCCGTGCCCCACTTCCACAGCTTTGGGGATATATCCTACCCACCCCGCCTCACTGCACAGGGAGGGAGAAGGGCACAGGGCAGGACCGTCCCATGAAACTCAAGCAACACACTTGCACTGCGCCCCTTCCTTTAAGCACAACTTTTCCTACTCCAGGCTTTCTTTTCCCACTCCCCTGCAACTTCACAGTCCGAGTACAGCTGTTATGATCAGGATACAAGAGAGGGCGTGATGATCTAAAAGCAAGAACTGGGAGGTCCCAGTCTCCTATGGACTGGATCTCTCTCTGGAAGATACGCTTCAGTCAGTTACTGGGCTCAAATAAATGGCTGAACAGATGAAATTCTCCAGCCTGTGTTACACAGGAAGTCAGACTAGATGATCTAATGGTGCCTTCTGGCTTTATAATTAGGACTATAAGTAAGGAGACAGCCTTAAGCCAGACAGTTGTTGAGTTATGTAGCACAGCTGAACAGCTCACCATTCTTGGCCTGTTACAGCACTTGCAGAGAACTGCCCTCTGCATGCAGTTGGTCCATGGGGTGAGACTGATCATATATTCATTCTATAAACAGCCAGGTAAAAATGGGAAAGCTACAAATTCCAAAAAGGACAAGCAAACAACAAATGAATTCTCTCCACTTACAAGGTCCAAGGCAATAATTGGGATTGATGATTATGACGCCTATTAGAAACAGCAAGAAACTCCTCCAGAGAGCTTTCCCCAGCACTTTCCACTTCGAACATCCCCGCCTCAGCATGGAGTTCAGTGACAGCGAAATTGAGGTGCCCATGATAAACACAAACCTAGAAATGCAGGTAGCTGTGAAATGGGTCTATTCAGGGGAATCACGACTAATCACACATACTCCAATGCTGTGGCTCCTGGAAGCAGCGGCATGTCCCTCCTCCGGCTCCTATGTGTAGGGGCATCCAGGGGGCTCCACACGCTGCCCCCACCCCAAGCACCATCTCTGTAGCTCCCATTGGCCAGGAACTGCGGCCAATGGGAGCTGCAGGGGTGACGCCTGCGGACGGGGCAGCACGCAGAGCTGCCTTGCCGGTGCCGTGCCTCCACGTAGGAGTCGGGGGGTGAGGGGGGCAGCATGCTGCTGCTTCTGGAAGCTGCGGGGGCGGCAGCTGCGGACGGGGCAGTGTGCAGAGCCGCCTGGCCACGCCTCCGTGTAGGAGCCAGAAGGAGAACATGCCACTGCTTCCAGGAGCTGCTTGAGGTAAGCGCCGCCCAGAACCTGCATCCCTGACCTTCTCCCGCGCCCCAACCCCCTGCCCCAGCCTGATCCCCCTCCCACCCTCTGAACCCCTCGGTCCCAGCCTGGAACTTTCCCCAAACCCTTCTGTACGCCAAACATCTCATCCCCAGCCCCACCCCAGAGCCCTCACCCACCCCCCACACCTGAACCCCTCAGCCCCAGCCTGGAGCCCCCTCCTGCACCCTGAACTCCTTATTTCTGGCCCCACTCTGGAACCCGCACCCCAAGCCCACACCACAGCCTCAGCCCAGAGCCCCCTCCCATATTCCAAACCCCTCTGCTCCACCCCAAGCCTGCAGCACCCTCCTGCACCCTAAACCCCTCATCCCTGGCCCAACCCCAGAGCCAGCACCTCCAGCCGGAGCGTGCACCGCCTCCCACATCCCAATCCCCTACCCCAGCCCGGAGCCCCCTCCCGCACCCTGAACTCTTCATTTCTGGCCGCACCCCCAGCCTGAGCCCTCACCCCCTCCCGCACCCCAACCCCCAATTTTGTGATCTTTCATGGCCCGCCATACAATTTCCATACCCAGATGTGGCCCTCAGGCCAAAAAGTTTGCCCACCCCTGTACTAGCCCATAGGACATATATCACATCACCAGATTAGCCCTGCCCCTGGCACAGCAGCAGACTCTCATTGGTCTGTGCTTAAAAAAACAAACAAAAAAAACCCCCAAACACATACACCCCAAAATCCATTTTCCAAATGGATTTAAGGTGCATTTCAGTGCAGTTTAGCAGCATTCCACTGTGTGGCCCTTCTAGTCTACCAAGGGGAGACATTTATTCCTTTCAGGGAGTATCCTTCTTCAAACTCTCCTTTGCTGTGAAGCCCACAGAAACCTGGACAATGGTTCGGCTGTTGGTGTGCTCAGGTCACAGCTCATCATGCTGACCAATACTGTCTCATTGTTTCCTTGTATTTCCCGGTCTATCTGTCAGTTGCCTTTGTTGTAAGCTCTTTGGCACAGGGACTGACTTTTTGTTCTGTGTTTGTACAGTACCTAGCACAATGGGGCCCTGGTCCATGACTAGGGCTCCTAGGCGCTATGATAATACAAAATAATAATATTCGCCACAAAGACTTACCATGGAAACACAAGATCTGCCAGCGTTAAGCCTACAAAGGAATCATTAGACAAGTTTTAATTGCCTCGAAAGACTGAACTTATGATGACCCTCATTTCTAAGTCTGCAAAGGAACTGCAGAATGCCTGTAATGATTCAGTAAACCAAATTCTTAAGCAGCATCCTAAGAGATACTGACAAATAATTACTCCTTTGACTGTATCTGCTTCACTTGCCCTTCAGTTTGTTTGCCCAAACACTGTCTGAATTAACGGCTGTGTCACAGGGAAGACTTCTGGCATGGGATCTTCACAATTTACCATGGTATTAGCACAGCACAACGTGTTACAACACAAGACCGTCAAGCATGATCACTGGGGCAGGGCTGTCATTAATGTTATCTGTACAACACCTAGCATGTGATCGTGACCTGGCGGTCACCTCTAGGTCCTACCACCATAAGCGTTAAATAATAACACAGCCACTCAAAATGTGTGGCTGTGTTGAAGATGTAAGCAAAAAGGTTGTGTGACAATAAAAAGCCTTCCCAAGATTGTCTGATACCAGGAACAATCACACCGTGCTTTGAAATATTCTCCTGCTAGATACTGGGGGCTAGATCCTTTGCTGGTGTAAACTGACGTAGCTCCACTGAATTCAACGGAGCTACACCTATGCGCACTAGCTGAGAACCTGGCCCGGTCTGTTCATTTCTGTGACTAAGGTCTGCATTACATGTATGAACCATACTTTACCATTCCAACTCTGATGTTTGAAGAACCAGTATTTTCCTCCTCCGTAATTAACAAATACCATAATTATGAGAGAGAGCCTAAAAAGACATAAAAAATAATGAGAACGCACGTACAATATTGCGTGTCAGAAACAGACACACGCTTAATATTTTACCCTGTTAAAACATTTTTCAATCAGTCTTTTTTTAAGCAAGCTTATAAAAAAAACAGCCAAGCATGCTGTCGAGGGATCAGTGAATGATCTTCATTCAGAGGAAACTGACGTTGACTGAAAGAAGGAGAGAGCACTGGAAAGTCACATCACTAAGCACGCTGAGTGTGATTTTTGTTCATATTCCCATATAAGTTCACTAAGCTGGCTCCCCACCTTGCTCCAGCCCAATTCAAAATGTTTCAGGAAACCCAAAAACTAGGATCCTACAGTTCTTCCCAGTTAAATGGACCCCCTTGGGCTGTCAGATCTCTAAGCCAGAGATTGCACTGATTGGACCTAGTAATTCCATGTACTCCACCAACTTCATTTAGGAAGTCCTCAGCCCCCCCCCACGGTTCCCTGAAAGAGGGAAAGGAATCATTCCTCCCATTGTAGACAGTGGATAAATCAGAACATGGAGTTAAGAGACTTGACCAAGGCCACACAGGAAATTTGGGAGCAGGGCAGGGAACAGCAAGGCTGTATTTTTACTTGTAAGCTGCATGGAGGGAAGAGAATGACTGAGTACGATCAAGGAAAATCTAGCTAGAAGTCACCCAGTGCACATGAGAAAAAGGAAATGGAGGTTGGACACCAGGAAAAACTTCCCGCCATGGAAATCTGGCAGCCTGTGGAACTGTCTGTCAGGGGAAGTGGTGAAAGGCCCATCAAAACCAGGCAGGACAGATACCAGTAAATGCACTACAGGGAACAATTCTCACAGGGAGGGAGAGAAAGAAATTACCATAATACATAGGGCTGGTCAAAAGTTTTCCATCTAAACTGTTTTTTGATGGAAAACTTGAGTTTTTGTCACACTTTTTTTCATGCAAAGTGTCTGCTTTCCATGGAAAATTTAAAGTTTTGTTGAAAACCTGGATGCCTGAAAACCAAAAAAACAATAGCTGAGATTTTAGCCTAAAAGTGAAAGATTTTGATTCTGAAATGCCCTCACAGTGCCACATGGGAGTTGAAGTTCAGTTGCCTCATGCTCCCTCATCTCCTCTACTGGCAAACTTCCCACCCAGACTACATTTCCCATGAAGCACCAGGGTCACAGGGCAGCCATGATGCCTGGCCTACACTATCCAAGAGGGAAGATCATGCTGCATGATGGAAGATGTAGTCTGACCAAAAAGCCCACCCTATAGAAGAGGATGAGGCACCAGAACTACAACCCCCATGAGGCACTGGGGCAGCATTACCAATCAAAATATTCTGGTTTTTGATTATTTGCTGAAAACTCAAAAGTTTTCACAGGAAAAAATAATTTCCAGCTATCTCTGTTAACAGGTAGTTTCCTTCTCCATAAATATAAACCCACATCCAATACCATGACATTCTACCATCCCTGGGGGTGAAGATTTCATACTGTGGCCACAATTACATTTCTTCAAACCTAGAGAAGCTTTATAAAGAAGTGGTAAAGAAGCCTCTGAGGCTGCAATTTACCCTCGAAATGTGTCAAGGGAGCGCAGTCGCCGCTGGGAGATGGTCCACGTGGTAGCTGGGACATCGCTGCTTGTGGAATCTGTTCTGGTCGGGGATCCAAGCTCCTTGGAATAGAAACACCACACAAGAGGAAAAGCTAGCAATTGCCTCAACACCTTTGCCATCCTGATCATCTGGGGAATGTGACTCAGCCAGCTGAGGCCTAGAGATACTGGGCATTTCAACACACCCTAACTAATTCTGTTCTTCCCATTTCTCTCTTTATTCCTCACTGAGGGATTCCTTGTATTTCACACTTCATACGTCTCACTTCTTTAATCAGCATAGGAGGTATGGTCCAGTGGGCAGGGCACTGGACTGTGACTCAGGAGAGCTGGGTTTAATCCCAATGTTGGCCATACACTCCATGTGACCTTAGGCAAGTCATTTAATCTACCCTGTGCCTCGGTTCCCCATGAATAGGGTGGGGATAACACATCTCGGCCTACAGGGGTGCTGTGTGGATAAAATTCATTAATGATTCTGATGCACTCAGCACGCCACCAGTGAAGAAGGCCATGTACAACAGACTCCTGAGAGAATAACCGGGGAGCATAACACGGAAGCGTGCTCATCCAGCGCGGGCAGAGTACACTAGGCCAGATGCTGATGTCATTTACACTAGTGTAAATCCAGAGTGATTCCAACAGCTATATTCCACATCTGCCGAGTGTGTAACACCGCAGACTGTGGCCCACAGCCTCTGCCGCACTTCCAGGCCCTGGGCTGGTCACAGAACTCCAGGCCTGAGTTCAGAGTGCCCAGAACTGGCTGTAGTGCTGGGAGCAGCCAGCAGAGCTTCCCTCTCTTGATGCTGTCCACGTCACAACAGGGTAATTCTTTCAGTGGAACATTTCCTGCACGGAAACTAGAGAGAGAGAGGCAAACACCTGACTGGGCAGTAACTGACAGGGTACATGTACACTGGAGCTAGGGGTGTAATTTTCAGCTCAGGTAGGCGTACGCACGTTAGTGCTGATGAAATTAGCTTGTTACAGATAGGAGGGTAGCCACGGCCGCAGGATAGGCTAGCAGCTAGCTGTTGTGAGTACGCAATCAGGGTCTCAGACAGGATTGTACTTGGGGAGGCTAGCCCATCACAGCTGCGCTTCTATGTTTAGCATGCTAGCTCAATCAAAACTAACACATATATGTCTACCTGAGCTGGACATTACACCCACGGCTCCAGCGTCGATGTATCCTGAGAGTCATACGTGTCCACTGCACATACATTAAACATAGGTGGCGAGCCCCCTCCAGCACTCCCCAAAGATGGAGACAGCTGTCTACCCACACTTTGAGGATTACCCAGGAACCTGTTCATGGGGGGATGTGGCTGATAATTTATTGAATCTCAAAAAGGACTAGTTGGTGTGAACGCTTCAGTGTAAAAACATGGACGGCAATTTAGCGCATTCTAGCAACTCACAGAATTAATGAGATGATCAGTGTCTCCAGGATGCAGTTTCTTGTAAAACCAATTCCTGACTGGATTGATGCTGTGAACCAGTAACAGAAAAAAAAGAAAAGAAAAAAAGATCACACTCTATTGCTTATTCAGAACAAACACACGCTATCAAATCATGTTGGAGCAGCATAAACCAGACGCTGAGAACATCTACCCCTCTCCCCCCGCCCGTCCCACTCCCCTCCCCTCCCCGGATTAGTACAACCTTATTAAGCTTGCAAAGTCAAACACACAAAAGTCAGAGTGCCAGAATTAGGCAACCTTAATTCAGCCCTATTGTGTATACACTATGATACAATCACCACAGGCTCAGATTTCCTCCCCACCCCCCCTTTTTTTTGTTTACACTCAGGACCACCTCATTCAGTGCACAGGATGGATGGCTAGGTAACCAGATTTTCCAACCTTTACAGTTAAACACATACTTAAATCGTATTGACCGGAATGGGTCTTAACCAGGGGCTGAACTGCTGTTCTGAACAGGGGATGCTTTCCTGATTCAGGGCCCTAGACACTCCGTAGTAGTGGAAGCACATGGAAACATTCCCTGTATTAAACTTTGCAACACTGTGGTTTAGTTGGAGGATATCAGCATCTGGAAAAACGATAACTGTGTGATGATTAAATGAAGTTGGCCTGAACTGTTGTGTGGACTGCCTGAAGCAGAATGCAGAAGGGGTTTCCCTGGGATGACAACAAGGATTTAAGCACATGCTTCAGTGCGTTCCTGAACTCAGGCCTAAATTCCCCTATTCATTTCTCATCCCAGCTCCTGTGCTATAGTCTGATAGAACAGCTAAAAATACAGCAAACAAGGAGGATTATGTGACAGGCAATAAAACTCCATTTACAGTTCAGGCATCACAAACATAATAAGGGCATGGGAGTGACTGTAGTGCTGGTGAAAGCCTTCAGAATGACCGCCTGACAGAAAGTATCCTAAGAAAAAAATCAAAGCACAGGCACCAGCAATGCCGGTCTCTTCACCCCCATCCCATGCATAGGGCCCAGCACTGAGCTGCAGAGGCTTTTACAGTGAGGAGTTAGTTAATATGCTGCAGCTGGCTCTTCAGTAACACTGAGAGCAGCAGTTATCCATCAGCCACCAACTGAAATGCAAACACCTAGCACTCCAGCCTTGGACTGAGAGTACCAACAGCTGTATGCAGTGTTATTGTAGCTGTGTTGGTCCCAGGATATTAGAGACAAGATGGGTGAGCTCCGAAGAAGAGCTCTGTGTAAGCTCAAAAGCTTGTCTCTCTCACCAACACAAGTTGGCCCAATAAAAGATAATACCTCCCCCATCTTGTCTCTCTAGCACCAACAGCTGTCAGACTGTTCAGACACTACCCATCAGGACCAGAAGAAGTGAAAGGTTTCATGTCCCATTGCCCATATTGTGAGCCATCCAGTCCCCCATTAATTCCTTTGTTTCACAGTAACTCTACTAAATTCAGTCAGCAGTTAATCTGTTGAATAAATTTCTTATTCTTAAATCAAGAGCTTGGCCCTTAGCAAACGAAAGGCCAGGTAGTCAGATGGTGCATATCAGCCTAGCTCCAATGAACAGGAGACTCCAGCTGTAAGACAGCCCAGTTCCCAGTTTGCACTCATGAGACAGCAGGATCTTTTTGTTTTGTGTTTGTACAACAACTAGCACAAAGGGCCCTGGCTCATAACTGGGGCTCCTGGGTGCTATGGCAATACAAATAATAAATAATAGTAGTGAGTGTGTTTTCATCTACAACAAAAACCCTAAGAGATTCTTTAATACGTACAGGAATGTTTCACAAACAACGTCCACTTACATCACGAAGACGTGTCCCACTGTCAGGATACTGAGGACCCCCATATAAATGAGGAATGCATACAGGATAGCTGCAGGAAAAGAAGAGACATCTTCATAGCTGAGGTAACAAAAACAATGGGCATTCTGGGCCTGATACATCAATGCGTTATACCTGTGTAAAACTGGACTAACCCAGCGAGAAGTCAGGCCTACAGCTTGCTACAGGAACCTCACTGAGTGGTACTGTAAACCGAAGGAAGGATTGACCGGGGCTAGGCCACAAGCATGGGTTTTGGGAGACCAAGGTTCAATTTCCTGCTCTGTCACAGACTTCCTGTGTGACACTAGACAAGTCCACTTAGCTTCTCTGTGCCTCAGCTCCCCATCTGTAAAATGGGCATAATACTTCCCTCCCTCAGCCCTGTGGCTGTTGTACACATTGAAGACTGTGAAGTGCTTTGAGTTCTAGTGATGAAAATGCTAGATACAAAGGTATTGCTTTGTGAGAACACAAGCCCCAGCAAAAAAAACAAAGTGCCTATATATTCCGGTACAAAAATAACCAAGGCAAAACACATCGTAGTGGTAGCAGGGGTGACAGGGAGAGGACTGATTTGGTAGATGTTGTAAAGGAAGAACTGGCTGGATTTAGAAACAGCCTGAATGCAAGGAGTAAAAGAGGTAGCGAAGTCAAAGACACGCTGAGTTTGCAAGCATGGGGAATGTCTCTGTTAGAGCTCAGGGAAACAGTTTGGTCAAAACTATTTCACCAAAAAAATGCAGATTCGGGGGCATTGAAATATTTCACAAATTTGCCAAATTGTTTGCCCCCCAAAAATCTAAAAATATTCCAAAACAACAAAACATTTCACTTTGACCTTTTTGGAGCATTTCAGTTTTTTTTTTTTTTTATCTGAAATGACTTTTCATGTCAAAGCTTACTTCAATTTTATTAAAAATAAAAAACATGTAATAGGGCTCAAAAACAAAACAAAATGTTTTGTTCAACCTGAAATTAACCCTCCACCCCCAATTTTTGGTATGGCCAGGAAATAAAAAACATCACTTTTTCACACAGGTGTAGTCTCTTTAGAGTTAAAGGAATGGAAATATTATTACAAAGAGCAAGAATAGGGAAGAATGCTGATTAGAGTGAAACAGCTCTGGGAGGGACACACAGAGAAGAGAGACAACATAAAACAAAATGGGTGGCTAGACAAGGTTAAACAAACAAACCCAAAGCTTTGTGGCAGAAGCAGGGCTCACCAAGTGCAGAGGAACAAGCTGGGTGTATGTTTTGGGAGGAGGAGAAGGAAGTGGGATCTAAATCTTAAAATAGAACACAGACACATACCTTGTGACTTTTTTGCTTTTGTGTCTGTCTTGCCTGTTTAGACTGTAAGCTCTTCGGAGCAGGGACTGGCTCATGCTATGTGTTCGTACAGTATTGCACAAAACGGGGCCCAATCGTGGTCAAGGCCTCTGCGTGATCATGTAACGTATATAAATAAATAGTAAGATAAAGAAGGAGAAGAGCAGCAGGCCAAGAACAGAAGCCCACGGGACACTGTAATGGGATGTACCAGCCCCTTAAGGTGTGAGGGAAGCCACCTGGGCCAGTGCTATGCCACTGCACGTTTTGCCGGGAGACGTACCTGTGTGACAGATCAAGGTCAAAGAGCAAGAGAAAGGGGTGTCAGAGTGGCATTCTGGGAGAAAACACTGCCAGCTCTGCTTTTAGGGCCGACAAGTGGTGCTCCAGGAGCAGGGCAGGCTGGAAAGCTCCACCCCCCTCCATGGTGAGGAAAAGGCCTGGCTCAGGGCAGTTTCCAGATGGCCTCCCTCTGGGATCCAGAGAAGCAGGGTTGCTCACAAACATATTTCCTGTCAGCCAGATTGTGGTCCTGGGCTGGGGTAAGGCATCCTAGGAGATGAAGGCGTATATATATCCTGCCCCTTCCCCAAATATGAGGTGAGACCTGGAAGGCAGCTGGCTGTGCCGCTGGGTGTCTCCGGAACCCAGCTTTCACTGTTTGTTTGGGATGCTTTTGAGCCAGACATCACTGAGAAGCGTCTGATGCACTTTAAAACAACCCTGCAGACATTTCTGACTGTCTTACACAACCAACTGGAGCATTTTGATATGGTGTGGCCTGCCCCCGGCACCAACGGAGAGCAGAAAGTGACAGGACAGTGGAAAGGGTAGACACTGCAGGCAGGAGAGCACTCAAGCATGGAGTCAGGAAACCTCCTGGAAAGCTGGGAAGGAGGGCATAGCTAACAAGTGAGAAAGGATGTAAATGGTCTCAGACAGGAATGGGTTCATTGGTAACCTTCAGGAGAACAGAGGATATTGAGAGGAGCAGCTGGACAAGAGGCAGAGATCACAAATAAGTAAGAGGGAAAGAAGAAAGGCAGTTGTTGGAGAAACAAGGAAGTGATAGGATCAAGGGTTTGGAGGAAGAAGGTATGAGAGACCATCCAACGTCTGAGTAAGGAGCAGGTAGCTGAGTGTGGGAAGGTGGTGGCGTAGCAGGGCTGGCAGACGAAAGGGAAGGAGGAGAGCTCACATTACACAGAGTCAATATTTTCCCAGAAGTAGCAGAATCTCGGGTCAAAAGGGAGGCAGGGACATGAAGAGGAGTGGATTTGAAGAGAGAGTCGAAGCTGGAGAAGGGCAATGAAGGATGTAAGTGAGGGAGTCCATCAGGGAAGAGAAATCAAGCTGTGCAGTAAGAGAAACAGCAGAGTAGAAAGGACAAAACTGTAGCGGAGGCAATTACTGTGGTCACTGTATTTAATCCAGAGATGTGTTATGATGGGAGTTGGGCAATCATACCACCTTGAAGCTGTTGGGTTTGATAACTGCCTTCCCTTCAGGCTAAATGAGGGAAAAATAAAATGGCCCTTTGTTCAGTAATAGATAAAACAATGGAAAACTAGCTCCCAAAGACTGGGCCGCATGCAAGCCTGGGCCATATAGTCCAAGGGGTTTCCCAGAGGAAAAATGATAAAGGCAGGGGATTGATATGATTGCAGCTGCGTGTCTGTATGTTAGAAGCAGCAGAAAAACCACAAAATGTCCTGGAGAAGGTAGCAAGGAAGCCTAGATGCACATAGAGATGCACCTGTAGCATGACCCTGAAAAAAAGCTAAGAGAGGGAATGTTTGGGTAGAGTGCTGGCTGAAAGAGGCTTGGGACTCTAAGCAAAGAAACTGCCTCATGCTGTTTGATTCCTACTGTATTCAGAGAAATAAGACTTTGTACAATCTTTGTAAATAAACAGGATCACATCAAAGAAATACCTGACTCCATCATCAATTCCTCCTCCTATTAGGAACAATCTGCAAGACCCCTGAATATCGGCTAACTGCTTGGGCCAAATGGATAACAGATGCTCTGTGGCATGGGAGCAGGTGCACAGGGAGTGGATGCAAGGAGTTCATTAGGCTCAAGGATTTGCTAGGAAGGGGGCTAAAGAGAATTTTAATGAGATGATTTCCTGAAAGAAAAAAAACAACTTCATTTACACAAGGAAAGGGGAAAATAAAGCGGTACATACGGAGATGGCTGTTGACAGGACTTTCATTGATGATTATGTCACAGGAAATCATCTTGGTGCTGCTATCAAAGCTCTTTACCACAAGAGAATAGTTCCCAAATTCTCCAAAATGATAATGGATCCTGCAAAGAATTAAGGGAGACAGAAAGGGAACCTGTGCTGGTACTTGCTGTGCAATCTCTACTGCCTGCAGGTACTGTGGTAGGCACCACTGGGCTACAGGCTCGGCCAGCTGGGAGGTGGGCTGAAAGAAAGGAAGGGCTACAAAAACACGGCTATGGGAAGAAGGGTAGGGCCATGCTGGGAAGCACACAGCCCATGCTCGTCCTTGCTGCGGGGCTGCAGTGACCGCCTCTCCCTGCACATACAAAAGGGGATGGGGCTGTAAAGGCCCCAGCCTGTGCCCAGATTTTTCTTTTTTCCTACTTGGTGAGGTCTTCTAATTGCGTTGCCATAGTTACTGCAGCTTGGCTCCTGCTCCCTGATTTGGTGCTTTCAATGCACTGTTCATTCCGCCATTTCTTTGATTGGCCACCCAGCAGCTCCCAAAGCCACTTCTTTGTCAGCATTGGCTTGGCTTCCCCTACTGTATCGTTTGATCGCTCCAACCCACCCTTGACCCACTCCACCCTTCATACATCACATGACTTCTTACACTATAGACTATGTCACAGGAACCATGACTTCATAGACTTTTGGTCTGATTTTGTTGTTGGGTTTAGTATGCGGGTGCCTAGTGGCCTGTGATATCCAGGAGGTCAGGCTACATGATCTGGTTGTCCTTTCTGGCCTTAAACTCTGTCTCTATGTGTGTCTGTACAGCACACAGCACTACGGGGTGCCACTTGTGATTGGATGAGCTAGGCACTACTGTAACAAATTATATTTTTATACTGTTGGTAAGATGAAGATTAAATTGCAAATCTAACTTCTGAAGTGCTCAGTAATAACTGCAGTGAGGAGGCCACAGACTTTAGGACAGTGGCTGGCAAGTGACAGAAAACGTAAGCATTACTGGGTTGTTTCAACACACATTATCTTCAGATCAGTTACAAACCTGGGAAACTCTCTGCCTGCCCTAGAGCCATTGAGCTGTAGGGTGACTGGATGCTGAGAATCCACGGCAACTGCTACAATGCTGGGCTTTCCCGAAGCGTTGCTCATTGGGACAGATACCAGATCTTGATGCAAGCACTAGAAAATGAGGACAGATGAAGGATTACAAAAATAGAAAACCTACTTGATTTTACCAGGCAGAGCAAAAGTATTATTATTTTTTAATTCAAAGAGGAGTACAAAGGAAGCCTGGTTTGTCCAACAGCAAGGAGGTAACATTTCTGTGAGCTGCAGCTGAAGGAAGAATTATTGGGCCAGATTTTCAAAAATAGGAGCCTAAAGTTAGGCACCCAGGGTGGGATTTTCAAAAGGGCTAAAACCCAACCCATTAAATACAAATGACAAAAAAGGAACAAATTAAAATACTGGAAAGTTGATCATTTAAAAACACGAGACACACTCCACTAAGAACACAGGAAATGCCATACCAGATCAGAGCAGCTAGCCCAGCATCCTGTCCCTGACAGGGCTAGCACCAGGAAGATACAAGAAAGCCTGAAGGAGGTAACTATGGAATAACCTGACCATAAAGGAGCTTTCTTCTTAACCCCTCACCAGTCATCCGTGGTTAGCTTATGCCCTAAAACATGAGGGTTTACACACCTTTCAAACTTAAAAAGAAATCTTTACAATTGCACTGTAACTACGGACATTCTCATTATCCAAAGGAATGACCTATCCTTCTTTGGATCCTGCTGCTCTTTCCCTCAAGACATTGTTGAGGGTATGAGTCCCATAGATATCTGTCATTCACTGGCTGAGGGTCCAGAATGGGGTCAGGGCTCACGAGGGATAAAGGAGCTGGGGGAGAAGATGTTGGAGGCTGTGGGCGAGCCTGGAAGATATCCACCTTTCCCCACCGTCTATGACATGGATCCTTTGCCCATCCAAGAACTAGCTGAAAAAACTGGGCAACAGAAAACTAGGACTTTCAAAACACTAGTATTTCCACAATCCCTTAGGGGAACAAGTCTTTGGGTATGTCTACACTGCAGTCACAGGGTGTGACTGTAGCTCACGCAGACATAACCCTGCTAGCTTTAATCTAGCTATCTTGGGTGCTGGAATGGGGAAGGCGTGTGGCAGCACACACTGCAGCATGGGTTAGCCCCACGAGTAATTATCCAGGGTTCTAGGCAGGCTTGTACAGCCCACAATGAAGCTCACGCTGCTGTGGCTTCACTGCTTTGCTACCTGAGCTGGCTAGATTGTGTCCACGAGCTCAGGATTGTCTACATGAGCTGCAATCAGACCCTGGGTCCAGGGCCATATCCTTGCCTTCCCCTAGAAGGAAACCTTACATAGCATACAAAGGGAGAGGGCTGTTTACCTGGTAACAATAATCAGAAAGCCAGGAGACTGTCAAGTTCTCATGGATCAACTCATTGTGCACCAGCAGTAAAGCCTGATCAATTTTCAGCCCTAAGGGTCTCTTTCTGGATAAATCTGTTACGATGCAGAAACGGAGAGAAAGACGTATGTCAGTATTTTGAAAAGGGAAACTCTGCATAACACACTTCAGGACAGAAGGCAACTTGGTTAACAGAATGACAATAGCTCAGTAGACATCATATCGCAGCCTTACCAATCCTCACACATTTACGGCGGTTCATAGTCGAGAATCTATGCACCACAGAAATTGTATGGGAAAGGCCCAATCTCTCCAGCCCTGCTTCCACCTCAGTATGGCTCCGGAGTACTATTATTGCACGGGGGAATCAGACTGGCCAGGTAACAAGAGCGTTCACCATTGACGTACAGACTGAAGGTATGTGGCTACAGCAACACAGATACAGTGCTGCAGCTGTGCCACGGCAGCATAGACGCTTCCTACATTGACAGAAAGGACTTATCCATCCATATACATAACCCATCTCTCCAAGATGTGGTAGAATTCTTCTGTCAATTTAGCGGTGTCTACAGTGAAGGCTAGGTTGGCCTAACTATGTCACATAGGCCACAAAATTTTTCACAGCCCTGAGTGAGACAGCTAGGTCAAGCTAATATCTAGATATAGACCAGGACTATGTCTACACTTCAAATGCTACAGCAGAGCCACTGTAGTGCCTCAGTGTTGACAATCACTACAGCAACGGGAGGGATTCTCCTATCGCTGTACTTAATCCATCTTCCCACTAGGCAGTACCTAGGTCAACGGCAGAATTCTTCCATCAACCTAGTGCTGTCTACAATGGGGGTCATGTTGGCTTAATTATGTTGCTTAGGGATGTGAGAATTTTTGCGCCCGATGCAATGCAGTCAGGCCCCAGTTATAAACCAAGTTGCCACGTCTTCCCTGCTGTTGAAACCCAAGCAGGCAATCCCAAGTTAAGAACACACCTTTTAGTTTCAGTATAGACATACCCACAGATGTCGCAAGGGGGCAAGAGAGAGGGATAGTGCAGGGGTAGTACTTGCTCCCCCTGAGCTCTCCGCAGACTAGGTGTTCTCATCCAGGAATCTAATCATCAGAAGGCAGAACCTACATATATACAAAGTCCCATTTTGTTTTGTGTGGGGATAGGAATCTCTTCTGGATGAGCTCCAGGGCCCTGATCCTGCGAGTTACTTCACACCCTGTCACTGCCCAGAACTTGTCGTCAGCTGGCATACGTGTGTGTTTTCACTGTGTGCCGCTCCAGCTCTGTACAGACAGCTGGCTCACCAGACCTTGATAGTACTACCCAGAAAGACCACAGCCTTCGGTGGCGAAGGCGCTTGGCCAGGTTTATTGCTGAAGAAGCACAGTCCTAGCACCCCATAGATTCTACATGCACACTAACACATGTACGCCTCTGACAATGGACCAGCTCAGTCAGCAGTGGGACTTTCTGCTGTCCCCTAGGCTGAACAAAAGTGCCCCTCCTATGACTTCTCTTTCATACATTGATACAAACAATTGATACGTATTACTCTCCTGAGGCTACCGACCCTACAGCTTGTACCACCTGGTTTAAACAAAACATCTTCGTCCATCACCCTGTCCTGCCATACTTGGGGTTGATGTGTTCCTATACCATCTCCCAGGGCTGTATTTATGCCATAACTCTATGTTGGGGTACCTGTACTAACCTTCTGGAATGTGTCTATATGAATATGCAGTGCCTAGTACTTCTTGGGCAGGGTGGATAAAAATCAATGATTTAAAAAAAAAAATCAGATTTTTTTAATTTAAATTGGATTTTTTTGATCAAATGCTTTTTGAGGAAAAAACCTATCTAAAGATAGTCTGAATTACGATGCGATATTTTGAGATATAATGTATCATGGAATAGGGATTATAAATTCTAATTCTATAGTATGAGACAATATATTCATGTAATGTTTAAGAAAAGTTTTGTAAATGAGTTCCAATAGTAGTTCATGGATTAGGGACCCAATCTTATGGGGTTCCAGGGGCTTCTGTATCGATTATTTAGGTTAATCTTTCTATCTACCCAATGGGACTCAGTGCTCAGCCTAGAAGATACCATCAGAGATGCTTAATTTTACAGTTCTCAAACTGTGGACTTGTGTCTCCAGAGATAACATGCTTGTTAACAGCAAAAATGTTTTAAAATAAATAAATAATATATAGAGGTAAGAAATAACAGACCTCAACCCTATTGTCCCCCTGCAAATTTGTGTTCACAGAGTCACTCTTACCTCTCTCTAAAAGTGCAAAGTTTCAAAAAGTTCAATGAATAGAAGATTGTTGTGGACAGAATAGATCTGGACAAGGAGAAGAAGTCTGGAGATAAATGTGAGAAGGGAGGGACAGGCAGTAGAAACAAAAGTGAAACTGTTTGAGCAGCATATTCCAGAAGTCTCGAGGTCTTTTGGAGTGTAACCTTCATTGATTTGCGATCTACCATACCATTCTCTCACTAGAAGGGAAAACCTATAATGGCAGCAGGCCGTAAAAGAGACCAAGTTTGGGAACATTTTAATGAAGTTCCTCTATCTGTGGGTAAGACAGGCATGTCTGCAAAATGCAAACAGTGCAACAAAGAAATGCAAGGCCTGGCTGACTGAATGAAACAACATCATGAAGAAGTGTTCCTTCTCAGGAGGAAGCTGTGCTGAGGATGATGAAAGGAACATGTCTGAACATGCAGGATCTTCAGGTTGGTAAACTTTTTTATTTCATACTTCTTTCTTGAGGACTGCCTGTCTTCCTTCTGGACTGTTCTTGAATTCTCATGTTTGAGCAAAAAATATAGTTGTTACTCTATGGTACTAGCATTTTAGATGCAGTTGTAATAAAAAATAAAGATCTGAAATAGGCAGATTTTCCTTTTACAATTTCACCTTTAAAGTAGTACTGTCAGTGAATGCAATAAGTAATACTAAATGAGCAGTATGGTAATAATAATTAAATAACTGCATTGGCCTATTTTGTTTAGGAGAATCCATCTTCAACATGCAGGATTCTGAAGACTCTCCACCTTAAAGATCACCATAATTTTATATAGTTTCAGAGTTATCTGCCAATGATAGTGTTTCAGTCACATCATTTATGTCACATAGCCCAGTATATTTATCACCTGTAGCAAAAAGAAAAAAAAAACTCCATCATCCAGAAACAATCATAGATAAGAACCAGCAGATTACAAAAAGAGGTAATTGATGAAAAAATTGCCTGGTTTGTTAATCATACGGAAAGGAGAGTTTGTTGCATAGAGAACCCACACTTCATTAACATGGTTCAGTCATTAAGATCAGAATACATTTCACCCAACAGAGCACATGTCGCAGGCAAACTGCTGGACTGTGAATCACCAGTGTAACACTGTTGCAAAGAAAAAAAAAGCAAACATCATTCTGGGATGTATTAGCAGGAGTGTTGTAAGCAAGAGAAATTGTATGAAAGAGAAATTGAGCAGTGTGCAAAACGTGAAATTGTTAACCTGAGTCTTGATGGGTGGAGCAATGTCCACAATGATCCTGTTGCACGTGCTTGTGTAACAACAGAAGAAGGGAATGTCTTCCTTACAGAAACAATTGATACATCAGGAAATGCACACAGCAGAATACTTACAAGAAGTAGCAGTAAAAGCTATAACAAACTGTGAAAAAAAAATTCAAATGTCTAGTATGCAGCTTCATCACACAAAATGCTGCAAATGTATCCAAGATGAGAAGAAATTTAGAAGAGAGTCCCAAGCTAATAACAGACAGTTGCAGTGGTCACTTGATGCACCTCCTAGCCAAAGACTTCAGTGTTTCAGAAATAATGGCTAATGTTGAAATTGCAAAATACTTCCATAACAACCACTTTGCAGCAGCTGCTCTAAAAAAAGTGGGAGGAACCAAGCGAACTCCCCCACAAGACATGCGATGGAACTCAGCAGTGGATTGTTTTGAGCACTAGATCAAGAACTGGCCTAATCTGGTGACAGCTTGTGAACAAAATTGTGAAAAAATAGGTGTCCCTGTCACAGCCAAAGTTCTCCGCATTGGGCTTAAGAGAAATGCTGAACACAGGCTGAGTACCCTGAAGCCTATTTCCGTAGCCTTGAACAGAATGCAGGGAAATAGCTGTTTTATTGCTGACACTGTTGAAATTTGGAAGGAACTGAGTGAGATCTTAAAAAGAGAAATATGCAATGACAGCGTTAAATTACAAGCACTGAAAACACCGAATGGGACAAGCACTATCTCCAGCTCATTTTCTTACAAATATTCTCAATAGTCGGTACCAGAGTCAAACCTTAACGGCTGAAGAAGAGGAGTTGGCTAGGACATGGACATCCAGCAATCATCCCTCCATAATGCCAACTATAATAAACTTCAGAGCTAAAGGTGAACCCTTCAAGAAATATGTTTGCTGATGATGTTTTTAAAAAAGTCACACCAGTGAACTGGTGGAAGTCACTTAAACACTTGGATTCAGAGACTGTTGAAGTGATAATCTCACTTTTAACAGTAGTAGGCTCTTCTGCCAGCGTAGAAAGAATATTTTCTTCCTTTGGACTAATTCATTCCAAATTGAGAAATCGTTTGGGACCTGGAAAAGCAGGAAAGCTTGTTTTTCTTTTCCAGATTATGAACAAACAGGAAAATGAAGGTGAAGACGACTGAGTTAGCTGCAGAAGCCAATATTTTAAGTTTCTCATGTTGACTTGGCGGACATAGTCGATTTAATTTTTGTTGTTTTTTTTAAATATTTCATTTAACTATTTTAGTTAAAACAAATTTTAACAAAAACAAACCTGATTTTAAAAAACTTGAATGTTTAACTAAATTCAAAAATTCATATGCTTGTTTTGTTAAAATCTTATATGTTTGCTGTTGAAGAAAAGAATCCAGAATGCATAACGCTGTTGTTTTACTTAAATAAAACAGTTTAAATGTCTGTCTGGTGATGTTCTCCTCCTAATATAGCATAGCAAGAAAATCCTCCAAATATTAATGATTAACCTGTTGAATTGGAGATAGTTCACCTCCCAATGACTTCATAAATATCTGTTTCAATTACCTTTGGTAAATGAAATAACCAATCATTCATTCATTTTCTGACATAGCTGTAAAACTAATCTGAAGTTTTCAAAATAAATCACTTAAAAATGTATAGTGTGTACCTTCTAAAAATGAAACCTACATCTATCTGAGTTGTGAAGAATATGTATTAAGGTTTTAACAACCAACAAGAATGCACTTTTATGTAGAAATCCATGATTAAATTGAGTCTTCCTGACTAGTGATTTAAATCAGATCCACCCTGTTCTTAGGAGTGCCTGTGTTTTAGCTATGGCTCACCATGTCTTTGCCAAGTTCATGTACCAGACAGTGAACTTGTAAGCAAGCCTTTGCTTATGGCAGGGCCTGCCTTTTGCTCATAGCCTGCCTTTTGCTAACTTAGCCCTGATCTACACTGGGGGGGTTGACCTAAGATACGCAACTTCAGCTCCATGAATAGTAACCTGCAGATTCGGGCCTAGGTGAGGATGATCCCAATGGAGCTCCAGTATGTGGTGTGCCCAAGCAAAGAGCTTTGTTCTAAACCAGGCAGGCATTTCTAGCTATGAAACATGTTTGGGAGGACAGGAGAATGGAAAACCAACCCCAGCCCAATCCAGGCAAGGGTGGGAGCGCTACTGCAGATAACAGACAGAGTACCCCTGAAACTGGGGGAGGGACACAGGAAGGTGGTAGGGGAGTGAGAGTGATGGAGAGACTGAGTTGGGGAGAAGAGGGGGCGTGTGTGTGTGTGAGAGAGAGAGAGAGCACGGAGTGTGAAAGGGCAGTGGGGAGAGTGTGACAGACAAGTAGAGAGAAGGAGGCAGGGGTAGAGGGAAGGGGGCGGGGCAGATGAAGTGATGGGGGAAGACAAGGGGCAGACAAAAGGGTGTGGGTAGGGTGACCAGATAGCAAGTGTGAAAAATTGGGATGGGGTGGGGGGTAATGGGTGCCTATATAAGACAAAGCCCTGAATATTGGAACTGTCCCTATGAAACTGGGACATATGGCAACTGCAGGTGTGGGGAGAAGGAAATAGGGGGCAGGCTGGGCAGGAGCAATTCAGCTGGCAGAGCAAGCCAGGCACAGGAGAATGGGGGGCAGGCCGGGCGGGGGGAGCAGACGGGGGTGGAATGAGGGGGAGCAGATCAGGTGGTGGTTCACGCCAGATGGGGGGAAGGAATGGAGAGCAGGGCGGAGTGGGAGGAATGGAGTGGAGGGCGGGGTGAGGGGAGAAGATGGGGGTTTCAGGACAGGCGGGCGGGGGGCTCAGGCTAGGCGGGGAGGAGGGAACAGGAGGCGGAGGGGGGGAATCAGGCCAGGCGGGGGGGAGGCTCAGGCCAGGGGAGGGAACAGGAGGCAGGTGGGGGAGGAGGGGAATCAGGCTAGGCTAGACCAGGCCAGGCCAGGCCAGGCCAGGCTGGGGGGGGGGGGGGGTGGTGGTGGTGGTGTGTTCAGGCCAGACAGGAGGGAGGCAGGCAGGCGGGGGGACTCAGGGCAGGCAGGCAGGCAGGCGCCGGTGGGGGGGGAGGGTTCAGGCCATGCGGGAGGCAGGCCAGGCGGGGGGGGGGCCCTCAGGGCAGTCAGGCGGGAGGGAGGCGGCTCAGGCCAGGCGGGAGGGGAGCGGCTTAGGCCAGGCCAGGCCAGGCCAGGCAGGCGGGGGGGTCAGGCCAGGAGGGAGGGGAGCGGCGGAGGCCAGGCCAGGCCAGGCAGGCGGGGGGGTCAGGCCAGGAGGGAGGGGAGCGGCTTAGGCCAGGCCAGGCCAGGCAGGCGGGGGGGTCAGGCCAGGAGGGAGGGGAGCGGCTTAGGCCAGGCCAGGCCAGGCAGGCGGGGGGGTCAGGCCAGGCGGGAGGGGAGCGGCTTAGGCCAGGCCAGGCCAGGCAGGCGGGGGGGTCAGGCCAGGCGGGAGGGGAGCGGCTTAGGCCAGGCCAGGCCAGGCAGGCGGGGGGGGTCAGGCCAGGAGGGAGGGGAGCGGCTTAGGCCAGGCCACGCCAGGCCAGGCGGGGTGGGGGAGGCGGCTCAGGCCAGGAAGGCGGGGGGGGGGGGGGGGCATTACCGTGCGGCTGGGTGAGGCCGGGCGCCAGCAGCGCGGCGCTCAGGGCGGTCACCGCCAGGCAGAGGGTGGCCGAGGGGCGCCATCCCCGGCCGGGCCCCGCCATCCCCGCGCCGCCGACCGGCCGGCCGGGACTCCGCTCTCCCGCCCCCAGGGGCTGCGGCTCGCGGCTCCCGGCCGGGTCTGGGCCCGGGCTGGCGGGAAGGGGCCGGGCTGGCGGCGCCTGCAGAGCCGGGGGCCCCGCCTGCGGGCCCAGCTCCCCCGGGACCGGAGAAGGCTGAAGCGGGCTGAGGGCGGGAGCGGGGGCGGTGCATGCCGGGGCAGGGCCCGGGAGCGGGCTGAGGTAAGTCCCGGCCCGGGGGCGGGCGGCTCCTGCCCCCGAGCGGCGCGGCCGGGTTTCGCGGCGGGGCTCGGCGAGGTCTGTGCCGTGCCCGCTCCGACACGCAGCCCCTTCCCTCCCCGGCCCGCGGCCTAAGGCGCCTGCTCCGGAGTCACACCGGCTCGCTGGGGTGACAGACACAACGATCGGGCCTTACACGCCTCGGTTGGCAATAACAGCCTGTCCAGGGGTACCCTAATGTCAGGCCGTTGCTGAATGGACAGGTCTGGGGCCACCCGCCCCGTGCCAGGCGCTGTACAAACACCATCTCACCTGCTGACAGGAGGGAGAAGCCGGCGGAGAGGAGCCGGAGCCGTGTAGGTGCATGCACCGTATGTATCACACAGAAACCCAGAGCCTGTGGGGTGCTGTGAGTGGTCCCCAAGTGCATCTGGCAGGGAAAGGGGTCTGTTTGACCTGGGTAGTGGCCCTCAGTTCGGGGGAAGTTGATTTGCCTTTTGCAGTATTGAGGTGACTTGTTAATAAATATTGTCAGGGGAGTTTCAGGTTTAGATTCCTGCACCGGGGTAGTTAAATAGACTTGATTTGGTATTTTGAATGTTTGCAATCTGCCTTTCTCTCTCCCTTGTCTTTCCCGCTATGCTTCATATTGTCACCCCCAGAATTGCAGAGGTGAGAGCAATCTCAGGCACGGACCTGTTCAGACAGCGGCCCCTTGACCTCCGTGGAATGGGACTCAGCCTAGGTTCAGGGACCTACAAGCAGGACCTAAACATGCTCTGCTCTGTGATTGCTAGGCACAGCCGAGTGCATTTCAGATACAGTTTGATTCTGCAGTTCCCTGAATTAATCATTTGAAGTCTATTCATTTGTTGTTAGTCAGATTCTGCTCTTCTCAGGAACCAACTGACCCTGGATGCTTGGGATTTTAATTTTACTGCCTGTCCCCTGCTCAAGTGGTCTGTGTCCCTATCTTTTTCAATTTCACAGACCCAAGCCTGTCAGCAGTTCTCTGTGTGAAGTAACAGACTGGATGTGGTGGAATACCCCACAGTGCACCAGTACCAAGAGTGGTCTCAGCACTGAGGAATGCTCCCCACCAATATGACAGCAGCAGTCCTTCCTTCTTCCTGCCTCTGCAGCTCTGCTTTCCTCTCCCTGGGTCCATACAGAGCTCCTTCACTTCCTGGACAAAGCATATTTGTGGACAGGGGCCTATGTTTGTAAAAAAAGGACAGGGGGATGTGAAGGCAGGAGTAGAGCTCGAAGTGCTTTTTTTTTTTTTTTTTAATCAGCTGACTCTATTTCACACTGATGGTTTCTCTTTAAATATCTTATGGAGTATTTGGGTGGCTAGAGGGAGAGGATTTTGCAAAAAGGCCCCCAAACATTTGTCCCCTGTCTTTCCTTGTCACAAAAGAGTATTGTGTTTACTGGGTTGTTTGTGTATTACAGAGAATGTAGAAGATAGCAACATGGACAAAAAACTCCATTACATTAAAAAAGAGCTGCTCCGAAGGGAAATTCCTCCAGTCTTGTTGGTGCTGCTGCTTCTAGCTGTGCTGCTCCTGAATTTCCTTCTGTACATGCATCTCAACAATTTCTCGGTCACCACTGTGCAGCCTGACGTGGACTCCAGCCTCTGCCCATTTGGGTACTTCAGATTAGGACTATTGAAAAATTGCTCGCCCTGGCTGTCTTGTGAAGCCATAAATACAGAAGTCAGGAAACTGAAGTGTGTTGGTGAAGGGGCTGTGAAAAAGGTTAGTATCATGTTGGGTAGGTGGATCTCCAAGAGGAAAAGTTCACATGGTGTGTTGGCTGATTATCAGTGCATATGCTGCTTCTGGGATAATTGTCTCCACAGTAGTTAATTATTATAGACACGCAGAGAGTTATGATGACTATAGATGGCATAAACAGAATCCCATAGAGTCAGACTTTGCCTCACTTACACTGAATCGTAAGTTACTCTGCAAGAAGTGGTGCTGAAATCAACAGTGCTGCTTGCGGAGTATGATGCTTCTCAGGGCTGGTCTTCACTCCTTAAGACATGCTCAAATCGATGGGAGATTGCTCTCCCATCGATTTCTGTACTCCACCTCAATGAGAGGCGGAAGCAATGTTGGCAGGAGAGCATCTCCCGTCAACATAGCGTAGTGTGGACTCTGCAGTAAGTAGATCTAAGCTACATCGACTTGAGTTATGTTACTAACTAGGGCTGTCAAGCAATTAAAAAAATTAATCGTGATTAATTGCACTGTTAAACAATAACAGAATTCCATTTATTTAAATTATTTTGATGTTTTCTACATTTTCAAATATATTGATTTCAATTACAACACAGAATACAAAGTGCACAGTGCTCACTTTATATTTATTTTTGATTACAAATATTTGCACTGTAAAAAACAAAAAATAGTATTTTTCAATTCACCTCATACAAGTACTGTATTGCAATCTCTTTAGCATGAAAGTTGAACTTACAAATGTAGAATTATGTACAAAAAAATAACTACATTCAAAAATAAATCAATGTAAAATTTTAGAGCCTACATGTCCACTCAGTCCTACTTCAACCAATCGCTCAGACAAACAAGTTTGGTTACAATTTGCAGGAGATAATGCTGCTGGCTTCTTGTTTACAATGTCACCTGAAAGTGAGAACAGGCGTTTACACGGCACTTGTTGTAGCTGGCATTGCAAGATATTTGTGTGCCAGATGTGCTAAAGATTCATATGTCCCTTTGTGCTTCAACCATCATTCCATAGGACATGCATCCATGCTGATGACGGGATCTGCTCAATAACAATCCAAAGCAGAGCTGACCGACTTGTTCATTTTCATCATCTGAGTCAGATGCCACCATCAGAAGGTTGATTTTCTTTTTTGGTAGTTTGGGTTCTGTATGTAGTTTCCACATCGGAGTGTTGCTCTTTTAAGACTTCTGAAAGCATGCTCCACACCTCGTCCCTCTCAGATTTTGGACAGCACTTCAGATTCTTAAACCTTGGTACCTCCTTTGCGTTTTGTCAAATCTGTAGCGAAAGTGTTTTTAAAATGAACAACATATGCTGGGTCATCATCCAAGACTGCTATAACATGAAATATATGGCAGAATGAGGATAAAACAGAACAGGAGACATACAGTTCTCCCCCAAGGAGTTCAGTCCCAAATTTAATTAACACATTCTTTTTTTTAATGAGCATCATCAGCATGGAAGCATGTCCTCTGGAATGGTGGCCGAGGCATGAAGAGGCATATGACTGTTTAGCATATCTGGCACGTAAACACCTTGCAATGCCAGTTACACAAGTGCCATGTGAATGCCTGTTCTCACTTTCAGGTGACATTGTAAATAAGAAGCAGGCAGCAGTATCTCCCGTAAATGTAAACAAACTTATTGTATTAGCGATTGGCTGAACAAGAAGTAGGACTGAGGGAACTTGTAGGCTCTGAAGTTTTACATTGTTTTGGTTTTGAGTGCAGTTATGTAACAAAAAGAAAAATCTACATTTGTAAGTTACACTTTCACGATAAAGAGATTGCACTACAATACTTGTATGAGGTGAATTGAAAAATACGACTTCTTTTGTCTTTTACAGTGCAAATATTTGTAATAAAAAATATATAAAGTGAGCACTGTACACTTCGTATTTTGTGTTGTAATAGAAATCAATATATTTGAAAACGTAGAAAAACATCCAAAATATTGAATACATTTCAATTGGTATTCTGTTGTTTATCAGTGCGATTAATCGCAATTAATTTTTTTCAGTTAATCGCGTGAGTTAACTGCGATTAATTGACAGCCCTATTACTAGAGTAACTCAAATTGCATAGCTTAAATCGACCGGCAGCGGTAATGTAGACAAGCCCTCAGATCGAGTAAGGGTGGCAGGAGAGAGAGTGGTCTGTATAAGATCTCTCTTGTAGACAGTTTGATTTAGTGGCCGATTTGCATTTAATCCAAGTCATACGCTCATGAGGGGAGCACAAGAGATCAGTAAATACTATATGCAGGAATTACCATGTCAGTGCTGTGCAGCTAGCAGTAACTCCACTGTAACATGTAGGTGTATACAAAGACTCACCTAACAACTTCAGTAGCAGTTAAAGTCTAGTTTGTAATTGTGTAACTTGTTCATTTAACAGCATTGTGTCTCGTGAATGCATAGCTTGCAATCTTGTGGTTATTTCATTACCTGCAGGTCCATAATAGCTTCTGCTGATCAGTAGGAAAAGGTTCCAAATGTTTTGTTTGTCTCTTGCTCTGTTTTTAGGTCTTTCTTTCTGAATGGAAGGAAAACAAAGTATCCCTTTCCCAGCTCGCCAACTCAGAGCTGGAGGAAGATTTTCTTCATGGACTGAAGATGCTGAAGTCTCTCCAGAGCAAGTATGTTGTCAGACTGCTTGGCTATTGCGAGAAGCAGTTCACAATCCTTACCCAGTATCACCCATTAGGCTCCCTGAAGAACCTGAATAAAATGCTGGACCTTCCCAAATATAAAGGCTTGAATACTTGGCATCGCAGATTCATGCTCGCAATCGACTATGTGAGCATCATCCATTATTTGCACAACAGTCCTTTGGGCACCTTAGTAATGTGTGATTCCAATGACTTGGACAAGGTGTTATCGCAGTATCTGCTGACAAGTGACTTTCACGTTCTAGTGAATGACTTGGATGCCTTGCCTCTTGTGAACAAGAGCACTGGCAGGCTGGTGAAGTGTGGCCATCGGGAGCTCCAAGGCGAATTTGTAGCTCCTGAACAGCTCTGGCCCTATGGGGAGGAGGTGCCATTTGAAGACGACCTCATGCCTCCATATGACGAGAAGACGGACATATGGAAAATTCCTGATGTCTCCAGTTTTTTCTTGGGGCACGTTGAAGGAAGTGATATTGTCAGGTTCCATTTGTTCGACATCCATGCAGCATGTAAGAAGAAGAACCCAGCTGAAAGGCCTTCCGCCCAGATGGTCGTGGACACATACAGGAAAATTTTAACATTGCTGCTCAGAGAGGCTGCTATGCCTGGTACCAGGGAAATGTTATAAATAACTGTAAGAAGACATACATGTACTTTGATTTTATGTCCTTTTATTTATTTAGCACCCACAGGGTGCTAGGTCCTTTACAAACTGGTAACAGGACAAGGTCCCTACCCAAAGAACAAAGGAGACAAAATTTACACTAGTGATGGTTTGAAAAATGGTAAATCTGTTTCATGAAAAAAATTGAAATGTTTTGACCAAAAAACTCCAATTTTGAGGGGTTTTAGTTTTTTTGGTATCTCCCCCTCTCCCTTTTTCTTTTTTGCCACTGGACGAGGAGGGGCAGGAAAGGACGATAAAGCGGGGTGGTATTTTTGGTTTTGAAAAACAAACTTTTTTAAAAAAATTTTGAATCAAAACATTTGAAAATTCTTTTCAAAAATCCCACAAAAAATTCTGCCTTTTTTTTTTTTTTAAGGCCAGTTTTTGTCAAAAAATGGCTTGAATGAAAAATTTCATCCAGCTCTAATTTACACCTGGAGGATTGGAGAAAGGAGAACAACAAATAAGCAAAGTAATCCAGATGAGAGAGAGACATATTCCTTATTAGCTCCGTGCCAATTCCATACCACTAGCTTGTCTAAACAGTGTCCTCCTCCTCTCCCTTGCACCTTCCTCTCTCCAGTCATTGGGGGCTGTTCTAATGGCCAGCCAGCACCGTGCGGTACTGAACAGATCTCCCTAGTGGAGGCACAGTAGGCTGGTGTCCAGCTGTTTACTGGGGCAGGGGCTTGTCATGGCTGGCCAGATACCTGCCTCCTAAGCAGCTCCCATCTCCCTGGAGATGTGGTATGTCAGTCTCCCTAGGCCTAACTGGAGGTAGGAGCAAGAGCCTGTCTTCAAGGCTCCCCTTGTTCAGAGCAGCTACTTGCTGGCTCTGCCTTCTTCTGCCTGGGGGACATGGGTGATTTCTGGCTCCAGCTGAATAGGATGGGGGACAGGGGAAGCCCATCCTGTCGGCTTTACTGTCATCTTTCTGTCTGTGGGCCCAATTGCTATTGTTCCAGCTCCCACAAGCATGCTAGGCAGTTCAGACATACAAACATTACAAGTGTCTGCCCAAAAGAGATTGCACTCGACAAAGTCAACATACTGACAAAGGAGCTGCAAACACACTGCTTTGATTTTCAAACCATTGCCCACTTACCAATTATATTCTCATAAAGGCCCTTTGGAGAAAGAGCATTGTTTTCCCACTGCTGTGTGAAGTGACTAGCACACTGCATACACAATCATCATTTTTCTCACATAACTTCATTCCACTGAGATTTTGCTAGTTTGTGCAGATTAGAAACTCCCTCTCTTCCCCCTGTACCCCAGAAAAATCCCACCACCTTCAGAGTAGAAATGAAGTACTATCTCTTTGCATTCACTTTTCCATGACAGTGTCCTAATGACCCAATGGGCAGGTGGTGTTAACAATGGAAAACGATCTCTTCCTTAGACACTCAAGTAGTATAATTAAAGGAAGGGCTGGAAAATACAAATCCTTCTGTATTTTGCATACAGAATTATCTGAGGGCCTGATCCAAAGCCCATTGAAGTCAATAGAAAGTCTTCTTTGGCTTCATAGAGCTTTGGATCAGGTTTTTAGTGCCCAGATTCCATGGTTATGGGCTTGATATAAATACCTGGACAGAGCATTATCAGGGAACAGAAATGCCTTACTACAGCAGCAGAGTTTGTTTTCAGCAATTCAGTTATGCCCACACTGCCTCAACGGGCATGTTGAACATATGTAGAGTATTAATGATGTCAGATGGACTTTACAGTTATGTACCTCATGACTTTAGTTTTCTGTGGATTATACTTTCAAATACCTAGGAGTAGGCTGGAGTAACTGCCATGTTGTTTTGAGTTCGGATACAACCTGTGGCAGAGGAGAGACACACTGTACTCCCTCTTGGAGAGTTTACTTTTGTTCCTTCTTGTTTTGCTCTTCTCCTTTAATCTAAAACAAGCCTGAAAATGTGTGGCTGATTTTTGGTTTAGAACAACATACCCCACACACTGTGTGTGGGGATCTCTGAGTCAGATTGACAGCTAATTCTTTGCTCACCAGCTGAAAATATAGCTTCCAAATATTTAAATTTTAAAAAGTGGGAGCAGAGATCTTGTATTGGTGATACTGGTGGCCATTCTCCTGGTTAATTGTGATCATGTGCGGACAGATTAACATGACTGTTTAGTAAGACACAGTCTGCTTGTCATGGAGGCTTGTGATTTATAGCTTCTAGCCTAGCCAGCTAAGATGCAAGAGAGGTTATCTTCTGTGGACGCCTACGAGTATTATGTTGCTATGTTGACACCAGATGTAAAAATCTTGCTTATAAATGGGAAAGCTTTTCTTCAAATGGCTATGTTATAGTTGCTCTCATCTTGTGCTAGTGTCTCTTTTAAGGAAGTCTGCCTTGTTATTTTCATTTGTTTGATTATCCATGTTCAGTTTGGCTTGTTACATTATATGGATTTTGTCATGTGCCCCTATTCCCCCAACCTACTCATCAGCACCCCTCAGAAGCCTCCTCATTGCTCTGCCGCGAAGGAAGCAGGGAGCAAAGATCATAAACCAAGATTTTCAAAAGGGACTTAGGATTTTTGGATGTCTCACATCTTTCGCCATTCTCAATTTAAAACATCTTAAGGGAGCCTGATTTAAAAGAATGCAAAGCAGCAGTGGTATTTAAAAGAATGCAAAATGGCAATGGTTGATTCCTATGGGACTGCTTACAGAGTAAGGGATACTCAATGTGAGTAAAGGTATCAGGATCTGCTCCTGTATTAACTATATTGATCCGAGTTAAATAGCTTTCATTTTAGTCGGGTATGAGGGAAAGCTGGATGTGGTGAGTAAAAGCCAGACACAGAGTTTTAACTGCACGCCAATAAGTTTATTGTACAGTTAAATGGGACTGCAAGAAATATAAATGTATGGTTATAAAATAGACACGTTATACATCTGCTGTAAAAAGAGCCCAAAAAACTGTCAGGTTTGTTATACTGAGCTTTCAGTAAGGACCAGAGTCTGTCCTTCTCATTCATGTTGCACAGTATCTTACTCTGCAAACAGCCGTATTGATTTCACAGAGTGAGGGGGACAGATTCTGTCCCTAAAATACCATTTTGCCTTGGAAACTTCAAGATTCATTAGTGGATGAGGCCATCAAAGTCTCTCTGTTTTTGGTTACAACTTAAATATGAGGTATTTGTACACACTGACTCCAGGACCCAGAGTCATCCTCTCCACTGCCTCCCACTGGGCCTTAAAGTTTTCTGCCAGTGTTTTTCATTTGAAGTTGAGCACCAGTGATTAATTAAACCTGGTTTGAATGTGGTATTGTGTGTTTAAAAAATAAAAATCCTTGTATAGAATGTTGCCTGCTATTCTACGTGGAAACACTAGGTGGCAGTGTGAAATCCCATTTAACTTCAATTGTGTGCAGTTGCACAGTGACTGAATAACTTGCACCTTAGGCCCTGGAGCCACCTAGCCCTTCATCCAGTAGTTCGTGCATAAACTGCCTCTTAATTCCTTGGCAGGGCTTATAATGTTCGGGTTAGTGGAATCCTTAATTACAGTGGGTGAGTAAATCACATGGGGCAGGTTTCAATGTGTAAATTACTTCATTGGGAAAACTTGTGGGATGAGTGTAAATGAAGCGGTTCCCCCTGGGAGCGGTGAACTCAGTACAGAATAGCCTATTGTCTTTGCTGTGTCACATTAACCCCTTTACTGTGTACCTCTGGGACAATGCACAGCCCATGGCATGGTGCAGTCCAACAGCCAGCAAGGACATATGGGGGTACCTAGTGAACATACAGCTGGATGGAGAAGCTGTGGAAAGTTGTACATACGCAGGATTTTGCTTTTTTGTAAGGAAGAGCCCCTGTGCTGCGCTGTGCTGTTAACACCTCAGCGGCAGGCTTTGCTTTTCATCCCTTCATGTGCAAATCTTCAAATAAGCTTAGAAGCCACCAGCACAGCTGCTAGAGCCTAGGGCGTGCCTTCCCCAATATGCCAGATATGGAGAATGTCCCTTTGGTGGAGAGCTCTTGGTCACTTGGGCAGACAAGAAAGTCCCAGTCTTCTCCTGGGCCAGGGAGCAGATCCACTCTGCCACCTTTAATCATTTGATCCAGGTCTATGTTGAATAGTCTCTCCATTCCCATCAAGGGGCGAGCTGCTATAGAAAATACCCAGGACATAGGTGAGAGTCACCTAGACAACCCCAGCTTGTGCCCCAGAGCTGCTGGCCATCTTGGATGAGACGTTCTCTGCCAGGACCCCATCTGCTGTGTTTGGGGTACAATTTATACCACAGTGCATGTGAGGAGAATGACTGGCAGGGCAGAGGGAAGGATTCTGAATGAACTACTGCCCCTTTCTGTCTCCATAGAAGCACCCAATGCCTATACAGTCTGTCTGGTTGGCAAAGTACGCAGAGCCAGGTTCCGACTGTCCGCAGGTTCATCTGTGTCCATGGTCTGATCGGGGGTATTTCCATTGACTGCAGAGGGCTTTGGAGCAGACTGTAGATAGACAATCTCTATAGCAACCAGCACATTTTTATTTTTATAGAAGCTAGAACAGCTGTTTCCATGTCCCATCAACTTTCACACAGAGTTGAATAAAAACTGAGAAAGCAAGGTAGGATATGGCCCCATTTCATTCACTGGAGGCATTTTGTTAGCTGAAGTAATTTTAAAGTCCATGTTCCTCTGCATTTAATGACACAATAACTATTAATCAGTATCAAAAGTTCACAGTATGAGAGGGGCACGTACTTAGTAGCTTGTATAGGCTGAGTTCATTGCACAGCCCAGGGGCGCCCTGCATCCCTCCCAATAAGCCCCCTCTGCTCCCCCTCTATTTCAGGGACTCCATGCAACTCCCCCCAGTCTCCCCTCTGCCAGCAACCTCTGTGTGCCCCCGTTCCCACCTTCCTCCATTCCGCCCTTTCCCAATGGTGGGCTCTGTCTAATTCCTCTTTCCCCCACAAGACAGTGGCACTGTGTGGCCCCCTTCTGCCATCTCCCCACACCAGGGCCTCCGTGTTCCCCCACACTCCACCAGCAGTTCTGTGTGCATGCCCATTCCCCCCAATACCCCTTCCCCATATGCTAGGAGGGGCTCTATCTTCCCCCCAGTTCTCCATCCCCCAATCTCCTCTCTACCAGGAGTTGCATGTCCCACCTTTCCCCGTCCCAAGCCAGGAGATGTGTGTATGGCCCCCTTTTCTGCATGTGCCCCGTCATTATTATTTCTTTTCTTCCTGACGGGAGACAAGTTATTCAGGGTTTCAGCATGTTAAACTGTATTGGGCAGATAGGCAGAGCTGAGGTAGGAGCATTATTAAACTGGAGAGTGTTAATGGGTACTATCAGCTGGTTATTGGATCTACAGACAATTGATGAAGTTGTTGTTCTGCTAAAGACATGCCAGGGGCTCCATGTCCCCCATTTCCCTCTTTGGTTTTCTGATTTTCCCCCAAATCAATAGGATTCTGCCTACTGATGCCTAGAACATTGCCTGATATTTTGGGATTGATTGGATGTGGCATTCAGTAGTAACCATATTACAGACAGAGAAATGCTGTCAAGTTGAGTGAAAGACCTCGCTAGTTCACCCAATAAACCAAACCACAGATTATCTCTATGAAACAGAGGCTGTGGTGTTTCCGAGGTACTATAATTATTACATGTTTGGCAGAATGCAATTATATACAGAATCTATCTTTGTGGCCGAAGTGTCTTACCAAGAGCTAAGAGTCCATGGGAACAAGAAAGCTTGAGGCAGAAACATCTCTTTACATTAAATAAAGCATACATTTGAGGTTTCCATCATAACAAATTATACGCTATGTGGGGCTTTTAACAAAAATGACTTTATGGTTTTATTCTAACTGAAATACCATATACTTGCAGTAACCACATGATTTTCAAAAAAAAAATCACTCTGTGTTCTGATGTCTATAACCCAGTATTATTCAGGATGAAATTGTGGGTATATTTACATTGCAGCGATGCTTATAAATGGTTCAGGGTTTCCCACAAGCAGTTTAGCTTCAGGTTACTCAAACTCAATAAGGAATTCAATGCACACAAGGGATCTTTGATATATTCTTCAAATTAAGTTTTATAGACTTTTGCCAAGATTTTCAAAAACAAGAGCTTAAAAAGTTAGACTCCAAAGTCCATATTTTGAACTCTTAAGAACTGGCTTTTCAAAACTGCAGAGCGTTCACTAGGTTTGCTGGTATAGCTCATTCCAGACCCTCAGAGCAAAATATTGGTAAAAGTCCATTTTTGCTGATATAACTGCGTCTATGCTAAGGGTTTTTGCCAACACAGCTAAATCACTTGGGGGATCCACACCAAGCCAATATAGCTATGCCAGCAAAAGTCTGAAGTGTAGACCTGACTCAACTCCCCCTGAAGTCAGCAAGAGTATTTCCATCCAAGTTAATGGGAGTTGGCTCTCATTTTTTAAAATATTGATCATAGAAATGTAGGGCTGGAAGAGACCTGGAGAAGTCATCTAATCCAGCTCCCAAAGCTGAGGCAGGGCCAAGGAAACCTCGGCCATCTCTGACAGGCGTTTGTCCAACCTATTCTTCAAAACCTCCAGTGATGGGGATTCCCCAACCTCCCTTGGAAGCCTGTTCCAGAGCTTAACTAGCCTTGTAGTTAGAAAGAGTTCCCTAATATCCAACCTCAATCTCCCTTGCTGCCAATTAAGCCCATTACTTCTCCCTCCCATCAGTTTACAGCATCTTCACCAGAAGCGCTACAGTAGCGCAGGTGCATTGGTGCAGCTGTGCTGCTGTAGTTGCTATAGTGTAGACATAGCCTGTGTCCTCACTGGGGCTGCACTCCCCAACATGTGTTAGTAGGACTTGTAGGGGCATATCCCATAGTGCTTTGTGCTACAGTAAACTGAGCTACTATGATTTTTTTCTAGTGAATTGTGGGAGAACTGGTCTATCCTAGGCACACAGGGGGAGTTATGGGAAGGCACTAGAGGAACATCAGCATCCTCACTGCAAAGTGGACTCGTTGTTATACCAATAAAATAAAAACCAGCAGGATCTTATTAAAGGGAAAAAGGCAAAATACCACATTTATTGTGACTACAGAAAGAATCATAGTAAGCAATTAGTTATAGCTATAACATTCCATTCAATCTCATATTTATTCACACATTCATTCATACAAACACACACACACAGGTTCTGCAAGGTTGTTATCATAGTTACCAGCCTTAGAGTTGCTCATGCCAAGCCACTGGCCAGGTGGTCTGGACATGAGGAGGGAGCAGGGCCTTGTCAGATGCTCATCTGATGCTCCTGGAAGTTGGTTTGCAGAATCAGACCCCAAAGTTCTCACTTTTTAGAGTCTATTTTTATAGGAATTTCTTCCTATGCCAGTCTATGGGAATTGCTTCATCATGCTGTTGCTGAATCAATCAGCAGATAGCACATTTCTGACGGCTCCGTGCTGCTAGATGTTATCTTGTTCTTTGGTTCTCCCATTCTTGAGGCTGTTGGGTGGATTCCAGTCTGCCCTCCGGGGGTCCTCTGGTTATTTCCACTTGACGCCTTCTTCAGCTGATGGACACTGGATTCTTAGGCTGGCACCTCCCTGATCATTCAGCTATTATCCACACCAAGCATCCATCCACATACATCCTCTATCTCTATTTTAATCACAATTGTTAATACAACAAAAGGGTGGGGAGTCTCTGGGTGCTGTTTCTGTTGTTAGAGTATTGCTTTGAGTCTCTCTCTCTGTGAATTGCTTTGAGAACAGACTCTGTCTTAGAATGTACTAACACAATTAGCAGCTTGCAAGTTTCACACATAGAGGGAGAGAAACAGTACCAAAAACCAAGAGACCTCTTAATTAGTAATACCCTGGAATTTAAACTATGGGGAATCAAACTCATTTGTGATTTTAATACAGAACTTCTTTAATATGATCCAACATCGTTACCATCCTGAATGAAAGTACCCAGGCTCTAATCCACCCCCTACCTGGGCCAGTTAGCCCAGGCTGAAAGCACCACCACATGCAGATGAGAGGATTTTGTGTGTGGATGGTGGGGTGGGCAACAGCCGAGCAGGAGCTCTGGTTAACTCCGTGGTGAAGACAGGCTCAGTAAGATCTACAGATAGAAAGTACTATATAAGAGCAAGGGTTGTGTGTTTTGGTTTTAAATGTGAATTAAATCTGTTCAGCTGTGCCTGCTTCAGAGCTGTGCATGAATGAAAAATGACATCTCCCCCTATTGAAAATGGTTTGGCCTTGCAGCATGGTGCTGTGCTTCAAGGCAAAGTATTGGGTTGTCACATTGTATTCTCCAACAGTCATAACTTTGCACAGTAGAAATGTTTTGTCTTTTTCTGCAAACAAGGTTATTGTACTGAGAACATGATCAATTTAAATGTTATTACTTGTGTGACAGATATGGCAATTTCCTACAATATCGTTAAAAGACCGTATCATATTAAGTCTGTGTCTTATGGGCCAGGAATTGCTTGCAGCCTCTTTAGGGGGAAGATGTGAAACCTGGAAGTTCAAAAGACTACACTGAAAATGTGCCAGACAGGTGTAGACTTCTGGTGCAATAAGTGTTAAGTGGATTTCCTGGGGAATCCCGAGGGTGATCTTAATGCAAATTCCCCAACTCCAATTATGCAAAACCTTAGCCTTTTCAAGTTCTGAGGAGAGGATTATTATTTGCTGATTACTTCTTACAGGAGGCCCAAGCTGTATAAAGAAACAGCTGATCTGCCTAGTCTCTCTTCTGGTCATGGATGTAAAACGGATGAACTTGTAACCACAGGGAAAGCCCAGTTTTGGGTTTTGAAGGACTAAAACTTAGGCTAAAGTTGGAGGTGACCTCTGGTATGCTTTTTTAGCATGTGTGTAGGTTCTAATGTTTTCTCTGTAATAATTTTATCTTAATAAATATGCTTGCTTAGAAAGGGCTGTGTGGGAATTTATAACTGTGTGCAGTACACTTGGTCATAGCCCTTGGAAAGAAAGCAAAGCCCAGGCCCTGGCCTTTTTAGGCAGTCTGGCTTGCTGGGGATACCACAGTGTAAAGCCAGGTACTGACAGGGAGAGCCACATGAATGTTGATGCATGCCTCCCAAAAGTCTTACTAAAATCAAAGTATATCATATCTAGTGCTTCCCACCCATCCACTAGGTCAGTAACCCTATAGAAGGAAATTAAGGTGGTTTGGCTTGATTTGTTCTTGACAAATTCATGCTGACTATTCCTTATAACCCTACTATCCTCCAGCTGCTTATAAATTGATTAACAATTTGCTCCAGTATCTTTCCAGATATTAAAGTTAGGCAGACTCATCTATAATATGTCTGTTAATATGGCTAAATTAAACGTATACCTCTGGAAACAAAGACTGCAGGCCATACTTACAGGATGGCGGACTCTATCCTGGGAAGCAATGACTCTAAAAGAGGTTTGGGGGTTATAGTGGATAATCAGTTGTACATGAGCTCCGGGTGTGACACTGTAGCCAAGAGCTAATGCAATCGTAGAATGCCTAAACAGGGGAGTCTCGAGTAGGAGTAGATAGATTACTTTACCTCTGTATTTTGCAAGGGTGTGACTGCTGCTGGAACACTGTTTCCAGTTCTGGTACCCACAATTCAAGAAGGATGCACATAAATTGGAGAGGGTTCAGAGAAGAGCCATGAGAATAATTAAAGAATTAGAAAATATTTCTTATAGCGACAGACTCAAGGAGCTCAATCTATTTATCTTAACAAAGAGAAGGTTGGGGGTGACTTGATTACTATCTACACAGGGAATAAATACTTAATAATGGGCTCTTCAGTCTAGCAGAGAAAGGTCTAACCAGATCAAATGGCTACAAGTTAAAGCTAGACAAATTCAGATTGAAAATAAGGTGTACATTTTTAACAGTGAGGGTAATTACTGGAACAATTTACCAATGCGTGTGTTAGATTCTCCCTAACTGACAATTTTTAAATCAAGATTGGATTATTTTTCTAAAAGATGTGCTCTAGAAATTATTTTGTGACAGTTCCATGGCCTGTGTTAAACAGGAAGTCAGACGAGATCTGAGATTCTCAATCTGTGGTCCGCAAGCTCTATTCAGGTGGTCCGTGGATAGTTCCCTCTAAGGTGCGCGTCTGGGCGGCCGCAAACAAGAGAATGAAGGGCCACCCACATAATTAGGTGCCTGGACCCTGGAGAAGATGCACATGTAAGGTGAGGTGGTGGCCTTGGGGGGGAAGAGGGGGTACGTGGGAGGGGGCAGTGGGGTGAGAAGAGGGGGTGGCGGGAATTTGGGACGTGCAGGGCTGTGGTGGCCAGAGAAAAAGGTGACTTTCCCCAGCTCAGGGGCTGCTGTGGCGGGGGAGAGACCCCCCTCCTTCCCAGCCCCAGCTCGGGGGCTGCCATGGTGGGGGAGAGGGCACATCCATCACATTAGAAAGGTAAGACTACTGATATTAAAAGATGAGTTGTGTGCTTTTATTTGTAGAACAAAAAAAGTTAATTAAGTATTTTTATATATAGCGCTTTTATCCAAAGCGCTTTACAATAGTTAGTTAACAGTACAAACAACATTTGGAAAGATCATTAAGTGGTCTGCTGAGACCCTCAGCAATTTTCAAGCGGTCCATGGAAAAAAAAAGTTTGAGAACCACTGGACTAGGTGATCATAGAAGATTAGGGTTGGAAGAGACCTCAGGAGATCATCTAGTCCAACCCCCTGCTCAAAGCAGGACCAACCCCAACTAAATCATCCCAGCCAGGGCTTTGTCAAGCTGAGCCTTAAAAACCTCTAAGGAAGGAGATTCCACCACTTCCCTAGGTAACCTGTTCCAGTGCTTCACCACCCTCCTAGTGAAATCGTGCTTCCTGATATGCAACCTAGACCTCCCTCACTGCAACTTGAAACCATTGCTCCTTGTTCTGTCATCTGCCACCACTGAGAACAGCCGAGCTCCATCCCCTTTGGAACCCCCCTTCAGGTACTGAAGGCTGCTATCAAATCCCCCCCCATTCTTCTCTTCTGCGGACTAAACAAGCCTAGCTCCCTCAGCCTCTCCTCGTAAGTCATGTGCCCCAGCCCGCTCACCATTTCTGTTGCCCTCCGCTGGACTCTCTCCAACTTGTCCACATCCCTTCTGTAGTGGGGGGCCCAAAACTGGATGCAATACTCCAGATGCGGCCTCACCAATGCCGAATAGAGGGGAATAATCACTTCCCTTGATCTGCTGGCTACTAATGCAGCCTAATATGCCGTTAGCCTTCTTGGCAACAAGGGCACATTGCTGACTCATATCCAGCTTCTCATCCACTGTAATCACAATGGTTCCTTCTTCTCTTGAATCTATACTGAGGGAACTCTCTGCGTCAGCTAAGCTAGCTTTGAAGTCTCTTCACAGCAGCTGAGCTGCTATAAAGAAGCTGCAGCAGGCCCCAGACTCAGGGCCTACATTTCCAAAACCCCTATGGGGAAAGCCCTGTGGGGGTGGGGGGAGAACAACAGCTCCCATATGGCAGGTTCCATGTTGTCTTACTGAAGGAGAGTTGCCACATGCTGCAGGTCTGGGAAGAAGGCTTTCTGAGGATAGGCCTACACCGTAAAGGAAAACCCGCAGGTCTACGGTCCCAGAGCTCAGACTCCAGCCCCTTTCCTGCCACCAAAAGCAACATATAATGCTACTAATCACAAAACTCTGTGTGTGTGTGTGTGTGTGTGTGTGTGTGTGTGTGTGTGCGAGAGAGAGAGAAGGGGGAGACAGAAACCTGCTTTTTTGGCTGCAGGAGGGGTGTAGAAACAGGCCCTTAAAGATAATTAGTGTTACATTTAATTAATTCAAACCCCAAAAACAGTACATTGAGAAGCAGTGTAGACCAGTGGCTAGGGTACAGGACTGGGAGTCAAGTCAAGAGACCTGAGTAATATTTCCAGCTCTGCCACTGACCTCTTGTGTAACCTCAGGTCAGTCACTTCACCTCTCTGCGCTTGTTTCACCTCCCACCTTTGTCTTGTCTATTTAGACTGTAAAGGCCAGATCCTCAGAGGAAATCAATGGGACAGGCACCTAAAACTCTTTGTGGCAGGGACTGTCTCTTACCATGTGTTTGTCAATACCCAGCACAATGGAGCCCCGATCTCAATGAGGGCCTATAGGAATTAGTGAAACACAAATGACAAAAACAAAATCGAGGGAACAAAAATTGTTCTTTTTATTCCTTATATCTCCCTTTACAGATCACAAGGACCTTGTCTTGGCAAGCTATCGTAAGCCAGTTAGCAAGAGATTTCAACAAGTTGGTAAAAAGAAAACAAGACCCCCTAGAACACTGCAATTCAGTGAGAAACTGTTTAAATTTCCTGTGAATCAGTGTTTAACTGTTTTAAATAAAGTTTGCGAGATGATAAACTCCCCTTAGTAGTTTACCCAGCAGTCTAACTGGATGCTATGATGCTTTAATGAAATGTAATTATGCCTAACTGGTGTTCTTTAGCTCTTGTTCCCCATGCTGTGTGGGCAACATCACTCTTCCCAGGAAGCAGATACCAGCCTCTATTTCTTTGGTATATAGCAAGCTTTATAATTTTTATTCTGAGATGTGTTAGTTTTAACTTGTCTCAGGTTCATAGCCTACTGATTCAGTAGAAACATTTTGAAACAGGCAGTGGAGGCAGAGGGAGTCTTAACTTTTCACTGAAAAGTAAGCATGTGCTTACTTAAGATGAACTTAAGTCCATGCTTAAGTGTTTTCCAGAATGTGGTCCTGGGTGGAGACAATGCCATAATCATCCATGTCTTTGTCAGCTCCAGGCTGGATTACTGCCATGTATCCTACTTGGTGCAAAATGTAGCAGCCCTCTGATAGCCTGATCTTGTGCCCACTGAAGTCAACGGCAAGGCTTCCACTGAGTTTAATCGAGCAGGCTCAGACAGTGGCTTAGTTGTGCTTTATGGCAGGACCATATTACCTCAGTGCTCCCTGTTTTCTAATTCACTTCCACTTCTAGCTTAGAGAATGAAAGCCATTTAAGTGTTGGAGTTTGGGGAGCTTTCACTCTTAGTGTTTTACTCAGGCAACTGAGAGTGAGATGTTCGTACTAGTAAACTGGGATGTTCGTACTAGTAAATCTGAGCTGTGTACACTTGCCTGTTCTTGGCGGAGGGCATCTGGCTCCAGAACCTGCTTGGTCTGATACAGCACAGGTTAGTTGACTTTCCAGGAATGTTAGTGCCTTTCTGGTCAGGCAGGCTTTTTCCAAATGGATGGGTTGAGAGCACTTTGGCTGTCTTGCTCTGCCATGAGCCTGGGCTGCATTTCACCTAGTTACTCCTATATTGAACCCAAGAGCCTGTGTTTAGCTAAAGTCTTTCTAGAAGATATGCATCAAGACTTGACTTGAAGATCTAGAGATCTACTACATCCAGTGGTTAATCACTCTCACTGTTAACAATTTCTGCTTTATTTTTAATTTGAATTTGTCTTGCTTCTGCTTTCAGCCATTGTTTCTTGTTCTGCCTTTCTCTACTAGATTAAAGAGCCCCTTTGTACCTAGTATTTTCTCCCTATGAAGATACTTATACACTGTAATTAAATCACCTGTCAGTCTTTTTAATAAGCTAAACAGATTTGGTTCTTTAAGTCTCTTACTGTAAGGCATGTTCTCCAGTTCCCAAATAATTTGTATGGCTCTTTTCTGCACTCTCTCCAATTTTTCAACAGCCTTTTTAAAATGTGCACACCGGCACTGAACATATTTCAGTATCTGGCTCACCAATGCTGTATACGTAAGTAAAAGCTCCTCCCTACTCCCCATTTATACATTAGCTGTTTTTGCCACAGCATTGTACTGGGAGCTCATGTTGTTGCTTGTCCAGTATGACCCCTAATTTTTGTAGAATCACTGTTTTCCAGAGTTTAGTCTTCCATTTTGCAAGTAAGACCTTGTATTTGGTTGCATTAAAATATATCTCTGTATAATTGCCCTATCCTCATCATATTTTACCATTCCACCAATCTGTGTCATCTGCAAATATTATTAGCGGTGATTTTATATTTATTTCCAGATAATTGATACAACTGTTGCATAGTCAGTCCTAGAACCAATGGAACCACTCTAGAAACACACCCATTCAATGGTGATTCTCCACCGACTACTTTTTGAAATCGGTCAGTTAGTTCTTAACCCATGTCACATGTGCTTTCTTGTTGCTGTATAGTTCTAATTTTAATGAGAATGCCATGCAGTACTCAGTCAAATGCCTTACAGAAGTTTAAATAGTTTATGTCTATGCATTTACCTTTATCTATATCAACCAAACTTATAATCTCATGAAAGAATAAAGAAAAGGAGTACTTGTGGCACCTTAGAGAACTAACCAATTTATTTGAGCATAAGCTTTCGTGAGCTACAGCTCACTTCATCGGATGCCTGCTCAAAGCTTATGCTCAAATAAATTGGTTAGTCTCTAAGGTGCCACAAGTCCTCCTTTTCTTTTTGCGAATACAGACTAACACGGCTGTTACTCTGAAACATGAAAGAATGAGATTCCTCTTGGTTTTTTACACAACACCCTAACTGTATGGCTATTATGTTTCAATGAAATATAATTATGCCTAACTGCCGAGTATTCTTTCACTCCTTTCCCATGCTCTGTGGTGGAGCTGTTCACTCCCATGCTGCAAAGGCCAATTTTTTTTTTTTTTTTTTTTGGTTAATAAGGATTGGGTTTGTAATCTGTATTCTGACACAGCGAAGTCTGCTGCGTCTGACACTCGCCTGGAGCGACGTTCTTGCTGAGTCGTGGTTTCTGGAGCTGGAGGCCTGGGCTAATCATACAAGCGTTAAGCAGGAAGGACCTTAAGAAATCATCTAACCCAGCCCCCTCCCCCCATGCTGAGGCGGGACGAGCTACCCCTGGAGCATCCTTCACAGGCGTTTCTCCGACAGTACCTGTTCTTCAAAACCGCTCCCGGGGGCGCCGCGCTCCCAAGGGCTGAGATCCTCAAAGGCGGGCAGTCTCCTGGCGTCCATGACAGGCAGGAGCCCCGCCCCCCCGGCTAGCCCCGCCCCCCGGAAGTGATGGCTGAACCCGTGCGCTCACTGCCGGTGGGTCCCCGGCTTGCATGGCCGGGCCGTGGGGAACGCGGGTGGCCCTGGCCGGGCGCCCTATGGCGGCGGTAGGAGCCGGAGCCGGAGCCGGTGCCATGAGCGACAGCGACGCCCTCGACTACTCGGTGCACGAGGCCTGGAACGAGGCCACCAACGTCTACCTGCTGGTGGTGCTGGCCAGCCTGGCGCTGCTGGTCTACGCCCGCCGGTGAGGGGACCCCTGCCCGGCCTCCGCCCTGGGCCCGGCTCGCACGGGGCGGCCCCAGGGTCCCGAGCCGCCAGGGCTGCGGTCCGAGCGACCGCCCGCACAGCGCACTGCCCCGGGGAGGCGCGGCCTGCCCTGCCTGCCTGCCCTGCTCAGCTGGGCCTGTCCGCTGAGGGAGCCACGGCGGGGGGGGCGGGCGGGCTGCACCCAGGCACCTGGTCCTCCTGGGGGGTTTCTGTGCCCCGCCCCCAAAATTAAAAATTCTCCACAACGTATTTTAAAATTCTGCATATTTTATTTGTCAAACATCCTGTCTCACGCTAGTTTTAATTAGTTGGGTAATGTATTTCCAAATACCTGTCTGCAAGTATGTTATGCAAAAATGCAGACAAAAAATAAAAAAAAGATTCAGGAAATGGTTGCTTGACAAATAGATTCCTGCCTAGGCATATTAATACAGAACTTTCAGCAATAGTCCATGTAGACTACAATAGGGAAATTTATTTCCTGCACCCCTCAGAAGGAGTGCAAAGTCTTTGGGGAGCCATGGTAATGGAGGAGCTCAGGGACAGGAAAGGAGGCTGGGAGTAAACCTGTAGAGTTGTTGGATGTGGGTGGGAGAAGTATTGAACAGTTTTTTTAAGAGAGGGAAAGACTGTTGGGGAGCATCCACCAGGTAGACTCTGGCTGACCCCCTAGCCTCTCCCATTCAGTCATGCATACGTGCCCCTTTCCCTGTGTGTCCCTGCAGCCCTCCTCCCTTGCAGCCACTAGCTCAATGCTCTCCCCTCACTAGCTTCTGTATCCGTGCCTCAGTCTGTCTTCCCCCCTCTAGCCCTTCTGAACCTGCGTTCGCTGTAGACTCTCAAAGGCTGCAAGGGCCATGCAGGCAGGCTGGGAGAGGCGGCCCTACCCCAGCCCAGCCCCACCGGAGCTGCTGTGGAGAAGAGCCCTGGCCCAGGCCCGCGGGAGCTGCTGGGGAGAGGCACCCTTCACCTGGTCCCGAGCTCCTGCGGTGAGAGAGGGCTGGGGGGAGTCCTCTCTCCCCACTGCAGCCCTGGGGCTCTCTGCACCCCAAATCCCTCATCTCTGGCCCCACCCTAGTGCCTGCACCCCAACCCTCTGTTCCAGCCCTGAGCCGCCTCCTGCACCCCCAGCCAGTGCTCCCTCTCTCCCGCATCCCAACCCTCTGCCCCATCACTTCCATACTGGTACACACAACAAAATTCATTCCGCACACAGATGTACAAAATTAGAGGGAACACTGTTCAGAACCCCATTCTGTGATCCTCGAGCAGCTCCCTGTGCCCTGCTCTGTCCCTCCCTGCCTCCTCACTTGGACCTGCTGTGGGGAATGCAGCCCCTCCAGCTGGCTGCCCTCTGTTCTGGCACCACAGCGGCCCCTGGTGGGTGAAAGGCATAACTTCAGCGCCTGTCCAGCAGAATCTATATTCTGTGGAGAAAAAAATAATCCGTGGGACCATGAATTCTGTGAGTGTGCAGTGGTGCAGAATTCCCCCAAGAGTAACATGGATCCAGCAGAGCCACTGGCTCCCTTAAATTAATACTCTGGATCCCATACGCTCCTCCTGCTCCTCCAGTTCCTTGCTGTGGCACTCCCTTGTTCCTAGCATGATTTCCATCCTGGGCAGCAGGTTACATCATTGTCAGTGTAATCTGTGACATAGCAGCAATAACACCTTGCTAAAGGTGACTCTCCGCCATATAGCAGCAGAGGTGCTAACATGGCTTCCCTGGATGCTGTGAACAAGACTTCAATGGAAACGATAGGGAGGGTCTAGAAGATCCCAAGAAGAAACAGATGTGTCAGTAGAATTGAGGTTTAGGGAGGGCAGTTTTTCTTTCTTATGTCTTGAGGCCTGTGTTTTAGTTTGATGCTTTTTGGTACTTTAGTAAAGAGAATTAGTGTGCTGGCTTAGTACAGTCTTTGTAACCTGTGAGAGCCAGCTGTTGGAGAGGGGAGACAAATTGGTCTCCTGCCACTCATCTACTTGCCCAGCACTGTTAAGTCTAATTGATGTAGTGATTTAGTGTACAGCAGTGGGAGTTATCACTAATGACCTCTTATTTAAAATCTCATCTACCATCCCTCTCTGTTTCTGAATATTTCAGCTGGAGAATAGGGGAGAAGATAGGGCATAATTTATCATCTTTTATATTATTCTTGCTTCAGTGTGATTAATGCCTGTGCTTCTCTCTCATGGCATCAGTGGATCAAAATACTCCAGACGAGTGTGTTGGAAGTTGAGTATTTATTTAAGAGTAACAGTGTTCTGCTAGCTTCAGTGGTTTGTGTGACTTCCCATTCCTTTATCTGATGCAGGTAGGACTGGAGTTTGCGCTAGCATTTGGCTGAATTATGCATAGGGCAGAAACAGAGAAGGGACACAGTGGTAAAGGGAAAGGGGCAAGAGCGGTACTGAAAAGGGAGAGTGGGGAAGGGATAGAGCATGGACAAAGAGGAAGATGATGAGGGATTTCATCCAGAAGCAGCACGATTGGTGAGGTAGGGACAAAACCTCCTGTAGCAAAGGGGAGGGGTGTTATGGAGCAAAGCAGCAATGAGCGTTCTCCTGGGAACGGCTATTGATTCGCTTTTAATAGCACCTGCCATCCTTCTTAGGATACTCTTCAATGAGAAAAAGTGTGTTACTTCAATTAAAATATGTGCTCAAGGTAGTCTTTTAATACTTAGCTTCTAAATAAAGACCCTGGAAGATACTCTTTTTGAAATACTTGAAAATATTGTGTTGCAGGTTATTTATTATTCCTTTCTATATTTTAGGAATAAAAGGAAGATCATGCGAATATTCACAGTGCCTCCTACAGCAGAGGCACCATCAGAGCCAAACTTCTATGACAATATGAAAAAAATCCGCTTAAGACAACAATTAGAGATGTATTCTATCGGTAAGATCATGCTCTGTCCTCTGAGATGTTCAGATTCCTGAACAATCAAAGAAAGATGCATGTTTTAAAATAGAGTAAGTGTTTGGACACTATAGCCGTTTGTAGAACAAAACCCAGAATCTTACACTGAGGGCGTTCTGAGCTATTTGGTGCAAGGTTCTACGTTGTCAGAAACTAACAATTATGGAAAATGTAAGGGCCTAGTTCTGTCTTCACACGTGTAACTCTCATGTAAGGCTCTCACCCTGAAGTATGGTAACTTCAGTGGGCCTCTATGCGAATTCACCATGTGCAGCACGTTGCAGAATCAGGCCCCTCCTGTATGGGTATTTTAGTTGTCAACAATGAATCTAATATGACAAGTAGAAATAGCTCTTAAGGCAAGAAGGGACGATTATGATCATCTAGTCTGATCTCCAAATACTAATGTTCAGCAGAAGTATTTATAACTGCAAAGAGCTCAAGGTGTGATTTTCATAGGCTCTCAGCATTGGCCTAACTTTGCTTCCATGGAAGATTTATTATTGTATGTGTATTATTTATGTGTAGCAACAGTTCCCAATTCTTTATTACAATACCAACTGTATCTGTTCAAATGGCACAAGCCGGGTGGGATCTGGCCGTAAATGGTCATCAGGGAATTTCCCTGGTGTTGGGCAACTCTTCATTGGTATGTAGCTGTCAGAGCTGCACTAGCCACCCCCACATTGGCTTAGGAGGTAGTGTGGCAGAGCAGAGCTCCAAGTGGCTGCTCTAACTGACACTTGACACATTTCAGGCACACCCTCAGAATCTGAGCCTCAACAAGCTCCCCCACCCCAATGAGCAATAACTATACACAGTGGTGGAAGGGTAGACGATGAAGAAAAATCTAGTGCTTTTGAGTCCTGGTGTTTAAAAGGTGGTTTCAATTCTAAAATCAGGCCACCATCTCATCTATGAATGAGCAAGGAAGGACAGGATCACATCTCCCATATTCTACTGCCCTTTTGGTGTGGGAATTTTTAGTGTCCCACAAACTAAAAACATAAGAATGGCCATACTAGGTCAGACCAATGGCCCATCTAGCTCAGTATCCTGTCTTCTGACAGTGGCCAATACCAGATGCTTCAGAGGAAATGAACAGACTAGGGCAGTTATTGAGCGATCCATCCCGTGTCATTCAGTCCCAGCTTCTGGCGGTTAGAGGCTTAGGGCACCCAAAGTATATGGTTGCAGCCCTGATCATCTTGGCTAATGGCCATTGATGGGCCTATGTATCCTGAGTTACTTTCTTGGTAAGGAACAGCATGATTGCAGACTGGCTGAATTGATCTTTGTGGTGAACTCACTCACTGATCGATGGTTCCTAAATTGAGTGGGTGGGTCAGTATCCGTCATGTTCTCTGGTTAATGGGTTCCTATGCTCCTCTGAGCACTTACCTTTTAGAAGTTCTTGTTTTATGGGGAAAAGATTCTATTTCTAGAAAACTCTTCAGCACTTTCTGGTGGTGGTATACCTTTACTTACATACTGTAGGGTTGATACTGCTACCCCTCCACCCCCCCCCCCCCACTTAGCTGGAGAATGATGGGATATTTCCATAGTAGATGTGGGGTATTTATCATGATGGTTCTGGGAGCGGTTTATGTACCCCAAATTGGTGCTGGAAAACTGCAATTGCTGCGTTAATTTTTGTTCATTGATCCTTTGGGTGCTATTTTTCTCTTTCTGTGGAGACCTCTTTGAACTTTGTAGCCTCCAAGAGGGGGATTATTTTACAACTGGCGCGACAGGTGGGGTGGGTGGAATTATTTTCATAAGGTACAAGTTGTAATAGATCCTTGTCACCTTCCAGCTGCTTTCCCTGCAGAGTTGGAGATATGTTTGATATGTTGATACTCCAAACTTCCATGGCAGCTAGAAGCATCAGGGAGCCCACTACACTGGGAGCTAGCATCCTTCAAAATTCTTCAGGTATGGGAGTTTTCAGCTGGTTTTAGACTGGAAGCGCAAAACCAAAGTGTGTGCATCTATTACAGTTTATACCTTCTGAAAAGGCTTGTTAGAAGAAAGTAAGTATTTTTAGGTTCTTCTCACCCTATAGCGCTTATGCATTAATTTTTATATTACCATCTACAATAATAAAATATACCATATGTGTGCAAGAGTATAGCTAGAGTTGCTTGGGGGAACCATAACTTTGCATTGTTTCCTTATAACTTCTAAGTATATATAAATTGGCAGCATAGGTTTTGCCAGGACTGTCTTGGTGGGTCAATGGCAGTAAGTCTGAGCAATGTAATCACAGGAGGTGGCCCCTGAAAGGCGTATCCATTGGGATAGTCACTGGGGAGAAATTTGACTAAAGGTATTGAGCTGTTATGGATCTGCACTGACCTACTGGAGAAGTTCAGAAGCAGCCTTCATCCTGCATTCTGCTGATGGTAGCTTCTGCTTTCAAATCACTGCCCAATAATGCCACTTCTGCTCACTGGCAAATGGATACCTCAACAGACTGGAATAGATAGTTTCTCACCACTATGAGTTTTGCTAGTATTTTCATTGCTTTTGAAGATATAGAGGTAATTGTTCAGAAAAACTTAGGGAGATCCTCTCCCCTTTCTGTTCACGTTTCTGACTGAAAGATTTCAGGATGTATCCCAGATGTTTCCCTTCCCATCTAGGGTGACAACTCTCCTTTCCATCTCCCCTGTCTTTCATTAGGATATCTTAAGTCTGGGTTTCCAGAACATGTGAGCTGGATTGAGTGCCCAACTCTCCCACGCCTTCTGAAGTTATGGGCTGTCTTTATAGTTTATCTCAGGCTGAGATACTTTGCTTCATGGTCACAATTGGCATATTAGAAATGGCTTAAATCAAGTTTATTACCCAGGTAGTTTCCACTGGGTAATAAACTTGGCCAATCCTTTTTTTCTTAGTAGTCTCTAGAGCTTTTTAGTCACAGAGAGCGGGACTATATTCTAAATAGTTAGAATCTGTTACAAGTTGTAACAGATTCATTCATGCCCACACAACCTTCCCAGCAGTGTTGTGTATATATATTTGCATCCTTTACTGTTGTCTTCAATTCAGAAATAACAAATGATGGCATTAAGGATTGTTCTACTTAAACTGACGGGGTGTAACGTAACATCTGATTTTTGTTGAGTAGTTACTGCCTCCAAATTTAATGAATTGGAAATTTTGTGAAATCAGTAGTTTTCCTTCAATGAAATGTTTATTTAAATTACAGACCAAGAATGGTCTTCTACCAGAGCTACTCTTTCTATTACCATGCCTTTATAGAGTATAAGGGATAACAATTTAATTATGTTTTAACTCTTTTCCAGCAAGGAAGTATGACCAGCAGCCGCCACAGAAACAGACTGACAGTATACAGCTCTCAATGGAATGAAGTCTTAAATTGTGGGAATTCAAGCAATTTTCACAGTGCTGATAATGACAGTCATTTTCAAAGGAACTTTAATGGCATATGTGTTTTAAAAAAATTCTCTCCTATAAATATATTTCTTGGAAACTTTTCTTTGGATCTGTTTAGGTACTTACTGAACATCTGCTGATTCTTTAAAGATGAAAGCACCTAATACGTTCCAGTCTTGCTCAAAGAAACACTTGAGGGAAGATGGCTGTAGTCCATAATAAAGAGATGTTCAGCATGTTCCAGTGGTTTCCACTGTTGCCAATACTTCGGTGATCAGCTCCTTTGCTGAACAGGGGTATTTTTGCAACATGGCAATAGAGGACATTGGGCTTATTGGGTAAGTTTCTACTGTCTGTCTCCTCTGATGATGATTTCTTAGGGGAGCGCATGGAAAAGTCAGGCAGTTACTATGTGCCTGAACATTGCCAAGTTTTATGTCTCATTTGAACACCACTGGCTTCTGCTGTCAGGGAACACAGAACAGAACATTTACAATACATGCAATTGTGCTGCTGTAAATTCACAGCTGTAGTGAATAGCTCTTGAGAGCCAGAATTGTATATCATTGGCCTTATTGGAGAGAAAAAGTGAAATTTTCATCTGTACAGCGAGCATAATTATAGTACTGTACCTTCCATGTTGAAGCTTTAATGAAAGCTCAGATCAGGAGGATAGTACATAAGTCTTGTTTGCTAAAGAACTGTATATTGTAATGCTGTAGCAAAGATTATTAAAATAGAGAGGAACCCAATAAACCAGCTAACTGAGGACTCCCCCTGGCTAGCTGGAGCACTTATTGCCTGTTCTTTTCATTCCCTCTGGAGTATCATAGAGTATCATAGAATATCAGGGTTGGAAGGGACCTCAGGAGGTCATCTAGTCCAACCCCCCGCTTAAAGCAGGACCAGTCCCCAATTTTTTTTTTTGCCCCAGATCCCTAAATGGCCCCCTCAAGGATTGAACTCACAACCCTTGGTTTAGTAGGCCAATGCTCAAACCACTGAGCTATCCCTCCCCCCTAAGCACCTGGCATTGGTCAGTGTTGGAAGATGGACCATTGGTCTGATCCAGTATGGCCGTTCTTATGTCCTCCCCCAGTCCCAGGGGCAATTATCAGCCAGTGCAGACTGGTGAGTTTTTGGTCTCTTAGAATCAGATTAGGACAGAAAATCTGACTTGTATCCTTTAAAATACGGTAGTAGAGCTGTATAAACTATAATCTATGCAGATGGAGAAATAATACATAGGGAGCGATAGAGGAAGGAAATGCTGATTCTGACAGGAAAAATGCAGCCTAACACATCTGTAGAATAATATTCAGTGGGAGGGGAAGTTAAACTTGTAAACATGTAGGATATCAGAGAAATTAGAGATTGAAGAAACCTATTAGGTTATTTATGTCTGTCCTTCTGCTAGTGAAGGATTGTATTTATACTAAAGTTTCTACTTGTAAATTTCAAGTGGTGGATCTTCCATTGGAAGATTAGACAATAATAATAGATCTCATGTTGGGAAGTTTCTCCTAATTTTCAGCCTTAATTTCCCCTTCTTAAAGTACTCCTGGATATGTGAAATACTGTTTTTTGTATTGTCTTTTAATTGGTTTACTGGCATTTAATAGTAAAATACATATTGAACGGAAGTTGACTGACGAGCTTTTCTGGGAAATTTTCTCGGCTACAATGGGCTTTGGGGGACACAAGCCTGGAGTTGGCAGCCCCCGAGTTACGCTTACTTGCCCCGCAGCGAGCCGGGTAGATCTCCTCGATCCTGGCGGCGGCGGCGGGGTGGATGAGTGAAGACCGAACTCCCTGCCCTTGCCGGGCCAGACCTTCACCGCCGAAGCCGGGAGCGCAGCGGGGTGTCCTGCGGTGACACCTTGCAGCGAGGTGGGCAGCGGGCGGGCTCGGGGCCTGGGGCGACGCTCCGTGACGGGGCTGCGGCCGGGGCCGGCCTGCCGGGGGCGAGAGGGGTCAGTCCGAGTTTCCTCATGCGGAGCCGGGGAGGGCGGGAAGGAAACGGCCCCGCGGGAGGCAGCGGCCCCCTCAGGCCCCTGCGGCGCGCCCTGGCCGCCCCGGCACCCCTAGCAGACGCGCGCGCTCCTCGGCCGGCGGCCCCCCCGCCCCGAAGTGACGCTGGGCCCGTGACCTCACGTCCCTCCGCGCTTCCGCATCCGGTTCGCGCGCGCTGCGGCAGCTGTTGGTGCTTCGCCGAGCGCGAGGCTGGAAGGCGCCGGCTGGGCGGTAAGTAGGAGCTGCCGCGCGCGCGGCGCGGCCCCTCCCCCCGGCTGAGTGTCCGGCCCTGGGCCTGCCTCCCGCGGGCGGGGCTGGAGGCAGGCTCCCCGGGCGGAGGTTACCGCCGCTCCTTCGCCGGCGGAGCGGGCCGGTCCCCGCTCGGCTCGGCTCGGCTCGGGGGCGCGATGGGCTGCCCCAGCCCGGCCCTCACGAGCGCTCGCTGCCGGGAAGGCTGGGCCCCGCCTGGCGCCACAACCCCCCCTCCCGGACCCCCCTCAGATCCCACGAAACTCTAGTCCGGGCGCCAGGCCCCCTGCCAGGCCGGTACCGGCCGCGGCGAGAGGCTGTGGGGCCCTCGCGCTTCGGGGGGGAGGGGGTACGGAGCGAAGGAGGCTGCGCGGTAAGAGGAGCAGCGGGAAGGGGGGGGGGCACCCCCAGGTACAAGGTGCAAATGCCCTGGCTGGGCCATGCCGCCGGCCCCCGGCCAGGACAACGCGCCGCGCCGGGGGCTCAAACCAGCGGCTGGCGCGCCGCCGAGGCGGCCCCGGCTTGCCCCGGAGCCAGAGCGGTTGTTTCACAGATTTTCCTCCCGGACCGGCCGCGTCCAGGGGCAGGGGCGGCTCGTGGCGAGCACAACGCTCCCCGCAGCGGCTTCGGCCAGGGCCGAGGCCGTTAGCGGGGCAGGATTCAGTCTGGGTAATCGTGCCAAACCCTAGCGTCCATTGACACCCCCCGGGAGGGATTGTGCCGAAAGCAAACACCGGGCCACTAACCTGGAGAGTTTTTTTTTTTTTCCTTAAGTGAAGAATGTAGTTAAATAATTCATGCAGGCGGAATTAAGGAAACTAAATTTTTTACCCTGATTATGGAGATGGTTCAGTTTAGGGCCGGTCTGCAGAACAGAGATAGGTCAGCCCAAGTACATTGCTTGAGGCTGTGAAAAACGTCATGCCCTGTGTAATGTAAGTAAGCCAGTAGAGAGAAGAATTCTTTCGATCTGTCGCAGGGGTGGGCAAGCTTTTTGGCCTGAGGGCCACATCTGGGAATAGAAATTGTATCCTGGGCTTTGAATGCTCACCAAACGGGGGGGTGGGGGAGGAGTGCGGGCTCTGGGGTGGGAATGAGGAGTTTGGGGTGTAGGATGGTGCTCTGGGCTGGGACTGAGGGGTTGGGAGGGTGGGAGGGGGATCAGGGTTGGGGCATGGGGAGAGACTCAGGGGTGCAGGCTCCAGGCGGCGCTTACCTCAAATAGCTCCCAGAAGCAGCAGCATGTCCCTTTTCCAGCTCCTACACAGAGGCGCGGCCAGGTGCCTCTGCAGGCTGCCCTGTCCACAGGCACTGCCCCTGCAGCTCCCATTGGTGTGCCGGAGGGGGTCATTGGAGCACATAGGAGCCAGAGCGGGGCCATGCGGCTGCTTCCGGGATCTGCATGGAGTGTCCCCGACCCTGCTCCCTGGCTGCAACGCCAGAGTCGGGCAAGCACCAGATCCCACTCCCCAGCAGAAGCTTGAGGACCGGGCTTAAAATGGCCCGCGGGCCATAGTTTGCCCACCCCAGATCAATAATCACCTCTCAGAGAGATGGATTTACTACAGCAATAGAAGAACCCCTTCCATCGCTATAGTAAATGTCTATGCTACAGTGGCACATCTGCAGCGTTTCTAGTGTAGATTTACTCTTAGTCCATGTGACACCAATAGAAAAGAACAAATGCAAGTAAAATATAAATGGAAATTAGGAGGACTAAGAGGAAGCTTGAAGGGCAAGCATCTAAAGAGATACAAACAAGAAATTATTTAAAAAGCAAGATCATCTAGAAGCAAGAAGCCTGTGAGAATTGTTATGTTCAATGAACTTCCAAAGAGTAAAGGGAGCAATTAAGAGGAAACGGACATTGTGGAAAACTAATGATTCTTTGCATCAGGCTTCATCACAGACCTACCCCAGGCCTATGATTTTTAGGCATTAAAGTTGAGATACTGTCAGAGACTGACATGTCAAAAGAGGAGATACTGGAAAAACAGCAACAAGTTACTAGGACTGGATGATATATAACCAGTAGTTCTGAAGGTATTTAAGTATAAAGTGCTTAGCTGTTAATGAAAATGTGCAATCTCTCATTAAAATCAGTCCCTGTATCAGAAGACTGGATGGGTAGGAAATGCAGTCCCTATCTAAAACAAATGCTAGGGACGATCACAGGAATTAAAATTTCTTCAATGGACAGTTAATTCCATCATTTTCCAATTTGGGGATTCTTGCGCCTTCCTTTGCGGTATCTGATACTGTTAGGCAGGATATCAATCTGACCCGTTATTTGCAGTTCTTCTGTTTGTAAAATGGTGGTCAAAGCTATCTGCACTTTATAAATCTTTGGCTAAATCAGTGTGTAGTGTGGTTGACTGTGCATAGACCTTGTCTGCGTTCACACTGAATCTGTGTTAGTAAGAACAGGCTATCCACTAGTTCAGGCATTCCCAAACAGATGTGTGTATATCATTGGTGGTACATGAATTTGATGTTCTATCAGCTCACTTCACAACAATTTTTAAGAAGGTAGTATATGAACCAGTGAAGTTTGGGAACAGCTGCTAGTTGATTACCATGGCCTTATAATACAGTTTATGGAAATATGGCAGTCTTGACATAACCTTTTAAATATAATCTTACTAGAAACTTAAATCTCATCTAAAATATTGTACCTATTAGTATTACTAGTAACGTGTCCGTTACCTTAACTGAAATAAATCAGGGGAAAATATTTTTTTCCACTTTGTACACTCTCTTTCCCATGGAGTCTTGTCAGTTTCTCCTGTTTGTAGTTTTTCCACATAACAGGAGATACAAGTTTTAAATAATCAAAAATGTTGTTGTTGGGAGGGGTTTTTTTTCTTGTTTTTTGTTGGGGGGGGGGGAGGGTTGCCAGGGAGCAGATCAGAGTTAACCAAAATAATTTTTGCTTTTTGTGAAATTGAGGAGTTTCAATTTGTCCCTTTAAAGATGGCTCTTGCCAAGTCCTTGGTTCCAGTGTGAGTGTAGACAGGCTAGTAGAGAAGTTGCTTTCTTTCCTACTTGAGGAAAAGGGGAAAAAAGGGACAAAGAGATGTATTGGTCCTTTTGGGCTTGCAAAATTAATGTAGCGGAAACAACCAAAATGACTATCCTTTAGTTGGTAGTAATGTTACATGGGCAGGCAATAGTTAAGTGTCCATCATATTGTGTACAATCCAGTAAATGAATCCAAATACTTCATCCAGTGGGTCCACAGATGGTTCTTTTTAATACCCTTCCAGAAGATGACTCAACTTCACACAAGCAGAGAGTTCTGAATATTCCTTTTCTGTACAATACATACCTCACATTAATGGAAATTGGAAAAGGTCCTGATGGTTCATGACTGGATTTCAGAAGTTTCACACTGTCATCAGTGAAAAGAACTGGCTTACAGATTGAGAAATAAGATGTTGAATCCTTGAGTAAATGCTTTCATTTTCTGGATTTGTTTTAAGTTATAAAAAATACTGTTTGGAAAACTGGAGTCCCTTTCATGGTACTCACTAGTCTGTAAAATGGAAGTTCATCTATGTCTATCAACAATCTCTAATACTCCTTGTGTATTTATTTTAATAAAACATTAAAAAAATCTTTCCAATTTAATAATCAAAATTACCTTTCTGTGTACAGTAGCTACAAATTTTCCAGGTTTCTGCTGAACTGAGCTGGAAGCAATTGTGAAATGTTCAGAAATTCTGAAATAGTATGAAGCTGTGTTTGTTTTCATGGAATCAGGGTACAGATATTAAAGCAGATTGGGTTTAGCTCTTACGACCTTTACTTTGAAGAGCCAAGATAGTTTGATTATTTTAAGATGGAGCAAGAAGAGAAATCTTGTTGTCCAGAATACATATATTTTACAGTAAAGAAATCACTTCTTGTAGTGGCTTTTGAAGAATGGTGCTTGAACCATGAATGAGAGAGAAGTGATTATATTTTTTTCCCCTCTGTTGGGTAATACTGTATTAAATTACAGCAAATCGTTCACTACATCATTTGGTTCCTGTATTATATTTAATGTTGCGTGATAGTTTGGGGTAGATGTGAGTGAGAGTACTGTTCTGAGCTTAACAATGCAGACAAAACAGCCAGCATGCAACTTTTAAACATGTACAATTTAGATTATACATTTGTAAGATGTCTTTAACATTTACCAGTTAATTGTCAATATTGACTATGTGAAAAAAGTAGTTACTTTCATGGTAGCAAAGAGCTATACCAACAAAGTGACTTACGTAACATTGCAGCGTCTGGTGTTGAAATGATTAATCAAATTTCCTGAATCAATTCATAATAGCTTGACTAATAGGAACATACAGGGAGTCTCATTACTAATCTTCCTGTTGACTTTATTCTTACTAGATTATTGGATCTTGTTGGACAGGACGTATTTGTGATCTTTTAAAACTATGTGCCAGGTTTCACGTAAGCTGCATTTGTTTTGGGGAATATTACATAGAGACGGATCATTACATTTCCTGTTAGATTGCTCAGCCCTATTTAAAAAGATGTTATGGAATCTAGATAGAAGTAGTTCTGTATAATCACAGAAAGTGTGTAAAGGAGAGTTTTCGTAGTCTGGTTTTGTTCAACTGTAAAATTGATGTTTCAGGGTTATGGCTGCAAATGTTTTTAACTTTGCTTTTGCACACAACTCTAGGGTTTTTTAAGAAGTGATACTGTCAGTCTGAGAATATTGAATTAAATGCTAAAAGTAACAGAGCTAAGGTAAATGATGTACTACTTAACAAGTGTAGTGCTTTCCGCCTTCAAAGTACTTTATAAACATTAACTAGTTTCTGTAAATTACAGGTCAGATTTTTAAAATTGTTCAGCATCCAGCTGCTCTCGCTGCTCTCCAGGGGAATTGTTAGGTGCTGAGGCTCTTGAAAAAATGGCCACTTAATTAGATGCCTAAATAGAAGCTGTTAGGTGCAAGGTTTTTTTGAAAATTAAGTCCTATAATCTTAACTAATCTTAACTATCCTTGGGAGGGGGAGAGATAGCTCAGTGGTTTGTGCATTGGCCTGCTAAACCGAGGGTTGTGAGTTCAATCCTTGAGGGGGCCATTTAGGGATCTGGGGTAAAAATTGGGGATTGGTCTTGCTTCAAGCAGGGGGTTGGACTAGATGACCTCCTGAGGTCCCTTCCAACCCTATCCTTCTATGATCCTAACTTAAGCACTTCTGTTTTTTGAGTGGTAAAAAATAATCTTTTGGTCATAACTAAAATATAGGGAGGTTTTGCTTAGTATTGTGCATACCTAAATTCTGCCAGCAGAGTTTATAAATTTAATGAAGCTGCAAATGTGGTTCTTAGGAGTCACACATTTGTATTGTTTGTGAGCACAATCATACTGGAAACCTTGCAGGAGCTCTAAGTTTTCTAATGAACTCTGCCAGTTACAATAATTGAAATATGCCCCCTCCTACACACACACATGCATATTTCAGGCTTTGCTAAAATTAATAGGGTCACATCCTCAGCCTGGTGTAAATTGGCATATCTCCATTGAAATCAATGGAGCTATGCCAGTTTACACCTAATGAGAAATGTAGGACTGGAAGGGACTTTGAGAGGTCATTGCGTCTAGCCCCCTGTGTTGAGACAGGGCCAAGTAAACTTAGACCACGTCTGGCAGGAGTTTGTCCAATCTGTTCTTCAAACTTCCCATGATGGGGATTCCACAACCTCCTTTGGCAGAGTTTAACTACCCTTATAGTTAGAAAGTTTTTCCTAATATCTAACCTAAATCTCCCTTCCTGTAGATCAAGCTTTTTACTTCTTGTTCTACCTTCAGTGGATGTGGAGAACAATTGATCACTATCTTCTTTATAACAGCCCTTAACATATTTGAAGTCTGTTGTAAGGTGATTGGTCCCCCCTTAGTCATCTTTTCACAAAACTAAACATGCTCAGTTGTTGTTTTTACTTTTCCTCATAGGTCAGATTTTCTAAACCTTGTTGTTCTCCTCTGGGCTCTCTAGTTTGTCCACATGTTTTCTGAAGTATGGTGCCCAGAATTGGAGACAGCTGAGGCCTCACCAGTGCTGAGTAGAGTAAGGCAATTACCTCCCAGCTCTGATGTTTGACATTTGTGTTAATACACCCCAGAGCCTTTTTCTCAACTACCTCACATGGTTGACTCGTATTCTGTTTGTGATCCACTATAACCCCCAAATCCTTTTCAGCAGAACTACCATTTAGCTGGTTATTCCCCATTTCGTTGTTATGCATTTGATTTTTCCTTCCTAAGTGTAGTACTTTGCACATATTGGATTTCATCTTGTTGATTTCAGACACATTTTCTAATTTGTCAGGATTGTTTTGAATTTTAAATCTGTTCTCCAAAGTGCTTGCAGTCTCACCCAGATGGGTGTCATCCACAGATTTTATAAGTGTACTCTCCACTCCATTATCCAAGCCATTAACGTAGTGGTTCCCAACTCTGGTCCACCGCTTGTTCAGGGAAAGTGCCTGGCGGGCCGGGCCAGTTTGTTTACCTGCCGCGTCCGCAGGTTTGGCCGATCGCGGCTCCCACTGGCCGCGGTTCGCCGCTTCAGGCCAATGGGGGCTGCAGGAAAAGGCGGCCAGCACATCCCTCGGCCCACGCTGCTTCCCGCAGCCCCCATTGACCTGGAGCGGCGAACCGCGGCCAGTGGGAGCCACGACCGGCCGAACCTGCGGACGCGGCAGGTAAACAAACCGGCCCGGCCTCCCAGGGGCTTTCCCTGAACAAGCGGTGCACCAGAGTTGAGAACCACTGCATTAATGAAAACACTGAATAGTACCAGACCCACTACTGACTCCTGCAGGACCCCATGAGATATGCTGTCCCAGTTTGACAGTGAACCATTGATTTATTTCTTGAGTACAATCTTTCAAGCACATGTGTACCCACTGTATAGTAATTTCTAGACCGCGCTTCTTTAGTTTGTTTATGAGACTGTCATGTGGGACTGTGTCAAAAGCCATACAAAAATCATGGTGTGGCACAGGAGCTCCAGGGCATGGTGCTTATCAGATGCTAAACTCTGTCAGAACTTGGTTTTAAGACTCCACGTGATACATTGTAAGAACCACAGAAGAAACCTCTGCATGACTTACATTGCCCAGCAACACTAGAAGCTCTGAAAGTGGGAAGACAATCCTGATAGGATCACAGCCCATCATGCTGAACAGTACTGTCTCACGGTTTACTTGTACTCCCGTCTGCATCCATCTATTGTCTCTTGTTTTATACTTAGATTGTAAGCTCTTTGGGACAGGGATTGTTTTTATTCTGTGTTTTTACAGCACCTAGCACGGTGGGGTCCTGGTCCATAACTGGGGCTCCTAGGCACTAAGAAATACAAATAAATAATATTAATGACGCCTTCAGCCCAGGATGCCTTGTGTGGAAGGCCTTAAATTGTAACCTTAAATTATTTAGTCATGGTGATTCCTTTTGACACTGTTACGAATCTTTTTATAACTTGGTAATTTTACTTACATGTATATATGAATGGGCAGGATTGACCAGAAGCCCAGCTGATTGTGCTGGGCTCCTGTGTGCTCCCCTTCTGAAGCAGCCTAATTTTGTGTGTTCAGTAGGGAGGCTTGTCATGGTCTCATGACTCTCTGCTTCCTGAAGCATGACTCCCTCTTTTAAAATTCCACTGAGGTCAAGAGTGCCATAGCCATGGGGCAAGATACAATTGCATGCCCCCACTCAGGTGAATATGCTGCTGCTCAGCCCCTGTGCAGGGGAAAGTTGAAGAGTTTGCCACTGCTTACCTTCCTCATGTGAGAGAATAAGACTCTATCTCTACATGCCTTCTACCGGTGGGTCGGGAAAGTAACTTTTGTTGGAGGGAAACACAGGAGTATTAGCTCACTTCTATCTTTGGCCCAATGCCCTGTAAGAACAGTAGTGTGAGAAGACCTGGCTACAAGACTGACCACTCCAGGTCTCAGTTTGGTCATGCCAGTAGTTTGAGGAAATGAGTAAAAGACTACTCTGTCCACATTACATATTGGACTGTGTTTTAACCATGGTAGGAGGTGCCCTTATGTTGTAACCTGGTTCCCTGACATGGTGGTTCTTTGACTGAAGATGTAGGCTTTGATGTGGACATGAGACAGCTGCTTTTTAGGAAGAGAAGGCTCAGTGCCTCGGACTCATGAGAATGGAGGTAAGATCATCTGCTTTCCAGTCCCACTCTACAAGTGGTATAAGGTGTAGGGTGTTTCCTGGAGTCACCTGCAGATGCTGAAATGCTGCGCAAACACTCCTTCCTACCTTTCTGCAGACTCCCTCTCATTTGGGAGGGATGGTGAAGGGGAAGGCACTGAAAGCTTAATGGTACTGCTGGCAGAGCTACTGAAGCCTAGGGCAGGTGTCTGATGGAGGTTGTGGAGGGAGGAAGATTTTGCTGCTGCTCAAGCAGAGGGTGTAAGGAAGGAAAAGATCCTGATACCAACAGTAGAAAAGAATGAAGGGCTTTGGCTGCTGTGAGATGGGGGAATCAAAAATGCTGTTTCCCACAGTGGGCGAAAAGTTGGGGGAGCATTTAGCCAGCCAGTAGGGAGTGTTATCAATCTTTATGAAGGGTATTAGGCAAGGCAAAGGGCTAGGATCTAGGTTTTTTTAAAGAATGAAAGCTTACCTCTTCATTTGACCTTTGTGTGGAATGCGTAAAATTGAGGGTATTACTATAGTTAAATAAAAATAATTCCAAATTCCAAGACTAACAGACTTGACAAATAGTCAAAGGAACCAATCTTGAATTAGAAAAACAATAAACCAAATTTTAAATTTCTGAGGCAAGCCCTTTTTATTAATTTAAGATATGCAGTGGCAAAACCTGGTAGCCTTTTCAAAACTGAAAAACCTCCCATTTTTCAAATACTTATCCAGCATTCTTGTCAATTACACCCACACATCCCTTTTAAAAAAAAAAAAAAAGTCCTCCTCCGTGGCAGAGATCTATGAATGACACATTTTAGGAGGATTGGTTTAGCACTGGTGAAATCCGAAGAGGGTTGATTTAAACTAGTAGGGTTTAGTGCAATTGAAGCGATAGAAGCAAAATCAACTTTGTGTATATAAATACAAACTTAGATTCTGCATAAACGTATGCTTAACTGTACACATGGGTAGTCTCATCAAGGTGCTGACTAGGGCCCCAGTCCTGCACACACAGATCTACCTAATTGTACACGTGGGACTACATTCATGTGTAAAATAAAGCATGTGCATAAGTGTTGGCAGGGTCAGCACCTATATAGTCAGCAACTGTATAGACTGATTACCCCTTTCCACAGATCGTTAGTGATGGTTTTTAAAATACAGCACTCAACATTTGTAATCCTAGAGACATTTTTTTTGGTAATGCAGAATAGAAAGTTATCTTTAGAGAGAACTGAACACCAAATGGATGTACTGCTTACTAAAATATCGCCTGTATCATTCGGAAAGAATAGCCTGTAATATGTTTTTGACTGACACTGTGGGGTGTGAAATCTAAATTCCTGCATAGAAAGATGTACACTGGTTGTGCAAGGGAGTTCCATGTGATCATTTTATTTATGGCATGTTTCTCAGATGTCTTTCCATGAATAGAGCAGCTGTTACGAACTTTAACCAGCATGGAGCTGTGAGTGTGTTTAGCCTACTCCCTTTTACTATATTCAGATATTGCTGTAGGCCATGATGAACAATATCAGAATTAGTTTGTGACACTAGTTTTATGAAATCAAGCAGTAGCTTAGCCTTAGTAAATACATTTTATGGACATCAGATAGAAAACTTAAGCATAAAAAGGGCATATTTTTTGTAGCTCACCTTCAATGGAAAATTTAGATTAGGAACACAAGTTGGGAGCTCATATAAGCCTCCCACATCCATTTCTTTAGTGTTTAAGATGAAGAAAGGATGGAGCTGGAAGAAGAGGAGGGCTTAGATTGTTTTTGGGGGTGGGAAGAGAAGGGGGTTCTTGACTGTCTTTAGCTATGCTCTTCACCCACGTCTCCCGTGTTAAACAGCAGTGGAGCCACTAAATAAACTTGCAGGGATTTTCCTTCTTTTGGTAATGAGCTGTGCATTGTTAGAAGTTGATGCATGGGCAAGACTTTGAAAAATTTATGTCCATAACTGTTCTAATTGATACATTTACATGACCTATATGTGGAAGATGGATTTTTTATTCTGATTTAGGTAAATATAGAGTGTAAGAAATACAACTTTTTGTCTAACACACCTTATTGAAAATTGTAGCAGCTAAAGCTACCTCTCCTATGTGTTGCAACAGATTTCCTTATCCTGACTCTGTTTCTGCAAATACCAAAGCTTTAGCATTCTAAGTCCATTAATGACCTAAAACTGATGAACCAGTGTTGCTCTTACTGCTCCTAAGAGTATCTCTGCCACAGCTGACAGCAGCAGAGCTCTCCATCACTCCTGTTGTTCTGCTTTGACAATAGCAATGTCCTGAGGGCCCAACACTAAACTTCTCTGCTTGAATTTCAGCTATTGTGGATGAAGTTATGGGATCTGGGAGCAGCACTATGCTACAACCTGTGAATTGGACCTTTGTTCCTCTTGGTTTGGGAAGGGCAGTGGGGAAGGGCCAGGACCATTATTGATTATTTCTTGCAACCTGTTGGTCTTCCTGGCAGGAGGGAAAGGAGGACAAGGGGCAAGTGTTTTTAAGGAAGGTATTTTAAGGTAATTTCTCTAGAAACCAACTCTTGATACTGATACACAGAGTGGGGGAAGCTGGAAGGTGAACTTATGAGTGGATCCAGAGGGAGAAGCAATTGGTTGAATACATGCCTCATAAATTTGGGCATCAGGTTCTTCTGGATTGAGAGTGAGAGGAATTATATTTCACTCTACCCCAGTCTATGTTACTAGTCCTTGATAGAGCTTAAGGGATTTAGGATGATCTGTTACTCGGTTAAAGATGTTGGAAAAGAAGGGAAATGTGCCTAAATCCAGTGTCCTCTGTTAAAGTTTGAGTGGGCTGTTTATGTATAAACCAGTGTCTTATGCTCACCTGGAAGATGGTGTTCAGGCAGGGTCACCCCATCCAAAAATATATACAGCAGAAATTTGGGGCTTCAGTGGTGGATGATGGAAAATTATTAGAGGCATGGAGAGACTTTGAATGAAGAATGGGAATAGAGAAGGTAAATAGCATCACCTGTTGTCCCACTACAAGAACAAGAGGACATTCAATTAAATTGAAAAGCAGTACATTAAAAACCTTGATATACAGTGCATACTCATGCCACATGATGTTATTGAAACCAAAAGCTTAGTGAGTTTCCAAGGAGGATTAGACATTTATATAGATAATGAGAACACTCAGAGTTATATTAAATAGGATTAAAAATAAATTAGGGATATAAACCTTCATACTAACTGATGAGGTTGGGAAGGAATTTCTCCTGTGGGAAAATTACATCATTGTTCACTATAGAATTTCTTGCATCTTCCTCTGAAGCATCTGGTACTGGTCACAGTCAGAGCCAGGATTATAGACTAGACAGACCACAGACTTGATCTGATATGGCAGTTCTTGTGATCAGCTATGATGGATAGAGTTCCCATGAGAAGGATTGAGAGGGGTCCTTTGAAGTTTTACAAGACAAGCTACTGCACACAGTGGGCTCAGTTTTCTATATATATTTTTTTTAATGAAAAATGACAGCTTTTGTTGAAGTGGTATTAAAAGAAAGGGTCCAGAGGACTATCTGCCTTCTTGGTAATACTAACCGCTTATATAATTATGGAGCCCAGGATTACTCTATGCACTACTGCAATACAAGCATGTAATATAACACATGTACAAAGAACTAGGATCTTGTATAAGCAGGCTGCTCTTTGCAGACTAGTTTTCTCAAGGCTATCGAGAAATACAAGAACACACTCTTGTTGTTTGAAGTACACCTTGACTTTAAAGGGTGTTCTGTCCAACATTAGGGATTTCAGAAAGGGCAGAAGAGAAAAGGGGTTACTCTTTTGATGGTCAGAGTAAGGCAGAGCACACTAATAGAGCTAATAGTTCCAGCAGTTTTTTACTGAGCTAGAGGATCCTCCTGGCAGTATTGGCACAACAATGAGGGTTGAAGTTGGTCTCAGCCCTCTAGTAAGTAAATTTTTTTCCCTTCCTTGAAAAAAATCATTAAAGGTCTTCAGTGGTCTGAGCTTCAAGGTAGCGGACAGAGTTTGATTCTTCTTATATATTTGCAAAAAGAAAAGGAGTACTTGTGGCACTTAGAGACTAACCAATTTATTTGAGCATAAGCTTTCGTGAGCTACAGCTCACTTCATCGGATGCATAAAGTGGAAAATACAGTGAGGAGATTTATATACACACAGACCATGAAAAAATGGGTGTTTATCATACACATTGTAAGGAGAGTGATCACTTAAGATGAGCTATTACCAGCAGGAGAGTGGGGTGGGGGGAGAGAAAACCTTTCGAAGTGATAATCAAGGTGGGCCATTTCCAGCACATTTCCAGGAGTTAACAAGAACGTCTGAGAAACAGTGGGGGGGAGGAGGAATAAACAAGAGGAAAAAGTTTTACTTTGTATAATGACTCAACCACTCCCAGTCTCTATTCAAGCCTAAGTTAATTGTATCCAATTTGCACATTAATTCCAATTCAGCAGTCTCTCGTTGAAGTCTGTTTTCGAAGCTTTTTTGTTGAAGAATAGTCACTTTTAGATCAGAAATCGAGTGACCAGAGAGATTGAAGTGTTCTCCGACAAGAATTATAACATTCATAATCCAGTCGGAGAACACTTCAATCTCTCTGGTCACTCGATTTCTGATCTAAAAGTGACTATTCTTCAACAAAAAAACTCTGAAAACAGACTCCAACGAGAGACTGCTGAATTGGAATTAATGTGCAAATTGGATACAATTAACTTAGACTTGAATAGAGACTGGGAGTGGTTGAGTCATTATACAAAGTAAAACTATTTCCCCTTGTTTATCATCTCCCCCCCCCCCCCCCCCCGTTTCTCAGACGTTCTTGTTAACTCCTGGAAATGTGCGGGAAATGGCCCACCTTGATTATCACTTTGAAAGGTTTTCTCTCCCCCCACCCCACTCTCCTGCTGGTAATAGCTCATCTTAAGTGATCACTCTCCTTACAATGTGTATGATAAACACCCATTTTTTCATGGTCTGTGTGTATATAAATCTCCTCGCTGTATTCTCCGCTTTATGCATCCGATGAAGTGAGCTGTAGCTCGCGAAAGCTTATGCTCAAATAAATTGGTTAGTCTCTAAGGTGCCACAAGTACTCCTTTTCTTTTTGCGAATACAGACTAACACGGCTGCTACTCTGAAACCTTATATATTTGGGCTCAGCTATTCCAAGATCCTTAGATACTTCCTATGGGTGTCTTTCCACATATAATGTTCAAAAAATGTACTTAGATATCCTGTACTCTCTATACATGCGTGTGTGTGTGTGTGCACACACAGAGACCTGTGTCCATTGAGATTCTTGGGTACAGACAGACATACCTGTGTCCACTGAGACAGGTGAAGATGGCAATTTAAAAAAACAATACTTTAATTAGATCAGTTTTGTAAGCAATTTATTCCTGGTGCAAAAAAAAGAATAGGACGTGTGTGTGACTAATGGCCGTTATAAAACTGAGAGATACCAGTTTCTCCCATTATGCAAATTATGTATCATGCTGGAAGATCCATGTTTTAAGGTACACCCTGATGCAGGAAGACTGGCTGGTGAGGTTAGACCTCAGGAAAGTGCACCTCTCAGTCCAGTGGTGAAAATTCCTGTTTGTCTGCCTCTGCTCTGTGGCATTCTGCTAAACTCCTGAACTCTGTGGTAGCCCTCTTCTCAGTCAGCATGTTACTTGAGATGGCATGCTGGTCGAGGCACAGAACTTGAGGATTGGTTGTATCACAAGTCTGTTTGAAGAAAACAACTCTGGATAGCCTGAGATTCTTGAGAAATCCACAGAAATGATGCATGCTCTGTGCTCAGCAAATATATTTCTACGTGGGTACTTATATGGCCCTCAACACTGTAATACCTGAGCACTTGGGATTTATTGTGATTTTCCTCTAGCAGATTCTCAAATGACTCCTGGAAAGGACACTGAGGACAGATCATATGGTTTTTTTCTGTATCCATTCAAGCATTAGTCCTGAGCCACATTCATCTACTGTAATCTACAAGGCTCAAAGCACAAGCCCTCTGGTGATAGCGAGTGAGAACCCATCTCTATGTTCATCCCTTCTTGCTAGAGGTGTAAGAGGAACTGGCACGATTGCTCTGTCATTTGGAGCAGGTTGAGGGATGTTAATTATGCAGTCTGTTATGGGGCAAAGTGTCCCTGTGTGGCTAGAATGCTATCATTAAATAGATTAAAGAGGGAAGGAGGGATTTGTATTTAATCTCAGGAGGTTAGACTCATGGGAGTTGGAATTTAAGGAATTTGGGATGGCAACTGATAAGGTGGAATGTGTTGTGGTTCTCCTGGGAAGGGATTTTGGTGTTGATGTGTGTTTAAAGATGACCTTGCCCCTGGTAGGGACAGATGGAATTGTTTTAGTGTCTGTTCTGTTCTCTGTGAAAGAATTAGAGAGCAGTTTTGGGTAACTGCTCCTCTGCCTTAAAGGGGTTTGTGTCTGGGGACGTTGCAGAGTTCTGTCCTGTCACCCACACAAATTCACTGTCTATGTGAGACAGTGAGGCACTTTGGGTTAGGGTGTCTGCAGTCTCTGGGTGACTCATTGCTATGCTTTCCTCTCATTGGACTTGGAAAGTGCTGCACTCTGGTTGGTCTCAGGACTTGGATGAGAGTAAACCAGCTGAGATAAAACTGAGGGTTATGTTGGTAGATCGGGGGAACTACTAGTAAAAAGATCAGAAGCCTGCAACACTTATTTTGGGATGTGGACTTCACCAGAGTAATACAATCCTTTGTAACCTCATGGTTAGATTACTCTAAGGTCAGTGGAACACATGCCTGGGTGGCAGTTACGTATTTGTTTTGCACCAGTGTCTTACAAGATACAAATATCAGAATGCTGTGCCCTGGAACTCTGGAACCCCTAGAAGACAGGCTTAGAAGGAGAAAATACAGTGGGCAAACCTAGAGGAAAGATTTGCATTTTGGGGGTGTGTAATATGTTTTCCACCGTGATTGTGGCATAGAACTCTAGATCTCCTGGGGGGTCCTGCAGATGGAATCTGGATAGAAAGAACTTAAATCTTGTTCAGCAGTGGATGGGTCGGCAATTTCTTTTAGCTGAACTGGCTGCTGGAGATTAGATCCAGAGGCTTTGGCAATAGATCCCATCCTCCAGGGCATGTAAGGATATCATAAGCTTTCCTCCCATTCACCATATTATCATGGACAGAGGCTCAAATGAAGAGATTATACTGTTGACCCCAGTGCTGGCAGTATTGGAACTCTCTGGTCTTGAAATAAAAGTCCTTTTTCCTAAAAGGACCTCAAATCAAAGTTAGGATTTTATTAAAGACACAGAGGAAAGTTGTTGTGCATCCTTCTTTTTTTCACCCCTGTGATGTTTCCTATTTTGCTTCTTGAGATACAGGTCTCATGATGAGGAGCTTCTTGGAAATGGAAGTCTGTTGGATGAGTCGGAATGAAGAAGAGTCACAAATTTAAGAAGTTGGCTCAAGTTTTCATTGCAGGCACTGGATGTTTCTGAGACCAAGCCCTGTGAGAAGAGCATGGGCAAAGAAGAGGGAAATGTAGATCCAGTCTTTATAGGAGGAAGCAGGGACGGCAGGATCTGAGAGAGGACGTGCCACATACAGCACATAACTTTTTTTTTTTTTTTGTTCTTCTCCTTCATCCATGAACTATAACACTTCTTGTTTCTCTGTTCTGGAAATGTGAAAAAATAGATCTCATCTGTGTCTTTAATACAACCCTGACTTTCCTTTGAATTCACTCTCAGAAAAGTATGAGTTCGTTGCACTTACATTTTTCTTGATGATTGGATAGCTGCTTCTTTGTATTTTGGAAACAGATTTTCTTTTTATAGGAACATATTGAATTCCCAGAGAAGTTTTCAGCGTGTACCAGTTACAGAACATGGCATAGCCGGGCTTTGCTTATATTTAACAAAGCAACTTGTAATACAAAATATTATAAATGTGCATTTAAATCTGAGGAAAAAACTCCAGTCCCCTCTCATTCTATTTGCCCCGGGATATATTTACTTTATAAAATGTTCCTGTCCTGTACTCTAGGTGCCTGTCAATATCAAATAAACTTTAAAAAAATTGAACTGGATATCAATCTTCCCAAAACGTTCAGCCCAAAAGAACAAGAAACCTTTACTTCCCAACTTCTCTTCTCCTCAAATCCCTGTTCCTCTTCAAGCTCCTGGGGAAACAGGATAAGCTTGGCCATGTGCTGCGTAGGCCAATGGACGTTGGCTTTGCATGACCAAAGGTTAAAGGCATGTTCCAGAGTTGAGTGTTCTTCACTGAGCAAAGCTTGTGATCAGCTTCTTCCCATCTAAATCATGGGACTGTTTGCTGAGGCACTTGGACTGATTCCAATAGCCACAGTATGAGGCAGGGTGAGAGGTGATCTAAAGTAGCCAGGGCCCAAATCATATAGGGATTTAGAAGTTGAAACCATCACCTTGAATTGCACCTCAAAATGAATTGGGAAGCCCTAGGAGATCATGGTGCACGGGTATGATGTGAAGTACTGCTAAGTACTTTGGCCAAGCTGTTCAAAAATTACCTAAAGTTTGGGTCTTGAATAAATAGTGATTTTCAAAAGTCAGAATGGCCAGCAACTCCCACTGATGTTAGTGGGGAGCTGTTGGGTGTTCAGGACTTCTGAAAGTCAGGTTACTTATTCAGAAGCGTAACTTTAGGTTCTTATTTTTTAACATCTTGGCCCCTGTATGAAGCATCTCCAAATAACAGCTAGCCATGTTCTGCACTACCCGAGTGATTTTCAAGCTACACATGATATTGCCTAATGTGTTATGATCATGTAATTATACCTCATTGTTTATAATCAGTATGTGCAAGGGGGCCTTTAAAGTTTGCCTGACATGTACATTTAAAATCTTAAAGTTTAATATAGTTTTCTGTATTTAATAGTGTTTCTGATGAAGGTGGATAAGAAATCTGCTGGTCTTTCTAATCAGAAGAAAACAATGTATCTGTAATGGTGTTCTACCCTTAATAAAATGTTAGTTATTTTTTGCATCATGACTAAATGCTTGGCTTTGGGGGTTGGTATTTTTGTATATAAAAATTTTATAAGATTAGTTGTTGATAGGTATAGTTCTTTAATGAATAATTTGTATAATTTTGCTTTCAAGTAAATAAATGTAATTAGACGAATTTATTGGTGTGTTGGAAATAGTTTTACAGTTTATAAGGGAACAGACGTTTTAGACACCGTAACGGACAGTATCTCCTGACTCACCTTCCTAGCCAACAACTGTATTCTAAACCAGTATTATTTTGCTAGGTAAAGAAACAATGAAAATTCCCATATCACTGAACTACTAAACTATAATTGGATTCAAAGTGTCTGCTTTTAGAGATTTTATCAGTGATATCCATTTTAAAAAATGCACTGTATTACTGTATATGGCATACTGATCTATTAGTAGCTCCCAACTAATGTGAGACATTCCAGTACTACAGTGATGGGCCCATATAAACACTTGGATAGACTGTCCATTCTGAGAAGTTACTCTTGATGCTATACTAAAACCTTTTCAGGATTGTTTAGCTGCTGATGCACAAACCAGTACGTTTAAAAAAAAATCAGCTACCATCCATTAGATTGGAACATGAAAACCTGAACATTTATCAGTGTCTATATAAGGCTCTACCCATTGCTGGTGTTTCTCCCAGCTTCCCTTGTTTCACGATACTTACCTTGTTCAGCTAGGCATTCCTTCCGGGTACTCTTGTTACTGGTGTTCTTTTAAGATCTCTATTAAAGCTTTACTGGTTATAGAAAGCTGTAAAAGTGAGGTACTTTGTGTGATTTTCTTCTCTCCTATCTTGAGATGCTGCTGCAGGTATCGGAAGAGAAAATCCCTATGAATAAAAGGGAAAATATACCTCTAGAAACCCAAACATCAGTAGACTCACAGGATTAGCAGATGGTGTAGTCAGCAGCTTCTTTCTTCTTGTAAATTTTTCTTATTAGTCTGTGAAGAAGAGTGTGGCTTGAATTTGATAAAGTTCTCCTCCATACAGCCCAATGCCCCCAGAATTGAGCACGAATTGCAGCAGACAGTTTTCACAATTCTGGGTTATTTTGGATGGTGGAAATATATTTTTGTTGATTCTGAATAAACTACAAGGTAACTTAGATGCCATGGTTGAATCTTGTCTAGAACAAGGAGCTGTTAGAGGAATTTATGATAGATGGATTTGATGAAGACTCTACCAAAACCTTTTATATTTCAATGGGCTAGATATTTAGTTTTGATGGGAACTAGTTTGTTTTTCCATACTCAAATCTGTTCCTCATAATTTTTTGTTTTCATTCATTGTATTCTTCAGTGGTATGCTGTATTACATACTCCTATTTTAACCGTGATGGAAAACCTTTCTGGGATTATGAGTTGTCCTATGACTGAGGTCCATGATGTTGATTAAACAGAACAAAAACTTTAAAGATGTTTCGTTTTATTATGTTTACTTTTCTTTGATCTAAAAGTTTAGATATTTTTGTCTACGCACTTTAAAATGAAGGGTAAAATAACCTCTGTGACAGGACCAGCATGTGGAAAGTCACACAGAAAACAACTGCAGACAACTGTGCGCTTGGGTCTGAGTTACTCCATGGGGTTGGAAGTTCTGATTTTTTGATTAGCAGTAAATATATCTTTTAAACCAGACATAAGAAATTATTTTAATCTGGGTACATTCATTCATTTTTACTGTGTGGGAGTTTGTGGGAATTAGGGTTGGGTTTGGGGTTTCATTCTTGGAAATTCTCACTTCACAGCTGGAACAGAAGAGGTAGATGAGACTTCAAGATGGATATATATATACAGGAGCTTTACCAAGCCAGAGGTCAAAAGGTCAGCAGTGATAAACATAAGGAATATATTTTAAATCCGCCTCTGTCTTTACATGCTAAAGACTGTTCCAAAAAGTGGATATTTTGCATTCCCTCCCCTATCAAACCTGGGGCCCAATCCTACAAACATTGATAGTGATAGTGTATTCAACCATGAGTAGTCCCTTCATTAGGGCTACTTGAGAGTATCTTTAATCAGATGTGTAAGAATCTACAGGATTGAACCCTGGTTTTTATTATTAAAACAATGTCACTTAATAGGTATGGAAAGGCCAATAGGAAAGTGCCAGGTGCTTCAGGCTTTCTCACGCCTGAAACTTTTGAGCATAGTCATCAGCTATTCCAGAGTCAAAAGGAAAGACTCTACAACCAAACACAGAGATGTGACTTCTTAAGTAAATTATCAAGTATAATGCAAGCTTAATAGCATTTTGGATCTTGAACATAATTAAGGCAATGTTGTCTGTGAGGGATTGTTGACTGGAAGAGAGGACTGAATTTTATCTTTGACTTTAGGAGGCTATGTGTTGTTTTGTAACTCGAGTTTTGCCCTACTAATTCTTTGTGGAAGACAATGTAGACTTGCTAGAATGTATGAGACTCCTTGTAAAGACTGAGTCACCTTTCAGATTCGCTAAGTTACACATGGATGACTATGACCACCAACTTAATCTGGGAACAGACAACCAGTTTAGACATCTCTAAACACTCTTTACTAGGAAAGATACTTTATTCAAACATTTTAAGGGTGAGATTTTCAAAACTGGCTGCATAGTTAGCCTCCTAAATCCATATGTAGGCCCCGAAATCAATGGCCTGATTTTCCCAAGTGTTCAGCATTTAGCAAATCCCTTTGCTTTCAGCACTTTTTAGAATCCGGCCACTTTTTAGACACCTAAATATGGACTAGGACTAGGAGCATAACAATGCCTCAAGTTCTACATGTTTTGGTCAAAATGTTCAATTTAGAACATAATTTATTGGTAAACCTGAAAACTGTCAGTTTAAGTTTACTGAAATCTGAAACATGATGATTGAAATTTTACAGTAAATATTTTTTCATATAAATCAGTTTTTCAATTGTATGCTAAATTTAAAATAGTAATGCAAATATCTTTTATAAAGCTAACCAGGTGCTTTTTTGGGGGGCGGGGATTAAATCTTTGCTAATGTATATTAATAAGAATGTTTTTCATTTGTAGGAAAATGGATCAAGGAATTTTGATTGGGTATTTTAATGTGAAGTTTTATAACAAAGTTTTGTGTGCTTGGGCCTCAGTCCTGTAAAAATTCACGCATATGCTTAACTTTATGCACTCTGAGTTGTCCCATACAAGCCAATGGAACTACTACTCGCATGAGTAAAGTTACACACAAGCAAACATCTCTTTTGTACTGTTAATGCAGTTTTCATAATGTGAACTAAATAGATGCTTGGTCCTGCTTTTGAATAGCAGACTTGTAATTTTTCAAAACTACTTGATCGTGCTAAAAATCCAAGCAGTGACTTGTGAAAATGAGATTTTCCCCCTCTCTGAACCGGTGTTTTGAAAGGGGTGGAGGTGGAAGAGAACATTGTTTCTTTTAAGATGAGCTTTATGGGATTGGTTTGTATGGTTAATATAATCATGACGTTATGTTGTGTTTTATCAGTGCCCGCCCCCGGCAGAATAACTTGTTAAGAGGAGGCAGATTTTCACTTAGTGAATAAATCCCTGGACACACATTGTTGCTTGTCGGTGTTGTCTTGGCTGCTCTCCTGTGTTGGAGTTAATTTTATCCTGGAGCTGCTGTGTAAGTTGTAGAACTGTTTACCCAATGTAAGTTTGTGTGTTCAGTTGTGGCTATGGGATAAGATATCTATTTTAGATTTCAGAATGTATGTACAATCAGGAAGGAAGTCACTTGAAGAATTAATTTAGCTCCTCTTTCTCTTTGAAACAGCCTGTAAATATTAGGTGAATTTTCAAGATTTGTATGTCTTTACAAAATCTATTATTGGTATCCTTCAGTATTTATTGTTTGGCTTCTAGTCCAGGAACTAAAGTCTGTAGTGTCAAACGATAAAAAGGTTCGATTGATTAGAAAGTTTCTATTCATTTGCTGCAGGACAAAATCTCAGTTCTTCCAGCAATAGTTTTTTTATTTAAAACTGAATGAGCAACAAGGACTTGTAGCTGCTTGCATTTATTTTCCCAGCCTCTTTCTTTGATTTCTTTATATGGTGAATGGAACCTCTTTAAATAACTAGTTAAACATAACTGCTGTTTGTATTGTCAGCGACTCTTTTCTGCAAACGTTCTGAATTCATTTCACCAACAGAACAAAATGCCCATATTTAATATTTTGTATGGCTTGAACAGGAACAGTAAAGAGAAGCTTGATCTTAAAAATATGTGTAAAGGAATTTTTTAGCTGAGATGGGGGCTAGTATTTTTAACCTTTCAGTGGAAGAGAGGGGGACAGTAGGAACTAATAAATGAAAGTATCCTCTGGAAATTTTAGTAGCAGAAGCTGAAACCCTCCCCCACCCATGTTAAACTTGATCTGAGTCCTTGAAAAACTATGAATAGCAGTACTGCTGCCCTGTAGAGTAATTGCTTAAAGCCTTCTTAAACTTTAACCGGATGGCTGTAGCTGAAATAGGAATTGGCTGATATACTGACTGCTTCTATGTGTACTGAGATTTATTTATTTATTTATTTTTAAAGAACTCAGGGCACCTCTGGTGCCCTGGAACATAAAACTTGTATCATAGTTGGCCCTGTGACAAATGCTATGCCTGTAATTTAGAGCCATATAGGGATGTTCTTTGCCTAGAACCACTTGAATTACACCACCTTTCATGTCATGGCTGGTTATTAAATAGATAATGTGTGAGTGTTGTGGCCTGTGGAGGAGCAAGGGAAGATAAGAACTATTAATGTGAATTTTAATTTGTTTGTATCTTCAGTTACAAGATGTATTTGATGGTAATAGAATGGAGTGCAAGATCTGTGGGATGCTGTAAAGTCCATAGATCTGTCAGGAAGGAAAACTTGACACTCTTTTTGAATGAAAAACACGATTACATGAGAGTTTGAGGGGTGTGGAATAACCTACCACGTGCTCCAGTGTACTAAGTTTTTAGACAGACTTCTCAACTAATGGTAGTTAGAAGTGAACTTGCTTTTCATTACAGATCAAATGTGATTACTTAAAGAGAAATGTCTATTGTTTTGAACACTGCAGGGAGAAAATCCTGTTGTCTTGCATGTTTTATCATCTAAACTTTTCTAAAGGGTACTATTTGTTACATTTGCACCTAGAAAATGGTAAATTTACCCTTTAATGTTTGCTAATATTCAAGCAGCAAAAAGTGCTTTTAAAACTGAATCTCCCTGAAAAGAGGAATTGTAATTCACCTTTTCTCTTGCAGAACAGATTAAAACATGTTAGCCTAAATCAGGTGTTGAGGGGGGCATAATGCACAGCAAGCTTCATGTCAGTTTAATTTTTGCCACTGCCTGAATAGATTGTGTCGTAGTTTTCATCGACGGGAAGATGAAAAGACACATTGTGGGTTCTCACTCTCTGGTTGCTTGTTTCCTTCATGCAGCATATTTGTTTTGTGTCACTGGTTGGTAATGTGTTCTAGTTGACCCCTTGGACTCTGCACTTGGCTTTGTGAGTGTCACTTTCACCCTTCACCACTGTTGTCTGATGGTTCCTGGCCCTCAGATTTCTCTCTTTGGTAGCAATTCGTTTGTCTAGAAGAGTAAAAAACTGGCAAATTTATGCTCTAAATTTCTCACGAGATTTTCACTAAGGGTTTTTTATGTCTATAGTTGAAAATTTACCAAAATAGCTATTACAGCATAGTTATTTTGGTATAAGCCCCTGTGTAGACACACTTACTCCCAAACAGGTATTTTGGTAAATTTCCAAATGTAGGCAAGCACTAAGATGAAGTGTGGGTGTTACACCCCAAATTCATTCCAAAGGTCCCCTCTGAATTCCATATAAATCGGGTATGCACCTACCTGTTTTCTACCCCAACGCATATACCACCATAGAAAACAGAAGCTCCATTCTCTGGATATCCATCAAGCTTTTGCTTTCCAGCAGCAAAGGGCCAGAGCCTTCAGGAAATCTCTGAGACTCTTTATTACCACTGCTGAGCAGATGAAAGGTGAAGCAATCTCACAGAGACTTTCTAAATGGATCTCAGATTGAATTCTGCTTTGCTGTGAGCTGGTGGAGTGTAAGGCCACACTCAACCAGAGGCCTGGCTAACTTGGTGGCTTCTCTTTAGGGTGTCCTCCTCCTGAAGATCTGTAGCGTGGCAACATGGGGCTCTGTGCGTAACTTTACTAGACATGATGCCCTAATACAACTGTCTTCAGCAGACACATCCTTCAGTACAGTGGTCCTGTAGTCTGCAGTGCAGCATGGTTCCTCAACGAGACGCCCAAAGCGAATACCCATAGGGACCACAACTTGAAGAAGGAAGGAAGATGACTTACCTTACGATAATTAGAGTTCTTTAAGACGTTTGGTCCCTGCGAGTATTCCACTACCTAGCTTACTTCAGATTCTTTATTAGGTATTTGCAGTAGAGTAGGAAGTGGAGAGGCAATCGATCCACACCGCCCCTTATGCCCTTGCTTCGGAGCATGAGAAGACTCAGGGTGCAGGCATGGATCAACAGACGACGATAGTAAAAGTCTTCCAGTTTCAGGTGCATGAAACGCATGCACATTCTCAATGGAATGCCCATAGGGACCACACATCTCAGAAAGCTCCAGTTATTGGAAGGTAGGTAGGTAATTTTTCTTTTTGCCTGGCTCCCTGTCTTCATCTCCCCTTCACAATGATAATTCGAGAGGGGAAAAATCTGGGGGCTTACATAGACAATGATCAAGCTTTTAAAAAAATGTTTGTAAAAATACATATATTGGCTCCTGTTGAGACGATATCAAAGTTTAAGGGCTCAAGAGGACTGAGATGAGGTTTGCGTAATTGTGTATGTGTGAAGAAATAAGCCAGGCTTTTTCCCTCTCCTGAAATCCATTCTTTTCTGTACGTTTTTTGTTCGGAAAATCTGAAGAAGTAGCACAAGATAAAACTTTGCCAAAGGATGTCAGAACTCTCTCTGAAAGCTACACAAGAACCATTGAAAAATGTATATTTGAGTATAATAAATCCAGTAGTGCATCATACAGTTCAATGAACTAACCAGTTTTCTCTAGGAGGAAAAGAACCTTACATTTACTGTTTTAACTTTTTTTGTTTAAATATCTGTTCTGTGACCTGGACACACACAGATGCATGTAGGTACACTGAAATAAACATCGTGAAAAATCACAGTATGTTCCAGTGATTGGAAGGCTGTAAGGCTAAAAGGCTCCAGTATTCCCACTACCCAAAAGCAGCAATAGATAAACATTTGGAGACATCTGGGTGCCTTCTCATGTGATGTTTAATGAATAAATGTTTTCAAAATTAAGGGCCAGGTCCTCACCTGCAACTGGTGTAAATTCACATAGTTTCATTGAAGTCAATGGGGGAAGGCCAACTTACATCAGCTGAGGATCTGGTTCTTTTTAAGCCATTCACTTACTACAAGAAAAAGAAAGTCATCTTGTTTTTCAGGGAGGACCAGTCACACTGTTTGCTTAGAATTTAAAAACAAATAAACAAACTTTACAAATATATCCTCTCAAAGTGACCTAGTACATTTTTCAGTCACTGATAACGCTAAAAACCTGTATTGCTTTTGAGTTGACCTAGTTTTAATCTTGTCTGAATTGCTTTATGGTTAGCACTGTCACGTGCCAAAAATAGATCCCATTAGTGGATTTAAATAATTTCTTTACTTCTGAAAGGACATACTGTTACAAGCTTTGCAGACAGACTGCTTCACTTTTTCAATCTTTCTTCTGTTACAGGAGAGGACGCTGCAGTTGTACCAGTTGTGAAGCAAAATATGGAATGTGTTTCACTGCTGACTGAACACAGCCAAATGAACAGTATTGACAGTAGTTTGAAAATCAGCAGTTAGCAGTTTGTTCACTTCCCAGCACTTTCCAGAGAGAACTAATTGTTTTCAAGAAATCTGCTTTACAAATCTGTTACAATACCCTCCAACTTTGTCTATTTAAATATTTGCAAAGGGGAAGCATTTACCTACAAGCACACACTGGGAAAAATGGCAATGGAGGAGTACCTATGGATGGTCATTGTGGGTTTTATCGTCGCTTTTATTTTGGCATTTTCAGTTGGTGCAAATGACGTTGCCAATTCTTTTGGGACTGCTGTGGGCTCTGGTGTGGTCACTTTGCGCCAGGCCTGCATTTTGGCTTCAATTTTTGAAACCGCTGGCTCAGTATTACTGGGAGCAAAAGTAGGAGAAACAATTCGGAAAGGTATCGTTGATGTTAATCTGTACAACAGTACTGTGGATCTGCTGATGGCAGGAGAAGTTAGTGCAATGGTTGGTAAGTAAACGTCTTTCATTTTTGAGTAACGATAGGCATCTAGTTATAATCCTGTTCATCATGCATTTTTCTATGCCGTTTAGACACTCCAACTTTCAGTACGTACATGTCTGGTTTTTCTTTCTCTGTTAAAAGGAGACCTGGATTACTTTTATGAGTCTCTTGCTTTTTTTATTACTTAGATTCTAATCACTGTCTTTTCTTTAATGTTCATAACTTTTCATTTTTTAAAAAGAACGCTTGTTTTGTAAAATGATTTGAATAAATCATTGGGGGGAGGGATAGCTCAGTGGTTTGAGCATTGGCCTGCTAAACCCAGGGTTGTGAGTTCAATCCTTGAGGGGGCCATTTAGGGATCTGGGGAAAAAATTGGGGATTGGCCCTGCTTTGAGCAGGGGGTTGGACTAGATGACCTCCTGTGGTCCCTTCCAACCCAGATAGTCTATGATTCTTTGAAATGGTCTAAAGAGGCACTGAATAAGTGACTTTTAATTTGGAAAATGTATTAATAGGATAAGACACCATTTATGGCCATACAAAAAATCTTGAGGAAATGGCAGTTTATAGTGAATACCTATTCTGAGGATTTAGTCAAACTGTTAATTTTACTAGAAAATTAAAATATTCACTTAGACTCTTCACTGACCACATGACTGATTATAATTACTGTATACTTGTTCTAGGGCCATAACAACATTAAAAGGAATAATAGATTAGGGAGTGACCAACTTCATGTAATTTTAATCCTTCTGATTCATAGTCCCTCATAAAACTAAAAGATGTGTTTGTTTTTTCTGTCTACTGACATAGCTTTTGTTTGCTTTTAATCTAAGCCTTGGTTAGATCAAATACTGCGTTCAGAGGGAAATGAAATTAGTCCCAGACCATGTTCTTCGTTTCTATACAAGAAGTGCTGTGAACTTTGGAGACGTGATAGGAAGCGACAGCAATAAGCACAGATGCAACCACATTTTAAAAAGGTTAGGGAGAGCCAGAAGAGACAATTTTCAATGTATAAAAACAATTAAAATGGGGTCTGTGTGGTCACCCCAATCTTACCCTACATTCTCTCTACAACCACTCTACAGTCTTGCAATGTGTTCCTTAAAGCCCCAGCTGCTGAAGTCATCTGATTATGTGGGAATATCATCTTATTTTTAAATGAAAGTTTTCACCCCACCTAGCACACGCAGGAGTTCCTCCCCTCAGAATCTCCCGCACCTCTATCATCCTTCCCTTCTATACCCACCCATGCATTTCTGTCTAATTCCTCTAATCTCCCCACAGTTTGCACACGGTGCTTGTCAGCAAAGTATCTGCTGCACAAAGCCTAACACACACAGCTGTTGTTCTCTGTCTTTTCCTCCAGAAAACACTTTGTGGGGTGCTTCAGTCTGAGCATCGAGTGCTGGTTTCTCTAATACTGTTAGGAGGTTGTGTGCTCTGGGGTGGGGAGTCAGGATACCTCTTCAAAAGGGGAGATGGCATGGGCTCCCAGAAGATCTTTGCTTTCTTTCACTAGCCAAGAGGGATAGGAGTCAGTCACATGGGATCCCCCCCCCCCCCCCCCCCGCCCCTTACCATGACTACTACTTGTGGAGATAATGCCAAATTCTGGGAAGAAGAGTATAATATCATCTCTGGCCCAGTGCCTGACTTATTGTCTGGTAAATCCTCAGACACTAGGTCTCTCTAGATCTAGGATAGTGCCTTTTTCTAGGTTTGCTAGTACCACTACACTGTATACTTCGACTTGCCAACACGGGGGCCTTTTAGCACAGACGTAGCTGCATAAATTTAAACTGCCACTTGCTCCGGTGCAGCATACCCTGCATTGAAGTTTAAGTGACACATGTCTTCTGACAGTACATTCTTAATAAACATGATCTCCTTTAGCAGGAAGGCTCCATTTTCCTCATTTGTATCTATTTGATACCCCAGTCCTGAAAACCCCTAGTCCAGGCAAAGGTGGCCAGATTGGTAAGCATTGAATACTGCCTGCAAAGGCAACTGGCCAGAAGCTCAAAGAACACAGCTCATTTGCAAAGACATTTATATAAGCCAGTCTGAATTTTGTGACTTGTTGCATTCCTGTCCTCCAGTGATGGCTTTAAAAAATAAATTCCACATTTTAAATCTCTGAGTTAATGAAATAAAGTTCACTAACCGCAAATGCTCTTTTTATTTGCCTTGATTTCCTCTCCAAATTTCCTTCCTTTCTTATCCATACCAATTGCTTTTTTTCCTTTGAGTTTTTCTCTCTTCCTTTTAACCAGGTTGTTTTTCTCCTTTTCTTTTTCTCCCTTTTCTTTGGGCAAGCTTGGGAAACAAATTTTCTCTCTACATGGAATGGACTCTTACCCACCGTGGTCACACTGTTGTGCGCAGGGTCTGCTTTAGTAATTTGAGGAGGGTCAATGGAATGATTCTTCAGGGCACACCTAAACGTAACTTGATAGAGCAGCAGTGGGGCTCTGCTACTTAGCCTTGGGCTCTGCATCGTTCCCAGCATTTACAGTGTTTCATTGAATTGGTTTCCCAGTAAGCTGGAGCTTTGGGGGCCAGTAGGATTTGGGGGGCATTTTGGTGAATTTTACCACTTGTATAGCATCAACCAATTGTCACAACTATTACCCCAGTGTTATTGATAGGAAACTCAGGCAGACAGCTTAGGTGACCTGACTAAGGCAGCAGAGGAAGACAATGTCACAGCTGGGATTAGAAAGCCTGGAGTCCCTTGCTCTCAGTCCTGTGCTTGGTCCACTCTTCCCAGCTGCCTCTTGCACTGTGGGATGCCCTACTGCCACGTGCACAGCACAGGAGCGAGATAGGCACCTGGCTAAGAGGGGGAACTTGCAGCAGTCATGCTCATAGCATTTACCCACAGTTGCAGATTGGTCTGAGGTCCCCCCAGAATCAAAAGTCATGGACTTCACAAGTCTCAAATGCCAGCCCTAGGTGGTCATAGTGGGAGCAGTGCAAAGCCTGTGGTCTTTATACAATAATGACAAAGATGGAGAATGTTTGTAGTGGTGTTATAGCTGTGTTGATCCCAGGATCTAAAAGAGACAAGCTGAGTGAGGTAATATCTTTTACTGGACCAACTTCTGTTGGTGAGAGAGACCAACATTTGAGCTGCACAGGTCCAGACAATCAGGGGCCTCTATGACTTTGGGCTTTGCAGGCTCCAAAAGCTAATTCTGCGCTCACCCAAATTGTATTTCCCTCTGGTCCCCAATCTCCTGCCTTAAGTATCTCTAGGTCACCTTTCTTCCTTGGGTCTTACCATCTAATAGTGCCCCAATTATTTTCTCTCTAGCTCTCCTACCTTCTGCTGGCTGGGGATGATAAAATAAGGGATAGTGTCAGACCTTGTGTATTCACTAGCAATCTTGCCACAATTCCAGCACAGCTTTGGTTTTGTTGCACATGTTTTTGTGACCTATCAGGGAGGGAACCAAGTGAATTCTATTTATTAAAAAAAATTGCTACATAATTTTACAATTTTATATTTGGTTGACCCATCTGATCTTTTTACAGACTCTACCACGTCGTCTCATTCACAGCACATCCCACGTGCTGGCCTCAAAAGTTTATAAGTTCATCTATTCTAATTTTAGAGTAGGACAACAGAAACCTATAAATTACAGAGCAGGTGCTCCTTGTTTCAGCTAGGGTTTCCAATAGGAGTAGAAGTGCCAGTTGTTTTGGGACAGAGTCCCGGGAGAGATTAGTTTTACTAGTTGACTTCCATATTGAGCTATATGCAGTGCCAAGATTGAATAGCTCAATCTCTGTAAGAGGGAAATTTGATCATGAAATAGCTGATCTAAAATGATAAATCCTTGTTCAAACCTGTCTAAAGCATTTTCATAAGTGTACCTTGGGTTCTGCCATCATGTTTGTTGATCAGAGTTAAATGAGTCAGATTGGACAGACTCAGCCAGAGTTTCCCAATAAAGGTCATATTGAAGAGCTGGTGCTTACTCAGGTGATAGTTGTCCTAGCAATGGGCATTGGTATCATAAAATTCCAGTCCCCATCCTCAGAAGGGCTTGTATGGTTTAGGTCCCTCATTCGGAGTCATTCCCAGAAATCACATTACGATTATGGGGCTTCTCTTCTCCTGCTCCTGTCGCTTCCAGCCCCTCCCTTCCTCTTTTTGAACAACGCGCAGTCTGACTTCTCTCCCCTCCTACTCTGTTACTATTATCCGCTGACCGCGCAGCCCCTCCATCCACCTTCCTTTGTGACTGCTGTCTCTCTCTCTCTCCTCACAATCCTTCCACTTGTCTCCCCTTGCCTTCCACTTCCATGTTGATGGCCTTTGTCTGCCACTGGCTGCCCACCTTATTGCTCTTTCTGCCTTGTTTGATCTTGAAGCCTAGATCAACTCATCTACTTGCCAAAACAGTCTTCACAAAGCACTGCTCCCTCTGGTCTTCCGATTCTGGTCATCACCTTGTCTCCTCAGCATCACCGACCTGTCCCTTATCCGTTGCCGCTCCACCCAGCCCTTCTGTAGCTTTCAATCCACTAATGTTTTCTCTGCCACGTCACATCTTCCCTCTCTCTCCTCACTCTCGTTCATCAAGTCACTTGTCCTGGTGCTCCAGAACTTCCTCACAGTGCTCTGTTTCAGCACTTCAGGTGGCTCGTCTGGTGCATAATCTTTTCAGCACGTTACCCCGTGAACTCTGAAGGCCCGAGAGCCCTCTTGTGAGGCACCCTAGAGAGGCTCCTGTAAATACTCAGAGCAGGAAATTTGAATCAGCCAAGACCCCAGAGTGCCAGGACTGGGACGCATCAGTACACGCCCAGCTGCCCTTTGCCAAGCTCAGCAGGGCAGCTTCCCCTCCAGAGCATCTGGCACTGTCGCCCTGGAAGCAGAGGACTCCTTCAAGCACTGGCTTCTCTACACAGTTGCAGCCGTGTTGCTATGCAACAGTGGTGCTGAGCTCCAACAAGAGACTGAGGCAGGAGGCAGTGAGAGAGGGGCAGCAGCTTCCTGTCTGCTTCTGTCACAGCCCCCAACTCCCAGGTGGCTCCATGCCAAGGCCTCCAGAGTTTCCCTGCTACAAGGAGCAGAGGGGGGACAGGGATTCTGGGTAACAATACATGCTAAGAGACCTTCCCCAGTCATTGAGGGTCTCTGCAAAGCACTCCGTACTGGCTGCAGTGTGTTGGGAGAGGTAGGATCTCTCACGGCAGCAAGGGTGCTGTGGCTGGTGCTCCCGGGCACAGAAAGATTTGGTCCGGATGCAGAGTTCCGGCCTCTAGTGTGGCCCGTGTCAGAGCCCTATGAACTTCTGTCAATGCGCCAACCCTCACCCATCACAGAGACAATTCAGGCCACTTCAATCCTCTACCTGGGCCAGTCTGGACTCTGTCCTCACTTTGATCTGAAGGACCTTGCCTGTTAGCGGGAAGGCAAAGGACCTCTGCTTTCCACAGGTGACAGAGCATCCATCCTGGGACCAGAAGTTCCTTGATCTGCCAGAAAAAAATCAGGAAACTTCCTGTTTGTCCGTATGGCTTGCCTAAGAGGTTCCCCAGCTCCTGCAAGTGACAAGTAGCAAAGGGCACAGCAAGGCACCCTGGTCTCTATGCTGTTGAGCAGTAGGCCTGTTACTATCAGACACCTAAGATGAAACCCTTGACTACTTTGACTAGGGTGAGCTGCCCGGTCCAAGAGACAACCACCCACTTAGGAAAGATTTATTTCATCCTATAGCCACCAGAGAAAACACAAATTCAGTTCTGGGTATAAAATCTGGCTCAAGATGTTCAGGGCCTGAAAAGCCAAAGTTAGCAGGACTTGTGAGAAAGTGAGCCGAAGGGATTGCAGCCATAAAGAGACTGTTGAGTCCAGCATTTGGAGATATGCCCAGCTTGTGACCTCAATTGCCTGCATCAGGCCTAGCAACCTGATGCTTTAGCTTCAATAATTATGGCTTCAAGAGAAGCAACCTGCCTGACCCCATGTGTCAAACCTGTGAGATTGTAAAATAGACACATCTCACCATTTACCTCCAGGAAGAGCTGAACTTTATTTTCTGCACAGATTGTGGCTTGCTCTGATTTTGACTCAACAGAGACTCCTGGAGTGATGCAGCCTAGGCCACCATTGCCTTGTGAAAGAGACAGGATGCTGTGGCAGGACTGAAAGACTGCATTTTGATCCACCAGTGGCATCCTAGATGCATAAGGAATTCAGTCAGGGTGGAGATTTGGGGGGAGGCATCCTGCAAGGCCACTATGCAGTGGCCCCTGCCTAGTATTCTTTCTGCTCTAATCCCCGTCTTGAACTCTGGGGTGTCTCCTACTGTCACGGTATAACCTGCTGATGTGTCCTCTTGTCCCTATTCTTACTCCTTTTCTCATTCCCACCCTCTATCTTCTCTCTTGGCATGCTCTGGTTTTCAAAAACCTAAAAATCCTCTCCCTCAGCCCAATCTGTCTCTTTATCTTCCTTCCTTTTCTCTTGAATATGCATTCTCTTCCCACTGCCTTCTTTCTCTAATTCTCTGTTGCAGTGGTTCTCAACCTTTCCCATACCTGAACTGCCCTCAGACCCTCTGCCCATTTAGCAATATGCAAAGGGTATGGTGGCCACTCTCTCCAATGCCTTCTGACCCCCAGGTTGAGAACCAATGTCACCCTTTGCCAGTGGACAGAAGCATTCAGAAAAAAACAGTGCTGGTCAGTAAGGTATTCAGCGAGGGCAGAGCCACATTCAGCAAGAATAATCTTGTGTCTTCTCTGAGCAATATCCAGCAATTCTGAACTTTGCCACGTGAAAGCCAACGAATGTCCGTGTAGAAGAGGAGCAGCCATTGTTGAATGCCCTTTTCTTCACATAAAATAGCAAAGAGGGGTGTACTGGTGGGCTTAGCTTTGTTAAAGTTCACAACTTTTCCAACCTCAACTACCTTTTTTCAGTTCCACTGACATCGTCTCTGCCACCAAAGCTTCCTGGTGAATTGAACAATGTGTCCAAATGAATGGGATGTACTCATTGCCTTTGAACGGACCATGCCGAGTTCCCAGTCCGGAGAGCAATGACACTGGAATATTTGCCTGGATGTTAAGACCTTGAGCTTGACAAACTAGCATTAGTGTTCTCTTGATGCACTGCTCCAGTTATTTGCTCAAACTGTGTCTGTCCCTTAATTGTGAATCTAGTTCCTTCTCTGATTTTTCTTTTCCTTGCCTTACCACTCGTCACCCAGCAAGAGCACTGCTGTTCCTACCTAGGCTGGGATACTCAGCCACTTTGGAGCTTCTCTGTGTTGGTTCATGCCCCCCTGGTAGTCAGTGTTGTTGAAAGGGCATTGCACCCTCCAGTACTCACCTTTGCAAAGCACCCAAAATGCACCACAGTGTTCTGCTGCCAAGTAACTGGGCTTGCTCCAACAACATTTGAGACCAAGAACCTCCACAGCTTATTGGTCAAACCTTTCATGTCTCTTTTGGGGTATGCTGGGATATTCATGTCTCACAGGGGTATGGAACAGCTTCCGTATGAGGAGAGATTAATAACACTGGGACTTTTCAGCTTCGAAAAGAGACAATTAAGGGGGGGATATGATGGAGGTCTATAAAATCATGACTGGTGTGGAGAAAGTAAATAAGGAAGTGTTATTTACTCCTTCTCTTAACACAAGAACTAGGGGTCACCAAATGAAATTAATAGGCAGCAGGTTTAAAACAACCAAACGGAAGTATTTTTTCCACACAACGCACAGTCAACCTGTGGAATTCTTTGCCAGAGGATGTTGTGAAGGCCAAGACTATAAAAGGGTTAAAAAAAGAACTAGATACGTTCATGGAGGATAGGTCCAACAACGGCTATTAGCCAGGATGGGCAGGGATGGTGTCCCTAGCCTCTGTTTGCCAGAAGCTGGGAATGGGCAACCGGGGATGGATCACTTGACGATGACCTGTTCTGTTCATTCCCCCTGGAGCACCTGGCATTGGCCACTGTCAGAAGACAGGATACTGGGCTAGATGGACCTTTGGTCTGACCCAATTTGGCCGTTCTTATGTTTGCCTTGTATGCTTGAGGGTATCAGCAGTCGTTACCGAAAGTGAGGTTTTTTCCCCCAGCAACCACTCTTATGCTTGTTAGCTCTGACTCTATGCACAAACTGATCAAATGGGTCATAAAGGTTAAAAGATACCCAAAAGCAGCACAGCTGTAGTAAAACACTTCTGTGCCACCCCAATGTCCCGTTAGCCTGAACTAAACAACAGGACAGACTTGAACTAAAGATAAACCTGGTCCGTAAATATTGGAGTGGTCAGGAAGTGCTGTTTGTAAGACAGAATCTCAAGGAGATGTGAAGTTCAGAGGTAAGCTATGTCAATGTGTCCTTCTAGAGACTGATGGAACATAATAAAGAATGTTTTGTTCAAGTTTCTATTGTGGGTGCAGGGAGTAGGCAGCCCTGGGAGAGGAATGTGAGCATGTGGTTGAGAGAGCCATGCAGTACACTGTTGTTATTGTTGGTGCTATTATCATTGTTTATATCTGATATTTTCCCCCCACCTTCAACTTCTAGGTTCTGCTGTTTGGCAGCTGATTGCCTCTTTCTTGAAACTCCCAGTATCTGGGACCCACTGCATAGTAGGTGCTACCATTGGATTCTCACTTGTTGCGATCGGTACGCAGGGTGTTCAGTGGATGCAGCTTGTCAAGATTGGTAATTGACATTTCCTTTTATGCGTGAGGGTATGTGGAAAATCATGCACTGACTGCATACAGAAATACTCTTTCATGATTTTAATGTGCTGTATTTAACTTCTATCCCCCTCAAATCCTGTTGTTCAGAAGGCATGTGTGTGTCATGTTCACTAAGGACTAGAGAATGACTTGAGGCACAATCCAGAGCAAGGGGTGGTGTGTAAACTGCATCACCCCAGAAGTAGCTCTTGGAGACTTTGTTCCTCAGGGGCACTCCCTGGGCTGATGGTTCCTCCCCTGCTAACTCCCAAGGGGTAGTACTTTTGGTGGTGGCTGATACGAGCAGCAAATTTTGACATCTCCCTTCTCTTCTCTCGTCACACACACACAGGCTCAGCTGCACTGGCCAGCAAATGAGGGGTGGAGCCAAGGTGCCCCTCATCCCCCCGCTCCACACCCTTGCTCCAAGGAGGGAGTAAGCATTCATGCAGCACCCACCTACGCTTGAGCCCCTGGTCCCAAGATCTAGGGTAGCCCCTGTAGGAATTTAAGGGGGTTCTTACTACTCTGCATGGGCACTTAGTCCAAGTCACACTCTAGCCCTATGTTTGTTTTTAGGGAGACGGTACTAGCGAACCACAGGGGCATTTGACTAATTGAAACGACAGTTTTTAAAAAATTCGGTTCTTGTATTTTTGTTGAAGGTAAAATAGCCAAAAGGCAAGCGTGAAACATCAGTGTGCACAAAACTTTTACACTGAGAAGTCTGTTCTTAAAACCACGTCTCAAACCGTAAGCACTCTTGGGTGGGATTTTCAGAAGCATTCAGCACTGGCTTAACTCTGCTCCCAGGGAAAGCAGTGGGAGTTTTACCCCTGACTGCAGTGGGAGAAGAGCCAGGTCAGCTCTGAGCACTTTTGACAATTGTAAAAAAAATTATTTGCCTTGTCAAAACATAGACAGAACTCAGATCACACAGTATATTCTGTAACTTGTTGCAATAAATGTTGGCCCTGACCCTGACCCTGTGAGTTGCCCCTAACAGGCAGATCCCTGTGCCTGCACTGAGTCCCACTGAATTCAGTGGGGCTTCAAACAGAAACAGGGGTCTGCTCACCCAGAGCAGCTTTCAGGATTCAGGGCCATAAAGATTAACCAAAGATCAGGATTCTCATTCCGATAGCATTCAGCCATGGAAATTCTTGTGAGTGGTGCAGTTTCTGTAATTCCAGTGTTATTCTGGAAATCCCCTGCGTGAGATTTTCAGAAGTGCTTAGCATTAGTAAAACTCCCATCAACTTCAGTGGGAGCTGACGTAAGCCAGTGCTGAAAGCTTTTGGAAATCCTAGGAGAGCACCCAAGCTATATAATCACAATGCCAGCTGTGCGAGAAGAATCAACATAAACATTGTCCATTGGTTATTTTCCTGTTTGATAAATACAGAACTTCCTCAGTTACATGGGATGTTACCACTTATTGTTTGTTATATCTTTTTTTCCTCAGTTGCCTCTTGGTTTATTTCCCCACTGTTATCTGGTTTGATGTCTGGACTGCTGTTTCTGCTGATTAGATTCTTAATTTTAAAGAAGGTAAGGGGCTAGCAACTCTCCACTCCAGTGCATGGAGGTCATGACTGCTGTACTGCTGGCTGTGCACCATTTGGTTGTTGACATTTCCAAGGAGTCAAAAGGGTGCTATGTAAATCTAAAGCATTAATTTTAGTATACACTACTTCACTGGGACATGACGTATTGGGATGGCTGCTTTATCAGCATATCTCCTTGAAAATGGCTTTGCACAATGATGATACATTATAATGAATGCTGCTTAACCAGGACAGCACTAGAATAACCTTTATTTAATAGGAGTGAATTAGCTAGTGCCAAGTAACAAAACAGAGTTTAACAGGTGTGAAATTCTAAGCTCTGGTTTTCTGATACACCAGAAGTCAAAAAAAGATGTATGTTATCCTGGGTACTCAAGAAGCCTCAATCAGTGGCAGCTGGGTTTCAGTGGCTTCAGTTGAGGTGAGGGCAGCAGCATCCCAGAAGCAATAAACTAAATAGTTCCACATTATGGAATTTACAAGCTCTGTCTGCATTTGTTTGCAAACCAGCAGTGCTTGAAGTCAGTTGCTCCTTTATTATCATTTTCTGCCTCCCTCAGATCTTCTAATCTGCTGTGGCCCAAATGTGGGATGCAGTGTCACACAGACCCAAAACGAGGAGAACAAAAACCATTCAGGAAATTTAAATAGATGCAGTATTAATTCCTTTGGTAGAAGTAACTCTTCAGTAACCTCAGCTTCTTCATCCTTTATTTCTAATATAAATAAATGTCAACAATAAAAGTTGGGAGATGCCACATTTGTGTGGGATGTGGAGAACTTTGGGATTAAAATGCATGTCAGCCTGGATCCCACCGTTCGGTGACAGGTGCCTCATGTGTGAGACCAGAGTGTTTTTGTATAGCAGTGTCTGTCCGGGCTGTGCATGCCTCCTTGTGCTCCCATATGAGGGTAAAACGGATGGGATGGTCACGACCCTCCGCTCAGTTCCCTCGCATTTGGCAGTGAGATAGAACCTGGTGAGCGTCCAACCCGCTAATTCTAAGCTTTGGCTAAACCTTCTACAAGCAGTCAGAACTCTTTTGACACGGTCTCCCACAGTATTCTTGTCAGCAAGTTAAGGAAGTATGGGCTGGATGAATGCACTATAAGGTCGGTAGAAAGCTGGCTAGATTGTCGGGCTCAACGGGTAGTGATCAATGGCTCCATGTCTAGTTGGCAGCCGGTGTCAAGTGGAGTGCCCCAGGGGTCGGTCCTGGGGCCGGTTTTGTTCAATATCTTCATAAATGATCTGGAGGATGGTGTGGATTGCACTCTCAGCAAATTTGCGGATGATACTAAACTGGGAGGAGTGGTAGATACGCTGGAGGGGAGGGATAGGATACAGAAGGACCTAGACAAATTGGAGGATTGGGCCAAAAGAAATCTGATGAGGTTCAATAAGGATAAGTGCAGGGTCCTGCACTTAGGATGGAAGAATCCAATGCACCGCTACAGACTAGGGACCAAATGGCTAGGCAGCAGTTCTGCGGAAAAGGACCTAGGGGTGACAGTGGACGAGAAGCTGGATATGAGTCAGCAGTGTGCCCTTGTTGCCAAGAAGGCCAATGGCATTTTGGGATGTATAAGTAGGGGCATAGCGAGCAGATCGAGGGACGTGATCGTTCCCCTCTATTCGACACTGGTGAGGCCTCATCTGGAGTACTGTGTCCAGTTTTGGGCCCCACACTACAAGAAGGATGTGGATAAATTGGAGAGAGTCCAGCGAAGGGCAACAAAAATGATTAGGGGTCTAGAGCACATGACTTATGAGGAGAGGCTGAGGGAGCTGGGATTGTTTAGTCTGCAGAAGAGAAGAATGAGGGGGGATTTGATAGCTGCTTTCAACTACCTGAAAGGGGGTTCCAAAGAGGATGGCTCTAGACTGTTCTCAATGGTAGAAGATGACAGAACGAGGAGTAATGGTCTCAAGTTGCAATGGGGGAGGTTTAGATTGGATATTAGGAAAAACTTTTTCACTAAGGGGGTGGTGAAACACTGGAATGCGTTACCTAGGGAGGTGGTAGAATCTCCTTCCTTAGAGGTTTTTAAGGTCAGGCTTGACAAAGCCCTGGCTGGGATGATTTAACTGGGAATTGGTCCTGCTTCGAGCAGGGGGTTGGACTAGATGACCTTCTGGGGTCCCTTCCAACCCTGATATTCTATGATTCTATGATTCTTACACATACAACTGCAATGATCTAGATCAACTCATCTGGACTGAGTATTATTGGTTAGGCCCCCTTCCTTCACACCCCCACATTACATTTCCCCCCATCTTCCATACAAGGTTACTTAGCATGGTGGACTCAAAACCGGCGGGCTTCAAACCCTGTCCATCCTGCAATGGTCTAATTCCACAGAAAGATGTACACGGTGTTTCTTCCACCTAGGAGAGTCACATACACTGAGCAGACGTTTGTGCCTATCCTTCAGTGGTCACCGCCATGGAAAGACCTGCCAGCTTCACTTACAAAGCTCAGCTGCCACCAACCTTGTCTGGGTACTGACCAGTCCAATGCCAGTCCTAAGAGCCAGCCTATTCATGTGGTATGCTGCCACTGCCCTGTTCGGGTTACTGGAGTCCACCATCCATGTATTGAGAAGGTCAACTGGTGATCAAAGTAGCCTTGCAAACAGTTATGGATGTCTTCGACACAAATGGCTAGGTCTGTGGCCGCTGTAATAACAGTGCATGGAACACTATGGCTCCAGGTACTGGGAGGTATAGGCCACAATCGAGGACTCGCAGAACTGTTTAGCGAGCAGATAGTGCTCTACGCTCATTAAGACTTGTGATCCTGCACGAGACTCTAGCAGACAAGAAGCTGCATACTTTGGATGTGTTCAGAACTTTGCTCTATTTTCTTAATAGGCCCAACGCTTTCTGGTGCTCTCCCTGTTTGTGGCCATTTATGGCACCCATCAAAAGGCCAAACCATCTAGTGATAGACAACCTCCAAATGGATCACAATGTGTGTTTCTACCTTCTATCAGATGGCTGGCGAGTCTCTCCTTCTGAACATCAATGCACACTCTACCAGGCCACAGGCAGCCTCTTCTGCCTGCTACAGGAACATTCCAGTCTCTGAGATCTGCAAGGCTGCAGGCAAGCCACTGACTCCTTTTAAACATTATGCCTTTGACAGCCAGGTCAGGTGCCAGGCTCAGGAGAGCAGTACTGCTACCACTGTTTGACTGATGCAGCTGGAACGCCTCACTCCTACCATCCAGCGTAGATGCTGCTTGCCAGTCACCTGCAGTGGGATCTACAATGACACGTACTCGAAGAAGAGAAAATGGTTATTTGGCCTAGAGTAACTCTGGATCTTTGAGATGTTGTGGTCAGCGTGGAACCTGTGACTCATCCTCAGCTGCCAAAGGAACCATGAGGGAACAGAGAATCATAGAAAATCAGGGTTGGAAGGGACCTCAGGAGGTCATCTAGTCCAACCCCCTGCTCAAAGCAGGACCAACCCCCAACTATATCATCCCAGCCAGGGCTTTGTCAAGCCGGGCCTTAAAAACCTCTAAGGATGGAGATTCCACCATCTCTAGGGAAGCCATTCCAGTGCTTCACCACCCTCCTAGTGAAATAGTGTTTCCTGATATCCAACCTAGACCTCCCCCACTGCAACTTGAGACCATTGCTCCTTGTTCAGTCATCTGCCACCGCTGAGAACAGCCAAGCTCCATCTTCTTTGGAACCCCCTTTCAGGTAGTAGAAGGCTGCTATCAAATCCCTCCTCACTCTTCTCTTCTGCAGACTAAATAACCCCAGTTCCCTCAGCCTCTCCTGGTAAGTCATGTGCCCCAGCCCCCTTATCATTTTCGTTGCCCTCGGCTGGACTCTCTCCAATTTGTCCACATCCCTTCTGTAGTGGGGGCCCCAAAACTGGATGCAATACTCCAGTTATGGCCTCACCAGTGCCGAATAGAGGGGAATAATCACTTCCCTTGATCTGCTGGCAATGCTCCTACTAATGCAGCCCAATATTCCGTTAGCCTTCTTGGCAACAAGGGCACACTGTTGACTCATATCCAGCTTCTCATCCACTTCATATCCAGGTCCTTTTCTGCAGAACTGCCGCTTAGCCAGTTGGTCCCTAGTCTGTAGTGGTGCATGGGATTCTTGCATCCTAAGTGCAGGACTCTGCACTTGTCCTTGTTGAACCTCATCAGATTTCTTTTGGCCCAATCCTCTAATTTGTCTAGGTCACTCTGGCCCCTATCCCTACCCTGCAGCATATCTACCGCTCCCCCCAGCTTAGTGTCATCTGCGAACTTGCTGAGGGTGCAATCCATCCCATCATCCAGATCATTAATAAAGATGTTGAACAAAACCGGCGCCAGGACTGACCCATGGAGCACTCCGCTTGATACTGGCTGCCAACTAGACATCGAGCCATTGATCGCTACCCGTTGAGCCCGACGATCTAGCCAGCTTTCTATCCACATTATAGTCCTATTCATCCAATCCATACTTTTTTAACTTGCTGGCAAGAATACGGTGGGAGATCATATCAAAAGCTTTGCTAAAGGGAGAGGGAGAGTCTCGGCCGACCTACCCTTTATGCCCTGGCATGAGGAGGCACAGTGTACATGCACAGCCCCAACAGATCCTGCTATTCGAAAAAACTCTGGTCTTGTGCATATAAGATACATGCAAAACTACAGTGAGACCCCCATGACTACAACATCTCAAAGAACTGTAACAGTAGGGTTAATAGCCGCTCTTTACAGTGAACAGCATTACTTGTGAGGCACACAAGGATTTATTTGAATTTCCACTGTTACACTCATCTGCTACATTTATACATGTGACTGTCAATATGCTACTCCGATTTAATACAGTTACCTATTTAGCACATGCAGAAACCTTTGTCAGCAGATGATAACATTCAGTGTACACTTGGTTTTAAACAGAGAGGCTAGAAATATGTTTTTAGAAATCACTGAATAGGTCACTGCAGTAATACCAGTAATACCTAGAGCCCTACAAAGATCAGGTCCCCATTGAGCTAGGTTCTGTACAAACACACAGTGAGAGAGAGTCCTTGCCCCAAAGAGCTTAGAGTCTAAATAGACAAGACACATAAATGGATGGGAGGGTAAATAGAGACACAGAGAGATGAAGTGACCTGCCCAAGGCCATTTAACAGGTCAGTGGCAGAGCCAGGAACAGAACCTAGGTCTCCTGACTGCAGTCCACTGCAGTCCACAAGACAATACTGCCACCAATAAATTTAAATTACTTACCGTTGAACTGCTATGGTGGCTGCCTTCCCCAAGCTGCTATCCTATTTGTGACTGGAGGCACCACTGCTATGAAAGTAGGTTTTATGAATAATCATACAGACCCAGATCTTTTCCTCAGCATCTACCCAGGGTAACTGGGCTGGAGAGTAGGGAACACAGTGGTTGGAAGTAGGGGGCGAAAAGCCAGAAGATCCATCCACCTGATTGTGGGGGTGGGTGATTTTTTTTGCTCAACCGTTGCTAGTCCTGTTTCTTGTGTACATAACAAACCCATGTGACTTTTCCTCTTTACTCATTATTATGCAGGAAGACCCTGTACCCAATGGTCTTCGTGCACTTCCAGCGTTCTATGCTGCTACAGTAGCAATTAATGTGTTTTCCGTCATGTACGCAGGGGCACCAGGTGAGTGCAATCTCTTGCATGTGAAGTCCAGAAGGAAAGCTTTGTTCTGCCATGCATTAGTATTAATTCATTTTGTATTTGCTAACAGGTCCTGATGTGCACTGTTGAATAATAATAAAAACTTAATGCATGTTTAATTCTTATGTTAACAAATAATACAGGCAAAGGATTCGTAGATCTCGCTCCGTTAGTCTCCCAGAACCTTAATGGTTGTCTTGTTTTTTAAAATACAGATTTATGACAATCTGAAGATCAAGCAGTCTGTTCAGAGGGTTTTATCTTTTTACCCTTAGCTCCATTGCTGCCCTCTTCTCTCTCACTTGGAGGCACAGGACCAGCCCACTTGGATTCTTTCAGGATGTTTTGCCAACGAGGACACAGTGCTGCAGTCCCTCTCATGCTGCTTGGGTGTTGTGAGAGTGATCAGACTTTTTAAAACTGCAGTTAGCAGCCCAGATCCTCAGCTGGTGTAAATTGGCATACCCAATGGAGCTACATTGTTGAGGGTCTGACCCAGTGTATCTAAATTCATTTCCTTTATTTTCCCCTCAAGATAGGAAACTGTCCACAGCTGGTGTAGCATTAAGGCAGCTCCTTTGAGGGTGTGTCTATATTACAACGACATTACTAGCGGTCTAGCGGTGCTACGTCGCCGTAGCCATGTTGGCATGAACCAGTAGTGTAGAGGCAGCTTACTCCGACAGGAGTTTTTCCGTTAGTGTAGGAACAGTATCTCCCTGAACGATGGTGGCTACATATGATGGTAGCGTTCATCCCTCGACATAGCTGCATCTACATAGGGGGCTAGGGCAGAATAGTGAGAGGTGTGGTTTTTCACAGTCCTGACCAACTATAGCTATGTTGACTGAACTTTTAAGTGTAGACCAAGCCTCAGATAGTACATGGAAGGGACTGGGGTTCTGAGGGGGATATTGATGGATAGTACTGTAACTATTCCCTTCTCTTGATTGGATTGGTGCACATGCTGTTTAAGGATCACCAGAAATGTTCCTTTCTAGTTCGGTTCGCAGCGTGTCAGCCAGGCATTCTGCAGTGGCTTGATAAACAATGTAAACAAAAGAGTAATCTTAACATTCTTCCTTTCCTGTCACGCTTTCTGAAATATATAAATGAAGGGCGAGGTCTATTTTAGACACAGCAAAATAAGTAATCAGACTCCAAGGCCCCTGTTCTGTAAGCTCTTACACAGGTGCTTAAGTTAAGCATGTGAGTGTTCCCACAGTTTTCAAGATAAACACAAAGATAAGTGTTTGCAAGATCAAGGCCCAAGTTCTTTCTTTCTTTAGGGCCTGATCCTGCAACTCCTAAATACATAATCAAATTGAGCTTGCTCAAGATGCCCTATTGACTTCAGTGAGGCTACTCATGTGAGTACGAGTTACTCACATGATTGAGGATTGCAGGATTGAAACCTTAGTGAGCAAGGCACTCAGGTGGCCTATTAAGCAGATGTTGAGGTGAGCATCAGGGTTTATTGTCCAAAGCAAAGATTTACCATAGTGGACAATATGTCTTGATGTATGCTAAAATACTGATGTTCACACTCATTAGGGGACTGGTCCAGCACCAGTAATGTTGATTGGAATTTTGCACTGACTTCTATGGGAGTAGGAGCAGGGCTTATGTGTATTCTTGCAGAAATCCTAGGGACCATGTCTTAAAACCCGTGCATGCCATCTTAGGACTTCAAATATCCCATTGTGCAACCACACGAGTCAGGGTTACCTATGGATGCGTGGGTGAACCTGACCATCCCTCTCACATGGGTTACCAGGAGGCTGTGGACTGAGGACATTTTGCATGCAGTGCAGATGACCTGATGATGTTACTTCCTTTGGTGACAGTAACAAAAAGCTGCTGTTCTCTAGTGGACAGTCCCCAGAGGGGGAGACAACACCCACTTTGCCAGTGTTACTACCTTAACACCAACTTTCTTCTGCATCTCAGGGTATATACATGCCTAAATAATACCCAAGAAAATACTCATGAAAGTATGGCCCCCAAATCTCTAAGTGTTGAGGCTGACAACAACTGAGAATCTGTAACACTCAAGCCTGTACATTTTTAAGAGTCTTTTCTTTATTCTTTTAGTCAGTGTAAATAAAGGAGTTGCACTGAATATTCTCAAGTGAAATTCCTGTTCCGATGCATTTATTTTCAGTATAGTTTGTAAATCCACTTCAAACGTTAACTTTCTAACCATCGAGAAATAGTTCGTTCTTGACCTCAGTGTATGGCATTTGCTAAATAAGTGAAATTTCATTTTTGCCATAATTGAGGTCTTAATTGGCCAAACTGACCCTTTTCAAAAGGTTTAACCCTTCCCTTGTACAGGCTTGCTGCATCAGAACAGAACTCCAGCCCTGCTGAAAGAGCTTATTGGCTACCAAGATGTGGGGTTCAATTTTGTTACAGGTGCAGCAGAAGTAGGCAGTGTGTTATCTTTAGTTCTGAAGCTGTAATATTTTAAGGAACTGACATTTTTGCACATTAACCTTTAACTTTCTTCTTCTTTTCTCTTCACAGTGCTAGGACTGGTACTTCCTATATGGATAATAGTCCTAATATCATTTGGTATAGCTATAGTATTTGCTGTTCTAGTGTGGATTTTTGTGTGTCCATGGATGAAGAGAAAAATAGCAAGTAAGTATTTGGTAGATGAAATGCAAGTGGTGTAAAATCCCTTGTGAACTTGAATATATTCTATTTTAGGTTTTAAAATATAGGTGTTAAAGGAAAGAAAAAGGATTTGCACAGTGTATTTAAACCATTTATTTTATTTTACTGTAAAGTTAAACTAATCAAGGCTTTTTGTTTTACAATAGGTTTTTAACTTAAAACAAAACTACCTTGTGATGTCCGCTGAAATGGGGTTGCAGAGTTTAAAAAATAGAAAGTTTCAGATTGCATTAGTAAATTGGAGGACTTCAATAACATCACCTAGTGAACTTGTAGATAGGCACAAGGCATTTTCATGGTTCTCAGAGAGGCAAATTAAGATAAATATGCTAGTAATAAATTCCCATGAAAGAATGTATGTCTAGCAAAACTAATTAACAAAACAGAATTAACAAATTAACAAAACAGAAACCAAACCACTCAAGGTGCTGTATTCGAGTTTATATTTTTAATGATACTGGCATTTTGTTAGGAATACCAGCAGTAATATAGATAAGTTTGAATAACCCGAACCATCCAATTTAGAATTGTAACCCTGGCATTTCCTTAGGCCAGTTAAAGAAAGAAGCCGCCTTGTCAAGGATATCGGATGAAAGTCTTGATAAAATTCAAGAGGAGGAGACACCTGTTTTTAAAGAGCTTCCTGGAGTCAAAGCAACTGATGAGAGCACAATTCCCCTCACTGGCCCAATAACAGAAGCTGCTGGAGTGTCAGATAGCAGCATAGCAAATGGAAACCATCCCCGTGTCCCATATGGTAAGAAAACGTGAACTGTCTTATCTTTCCATTGTGTTGATGGGTTATCTTCGTCGTGGGCATGTGTTACATCCATCTATATTAAGTATAATTTTCCTTGTAACTTAAAATTTCTTACAAACTCTTCCTCTCACTATGTACACACTTGTATGTTTTCCGACAGCAGTTCATGTTAGCAATTTTTTTGCTTGCTCACAACTTAGTGAAAATATTCTCTTTTCTGAGGTAAGTTTTCCAAAGATGATTTAAAAAACAGAGGAAATGTTGTTCGGCAGTATTTGAGTTTTATATACAGCTGAAAAAGGATATTCTTCTATTCCTAATAATACTTACTTCCTATTCTTAAAACCGCATTTTAGAAAGCAGAGAGTACGAAAGCAGCTGAACTATAAAAGTTCAAATTTAGCATGGAAATTCAGAGTATACTGTTCTAGCTAGTTTCGGAAAATTTTGGGCTTGAGTTTACAAATTTATGACCATTTGGAGTATATCCACTAGAAGACTCACACTTACAAGTCCACACATACATAAAGTATCTATGCGTGTAATAAAGCTCTCGTTTGAAGCCCTGATTCTGCAAGCTGGTTTGTGTGGATGGATCCCTGTGCTCACACAGAGCCACATTGACTTTGATGGGGCTCTACATGGATGCAAGGGTTTGTCCATGCGGCATGGTGCAGCTGGTATGGTTATGGCCTAAGTGTGCAGTGCATATAAGTAAATGCAGTTTTTCACAATTAAGAGGCACATTTGGCTGAGTGGTGCCTATTAGCTAGTCAGCTGGGAGTTTTTCTTTTTCTCATTGACACCGAAGCAGTGTCTATACTGACCTGTATAATTACTATTAATAGTGGACCATTTGATCTTGTGAGAACAAACTAATTGGATATATTACCTCCATAAATGTATACTACCACTACAGACCTTTTTTAAAATAAAACAAAACAACAATATTTTAATGTTGAATAGTTAAAATCCCCAAAGTGAGGAAATGGAAAAGTTAAGGTGTCTTCAGTAATGTTAACTTAGCTACTCTGTGAATCCTGTAATCTACATTTAATGTAAACATGTGTAGACAAGCATACGATATAGCTAAAAATAGCTGTGTCACTATGTTTATTATGTTAATAGAAGTAAAAAATACAGGATATTCAATATGTTGATTAACATTTCTTTAGCAGCTTTAACTTATCCATTTCTGAACTTTTAACTGGGCAACATTAACAACTTTATTTGTAATACTTTTAGAGTGCCCACAATAATATCCTTTTATTGATAAGCTTTGGGGTTCTGTTTATGGAGTCTGTACAATCAATGCTCCCAAAATCCAATGATTGACTACCAGTAAAGTTGCATGGCACTTATTATTTATTTAGTGTAAAATTTTCAAACACACCTAGATCTCCATTTTCAAAAGTGACTTAGGCTAGGTGCTTTTGAACATTTTCCCCTTACTCTGAAGAAACCCATAGTCAGAGGACTGTTCCTGTCCTGGAATGCTTACAATCTAAATGGAAAAGCCAAACAAAGGCGAGTTGGAAAGAAGTTTCAGAGTAACAGCCGTGTTAGTCTGTATTTGCAAAAAGAAAAGGAGTACTTGTGGCACCTTAGAGACTAACCAATTTATCTGAGCATGAATTGTGGCACCTTAGAGACTAACCAATTTATTTGAGCATGAGCTTTCGTAAGCTACAGCTCACTTCATCGGATGCATACTGCATACAGTATGCATCCGATGAAGTGAGCTGTAGCTCACGAAAGCTCATGCTCAAATAAATTGGTTAGTCTCTAAGGTGCCACAAGTACTCCTTTTCTTTTTGGAAAGAAGTATTTACTACCATTTTAGAAATGGGTAATTCAGGCATAGAGAGATTATGGGTAGAATTTTAAAAGTTGCCTTGTGTTAGGCACCCAAATTCCAGTCTAAGGCACTTGCCCAAAGTCACACATCAGGTCTGTGGGAGATCTGGGACTTGAGCAAAGATGTATTGAGGCACAGATTAGTGCCTTAACCATAAAACTATCCATACTCCCAGCTGTAGACATTCCCTTAAAAGTTATCCATGTTTGTTTTGAAATTGATCAATGCATTCATGTATCCGAGATGAACTTCTGTATCATATACTGCAGATGGCTGTCCCTTCAGCCATTTACACCTTGTTTCGGTGTCTTGCCAAGCATAGAACTTTCATATTTCATATGATAGAAATAAAATCTGACCATCTGCCTTTACAGGAAGGGCTTTTTCTATGACGCAAACCACCATGAAATCTCCTGTTTCCAATGGCACTTTTAATTTTGACGGCGGTCATGTGAGGAGCGATGGCCAGGTGTATCACACAGTGCATAAAGACTCAGGATTGTACAAAGACTTGCTACACAGAATACATCTGGACAGGGCAAACAACGATAGGCCCTCACAAGAAAACAATTACAAGATACTGCGTCGCAACAACAGTTACACTTGTTACACAGCTGCCATCTGTGGAATGCCAGTACATGCATCCTTCAAGGCAGTTGATACATCAACCCCAGAAGACAGTGAAAAGTTGGTGGGAGACACAGTGGCCTATTCTAAAAAGAGAGTTCGCTATGATAGCTACTCCAGCTACTGCAATGCTGTTGCTGAGGCAGAGATTGAGGCAGACGAAGGTGGTGTGGAAATGAAGTTGGCATCGGACCTAGCAGATCCTAACCAACTCCCAGAAGATTCTGTAGAAGAGGAAAAGGAGGAGAAGGACACGTCTCAGGTCCACCTCCTTTTTCACTTTCTCCAGATCCTAACAGCCTGCTTTGGATCTTTTGCCCATGGCGGTAATGATGTCAGGTAAGTGTGTGAGAACTCACAATCTGAGTGCTTTTTAATTGAACTCAGTGCTTGGAGAATTATTTGGCACCCAGGAGGGGCGTATGTAAGCTCTGTGACATAATTGCTTTGCTATAGAATCTTACTACATTGATATAGCCAATGTTTCTAAAGACTCGGGCTGTTCAATTAATATTTTCTTTCCCCATAACAGTAACCTCTTTTCTATTCTATGCTAAATCGTTCAAGTTTTGGTGAACTGTAGCACATGGAGGCCCCTGCCAGGGATCAGGGCCCTGTTGTGTGGTAGATTCTGTATAAAAAAGCAAAACAAAGACAGTCCTTGCCCTCGGGAGCTATTTTTACTCAGAGATCAGAGCCCATCAGCAAATGAGAAGTTTAGACAATTTTTGTCAATGTACTTAGATTGAAGTTAATCTTTCATCATGGTGCCCAATCATTCAGTGTGTTCAAGTCATGTAGAATTTCTCTGTTCTCATTTTACTAACCAAAACAGCATCACCAGCTCGCTGTCTACTTCTTCCAAAGCTTTGGGGGGTGGGAGGGAGACTTCCCAAGGTGCAAATGGGGCTCCCCAGGGAGTTGCTGCCTCTTGTGTGTTTGAAAATATCCCGCTTAGTAATGCTGGTCCCAGTGCTAAACTGTGGGGCTCCCTACTATTAACCTCTCTCCACTCTGAAGATCAAACATTCTCTTAGAAACTGGCTACAGTTTGCGTTGGTGGGTAAAGAGTTAACATGAAAACCAAACTTTGAGTCTTCTTCTGACACCTTTATTCATGGGGAATAGCATTTTACTCCCATTCATTTCAATGGGACCACTTGTAGAGTGGTATCTCAGCTAGCATGATCTCCAGAGTCTGCACTTCTGTAGGAGAAAAGACATGGCTCAGACTCTCTACAGTCTGACTTGTTGCACTTGATAGTTTAATCCCTTCATATAATTGTTCATTTTGACTAGATTCATTCTTTGTTCTGGGATCCACTTTATTGCCCCACTTTGCCCATTTCAGAATATTTTTGGAATGTGGTTATGGGAGATAAGCAAATATTTAAGTGGTTTTAACTGGCTGCATATACTATAGTACATTCATTTCTTTAGACTGACTTGCTACTGTAGCAATGATCCAGGAGTGCATTTTGCTCTTCCATGTCACGTAAGGCTGGTCCATAGATGTGGATCTTTATTCCCACACAGCCCATGCTGAAGTGATTAAGGCTGTGGACGGGTGCTAGGGTCTTCCCATCCATATCAGACTGGAGAGCAGGGGTCAGAGTGTGCACATTTGTCTCATATACTTTGTTTATTTCAAGGTCTCTTGACTGATAAAATTGCAAGGACAAAACAGACCTCACTTAATTTTGTGCAAGGCATTTATTTAACTGTTGCTTGTTAGCCTATTTTTCCTTAATTCAGTATTGTGTGTTATTTGTATTGTGGTGATGCCTGGAGGCTTCAGCAAAGGCTTGGGGTTCCTTCACGTTAGGCACTGTGTATACATCACAAAAAGATGGTTCAGGGTCTCTGGACTCCAAATCTAAGGCGCTGATCCTGCAGTTGACTGCATGTGGGTGTATTCCTCCCTACAGCTCTGCGGAGCCCCATTGACTTCATTGAAACCCAGTGCAAATGCAGGAGTGTGTCCATGTGCAGTCAGCTGCAGGATCAAGGCCTGAGTGTAGGAGTATATCCCAAGCAGTGTTTGGGATAAGCACTGCAAGAACTGGCAAACTTGTATATATCTCACCAACTCTTCTGGTTTCTCTTCTCTCCCCCCCCCCCCCATGTTGAAAAAAGGTCCCCTCAATGTCAATAATGAGGCTTTCTTAGGAATTAGACTAGTGGGGACTGGTTGCGAGAGCTTTCAACCAGGACAAAAGGGTAGAATAAGGTGACAGGAGTCAAAAAGGCAGCGTAGCAGGGGATGGCTTAGGAAGGGGAAAGGGAATAGGACACCAAAGTGGGATCTAGGCAGTAAATATAGAGTTTTACTGGACAATACCAGAATAGAAACCCTTTAAAATAAAAAGGGAGGGATGTGAGAAAGGCAGAGTCACATGGAGGCTGAGCAGTGATAGTGGCCAGGAAATTAGGTACCCATGTGTAATGCAGCATGGCAGTGCAAAGGATAATGAGCTTTTGGGCTGCTGTATTACACACACACCGGCTACTGGCACGGTGCTTCTGATCAGGAAGCCTTTTCTCCCTCTGCGTGGCTTGCGCCCCTAGATTGCAGGAAGTTGCCATGAGTAGGATGTGTGCTGTTGTGTGGTTCGCCTTTTGTCTGGGAAGCTCAGCGCTTCCACTCTTCTTTTGGATTTGTGGTGGCCACTGCTTATGTATATTGTCGGAAACTTATGAGGCTTAGCCAGCTCATTCAGTCTGTGTATGCCACCTTCCTCCAGCCTTCTTCCTCCTTGTTCTTCTCGCCAACAGAAGTTGGTCCAATAAAAGATATTACCTCCCGTACCTTGTGTCTCTAATGCCCTGGGACCGACATCCTACTCATCCAAGGGAGAGCACGTTCGTTTCTGCCAGGTATTAGAATCAATTCCTTGAGGCCGGAGTAAGATAACTTGTGGGGCAATTTCTGGACCCGTGATCTTGCTGCTGAGGCATTTTCCAGTGAAGCGTATGCTGCCCTAGAGAGAACCTTTGACTCATGAGCTGGCTGTTGCATGGCAATTCTTGTGGACTGTTTCTGGTGGATTTTCTCTTGAGATTTCTACACTGCTGCTTCCTGGCTCGACACGGTTTGCTAAAACTGCAGTTTCCCTGAGAACAGAACTCTCCCAGTTCTCACTTAGTCTCCCCAGGGGAAGGGCACCCTTCTGTTTGGTCTCTCTTTGAGGCAGACGTCTTTCTATTTTTATCACACTCTGCACAAGTCCAAGCTTCCAAAAGGCTGTAGTTAAGCCCCCCAGCACGGCTTGCCAAGGTTAAAGCTGCTTCAGCCCCCTCAGTTCCCGTGGACAAAGCGGACCTGTATCTTTGGTGAACTTTAGAAGGATGTGATTCAGATTCCCAGATAAGAAGCAGCCCCTTGAGTATTGAGCTGTGGAGCCACATCCCTTCAGGTTTGCAAGTTAGCCCCACAGAGGTCGGGAATTTCCACTCTAGCAAGGTAGTGGACTCTCATTTTTCAAGATGTCCTCTAAAGCAATCCAGAGATTTGGAGAAAATAAATCATTTAAGAGACTGTAGTCCCTGTGTCATCTGATGCCTTTTTGAGGTTATCGCCTATACAGCATTTCTAAAATCTGCCTATTCATACCACCAAAACCCTGGGCTAGGCCCTCTCTCACATTCTGACTTCTGCAGCCTTTTTTCTTTTGTCTTCAGCTTCTCGACTTACCTGTTTTCAGTCCTTTACAAATACAGCTGCAAAGCTTCTCTTTCACTCTCTCCCTTTGAATCCTTTTAGCTAACTTCCCTTTCCTTCTGTGGTAAGTTGATCTCTTTATCCACATCTTCAAGGGTCTGCACAGTTCATCTCCTCCTGCTCCCTTTCCGGGCTTCTCACTCCTGTCTTGTCCTCCGTCCCCAAGACTCCCCCTATATTGGAACACCCGCCTGTCATTTGCCAAGTCTCTTCTGCCAGGCCCTTTCTTACAGACCCCTCAAGTGTGGTAGAGGATAAAGGGGAAGAAGAGGGGAAAAGTTATAAATTATCAGCTGTATGAAGTTTGATGTTCACCCTATTTTATATTTTATTTAAGTGCATTGTAGTGATGTACAGTCTGATTGATAATTACATATAGACTGTAACAACTGATGTCTAATGTGGATTGTATTGTAAACTCCCTGCAGGTCAGTGTTCTCCCATGCTTTGTACATAGTTGATTGGACTTTTGGTGCACAGTAAATAATACTATGGATATGTTCCATGCATTCCATGATACAGAAGAGACTAGGGGAGACTTTTGATTCAGGCCTTGAAGAGGTTAAATTGGTTTATTGCCTCCCAAGCCAAGTTAGAATGGACTCACCGACCATGATAGTTGAGCCAGGAAATCTGGCCTTGACAGTCCTTCATGATGCATATTTCCACATGCGAATATCATACCAACACCGTAAATAGCTCTGATTTTTGCCTCAGGTTTCGGCATTTGCAGCACTCTGGGCTCCTCTTTGGGCTGACATCAACAGGGATAGTAGCAATAGCGGCTGCCCATTAAAAGAAGCAGAGAGCGATGCTAATACCTTATTTGGCTGGTGGTTTTGTTCAGGCCACCTCCCTGCTGTAAGCTTAAATGTGCTGTGGCAACGACACTGGATCTGTTCCAGGGCCTGGGACTAACTGTGAGCCAATCCAGGAGCCATGTGACAACGTGGTGCGTGTGTGCTGAATAAAAGCTAAAGAATTTTAAATCCCAGATAAATGCATTAGAACAGAAGCTCTGAAAAAATGTTGTTAAACTTAATTGTTTGGCATGTACAGGTTTCACTGGCTCAGCACTCAGGCACAAGGGGAGCACACGGGACCACTCAGAGGTCAACACAAGAATGAAAAGGGCAGTATGGAAAAAAGATGTGGCCCAGGAGTGTGACTGCCTGCAGAGTTGCCACAGTTGTTTGGAGAACTGGCCCCAGACAAATTGGAAGGGCTGAGGCCCTACTGGCCACCGGAGAGGGCTGTATGCATCTTCCGGAGAGCTGTGGATTTTAATGATCAGGAGCGCAATGCTGTGATATTGTGTGTGATCTAATATTGTGATATTTTAAAAATACCTAACCATCGGTGATGGGAGCACTTGCAGAGATCTGGGATCCAGCTAGGCATTCAGAAATCTGAACTGATGGATGTCCCCAAGAAGCCTCTCAGAACTGTCTCTCCACACAAAGGGGTTCCCCTGCCTGTAGCTGATTTCTGGTGGGGGACCCAGTGATCTAATAACCCACTGGCAAATTGGACACCTTCCTAATCCTCTGGCACCATCAGAGGCATGGCGCACAGCTCACCAAGGGCTTGGTCCAAAGCTCACTGAAATTAATAGAAAGACTTCCTCTGAATTCAGTAGGCTATGGATAAGGTCCCCAGGGATGTGATGGATTCTCCATCCCTTGGGGGTCTCTAAAAGAGATGCTCTAGTTTCACCACAAATTACTGGACTTGCTGCAGGAATTCCTGGATGAAATCTAGGGCCTGTGTTCTGCATAGAGTCAGATTACGGGATCACGCCTGTGTGTGCATTGGGGTGGGGCGGGAAGAGTGTGTCCCTTATTAGCTTATTTCCTCAGATGAGATTGGATGTTTTTCTAAAAGACACATGCTCTGGTTCAAACAGGAATTGATTCAGAGAAGTCCTATGGCCTATGTGTTACACACAAGGGCAGACTAGGCGACCAGAATGGTCCCTTCAGGCTTATATTTATGAGAGAGATTTTCTTTCTTCCCATCTCATCCACAAGTACTGGGAGTGTTGGAGGGGACAGATTCCCTGCTCCACAACGGGTTTCCCGTGTCAGCTGTGGCAACTCAGTCTTCCTGTACCTCAGTTGCCCATCTGTCCAGTGGGGATAATAGTCTTCCCTATTCAGGACTCATTAGGACATCATCTCCTCTGTCTCTGCTGCTGCAGGATGAAATTAGGTTGTCCTATTTCCAGTGCCCTGGTGTGTGAGGCAGAGGGTAACTGGGGTGAGTATCTGTTCCTACTGAAACCAAGTTGCTCATCGTCCTCTCCTCAAGATTCCCTATCAGACTCTGTGGCCAGATGCTGGCACAACAGTCAGATTCCCCTCCTCTCTGCCCCTGCTTAGCAGCAGCCTTCCCAGCCAGACTCCTCTAGGACTAAGCACGGATCAGCAGATTTTGCCGTGCCTGTTTGTTGTGTGATACTAGCAGGTAACCCTTTCATTGTGGACTGGGCTTGTTCAAGTCAGAGATACCGTTTGCCAGTGAAAAGTATATATAATTAAAACTATATTTTAATACAAAAAAGCATCTTTGCTGCTGCAGTTTATGAAGTCTTTTCTTTCTTCTGGCCAGTTGCTAGCAGAGCTTTTAAGTGTCAGTGGTGTGTCTCTTACGGATCACTATGAGCCAACAATTTACTTGTTCTAAATTTACCTGCTGTTACTTTCAGTGACGCTTTGTTCCTGTATTATGTAACAATATAAAAAGTAGGGACTGCTCAGTTTTCACTACATCCTTCAAGCCAGATTTTCTGCCTGGCCGTACCCCCAATCTGTTTCTGCACCCATAAGATTGGTTAGTGCATTTAGGTACTGGTTAGTGCATTTAGACATCTACTTACCTGTTTGGGCCTGCAAATCTGGTACTTAAACACCTAAATACTTTAATTTGGCCCTACAAACTGTGGGCCCTGCAATGAAGTCTTAGTTTAAAAATTGTAAGTGATTCAATCAAGTGACTCTTCCTTCCCGGCAGAATCATTTTTGCAGTCCTACACTACAGGGCTTCCAATCATTTCCTTTGTGCTCCTGTTGACTTGATCATTCTTAGCCATATCTCAAGCATTCACAATGACTCCTTAGAAGATCCTGCAGATTTCGAGCATGTCAGCCTATGGGAATCTTAGAATATTTTTGCTAATTGACATTACCTTATGTTTAGCTAAAATGAATTAAATCTGCAATCAGTGTAGTGCTTCTAAAAATCAGACTTTTATCTCCATTTTTCAGAGTTTTTACTAATTTAAACCATTTACTGCTGCTAGAGCCTTTCTCCAAATCACTAAGACTCTTTTACCCAATTTAAAGTCAAACAGTAAAACCACTTTTAAAGTAATACAGTTTACCATGCAATTGGAATGTCTCATTTTTTTTGTCATGCATTCCTAAAAGAAACTTCCTTCCTAATCACTGCTCCAGGCCGGTTCTTGGAGTTATTTGCTTGGGATGGAAGTATTCATACTGATCTCTACACAAAGTCCATTTATGGCAGTGTTTCTCCCATCATTTTAGAGCTTGATTCCTCATGAAATAATGGAGTGAGAGTAAGGGCCTCATTTTAGATGGAAGAAGATACAGGTAGTAGAAAATAATATAGTGAAGAGAATGGCAGGCAAGTGGAGGGTACATGGAAGAAATTAGGGGAAAGATGAACTTGGGTCTCTAAGCAATAGATAGACTGGCGAGTGCACGTTTGAGGTGGGCTGGACACATGGTAAGAATGGGAAAAGAAAGACCATCAAAGAGAGCATGTAAGGAAGAGGACAGCCAGAAAGGATGTGAAAGCCCGAGGATATGATGGAAAGACTGTCAAAAGAAGTTTGAAGAGAAAAAGACTAACTCCAACACTTATGAACCCATGCCAAGGGCCAGATGGAGTGGCAAAGAATCATGGGCACCTCTTTCTTCCCCCATGTAAATGGGAAAAAGAGTTGAGAAGTGAAGTGTAAGCATCTCATTTTGCTTCAGTGCTTCCTAGGAGATGCTGAGGACTCTCCACTCCCGGTAACTTTGGTAGAATCAGGCACTAATACTTTATTCCAATGAAAGCTGGGACTCCAGTTTTGAAACAATATAAATGATTAATTCCTAGCCATGGTGGCTTGCCTTGTACAGTTTAAGACCTTAAACCTGTCCCTTGCTCCAGCTGTGTGTTTTGGTACTGTGCCAGGAGTAAATATAGCCAGTCCTGGACCCAGGACAAGTGTAACTGTCAATCCCTGGATTCTGCATTCTCAGAATCCTACTCACTATTATCAGTTTGTAAAGAGAGTAGCGGCCTATTAGATTTTAAATCTATTGAATTATGTTTGACTTTTAAAAATTATTTATCTTCCGTTTTGTAATCACTTAGATGTGATTAGAAACTGATAATTACAATGTCGTCTTCCTTTTGTGCTTTCTTGGGTTGGGGTGAGAGAAGTACCAATTAGCAAGTCCTATTGCAACATACCATATCAAGGAAAGTCCTGTACAATCAGTAAAGTATATTTTCCTTGGGTAAGGCAGTTAGTATGCTTTCTTTAGCGGTCTTAGCCTTGGCATTGTGACACAGCATTCATAGAACCCCAGCTTAGCTGTACACTGGGGCCAGATTTCCAAAAGCATTCATTTTACCTTTAGGTACTTAAATGAAGCATGTGACCTGATTTCTCAAATTATGAACATAAGAACATAGTAAGAACGGCCATATGGATCAGACCAAAGGTCCATCAAGCCCAGTATCCTGTCCTCTGACAGTGGCCAATGGCAGGTGCCCCAAAGGGAATGAACAGACATGTTATCATCAAGTGATCCATGCCCTGTCACCCAATCCCAGCTTCTGGCAGACAGGCAAGGGACCCCATTCCTGCCCATCCTGGCTGATAGCCATTGATGGACCTATCTTTCATGAATCTATCTAGCTCCCTTCTGAACCCCGTTATAGTATTGGCCTTCACAACACCCTCTGGCAAGGAGTTCCAGAGGTTGACAGTGTGTTGCGTGAAAAAATACTTTCTTGTGTTTATTTTAAACCTGCTACCTATGAATTTCATTTGGTGGCCCCTTGTTCTTGTATTATGACGAATAAATAACGCTTCCTTATTTACTTTCTCTATACCACTCATGATTTTATAGACCTCTATCATATCCCCCCTTAGCTGCCTCTTTTGCAAGCTGAAAAGTCCCAGTCTTATTAATCTCTCCTCCTAGGAAGCCGTTCTATATCCCTAATAATTTTTGTTGCCCTTTTCTGAACCTTTTCCAATTCCAATATATATTTTTTGAGATGGTGTGACCACATCTGCATGCAGTATTCAAGGTGTGGGTGTATCATGGATTTATATAGAGGCAATATGATATTTTCTGTCTTATTATCTATCCCTTTCTTGATGATTCCCAACATTCTGTTCGCTTTTTTGACTGCCGCTGCACATTGAGTGGATGATTTCCGAGAACTATCCACAATGACTCCAAGATCTCTTTCTTGAATGGTAACAACTAATTTAGACCCCATCATTGTATATGTACAGTTAGGATTATGTTTTCCAATGTGCATTACTTGGCATTTATCAACATTAAATTTCATCTGCTATTTTGTTGCCCAGTCACCCAGTTTTGTGAGATCCTTTTGTAGCTCTTCGCAGTCTGTCTGGGATGTAACTATTTTGAGTAGTTTTGTATCATCTGCAAATTTTGCCACCTCACTGTTTACCCCTTTTTCCAGGTAGTTTATGAATATGTTAAATAGAACTGGGCCCAGTACAGATCCCAGTACAGTAACTACCCTCATAGTTAGAAAGTTTTATCTAATATCTAATGTAAATCTCTCTTGCTGTAGATTAAACCGATTACTTCTTGTCCTACTATCATTGGACGTGGCAGACCATTGATCACTGTCCTCTTTATAACAGCCTTAAACATATTTGAAGACTGTTATCTGCTCCCCTCTTGATTTTCTTTTCTCAAGACTGAACATGCCCAGTTTTTTAACCGTTCCTCACAGGTCAGGTTTTCTAAACCTTTTCTCATTTTTGTTCCTCTCCTCTGGACCCTCTCCAATTTCCCCACATCCTTCCTAAAATGTGGCTGTGACGGGCTGGATCACAGAAACCGCCTAGGAGTTGCCACCTGATGTGCCAAGACAACTTCTGCCCCTGCTTTCCTGCCCAGTCAGCTTAGGACTTCAGTGTCCTGCCTGGTTTGAGCCAGGCCCGCCAGCCTACTGCAAACCCAGACCCAGGTCTGAACCATGTCCCCTAACAGCTGTAGGCTCAATTGAAAGCTGCTTACAGAAATGTTTCTGTCCTTGACACTCAGATGCCCAACTCCCAATGGGGTCCAAACCCCAAATAAATCCATTTTACCCTGTATAAAGTTTATACAGGGTAAACTCATAAATTGTTCACCCTCTGTAACACTGATAGAGAGAGATGCACAGCTGTTTGTGCCCCCCCCCCCCCAAGTATTAATACAAAATCTGGGTTAATTAATAAGTAAAAAATGATTTTACTAAATACAGAAAGTAGGATTTAAGTGGTTCCAAGTAGTAACAGACAGAACAAAGTGAATTACCAAGAAAAATAAAATAAAACCCGCAAGTCTATGTCTAATAAAATTGAATACAGACAAAACCTCCCCAGTTCCAGTAAGCTTCCTTTTACAGACTAATCTCCTTTTAGTACAGGTCCAGCAATCACTCACACCCCCTGTAGTTACTGTGTTTTGTTCCAGTTTCTTTCAGGTATTCTTGGGGGTGGAGAGGCTATCTCCTTAGCCAGCTGAAGACAAAATGGAGGGGTCTCCCACAGGCTTAAATAGACTCTCTTGTGGGTGGAGACTCACTCCTCTCTCCTATGCAAAGTCCAGCTCCAAGATGGAGTTCTGGAGTCACCTGGGCCAGTCACATGTCCACGCATGACTCATAGTTTTTACAGGCAGCAGCCATTGCCCACCTGGCATCTGGACTGTCTCCAGGAAGACTTCTTATGTGGATTGGAGCCTTCCAAGATGCATTGTTCTTTAAATGCTGCTTGACTGGGCATTTAACTTTGCGAATTCCTTTCTCCAGGAACTGACCAAATGCTCTACTAAGGTTATTTAGAAATCAAGCTGGTACACGGCCAATATTCATAACTTCAAATACAAAAATGATACATGCATACAAATAGGATTAATAGATTCAGTAGATCATGACCTTTACATAGATATGTTACATGGCATACGTAGCGTAGAACATATTCCAGTTATGTCATGTATATTCATAAGCATATTTCCATAAAGCCTTATGAGGAGCACCGTCACAGTGGCACCCAGAATTGGACACAGTACTCCAGCCAAGGCCTCACCAGTGCCAAAAGAAGTGGGACGATTACCTCCCATCTGTTTCATACAACTCTCCTGTTAATACACCCCAGAATATTAGCCTTTTTTGCAACTGCATCACATTGTTGACTTATGTTCAATTTGTGATCCCCTATAATCCCCAGATCCTTTTCAGCAGTACTACCACCTAGCCAGTTATTCCCCATTTTGTAGTTGTGCATTTCATTTTTCTTTCCTAAGTGAAGTATTTTGCATTTATCTTGTAGAATTCAGACCAGTTCTCCAATTTGTCATTTTGAATTCTAATCCTGTCTTCCAAAGTGTATGCAGCCTCTCCCATTTTAGTGTTATCTGCACATTTTGAAAGCATATTCTCCACTCCACTGTCCAAGTCATTTAATGAAAATATTGAATAGTACTGGATCCAGGACTGATCCCTGTGGAACTCCACTAGATATGCCCTCCCAGTTTGACAGCAAACCCTTGATAACTGCTCTTTCAGTATGGTCTTTCAACCAGTTGTATATGCAACTTAAAGTAATTTCATCTAGCACAAATTTCCAAAGTTTGGTTATGAGAATGTCATGTAGGACTATGTCAAAAGCCTTCCTAAAATCAGTGTTTATCATGTCTACTGCTTCTCCCCTATTTACCAGGCCAGTAACTCTGTTGAAGGAAATTAGGTTGGTTTGGTATGGTTTGTTCTTGACAAATTTGTGCTGGCTATTCCTTATAATCCTGTTCTACTCTAGGTGCTTACAGATCGATTGTTTAATAATTTATTCTAGTATCTTTCCAGGTATCAAAGTTAGGCTGCCTGGTCTATAATTCAGCAGGTCCTCCTTGTTCCCCTTTGAAAGTTAACTACTGTGTTTGCCCTTCTCCAGTCCTCCGAGACCTCATGTGTCCTCCATGAGTTCTCGAAGATCATTGCTAACAGTTCCAAGATTGCTTCAGCTAGTTCCTTAAGACTAAGTATTTTAGGATGAATTTCATCAGGCCCTCCTGAGTTGAGTACATCCAACTTATCTAAATATTCTTGAACCTGTTCTTTCCATATTTTGGCTTGCGTTCCTTCCCCCTTGTTGTTAATGTTAATTGTATTGAGTATCTCATCACCATTTCACTTTTTAGTGAAGACTGAAGCAAAATAGGCATTAAACACCACAGACTTCTTGATGTCATCAGTGATTGGCTTTCCTTCCCCGCTGAGTAGAGAACCTCATGTTCCTTTGTCTTTTTCTTTCTCCTAATGTACTCATAGAACCTCTTCTTATTGCCTTTTTATGGAACTCATTTTTTGCCTTAGCCCTTCGGATTTTCTTCCTACATGCTTGTGCTATTCTTTGATACTCCTCCTTAGCAATTTGTCCTTGCTTCCTCTTTCTGAAGGGTCCCTTTGTGATTTTCTGGTCACTAAAGAGCTCCTGATGGAGCCATATTGCCCTCTTCCTATTTTTCCTATCTTTCCTTCACGCTGGGATAATTTGCTGTTGTGCCTTGAGACACTGCCAGCTCTCCTGAACTCCTTTTCCCCCTTAGATTTTCTTCCCATTGGATCCTACCTACCACTTCCCTGTTTGTTAAAGTCTGCTCTTTTGAAGTCCATTGTCCTTATTGTGCTGCTCTGTCTTTCCTTTCCTCTCCTCAGAATCATGATACAGTCACTCTGATCAACTTAAGCCATAAAAATGTTAAATATGTTCCCTCTACATGTATTTGGTGAAGAAATATTTAAAATTATTTAATGTCCGTTCCTTTAGGCTGGCTTCACACATTCCTACATTTTTTTTTTTTCCTAATGAGAAAATATGAAACATCAACAGAATAATGCGGATGTTAAATTTGAGCCAGCCAACATAGCAGATGTAAACTCTGATCAAGGAACTCTGATGTGTTGCTAGAAACTGCAGATTTTTCCCTGAATGTCACCATATTCTTCCATAATTCTGACTCTTAAGTCACTGAAAGACCACAGAGTAACAGCATTGAGTTGAGAGTTTAGATGCAGCATTTAATTTAGAGTTAGGTCTCTCCTCTTTTATGTCATTCTGCCTTGATCAGCTGCAGGGCAACACTTCTCATCAGCATTAAGGCATAAGGAGGAGATGTTGCACATATTGGTGTTGCTGATACTTTCAGAGTGCAAGTCAGAGGTGTGTACAGAGCTGGCTTACAAGCTCCCTGGTGCCCTTCTCTGACCTTGGCACAGCTTCTGGGCAGAGCTGGGTCCACGGTGTCATGTCAGAGCAGCCTGACAGCTGCTTTACCTTGTAATAGCTGTAAATGGCCACAAAAGGTTGATGTTGCAGCCAGAGTTTAACGTGGTACAGAGGCACACCAGCCATGCCCCAGTGTTGCCGTCCCTGAGCATTCAAAGATTGGAGTTAATTTAAAAAAAAAAAAAAAACGGTTACCTTCTCATAACTGCTGTTCTTCGAGATGTGGTGTTCATGTCCATTCCAATCAGGTGTGCACACATGAATGACAGCTGGAAGATTTTTCCCATAGCAGCATCCGTCGGGCCACCCTGGGCGCCCCCTGGAGTCGCGCCTTCATGGCACTCAGTATAGAGCCCGGTCGACCTGCCACCCCCTCAGTTACTTGTTGCCGGCTACTCCAACAAAGGAGAAGGAGGGTGGATATTGGAATGGACATGAACAACACTGGGCGGGAGGGATAGCTCAGTGGTTTGAGCATTGGCCTACTAAACCCAGGGTTGTGAGTTCAATCCTTGAGGGGGCTTGGGATGCAAGAGGGGTGCGAGGTGCAGGCAGGGAGTTGGGGGATGGGGTTCGGGCTCCGGCCTGGTGCCGCTTACCTAAAGTGGCTCCAGGGTGGCAGCAGTGCACACCGGGACCAGGGCAGGCTCCCTGCATGCCTGCCCTGGCCCCGCAACACTCCTGGAAGTGGCTGGAACCACGTCCCTGCACGGCCCCTGGGGGAGCGGGGGGCACAGGGCTCCGGGTGCTGCCCTTGCCATGCCTCCAGGTACCTCCCCCGAAGCTCCCATTGGCCGCAGTTCCCCGTTCCCGGCCAATGGGAGCTGCGGGGGGTGGTGCCTGGAAGCAAGGGCAACGCATGGAGCCCTCTTGCCCCCTCCCCCCCCCCCGGGCCCCAGGAACATGGTGCCGGCTGCTTCTGAGAGTGGCACGGGGCCTTCGGCACCATGGGAGCGATCCCATGGGCCGGATCCAAAGCCCTGAGGGGCCGGATCCGGCCCACAGGCAGTAGTTTGCCCACCCCTGTTCTATGGCCTATGGTATGTAGGAAATCAGGCTAGAAGATCGAATGGTTCCTTCTGGTCTGTGAATCTGTGTCTGTTCTCTCCCCCACCTTTGGTGAAATGGATTTAATTTAAAATTCTGTTTTAACAAAATTGTGGAGACACTTGTCCAGCCAGATAGAGCACCTTTTGATACCTGCACTGCAGCAGAAAGAACAGTTGGTCCAGGAGCAACATCTATAAGGTTACCAACTATCTAGCATTTCTGGAAAATTATTTGCGTAATAGAAACTTCTGTCAATTTCTGCCATAGTGATCAACAGTGAAATGTAGGCAACAAGGGGCTCCAGAATTTGGCTTTGATCACATTTGTCACACACGGCAGTCGTCCTTACAAATGATATTGTACGAAGTTTTAATCTATTTCATGTGGTAGGATTAGAATAATGCCACACAGTTTTGGAGAAAAATGAGTACGACAAATGTGACTTGTTGAAAAGCACTTGCCTCTGTTTTTATAACCCCGATGTAATGATTTTATTTTCTCAGCAATGCAATTGGTCCTCTGGTAGCTCTCTGGCTTATATATGAACAAGGAGGTGTAATGCAAGAAGCTGTGACTCCTGTCTGGCTGCTGTTTTATGGAGGTGTTGGGATCTGTGTAGGTCTCTGGGTCTGGGGTAGAAGAGTTATCCAGACTATGGGTAAAGACCTCACGCCAATCACACCTTCGAGGTATGTACAAGATTACTAATTCGATTGCCTGAATTTCTAATAGGATCTAGTTTGAGAAATTGCTGCTCTAGTTTTATTTTTAATTGTGTGGACTGCTGGGTTTGCTTTTGATTTGATTCTAATGGTAACTTATTTGACCCTTTACCTTGTTAAAAAAATCCCTGTAACTTAATGTGGTATGAATTTGAATTGTAGAGGTCTAGTTGACTTAAGTATTCTACTGCTGTCCTAATTAACATGGGAAACTATGAAATTTGGAAATGACAAAATTAGCTTTTCCTCATGTGCTTCATAACATTAAAAAATATTAATCTGACTCTTATTTTTGCTTTAATGCATACTAGACCTCTGCTGCCGCTAACCTAATGACTAATTAAGCATGATTCACTGGACTGTAGAGTAGTAAAACGGCCTGAAGCAGTGAGCTGTGCAATCAGTTTAATGCAGATAACTAGTGTGTATTGTTTCCATTATTCAGTAGTCCATTGTTCTCCCAATGTAATTCTATGACCAATTCAGTTGGAAGTAAACAATTGAAGAAGATACTGGTAAGACATTGGCACACTGCATGGTGTCAGTCCAAACTGATACAAAGAGTGACTGTGAAGTGTTTTCTTATGCTTCCTGCAGTGGATTCACTATTGAGTTGGCTTCGGCGTTCACAGTTGTGGTAGCTTCCAATGTTGGACTTCCTGTCAGTACTACACACTGCAAGGTATGCTTTTGCCATGTGACTGCAGTCATGGCAGTCTGGACAGTACATCTTTAAGTTTGCTGCTCAGGTCGCTATACAATGGCATGATTCAATGCAGGAAAAAGCTGAAATAGTTCTCTTCTGCAAGGCAAAATCAAATTTATTCTGAGGCATGGCCAAGTTCTGTTCTTTCAAAAACAAAAAAATAAGATATTTTCATCAATGTAGAACTGGAAAAGTTTACTGTAAAAAATACATTTTTGATTTTCAGATTGAGAATCAGTTGTAACTGGGGCATAGGAGCATACAGGGTTTGAACTCGGTAGGCTCTGCCCAAAGTGACCCTTCACAAATATATCATCCACAGCTCTAAAGAGAGAATGATCACAAGCAAAATTAAACAGTTTCATGGTATGTTGGGAGTAGAAGTAGCTGATGTGCTTTCCTTTGATCATGCCATTTGAGCCTAGATCTGTAGCATTCCTGCGTGTTCAGAAGCTATGACACCTTCCATCATTCATACTTCACTGTCTTGATAAGTGCATGGCATGGGATTTCCTTCATGTAACTCTTATACTACAACATTTCCATCTATCTTTTTTTATTTCTTCACAGTGGATTTTGCATTGAAGTAATGTGTGCGCTAACGGTACTTGTAGCCTCAAATGTGGGTATTCCAATAAGCTCCACTCATTGCAAGGTATTGGAGTTTGCAGTGATAATATCAATCTAGAACAGTCCAATTATGAGAAATGCTGATCGTTGCATTTTGCCTTCATTATGTTTTGCACCAAATAGATTTTGATGACCACAAACAAAAACAAAAAGATTACATTCAAAAGAACTGAGCAATTGCACAAAAGGGTGGAAAGTTTAAGGTTCTTATCATAATGTTAATTTGGGCAGTGTGAATCTGACCAGTGTAGTTTACTGTTCACAATGTTACATTTACACCTTATTGTAGACTTAGGTAGCCAAGTTAACATATGTTTAGTGGTCTTATGTTGAGCACCCTCAATAAAGCATGAGGGAACTCTCATACAGTGTACATGCAACATGTAGTGTTCAGACAAAAGCTTAAATTGCTAACTATGGCGAGTAGAATGCAACATTCCTATTCCGTGAGAAGCTCCGAAATTTAAAAGGAAAAAATCCGTAGTTTTGCAACAGCCAGACCCTGTCCCTGTGGAGAGATCCAGGAAGGCACAGAGTCCCTGTGGCTTTAGTCACTAACCCCTAAACGTTCGGTACCTTTCAGCTGTTCCAAAGTATAACATTTGTGAGCCAAGCAGGTTCCATCTACAAGGAGCCAATTGTAGCAGCAGACCCTGGAACTTTTGGTTTTGGCCATTGGTTCGCATGCCAGAAAGTTACTCGAACTAGGCTTTTAGCAGTTAACCTGTATTTATTCATGTATTTAATCCATGAAGCCTACGATTTAACACACAGGGGCTTCTGAATAGCTTATATTGAACGTGACAGGCAGATTTGATTAGCTTGTCCAGCACTGAAATAACAATGGAAAATGAGTGTTATAAACATCCTCTGTACGGAAGTGTGTATTTTAGCAGGCACCACTGTTGAATGCAGAACTCCTTGTTCTATACATCTGTAGTTAAGCAGAGCATATGAAGGCAAACTGCACGGGTTTGAAACCAATCTGACGGTAGCTGTCATCGAATATCTACAAATCATTTTAGTTTTTCTCTTTTGAAGTTTTAACTGCTTTCCTAATCTTTAATCCATCAAATCATTATTAATAAACTAAACTTTCATAATGTTTAGAGCTGGATTTACCAATGCCATCATTGCTGATATCTTTTTAAATTCCAAGAAAAAACTAAAAGTTCCATCTTGCTTACACACTAAACCAGGTTACTGTATCAAATGTCAGTCTTACACAATAGATTGGAAATACAAGCTGATACAAAAATTGTGTGAAATGTATAATATACATAGGGGTTCTGATTGTAAGTTTTAACTGATAAAACATCCCAATATCAAAAACAGACAAAACACCTATTTTTTATCCAATAAACACCAGACATGTTTACTTGTATCTAAGGGCTTGTTTACACAGAGCAGTAACGTGGACTGTGGTGGTGTGATTTCTAAAGTGCACTAATATGTTGCACATTAATTGGTCCATGTAGACCCTGCTGGTGCATACTAAAGGTTCACTAAAGTGCTTTAACATAGTGCTGTTTGAGAGAGTTCTGCATTAAAGTGTACTAGGGAACTTTACAAATACTACTTTTTGCAATATTTACAAAGCGCCTTGAAAGATCCTGATTTTTGAACCTTGAAAGACTCAGAAGTGTAGGACTGGAAGGGAATTCAGTAGATCAACTAGTCCAGTCCTGTGCACTCAAGGCAGGACTAAGTAATAACTAGACCATTCCTGGCAGATGTTTGTCTAACCTGTTCTTAAAAACCTCCAATGATGGAGATTCCACAACCTCCCTAGGCAATTTATTCCAGTGCTTAACTATCCTGACAGTTAGGAAGTTTTTCCTAATGTCCAACCTAAACCTCCCTTGCTGCAATTTCAGCCCGTTGCTTCTTGTCCTATCCTCAGAGGTTAAGGAGAACAATTTTTCTCCCTCCTCCTTGTAACAACCTTTTATGTACTTAAGTGTCATCATGTCCCCTCTCGGTCTTCTCTTCTCAATACTAAACAAACCAGTTTTTTCAATCTTCCCTCATAGGTCATGTTTTCTAGACCTTTAAATCATTTTTGTTGTTCTCCTCTGGACTTCCTCCAGTTTGTCCACATCTTTCCTGAAATGTGGCTCCCAGAACAGGACACAATACTCCAGCTAAGGCCTTATCAGTGCAGAATAGAGCAGAAAATTTACTTCTTGTGTCTTGCTTACAACACTCCTGCTAATACATCCCAGAATGATGTTCGCTTTTTTTGCAACAGTGATATACTCTTGACTCATAGTTAGCTTGTAGTCCATTATAACCCACAAATCCCTTTCCACAGTACTCCTTCCTAGGCAGTCATTTCCCATTTTGTATGGGTACAATTGATTGTTCCTACCTAAGTGGAATACTTTACATTTGTCTTTACGGAATTTCATCCTGTTAACTTCAGACCATTTCTGCAGTTTGTCCAGATGATTTTGAATTTTAATGCTGTCCTTCAAAACACTTGCTATCCTCTCCCAACTTAGTATCGTACCAAACTTTATAAGTGGACTCGCTATGCCATTATTTACATCATTTATAAAGATATTGAACAGACCCAGACCCAGGACTGATCCCTGTAGGACCCCATTTGATATGCTCTTCCAGCTTGACTATGAATCACTGATAACTACTCTCTGAGAATGGATTCCCAACCAGTTATGCACCCACCTTGTAGTAGCTCTATCTAGGTTGTATTTCCCTGGTTTGTTTATGAGACAGTCATGAGAGACAATATCAAAAGCCTTACTAATGTCAAGATATACCACATCTACTCCTTCCCCCCATCCACAAGGCTTGTTACCCTGTCAAAGAAAGCTATCAGGTTGGTTTGATATGATTTGTTCTTGACAAATCCATGCTGACTGTTACTTATCACCTTGTTACTTTCTAGATGTTTGCAAATTGATGTGCGTGGTTATTTGCTCCATTATATTTCTGGGTACTGAAGTTAAGATGACTGGTTTATAATTTCCCGGGTTATCCTTATTCCCCTTTTTATAGCTCAGCATTATTTGCCTTCTTCCAGTCCTCTGGAATCTCTCCCGCCTTCCATGAGTTTTCAAAGATAATCGCTAAAGGCTCAGATATCTCCTCAGTCAGCTCCTTGAGTATCCTAGGATGTATTTCATCTGGCCTGCTGACCTGAAGACATCTAACTTGTCTAAGTAATTTTTAACTTGTTTCTTCTCTATTATAGCCTCAGATCCTACCTCATTATCACTGGTATTCACTATCTTAAATGTCCAATAACTACTAAACATTTTGGTGAAAACAAATAAAATAATCATTTAGCACTTCTGCCATTTTCACATTTTCGTTATTGTGTTTCCCCCATCACTGAGTAATGGGCCTACCCTGTCCTTGGTCTTCCTCTTGCTTGTATATGTTGAATGTTTTCATCTTACCTTTTATGTCTCTAGCTAGTTTAATTTCATTTTGTCCCTACATGATTGTGCTGGAGATTTTTTATATTCATCCTTTGTAATTTGACCTAGTTTCCACTTTTTTAGGGTTCTTTTTTGAGTTTCAGATCATTGAAGATCTCCTGGTTAAGCCAGGGTGGTCTCTAACCATATTTCCTATCTTTCCTACACAGTGGAATAGTTTGCTGTTGTGCCCTTAATAATGTCTCTTTGAAAAACTGCCAATTCTCTTGAACTATTTTTCCCCTTAGACTTGCTTCCCATGGGATCTTACCTACCAACTCCCTGAGTTTGCTAAAGTCTGCCTTCTTGAAATCCATTATCTTTATTGTGCTGTTTTCTCTCCTATCATTCCTTAGAATCATGAATTCTATCATTTCACGATCACTTTCAGCCAAACTGCCATCCACTTTCCAATTCTCAACCAGTTCCTTCCTATTTGCCAAAATCACATCTAGAACAGCCTCTCCCCTAGTTGCTTTCTTCACCTTCTGAAATAAAAAAATGTCTCCAATACATTCTAAGAACTTGTTGGATAATCTGTGCTCTGCTGCATTATTTTCCTAACTGATGTCTGGGTAGTTGAAGTCCCTCATCACCACCAAGTCCTGTGCGTTGGATGATTTTGTTAGTTGTTTAAAAAAAGTCTTATGCACCTTTTGTTCCTGGTTAGCTGATCCGTAGTGGACCCTTACCATGACATCAGCCTTGTTTTTTACCCCTTTTATCCTTATCCAGAGACTTTCAACAAGTTTGTCTCCTATATCCATCTCATCCTCAGTGCACGTGTACACATCTCTGATTTACAAGGCAACAACTCCTCTCTTTTTTCTTTGCCTGTCCTTCCCATGCAAGCAAACATCTACATAAAAGTCAAAAATTGCTATAAACCCCCCCAAAAAGAAGCCCTAAATGTATCATCACAATCCTTTCTAGACACAGTTTTCTTTGGACCAAGGGGCTATTCAGAAATCTGCTGTTGTTGTGTTTTTCTTTATTTAGGCTGGTTGCCGCTCCACCTCTAGACAACTGCAAACCATCTGGGGCCATCTACAATACTTGCTAGCCCCAGATTAGTGTATCAGTGACTGATGGGTTTATTCAGATTAAATGTTACATAGCTAATAAATTTCTCTTCGAACAGATTTTTATACCCTCATGACCTTATTAGGTGAAATCTTCTCTTAATTTATTCCCACAGGGAGAGTGTCTCTCTTCACCCTCTCCTAAAACACCTTGCTCTGCCCAATGTCACTAAACCTCTTTAAATGCAGGGAAGTTTTTATTTTAAAAAATTAATGTGGTTCAGTCTAGTCCAGGCAAAAATGCCATTTAGGACCAAATCCAGCTCCGCTTTGCGCTCAATGGAAAGATTCCTGTTGATAACAGTGCGACTGGGAGTGGGGCCTTCCTTTAGGAAGGATGCTCAGCCACAACATGGTAGCATGCCCACAAGCTCTTCTGTTAGCCTAGCTCATATCCATTCTTTAGGCTTTCACCCATATGGCAAGACAGTTAATCCTATACCATGGTGCTGGGCATAGCTGACCAGCAGCTTTCATGACCATAGACTCCAAGCAGCGAGAGACAGAAGAGCTGCAAGTTCTTCTAGCTCTGCTCTCTGCCACAGCACGTTTGTCCATGTTATCGTGTCTAGTTTTAAATGCCCTAACAAATGGGGCTTTCAGCACTTTCCTCAGGCAATTATGCCCCCGTTTGATAGATCTGTCAGCAATTCTTTCCCGCTAGCCTCACTTTTCCCTTTAATTGTTGAAGAACACCATTAAATTCAGTCTGTGGAATTTTTGTTTCTTCCATGCTGGAAGGATTTCTTGCTATTTTAACATTGGCTTCTATGGAGTTACACAGATTTTATACCAGCTGAGGAGGCCCAAGATGCTGCTTCAGGAGTTGAAAGAAAATACAATTTAGAAAAACTTCCCGGACATACTTGTTTCCACAAACTGTTTTAAAATGGTTATGTTCCTCCACCCCCAAGAAACTTCAATCTCAAACGATTTATTTCATACTCAAAAAAGTGGACTTGTAGCTGGTGAATTTCCTGATCTGAAAATGTAGTGAAAGGAAGTTAGATTTTAACTGTCTCCCTTGCTGAGTCTTATTCTGATGCAGTAATGTACCAGTTACTGCTAGATCCCCACAAGTCACTTCCTAACAGAGAAGTGTTTTCTGTTTCCAGTTCCCAGCTAATAAGAGTCGTGCCACTACTAATCAATGTTTTATGTCCTCAAGTGGCCACATCATTAATTGCATTACTTCTCGGGCCAGAGGAACTCTATGTCCCGGTTATTAATTTGTAATCCTGCCGTAATCCGCTGGGCAATATTTCCTGAGATGAATAAAACATTCCTCTAGTCCGTTGCTGCCCATAGGTGGTGGTATACTTCTCTGAAGTAAGCCACCATTGCTACAATACTTAAAAAACTATCTCCCGTACAGTAGTACGTACATAGAAGTTGATCTGCCAAACCCTTCTGTTAACTATTCCTCAAAGGGTATTTCTCTGTTAACACCCTCTTGCCTTGACGTCCACACTGATTGAATTCTCCACATCATGAGGCTGGTCTAGTCATTTGTAGGAAGGGCTATGAACATTTGATACAAGGAGAGTTGCTGTGATTAGTGGTTGGCACAGGAACCCAGGTTTTACACTAGAAAACATACTTGGCAGACTGCATAGGTTTTTATTTTTTAGATTTCAGTAGCACCCAAAATGGTCAAGATGTTTGGCAAACACCAAGGACAACTCAGTCCTTGCACCAAAGAGCTCTCGGTCTAAGGCCTCAGTTCTGCAACGAGCCCCACACAGTAAGATCCCTTTGCCCATGCAGGGCCTATGGAAGTCAACAGGCTCTAGGTGGGTGCAGTGCTCTGCCTAAATAGAGGTCATTGCAGGATTGGGGCCTAAAAAGGCAGAGGCACATAGAATTGCATTTATACGAGTAGAGTTAATTGCCATTTGACTGAGATACCAGAATCTAATTAAGCTGGCTTTAAGTTGATGCATATACTATGCAAGACATTTAAGAGTCAGCTCCTGGGTGAGTTTTTCCTTAATTTTTTTTTTAACCCCAGCAATCTGCAAGTGTTAAATTCCAGCCATCCTTTAACAAAGCATCAGTCTTCACTGAAGTCTGCATTATTTTAAGATCTTGGCTACTTACGTTGCTGGGTATCAGCTGATTGGCATTGGGTTGATCATAGAAGTCTCTTAGAGGCTTTTTGATGTTAACCTTGTATCTCCTTAACCCTCTTCTCAAACTCCTAAGGTTGGTTCAGTGGTGGCAGTCGGCTGGATACGTTCAAAGAAGGCTGTTGACTGGCATCTGTTCCGCAACATCTTTCTGGCCTGGTTTGTGACGGTTCCTGTTGCTGGCTTGTTCAGTGCTGGAGTCATGGCGATCTTGATGTATGGGATTCTGCCCTACGTCTGAATTGCCACTTCCCGCACGAAACACCCATGGGGGGGAGGAGAGGGAGGAGAAAAGCCTCTGCTAACCTGTCCAACGGAAGTGCTAGTCAGCAAGGATTCATCTTCCATATCTAATTTCTTATCTACTGTATATAACAATGTGTCATATTGGTGACATGGTGATATAATGTGGTGCCGTTCTTATATATTAAAGAAATATATGCATATAGTAGGGAATAGTACCTAAGTTATAATATAAGTGGGGTGAAAATATTGCCTAGAATTTAATATTTAGTAAAGTTTGTACATAATGTAACATTTCAGTGGTGATTTTTTTAATCTTTTAAAGAAGAGTATGGATTGGGAAATGTTTCTTGTCTATTTGATATAAGATAAAGCGAGGTACAGGATTGCATAACATGAATTTTTTTAAAGTTAAAAGATACTGGAACAAAACATGTGCATAAGTGCTTTTCGTAAGATAACTTTGTTCATATCAGATTGATCTTTGTGTACAAAACTATATGGCAACCGCTTTTGTAAATACTTACAAACAGGAACTTTTTAATGGTGCATTTCCCTTATATATTTTGGATAAGAAAGTTTAGAAAGTACCAAAGAAGCAGGGAAATAGCTTGCTAGAGTTATGTTGTTGTCAACCTGTGTGTGTACCTGTGTGTTCCCACTTCTAATTAAAGATTGTTTTCACTAAGCTATCACCAGCAAAGCTGGGATAGTACTGTTCATGTTTGATTGTAACTAGCAAAAAAGTATTTTACAGTTATGCTTGTTCTCGTTATTCTGTATGCTTAACACTACTGTTCATGTGATTAGTCAATTAACTTAATTATGTTTTGAATCTGAAATACACTAAATATTCATCTTCCATCTTCCCTCACCCCTGTCAAATCTGAACTCAGTCCTGCCATCAGCCTGAACAGGAGCAAGATCACGCCTTAAATATCTTCTCCTTCCCCAGTAGTTCTCCACCGCAGGATATCAGAGAAATGGGTGGATGACTACATGGCCAGTACTCTAAAGTCACGCATAGAAATTGAGGAAGGTAGGTAGGTAATAAGTGTGCCTGGCACTTGGGGATTAGAAAGTAATGAATAATAATGGGCCCTGCCCCATGAATGAATTGCTTTCAGGAGTACAGTTGTGTAATTGAGGCTATCGGATCAGCCTGTGTTATGGTTACTAACAAACACTCTAGGGCCAGGTTTGCATGTTGGGTAGTACCCTCCTCCACACGTAGCCCTGTGTTCTTCAGTGGAATAAGATGCTGCTCATTGTGACTAAGGGCAGGTCTACACTGCAGTCTGAGGTGGGACTGCAGCACAGACAGACATGCCTGAACCAGCATGGCTGAAAGTACCAGTGCAGATGTGGTGGCATAGGCCTCAGTGCAGACTGGGTACAAACTTGCATTCCTCGACTACCCTGCTGTTTTTAGCCAGTCTGCAATCACACTGTAGATTGTGGTGTAGACATGACCTGTGAGGGGATGAGAGTCTGGCCCGAGAGGAACAGAGTCTCTGGATACACATGTTAAGGTTGAGATTGTCACAGCAGTGCAGAGGATTACATGGAACAAGCGTGGCTTGAATCTCAGCCTAGAAGTCTTGATGCTATTCAGGCTGAGGTTACTGTTCTGGGGGTGGAAGACAGTGTTTGGATGGAGATGGGAACCTAGTACTGTTTAAATGCTGCTAAAATTTTGATAGACAAACATTCTTGGTACTCTGTTATGACTTTTTCCATTGGTCATTCATACTAAATTTATAATAAAAAGATAAATAGCCCCTAGTTTGTTTGCCTTGTGAATTTTTTGAACATTACTCATCTGCGTCAGACATGACTGGAAAGGGCACAAGTGCTAAAGATTTCTTACTGTGGACAGCTAGAACTTACACGTTGTATTTGTTCAGATCCTGGTTGTTTTTTGTCCACTTGAGTCCTTGGATAGATTTGGACAATCGCATAGTAGTAGCTCAAATAAAAGCTCTGTGTACAGCAAACAACCCCTTCCATGATTTCTGTTGGTCTGGCAATCCCAGCCACACACCCACCTCTCTCCTGAATCACCACAGCCTGGTCCAGTGAGGGCTCCTGTCGCAAGTGTCATGGGTGGATGCATATTAAGGTGTCCCCTCGATACTGCCATGTATTCAGCAACTCCTGCCCTGCTGTCTGGTTCAAACAGGGCGCTCTAGGGAAACTCCCCTTCAGTGGAAGCCACAAACATTTCCATCATGATGGTTTCATGCTTCAAGAGCACTGCCCCTGTAATCTCTCTCTGTGGTCTAGCAAGGGCACCCACTCTGGGCTTCAGGGTCACTGGGCTCTTGAACGGAGACCCGCATCTCAATCCCTTCTGCCCTGGGTATTTCCAGGCTTCACGTCCCCTGACTATTCTGTGAAATCCCAAGGAAGAGAGACTGCCTAAGCAGGCCTGCTTCTTTTGTATTCAGAGACCAAAAGTGCAATTGCTCACCATTATAAGGTACCACACAGCACTTCCTATGCAAGCCTATCTTATTCATAAGGTAAAAGCACTACAGAGAAAACATTAACAACAAAAGAACCTACATGCATGCTAATAAGCTTACCAGAGCTTACCACAGATCTAACAGACCTCTGGCAGGAACAGGCCTTAAAAACCCCATCCAAGAGGTCTCCTTGTGGTTTCAAGTTCACCACAGCTTCAGCTCAGAACTAGCATGGTCTTTATTAGGCCTCAGTAGGCCCAGTCCTTCCAGCCCCGCCTTAGGATTGGGCTACTTCATGGACCAGGTGTCCTGTCCATTTGCTGGATCAGGAAGAAGGCCCTGAGCTATTTATCCCCAAACGCTTTTTGTCTGCTGGTCCCTGGAGAATCCAGCATGGACTAATCCATGCCCACCTCTCCAGGGGTGGCTTCAAAGGGCTGATCACTGGAGGAATGACATTAGCTTCCCCCTCCTTCTAGAAGAACTACATACAACAACACCTACACAATGGCATGTTTAATGCAATGGACCCCAAAGGGATTAAACCTAATTCAGGAAGGTTTATGAAAATTCCACCAGGTTTGCCCAGGAGAGCCTCAGTCTGTCACAGGTGGAACAGTGGTTTTTAATTGTCAAACACTGAATTTATATAAAAGCTGTAGAGTTTGGGTCTTGATGGGTGGGATTTATGGTTGGTGACTGAGTGACAAAACCATGTAATAGCCCCATCCTAAGAATGTAAGATTTAGGAAGACTGCTGAAAGAATTCACCATATTCTGTGACTTGTATAAACATACACTGATCCAGTGGCCTAGAGCTCTAGCTCAGGCAAGGGCCTGAGTCCAGTGTGAGATGTCGCAGGCCAGATTTCTCCAAGGGGCGGGGGGATGGGAGGAGAGAGCACTCTTGGCTGTCCTGAATGAGATGTGCTTTCAGAGGGGGTGGCTGTGATTCTGAATATACATCCACAGCAGGCCTTACGTTGACAGGAGCCTCTTCCCCTGCAGATGAGCACACAAGCGGCACCATTCTCAGAAAGAGGAAGCCTGGGCCCCAGGGGGTATCTAGGCACAGAAGGCTAAGACACCATGTAACAACCTCAGGGTAAGATGGGAGAAGAGCCTCCCAGGGGTCAGACAGCCATGGCACAGAAGAGGACCCTGGCAAAAAGAACTAACCTTCATTAAATGCATTCTTGAGTCAGTCACACACACACACTCCCTACCCTCAGCCTCCAAGAGCCAGCCACAGTGCAACAGGGCACAGAGACAGGTCTCAGTCAGCTGTGCAGGAGGGGACAGTGTGTGACACAGCAGCAGCAGCAGGTACTTGTTTGCTGACCCTGGATAGGCACCCACTACTCTGCTTCCCACACTAATCAGAAACATGGGGCAAGCATAGTGCTACACACCACAGAGCAAACACGGCTCCTTTCCCAATGGCCTGGAGTGGTGACTGAATAACTAGTACAAACAAGTCAGATGCAGAGCTGAACAAAGCACGTGGCATGTCCTGTGCGAGCCGTGTCCTACTCCATCTCTGGGCAAAACTGAGATGGTGCATTGCTTCTGGGAAGGCACGTGACACTCCATCTGGGCTGACTGCCACACACACATGGATACATGTCAAGGACAATGAGCCAGGAACACTCCAGGAGCAATGGCACCATCCACACCAACAAAGCAAGTGACACCATTGCAAAGGCACATGGAGACGGAATTCTTGCTCCCCTTACGTGCAAATGGAACAAGCCACACAACCATGGAACATCTGAGGCAGAGAGGGGGTAGGTCTCTCCCTGGCTGCTCTCTATAGACCAAAGCCAAGCCTAAGGAGTTCAGTTCCCGGTTAGGCCCCTCCATGGAGCGGCCAGGTTTTCAAAAAGGCTCAGTGCTAGCAGGAGACCAGTGAGAACGGGCACTGAGCTTTTGAAAATCTGGCCCTAAAACAAGAGTGCAACAAAAGCTGAGATTTCCAACATTTTCAGCTAAAAGCTTGTGAGAATTTCTTGCAAAAATTTGGGCCCATTAAAGTCAGTGGGGGTGGGTCTGAGCAAGTAGATCGCGGGGGCAAGGTGTCAGAAGGGAGCTGCAGGGCTCGCAGAATGAGAAAGGAGATTCCCTACTAGCAGAGGTGCTCATTGCAGTTATTAAACCCCATTACCGTGTAGCCTCAGAGACGGTACCGATTGTGGTATTTCCGCAGAGAACGCCATTGTTACGTATGCCTCTACTCTTTGCAGCATAGATCCATCACGCTTCACCCTGAGAATGGGGCGTAACGACATATTGGCCTAGAGAGGCAATACTGAGACTCTTCCCCAGTTTTACAGGGGAGTCCCCAGAGCTTCCAGGCCAGCATTTAGCACATGCTTCCCCAGACTTAGTGGAGGAACTCAGGAGATTTGGAACACACAATGTCCATGAGCTAAGCGCAGCATGTGCTGGTCAGGAGAATAGGTAACTAACACAAGCAGCCTTTGTTACAGACCACTCCCAGGAGATCAAGGCCATGATTCCCAGACGGACCCAGCACATGCCATTGGGCCCAGATTTGCTGGGTGCTCTTTTCAAAATCCCCTTATATAGGTACCTAAATGGGGGCCGAGTCCTTTTGAAGCTCGGGCCTCGATTATGGGGGCAGAGCACATGAAAACCTCACCCCATGTATCCAAACTAAGCCCTTTTCTCAATCTGCTATTACGCCTGTCTGCATTGCCATCGAAATATAATCAATGAACACAGGATGCCATCAACTGTATAAATAGACAAGGCTCCAATCACAACAGCTGAAGCCAGGGTTGCACCGAAATAAACAGTGTTGCGAGCCAAAGGGGAGCGGTCTGTTTGCTTTTTATTTACTTGTCCCTCCAATACACCTAATCCTGTCACAGGCTTTTTTCCAATACAGTGAGATTTTTCACAGGATATTGTGGCACTCACCCAAACTACCCCCCCAAAGCCCATGCTTTCTGAGGCTCTCAGTAACTATCAGGCAATAGTACAAGTGTCCCATCACACCTTCTAACAGATGGACCAAAACAGCTAGGTCCAAGAGTGTATGGCGTTACAGGAGAAATTTTCCAAAGTTCCTCAGAGATTTAGGTGCATAAGACCCATTGAAAGTCAATGAGATTCATCATAAATCCCACAGACATTCTGGAACTCTTCCTCTTTATTCATTTAATTCAGATATGTTTAAGCAGATTATTTCCTATTAGCAGGAAGGAAGAAGCTAGGTCCTTATTGCAACATTATAAGCTCCCTTAAACACTCCTGGACTCTCCTTTTTTCTGTGCTGAAGTAAAATATAAAATAATTTGTTTTTCACATGTTCCCCATGTTAGTCCCTTCTTCCTTACAAATGAGGACATGACACTTTTCATCAGTACATCTCAAAGCACTTTACCAAGCAGGTCAGTATCACTATCCGGAAACTGAGGCACGGAGCAGTGAAGAGACTTGCTTTGCTCTAGGTCACCCAGCAGGCCAGTGGCAGAGCCAGGAACAGAAGCTAATAATTCACCAAAGGGAGGCATGCCAAGTCTCTACCGAGAGCCAGTAGCCCACTGGTCATCATGATTACTGTGCAATGTATGTATGGGCAATATTTAAGGAGTTGCGTATCAATACTAGAAATGATGTTCTCAAAGCCTAAGAGTTGAGACAGGGGCACCAGGCAGTGACATGCCTCAGACAGCTTCCTTTCAGACAGGGGGTAACAGATGCTTACATCCCTCTCTGGTCACTGTGTGCCTCACTGCATAGGCCTATTTGCATCCTGAGCCAGAGGCTGAGTGAAGAGATGGTGAAGTCTACACAAAAAGGAATATACAGGAAAAAACAAGCAGCAGGGGGCGTCCTGTTTATGAATAAGGACAGTGGATTGTTCTGATATAGCTCGGGGTGCAGACAGGCACCATAAATCTTTCCCTGAGGAAGCAAGCTGACATGTGACTTCTCTCATGAACAGAGGCTCAGAGCCACGCCTGGCTGTAAAACACTGCAAGGACTTGGGTGAACAGTGCTCTGTAAGACATGAAAGTATCTACTCAAGGTCTAGAATGCCTGTTATGATTTTATTTTATACATACCCATTTGTTTCCAATACTACTACTTGCTATCACGTGAATCTCTGATCTTTGTCAAATAAATGTGTCCTGATTTCACTATAATCACATCCCAGTACTGGCTGTTAAGCAGAGCGGGGATCTGAGGTGGAACAGATAAGCTGGGGACACATTTCCTTGGAAGCAGCCAATCTGTGAATACTGCGAATGTCTAGTGGACAGGGGCTACACACTCCAGGGAGATGCTTGATGGGCTCAGGGGTTGGGTGTGCCTATCGCTAACCTGTTGAGACAGAACAGGGCCTGTGTGCCTGAAGGGGAGTGCTTGTGTTGCCCGTGGCTGGTGGAGTCAGGGAACTGACCCCTGGCAGGCCCAGGCTAGGGTCCTCACACTAAGGGCAGGTGGTAGTGAGCTGCCTACCAGCTCTGGGTATCCCTGGGAAGCCTCACAAGAGGTGCAGTGATTTACCCAAGGTCACACAGTGAATCAACAGCAGCACTGGCAACAGAAGCCACCTCTCCTCCCACCCAGGTCTATGCTTTGTGCAATTAGCTGACTCTGCTGCCATTTCCTGACCTCAACCCAGAAACCCGCAGGCCACATCAAGAGCTCAGGGAAGGAAGTGGCATGAACCTGGAGGTGGGAAAGAGTTGGAAGACAGTCCAGCAGCTGAGCTAAGCAGGGAATGTGTTGGGATCTCTATGCGCTTTGGGTTGCTCTCCTTTGCATGGGATTATGGGAAGGGTAGGTAGGTCTCAGCTGCTCTTTGCTGTTGATGAGAAGGGAATGGGGGAGCTTGGGGTGAAATGCCTGTGCCAGGCATGGAAGGCAAACATGCTATTTCTCCCTGTTCTGAGGTTTCACATGTTCTCTCAACAATGTGTATGGTGCTGCTGTAGCAGCAAGGTCCAGGGCCCTGCTCTTAGTATGCAGATTTCAAAAATGGCTGTATACAACTGCAAGCAGCTGCTGCAGCTCTGTGCACAAATGAGTTATTTGCTTCGCCAGCTAGCCAGCCACTCGCAAAGACTTGATTTGCACACACACTCTCAAAGTTGCACATTCATTAATATTAGGCATGCAATTGCACATGTCCTGGGGGAAAAATCGGGCCCTCCCTGTCTTTCAGTAGAAGCATTGCTATTAAATAAATTGTTACAGGGAGTGCAGAGACCCTGCTTTTCTATTCATTCCCAGGGTTCCTCTTCATGTAGTTTGGCAATAAAACCTGCCCTGAGAACCGCAGGAAACTGAGAAACAGAATATGGGCAGGAGGTTTGGTCAATTAACATGTATCCCCTGCGATCTCCAGAGAGCCACTGTATGAGATATGGGTCAAGCTTTGGGGCCCAGAGTTAGGCTCCTAAATCCATCTTTGGGCACCTATATTTAATGTGACTTGATCTTCAACAGGGCTAAGCACCCAGCAGCTCCCGGTGATTTCTCCAGCACCTGTAACCCTTATGTTCCATGGTTCCATGTTCCGGATCCCCTCCCCCTCTGCAAAAATTTACATACTTGAAGAGTCCCATTGATTGCCCTCAGAATATTCACAGGCTTCATGTTAAGCAGGTGTGTAAGTACTTGCAGGACTAGGGTCTGGGTCAGGAGCAGCAGTGGGAGAGGACACTGGTTACTGTAGGAAGTATGTGGAGAAAAATTTTTAGATTGGGGTAAAATTGTCAAAAGCGCCCAGCTCCTGTTGCCTTTCCCTGACACGTAGGCTCCTGGTGCTCCCGTCATGTCCAAAAATGGGCGTTTGGCATTTTTGAAAATGTTACCCCTGTTAGGATATAGATATTCAGGCCTGTCTCCAAAGGTCTGTACTTTAATAATTTAGGTGTATTCTCATCACTTAGCTAGTTATAAAGGTATAAAAGAAAGAATCAAAATCACTGTCTGCCAGTGTAAGGGCCTTCTCTTACTGTGACAGTCTGAGGCCCTGTTCTTAGGCTATGGCCTTTGGCTAAGCAGCAGAGGCAGCCATAAGCTGGGAAGCGAACGGTCACCTCCTCACATTCCAAACTAGTCACATTGAAATCAGGTGCTATTGGGCTGTTAGGAATACAATCCTGTCCTGATAGTGCCTATCACCTCCAGAGAAAGGGAAGTGCCTAGAAAATGTAAAAGGAAACTTAGTTTGATAGCATCCTGTCTGGCAAGAACTCACTTATCAATAGCTGGGATGTGAAATCCTCACTTCTGTATTGTCTTGTCATTATAGTTCCCTCTTTGCTATTGTTTGTCTGTATAATCTCTGTCTGGTTCTGTGATTGTTCCTGTCTGCTGTATAATTAATTTTGCTGGGTGTAAACTAATTAAGGTGGTGGGATATAATTGGTTACATAATCATGTTAGGATTGGTTAGTTAAATTTCAGGAAAATGATTGGTTAAGGTATAGCTAAGCGGAACTCAAGTTTTACTATATAGTCTGCAGTCAATCAGGAAGTGAGGGGGTGGGCATGCGGGTGGGGGAAATGGGAACAGGGAATGGGAGTAAGGAAATTGGAATCATGTTTGGCTAAGGGCAGGAATGGGAACAGGGACACAGGTGTAAGGCTCTGTGGTGTCAGAGCTGGGAAGGGGGACACTAAGGAAGGAAACTGGAATCATGCTTGCTGGAAGTTCACCCCAATAAACATCAAATTGTTTGCACCTTTGGACTTCGGGTATTGTTGCTTTCTGTTCATGCGAGAAGGACCAGGGAGGTAAGTGGGTGAAGGAATAAGCCCCCTAATAACCCCCTCTATTTTTTTCTACCACGTTTGGCCCCAATCCTGCGTGGTGAGGCACTCGACGTCCATGGGCCTCCCCTGTAGCCACACACAGAGAACACTTGGCAGGATGAGGTCCGTAAAGACCTTTCAAGAGTCCCTCATGACCTTCCTTAGTAACCACAGCGCTGTCATCCACTGACAGGAGAGTCCTGGGAGGAGACAGGACCCTGCAGAATGTCACCTGGGAAGGTTTTTTTAAAATGGGAGAGGATTTCTAAAGAGTCTGCCCTACTTTTGCTTTATTAGAAACCAGCAAAGCTGCTTGGCTGCTGGATGGTCTATCAAGAACCATGTTAGCATGCAGAAAATTACAAACTAAATCCCAGCAGTTCGCACCTGTCAAGTTTAGCCTGGCAGATGTGCTTGCTAAAAACAACACACGCTGTTTCATGATCTAAAATAGTATTCCAGAGCTCACTGGCTGTTCTGAGAGCTCTCCTCTCTCAACATAGTGGAGTTACTGGTTTCCAAATGTAGGTTCCCCAGAGCCTTCAGTGATTTCAATATTGTCTGACAGCTTCTGTTTGGATTCTTTGAATTGCTGAGAGACCTCTCTAGCTAAACTGTTTAAGCAGATCAGCTATGGGCCGTTTTATACCTAACTCAATTAAGGATCATGTAGTTTACATTTCTAAAGTTTATATATTCAGTTATATTAATGGGCCTAATTCTCTGCTGGTTTTGCTTCACTGACTTCAGTGGAGTGACGGCAGCAGGGAATTTGGCCCTGTGCATTTATAGACGGATTTTCAAGAGGGCTCAGCTCCCGCCTCTAGGCACCTAAAAGAACTGGCCAGCTTTTCAAGAGGACTCAGGACCCAGCAGCTCCCACTGAGGAGAGTGGAGAATTCCCCTTTCCTCCCTCACTGAGAACAACGGGAGCAGCAGAGTCATTCTGAAAGGGGGGCTCAAGATTTTCCAACTGCTGCATGGCCATGGGTGAGTCACGTCCCTTCTGTCTCCCCTTCCACTCTTTGGCTATGAGCTCCTGGGTGGGGAGAGACAGAGTGTGAGAGTGAGAGTGTGTGTGTGTGTGTGTACACAGTGCCTAGCACAATGAGGAGGTGATCTCAGTTCAAGACTCAGTGCAATACACATAATAATCAAAACATGTATATAGTGAGCTAAATCCCACGCTCTCTGCAGGTGTTAAACTAACAGTAAGTATTATGTTGGACTTGAACTAATCTGTCCACATAAACAATGGACAGATTAGTTCAAGGGAATTAAGCAGATAATGGTTCAATGGAAACTTGCTTAACCAGACCCACGGTGCTCACAAAATACTCCTTGACCAGTTTCATAGCATGTAACAGAGACGGGCTGAAACCCTGGCCTGGATTCCAGAACTTGGGTTGCTAGGAAAAGTTGATGCAGGTATGAACTGGTACCTTGCACCTGGTTCTGCCCTAGCAGAGCAAATAGCTGCTCTGCACTGGCATATGGACTGCGAGATACACTGGCGTGTTCATGCTGCCCAGTATGTAGCTTACTGCAAAACATCCCTCTGCTCTGACATTATATTCCAGTACTTGGAACGTCTGCCCTTCCTTGGAACAATGGCCCATGTAGCCAAACACAGACAAAACAGCCAGACCCGAGGGGTTAGGGAGCCGCTGCTTGTCCGGCAGCCGCACAACTGGGGAGGCGCATGGGGGATGGTACAGTCCAGGGAAGGGGCGGGGACCTGAGGCCGCACCTGTCAGTGTCACGATAATGGTGGGGAACCACACAGACATGACAAAACGCTCCCTGGCGCCTGCAAAAGGACAGATCTGCTGAGCTGCTAACTCGTGCCATGAGGTGCTCCTGTTGGATTTGGGGCCTCTAGGGGGCAGGAAGAAAGGTCATCTGAGGTCACCAGTTCTGTCTGTGGGGGTTATTCAGAGGGCTTTAGCCGTGAGAACTGAAGATGGACCTGCGTGCTGCAGCCACGGGCAAGCAGCCCGTTGCCATGTGATGTGTCTACACAGTATCCTACACAGTCACATACACCGTCCAGGCACCAGCGCCTGACAATAGGTCCGTCTACACTTCGAGCTGGAGCTTGAAGAGACATACCCGTGCTAGCTCTGATCGAAGTAGTGTGCTAACAACAGAGTGTAGCGGTGGTGAAAGCAGCCAGGCACTCCAAGTATGTGGCTAGTGTCTCGGACCGGTATGTACCTGGGGCAACTCCCTCCCCCGGCCATGGATATGCTGCTATTTTTAGTGCACTAGCTCTTCTAGAGCTAGTGTGGATAGGTCTGCTCAAGCTGGGAATGACAGCTCCAGCTCAAAGCATAGACATACCCGGTGTCTCCAGTTCGGGGCTTAGGGCATCACGTCATTGTTGCCTCCTCCCTGTAGCCCAGGGGCAGCGTTTGCTACTCAAACCCTGGTCAGTTCCTGTCCTGTTAGCAGCTGGTTGCAGTGATTTCTTTGAAGGGATTTTTACACCAGACACAGTTTCACCTGAACTTGCCTACTAGAGGGGCAGTGGCTGCCAGACACTTTAACATTTGCAAAGCTGCAAGTGAAGTTTCCTTTAACCCTGAAGAGAAAGGCAAGTTCACCCCATTTAGCTCAGTGCAGCATTTGGGGTGTTCCTAGATGATGGAGTTAAAAAAGCCAAACCAAAGAGCGCGCACACTGGAGCAGGAGGTCCTCCCTGCAAGCACTTGGTTGTTTTCATTGCAGCCTCTCTCCAGAGCCCCCAGGAAGCTCCCCATATTTACAAACAGAGGTTCCGGTGCCACCAGCTGGTGAGTGACTATACCCAAGTGGAGAGCCCCAGTAGCTTCAACAGGGCTTCTCCCACGAATCAGGTGACTCACTTGCTAAAGTGTGGGCAGCATGGGGCCCGCTGTCCGTCACACGGGAAGCACAGTTGCTGGGTAGGTATTTTTGAAGCATTCCAAACTAGATTAGCCTGTTGGAGCGCACCCCTCCTCTCCGATTACACTGAGAAGCTCCTGCTGATTTCTCCACTCTGCCTTAAGTAACTTTACATTCTTTCCATGCACTGTGGCAATGATCCAATACCCTCTTTAGCCCTGCTGCTGGTTTTAAAAATATCAGAGCACTCAGCGCTCCCCTGCAACTCAGTCTTTTGGAAAGGGCCTTGTCTCAGCTCTGACCCTGCCGTTGCCTGTGCTCTGATGTACTAGGGGAGCAGCCCCTTTCCATGCTAACTAGCGCATATCAGAGAGCCACCAGCTTCCCAGTTCCAGGTGATTGCATGTAGACTTGAATGTCACAGCATTCTACAAACCCCATCTAACCGTGTAATGGGGCGAGAGAGAATGTGTGTGTGGGGGTGGGGGTGCGGGTCTACACACCACTGCCCTTTACTGGATGCAACAACAGCTGCTCAATTGTGCCATAAAGTCTATCCCAGAAGCAACACAAAGATTTTCTTTTGGCTCAAGTGGTAGGTGTCTGCTAGGAAAGAGAGCCGTGTGGATAAGGCACTGGAGGGAGACTCAGGAAATCTGGGTTCAATACATGGCTCTGCGATAGACTCACTGTGCTGTGTGAGCCTGGGTAATTCAATTAAAATGGGATTTTCAAAAATATCTTAGGGAGTTAGATTCAGAGTTTAAGGCCAGAATGGCCCATTCAGTCATCAAGCCTGGCCCCCTGAATATCACAGGCCATTACATTTCACTGCGTTACCCCTGTACTGAGCCCAAGAATTTGTCTTTTGGCTACAGCATCTCTTCCAGAAAGGTATCCAGTCCTTTATCCACCACTGCCCTTGAGACTGGGTTCCAATGGTTAATTGCCCTCTATGTTAAAAAGTTGTGACATTTCTAACTTGAATTTGTCTGGCTTGTGCTTCCAGCCATTGGTTCTTTTCTGCCTTTCTCCTCTAGATTAAAGAACCCTTTAGTACCCGGTATTTTCTCCCCGGGAAGGTACTTCTACACTAGTCAAGTCACCTCTCAATTTTCTTTTGGATAAGATAAATAGATAGAGCTTTTTAAGTCTCTCACTGTACTTTAATGGGAATCGGATGCCTGACTCCCGAAGGTGAGGCATCATCACCTTTCCTCTTGCTGTGCCTCAGGTCCCCCTATATAACCTGGGGACAATGATAACCCTTTCTCCTGCTTTGCATCTGTCTGGTCTGTGTAGACTAGAATCATAAAATCATAGAATATCAGGGTTGGAAGGGAAGTCTCTTCAGGGCAAGAGGAGTCTCTAACTATGCACGCGTACAGCACCTGACACAATGGGGCCTCTAGACGCTACTACACTACCATATAAAAGTAGATCTCTGCATCTTTCAAAAGTCCGGTACAAGTATAAAAGAAAACTTCATCAAAAGGAAATACAATATTTTGAAATTCCCTGTTACAGTGAGGTCTGCACACTGCTAGTCTTTGGTCAGATTTTCTGATTAACAAGACAGCACGCTGCTCACTTACAATTTCAGAACTGCCCAGCCATACAACTGTGGGCCAAAGCAGTTTCCGTTCCTGCTTACTGGGTTTATTACTGGAGGTTAGCTCCATTAAAGAATTAATGCCCTTCCTTAAGACATAGAAGTGGTTTCACTCCATTTTGTTATCCCTGCAGTCAGTGAATCCTATACAAAGGAAGGTCACCGTGCAATAAAAATGGTTAACCAGGTGCAGGTGACTGCTCTGTTTAATGACCAGTTATAAGTGGTTTCTGTTTCCTATGTGTCTCTGAAAACTCTCCCAACTCATGGGTGAGATGTAGGTCCCAATTCTTTAATCAGATTTTTCTACCTACCCCTGCACAGGTCTACTGAACTCAATGGGGGGCTCCTCAGGCCAATCAATTTGTAGGGTCAAGGCCTGAAATCTCCCCCATACATTTCCTCATCAGTACAGTATTAAGGCCATCACATCACACCAGCTGAGGACAGAGACTGCAAGGATGACTGCAGAGTTGGGGTGGCCAACACCTATGGATCCCCTCTGAAGCTGTTCTGTCTAGACAGTCTTCTTTTAGGCCATGCTTTCTTTCCTGCATGCTCTTGGAGACTAATAGGGCTCATACCTTCCAAAGGTTTTACACATGACTGCAGATGCACAGCTACTTATCAGACCTTAGTATCTAGGGTTACCATAGGTCCATATTTTCCCGGACATGTCCGGCTCTTTGGTTCTTAAATCACCATCTAGGAGGAATTTTTAAATAACTAAAAATGTCTGGGATTTTGCCATTATTATTTTTCCCCAAAGAAGAGTTGATCATTCAAGAAAAAGAGTGAATGTTGATCGTTCGAGAAAGAAAGTAAATGTTGATCGCTCGAGAGAGTGCCCACTTTTTCCCCCTAGCTCCCAGCGCTTGCGCTGCAAAACAGTTGTTTCACGCGGCTGGGAGGGAGGGGGGAGGAGGAGGAACGCGGTGCGCTCAGGGGAGGAGGCGGGGCCGGGGTGGGGATTTGGGGAAGGGGTCCAATGGGACAGGGAGGGGGCGGAGTTGGGGCGGGGACTTTGGGGAAGGGGTTGGAATGAGGGTGGGGAAGGGGTGGAGTTTGGGTGGGGTCGGGGGCACGAGCAAATTCCCCCCCCGTGGAGTGTCCTCTTTTTTGAACGTCCAAATATGGTAACCCTACTAGTATTTGTGCATGAAAAAAGACTTTAAAGCAGGGGTGGGCAAACTTTTTGGGCTGAGGGCCACATCTGTGTGGGGAAATTGTATGCAGGGCTGGGGCAGGGGGTTGGGGTGCGAGAGGGAGTGCGGGGTGTGGGAGGGGGTGCGGTGTGCAGGAATTGGCTCAGGGCAAGGGATTGGGGCAGAGGAGGGGTGCGGGGTGTATGAGGGGGCTCAGGGAAGCGGGTTGGGATGCAGGGGGGTGCAGAGTGCAGGAGGGGGCTCAGGGCAGGGGTGCAGGAGGGGTGTGGATTGCGGGAGGGAGCTCAGGGCAGGGAGTTGGGGTGCAGGAAGGGTGCAGCAGGGGGCTCAAGGCAGGGAGCTGGGGTGCACGGGGGTGCAGGGTGCAGCAGGAGGCTCAGGGCAGCAGTATATGGGGGTGCAGGGTGCGGCAGGGGGCTCAAGGCAGGGAGTTGGGGTGCACGGGGTGCAGGGTGTAGCAGGGGGCTCAGGGCAGGGAGTTGGGGTGCACAGGGGTGCAGGGTGCAGCAGGGGGCTCAGGGCAGGGAGTTGGGGTGCACAGGGGTGCAGGGTGCAGCAGGGGGCTCAGGGCAGGGAGCTGGGGTGCAGGAGGGGTGCAAGGAGGCAGGGAGTTGGGGGGCTGGGTGCAGGAGGGGTTCGGGCTCCAGCCCAGCGCCACTTACCTACAGCGACTTACCTGCAGCGGCACCATGTCCCCGCGTGGCCCCTGGGGAGGGGGGGAGGCGCACAGGGCTCTGCGTGCTGCCCTTGCCAACCCTCCAGTACCTCCCCCGAAGCTCCCATAGGCCGCGGTTCCCTGTTCCCAGCCAATGGGAGCTGCAGGGGGCGGTGTCTGGCAGCAATGGCAATGCAGGGAGCCCTCTGCCGCCCCCCCCGCCCCCTCCCCGGGGCCCCAGGGACGTGGTGCCCGCCACTTCTGAGAGCGGCGCGGGGCCTGTGGCATGACAGGGGGCGATCCCGCGGGCCGGATCCAAAGTTTGCCCGCCCCTGCTTTAAAGTGACCTGTGAAGGGGGGAAAATAGGGGTCATTTCCCTGATCTGATTCGTTTTGGTGCACGAAAGAGGCCTTTTTCTCCTGCTTGTTTTTTACTTTAACCATGTATGCCTTGGAGAGCAGAGAATGAGCTGGGTTACCACATGGCTGGACTGGAGAATGAAAGCTGGACGTTTGGGAGGAGAAGGGATTTTTTGTCCGATTGTTCTGCTTGGCTATTAATATTGAACTAGAGGAAATGCCTGACCCACACCTGGGAGGAAAGAGGTCTTTACTGAAGATTCAACATCCCCCTCTCTTCCATAAAGGATAAGAAATATCTCATGAAGAGAAACCTTCCACCATACTCTCAGACCTCCAAGGAGTCTGCCAGCAAAGCCAGGGCACATGCAGTTAACAATCCTAAGGTTAAAAAGAAAGAAGAAGAAGAAAAGAAAACACAAAGAACCCAACCAACCAGTTAGAAAGGATGGTCATATGGTCAAGGCTCTGCCACAGACTTCCTGTGACCTTGGGCAAGTCTCTTAAGCCTTGTCTATAGTAGGAGAACTTTCTAAACATTTTCCACGGTTGCTATCACCAACAATGGGAGCCCTAGTGTAGATAAAGCAAAGCCTAGACAAGCCTCTTGCAGCCACAGTAGCTTTGAACACTTATTAGGCTTGCTCTAGAATTTTTTAGAAACTGTTCCCCATTTATAGACAAGACCTTAGACTCTCTGAGCCTCAATGACCCTGCTGTAAAAATGAGGTCACAATCCTTCTTTCTTCCACCCTTTGTCTACCTAGATTATGAACTCTCAGGAGAGGGATGTGTGTCTTCCAATGTGTTTGTACAGCACCTAGCACAATGGGGTCTGGAGGTATCACAAACAAAACTAATAAACCTGTTAGGGCTTCTCTAAAGATCACAAAGGAGCCAAAGAGTCCATTACAATGTCATACTGGTCACCTTTTATAAACCTGTTTCCTTTGTTTATAGGCATGTCACTGTCAGTTTACAGACAGCATTTAGGGGTAAGATTTTCAAAGGCCCAAAGAGGCGTGAGGCACTTTGGGAGTCTCCCTCTTAAAGCCCCTGGGTCCAATTTTCCAAAGAGCTCAGCTCCCATTGGCCACCTAACTGAAGTGGCTAGATGTTCTGAGGGCCCAGCAACTCCCACTGTGGCCCTAGATAGCCACAAGGCTGAAATCCTGTCACCTCGGAGCCATGGTCAGAGGCTCAGTTTTGGAATGGGAGAGTTGGCTAAAACAAGGAAAGACGACACACCCCCAGCACGTGCTCTCTTTAGTAAGAGTGCCCATATTAAAACAAAACAAAGTCGCGAATGCAGGCAGCCCCCTTCCAGAGCCCAACAATTTGTGAAGCACGAGACACACTTAGTCTTGCCAGCTCTCCCTCATTCAGCGCAAGCCCCAGGACTTTGGCTCATGTCTAAAGAGGTCTATGTCTAAAGTGGCTATGGGCCACTCCAGGCAGCTAAAGAATTTCTTCCCGCTGCTGGCACCCACCTCCTGTCTCCACCAGAACTCACTGCTGTCCCAGCTGAGCTGTACATCGCAACTCTCCCGGCCATTGAAAGGAACAGCTCCAGGGCAGATATTTTGATCGTGTCCTTTACGCACAAGTCCAGAGCATGCCATGAGGACACCTGGCAGGACTGAGAAGCATGTGCAGCTGGAGATGCAGCTGTCAGTCTAGGCAGAGAGAGCCAGGGGCAAGGAGCTGACAGGCTCACATATCTCCTCCTGTCAAGCCCTGAAGGGGAAGGGAACACAGCAGGAATCCCAGCGGGGCGAGGAGTCAAACAGAGATCCCAGGAGTGTGGGCACCTCACCTCCATCTTTGTCCCACAGCAAAGCAAACTGCTACAGTGCCCCTGCCCAGGCATTGCCATGTGTGCTCTAGGCAGGGAGGGGAACTGTTCTTAGATGCTGTTCATTCACAGCTAGCTAGCAATGGGAACTAGGGGACCCCAAGGGGGATTAAGAACTGCCCTTCGTGGGCTACCCAGACTTGGGCCCACATGCATTTCCAGAGGCTGGTCCAGGATGGCTGACACTAGCCTGCCAGTCGCAAGAAGAATCACAGTGACACACTTCCAACCCCGACAATTGTATCCATGTCCCACTTTCAGGGCTAGCAGGAGGCAGAAAAGGACTAGAATCTGAGCCTCTCTCTCAAGGAGCTGAGATTAGCCTTTGTGTTGAGAAGTGCCCAGAAATGGGGTGTGTGTGTGTGTGGATGGTGGGATCGCCAGCCAGCCCCAAAGGGTGTCTCCAGGTAAGGGTGTTGTGCTCTGTGGAAAGGAGGGTTTCCAGGGAGTGGGAGGCAGGGCTATGATGATGCAACTCCTGCCTGTGGTAAATTGTGATTTGGGCAAAACTTCCCCCCTTGTTGGGAGCCATTCTCCCTTTCCCAGCCTGCTTTCTCATGTCACAGCATGCAGAGTCAGTCTGCCTTAGCCAGCAGGCATCTACCAAGGAACACAACAACAGACACAGTCAGTCAGGCAGCTTGTCCCTAGCTTTGCCTCCTGGGTACCAGTCACCCAGACAGCCCCCCAACCTGAACCAAATACTTACCAGCAACTACACTCCAAACAACAAAAACACTAACTCAGGAACCAAACCCTGCAACAAACCCTGGTGCCAACTCTGTCCGCATATCTATTCAAGGGACGCTATCAAAGGACCTAACCACATCAGCCACACCATCAGGGGCTTGTTCACCTGCGCATCTACCAATGTGAGATATGCCATCATGTGCCAGCAATGCCCCTCTGCCATGTACATTGGCCAAACCGGACAGTCTCTACGCAAAAGAATAAATGGACACAAATCTGACATCAAGAATTATAACATACAAAAACCAGTAGGAGAACACTTCAATCTCCCTGGACCCTCAATAAGAGACTTAAAAGTGGCTTTTCTTCAACAAAAAAACTTCAAAAACGGACTCCAAAGAGACACTGCAGAACTGGAATTAATTTACAAACTGGACAGCATCAAATTAGGCCTGAATAAAGACTGGGAGTGGATGGGTCGCTACAAAAACTAATTTTCCCCTGCTGATACTCACACCTTCTTGTCAGCTGTTTGAAATGGGTCACCTTGATTACATTGGCCTCATTAGCACTACAAAAGTGATTTGCACCCCTTCTTGTCAACTGTTGAGAATAGCCCACTTCCACCTTAATTGAATTGGCTCGTTAGCACTGATCCCCCAGTAGGTAAAGCAACTCCCATCTTTTCATATGCTGTGTGAAAAGCACATCTTACACCTCCCTACTGTATTTTCCACTCCATGCATCTGATGAAGTGGGTTTTATTCCACGAAAGCTTATGCCCAAATAAATTTGCTAAGTCTCTAAGGTGCCACAAGGAATCCTCCTTCCCACCACCTGGAGCTCTACTCAGCATGCAGAGACATCTAGTGGCTACATTATGTACTGCAAGTAAACAGACCATTGCCTTCTCAGGGACTTCTCTCCCCATGTTATGGGGCCCTGTTTGGACCTCAAGAGCAGCCCGGTGTAAAGTGTTCCCGGTACAGAGTGTCCCTATAAAGAGAAGCTAGACCGCAGCAGGGTTTTCCTGCTCAGTGGGAACAGGCTCTTCCTACGTTCAAGAGACACTGGGGGAGGTGGGAGGGAAGAGCTGCAGGAGGCACTCCTGCCAGGTAGTGCACATCCTCTGCCCGGGTGCAATTCACTCCAGTGGAGAGGACTAGCACAAGCCACTGGCAACAAGCCTAAGGGCCAAGAGGAGTGGAGGAGAAGCTTCAGCCTTACCACACCTGTATTAAAGACAACCCATTCACTCTCTTCACCTCCCTGCCCAGGCCCCTCCCTTTGTATGGCGGGGGTCAGAGACTATGGGGGCTCGTGAGGGATGCACTCATTCTCTCAAAGGATGTGTTTAATCACCAGGGAGATTCATGCCATTTCATGGCCAGCTGTGTGTATGGAGTTTACATGAGTCACTGATGGGTGTCTGCGAGTATCCTTCCAGCAGAGTCACCCCCCTCCATCTCATAGCTCTAGAGTCACAGATTTTAAAGCCAGAAGGGACTATATTACGTTCATCTCGTCTGGCCCTCCTGTAGAATTCTATCCAGTCACTCCTGCATCAGGGCTGCAACTTCTGGTTGAACTACAGCTGACCTTTTAGAAACACCACCCGCTTTAGGCCCCACTGCTGTCTCCTTTACTCAGATTCCCTTCCTCCTCATTTCCTTCTGGGCCAGCATTGTGCGCAACACAAAGGACACAAGAAAACATCCTTGACAAGACTGAACGAAGGAGATACATATGCCGCACAATGCCACACTAGAACTGACAGAGAAACTACAGGTACTTCATGGGAGCTGAGAGCCAAAGGACAAGTGGGAACATGTCGAGACCAGCTTGTTTTATTTAGTCATTAGCCCTTTAAACATAGTCCAGGGTGGAACCAGGAAGTGACAAGTCAATAGTTTGTTAACTTGTTGAGGCCTAAAAGCGGGAAAAACAGAGATTTGGGACTGAAGAAATTCAGAGCTCTCGCAGAAGGAATCAACTCTAAGACATAAGGCGCAGGGATTCCCCTGAAGTAAAACCCGTGGAAGCCCTCTGATATCCAGGTATTATACTGCAAAGGCCGAGAGAGCGTGGGATATGTTTGCGTTGTCATTAAGATTGTTTACTTTTGCTTCTCTGAAAGGTGGCCTGGATCACCTAAGGAACCTGGGGAGAAAAAGGAGTGTGTCTGATCCATTTTGTGTGCACTGCGCAAGCCCTTGAAAATTGTGATCTGCTCAGCTGCACACAGGCTCAGCTGACACTCAGACTTAGGGTGACCAGACGTCCCGTTTTTAAATGGACAGTCCCATATTTAAGCCTTACTGCAGGTGTCCCGACTTTTTCTTAAATATGGGCAAACTGTCCCATATTTTCTGTCTCCCTCACATCAATACTTGCGGGTCCTGCTGCTGGCCGGATCCCTGCTCGCCAGCTGCCCGCCTACCAGCGTTGAGTGGGAAGGTCCAGTGGCCGACGATGGGGGTGGGTGTGCAAGGCTGGTGGAGGGACAAAGCTGCAGCACACGGTGCTGGCCACTCCCTATGCTGGACCCTCAGCGCAGCCCCTGCTGCATGCCGGCTCTCAGCCAGCAGGGCCCCGTCCCAGTTCCCAGCTGGCTTGGGCTGCACGCTGCAGTGGCTGGTGAGTGTGGGCAGGCAACAGGCGGCGTCCGGTTACATGTCACCTCTGCTGCCCACCTATTGGCCCTTTATGTGCTCCCCCTCTCGCTCTCCTCTCCCTGCTTTGCCCCTTCCCCAGCCCCACCGCTCCTTTACATCCCCCTGGGTGGGGCGCGTCCTGCTTCCAGTGCTGTGTGGAGAACCCGCCCCCAGTTGGAGTACTCAGTTTATCAGCAGCCTGGCCAGCAGGCTCCTTTCTTCCCCCACTGCCTCTGGCTGGGCCGGTGCCCTGGGAAAGCCCAAGATCCTCTGGCCCTGGGCGCTGGCCAGGAGGAGCCGAGCCCTGCGTGTGCCAAAGCTCCGCACACTGGGGAAGCCTCTCTGCCCCTCAGCTAAACTCTGGCGTGGCGGGGGAAACGATATCCAGCCTGTTCACACCCTGAACCTGCAGGCTCCACAGCAGCCCCCCACCCCCGAGCAGGGACTTAGCTTAGCACCCCTTTAACCCCTCCCCCCAGCCCCCGACGGCTTGGGTCCTGCCTCCAGGGAGTGCGGGGCTGCTGCATCCCCTAGGCATCCTCCCCTGCTGAGCCACCTCTCTAGTCCGGTTCCATGAAGTCCCTACAGTCAGGTTTCCTGGGCCCTGGTGCACAATGCATCCTTAGGGCTTAACCCCTTCCTACCTGCGCTGTAGCCAGGGGACAGGAGGTGGTTGGGTTATGTCGGTGACCAGCAGCAGCTTGTGGGTGTTAGCTGCCTTTCAACACCGTGGGGCAGGAAGGGACCAGCTGCTTCCAGCCCCAGGGGAGCAGAGGGTGAGGGAAGAGATGACCTCTGCAAAGACATGGGCCAGGTCATCCCTCCCCTGCCCCACTCCTCTCCCCCCGCGGCTGGAAGCAGCTCCCATACCTTCCCTCCCACACAGTGTTGAAAGGCTGCTGCTGGCCACATTCTGGTATGAGCTCTGGCAGAAATCTGGGAGGGAGGAGGGGGCATGTGACTTTGCATGCCCCCTCACCCCCCCCCCCGTCCTGCCACCTGTTGTCTTGGGAAGATGTGGCACCAGATACTAGGAGAGGCGGGTCCATCCTGGGGGCCCAGCCAGGCATGGAGGACAGAGAGCACCAGGCAGGGAGGGTCAGGTCAGTCAGTCACCCTCCCTGTGAGAGAGAGGTGTACGGGAGTGTGTGTGTATCACTTCTCCCCATGTGGGGTAGCTCCCAGTCCAAGAATCACTCAGCCTGCTCGAACTGGAAATGCTTGCAGCTTTCCTGAGATCTCTCTCTTGGCGGTAACAGCAGCTGTTACTGAATATCACACTAGTTTTGATATTACAATACACAGTGTTGCACTGGGGAAACACCCTTTTACATCTGTTTGGGATGTACAGTGTTGTCAACTCTTGTAGTTTTATCATGAGTTGTGCGATATGTGACGTTTCCAGGAGTTATGTACTCTCAGTTTTCATTTTTTAAAAAAAGTTTCTAGCTCTCATGATTGTAGGGAATAGCTTGAAAGCATTTTCTGAGTGGACCCAAAATGTTAAAAAAAAACAGAAGGCAAATAGACAGATTCCAATTTTCTTAAAATATGATTTTAAAGCCAGGCTGATTATTCTGAGGGCCTGAGTCATGATTTTTGAATGCCTGGGGTTGATAACACTGTGCAAAGGTCAAAAATGAACAACACAAGGAAAACAGATAAGCAAGAAGTCTAAGATTACTCTGGGTTAATTCCTTCAACATTAGAGAGGTTTTCTGCTCTTCTAACCCAGGCTGCACAATTCAGCATATCTTAAATTGCTAATTAGCAATAATAAAACTGCAATTACTTGGGTTTATGTGGGAGAGAGGTGAAGCTAGGCTGAAAGCAAGAGATATCCTCTACAAAGAGAGCAAGGTAAGATCTACTTCTAACATATTGTATACATCTGCTTTTCAGGGATTTAAAACTCTGCAATTTGCTCTCTCTGGGGTCTGCAACACTTCCTTCATATGTGCATTACCACCATAAAAATGGAGTGAAAGATGGACAGAGACAAAAAGAAGCTAGCTCATTTGTAACGTTGTTAGGTTTTACGTATTCAGGCCTGACAATTCACCTCCCTGGGAAATGGAAGAATTGTTTTTCGCAACTGAAACATAACACTATGATAGCAACACAGGGACCCCTTAAATTTGCTACAACTTCAAGGGGCAATCTGGTTCATCATGCCATTATGGCCTGATCCAAAGCCCAGTGAAATCAATGGAAAGAATCCCATCAAGTTAGTGGATTTTGGATTGGGCCCTTAAAGTCTTCCAGTCTAAAATTCAGTCTCAGATTTCAGATGGAGCAGAGATATGGTGCCTAAAAGGTAGAAATGTCATATAATCTGTTATTCTGAGAAAGATACTGGGTCTTCCCACACATCCTTTCAGGAGCAATGTGGAGGGGAGAGCCTGGGGAATTATCTCTACAGAAGGCATTTTTTGTTGTTTTCTGGTGAAAGCTTTGGGATTTAGAGGAAGGTCCTCTGATTAGATTACGCCTGCAAGAATGATGTGAAAAATACAGCATTCCAGCCTCTCCTTGCTCGTCTGGAATCTCAAAATACCCGAGATGCCCAGGATTAAATGAAGACTTTACTGGTGATATCAAAAGTTTAAATTTAATTTTTTAATCAAGCAACATTCTACTGAGAGAGACGCTCAAGAGAATCTTACTGGGGTTTATACTGCCATAGCATCACTTTGCCTTTCCGTAATTAAAGCTCCTACAGGCTGAAAATATATTTGATGTGTTTAATCTTGTCCATTCCAGATAGCTTTTGCTTGACTGAGGTTCCATAAAATTGCTAATGTTGTGGTCCAGTTAAAGCAAGGAAACTGGGTCCCTTGTGGGGATTTTGCATCAGTGGTTTTAACAAAAGAAGATTGGGCCAAATCCTTATCTGGTGTTGATCAGCATAGCTCCATTGAGAATCTAACCCACTGACTTAAATGGAGTTACCCTGATTTATACCAGCCCAGGATCTGCCCCATAGATTTTACTGGCTAACAGTAAGGAGGAAGTAATTAGGATGGTTACAACATTTGCCCTATTGATTTACACCAGGGTCAACAGAAAGAGAATCAATTAATTTATGTATACACTGGTTTCAGAGTAGCAGCCGTGTTAGTCTGTATTCGCAAAAAGAAAAGGAGTACTTGTGGCACCTTAGAGACTAACCAATTTATTTGAGCATAAGCTTTCGTAAGCTACAGCTCACTTCATCGAATGCATTGGTTAGTCTCTAAGATGCCACAAGTACTCCTTTTCTTTTTAAGTATACACTGTTTATCATCTGCATACATTGCAACTTTGGGTTCTGAAGTTCAGTCTTATTTCTGACATGCCCATTTGTGTCTATTAACTCTCTTTTTCCTTGTGCTATGGCGAAAGCTGATTGACATGAATGCTTGATTTTGTAGTAATGAAGACTGGGTGGGAACACACAATGCTAACATTCATTTCACAAGTGTAGCATTTTTAAACTGGGTTTTAGCTGCATGATGCTCCTGAAAGTTTTACTCAGGACACAAAGATGAGGCTGTGAGGATTCCATTTCTAACAGCCTATCTTCTATTCCAAGGGTTCATTTCAACATATTATAACCCAAGCATTTTGCATTAACCACTTAAAATGCATGCTATTTGCATCACGAGAGAAATGTGCCTATGCCTACCTACCCCTACAATACTATATAATTAACATTTCAGAACAATCAGATCACTCATTCAAATTCTATGCATTATAAATATTTTTCTGATCCACTCACACACCACACTGTCAGAATTCTATATATTTCCTCATAATCTAATGTACCCTAAAACCATAATCCTTACAAAACCATACTCACATTTTCTAGCTGAATACTTATATGGACCTCATTACCGTAGGATCTGAGCACCTTTCAATCTAACATCTTGTGAGGTAGGACAGCACTATTATCCTAATTTTACAGATAGGGAACTGAGGCACAACAGCGGCTAAGTGAGTTGCTTGAGATCACACAGGAAGTGTGTGGCAGAGAATTAAACCCAGGTCTCCCAAGTCTTAGCCAGAACCCTAACTGCTGGACCATCTTGTCTGTTTAAGAAACACTATATAAAATCAGGAGTATATCAAACAGCAGAGTTCCATTATGGAGGAAACCCAGGAGACAGTTAATACTGGGTGAGAGTTGCAAGTTGGGGGGGTGATAATGAATGACGAAATATTATATGGTAGCAAGGAAACAAGCTGTTCCTTTCTAGCAACGTGAACGTGCCTGTTGTTTTAAAGAGTCTGGATTTTTGCAAAGCGCAAGTAATATTGCTCTGGGGCATTAGCTGGTGTAGCCAATGATTTTAGTTTATTGTTCATTAATTGTGTGATGTTATAATTAACTAACATGTTATGTTATATATAATCATTGTATGCTAAATAGAGTTATATTGTAGGATTATAGAAGTTTAAGATTGATCAGTATGTAGAGGGAATTCTCATGTATTAGGTATCTAAGTAAGCAGGGTTGAAATGCAAGGCCCCTGGGCTAAGGCCTGCAAGATTTTAGCTTAGCTAAACGTAAGCCATAGAGTTAAGGAATGCAGATATAAGTAAGTGACCAAAGAATAACCTGATGCCCTAAGATTACTGGAAAAGATATACCAATAGGTGATATTGCAAAAAATTAACAGTAAAAGTAATATTTTACTTACAAGATACCTGGTAATCACATTTTTCTAACACATGCCCTAACCACAGAGTGCGCTATGTGCAGAAATGCTAATGACGTATAGTCAGAATCACATTATAAAAAAGGGGGTGCCTAGACTAGGAAAATCGAGCTCCCTATGGGAAACTCCAGCAGGAACCATCCCTCTACTGATGATCAATCCATGAGAGACCCATCAGACCCTAACACTATTGTTAAGGATGTGAGTAGCACTATATTTCTAACTAGTGCATAGGTCTGTATAGAATTTCTATATGCTTGGGTAATCATAACTTTATCTGTAACTTTAATAAAACTTGTAAAACAGACTAGACCTTGTACTTGTGAATGTCCGTGTGGTCGCTACCCTTGGTCTTTATGTGTCCCTAGAGCAGTGGTGGGCAACCTGTGGCCCATGGGCCGCACGCAGCCCATCAGGGTAATCTGCTGGTGCGCCGTGAGACAGTGTTTACATTGACCATCCACAGGCATGGCCAGTAGCCGCGGTTCCCTGTTCCCCGCCAGCACGTCCCTGCAGCCTGCACCGCTTCCCGCAGCTCCCACTGGTTGGGAATGGCGAACCGCAGCCACTGGGAGCTGCGGGCAGCTGTGCCTGTGCACGCTCAATGTAAACACGGTCTCGCGGCCCGCCAGTGGATTACCCTGAGAGGCCCCATGTGGTCTATGGTCCGTAGGTTGCCCACTACTGCCCTAGAGACTCTAAATCTAAAGCAAGTAGCAGAGGTGACTTTCACCGTTAAGCTTGAAACTGTAGCCGCCAGAGCTGAACTCACGGTAGTGTAATACCACATTACAAAATTTAAATAAAATAAAAGGCTACACTGGGCTCCAGTGGAACAAATCCAATGGTAACTCTTCTTTAACAAAGCTTTTTGTGGGTTTTTTTTGTTTGGTTGGCTTTTTTTGTTTAGAAATTGCAAAGTATATTGATTCATGTAAACAGAGACTACAGAAATCAAGAACAGAATTCTACTTCTTCCACCCCCACCTCTTGGAAACCAGTGTTAGTTCCATGATGTGTAGGGATGTCTTCCATACAGTTATCATGCAAATAATGAGAGCCATTTAACTCCTTTTTTCCTCACCTTAACTCAGCCCTCCCAAGATGGAAAATTTGTCAAGGCAGGAATTAGAGGTTATCCATGAAATTCCCCTCTACCGGCATTTTGTGGAGAACTGGGCCCAGGTGGAATCATTCCAGGCCAGACCAGATGACCTTCTCATTTCCACCTACCCAAAATCAGGCAAGTAAAAATAAGAGTGTATTTAATTGTGGGGGGGTGGGGAGAGGGTCACCTAATTTTATATCCATCCACCAGTAGGAGACAGAATACGCTTACCTCTGAAATGCTGCCTTTCAATCTACGTTCCAGGCACAACCTGGATTAGTGAAATCGTGGACATGATTTACAATGATGGGGACGAGGAGAAATGTAAACGGGATGCAATATTCAATCGAGTCCCTTTCATGGAAATGAGCTTCCCTGGATTCCTAAGTGGTAAGCATTGTATAGGAGATCAGACAAATGCAAGAGCCCCCTCCCACAGGAGCCATGGAAGGAGGAGAATGCTGTCTCTAGACTGATTCTAATGCTGTATGTAATTCAATCTCTGCAACAGTGCAGCTGGTTTTATAGTGTCTTTGTACAAACCGTACACCAACATGCTTTACAGGGTTAAACACGCCATTACATAGCCAGGGACACCTTCCCTGACCCGGTCAGCATCACATCATCCCATTTCTCCTCCAAAGCCTGCCTTAAAGCTCATTTGTTTCCTGCTTATTAATCCTGCTCCTCATCACAGGAAAACACAATCAGTAGAAAAATGTTGTGGCACTAGTGTGTGCTTTGTGTTCTGCTTCTTTGAATCTGTAGCTGGAAGCCAGAAACTCTAGAGTGAAACAGAGCAGCATTAGGGACAAAGCCTTAGGTTTATCTTACTCTGGTGGAGTTCCTTGTTCCGTGTCAAAAGAAAGCAGCTCTCTCACTGTGATTCTCAGGTGAAAAGTTTAAATGGAGTAAGGGACAATTACGCTGCTTTTGTTGCCCACCCTAGCCCAAGTCCCTACCCATGTTTAGCTAGACTGTAAGCTCTTAGGCTCAGAGACCCTGTCATGTCTGTAGAGAACTGGCAGTGCTAAATAAATAATCATAATTTATTTTTCCTTTTGCTGCTACTAATCTTAGAAATGTCGGGCTGGAAGGCACTTTGAGAGGCCTTCTAGTCCATCTCCCTGTGCAGAGGCAGGACCACGTATACCTAAATCATCCTTGATAGGTCTTTGTCTAACCTGTTCTTAAAACCTCCAAAGGTGGGGATTTGACGACCTCCCTTGGTGACTTGTTCCAGTGCTTAACTAAAGAGTTATCAGCGAGAATGAGATCCGAAATGAGAGAGGCCCTCTTGAATGAGGCAGAGAGATGCAGGAAAGTCATTCTAGACAGCAGCAGTTGCCAAGAGGGTGAATCTGCACCAGCAGTTGCAGGATTGTTTGGCATGTCACAGAGGAAACCAGAGCTAAATGAGCAGAGGGACAGGCAAGGTCCAAGAGACAAGCTGAAGTGGGCCCATGGAGGGTTTTAAAGAGAGAGGGTAAATTTGGACTGGTGGCTGCAATGAACAAATCAGTGGAGCTAATCAAAGATTCAGGTGCAGTGGTTCTGCGTGAGAAGGCAGCCAGCAGCAGGAGAGTTAGGGTGGGGAGGGCATTTAGCCTCACCTCCCTCTTTCTCGGCATGCTGAAAGGAAGAGGCAGGACGTGCTGACTCATTCTCCAGTGACCACACGCTGTTCATTCAGGATGTGCCAGGTTCTCCAGATGATTCCTTTAACCCCCTGTGTGTTTTCCAGGCACAGAGCAGCTGGCTACAGCGCCATTGCCTCGGATAGTGAAGACTCACCTCCCAGTTCAGCTCCTCCCTGTCTCCTTCTGGGAGCAGGACTGCAAGGTAACCAGCTCCAGCCATCCCAGAGAGACGTAGCGATGTAGGAATCGTCATCTTTCAGCCCAACTACGCCTGCCTCCTGGTTCCAGCAGCATCCCGTGCCAGACACCTCAGAAAGGCAACCTCCCCATAATTCATATGCCAGTTGTACAGTGATGGTGTTTGTACTGGAGCAGGGGAAATCTCTTCCAGACCTATGCAGGGGGTCAGGTCAAAATCCCTGCAGCCCCTGCTAATTCAGACTGCACTACGTTCCCTTTTCTGTCCTGCAGATGATCTATGTTGCCCGAAATGCCAAGGATGTGGCTGTCTCTTATTACCATTTCTACCAGATGGCAAAGGTACATCCAGACCCTGGCACCTTGGATGAGTTCCTGGGGAAGTTCATGGCTGGGAAAGGTAGGAGTAACCTCTCAGAAACCACAGTAACAGGTGTGGCATAAGAACGTAAACAACAGAAAACAGATTGTCCCTTCACCCCCTGGGCAAGAATCCAGGGATATATTGTTCAATTGGGTTATAAAGGGTCCAGTGTTAGTGACTTTCCCTGGCTCCTCAGAGTCTGACAGGACTGCGAGTTCCTTAGGGCAGTATGTGAACTTTAAGCCATGGCAATGTGGTTCAGTGGATAGGGCACAGGACTAGGACTGAGATGACCTGGGTTCTAGTCCCAGCTCTGCTACTGACTTGCTGGGTGACCTTGGGCAAGTCAGTTCACCTCCCTGTGTGACCTTGGGCAAGTCACCGCTCTGTGACTCCGTTTGCTCTACCACCTTGTCTTATCTATTTAGATTGTGAGCTCTTGGGGGCAGGGGCTGTCTCTCACTATGTGTGTACAGTACCTAACACGAGGAAATCCCACAGGGTTACTGTAATAGAAATAATTCTTACTATACTTGGTGCCCTCACAATCCTCCGCTTCAGGAGCAGAGCCCAAACATTTCAGTTTCTGGTCTGGGGCCAAGAATCGAAACCCACCAGAATGTTTACACACTACTTAGAAGAGGAGTTTGCAAAGCCTTGTTAAGGCCAAAATAATAATGATTATTTAATGTTGGCATTGCAGTGGGGCCCAACAGCTCCACGCAGGCACCGTGCACACACAGAGAATGATATGGCTCCTCCCCAGACGGCAAAATCTAACTAGACAAAACACCCGGCCAGACAACATAGAACAAGCATGTAACATATCTGGTTAGTTACCTTTTTAATCCCCCCCTCCCCTCCCCTCCCAACCATTCTCAGCTACCTTATCCCTCTGTCCAGAGGCATTGACCAATACTGGGGACTCAACGTGCCCATCTTCTCCTGCCTGCCCCACAGAAATAGGTTCAACTCAGTGTGAGCGCAGGGGTTGGGAGGAGAAAGCAGCAGATCAGATGGTGCCTCTGGATAGATCTACACTGCAATAAAAAACCTGCAGCCCCAAGTCTAAGAGCCCGGCTCAGTTCACTCGGGCTCAGGCTGCAGGTCTATAAAATTGCAATGTGGATGTTTGGGCTTGCTCTGGAGCTAGGCTTGCCACCTCTCCAGGATTGTCCGAGAGTCTCCAGGAATTAAAGGTTAATCTTGAATTAAAGATTATGTCATGTGATGAAACCTCCAGGAATACATCCAACCAAAACTGGCAACCCGAGCTGGGCCCAGGCTCTGAGACCCCACGAGGGGGGAGGGTCTCAGAGCCTGGGCTCCAGCCTGATCCTGAATGTCTACACTGCTATTTTCAGCCCTGCTTCCTGAGCCCCATGAGCCTGAGGCAGCTGATCCAGGCTCTGAGACTCAGTGCCCTGGATTTTTAATCACTGTGTAGATGTACCCTTTAAAAATGCCTTTAAAAATTCCAGCTGGTTATTGAAGAAAAAGGACTAGCAGTTCATCCCATCCACCCCCTGCCCCAGTGCAGGATTAGTGCACATAGCACACAGTCCACTGTTCTGTCCAGCCTGGTTTTAAAAGTCCCAAGCAATGGGGCTCCCAGCCTCCTTCTGGGAGACTGGTATAATAACCTAACAGCTCACGTCCCCTGTGACACTCTTAGAACCAGTACTAGCTGTGATATCTCTCTCCTCCTTCTCTTTGTTGCTTGTTTCAATCTGGATGTAGTGGCTTATGGATCCTGGTACGATCACGTCAAAGGCTGGTGGGAGAAGAAAAAGGCCTATCGAATTCTGTACATGTTCTACGAGGACATGAAAAAGGTGAGGAAGGGGGAGCGATGAGCAGATGCCAGGGGATCCTGCACCAAATGCCCCCTTTCCCTAAGGAAGGAGGGTGATTTTAACATCTATCTAGGTATATATAGGGCTCCCCTCATTGTCCTATCTGAGCATGTCCCAATCATTAATGAGTGTAGCCTCACAACACCCCGGATGGGAGAGTAGCAGGGTTACTCCTGCTGAACTGAGATACTGGCAGGTTAAGTGATTTGCCTAGAGGGAATCTGTGACAGACCCAGGAGTTTAACCCACATCTCCTGAGTGCCAGTCCAGAAATTCATTCTTCCTCTCCTGCATGTCCATTTGCAACACTGGCATCGTTAGGAGTGGTGGGGTGGTTCTGCAATCGCCTATTTTACTACACCCAGTGGAAAAATACTTTGCATTTGGCTTTGAGGCACATTGACATGTATCTGGAATATTAACAAAACAATGCCGGAACCAGCCACGTTCAAGGCCGAACTAAGGCAGTGAGTACACAGCCCCAGACTTCCTGCCTACAGCCGCCACCCATAGGTACAACAGTGGATTCAGCTGATCCAAACCATGATTCATTTTAATCCACCCCTTGCCTTCTTATAATAATATGGTAAACAATCCCTAAACTGCTAGATGGCTCATGCCCCGTTAGTTTAGAAAGCAATGACCCCTGGCCTTTTCCCCAGACCTGATTTTAGTCTGGTCCATAAACACTCCCTTTTGTGCCCCTGTCAACCCCAAGAGAAGGTAGAACTAGGAGGGGATGGAGGGACCAGGACCCTCCTCTCATCCTTTATGTAACACAATAAGCCCCCTGCCACACACACACATCCTGCCCCTCTTAGCGAGCTCCCACCAGCTGGCCCTCACTACCTACCAGGCAAATCAATTAACAGGGTTATTCCTCCCCAGCCTATTCTCTTTTGCACCCAGAGCACTAACAAAGAGGGAGGAGGTACCAGGCTTAGCCTGAGCCAGTGATTTATTAGGAGTCTAATGGATCTTTAATTCATATTTGAGCCATCCTTAAATATTCCCATGTCTCACATCTTTGCATTCAGTCAGACAGCAACACAACGAACACACATGGTCATAGATTTTACACACTGAAGTTCTGAGGGTGAACACAGGGTAGTTTTGGTAAGCACAGGAAGGAAGTCAGGGGAGCTTTAGGTCTGTTCCATTCTTCTTCAGAGTCACGTAAGGCAAAAGTTTCAAAAGTGCCCCCCACAACAGCAACTAGATTTCCAGAAAAACCCAGTTCCTATTTACACACCTAAATAAGGAGCTCTAGATCAGTGGTTTTCAACCTTTCCAGACTACTGGACTCACTTTCAGGAGTCTGATTTGTCTTGCATACCCCAAGTTTCACCTCACTTAAAAACTACTTGCTTACAAAATGAGACATAAAAATATAAAAGTGTCACCGTGCACCATTACTGAAAAATTGCTTACTTTCTCATTTTGTCTGTATGAAATTTTAGGTTGTACGGACTTGGCTAGTGCTTTTTATGAAGCCTGTTGTAAAACTAGGCAAATATGTAGAAGAGTTGATATACCACCAGAAGCTCTCTGTGCACCTTCACTGAGCTCGATTGCTTGCAGTTGTACAATTACATCCTTAATGTGCCGTGCATGGGGAATGCAGTTGAAATCTATTTGGCAGCTGAAGCTGGTTGTGACTCAGCAAACCGCCACAGAGGATTGGGAAATCTAAGGGTACATCTGTTAATGGGTGTTAAAGCCCTTGAGTTGGATATAACTTTGAAAGAAAACAAACCACTCCACTGCAGGCTGCAAACTGCGGAGCTGGCTTCATTCTCTCTCAAAAGTAGACACTTAGGGCTTATCTTGGGGAAAGGCTGGGATGGGAGTGTGTATACAGGGATTTTTACTTGCATAGCTATGCTGGTCATTTTCTTTGTGTAAAGACGCTTTTAGCTATTCTTACCTTAAGGCAAGGGGTTTGGGTTGCGTTCTTACTGGAACCAGAAGCGGCTACAATACTAGGCATGGGCTGCTAGACTCCACTTTAAGTCATCTGAGGCAGGGGATTTCTAAGGGCTACTATTTATACCTTTCCCCAACACACCCTAGTGCTAGGACTGCAGCATTTCAGGGAAGGCCACACTGCAGCTTCTCACTGGAGAGTAGGAAACTGATTAATATTACTTGGTTGGTTTGTTCTAACTTTGGTTGTTTTGGATTTTGGGTGGTTTTTTGGTGAGGGGGCCCCTTTTTCCTCCTGGCTACAGAAAGCAAGATGGAAAGGTGTTTTAAGGGGGGGTGGGAATACATGCACACACAAAAGAATAAAAAAGTATGTAGTGGTGGCTGAGTGTCTAAAACCAATAAGGGATGGATCCAAGAGATTGTATAGCTGAGCTGCAGTTTGGCTGAGGTTAGAGTTTAGGGCTGGTGAGACTTTTTTGTTTAAAGGTTTCAGCTAGCTGCTGTCTCTGTCTTTAAAAGGGGAAGCTATTTCATATGACAATCAGTGCTCGAACTTTAGAAGCTTAATTTAATGCCCTTTTTGCGAGATCTCAAATTCAAGCAATTTAGTTTTAATATTTACAATGGACTCCTGACATTTTTTTCCCTACCCCTCCTCTCTTCACTGATTCTATGAACTTATACCCTCTGCTTCGAGAACACTAGTGTGTAAGTAGCAGCCCGCTTGGTAAATGGAGTGTTTTGTTGAAAGCTAGTTGTACAGGATAGCACGCCTTTGGTGATCCTTTCTTTCAAAAGTTTTTCTGGGCTCTAGAAATGATTCGTTATTATGATGCATCACTCATTAAAAGAGCTGCTCTTTGCTCATTAGAGGTCTGCTCCACTGGTCTCTGGATTAGGTCCCAAATGAATACAAAAAAGATCTGTCACATTCTACCAACACATCCAAGAGTGGCTAGGAAAACTTCTACTCAGTAATATATTATCTTTTATCATGTCTCACCACCTGAGGGTCTATCTGCCTGTCTCTCTGCAGGACCCAAAGCGCGAAATAGAGAAGGTGCTCCAGTTTCTGGGAAAGGACCTGAAGGAGGAAGTGGTGAATAAAATCCTCCACCATACCTCCTTCCAGGAGATGAAGAAGAATCCTACTGTCAACTATGAAATGATGCCAACCTGGGCTATGGACCACACTGTGTCTCCATTCATGAGAAAAGGTAAGAGGCTTACAGGAAAGGCCAGTAAGATAACAGCAGGAACAGTTTTCTACAACTATTACTAGCTCCTGATCCCACTTTCACAGGAAGGGAAATTCCCAGGGTCAATGTTTTTCTCTGTGAGCCAAGCCCAGTTAATGGTTGAGCTGCATATGGAAGGCCCAGCTCAGATAAATTACTACGAGGAAGGTTCTCCTGTTTAGTTTCTAGCATGCAGATCCTGGTGTAGCACTCTGGAAAGGATGACTGATCTTGTGGTTTTGGTACTAGCTGGGGCTTCAGGAAATTTGGGTTCTGTTTCCTGCTCTGATATTGACTTGCCATGTGGCATTGAGCAAATCTCTGAGGCCCTGAAATCAATGGATATTAGAAGCCTAAATACCTTTGAGGAGGTGGGCCTTGATTGCCCTGTGCCTCACTTTTGCCATCTGCAAATTGGGGATATCCAGAAGGCAGTGCCCTTGTTCGTTTACACTATAAACTCCTCCGGGCACAGTTTGTCTCGTACTGTGCCTGTGTATGTACTTACCCCAGTGCGGGACTTCAGGTGCAATACAAATAAGAATAATGATTTGCCATGCCTGGACCTGAGTTAATATGTGACACTGGCCTGCAGGAAGAGATCACAGATGCCAGTATCATCAGTCTGGGAGTGCACACAGTATCCATTGACAGTTCAACAGTGCTAATTACTGTTGGTGTTTCTTGCATGCATCTTAAAAACAATTGTTTGGATACAAAGATCCTTTTCTCTCTTGAAAAGGAAAAATAGACACTGGCCTAAGTTTTCCAAAGTTCCTGGTGCTTTTGGGTGACCAGCCTGAGACACCTTTTAAGGTTTTGAGTTTTAAAAGGTGGGTACTGAGCATTTTCTGAAAATTGGGGACCCTTAAAGGTGTCTCAGGTTGAGCATCCAAGATCAGTCAGAAGTTTGGAAAAGGTACGTGCATTAATCATACATCCTGAGATGCATGACTGGTGTGAAGAGATGTTCCATAGGACCCCTCTGCTCACGACACACACACAGTCCCCAGCAGTGAGGACAATGTAAAGTTTGTGTGAACCCCATCAACCTCAAAGGACTGGCCCCTCAAATAAATGTCTCCCGCTGCTTCTAACTCTAACTTGCTTAACTTGAAAGTCTCATGCAGCCTTTTGATCTGTTACATTTTTCTCCTTTGTTCTTGTTAAGCATCTAGGCAAAGAGAACACTGAAAACCTGACTTAGAATTCTGTCTGAACAGCACTAGGATCACAGGACTATGCTAGGGCCTTTTGGAGTATCTTTGGGAAAGAAGATAACAGAAACAACCTCAGAGTGGGGCAGGAGCCCGGAAGGGGAGAATAAACTAGTCATTCATTTTTTTTTCTTCCCACCAGGGATTTCAGGAGACTGGAAAAATTACTTCACCGTGGCTCAGAATGAGAGATTTGATGCGCATTATAAAGAGCAGATGAAAGGCTCGACATTCAGATGCCAAATGGAGATATGAAGAAAGGGCTTTCCTATGTTTCATCAGATGAATGCTAGCTGTTTAAATACTAAGATGGGTGAACTAGAGTGCCTGGCCTTATATGACAATATTGATATAATAGGTGGAACTTGGTGGAATGAAGATAATCAGTGGGTTTGCAATAATACAAGGGTACAAAATATATAGGAATGACAGAGCTGGTGGGGGAGTGGCACTATATGTGAAAGACAGCATAGTCAAGTAGAGTAAAAATCTAAAATGAATTAAACTGAACCACAGAATCTCTGTGGATAGAAATTTCATGTTTGAATAATCAGTATAGCAGTAGGAATATACTACCCACCACCTGATCAGGAAGGTGATGGTGACTTTGAAGGAGTTTAGAGAGGCTATGAAGACAGAAAACCCAATAATAATGGCGGATTTCAACTGTCCTCATATTGACTGGGTACATGTCACCTCAAAAAGGGATACAGAGGTAAAATTTTTAGACACATTAAATGACTGCTTCTTGGTGCAGCTCATCCTGGAACCCTCCATGGGAGAGGCAATTCTTGATTTTAATCCTAAGTGGAGCACAGGATATGGCCAAGAGGTAAATTATAGCTGAACGTCTCAGTAATAGCGACCATAATGTAATTAAATATAACATTCTTGGAGGGGGAGAAGTGTCAAAGTAACTCACCACAATAACATTTAACCTCAAAACAGGGAACTACACAAAAATGAGGAAGCTAGTTAGACGGAAATTAAAAGGAACAGTTACAAGAGTGAAATGCCTGCAAACTGCATGGAGACTATTTAAAAGCACCATAATTGAGGTAGTAAAAGGACCAAAAAAATTCCACCATGCTTAAGCAGCTGAGTAAAAGAGATGGTTAGAGGCTAAAAGGCATCCTTTAAAAATTGGAAGTTATGTCCTAGTGAGGAAAATAGAAAAAAAGCATAAACTCAGACAAGTCAAGTGTAAATGTATAATATAACAGACCAAGAAAGTGTACTTAGCTAGTTGCTCTTCAAATTCTAACAGCAAAAAAATACATCAGAAAGCGTGCCAAACAGTGAGTGGACCCACTTGATGATCGTGTTGCTAAAGGAGCACTCAGAGATGACAAGGCCATTGCAGAGAAGCTAAATTAATTTTTGCAGTAGTTTTCACTGAAGAGAATGCAGGGCAGATCTCGACATCTGAGCCGTTCTTTTTAGGTGACAAATCTGAGGAACTGTTGATTGAGGTGTCAGTAGAAGAGGTTTCAGAACAAATTGATAAACAGTAATAAGTCACCAGGACCAGAGGGCATTCAACCAAGAGTTCTGAAGGAACTCAAATATGAAATTGAAGAACTACTAACTGTGGTTTACTTAAATCAGCCTGTGTACCAGACGATTGCAGGATAGCTAACGTGATGCTGATTTTTAAAAAAGGCTCTGCACAATGTAGTAAAATGGTTAATAACTAGAAGAACATATGTGGCAGCAGTGAGGTCCAGTGGCTAGAGCACTGGACTGGGAGTAAAGTGACCTGCACTCTGACAATGACCTGCTGTGTAACCTTAGCAAGTCTCATAACTGTTCTGTTGGTGAGATTTCTGTGCTGCTGCCATAAATTAGAGCTACTCTGATTTATGCCAGGGGCCACTTTGGCTCCTGAAACAGCTTTAAGCTACCTTGGCACCTCCCCATCCAAGCTGCAAAATCCCACCTTTTGTCTCAGTTTTTCCCTTCTGTACCATGGGGATGGTGATGCTTAATGCACTACTGGAAGGTGCTCAGATACTGTATGGCTATAAAAACCTAATAGAATAGAGTGCTGGAGCTTATTTTCAATAGCACTGAAGTGATTTAGGAGCACATGTCCCGCTGAATGTCAATATGATAGGTGCTTCGAGACCTCTGGATGGAAAGTACTCAGTAAAAGCTAAATATTATTAATCTAATTCCTCATTCCCCTTTCAATGCAAGCAATAACAAAGTGCCTTTGGAAACCATTATTGTATGCAGTGTTGTAGCCATGTTGGTCCCGGGATATTAGAGATGTGAGGTCAGTGAGATAACATCTTTTACTGGACCAACTTCTCCACTCAAAAATCCACTTCCTGGAAAGAGAAAATCCAGAGAGCCAGACTCCACCTCTCGGATAGCAAATCCTGTAACTTAGCACTGGGGAAGAGAAAGGAGCGCAGCTGATCTTAGAAAACAGGAAGTGAAGGACAGAAACTGCTAGAGCCCACAAGTAGGACTGGGATCCTAGCCTCTGATCAACGAAAAAGCCTACAAACAACCAAACTGAATACACAGTAAGTTCCCCAGCTTTACGGCATAAGGGGGTTCTTAACTCTGGATCAGTGAGTAGGGTTTATAGTGATGTAGGTTTATCATCAGTTAAAAGGGCAGTTCCAATAAGCTGACAAGTTTTAATAAAAGCCAGTCCAAAGCAGCCTTCAGAGGAATTATTGTGTTGTGTTTAGTTTATGATACAGTCAGTGGAGCTGAAATGAGTATTCTGAATTAAGGGACTTGTGACCCAGAGACCTCTGCATGCCAGCTGGCAGAGGGCACAGGAGTGCATAGGGTTTTTTACAGGAACTCCTGGGTCGGATGTAGCAAAATAGTTCACAGAAGGGAGCATGTGAGGTCTCTACCGAGAGCCACGAGCCCACTGGTTAACATGATCACTGCAAAATGTGTGTACAGATCATATTTAAGCAGTTAAGAATCTGTGTTCCTAAGGTCTTAAAGTTAAGGCAGGTTACCAGACGGTGACGTAACTCGGACATGTTCCTTTCAGGCAAGAGGTACCAGATGCCTATTTCCCTGACTGGTCATATGTGTGTCATCGGGCATACAATTCATGGCAATTTTGGATCTATTTTCATACTGAGCCCCAGGCAGAATAAAACATTATGAAAACTGCCATAGAGGAAATTCACAGGATACAACAGCAGAGGGGGTCCTGTTTCTGACTAATGATAGAGGATGGTTACGGGATATCTGGGGGATATAAGAAAACACAGAGACTCCTTCATGAAGGAAGCAAGCTAACAGTGTGTTTGTCTTATGAAAGGGTCATAGCCAGCGTGGCTGTGAAATTCTGTAAAGATTTTGAGTAAGCAATACTCTACAAGACATCAGAGTATTTTGTTAATTAAGTCTAGAATGCGTGTTATGATTTTGTTTTCTATATAATCATCTGTTTCCAATATTTCTACTTGCTATCACTTGCATCTCTATGCTGTGTTAAAGAAACTTTTACTTTATTTGACTATAAACATGTGTCAGTGCTGGGTATTAAGTGGAGCGGGGATCTGAGGTGAAACTGATTAGCTGGCTGCTTCCAAAGGAACAGTACCCCCAATCTGTGAATACTGTTCGTGTCCAGGGGACCAGAGGTGGACACTCCAGGAAGATGTTCAGAGGGCCTGAGAGCTGGAACGTGCCGATTGCTCACTTGGAGAGAGACAGCAGGGCTTGCACGGCCTACTGGGGAGGGCTTGTGGTCAATGGAGTTGGGGAGCTGACCCCCAGCAGGCCCAGACAATGTTTCCTCACAGCAAGGGCAGGCGGCTGCAAGGGGCCTCACAACTCTGGGCATCCTTGGAAAGCGTCACAGGAATGTTACTTGTTCAACTTCTTATTGGGTACCTGTTTTCCCCCCTCCTCTGACTGTTTGTGTATTTTGTTATTTTAGTAAATCTAGGGCGCTTATCAACGTCAGTTATGCTGCCTTCCCTCTAGCTACTGAACAATCATGAAAACTTGTCCACAGATAAGCATGTCAAATTATCGACTGACAGTCAGTCCACCCATTTGGACAGCGTCCTGCTGACAAACCAAGTCATTACAATCATGTCGGGCCTTTTTTCCATAAAGTGTTCTGCAGGGACCATGTAATGGACGGATGGATCATGTGATTAGTGGTCAAAAATTCTCTCTCCTTCACCGTGCCTTGTTCTTGGCTGTTCGAGCCCTCCTGCTCCTCCCTCTTCTCACAGGGGATTGCACTAGTGCCATCATCTTCTCTGTCAGAAAAACCATGATGTGCACGTTTCTCTGCAGATCAACACGCTCTTCTAGATACTCCAATCTCACTGCATAAAGCTGCACCTCATTCTCTTGACACATGGGGAGTCGCTCTGCCTTCCTGCTTTTCCCACTCATTTTGGCAATAAAAAACTCTCTCCAAACAGCAGTTTACTGTGACTTGCCCCCGCTAGCAAACACAGATGTGAGGGCAAAGTTTTGCTGGCAGATGCTCCTGTTAGGGCTGCTGTCTGCATAGGACCAGTCACACAGGGATGATTGAAAATAGTGAACGTACATAACAAACCTAGTTTGCAAACGGCCTCTAGTCCAAGAGATGTTCACACAAAGTGTTCCACAAACACACACACATTTGAGAAGCAGCATGTTCTTGTGGATAAGGCGCTGGACTGAAACTCAGGAGACCTGGCTTCATGTCCCAGCTCTGCAACAGCTTTCCATCAGCAGATTTCAAAGCACTTTACAAAAGAGGTTGGCATTTTTATCCCTATTACACAGCTGGGGAAACGGATGCACAGAGAGGTGAAGTGATTTGCCCAAAGTCAGCCCATCACTTACTCTCTCCATGTCTCAGTTCCCCATCCTTTCTCCACCCGTTGTCTGTTTAGACTGTCAGCTCTCACAGCAGAGGCTGGCTCTAGCTGTATGTTCGTACAGTACCTAAAACCATAGGGCCCCAGTCTCAGCTGGGGCTCATAGGAAGAACTGTAATAATGATCATAAATAAATTTGTAAAAATCCAAGTCTTCTCATGACTCACTTCCAAACAGAAAAAGGCCAGCTCCGGCTGAAAAACAATTCACGGCAAAGAGTTTACCCTGCCCCTGTTTAAGAATTAACTAAATCAAATGCCATTACTAAGGCCCTACCTGAATTGTGGGATGATTGTCAAAAAATTGCAGCTGACTTGCAGACAAGCCATGGAAAATTGTGGAAAAGTAATTATTTGCAGTAATAATGTCCATTATTACTTTTCTGCCATTTTCCACTATTGGCCACCCGGGGCTGAGAGCGGGGTCTGGGGTTGAGAGCAGGATCATGGGGCTGACAGCAGGGACTCCCACTGTCAAACTTGTGGTGGAAGCCTAATATTGTGGAATCCCCAATTTCCGCAAAATCGCAAGTTAAGTAGGGCCTTGGCTAATACATATTATAAAAGATGCCCTAAAGGGGACACAATCATGACAGCCAGTCTGCAGCTGCCATCCTGTTTTCCCAGTCAAGGCTAACGCAGGCACCCGTGGTCTCCAAACAACTGTAAGCTCAGTTAACTCTTCCACTGCCTAACCCATACAGTATGACTGGTGTAAGAATCATCCCTGCTGAGAGCTGCCTGGGGATCTGGTGTGTGCATCTCCCCTCCTCCCCATGCAACTGGGGCTCCAGAGCCTCCCTAGCACCATCCCCCTGCACTTCCTAGACCCTGCAGAGGGCTCACTGCAGGGTCTAAGATCCGCACTGGGGGAGGAGAGGGCTGGAGTGGAATCAGGGAGATGCATATCATCCACCCTCCAATCCCACAGAAGATGCCTGAAAAAATTAATACAGTTCCAGGCCATATTGACCTATCTTGGCAGCTCTTGTCCCAGGAACCTGGGAGCTTCCACAGGGGAATCCAATGGCACTGTCAGGGGGTTGGGGTGGCCAAAAACCAACAGAAGGAATGTGCGGCCATTGTACAGATGGCCGTGGCCTCTTGCAGATCCCCTCAGGATCGAGGTGAATCTTGCGGAATCCAAAGGTCTGGGAGATGGGAACCCTGCTCCCCTAATGGGGCAATTTGGGTTCATCTTCATGAGGATTTTCAGTAATGTCATGGCCTGTCATGGCTATTAATGCCAGAGGGGACAATCTATGTCAGTGAAAATTAAGTCTTAGATTTTAAAGCAAAAACAGAGAGAAAACTGTTCAGATTCTCATGGCAGCATAAGCTCATGTGCAAGTGAATGATAGCAGGGCCTTTCCTTGCATGGTTTATTTTTTGGCATCCTCATCAGTATGGGATGACTGCATAACAGTGGGTGATGTGACAGTGGGTGATGTGACAAGAAAATTAGACACTCCTCTAATTACTGAAACACCTGAAGCCACTGCTGAGTATTACTGGGCTGCCCCACATTCAATCAGCACAAGTGCAGTACTTGGTTAATGCTCTTTGTCTTATGTGCTGTGACTTTCTCTCTGCAGGGTGCTGCCACAATGGCTCTCTAGGTCTTTTGTACAGTGCTGAGAGAGGCTTCCAAAATCAGTTATTGGGCTGGATGTAGGAACCACTGGGTGAAATTCTCAGGCCTGTGTAATGCAGCTAGTCAGATTAGATGATCATAATGGTCCCTGCTGGCTTTAAAACCTCTGACGCAGAAAGTAACTTTTTATTTTTGAAAGTCAGGCAGCTGAAATTGTTATAAAATCTCTAGTTGCTTATTCTCAGTATTGGCTGCATAGTGGAGAGAGCTGCTTTCAATGGAAGAATAAATGTTGATACGTGCCAACTTTTCCCACCCTTTAAAATGGTTTTTCTTATTGGCATCCCTGAGACATGTGGGCATAACAGAACCACCTATCCCTTCAATTCGTGCTTTGTTTTGGGTGGTTAATTAGTTAGCTAGAGTGAAAGGGATAAAATACAGGTACCTAGAGGGCACATCTACACATGGTATTTTGCTCTTATCTAACCTAATCAACTTACACCAGTGCAAACTTTTAATGTACATGCACTTAAACTGGTTTAAGTCATTTTTAAAGCAGTTTAGCTTGATCTGATTATTTTACTGAATTCAGAGAACCAGTATAAACATGGTTTAAAGCAGTTTTAATGTGTTTGCACTAGGAGTTTGCACTGATGTAATAAATCAATCTAAAATTGATTGACGTATACTCGTGCTGTTTGCTAATATAGATACGCCCTCATATTCGGTGAAAGGTCTGCTTTAGCGCTACAGAAGCTAGAACATTCTCATGCGATTGTGATTAGAGATTGTAGCCCATTATTCTGAGAGAGAGCTAGTCTCTTGCATACAAGACACCGCCCAGGTTTAATGACCTCTCATAAAATGATTTATTCCAGAATGAGGCAAGTTGGATTCACCTGACAACAACAATTTTAAAATCGACATGAAACTTCCAGTAAAAAAGCAGTGGTTTCCACAGAAATGTCTATGCATATTCAGTTTAAGAACATAAGAGTGGCCACAGTGGGTCAGACCAAAGGTCCATCTAGCCAAATATCCTGTCTTCCAACAGTGGCCGATACCTGGTGCCCCAAAGGGAATGAACAGAACAGGTAATCAGCAAATGATCCATCCCCTGTCGTCCATTCCCAGGTTCTGGCAAACAGAGGCTAGGGATCCCATCCCTGCCTATGCTGACTAATAAGCATTGATGGACCTATCCTCCATGAACTTATCTAGTTCTTTTTTGAATCGTGTTATAGTCTTGGCCTTCACAACATCCTCTGGCTAGGAGTTCCACAGGTTGACTGTTTGGTGTGTGAAGAAATACTTCCTTTAGTTTGTTTTAGACCTGCGAGGTTGGTGAGGTAACATCTTTTACTGGACTAACTTCTCCACTTAAAAATCCACTTCCTGGAAAGAGAAAATCCGGAGAGCCAGACTCCACCTCTCGGATAGCAAATCCTGTAACTTAGCACTGGGGAAGAGAAAGGAGTGCAGCTGATCTTAGAAAACAGGAAGTGAAGGACAGAAACTGCTAGAGCCCACAAGTAGGACTGGGATCCTAGCCTCTGATCAACGAAAAAGCCTACAAACAACCAAACTGAATACACAGTAAGTTCCCCAGCTTTACGGCATAAGGGGGTTCTTAACTCTGGATCAGTGAGTAGGGTTTATAGTGATGTAGGTTTATCATCAGTTAAAAGGGCAGTTCCAATAAGCTGACAAGTTTTAATAAAAGCCAGTCCAAAGCAGCCTTCAGAGGAATTATTGTGTTGTGTTTAGTTTATGATACAGTCAGGGGAGCTGAAATGAGTATTCTGAATTAAGGGACTTGTGACCCAGAGACCTCTGCATGCCAGCTGGCAGAGGGCACAGGAGTGCATAGGGTTTTTTACAGGAACTCCTGGGTCGAATGTAGCAAAATAGTCCACAGAAGGGAGCATGTGAGGTCTCTACCGAGAGCCACGAGCCCACTGGTTAACATGATCACTGCAAAATGTGTGTACAGATCATATTTAAGCAGTTAAGAATCTGTGTTCCTAAGGTCTTAAAGTTAAGGCAGGTTACCAGGCGGTGATGTAACTCGGACATGTTCCTTTCAGGCAAGAGGTACCAGATGCCTATTTCCCTGACTGGTCATATGTGTGTCATCGGGCATACAATTCATGGCAATTTTGGATCTATTTTCATACTGAGCCCCAGGCAGAATAAAAGATTATGAAAACTACCAGAGGGGAAATTCACAGGATACAACAGCAGAGGGGGTCCTGTTTCTGACTAATGACAGAGGATGGTTACGGGATATCTGGGGGATATAAGAAAACACAGAGACTCCTTCATGAAGGAAGCAAGCTAACAGTGTGTTTGTCTTATGAAAGGGTCACAGCCAGCGTGGCTGTGAAATTCTGTAAAGATTTTGAGTAAGCAATACTCTACAAGACATCAGAGTATTTTGTTAATTAAGTCTAGAATGCGTGTTATGATTTTGTTTTCTATATAATCATCTGTTTCCAATATTTCTACTTGCTATCACTTGCATCTCTATGCTGTGTTAAAGAAACTTTTACTTTATTTGACTATAAACATGTGTCAGTGCTGGGTATTAAGTGGAGCGGGGATCTGAGGTGAAACTGATTAGCTGGCTGCTTCCAAAGGAACAGTACCCCCAATCTGTGAATACTGTTCGTGTCCAGGGGACCAGAGGTGGACACTCCAGGAAGACGTTCAGAGGGCCTGAGAGCTGGAACGTGCCGATTGCTCACTTGGAGAGAGACAGCAGGGCTTGCACGGCCTACTGGGGAGGGCTTGTGGTCAATGGAGTTGGGGAGCTTACCCCCAGCAGGACCAGACAATGTTTCCTCACAGCAAGGGCAGGCGGCTGCAAGGGGCCTCACAACTCTGGGCATCCTTGGAAAGCGTCACAGGAATGTTACTTGTTCAACTTCTTATTGAGTACCTGTTTTCCCCCCTCTTCTGAATGTTTGTGTATTTTGTTATTTTAGTAAATCTAGGGCGCTTATCAACGTCAGTTATGCTGCCTTCTCTCTAGCTACTGAACAATCATGAAAACTTGTCCACAGATAAGCATGTCAAATTATCGACTGACAGTCAGTCCACCCATTTGGACAGTGTCCTGCTGACAAACCAAGTCATTACAATCATGTCGGACCTTTTTTCCATCAAGTGTTCTGCAGGGACCATGTAATGGATGGATGGATCATGTGATTAGTGGTCAAAAATTCTCTCTCCTTCACCGTGCCTTGTTCTTGGCTGTTCGAGCCCTCCTGCTCCTCCCTCTTCTCACAGGGGATTGCACTAGTGCCATCATCTTCTCTGTCAGAAAAACCATGATGTGCACGTTTCTCTGCAGATCAACACGCTCTTCTAGATACTCCAATCTCACTGCATAAAGCTGCACCTCATTCTCTTGACACATGGGGAGTCGCTCTGCCTTCCTGCTTTTCCCACTCATTTTGGCAATAAAAAACTCTCTCCAAACAGCAGTTTACTGTGACTTGGCCCCGCTAGCAAACACAGATGTGAGGGCAAAGTTTTGCTGGCAGATGCTCCTGTTAGGGCTGCTGTCTGCATAGGACCAGTCACACAGGGATGATTGAAAATAGTGAACGTACATAACAAACCTAGTTTGCAAACGGCCTCTAGTCCAAGAGATGTTCACACAAAGTGTTCCACAAACACACACACATTTGAGAAGCAGCATGTTCTTGTGGATAAGGCGCTGGACTGAAACTCAGGAGACCTTGTTTCATGTCCCAGCTCTGCAACAGCTTTCCATCAGCAGATTTCAAAGCACTTTACAAAAGAGGTTGGCATTTTTATCCCTATTACACAGCTGGGGAAACTGATGCACAGAGAGGTGAAGTGATTTGCCCAAAGTCAGCCCATCACTTACTCTCTCCATGTCTCAGTTCCCCATCTTTTCTCCACCCGTTGTCTGTTTAGACTGTCAGCTCTCACAGCAGAGGCTGGCTCTAGCTGTATGTTCGTACAGTACCTAAAACCATAGGGCCCCAGTCTCAGCTGGGGCTCGTAGGAAGAACTGTAATAATGATCATAAATAAATTTGTAAAAATCCAAGTCTTCTCATGACTCACTTCCAAACAGAAAAAGGCCAGCTCCGGCTGAAAAACAATTCACGGCAAAGAGTTTACCCTGCCCTGTTTAAGAATTAACTAAATCAAATGCCATTACTAAAGCCCTACTTGAATTGTGGGATGATTGTCAAAAAATTGCAGCTGACTTGCAGACAAGCCATGGAAAATTGTGGAAAAGTAATTATTTGCAGTAATAACGTCCATTATTACTTTTCTGCCATTTTCCACTATTGGCCACCCGGGGCTGAGAGCAGGGGTCTGGGGTTGAGAGCAGGATCATGGGGCTGACAGCAGGGACTCCCACTGTCAAACTTGTGGTGGAAGCCTAATATTGTGGAATCCCCAATTTCCGTAAAATCGCAAGTTAAGTAGGGCCTTGGCTAATACATATTATAAAAGATGCCCTAAAGGGGACACAATCATGACAGCCAGTCTGCAGCTGCCATCCTGTTTTCCCAGTCAAGGCTAACGCAGGCACCCGTGGTCTCCAAACAACCGTAAGCTCAGTTAACTCTTCCACTGCCTAACCCATACAGTATGACTGGTGTAAGAATCATCCCTGCTGAGAGCTGCCTGGGGATCTGGTGTGTGCATCTCCCCTCCTCCCCATGCAACTGGGGCTCCAGAGCGTCCCTAGCACCATCCCCCTGCACTTCCTAGACCCTGTAGAGGGCTCACTGCAGGGTCTACGATCCGCACTGGGGGAGGAGAGGGCTGGAGTGGAATCAGGGAGATGCATATCATCCACCCTCCAATCCCACAGAAGATGCCTGAAAAAATTAATACAGTTCCAGGCCATATTGACCTATCTTGGCAGCCCTTGTCCCAGGAACCTGGGAGCTTCCACAGGGGAATCCAATGAAACTGTCAGGGGGTTGGGGTGGCCAACAACCAACAGAAGGAATGTGCGGTCATTGTACAGATGGCCGTGGCCTCTTGCAGATCCCCTCAGGATCGAGGTGAATCTTGCGGAATCCAAAGGTCTGGGAGATGGGAACCCTGCTCCCCTAATGGGGCAATTTGGGTTCATCTTCATGAGGATTTTCAGTAATGTCATGGCCTGTCATGGCTATTAATGCCAGAGGGGACAATCTATGTCAGTGAAATGTTAAGTCTTAGATTTTAAAGCAAAAACAGAGAGAAAACTGTTCAGATTCTCATGGCAGCATAAGCTCATGTGCAAGTGAATGATAGCAGGGCCTTTCCTTGCATGGTTTATTTTTTGGCATCCTCATCAGTATGGGATGACTGCATAACAGTGGGTGATGTGACAGTGGGTGATGTGACAAGAAAATTAGACACTCCTCTAATTACTGAAACACCTGAAGCCACTGCTGAATGTGGGCTGCCCCACATTCAATCAGCACAAGTGCAGTACTTGGTTAATGCTCTTTGTCTTATGTGCTGTGACTTTCTCTCTGCAGGGTGCTGCCACAATGGCTCTCTAGGTCTTTTGTACAGTGCTGAGAGAGGCTTCCAAAATCAGTTATTGGGCTGGATGTAGGAATCACGGGGTGAAATTCTCAGGCCTGTGTAATGCAGCTAGTCAGATTAGATGATCATAATGGTCCCTGCTGGCTTTAAAACCTCTGACGCAGAAAGTAACTTTTTATTTTTGAAAGTCAGGCGGCTGAAATTGTTATAAAATCTCTAATTGCTTATTCTCAGTATTGGCTGCATAGTGGAGAGAGCTGCTTTCAATGGAAGAATAAATGTTGATACGTGCCAACTTTTCCCACCCTTTAAAATGGTTTTTCTTATTGGCATCCCTGAGACGTGTGGGCATAACAGAACCACCTATCCCTTCAATTCGTGCTTTGTTTTGGGTGGTTAATTAGTTAGCTAGAGTGAAAGCGATAAAATACAGGTACCTAGAGGGCACATCTACACATGGTATTTTGCTCTTATCTAACCTAATCAACTTACACCAGTGCAAACTTTTAATGTACATGCACTTAAACTGGTTTAAGTCATTTTTAAAGCAGTTTAGCTTGATCTGATTATTTTACTGAATTCAGAGAACCAGTATAAACATGGTTTAAAGCAGTTTTAATGTGTTTGCACTAGGAGTTTGCACTGATGTAATAAATCAATTTAAAATTGATTGACGTATACTCGTGCTGTTTGCTAATATAGATACGCCCTCATATTCGGTGAAAGGTCTGCTTTAGCGCTACAGAAGCTAGAACATTCTCATGCGATTGTGATTAGAGATTGTAGCCCATTATTCTGAGAGAGAGCTAGTCTCTTGCATACAAGACACCGCCCAGGTTTAATGACCTCTCATAAAATGATTTATTCCAGAATGAGGCAAGTTGGATTCACCTGACAACAACAATTTTAAAATCGACATGAAACTTCCAGTAAAAAAGCAGTGGTTTCCACAGAAATGTCTATGCATATTCAGTTTAAGAACATAAGAGTGGCCATAGTGGGTCAGACCAAAGGTCCATCTAGCCAAATATCCTGTCTTCCAACAGTGGCCGATACCTGGTGCCCCAAAGGGAATGAACAGAACAGGTAATCAGCAAATGATCCATCCCCTGTCGTCCATTCCCAGGTTCTGGCAAACAGAGGCTAGGGATCCCATCCCTGCCTATGCTGACTAATAAGCATTGATGGACCTATCCTCCATGAACTTATCTAGTTCTTTTTTGAATCGTGTTATAGTCTTGGCCTTCACAACATCCTCTGGCTAGGAGTTCCACAGGTTGACTGTTTGGTGTGTGAAGAAATACTTCCTTTAGTTTGTTTTAGACCTGCGAGGTTGGTGAGGTAACATCTTTTACTGGACTAACTTCTCCACTCAAAAATCCACTTCCTGGAAAGAGAAAATCCAGAGAGCCAGACTCCACCTCTTGGATAGCAAATCCTGTAACTTAGCACTGGGGAAGAGAAAGGAGTGCAGCTGATCTTAGAAAACAGGAAGTGAAGGACAGAAACTGCTAGAGCCCACAAGTAGGACTGGGATCCTAGCCTCTGATCAACGAAAAAGCCTACAAACAACCAAACTGAAAACACAGTAAGTTCCCCAGCTTTACAGCACAAGGGGGTTCTTAACTTTGGATCAGTGAGTAGGGTTTATAGTGATGTAGGTTTATCATCAGTTAAATGGGCAGTTCCAATAAGCTGACAAGTTTTAATAAAAGCCAGTCCAAAGCAGTCTTCAGAGGAATTATTGTGTTGTGTTTAGTTTATGATACAGTCAGGGGAGCTGAAATGAGTATTCTGAATAAAGGGACTTGTGACCCAGAGACCTCTGCATGCCAGCTGACAGTTGGCACAGGAGTGCATAGGGTTATTTACAGGAATTCCTGGGTCGGATGTAGCAAAGTAGTCCACAGAAGGGAGCATGTGAGGTCTCTACCGAGAGCCACGAGCCCACTGGTTAACATGATCACTGCAAAATGTGTGTACAGATCATATTTAAGCAGTTAAGTATCTGTGTTCCTAAGGTCTTAAAGTTAAGGCAGGTTACCAGGCGGTGATGTAACTCGGACATGTTCCTTTCAGGCAAGAGGTACCAGATGCCTATTTCCCTGACTGGTCATACGTGTGTCATCGGGCATACAATTCATGGCAATTTTGGATCTATTTTCATACTGAGCCCCAGGCAGAATAAAACATGATGAAAACTACCAGAGGGGAAATTCACAGGATACAACAGCAAAGGGGGTCCTGTTTCTGACTAATGACAGAGGATGGTTACGGGATATCTGGGGGATATAAGAAAACACAGAGACTCCTTCATGAAGGAAGCAAGCTAACAGTGTGTTTGTCTTATGAAAGGGTCACAGCCAGCGTGGCTGTGAAATTCTGTAAAGATTTTGAGTAAGCAATACTCTACAAGACATCAGAGTATTTTGTTAATTAAGTCTAGAATGCATGTTATGATTTTGTTTTCTATATAATCATCTGTTTCCAATATTTCTACTTGCTATCACTTGCATCTCTATGCTGTGTTAAAGAAACTTTTACTTTATTTGACTATAAACATGTGTCAGTGCTGGGTATTAAGTGGAGCGGGGATCTGAGGTGAAACTGATAAGCTGGCTGCTTCCAAAGGAACAGTACCCCCAATCTGTGAATACTGTTCGTGTCCAGGGGACCAGAGGTGGACACTCCAGGAAGACGTTCAGAGGGCCTGAGAGCTGGAACGTGCCGATTGCTCACTTGGAGAGAGACAGCAGGGCTTGCACGGCCTACTGGGGAGGGCTTGTGGTCAATGGAGTTGGGGAGCTGATCCCCAGCAGGCCCAGACAGTGTTTCCTCACAGCAAGGGCAGGCGGCTGCAAGGGGCCTCACAACTCTGGGCATCCTTGGAAAGCGTCACAGGAATGTTACTTGTTCAACTTCTTATTGAGTACCTGTTTCCCCCCCCCTTCTGAATGTTTGTGTATTTTGTTATTTTAGTAAATCTAGGGCGCTTATCAATGTCAGTTATGCTGCCTTCCCTCTAGCTACTGAACAATCATGAAAACTTGTCCACAGATAAGCATGTCAAATTATCGACTGACAGTCAGTCCACCCATTTGGACAGCGTCCTGCTGACAAACCAAGTCATTACAATCATGTCATGCCTTTTTTCCATCAAGTGTTCTGCAGGGACCATGTAATGGATGGATGGATCATATGATTAGTGGTCAAAAATTCTCTCTCCTTCACCATGCCTTGTTCTTGGCTGTTCGAGCCCTCCTGCTCCTCCCTCTTCTCACAGGGGATTGCACTAGTGCCATCATCTTCTCTGTCAGAAAAACCATGATGTGCACGTTTCTCTGCAGATCAACACGCTCTTCTAGATACTCCAATCTCACTGCATAAAGCTGCACCTCATTCTCTTGACACATGGGGAGTCGCTCTGCCTTCCTGCTTTTCCCACTCATTTTGGCAATAAAAAACTCTCTCCAAACAGCAGTTTACTGTGATTTGCCCCCGCTAGCAAACACAGATGTGAGGGCAAAGTTTTGCTGGCAGATGCTCCTGTTAGGGCTGCTGTCTGCATAGGACCAGTCACACAGGGATGATTGAAAATAGTGAACGTACATAACAAACCTAGTTTGCAAACGGCCTCTAGTCCAAGAGATGTTCACACAAAGTGTTCCACAAACACACACACATTTGAGAAGCAGCATGTTCTTGTGGATAAGGCGCTGGACTGAAACTCAGGAGACCTGGCTTCATGTCCCAGCTCTGCAACAGCTTTCCATCAGCAGATTTCAAAGCACTTTACAAAAGAGGTTGGCATTTTTATCCCTATTACACAGCTGGGGAAACGGATGCACAGAGAGGTGAAGTGATTTGCCCAAAGTCAGCCCATCACTTACTCTCTCCATGTCTCAGTTCCCCATCCTTTCTCCACCCATTGTCTGTTTAGACTGTCAGCTCTCACAGCAGAGGCTGGCTCTAGCTGTATGTTCGTACAGTACCTAAAACCATAGGGCCCCAGTCTCAGCTGGGGCTCATAGGAAGAACTGTAATAATGATCATAAATAAATTTGTAAAAATCCAAGTCTTCTCATGACTCACTTCCAAACAGAAAAAGGCCAGCTCCGGTTGAAAAACAATTCACGGCAAAGAGTTTACCCTGCCCTGTTTAAGAATTAACTAAATCAAATGCCATTACTAAGGCCCTACTTGAACTGTGGGAGGATTGTCAAAAAATTGCAGCTGACTTGCAGACAAGCCATGGAAAATTGTGGAAAAGTAATTATTTGCATAATAACGTCCATTATTACTTTTCTGCCATTTTCCACTATTGGCCACCCGGGGCTGAGAGCGGGGTCTGGGGTTGAGAGCAGGATCATGGGGCTGACAGCAGGGACTCCCACTGTCAAACTTGTGGTGGAAGCCTAATATTGTGGAATCCCCAATTTCCGCAAAATCGCAAGTTAAGTAGGGCCTTGGCTAATACATATTATAAAAGATGCCCTAAAGGGGACACAATCATGACAGCCAGTCTGCAGCTGCCATCCTGTTTTCCCAGTCAAGGCTAACGCTGGCACCCGTGGTCTCCAAACAACCGTAAGCTCAGTTAACTCTTCCACTGCCTAACCCATACAGTATGACTGGTGTAAGAATCATCCCTGCTGAGAGCTGCCTGGGGATCTGGTGTGTGCATCTCCCCTCCTCCCCATGCAACTGGGGCTCCAGAGCCTCCCTAGCACCATCCCCCTGCACTTCCTAGACCCTGCAGAGGGCTCACTGCAGGGTCTAAGATCCGCACTGGGGGAGGAGAGGGCTGGAGTGGAATCAGGGAGATGCATATCATCCACCCTCCAATCCCACAGAAGATGCCTGAAAAAATTAATACAGTTCCAGGCCATATTGACCTATCTTGGCAGCTCTTGTCCCAGGAACCTGGGAGCTTCCACAGGGGAATCCAATGGCACTGTCAGGGGGTTGGGGTGGCCAACAACCAACAGAAGGAATGTGGGGCCTTTGTACAGATGGTCGTGGCCTCTTGCAGATCCCCTGCCAGGATCGAGGTGAATCTTGCGGAATCCAAAGGTCTGGGAGATGGGAATCCTGCTCCCCTAACTGTGCAATTTGGGTTCATCTTCATGAGGATTTTCAGTAATGTCATGGCCTGTCATGGCTATTAATGCCAGAGGGGACAATCTATGTCAGTGAAATGTTAAGTCTTAGATTTTAAAGCAAAAACAGAGAGAAAACTGTTCAGATTCTCATGGCAGCATAAGCTCATGTGCAAGTGAATGATAGCAGGGCCTTTCCTTGCATGGTTTATTTATTGGCATCCTCATCAGTATGGGATGACTGCATAACAGTGGGTGATGTGACAGTGGGTGATGTGACAAGAAAATTAGACACTCCTCTAATTACTGAAACACCTGAAGCCACTGCTGAGTATTACTGGGCTGCCCCACATTCAATCAGCACAAGTGCAGTACTTGGTTAATGCTCTTTGTCTTATGTGCTGTGACTTTCTCTCTGCAGGGTGCTGCCACAATGGCTCTCTAGGTCTTTTGTACAGTGCTGAGAGAGGCTTCCAAAATCAGTTATTGGGCTGGATGTAGGAACCACGGGGTGAAATTCTCAGGCCTGTGTAATGCAGCTAGTCAGATTAGATGATCATAATGGTCCCTGCTGGCTTTAAAACCTCTGACGCAGAAAGTAACTTCTTATTTTTGAAAGTCAGGCGGCTGAAATTGTTATAAAATCTCTAATTGCTTATTCTCAGTATTGGCTGCATAGTGGAGAGAGCTGCTTTCAATGGAAGAATAAATGTTGATACGTGCCAACTTTTCCCACCCTTTAAAGTGGTTTTTCTTATTGGCATCCCTGAGACGTGTGGGCATAACAGAACCACCTATCCCCTCAATTCATGCTTTGTTTTGGGTGGTTAATTAGTTAGCTAGAGTGAAAGGGATAAAATACAGGTACCTAGAGGGCACATCTACACATGGTATTTTGTTCTTATGTAACCTAATCAACTTACACCAGTGCAAACTTTTAATGTACATGCACTTAAACTGGTTTAAGTCATTTTTAAAGCAGTTTAGCTTGATCTGATTATTTTACTGAATTCAGAGAACCAGTATAAACATGGTTTAAAGCAGTTTTAATGTGTCTGCACTAGGAGTTTGCACTGATGTAATAAATCAATTTAAAATTGATTAATGTATACTCGTGATGTTTGCTAATATAGATACGCCCTCATATTCGGTGAAAGGTCTGCTTTAGCGCTACAGAAGCTAGAACATTCTCATGCGATTGTGATTAGAGATTGTAGCCCATTATTCTGAGAGAGAGCTAGTCTCTTGCATACAAGACACCGCCCAGGTTTAATGACCTCTCATAAAATGATTTATTCCAGAATGAGGCAAGTTGGATTCACCTGACAACAACAATTTTAAAATCGACATGAAACTTCCAGTAAAAAAGCAGTGGTTTCCACAGAAATGTCTATGCATATTCAGTTTAAGAACATAAGAACATTAGAGTGGCCATAGTGGGTCAGACCAAAGGTCCATCTAGCCAAGTATCCTGTCTTCCAACAGTGGCCGATACCTGGTGCCCCAAAGGGAATGAACAGAACAGGTAATCAGCAAATGATCCATCCCCTGTCATCCATTCCCAGCTTCTGGCAAACAGAGGCTAGGGATCCCATCCCTGCCTATGCTGACTAATAAGCATTGATGGACCTATCCTCCATGAACTTATCTAATTCTTTTTTGAATCGTGTTATAGTCTTGGCCTTCACAACATCCTCTGGCAAGGAGTTCCACAGGTTGACTGTTTGGTGTGTGAAGAAATACTTCCTTTTGTTTTTTTTAAACCTGCTGCCTATTAATTTTAGTTGGTAACCCCTAATTCTTGTGTTATGAGAATGAGTAAATAAACTTCCTGATTTACTTTCTCTACACCAGTCATGATTTTATAGGCCTCTGGGGTGGGGCCGAGGATGAGAGGTTTGGGGTGCAGGCTTCCCCGGGGCTGCAGTGGGGAGAAAGGACCCCCCCACAACCCTCTCTCGCTGCAGCAGCTCAGGATGGGGGAGGGGCCTCTCTCTGGCCATGGCAGCTCCGGCGGGGCTGGGCCGGGGTGCCTCTCCATGTGGGGCTGGGGAAATAGCACCGCCACCCCAGCCCGCAGTCAGATGTGGCTTCGCTCCCCGAGTCCCTCCAGCCTGGCAAATTTCAGGGTAAGGGGCTGCCCATGGGGCACCCCCTGAGACAGACCCCCCACACCACTGCGGGCACCTCCAGCTTCACGTGCTGCTGGCCAAGTGGGCAACTTTGCATGGGGTGGGGGGTGGGGCTCTGCCTTCCACCCCCTGTGCCCATGGGGGAGGTGCTTGCAGGTGGGTTCAGGCTCCCCACCTCCCAGAGGAGGGGTAAAATCACCCTTGGCTGCATCACTGGAATTGCACCCATGGCCAACCCCGCGCGTGGTCACACACACCCCACGGGCCACTTGGGGGATCAGCCTTCGCCTCCCTGAGCCCACCGGCTGGCTTGCAGGATGGGGGGCAGCAGCTTGGCACTCCATCCTGCGGTATGCAGCTGGGTCATGGGGCGGCAGCTCTGGCACCTCCCACTAACTTGCAATTGCTCATTAAACCCACCAGATGAGTTGGCTGCAGGACAATGGGCGGGGGGTGCCGCTGCTTGTCTCGGGGTATTAATTCCTCTCCACTCCATGTGACTCGGCCCCAGCCATGGCAGCTCCAGCTAGGCTGGGCCAAGGGAGGGGCACCTCTCCCCGGCTGCGGCAGTGCCAGCTGAGCAGGGCTGTGCTGTGCTGGGCCAGGGGAGGGGCGCCTCTCCCCACCTGTGCAGCCCTTGGTAGTTTGCTGCGTGGCCACGCAGCTTAGAGGGGACTTAGGAGACGACCTTCCCCTTTATCCCATGACAGCTTACTTTGCTTAAGAGCCTTTGGTGAGGGACCTTGTCAAAGGCTTTCTGAAAATCTAAGTACACTACAGCCACTGGATCCCCCTTGTCCACATATTTGTTGACCCCCTCAAAGAATTCAAATAGATTGGTGAGGCATGATTTCCCTTTACAAAAAACATGTTGACTCTTCCCCCAACAAATTATGTTCATCTATGTGTCTGACAATTTTGTTCTTTACTATATATTTCTGCGGTGATAACCCTTCTATTTATGTAATGGATGCCTCTTCCAATTCACCTTAAGTAAAACCATTGTCATATAGTGCAGCATGACCTGCAGCTAGCTTAATGGCACACACCCAGCTGTTCATCTCTGAGACACGGGTTTGATTTTTGCATTATTTTTTATCTAGGAAAAAGAGTACAAGGCCCACATCCTCAGCTGGTTTAAATTAGCACTTACGCTAACTAATACTAGCTGAAAATGTAATCTTAAAAATAATCATTTCTATCATAGCTCATGAAGTTTTTTGAAGATTTCAAGTTTCCAATCTACCTGTCTATTTATTTATCAATCAGACTTATATGCCCCACAACATTACCACAGGTTCTGAGTGCCTGACAGTCTTTAATGTATTTGTATTGTATGTGGGAATAATTGGCCAGTATCATAACTTTCATAAAACAAAATTTGTTCTGAAAATTAGATACAATCAAGCTGGGTTTTAAAAAAGTGCAAATATATGTCTGGGCTATATGTAGTAACAGGCAATTTTATAGGATCTAAACAGAGGCAATTCATTCAAAGAAAGATTTAGGTATATATTGCTAAGGATAAGAGATCACAGTCTGACCCTCTCAGGGTATGTCGAATTTATAGAAGTCGGTTTTGTAGAAAGCATTTTTATACAGTCAATTGTGTGTGTCCCCACACAAATGCTCTAAGTGCATGTAGTCAGCGGAGTGTGTCCACAGTACCAAGGCAACCGTTGACTTCCGGAGCATTGCACTGTGGGTAGCTATCCCACAGTTCCCGCAGTCTCCGCCGCCCTTTTGAATTCTGGGTAGAAATCCCAGTGCCTGAGGGGTCTAAAACATTGTCACGGGTGGTTCTGGGTACATATCATCAGGCCCCCCTTCCCTCCCTCCTTCAGTGAAAGCAAGGGCAGACAATCGTTTTGCAACTTTTTTCCTGAGTTACCTGTGCAGACGCCATACCACGGCAAGCATGGAGCTCGCTCAGATCACTTTGGCAATTAGGAGCACATTAAACACCACACGCATTATCCAGCAGTATATGCAGCACCAGAACCTGGCAAAGTGATACCGGGCGAGTAGGTGACATCAGCGCAGTGACGAGAGTGATGAGGACATGGACATAGACTTCTCTCAAAGCACGGGCCCTGGCAATGTGGGCATCATGGTGCTAATGGGGCACGTTCATGTGGTGGAATGCTGATTCTGGGCTCGGGAAACAAGCACAGACTGGTGCGACTGCATAGTGTTGCAGGTCTGGGACGATTCCCAGTGGCTGCAAAACTTTCGCATGTGTAAGGGCACTTTCATGGAACTTTGTGACTTGCTTTCCCCTGCCCTGAAGCGCAAGAATACCAAGATGAGAGCAGCCCTCACAGTTGAGAAACGAGTGGCAATAGCCCTGTGGAAGCTTGCAACGCCAGACAGCTACTGGTCAGTCGGGAATCAATTTGGAGTGGGCAAATCTACTGTGGGGGCTGCTGTGATGCAAGTAGCCAACGCAATCAAAGATCTGCTGGTATCAAGGGTAGTGACCCTGGGAAATGTGCAGGTCATAGTGGATGGCTTTGCTGCAATGGGATTCCCTATCTGTGGTGGGGCCATAGATGGAACCCATATCCCTATCTTGGCACCGGAGCACCAAGCCGGCGAGTACATAAACCGCAAGGGGTACTTTTCAATAGTGCTGCAAGCTCTGGTGGATCACAAGGGACGTTTCACCAACATCAACGTGGGATGGCCGGGAAAGGTACATGATGCTTGCATCTTCAGGAACTCTAGTCTGTATCAAAAGCTGCAGGAAGGGACTTTATTTCCAAGCCAGAAAATAACCGTTGGGGATGTTGAAATGCTTATAGTTATCCTTGGGGACCCAGCCTACCCCTTAATGCCATGGCTCATGAAGCCATACACAGGCAGCTTGGACAGTAGTCAGGAGCTGTTCAGCTACAGGATGAGCAAGTGCAGAATGGTGGTAGAATGTGCCTTTGGACGTTTAAAAGCACGCTGGTGCAGTTTACTGACTCACTTAGACCTCAGCGAAACCAATATTCCCACTGTTATTACTGCTTGCTGGGCGCTCCACAATATCTGTGAGAGTAAGGGGGAGACGTTTATGGCGGGGTGGGAGGTTGAGGCAAATCGTCTGGCTGCTGGTTACGCACAGCCAGACACCAGGCCGGTTAGAAGAGCACAGGAGGGCGCGGTGCGCATCAGAGAAGCTTTGAAAACCAGTTTCACGACTGGCCAGGCTACGGTGTGAAAGTTCTGTTTGTTTCTCCTTGATGAACCCCCTCCCCCCTTGGTTCACTCTACTTCCCTGTAAGCTAAGCACCCTCCCCTCCTCCCTTCGCTTACCACTTGCAGAGGCAATAAAGTCATTGTTGCTTCACATTCATGCATTCTTTATTAATTCAACACACAAATAGGGGGATAACTGCCAAGGTAGCCTGGGAGGGGTGGTGGAGGAGAGAAGCACCAGGAGGGGTGGTGGAGGAGGGAAGGACAAGGACACACACACTTTAAAAGTTTAAAACTTTAAAACTTATTGAATGCCAGCCTTCTGTTTCTTGGGCAATCCTCTGGGATGGAGTGGCTGTGTGGCCGGAGGCCCCCCGACCGTGTTCTTGGGCGTCTGGGTGAGGAGGCTATGGAACTTGGGGAGGAGGGCGGTTGGTTACACAGGGGCTGTAGCGGTGGTCTGTGCTCCTGCTGCCTTTCCTGCAGCTCAACCATACGCTGGAGCATATTAGTTTGATCCTCCAGCAGCCTCAGCATTGAATCCTGCCTCCTCTCATCATGCTGCCGCCACCTTTCAGCTTCAGCCCTCTCTTCAGCCCGCCACCTCTCCTCCCGGTCATTTTGTGCTTTCCTGCACTCTGACATTGTCTGCCTCCACGCATTCGTCTGTGCTCTGTCAGTGTGGGAGGATAGCATGAGCTAAGAGAACATTTCATCGCGAGTGCATTTTTTTTGCCTTCTAATCTTCACTAGCCTCTGGGAAGGAGAAGATCCTGTGATCCTTGAGACACATGCAGCTGGTGGAGAAAAAAAAAAGTGACAGTGGTATTTAAAAAGACACATTTTATAGAACAATGGGTACACTCTTTCACGGTAAAACTTGCTGTTAACATTACATACATAGCACATGTGCTTTCGTTCCAAGGTCACATTTTGCCTCCCCCCACCACGTGGCTAGCCCCTCCACCCTCCACTCTCCCCGTGGCTAACAGCGGGGAACATTTCTGTTCAGCCACAGGCAAACAGCCCAGCAGGAACGGGCACCTCTAAATGTCCCCTTAAGAAAAGCACCCTATTTCAATCAGGTGACCATGAATGATATCACTCTCCTGAGGATAACACAGAGAGATACAGGACGGATGTTTGAACGCCAGCAAACATACACTGCAATGCTTTGTTCTACAATGATTCCCGGGTATGTGCTACTGGCCTGGAGTGCTAAAGTGTCCTACCATGGTGGATGGAATAAGGCTGCCCTCCCCCGAAACCTTTTGCAAAGGCTTTGGGAGTACACCCAGGAGAGCCGCAAATGCCAGGGCAAATTAATCATTAAACATGCTTGCTTTTAAACCATGTACAGTATTTTAAAAGGTACACTCACCAGAGGTCCCTTCTTTGCCTGGCGGGTCTGGGACGCAGCCTAGGGTGGGTTCCGGGAGTACTGGCTCCAGGTCCAGGGTGAGAAACAGTTCCTGGCTGTCGGAAAAACCAGCTTCTCCGCTTGCTTGCTGTGAGCTATCTACAACCTCATCATCTTCCTTGTCCCCAAAACCTGCTTCTGTGTTGCCTTTATCTCCATTGAAGGAGTCAAACAACACGGCTGGGGTAGTGGTGGCTGAACCCCCTAAAATGGCATGCAGCTCATCATAGAAGCGGCATGTTTGGGCTCTGACCCGGAGTGGCCGTTTGCCTCTCTGGTTTTCTGGTAGGCTTGTCTCAGCTCCTTAAGTTTCACGCGGCACTGCTTCAGGTCCCTGTTATGGCCTCTGTCCTTCATGCCCTGGGAAATTTTGACAAATGTTTTGGCATTTCAAAAACTGGAACGGAGTTCTGATAGCACGGATTCCTCTCCCCATACAGCGATCAGATCCCATACCTCCTGTTCGGTCCATGCTGGAGCTCTTTTGCGATTCTGGGACTCCATCATGGTCAACTCTGCTGATGAGCTCTGCATGGTCACCTGCAGCTTGCCACGCTGGCCAAACAGGAGATTGAAATTCAAAAGTTTGCAGGCCTTTTCCTGTCTACCTGGCCAGTGCATCTGAGTTGAGAGTGCTGTCCAAAGCAGTCACAATGGAGCACTCTGGGATAGCTCCCGGAGGCCAATACCGTCTAATTGTGTCCTCAGTACTCCAAATTCGACCCGGCAAGGCCGATTTCAGCTCTAATCCCCTTGTCGGGGGTGGAGTAAGGAAATCGATTTTAAGAGCCCTTTAAGTCGAAAAAAAGGGCTTTGTCGTGTGGACGGGTGGAGGGATAAATCGATTTAATGCTGCTAAATTCGACCTCAACTCCTCGTGTAGACCAAGGCTCACTCATGTTGAGTAGGTGGCAGAAAATGATAGATATCATTATTGTTGTTTTTCTTCTTGGAACATGGATAAATTCCCATTAATGTTCTGGCTAGAATCAAAATGCTGGTTCACATTATAGTCATTTGCCACTGTGCTCTGAGTGGTGTTCTTCCTGCCTCCTCAATAATGTTTTCAATCGGTTCAAAATTCTACTGCTTGCTTCATTTTTGCCCCTGGCCCCACTACTCTCACCTTGTTCCTTCCTTCAACTGACAGCATGGCTACTTCTGCTGCTGAGCATTAGGGTAGAACTCTTCTAATATTCAGGACTTTATGGACCAGCTGTTCAGTAGCGTACAGTAGAGCCCCATTGACTTTATGCCATTTTAAACCAGCTGGGGATCTGGCCCAAAGAATATGTAAATAGTGCTGCCCTCTTCCAGTGGATAGGCCAGACCTTCTCAAGTCTATTTTGCCATGTTACCCGCTAGTGGCTACATTCAACATTGCACACGAGCCCTAAAACTGTTACACAGGCATGAATGTTGCTCGGGTTATCACTAACAATATAATACTGAAAAAAGAAAAGGAGTACTTGTGGCACCTTAGAGACTAACAAATTTATTTGAGCATAAGCTTTTGTGAGCTACAGCTCACTTCATCGGATGCATCCGATGAAGTGAGCTTTAGCTCATGAAAGCTTATGCTCAAATAAATTTGTTAGTCTCTAAGGTGCCACAAGTACTCCTTTTCTTTTTGCGAATACAGACTAACACGGCTGCTACTCTGAAACCTGTCAATATAATACTGACAAGTCTCCCACACTCCACTGTGGAAAATAAATGCTAAGTGGAAGAGAGGGTCTCCCAGCACTTTGTAATGGAAGCAAACCACTTCCACTTACACTCTTTTCTCTTCCTTTAGCTCAGCATTTCCAGGATGGAAAATAATGAAGGTATTCACAGGAGGAAATTAGAAATGGTCCGTGGCATTCCCCTATTCTGGAGTATTGTTGAAGAATGGGCCCAGGTGGAATCGTTCCAAGCCAGGCCAGATGACCTTCTCATTTCCACCTACCCGAAATCAGGTGAGTGCCACTGATCTATCAGGAGATTTTTCTTATGCAGCTAAAAGGCACAAACCCAGGGCAGAAATGGAGGCTATTGCCCAACTCTTAGACCACATGTATGCCACACTCAGACCATAACCCCTTTATCAATTCCTCAGTTAGGTATAGAAATCTCTTACTCAAAGCCTCCTCTGTGCCTTCGTGATCCCTTTTTATTGAAGAACCCTATTCAAAACACGGCAGTATACATGGGTTTTACTGGACCTTGTCATGTAGGGAAGAAGCTAAGAAGCCTACCAGGCCAAAACTATAATGTGATTCAAAAAAGAACAAGATAAGTTCATGGAAGATAGGTCCATCAATGGTTATTAGCCAAGATGGTCAGGGATGCAACCCCATGCTCTGGGTGTCTCTAGCCTCTGACTGCCAGAAGCTGGGAATGGACAACATGGGATGGATCACACTGTAATTGTCTGTTAGGTTCATTCTCTCTGAAGTACCTGGCATTGGCCACTGTCGGAAGACAGGACACTGAGCTAGACGGACCTTTGGTCTCACCCAGTGTGGCCATTCTTATGTTCTTAGGAATGTAATAGATTTACAGCCAGAAAATGGCTCAATAGCTGGTCCCTGTGAGTAGAACTGGGCCTAGCTCTCCTGCATCAGAGCATGTGAGCCCAATCCAGCCAATTAAAGGGGGCTGGGCTACACCTGGGCCTATAAAGGGCTCCCAGAGAGCAGGAAATAAGAGGTGAAGGAAGTGAGTTGGATAGGCTGTGCCTGGGGAAGGGAAGACATGGTGGAATAGAGCTCACTCCTGCAGTGGGTCCCTGGAGCAAGGGGCTAGGTGCTGAGGGAAACAGCACTGAGCCTATGGCTCCAGGAAGGGAGCAGAGCTGATTAGAACTCAGTAGGGAACTACCAGGAGGAGGAGTGCTAGACCATGGGGAGGGGCGGCCCTGAAGCCTGAGAGAAAATGAGTTAAAAGACTGTTTTCTGTTGCTCTTCTTGCCTGTGTTATGCAAATAAACCTTCTCAAAGGAGACTGAGCAGGGCAGGGAGTGTTTGGAAGCTGGGGAGAAGCCATGCCCTGTAACAATGCTGTGCATAGAAACAGAATAAGACCACAAACTTCTTTGTCCTAGCAGGGATGTGTTCAAAAAGTGGCAAAATATTCCTTCCATGTTGCTGTCTTACTATCATTTAGCCATAGACTCTCCTGTTGCTAAATGCTATAGAGTTCGTGGACTAACACTGCAGTGCCCTCACTCAGTGTTCAGGAAGGGAAATTGCCAACTTGATTCTGACCAACATGAGCCGAAGGTGAGTGTTTTTTTCACAGGATGGATGAAGTGGCTTTTTGTCCTCAGTATAGGCTCAGCGCTGAAGGGTGACAGGATTCTATCTATTCACACCTCCATTTGTGAGTAGTTTATCTCCCACAAGCCTAGTGGGAAATTTGCATTGGGTCTTCAGGCAGTAGCAGAAACAATTGTGATGTTATATCAAGTTTGGTGATATTGGACTTCCACGATGATAGGCCCTTTGAGTCACTTCGTTACTGACATCACATATTCAAGTGCAGGCCAAGAAAGCCCAGGAGCACTGATTATCACCACCCTCAAAGTCTGTAGCTAAAAGCCATAGGCTAGAAGGGATCGTCATCTGGTGTAAATTGGCATAACTCCATTCACTTCAATTTATACCAGCTGAGGATCTGACTCCATGTTTATGACCTGCCTGCTGTACTTTAGAAGAGTATTTAGCTAGTTTGCTTTATATTTCCAGGCACAACCTGGATCAGTGAAATTGTGGACATGATCTATAAGAACGGTGATGCAGAGAAGTGTAAACAGGATGCGATTTACGTTCGGATCCCTTTCATGGAGCTGATCATCCCTGGATTTTCAAATGGTAAAGCTTTGTACACTGCAGGCACGCTCCCGGAGAGATTGGAGCTGCGTCTTTGACAACCCTCCCTTTAGGAATTGTGTTGCCCAAAACTGAATATGAGGATATTTACTTACCTCCCTGGGCTTCTGGGAGGGTTGGTTAACTGGCTCCAAATTCTGTCCTCAGATACATACAAGAAAATCTCACTGACTGTGTATAGATCTGAGGATAGAATTTAGCCTTTACTGTTTCTAAACCACTCTGAGTTCTTTGGAATGAAAGGCACTCTGAGCCTGATCCACAGTACACTGAAGTCAATGGAAAGATTCCCACTGGATCTGGCCATATATAAGTGCAAACTGTCAATAGTATTAGGATGCTGTGCACAAGGAGCTTAAATATGAACTGAAATGTTTTAAAAATAACTTAATACACAAATGGATTAAGGGTGGGATTTTCAAAAGAGTTTATAGGAATTAGGTGCCAAATTCCCAGTAACAGTCAATGGAGGTTGAGCACCTAACTCTCATATTTTCTTTTGAAAATCCTACCCTACGGATGAGATTTCCACTGTCCACAAGGGGAGCTGTTAGGTGCTGAGCTCTTTTGTAAATCTCGCCCTAAAAGGGGGATAGAATATTATATGTTCACACCCTGACTTCTATCTTTATCCACATCTGTCTGGACTTCATCCTGTAGAGAGATACAGAATGGCAGCTCAGGATTATTAAAGGCTGCGGGCCCGATTCCTCTCTTCGTAACAGTGGCCCTCTGAGTGTAAATAGTTTACGATCAAAGCTGTAATAGTCCTGTTTTTTCCTTTAATCCCTTTTGTATTTTTTAGGTGTCGCACAGCTGGCTGAACTGCCCTCTCCCCGATTAATAAAGACCCATCTTCCTGTTCAACTCCTTCCTGACTCCTTCTGGGAAAACAACTGCAAGGTTAGTATTATTTCTTTGCATTGCGTTAGCAGAGGCTCCAACCAAGATGGACATCCCATTGTACTACACATGTGTACTGTGAATACACATAGCAAGAGAAAATTCCTGCCCCACAGAGTTTGCAATATAAATAGACAAAGGAAGCACTACTATCCCCATTTTACGGATGGCGGACTAAGGCATGGAGAGATTAAGTGGTTTGCCCAAGATCACATAATGAATCTGTGAGAGATCCAGCAGCTGAACCTAGATCTCAGGCAGTGCTTATCCATATGAGCAGCCTTCTATCTGAGATTTTTCCACTGGAAATTAATACAGTAATGGATTAAGCTGGAGTTTCCATAGGATTCTAGTGCTGCTGTGTGTTTAGTTGGTTTTTTTTTTTTTTGAACACACACAGATTCTCAGTGACTAAATCCAGCTACCATTGTAAGTACTGATGGTCAAACAATGCATCACTCAAATGAGCCTCATTTGACATGAGATATCATCCCTGAACTTCTACAATCCATGCACTTTGCAGACATATTTGATACCATCAGCAGTGCTGGAGAGGAGGATTCAGGGCCAAGTTATAGCAGGGACTAAGGGCATATCTAGACCGCAACCAAAGGTGTGATTTGAAGCACAGGTTGGCCTACCCACTCTAGCTTTAATCTAGCTAGTATGGCTAAGAATAGCAGTGAAGACATGGTGGTGCAGGCTAGCAATGCGAATATATCCCCAGGATCCCCGACATGCCTCTACAGGCCGTGCTGAAGCCCACGTCCCTGTGTCTTCCCTGCTATTTTTAGCTGTGTTAGCTAGATTAAAGCTAGAACGGGTATATCTTCTGAGGGCTGCAATCACACCTCCAACTGCAGTGTAGACATCCTGGCTTCATTGACATCAGTGGGGCTAGGATTTCCCCCCTAAAAGCAGGGTGCTCTTTTCTAGGCAACTGTGAAGGAAATTCTAATTGTTGGACTCAATCTCTTTCTCTCTCCCCTCCAGCTTGATTCTTTGCATTGATGGAGGAGGCAGCAATTATGGTTAAAGAACAAGAGTAGCCATTAGGCCTACTGGGTACTATTCCCAATTCTGCCTCTCCTGCTCAGTGTACCTCCCTGTACCTCAGTTTCCCCATCTGCAAAACACTACATTACTTAGGGCTGTAAAGTGCTATGACTTCCCTGCGTGAAAGCTTTTATATAGCTGAGGAACAGTAATGTTGCCTACTCTGCCAGTCCCCGTCAGTTGACTGTGACCTTGTGAATTTCTGCCACACCCCTTTCACTCTGGGCGGTTCATTTTTTTGCAAAATTCAGAGGGATTTTCCTTTTAATGCCATGACTAAGCCTGGAAGGGATCGCTCTTAGTGATTTATTCAATGAGACTTATAGTGACTCTGGAGAGAGTCCTACAAACAGCTGAAGTGCCACTTGCTCATTCAATAGAACTGGTCACATTTTTTTTGAAGTTTGGTTGCAAAATTGATGGGAAATTAGACAGTGTTAATAAATCTCCCCACCCCTCTCTTTTTTGGCCAATGGTAGAACCAACTGAAATGTTTAGAATTGAAAAGGTCAGATTTCAATGAAAATATGGGTGAGGGGAAATCTGAAAATATTTTTGCAAATTTATTTTCTTGTTTTTCAATCAGCTTTGTTACTCTAACATAGTCTCGATTGACCACGTAAACATCCTTCTCTTCTCCGCAGATCATCTACGTTGCCCGAAATGCGAAGGATGTGGCAGTCTCTTATTACCATTTCTACCAAATGGCAAAAATACATCCAGAGCCTGGCACCTGGGATGAATTCTTGGAGAAGTTTGTGACTGGGGAAGGTAAAACTTGAAGCTAGATTCTCCCTACAACACTGAACTCACAGGCTGTGACACTGCTAAACTAAGAACTATGGAGCAGATTATTAGCTGCTCTAAAGATACTTTATTATACCACTTGAGAATCTCTTCCCATGAGTGTATTCAGATTTCAGTTAGACAGAAGCCCCTACAGGGCAAGATAAAAGAACATGAACACATCTCCCATCAGCCTCCACTTCTTAGTTTCTGGTCCAAAACCAAGAACCAGATCCTCCTCGAACATCTCTTAGATGCTCAGGCAGTCAGGTTGCCTAGTTAATGTCTCAAGTTGTCTATTCCTGGGGGGACGGGAAGGGGAATGAGTTGTGTTAAAAGGGGTGTCCCAAGACATCCAGCACCCCCTTATTTCCCTATCAACCCATTATCCTGGTATGATTGTGCCATTATGGGTTTTTTTTTGAGAGCCACACAAAATATTCATTATTTAACCTGACTTCTTTGCTGATATCACAGTGAATCCATATTAAATGTGAATGTTTCCCTTCTCTTCTACTCCTTTGTCTTTGATTTAGTTGCGTTTGGACCTTGGTATGATCATGTGAAAGGCTGGTGGGAGAAGAGAAAGGACAAGCCGATTCTGTACCTGTTCTATGAGGACATGAAAGAGGTGCGGGAGGGAAAGAATATAAACTCATCTAATGTTTTGGCCCCAAGTGCATTGTTTGCATGAGGATAACAAGTAGGCAGCAGCTATGCCTATCAACAATACTTATTAAGAGAGCAAGAGAATCAGGCAGAGGGGTGAGGCTTCACAGGTAATATACTCAACTTCTGAAAACAATGATGTCACAGCTGACAAAAGGCATGTCTTCAAGATCCAACTCCTATACATTCAAATAAACAGAACTAGCTAATATAATTTGCAATAGCACTATCTGGTGATTCCTAATAATAATACACACACACGGATTTGGGAGATTAGGGATCTCCCTTCAAAAGGAAATGCCAAACCCCTCCATTCTCACTGTCCCCAATCCCCACTACCTGGGCTGAGAAAGTGACATTGTACAAGCACCTTGTAATAGTTTCCACATCATTCTGTGTGGCATCTGACAATCTGTCTTTCTTTCTAGGATCCTAAACGTGAAATACAAAAGGTGTTACAGTTTCTGGGAAAGGACCTGAAGGAGGATGTGGTGAATAAAATCCTCCATCACACCTCATTCCAGGAAATGCAGAAGAACCCCACTGCCAATTATAAGATGGTATCAAAAGCTCAGATGGACCACAGTGTGTCTCCCTTTATGAGAAAAGGTGAGAGCCCCTCACAGCAATTATAGGAGGGTCTACAAGAAAGGAGGACACGTGTAACATGGAAGCAGGGCCAATAATAGCTATAATCTGGGGAAAAGCCAGCCACTAGTTCTGCTTCCATAGGTGGGAAAAATCTCAGGATCTGTTTTATCCTTTACCCGCCAAACCTGGCTAATGATGGAGCTGCCTAGGAAAAACACCGCTCAAGGAGAAATGGAACTAATGGGGAATTAGAGTGAAAAATTGTCACCATTTAACCAAGCCCTAGTGAGATCTCTGAAAGAGGCAAGTGGCAGAAGGGAGAGAGACTATAGATTGAATCATTCCTTTGGTTTCACAGATTTATAGGCCAGAAGGGACCATTATGGTGATCATCTAGTCTGAACTCTCGCATAACTCAGGCCACAGAATTTCACTCAATGATTCCTGGTTTTCTCCTCCAGGTATCGCGGGTGACTGGAAGAATCACTTTACCGTGGCCCAGAATGAGACATTTGACTCAGATTATAAAAAGAAGATGAAGGGATCGACACTGGAGTTCCGAACAGAAATCTGAAGCAGCAGTAGCTTCTTTCCCCCATCTGGCTTAGGTGTTTAGTTGGCTTGGACAAGGGAGAAATTGAAATTAAATGGGGGCACCAAAGCAAACAGCAATTGTTTAACTACTTTAGATATAATTTTTTCCATATGTTTCTATTTTTGTGGGGTCTTCAGTTCCATAACTGCCATTTGGATAATGCAGATGGGACTTCAAGCCCCACCCCTCTGGACTGCCACTAGGATCAGTGATGGTTTCAGCTGCTGTGCGCTGAGATTCTCACATAACCACATGACTCCAGGGGCTGGGGCTTGAAGAAAACCCACCAAATATCATGTGTCTTGTGGTAAAATCACAAGAGATGGCAACACTGAGGTAAGACTCCACCAGAGGGATTATGCAGCTACTATCATTAGCAAACAATAGCAAGGTATCGTTGGGAAAATATCGTTGGCCTCAGTTTTTAAGGACTCATCTACAAGGCCCTACACAGTAAACTACATGGTACTGAGTTTGTCTACTATACCTGAAAAGCTGAGCCGAGCCTGCTGTGACTCAAACCAGCAGGTTCCAGAAAGTCTATATATGCCAAAACTGATGTGTAGACTGCTAGGTGCTTTGAGATGAAAAGCACTGTAGATATTAAGAGGTGCCCTGCAAAAGAATAGTTCATTCAAACTGCATATGTATGTCAAATGTGCCTGCCTATGAGCACACATACAGATTAAAGGTTGTAAATCTGAGTTTGCATTCTACTACATTTGTCATTGCCAGTGAACCCCTATAATGTCTGGAGCCCGGTAGCCTGAGTGATGTGACTTCCCCGTGGTTTTGTAACATGACCACAGGTGTGGCCCAGAACAGGGCCGGCCCTCGACCAAATGGCGCTCCAGGTGAGGAGTGTCTTCAGCATCCCCCATTCCATTTGTTAAACTTTTGAATACCTTATTTTTTATTGCATTTGTAGCCAATTTCATGACTTTGATGCATGATTTGCATGCATGATTTATCCCTGTCATATAGGATGACAAATTTGCATGCTAGGAGCTGTACATCAGTATTTATTCATGCCATATATAAGCAAATTTAAAAAAATTGTTTCCTCTAAGCTTATAGAAACCTTTTAATTTCAAGAATAACTGAAACGTACAAAGCTTAAATAACTGGACCAGTACTAAATAGTGTTACAGTAGGGGACAGCCTTAGAATATTAACCCTAGTCCTTTAGTTCAAAAGGGTGCTTTTCTTGCTTTTGCCCTCAAACTGGAATGATCGCTACTGCCTAAAGCCTGGTCTATGTTCTGTTTCAGATATTTTCCCATCCATAGGCGTCGACTTCCCCTCTTCCCTATGGGTGCTCGACACCTGCCCCGCCCCTGTCCCACCTCTTCCCACCCTTGCCCCACCCCCATTCCACTCCTTCTCCCAAGTCCCCACCCCCGCTCTACCTCTTCTCCGCCTCCTCCCCTGAGCGCGCCGTGTCCCAGCTCCTCCCACTCCCTCATGGAAAGTCCTAAGCGCCCTCAAACAGCTGTTAGGCGCCGTGGGGGGTGGGCGGGAAGTGCTGGGATGGACAGGGGGCTGGGGACGCGGCACGCTCGGAGGGGGGAGAAGTAGGCGAGGAGCGGGGAGCTTGGCTGCCAGTGGCTGCGGAGCACCCGATAATTTTTCCCCATGGGTGCTCCAGCCCCAGAGCACCCATGGAGTCGGCGCCTATTTTCCCATCACATTTGCACCTTGCTGCAATACTGAGCCCAATCCTGAACTCCTGAAGGCTTTTTTAGGAACATCTTTTATTTTCTATGGGGAAAAACAGACAGCATTAGGAACAGCAAAAGTCTTAAAAAGTCATCAAACATTACATATTATACACGACAAGAGAAGTAACAGTATTTCTTCTATATAGTTGCGTAGATAGGGGTTCGATAGATATCTCTGGTGTCTCATAAAATATGCCCTTTATTAGTTGCTACTTACACTCTTCAACTCTTAAAACACAAGTACACTTTCACAATATTGCAGCTGGGCTCTCGCTTCACTTCACTTCACTTCATTCTCATATCTCACTGACTGACTGGCGAGGCCCCAACCCTTATCTTCCCCTGGGGGCATGGCTGATAACAGTCTAGGAGGTTCAAGGAAAATGTGGTTTTGAGAAAGTCTGGAAGATTCTCTGAAATTCTACAAAGATCCAGAAACATTTTAGGAGGTTAGTTAAAAATGAAGTCACATACGGAATACCTGAAACATTCCACTTCAAACATTCTATTTTCCCAGCATCCTGAGCCCAGCGCCCCTCAAGCCTGGCACTCCAAGCTGCCATGTGCATCACCTGCTCCTGAATATGACCTTGACCCAGAAGAAACACCGGCATTCCTCACTGCTCTTGGAATAGCCCAGGGGACATGGTGACCCTGGCCTCCTGCCTTTTCCAATTGGCCTCATTTTGGAGCCTCTCAGCAAGTTGAAGGTATTCCTCCCTGGCCTTCCGCTGAGCTTATCTCTCACTCCCAAGCCCCTCCCTCTCAGAGACACTGTTCATAGAACTGGGACGTTTTGTTTTCCTTGGCTGCAGTTCCTGAGAGCTTTTTATGTTCTTGCCAGCGCAATGAGCCCGCCCCAATCCTTTCACAATATCCATGTAAAGATCATGCTAGTTCACATACAGCCTTTCCTTCTCCCCACAAGAGCAGCACTGCCAGAGGAGAAAGGTAAACTCAGACTTCAACTCTTTGGCCTGTTACTGTCAGGAGTTTGTCTGTCTGTTCCGTTGTCTGAGCAAACAGCCAGGCAGAGCAGCCTGTCTAGGACTGGTGGTATACACATCCAGGAAGAAACCTGGGCATTTTTAGGAGGATTTGACACTGCAAACTCTCCAGACCGGAATGTTCAATGCACAGTCTTGTGATTTCTCCATCTAAGACCTGGGAAGAGGAGCTGTGTGCACTGGGGAAAGGTAAGGCTGGATGCACAATTATAAAATGGATCTATACTTTTATTAGGGCTTCAAAACATGACTCATTTTAGTCTGGGACTGCAGAAATGGTCAGTGATGCAGACTCCAAGCTTAGATTTTGTAAAAGGAGAGAGGGGCAGGATTATGAATTGTTTGGTGATTTACATATGACTTTAAGACTCACAATGGTAAATTATTTGCTAGTTTACAGCATCTTTATTTGCCTTTCTGTAAAATTCCTTTGCTCAGCAGCTTCTAAAATGTGACCATTTCTGAGCAGCAACTAAAATATTCTTCATTTGCTTTTTTCAGAGGAAAATAAGGTCTGAAGAGACAAAACTAAACTTTCCTCTCCTGCCTTGTGTGTTGGTGGGAATGAAGAGGGTTCATGAAGGGTAATGAGAGTTGACACTGTCCGTCATTTTCCTTACTGCTTAAAGTTTCAGAGTAGCAGCCGTGTTAGTCTGTATCAGCAAAAAGAAAAGGAGTACTTGTGGCACCTTAGAGACTAACAAATTTATTTGAGCATAAGCTTTCGTGAGCTACAGCTCATTTCATCGGATGCATGCAGTGGAAAATACAGTGGGAGATTTTATATACACAGAGTACATGAAACAATGGGTGTTACCATACAGACTGTAACAAGAGTGATCAGGTAAGGTGAGCTATTACCAGCAGGAGAGCGGGGGTGGAGGGAATCGATTACAGACCTAAAAGTGGCAATTCTTCAACAGAAAAAACTTCAAAAACAGACTCCAACGAGAGACTGCTGAATTGGAATTAATTTGCAAACTGGATACAGTTAACTTATGCTTGAATAAAGACTGGGAGTGGATGTGTCATTACACAAAGTAAAACTATTTCGCCATGTTTATACCCCCCCTCCCGCCACTGTTCCTCACAGGTTCTTGTCAACTGCTGGAAACGGCCCACCTTGATTATTACGACAAAAGGTCCCCCCTTTTTGTATTATTTTTATTATGGTAGCTGCTAGAGACCTTGATTAAATTTAAGGCTCCATTGTGCTAGGCGCTCGACAAACATGTAGAAAGTCAGCCTCTGCCCCAAAGAGTCTATATAGAGAAAGCATGTGAGAAAGGGACTATCATCATCTCCACTTTGCAGATAGGGAACTGAGGCACAGAGAGATTATGTGGCTTGTCCAAGGACAAGGTATAGCTGAGAACAGACTCCAGGTCTCCTGAGTCCCCATCCATCACGTACAGCGGGAAAACAATGCATGGGTCTGGCCTACTAGAAATATTTGTTCCTTTGCATCTCTCCAGCCTTTAAAAGCAATTTTCTTGGCATTGAGGATCAAGGTCCTTTATTCTTTTAGGTAATAAAAACTGTTTGCTTTTTCTGGGTGAGATCTGAGAGAGCCTGAACATAAGACTTCTGCAGACCCTCCATCTCCACCCCACTATACTGACAAAGGAGTCAGTAGGTTAGAAAGCTGAGCAATGAACTCTTTCGAAGCATGCTGCTGTCTGTTATCTAATGTTGTGAAACGTGGTACGGTTTGTGCTCATCAGAAATTCCTTTGCTGCCTCAGTTTTTAATGGAAACATAGCCAAGGGCATGCGCTATTAAACAGCTGGAAAGGGACAGGCCAGCTGCTGCAAAAAAAGAAATATCCTGCCATGCTCAACTGAGTGTCTGAGAGCACTGGGAACATAAATGAGATTCCTGTCCAGCTGCTCTCCCATCTTCTGTCCTGCCAGTTATACTCTGCTGAACTCTCCCCCTCAGCATGGCTTCACCAGATTACCTTCGGCAGGACTGGAGGCTAGTCCATGACATTCCAATGGTCTGCGCGTTTTCATACAACTGGGAAAGGATCGAAAACTTCCAGAGTAAGCCAGATGACATCGTGATAGCCACGTACCCCAAATCTGGTGAGTTTTCATGGCTTTCTGGATTAGGAGCCACACTGAGCCATGCCCTATGGTCCTGGAAACGTAGGGGGGTCCCTTCAAGCCCCATCATACTCCCCTTGTGAAAGCAAAGCAGCTCCACTGATTCACAGCTGTTGCTAACATTAATGAGCAAGAATGCCAAGGAGACTTTCCAGCATTTCACAGCTCCCAGCCTGCATTCCGCTCATTGGAAATGATTCCATCAAATTGAATGCCAAACCCTTCTGGGCTGGGGTTTGTTCCTTTCTGAAATGACCTTTCTATGGCCTCAAGCATACCCAGGCACCATGCAGTCACAGGGAGACGGATGAGCATTTCCTCTCCCCCACAATGTAAAGGGACAAACTTAACTTAGTATTTTCTTGGGCTGTCCTAGTGTTTGGGGATGTGCCTTGCTAGTCTGGAGACTCAGGCCTGGTCTACACTATAAAGTTAGGTTGATTTATTAATGTATTAATGTTTCCAGTATAACACTATCTGGGTTGTAAGGGGCTGGAGACTTTGTGGAGTCACTAAGGTCAGGTCCCAGCATACTTTGGGTATGTCTACACTATGAAATGAGGTCGAATTTATAGAAGTCGGTTTTTTAGAAATCTTTTTTAAATAGTCGATTGTGTGTGTCCCCACACAAAATGCTCTAAGTGCATTAAGTGCATTAACTCGGCGGAGTGCTTCCACAGTACCGAGGCTAGCGTCGACTTCCAGAGTGTTGCACTGTGGGGAGCTATCCCACAGTTCCTGCAGTCTCCGCTGCCCATTGGAATTCTGGGTTGAGATCCCAATGCCTGATGGGGCAAAAAACATTGTCGCTGGTGGTTCTGGGTACATGTCATCAGGCCTTCCTTCCTTCCCTCTGTGAAAGCAACGGCAGACAATCGTTTCGCACCTTTTTTCCTGAGTTACCTGTGCAGACGTCATACCACGGCAAGCATGGAGCCCGCTCAGCTCACTGTCACCGTATGTCTCCTGGGTGCTGGCAGACGCGGTACTGCATTGCCACACAGCAGCAGCAACCCATTGCCGTGTGGCAGCAGACGGTACAACAGGACTGGTAGCCGTCCTCGTCATGTCCGAGGTGCTCCTGGCCACGTCGGTCAGAAGCGGCTGGGCAGACATGGGTGCAGGGACTACATTAGGAGTGACTCGACCAGGTCACTCTCTTTAGTCCTGCAGGCAGTCCTATTGTACCATCTTATGGTGAGCAGGCAGGAAATATAGATGGCTAGCAGTCCTATTGTACCATCTTTTGCAGGGCAGGCAGGAGATGAGGATGGCTAGCAGTCCTTCTGCACTGTCTGCTGCCAGCCAAAGATGTAAAAGATAGATGGAGTGGATCAAAACAAGAAATAGACCAGATTTGTTTTGTACTCATTTGCTCCCCCCTCCTTCCCTCCCTCCGTGAAGTCCTGCCTGAAATACAAGAGGGAGGGATAGCTTAGTGGGTTGAGCATTGGCCTGCTAAACCCAGGGTTTTGAGTTCAATCCTTGAGGGGGCCATTCTGTGTGACAGTTGTTTTTGTTTCTCCTTGATATAAAGCCACCCCCTTTGTTGATTTTAATTCCCTGTAAGCCAACCCTGTAAGCCATGTCGTCAGTCACCCCTCCCTCCGTCAGGGCAACAGCAGACAATCGTTCCGTGCCTTTTTTCTGTGCAGACGCCATACCACGGCAAGCATGGAACCCGCTCAGATCACTTTGGCAATTAGGAGCACATTAAACATCACACGCATTATCCAGCAGTATATGCAGCACCAGAACCCGGCAAAGCGATACCGGGCGAGTAGGCGACGTCAGCGCGGTGACGAGTGATGAGGACATAGACACAGACTTCTCTCACAGCACGGGCCCTGGCAATGCGGGCATCATGGTGCTAATGGGGCAGGTTCATGCGGTAGAACGCCGATTCTGGGCCTGGGAAACAAGCACAGACTGGTGGGACCGCATAGTGTTGCAGGTCTGGGACGATTCCCAATGGCTGCAAAAATTTCGTATGCGTAAGGGCACTTTCATGGAACTTTGTGACTTGCTTTCCCCTGCCCTGAGGTACAAGAATACCAAGATGAGAGCAGCCCTCACAGTTGAGAAGCGAGAGGCAATAGCCCTGTGGAAGCTTGCAATGCCAGACAGCTACCGGTCAGTCGGGAATCAATTTGGAGTGGGCAAATCTACTGTGGGGGCTGCTGTGATGCAAGTAGCCAATGCAATGCAAGTAGCCAATGCTGATATCAAGGGTAGTGACCCTGGGAAATGTGCAGGTCATAGTGGATGGCTTTGCTGCAATGGGATTCCCTAACTGTGGTGGGGCCATAGATGGAACCCATATCCCTATCTTGGCACCGGAGCACCAAGCCGGCACGTACATAAACCGCAAGGGGTACTTTTCAATAGTGCTGCAAGCTCTGGTGGATCACAAGGGACGTTTCACCAACATCAACGTGGGATGGCCGGGAAAGGTACATGACGCTCGCATCTTCAGGAACTCCGGTCTGTTTCAAAAGCTGCAGGAAGGGACTTTATTTCCAAGCCAGAAAATAACCATTGGGGATGTTGAAATGCTTATAGTTACCCTTGGGGACCCAGCCTACCCCTTAATGCCATGGCTCATGAAGCCGTACACAGGCAGCCTGGACAGTAGTCAGGAGCTGTTCAACTACAGGCTGAGCAAGTGCAGAATGGTGGTAGAATGTGCCTTTGGACATTTAAAAGCACACTTGTGCAGTTTACTGACTCGGTTAGACCTCAGCAAAACCAATATTCCCACTGTTATTACTGCTTGCTGGGCGCTCCACAATATCTGTGAGAGTAAGGGGGAGACATTTATGGCGGGGTGGGAGGTTGAGGCAAATCGCCTGGCTGCTGGTTACGTGCAGCCTGACACCAGGGCGGTTAGAAGAGCACAGGAGGGCGCGGTGCGCATCACAGAAGTTTTGGAGACCAGTTTCATGACTGGCCAGGCTACGGTGTGAAAGTTCTGTTTGTTTCTCTTTGATGAAACCCCCAGCCCCTTGGTTCACTCTACTTCCCTGTAAGCTAAGCACCCTCCCCTCCTCCCTTCGATCACCACTTGCAGAGGCAATAAAGTCATTGTTGCTTCACATTCATGCATTCTTTATTAATTCATCACACAAATAGGGGGATAACTGCCAAGGTAGCCTGGGAGGGGTGGTGGAGGAGAGAAGCACCAGGAGGGGTGGTGGAGGAGGGAAGGACAAGGACACACACACTTTAAAAGTTTAAAAGTTTAAAACTTATTGAATGCCAGCCTTCTGTTTCTTGGGCAATCCTCTGGGGTGGAGTGGCTGCGTGTCCGGAGTCCCCCCACCGCGTTCTTCGGCGTCTGGATGAGGAGGCTATGGAACTTGGGGAGGAGGGCGGTTGGTTACACAGGGACTGTAGTGGTGGTCTGTGCTACTGCTGCCTTTCCTGCAGCTTAACCATATGCAGGAGCGCATTAGTTTGATCCTCCAGCAGCCTCAGCCTTGAATCCTGCCTCCTCTCATCACGCTGCCGCCACCTTTCAGCTTCAGCCCTCTCTTCAGCCCGCCACTTACTCTCTTCAGCCCGCCACCTCTCCTCCTGGTCATTTTGTGCTTTCCTGCACTCTGACATTGTCTGCTTCCATGCATTCGTCTGTGCTCTGTCAGTGTGGGAGGACAGCATGAGCTCAGAGAACGTTTCATCGTGAGTGCATTTTTTTTGCCTTCTAATCTTCACTAGCCTCTGGGAAGGAGAAGATCCTGTGATCCTTGGAACACGTGCAGCTGGTAGAGAAAAAAAAAGGGACAGTGGTATTTAAAAAGACACATTTTATAGAACAATGGGTACACTCTTTCATGGTAGACCTTACTGTTAATATTACATACACAGCACATGTGCTTTCATTCCAAGGTCGCACTTTGCCTCCCCCTACCACGTGGCTAGCCCCTCACCCCTCACCCTTCCCCGTGGCTAACAGCGGGGAACATTTCTGCTCAGCCACAGGCAAACAGCCCAGCAGGAACGGGCACCTCTAAATGTCCCCTTAAGAAAAACACCCTGTTTCAACCAGGTGACCATGAATGATATCACTCTCCTGAGGATAACACAGAGAGATAAAGAATGGATGTTGTTTGAACGCCAGCAAACATACACTGCAATGCTTTGTTCTACAATGATTCCCGAGTTCGTGCTACTGGCCTGGTGTGGTAAAGTGTCCTACCATGGTCGACAGAATAAGGCTGCCCTCCCCAGAAACCTTTTGCAAAGGCTTTGGGAGTACATCCAGGAGAGCCACAAATGCCAGGGCAAATTAATCATTAAACATGCTTGCTTTTAAACCATGTATAGTATTTTAAAAGGTACACTCACCAGAGGTCCCTTCTCCGCCTGGCGGGTCCGGGAGGCAGCCTTGGGTGGGTTTGGGGGGTACTAGCTCCTGGTCCAGGGTGAGAAACAGTTCCTGGCTGTCGGGAAAACCAGTTTCTCTGCTTGCTTGCTGTGAGCTATCTACAACTTCATCATCATCATCTTCCTCGTCCCCAAAACCTGCTTCTGTGTTGCCTCCATCTCCACTGAAGGAGTCAAACAACATGGCTGGGGTAGCAGTGGCTGAACCCCCTAAAATGGCATGCAGCTCATCCTAGAAGCGGCATGTTTGGGGCTCTGACCCGGAGCGGCTGTTTGCCTCTCTGGTTTTCTGGTAGGCTTGCCTCAGCTCCTTAAGTTTCATGAGGCACTGCTTCAGGTCCCTGTTATGGCCTCTGTCCTTCATGCCCTGGGAGATTTTGACAAATGTTTTGGCATTTCAAAAACTGGAACAGAGTTCTGATAGCACGGATTCCTCTCCCCATACAGCGATCAGATCCCATACCTCCCATTCGGTCCATGCTGGAGCTCTTTTGCGATTCTGGGACTCCATCATGGTCACCTCTGCTGATGAGCTCTGGCCAGCGTGGCAAGCTGCAGGTGACCATGCAAACAGGAAACTGAAATTCAAAAGTTTGCGGGCCTTTTCCTGTCTACCTGGCCAGTGCATCTTGAGTTGAGAGTGCTGTCCAGAGAGGTCACAATAGAGCACTCTGGGATAGCTCCCGGAGGCCAATGCCGTCTAATTGCGTCCACAGTATCCCAAATTCAACCTGGCAAGGCCGATTTAAGCACTAATCCCCTTGTCGGGGGTGGAGTAAGGAAATCGATTTTAAGAGCCCTTTAAGTCGAAAAAAAGGGCTTTGTCGTGTGGACGGGTGGAGGGATAAATCGATTTAACGCTGCTAAATTCGACCTCAACTCCTAGTGTAGACCAGGGCTTTGAGTTGTTCTGGTTGATTAAGGAGGGAGACCGATGTGATCACCGCAATGCAGCGCTTAGAACCCAGGTGCTATAGAAGAAGAGGGAAATTGGGGCACCCATGGATCACTTGACTGGCAAAAGGTCTTTGGTTCCAGGGAGCGGTGAATTCTGACCTATCTCAGGCAGTTCATTTGTCATCTGACCGATAATGTCTTCTTTTTTTTTAAACTTGTTTTTGCAGCAGTTTCTGTCACCTTCACTCATGCTGATTAGCACTTTAATGCCAGGGATAGCTCCCAGAGTGAAGTAATATTAAATGTGAGCAATGACAGCAGAATCTGGCCCTTGAATTGGTTGGTTGATTTTGAGTGGTTCGTATATTTTACTTTAATCATAAACAAAGCAGCAGGCTCAGAAGAGATGGTATTAAAGGTCTGGATTTTCTCCATTCCGGTGAGGATGGTTTAAATGGCTGTGAACCAGAAGGGTTCAGAGTTTAAAATACTGATTCATCTTTCCAAACAGAGGTCACCTGCCATTCCAGCAAGGAACCAGTCACAATCAGCAAACCTTGCTGTGACTATATGGTGTAGCTTGGAGGTTTGTAGCACAAGCAGCTCTGCTGCACGGGCTCATAGGGAAGCCGGCAGGAGTTAGAAGAGGGGGAAATTAAGGTGTTGGGATGGGAGAAGGGGCAACATCATCTCTCTTGTCCCACATTAGCTGGGCTAGGCCAGAGTGGACCATGTATTATATATATGGTAAACTCTCCTTGGGGTTGCAACTGTGTCTTTTCCTGTGTCTTGTAGGCAGCTGCTCAGCACAGTGATGATGTTCATCAAAAACATAACAATGGAAAATCAACTAGCAATTGTGTTGGCCTAGGAGAGGCCTCACACCATCCCTGAAAATGGGTGTGGTTGCAAGGGGTTGCAGACCTTCTACAAAAAGAGCTCTGAAGTGGGCCGCTTGCCATCAGTAACTGTCTTTGACAATGCTGGCAAACTGTAATGTTTGGCTACAGATTAATGATATTCCATTGCTACTCAGCCTCAGGAGAGTAGAAGAGATGTAGCTAGAACAGGAGTTCTCTAACTTCATTGCACTGCAACCCCCCCTTCTGACAACAAAAATTGCTACATGACCCCAGGAGGGAGGACCGAAGCCTGAGTCCTCCTGAGCCCTGCCGCCCTAGGTTGGGGGGCCAAAGCCAAATCCTGAGCCCCACTGCCTCGGGTGGGGGAGGGACCCATAGCCAAAGCCCAAGGGCTTCAGCCCCAGGCAGGGGGTCAGATGATGGGGCTCAGGATTCAGCTTTGAACCTGGGTCTCAGCAAGTCTAAGCCAGCCCCGGTGACCCCATTAAGATGGGGTCGCGACCCACAGTTGAGAACCACTGAGCTAGAATATTGAAGATCCTAAATGAATAGGCTGAATACCGTAAGTGCTGTTGTCTTGGCTGGACGAACAGTGGATGAGGTTCTTGCTTGACTGTTCCTTGGTGGATAAACCTGGTTCTTGACTGGATTTTTCTTCTCTCGTCTTGTTTCCAGGCACTACATGGGTGAGTGAAATTGTGGACATGATTCTGAATGATGGAGATCCTGATAAATGCAAGCGAGATGCAATTTTCAACAAAGTGCCCATGTTGGAATTTGCTGTCCCTGGGAAGATGTCACCAGGTAAATGTAGCACTAGTGTTGGGTGACTAGAGACAAAACAGTCAGTGATTCAGTGCGGCTGGCTTGCAGCTCAGGAGAGGAAAGAAGGGATTGTGGATAGAGCACTGGCCTAAGACTCAGGAGATCTGGGTTCGGTTCCTTTCAGTGAGACTTGGGTGCTTTTGGAAATGTTACCGTTAATGCTTTCTCTATCAGCATCAATGATCCCTTTGAACCTTTGCTTACCAGGTACAGAGCAATTAGCCAAGAAGCCATCTCCTCGTTTAGTGAAAACCCACCTCCCAGTCCAGCTCCTTCCAAAGTCCTTCTGGGAAAATGGCTGCAAGGTAACCAGGAGCTGGGAACTCAGACCTTCTGGACAATAGGTTGATGGGGGAAGTATCATGTGCCTTGAGCACACAGAATACTCATGCTAGTCCCACCCTTTGCCAGGTTCCTCTCCCTCATTTTTACCCGCTGACTCTTTTCTCCCGTGGAAAGAGATTTATCTGGTGAGTTTCCATGCTGATAGCTACCTAGAGTAGCAGTTTTGCAGCTTTACATTTACAACATTGGGATGCAAGTTTGGATTCATATTTAGGCTGAGATTTTCAAAGATCCCTAAGGGATCAGGATGTCCAGTTCCCGTTAAAATTGGCCTCACGGGATTCCAATGCCTTTAGATAACATTCACTCAGTGTTGAGTAAGATGTTTTTCCAGCCGTCAGCTTTGCAGGCTCACCCTGGGATCTGACAAACAGACTAGGTTCTTTCTGGCTCATACATCATCATCAGTAACAAAGATCCTGGAAAGCAAATTCTGCCAACATCACCAACATCTGTGCAACACCCATTGTCTTAAAATACTTCTTCCTGGGCAATCTCCATTGTCTTCAATGAGGTTACCCACACATAACTGAGGGGTAAATGTGGTCTTACAATTACAACTCAACTAACAATTCCGCCTGATGGTGTGAGAGCCAGAATACAATCCAGCTCACTTCTCAGTAGCCATGTTGGCCCTGCCGGACATGATGTATTTTGCCACTATATGAAGAGCTATGTCTCAATGCACATGGGAGCAGACCCATTGACTGCTGCACCCAGGGGAGTAGGAGGATGCGACCCAAGGCAGGGCAGACCGGGATTGCATTGTTTCCTTCCTTCAGAGGTAGGCTGGTTTAACCTGTGACTGAGGCCCACAGGGAGGCCCCCGGGGGATGCAGTGAATTAACTAATCCCCCAGGCATCCTGGTCACAATCCCTCCTTGGCAAACACCACTCCCTTCGGTGGTTGTGCTGCCTGCCAGTTGTTCCCCTGGTGGAGTTCTAGTACCGCCAGAATTTCCATCTCTGCGGGGTCTGTGCACTGGGTTACACTGGCAGAAATGTGTGTTGTTGTTTTCCCCATTTTTACAGATGGGGAAACTGAGAAACAGAGAGATCGACCCAAGACCACAGAAAGTGTCAGTGGAAAAGCTAGTGTCAGAACCAGGATTAGTGCTCCTGTAGCTTCTATTCCCAAGCCCAGTCCATGGTGCTCTACTCTCAGACCACAGTGTCCCGGGGTGCTTTCAATCCCTCAGCTTTAATTTGGCCCTTGAGCCACAATTTGGATCCCCTGCAGTAGGGCTGGGGTTTTGAAAGAAGCCTAACGAAATTAGGCACCCAACTCCCTTAGGCACCTCTGAAAATCCAAGTCTAGAGCCACTCAGAACTCAAGGTCACCAAGGCAACATGGATTCTTCTCTTCTTCCTGCCACAGGTGATCTATGTTGCCCGAAATGCCAAAGATGTAGCTGTCTCTTTCTACCATTTTGACCTGATGAACCAGCTGCATCCAGACCCTGGCACTTGGGAGCAATACATTGAGAAGTACATGGCAGGCAGAGGTGAGATTGACATCTGTTAGCAATTCATGTTCCTGGGGTTTTAAATTGATGCTGCTTGAAGCATAAAGGAAAAGAGACTTGCAACTGCAGGTGAATTTATCCAGGCCAGGTTCTGCCTCTCAGTGGGAAACTTAGATGCTGTGCCTTTCAGTGTACTCTATGAGTACTAGGAAATGCAGTGAGAACTGAGGGAGGGAACTTTCCTATTAGACCGGACAGTTTGAGTAGCCTCCACTGCATCTATGCTCCCCTTCAGAGGGAGCAGTGGTTGGGGAATCTGCACAGCAGTGGGTCCACTGGCCCAGACCTTATATAACTATAATATAGGGCCAGATCCTCAGCAGGATAAATCAGCATAGATGCATTGACTTCAATGGAGCTATGGCTAATTTACACTAGCTAAGGATCTGGCCCATTTACTTTAATGACGCCACGCTGATTTACACCAGCTGGGGATCAGGCCATTGACTTCATTGAAAGTATGCCAGTGCCAGCTGGGATCTGGCCCTAAGCTGCATTTCTATAAGAGTCAGGTAATATCTAGTTTCTGCTCCAGTCACATATAATAATAGTTGAGGATTCTAACCTGCCAGTGGGACCAAAGGGGCAAAGAATTTGACCTAGTGTTTGCATATAGCCATACCTGGTGGTTTGTGCCCAGGTACCCGATTTTCACATGATGTCATAGTAACTGCACACACAATGCATTTCAGCGGCATTCAGCCAAAAGATAACATGAGCCCCAGTGACCTGACACGCTCATGTCACTAAGAGTATTTGTATACCTTTTCCTCTTTTAGCTGCGTATGGTTCCTGGTATGACCATGTGAAAGGCTGGTGGGAGAAGAGAAAGGACCATCCCATATTATACTTGTTCTATGAGGACATGAAAGAGGTGAGAGGGGAACAAGTAACCACTTTAGGGGCCACTCCACACTCACCAGGATGGAGGCAACAAATCTGACACCTGTTCAATGCCTTACCCTACTGTGCAATGTCCATCTGAAGATCAGTCTGGCTGTCCGGAAGAGAATGTGTCTCGCTAGGGTAGTGCAGTCCACCATGAGTAAAAGGGCCAGACTGTGACTCTTTAAATGCTTTGGTTGGTGCTAATACTACCCCTGAGCTGTGAGCCTCCCTCCTTCCCCACTTATTCTCCCTTATCTAGAACTGTGTTTAGATTTATTATGAGCGCCTCATGATATCAAATGGATTTATCCTCATAACACCCCCTGTGAGGGAGGTTGGGTGCTATTATCCCCATTTTTACAGATGGGGAACTGAGGCATAGAGAGGTTAAGTGACTTGCTCAGGGTCACACAGGAAGTGTGTGGCAGAACAAGGAACTGAATCCAGGTGTCCTGAGTCCCAAGCTAGTGCCCTAACCACCGGGCCATTCTGCTTTCCTAAAGCCTCTTGCCCATGCCAGAGTGCAGCCTTATGGGAGTGCATCTCTTGAAGAGCAAGCACCGAAAGAGGGCTGCTTTCTTTAGAGACTTTTAACTCTCATTTAAAAATGCTGATGTAGAGGCAGGAAGAGGAGGGGAAAGTTAGGGAAGCATGTTATTAAAGATGGGGGATCTAGTCTAGAAGTGACGTAACCCCTCGCTCAGACCCAAACTGAACTTTAGATGGGGATTTGAAAGAGAGCCGTTGCTCCTGTTCCCTTTAATTTCACTCTGGAATTCCTGGTTTTAGCTGGGAGAGGAAGTGTGTATTTCCAACCCAGCAGTACCAGAAATCGCATGAGAGCCTGATCTTGGATGATTTCCATACCAGAGAGATTTGGTAAAACATCCCAACTCTAGCTTTGAACTATATGAAATGGAATTAGTCACTACCTTCCCAATTAACAGTAATATGGGCTAATATTTGGAGCTGGGTTATCGTGAAGTTTAGCATCCACGTATTGTGGAAGAGGAAGTGAAGTCTGAGAGTAAGGGCCAGGTCCACAAATCAGCATAGTTCCACTCGTGTAGCCAGTAGGGCTGCAGCAATTTAGAGCAGCTGCGGATACGGCCCTAAGAATTCTGTGACTGGCTGGGGAAGATGTGGCTGGAATTAGGGTCCCTCCAGAGTGGCTGTCTGCATCACTTTCTAAATAAAGCAATGGGACTGGTGAGTTACAGACCAGTCTTGGTCTCTCTCTCTCTAAACACATTACACCCCCCAAAAAAACTATGTTAAAATAACATTATTTGGGTTGCAAAGTCAAGTACTCAAAAGTTAGGCAGTGCCAGAATTACGGTTGACTGTGCAATGTGCTAATGCTAGGGAGGGAGACAAAGAAGGAGATTTTTTGGCTATTAATCTCCTTTTTATTTTGGGAAGGGGGGTAAGAATTGGGGGCAAGGTTGATGAAATGTATTGCTGGATTGCTGGATATTATTTTGATACAGTGGAACAACTAAGGTTGTTGGCACCTCATAAAAGTTCTAGACTTTCACTGCGTTACATGGTGGTGGCGACTTTCCCATCGCACACCATCTGAAGTGCCACTTGTCTTTCTGTAGGATCCAAAGCGTGAAATTCGCAAGGTGATGCAGTTCCTGGGGAAGGATCTGAAGGAGGAGGTTCTGGACAGGATCGTCTATCACACTTCATTTGAAATGATGAAAGAGAATCTCACCACAAATTATAAGATGACCCCAAGTGATATAATGGATCAAAGCATCTCCCCTTTCATGCGTAAAGGTAAGGATTCACACAGGCACTAGCAACCATTTTTCTTCTCCTCAGTTGTAACAGGAAGATACTTTTTCATCCGGTTTTCCTTTGTAAGCTACCCAGAAAGGTGGTCATGTTTATATCTGATGGCTTTTCAGTGGCTTGTGTAAAACAGGTTGGTGGTACCATTTCTAGTGGACCGGTGTTTATATCTCACAGATGCCGTGACATAAGACACTAATTAGCAATCCCAGTCTCATGAAAGAGGCCAAGGACTGAGTGGGCATGGAGACTGAACTACACTCTCACCCCTAGAAGTAGTCACCCAAAGAACAGAGCGGAGTGTCATTGCACAAGCCTGCACTCTGCTGCTGCTACCTCTTTAGAACTTGATCTTTGACGAAATGGGGGCTGTAGAGCCAGATTTTCAAGAGTTCAGCTCGTTAAACATCAAAACGAAGTGACTGGATTTTTCAGAAGTGCCGAGCATCCAGCGGCTCCCACTGAGAACAACGGGAGCTGTCGCCTGTTAAAGACTTCTGAAAATCTGGCCACTTTTTTCCAGTGCCTAAATGGGAGCTACGCTCTTTCAAAATTTGGCCCTAAATCCCCACATCTCCATAAGATATCTTTGCCATGCCTCACATTCACTAGAAAAAGAAAAGCAAAGCAGCATGTTGACCATAGGAGACAACTGAGAAAAATAAAAATAGAATCAAAGGCTGGAGTACAGACTGTGACAGACCCAGACCAGTTCAATGCAGGAGTTTGGTAGAAGGAAAACACACTGGATGAATAGTTTTCTGTTCCCTGAGTGACCGGGACAGGGAGTGCCCCAGAGCGGTCAGGAAGGTGCTAGAAGCCATGAAGTCAGGCAGACTCCATAAGACACCTGGAACCAATTTGAAACAATCAAGGGAAACAGGCTAATCAGATCACCTGAAGTCCATTTAGAACCACCTGGGACTAGTTTAAAAAGAAGCTCCTTCAGAGACACTGACTGGTAACAGCTGGGAGTAAGAAGGTGTGTTGTGGAAAGACTGGGAGAAAGAAGACCCGGGAGAAGAAGCGTGGTCAGGTACCAAGGGGAGGGAGGTGCTAGGAGGGGCTGTTTGGGGAAGTAACCCAGGTAAGGGTTATAGCTCCGGTAGTATAGGAAAACTACCTGTTGCTGGTGCCATTAGGGTCCCTGGACTGGAACCCAGAGAAGAGGGTGGGTGTGGGTTCCCCCCAACCCTTCCCACACCTCTACAAAAATGCTCCCTGAGTAGGAAGACAGGGACTAAAGAGGGCTCTTACACCAAACCCATTGACTGGCTGATGATGGTGGATCAGTATGCTGTAACCCTTGCCTCTAGGAGGGGAGAGAGGCTACACCGAGGCTCACAGCAAACCTTGGAGGCAAGCCCTAACCACCTAGAAGCACAGGACCCCCTAAGGCAAAGCCAGAGCACTGCCACAAGACAGAATAATACTGTGTGAGCTGTTTGGGACCAGAACTGTTTATTACTCTGTGTGTACAGTGCCTAGCCCAGTTTTGCTCTTCCCTGGACACTACTGTAATAAACATGTTTACTAATATAATATAGGCGAGAGGGAATAATTTCCATACTAAAACTATGTTTAAAACAATCAATATGGAATGCAGGATCTGGTTAGCTGGCTTGCTTTCTCTGGCATCCACCCAGCGCTTCAACAAACCATTAGAAAATTGATCAATACAATATTTCAGTTCACCAATTTTTCAGTGACTAAATTCCAGTTAAAAGCTAATTGCTACCAAAACATTTTTTTTCAAAGTCTGCTATTTTTATCAACCAGCTATCCTGGATGCCAGCATTTTTCTTGATGCCTTTTGTCCTCAGTATATGGAAAAGGTGCTCAAAGTGTTAGGCAGACTAGCTCTTCTTGCATATAGCAGCTAGTGGAAGGTGGGGGGTGCTCAGCACTGTGAAGGATCTGGCCCTCATTGAGTTTTTGTCTAACACTCACTTTAATTAACTACACTTTTGTTAGTGGTGCATGAAAAATGTATTTACTTAATAAATCTAGGTTCAAATTCTGGCCTCAGTTACACCCCCACAAGTTTATTGGAGCTTGATGCCGAGGTTCTCAAACTTTTGTGTTGGTGATCCCTTTCACATAGCAAGCCTATGTGTGACCCCCCCCACACACAGTTATACATTAAAAACACATTTTAAATATTTAACACTATTATAAATGATGGAGGTGAAGCAGGGTTTGGGGGTGGAGGCTGATAGCTTCAACCCCCTACGTAAAAACTTTGCAACCCCCTGAGGGGTCATGACCCCCCGTTTGAGAACCCCTGAGCTAGAGAAAAGCATGTAACTGAGTGTAGAATTTAGACCATTAATATTTTCTTGATACTATTTCATTTTCCAACATCGGGAGTTCTTTTGCTTCAGCAAGGGCTTTGCTCTTTCATTCTCTTTTTTTGTTTCAGGGATTGCTGGAGACTGGAAGAATCACTTTACTGTGGCCCAGAATGAGAGATTCAATGAAGATTATGAGAGGAAAATGGCTGGGAGCACACTGCAGTTCCGAACAGAGATCTGAAGGAGCCTGGCGTCTTAGTACTGTAGTTCTAATACATGGGTCTCTGTCATTTCTGTTGAATAGCTTTCCCCCACTCCTTTAATCAATTAGAAGTAATACATTGAGAAGTGTCTGCTCCAGTGATGGTCAGACACTTGAACCTGGAGTCTTGGGCCATCTAGACCAAGGTGCAGTTACACTCCAGAGCAGAGGGATTGATCCAAGAGACTGGGATTCCATATAGGGTCTGAGTAGCAGGGAAGGCTCCTTGTTCTAGGGTTAGCCACACACACACCTCTTAGTTTATGTTAGACTGAGTACTGGTCAGGTTCAAGTGAGGCAAAGGACTCAGGCCCAGATCTTCAAAGCTATTTAGGCACCTAGCTCCCAGTCCCTTGAAATGAAAGGGAATTAAGCACCTAACTCCCTTTGAAGATCTAGACCTGAATGATTAAGATGAATGATTGAATGGGGCAAATAGGAAGAGAGGGGTGGCTTGGTGGGGAGGAAGGTGCTGGGGAGATTCAATGAAGAGGAAAATGAAATAGTGGAATTTGGTTTGGGAAAGGAGGCTTTCTTGATTTTGAAGAGCATTAATTGTAATGTACAGATTCATCAAGTATTGTAATTTCTCTAGAGAATGGGCTTGTAATGGGGATAGTGCCAGGGATGTGGGTCACCAGTTCTCTCATAAGAAGTGGTCCACATTCTGACTAAATATGTGAACTCCTGTATAAAATTACTACTTCATCTAGTTTATGCTGACACAAAGTCAAATATTACAAATCTGAATTAAACTGAAAAGTACTTGCTCACCTGTGTAGCTTAGTCTATTCAGGTTCTTGTAGCCTTCCTGTCACCCTGGTATCTGTGCACCTTCCATTCAGCAATGCAACAAGCCACTTGTGCCTTCTTCAACCCTCTTCCCCAGGGGAACACTTGCAAGTGTGAGCACAATGGGATCTCTTCTGCAAATAAGTGCTGCTTAACGTGAGGAACGGCTACCCCCTGGTTTTATTAATGAGCAGTGCAGTGAGCAAAAATACCAGCAGCGTTCATATGAGTGGAAAATAAAACATCTTTATGATGAAGTGTTACTTAAACTGGTTATCTTCAACTGCACATTTTCACACTTAGCTACTGGCCATGTTTGACTTGTGCTGCTCTGGAAACCTGAAGGCCTACTGGCTATAATATATATTTCGCTATTATGAGTACTCCTAACTTTATAATTATATTTGTATTCCTTGTACAAAGAAGTTTTGCCTAAAAATCTCAGTTAACAAATAATTTACATGATTGGTCCCTTCTGGGGTGTCCTCTGGGTGAGTTCTTTGTAGGGTTAACCACTGAGAAAGGGTTGTCTAAATACACACCAGCAATTAACTGGTGTTACTACACTTTAAATATAAGAACCTGTGGAAAAGAATGCTTCAAGAAATTAAATTACATATTGTTGGTATACTGTACATTACAAGAGTTTGTGATTGTTACACCTTAGAGACTAACCAATTTATTTGCTCAAATAAACTGGTTAGTCTCTAAGGTGCCACAAGTACTCCTTTTCTTTTTGCGAATACAGACTAACACGGCTGCTACTCTGAAACCTGTGATTGTTATGTTATTGGCAGTTGCTGTGCTTTGTTCTGTTTTGCTAAAATCAAAGAAGAACAGTACCTTTTAATCTATCCACACAAAATGAATGAATATTTCTTGCTGCGCTCTTCTTGCCTGTCTGCAAAGAGATGATCAGATCCAAATAACCAGCCGCTGCGCTGCAGATACGTTACCGTGGTGGATCCACACTGCACATGGACCGTGTTGATGACTCCACATGGTACATGGATTACACGGCCGAATCTACACTGGAGACAGATGCTATGACTGGATCCACACCGATTACACCGCCAAATCGACACTGGATGCAGTGCTGCAATCCGCGTGCAATGCAGATTTAGCAGCAGTATAATCCATGCGGACGCAGCAGGACAGGGCACGCGGAGCAGCCTGCTCAATCCGCGTTGCCCACACACTGGATCGCGGACTCCGGAGTGCTGCAGCGCGCCCAGCGAAAGGCGCCCGCCGAGCGCCCGGCTGTATGGCGTTGTCGGTATTTGCCCGCGTGACGTCAGAAAAGCCCCTTGGGATGTCACGGGGGCCCTGAGTTTCCCACGGGGCGGGAGGGATGGAGGGGGTTTAGTGCGCCGGGCGGAGAAGGCAGCCAGTCAGCGCCCCCCACCGGCTGCCCAGCCCCGCGTGGGGGCTGAGAGGGGCAGAGGCAGCTGATGCTATGGGGGAGAAGAAAGGTGAGAGGGACCAGGACATCTGGTCACCCGAAGAGGGAGGGGGCTGTGCCCTGTGGGGCTTCCCTGCACAGAGACCGGACTGCCCCACTTTGCCCCAGCGGGGCGCAGCAACCCCAGCCATAGGGCAGGGGGCAGGCTCCCAGCTCTCCCTGTGCACCCAGCCTCACTTTAGCACTGGTGTCCCAGGCCACACTCAGCTGGCAGCGGCCCTGGGCCCCAGGCTGGAAATGCTGCCGGCTCCCTCTGCTCCCCAAGATTTATTTTAAATGACACCTATTGCACTAGCATCCAGGGAGCATGGCGGCAATTAAAGCCCAACTCTGTCCTCAGGAGTTGCAGTCCAAGTCAGCTGGCCCAAAACACTAAGCTGCAGATTTACCAGTATGATTATTGAAAGACCTGCCAGAACAAATATGCCTTGCACTGCGTGATAAAAGCTGAAAGGGGAAATTTGAATCCTGACCTGGAAATTCCCTGCCCAGACAAGTTTCAGAGTGGTAGCCTTGTTACTGTGTTTCAGCAAAAACAACGAGGAGTCTTGCGGCACCTTAAAGACTAACAAATTTATTAGAGCATAAGCTTTTGTGGGCTGAAGTGGGTCATAGCCCACGAAAGCTTATGTTCTAATAAATGTGTTAGTCTTTAAGGTGCCACAAGACTCCTCGTTGTTTCTGCCAGACAATAAAGTCCTAGGACTTGTCAGCAAGAGCAGCCCTGGTGATCTTAGAAAAACAAGCCCCTCCACCGAGGCAAGTCCATGTGGCTAAAACTCAGGAAAGCTTTAATAAGCCACGGATCCCAAGGAGGTGTGTTTGCACTTCTGTTTCACGTCCTTCTCCTGAGGTTGTTTAAAACATATTCTGCACTGGGGTTTATACCAGTTCAGGGAGTCTATGTGTTTCTCTTGGTGTATGGTAACAGTGCTCAAAAAGTCACTAGCATCATTTGGTTTCCAATGTGTGAGCCTATTGTCGTTATGTCTCAGTCCTCTGATGTCTCCTGAGTGGCTCAACAAATCCATTAATTTTGCATCATGCTCTTTACTGTGTTATATCAAGTCAGAGCTGAGATACCTAAAACTTATTTCACTAAGTACCACTTCATTATTATACTATAGTGTTACATCACATATGAGAAATGTTGGGGTCCCTCTATTGTGCTTCCAAATCACCTAATTGTCACAAGGATTCTTGCATGACATTTTTGAGGAATAACTGGTACACTATACAACTTAATTTTGTATATCTTTCATTCAAATTGTATCCCAAATTGCTTTGCTGAGTTAAAGAATACAATAACAGAGAGAAAGAAAAACTAAGCAGAGAGAAAAGTTATGTTTCCACCACCTGTTTGAAATGAGACGGATAATTGGAGAGGCAGAGAGATACAATAAGGCTGTTTCAGATGGCAATAATGGCAAAGGAGAAGCCTCCTTCACCGCTAGCACCCAGTTGCACAGAGGGAAGGAGAGAAGGGCAAATTAAAACAAGAGGTGTGAAAAATGAAAGGAGAGGTGATAGACAAAATCTGTGAGATTGGCATCCCAGGGGTGTGAGTTAAAGTGGTCAGTTTAGAACTGGATCTTGCAATGCATGGGGAGGCAGTAGAGTTGTTTGATCATGGAACTAATTTGGTCTTGTCTTCCCACCCCCAAAAATGCTCACTTAACCGAAACAGGAGTCTCCAATGACTTCAAGATTTTTCTTTTCTGAATGGCCTTGTCTAGAAGAGTTTTCACTGTTGCTAATATTGCTGCATTAGCCATGTGAGGAAGTGTAAGTGTAGTCTGACTCTGCCAGCCATTTTCAGCACTGTGTCAACTGGGCTCGCTTAAATAAGCTGATGCTGAAAATGGCTGCTACAGCCAGAAAGCTCTCTACACTAGGGCTCCTAACATTGCAATGGTGGCAATCTTTTGTAAACATTCCCTAGTATAGACCTAGCCTATGCATATAATCAGCACCAGTTGCTGTTTGTGTTTAATTTTTCAGAGTTCAGCCAGAGTCAGGGTTCATCTTAATAAGGTGTCAATTTTTACTGGTGAGTGTAATCAATCATTGAAACAGTTTACCAAGGGTCATGGTGAACTCTCCATCACTGGCCATTTTTAAATCAAGATTGGATGTTTTTCTAAAATATATGCTCTAGGAATTATTTTGGGGACATTCTATGGCCTGTATTGTACAGGAGATCAACCTAGATGTCCCTTCTGACCTTGGGAATCTATAAATCAATCGCTTTCCAAGTTTAGGGTACATTGGAATCCCTGCGATGAATAAACTGGAAGGCAAAAGCCCTATTGTCCTTCTGTCTTTTGCTGTTCTGCTTACAGGGAGCTGGAAACAATGTTTTTGCTGTGCTGGCCCTCCGCAAACAAAATCTTCAATAAGGTAAGCCACATTTCTGTTTCTAAGGAATTGACTAAGGCCTGTCTACACTTGAAAGTTTTGTTGGCTTATCTATGTTGGTAGGTAGTGTGGAAAAATTGCCACTACCTGATATAGCAGCTGCACCAGCAAAAACCCTCATGTAGATGCAATTATACTAACCAAAACATCCTTTTGCTGGTATAGCTTATTTTGTTTGGGGAACTGGTATAAGCAGTAAGAAGTCTTTTGCCAGTATAAACTGTACCTCCCCAAGAGTGTTTATCCAATATAGCTATATAGGCACCCCATCTAGTGTAGACAAGGCCTTAGTTGTAAGTTTGGCATGAGACATCTACAAACACGTGTGGCCCTGGGGAAGGTAGGGGAGAGATGAGGCCCTTTAATAGGGAGATGTTGGCATCTCCAGAACAGTTCTGCTTTCCACATCTTTGTTCTGCCCTTTGTTGGAGGGCTGAGTGGTGTTGGACAGTTTAACAATACACTGCATATATAATCTTATAAAGCACTTTGGGAAACCTTAGGATGAAAGGTGCTAAACAAAGGTGCTGCAGGTGTTAATGTTTGTAAAAGCAAACCAGTTTGAGCTTGTCGGAAGGTACTAAATGTGTGACTGGTTATGGGCACAGTTATGCATAACAGCACGTAGGGGTCACTTCATCCTTCACTGAACTGCAGCCACCTCTGTGGTAGAACACGACAGCTATTTAATTGCTCACGGGAATACTACACAATGCTTTAAGAAAGGAAGTGAGGAAGATGCTGTGATTATGGCACGTTGTTTATTACCTTTTCCTCATAGCTCTGCTGTAGTCCCTTACCTTTTGCATTTGTTATTGCTCCCTTTTAATCCTTACATAAGAAAATGTACTATCAGCAATTTACTTTTGTCTTTAACAAAAAGTTGATAACCGAAATACAGTACAGTAATACTGGATATTCATCTTTATCAAATGCTTTTCCAGTGCTCCCATGTCATGTACAATGCCACCAATTATATGCAAAAGTTCAAACTGACTCAGTTCAACCATAATTATTCTTCCCAATCCATAAAATCCAGAGCCTTTCCCTTCAGCCCCTCTCTCCCATTCACCCATCTTCTTGGAAATAGCATGGGAAATAATAGTTCCTTGCAACACACTGTGAAGGTCAGCAAATGCTGGCTGAGCTGGACTCTTTGCCATCTGACCCTGATCAAAGCAGTAAAGCTTGGGCCCGACCTTCCTGCATGCTAGAGACAGTGTTCACAGCCATCAGCTCCTAATGCAGTACTAGGATACTAAGGTATGTATGGTTATCCCAGCCCTGGCTGTGGCATGTTTCAGAGACGAGTTGTGTTTAGAGAGCTGGTAGAATATTTTGGACCAACACTCCAATACCTTCCCTGGGAGCAGCTGCGTACACATTTGTACTCAGTGCAGCTTCGGCATGGGACACTGACACAGGAAGTATGAATAACGCTTCCTGCTTCCTTATCTCCTCGAAGGCTAACGGGAAGGTTGGAAATCATGCCAGATCGCTGATAAGATGGTGCACCGATCAGCACCCAACAACTGACTGGAATGTCTGGCAAACATATTCCCGGGATGATGCTGGGAGCTGGAGGAAATGGGGAAGGAGATAATGAAAGGTTTCTGCTTCCCAGCTTGCTTACCCCAAGTGGACCTTAGAAACATGGAAGTTCTAAGGTTTGAGTGCACAGAGCTTATCCAGATGGGACAGAGTGACCCAAACTTATCCAGATGGGACTGACCTGCCAATCTCCCCCTGGGGACAGGGGCTTCATGGAAAGGCAGAATGGAGGTAGAAGGGCTCAAGGGGAACCCGCAGTCTGCTCCTTCTTGGAGCCGCCATCCCGCCACGTTGTTCCCCCTTAAATCCTATTCCCTCCCCCCAGCCAGGCCCCCGAGCACTCTGCCCCTCATTGTGTCCTTCTTACCTGGCAGCTGGCAAGGTCCTGCGGCATCCGGCTGTGCCCTCTCCGTGGCTCCACCCGGCAGGGCGCCCGCGGGGAAAAGAAGCCATCTTGCTGCCCTTGGTGCTAGCACCCTGGCTGTCGCCGGTGGCCAAGAGGGCTGGGTGCAGGGCCAGGCCTGTATGGGCTCCGCTGGGCTGGGTGCATGGGAGCGAGGGTGCGGTCTGAGCTGAGAAGAGTCACCAGGGGTCTCTCAGGGCATCCAGTCACCCCCAGGCATGGCCTTGTGGGAGCGTGAGTGAGACCAGCGCGGGGCGGCCTGCCCCCAGCAGACTCAGCCAGGGGCCGTCAGCTCAAGCTGAGGTAAAATCATGAGGCGAGAGCCCAGCGCCAGCCTGAGCTCTCTGCCCTACGCCCAGCACAAGGAGGGTGGAGGGGCTCGAGGCCAGCTTTGTTCTCCCTGTCCTCTGGGCCCTGCCTGACCCCCCAGCGGTTCTCCGACCTCACTGCACTGCGACTCCCTTCTGACAACAACATTTCTACATGACCCCGGGGTGGGGGTGGGGGGGAGACAGAGCCGGGGCCTCTCGCCGCCCCAGGTGGGGTAAGAGGGGGCCGGAGCCCGGGCCTCTTGCCATCCCAGGTGGAAGTGGAGCTCGGATTTCAGCTTCAGCCCTGGGTCGCTGGCCCTGGCAACCCCCCAAAAATGGGGTCACAACCCACTTTGGGGTCCTGACCCACAGTTTGAGAACCGCTGCCAGCCCACACGCCGTTTCCCATACCCCTCAAGGGCTCTGACAAGCAGAGAATAGCTGGAGCGCATTATGCTCTGGCTCCAGCCCCTTCGTGCCCCCTGCCCCAACATGAACCTGCACCTGGGGCTGGGGGACTGTCTTAGTACTCCTCCAGCAGCTCTCCACCAGTGGGAGATGGCATGGCTAGACAAAGAGGGGTGTGGGACCAGTGGTGAGCTGGAGCCGGTTCTCACTGGTTCGCTAGAACCGGTTGTTAAATTTAGAAGCCCTTTTAGAACCGGTTGTTCCGCGAGGGCTTCTAAATTTAACCGGCCAAAAGTGGCACCTTAAGTGCCGACTCCATGGGTGCTCCGGGGCTGGAGCACCCACGGGGAAAATTTGATGGGTGCAGAGCACCTACCGGCAGCTCCCCGCCCCACCCCATCCGTGACCCCAGCTTCCCGCTGCTCCACCTCTGCCTCCTCCCCTGAACGCGCCGCCCTGCTCTGCTTCTCCGCCCCGCCCCCAGGCTTCCCGTGAATCAGCTGTTCAAGTGGGAAGCCGGGAAGGGCTGAGAAGCAGGCGGTGGCTTCGCGCTCGGGCCCAGGGAGGCGGAGGTGAGCTGGGGCAGGGGGGCGCGAGGAGGGCCGCCCACGCCGCAGCAGGTAACCCGGGGGGGGGGGCGCAGGGGAACCGCTCCCCCCTCCCAGCTCACCTCCGCCACCCTTGGCCTGAGTGTGAAGCTGCCGCCTGCTTCTCAGCCCTCCCAGGCTTCCCGCCAAACAGCTGATTTGCGGGAAGCTGGTGGGGGGGTGGAGAAGCAGAGCGGGGCGGTGCTTTCAGTGGCAGAGGCAGAGCGAAGGTGAGGTGAGCTGGGGCCCGGCGCGAGGTGGGGAGCTGCCGGTGGGTGTTCTGCACCCACAAAATTTTCCCCGTGGGTGCTCCAGCCCCGGAGCACCCATGCAGTCAGCGCCTAAGGCGCCACTTTTGATGTGATCAGTGGGGGGAGCGGCCGCTCCCCCTGCTCCCCCCCAGCTATGCTACTCCGCCCCTAGGAGCCAGAGGGACCTGCCGATGCTTCCTGGGAGCTGCCCCAGGTAGGCACTGCTGGGACTCCCCACCTCGCCCCCCGGCAGGTCCCTCTGGCTCTTGGAGGTGGGGTGGGCATCCACTACAGTGGCCCACAAGACCCTTCTGCCTGGTTCTGGGGGCAGTCAGGGGACGGGGAGGGGGGTGGATGGGGCAGGGGTCCTGGGGGGGGGTGTCGAGGATGTTAAGATTTTGGCAGCTCATCACTGTGTGGGACTGAAGGCTGCCAAGTGTGAAGTAGAACAGCCTTGAGGTTGCTCTACTTTATGCTGGGGACAGACTGACAGCCAGCTGGCCCCATGATTGAAGCTTTTGCTGCAAAGAGACCTTAAAACCACCTTTGCCCTCACCTCTGGCCCTCCATCCAGAAAGCATGTTCAGCACTGGATTATTAAAGATGGAAATTCAGAAAGGACAGTTTTGTTTGCTGTTTGTAGGTATAGGGACGTAGCAAAATCTCCAGTCCCTGGCCTAGAGAGTGTGCAATCTAGGGGTGAAATCTTGGCCCCATTGAAGTTAATGGCAAAACTCTCATTGACATCACTGGAACCTGGATTTCACATATGACAGGATGTGCTAGGTGGACAAAACAAATGTGGATTTCAGAGCGGGTGTTGGGTTGAAGTTTGGAAGATGAAATAACAATAAAATGAAGAGAATTTAGCAGGAAAGCTTAAGTCTCAGCTTGCCGGTTGCCTGCGAAAACGCCAAACAGGAGGGATTTATAGGTGTTATGGCAGAGGTAGGTTTTAAGGAGGGACTGAAAGAATATAGAGTGGCAACTTCATGAATTTGTATGAGGAGGTTTTCCTACACATAAGGGGTGGCAAGGGAGAAAGCACAACTTCTACAAGTATCATCCCTTCCTGTGCCAAACTGTGAGGGAAAGACATTTTGCTTTGTCACCCCAAAATTGTTAGAATCATGTCCTTACTATTTTACAGATTTTCTGTGTTGTGTATTATGATAGCTACATATTATTTTATTGTATTAATTAAATGCACCATTACTGAGAGATTAACAGGCTCTGAATCTCTCTGTCCCATCCTGTGTTGCAGTATAAATGTAAACAACATTGAGCCAGAGGACTCTGCTGAGGAGGCAGAAGAAATAAAACAGGTAAATATTTGCATGAGCTGAAGGACCTGTGGTGAGTGGGTAGCTTTAATTACATATGCTCTTTTAAGTAAATAATACACCACACAGCACGTGTTATTATATAGAGTCACATGGGTTAAATGCACTTTGAGCAGCATCTCTCCTACAGCTCATCTGCTAAATTCACTATGATAAACATAGACATAATCTGGAGTTCCGTTGGGTTATAATATCATAGAAATCATAGATATATAGGCCTGGAGGGGACCGCGAGAGGTCATTGAGTCCAGCCCTTTATGCTGAGGCAGAACCAAGTAATCCTAGCCCATCCCTGACAGGTGTTTGTCCAGTCTGTTCTTAAAAACCTTCAGTGTTGGGATTCCACAACCTCCCTTGGAAGACTATTCCAGAGCGTAACTACCCTTATAGTTAGAAAGTTTTTTCTAATATCCAACCTAAATCTCCCTTGCTTCAGATTAAGCTCATTACTTTTAGTCCTACCTTCAGTGAACATGGAGAACAATTGATCACCATCCTCTTACATAGCAGCTCTTAGCTTATTTGAAGATTATCAGGTCTCCCCTCAGTCGTCTTCTCTCAAGATTAAACATGCCCAATTTTTTTAACCTTTCCTCATAGGTCAGCTTTTCTAAAGCTCATTTTTGTTGCTCTGCTCTGGACTCTTTCCAGTTTGTCTGCATCTTTCCTGAATTGTGGCACCCAGAACTGGAAAAGTACTCCAGCTGAGGCCTCACCAGTGCCAAGGGACAATTACTTTCTGGGTCTTTCATATAACACTCCTGTTAGTACATCCCAGAAAGATATTAGCCTTTTCAATATGTCCTACCCTATTTGTGTTTGTGTGTGCATGGATTTTAATGGGATTTGTGCATCTAACTGATAAAGAAAAGAACCAGAAAAAACCCTATACTCATGTACAGCTAGGCTTCTGTCTTTTTTCTATGCTTATCTGTCCTTTCCCTATGTTTATGGGTAGAAAGAATTTGAACTATGTGTAACCTGTACTCCCTGTTTGGGGAAAGAATTCCTTATACAGATGGGCCTCCATGTTCATACCTCAGGACTCAGACCAACAGGGGTTGACCGGTTTGAACTGGAAGAGATATCACAAAGTATGTTGAACCAAGCTATAAAAGCTCTACCTTGTTCTTTGTTCTGGGCTTTGCCATATTCCTCTGTGTAGGAATTGGTGAGCCCTTCAGCTGTCGTACTTGCTAGCATTAAAGTGCCTCATTTTATCTAAGAGTCCTGACTCTGTGTTTGTTTGGCTAATACCGAAGTCCAGGGAAGGCTACCCTCCCAACCCTAGATGGGAGGGAAACCTTTTTTTCCTAACATACCTCTCTTAGGCTCTTTTCAAAATCACAATATATATCATGTTTCAGAGTAACAGCCGTGTTAGTCTGTATTCGCAAAAAGAAAAGGAGTACTTGTGGCACCTTAGAGACTAACCAATTTATTTGAGGATAAGCTTTCGTGAGCTACAGCTCACTTCATTGGATGCATGTGTATATATATATATCATGTAAGGCTAGAGCCCAATACCCTTAACTGCACACTGAATGCTAGTTTATTCTGTAAGTAGTCCCGTTTATTCATACAGGTGCTACTTGTGGAGTAAGGTCCTATTCATTGGGAGTAACTGTATCAGAATTTAGCACTTAATAGTTTGCAATTTATTATTATGCTACAGGGAATGAGTCCTTTTAAAATGTAAAGAAACACTGTCAAGGGGTATGTAAAAATAATTTTATTCTTCCATTGATTTCAAGAATAAAATGTCTTTCTGTTTTTGTCTTTTTCCACTGTGAACATAATGAAATCCTACAGCTCCTCCAACCCTTCTATTTCTAATAGGATTTAGAATTTTTGTCCTTTGATTTGTTTCATGTGTTTCCCTCACCATCCAATAATCTTTGATGATAGGTTTCACCCCAAGGAGCTGTTACTATCTCTTTGTTCTGTGTTGTGCAATGCCAATCACAATGGGGTCTTGATCCATGACTGGGATTTCTCAGGACTACTGCAATACAAATAATAACATTACTCTTCATTGCTCTGGAAATAGGGTTTGTTGGTCAGCTGAACAGCTGCAACACAGCCAGCAAGGGGAATACAAAATATTGTTTTTGTATAGGTAATACATAAATATGGGCTATATACTTTTAAATCTCAGAGACAGAATGGTACATTTCCCTAATAATAATAAATCCAGAGAAGATCTATTAAATGTGAAGGGTATGTTCAAAACCAGATTCTAACAAGTTTTAAATAATTGGTCTTAAGCTATTTGTAAATCAACTTTTAAGGCTAGATTTTTCAAAAGGAACTCAGATCCCATTTAGGCACCTAAACAAAATGGTCAAATTTTCACAAGGGCTCAGCCCCCAGCAGCTGCCATTGGGAAGGATTTTGAAAAGCTCTCAGCATTTGCTGTCACTGATGTCAGTGGTAAAACTGTCATGTAATGGAGATCTCCCATGTTCTTAATAGGTACTGATGAACAATTTTGGAAACCGTGTCACCTTATTTAGGTACTTAAATGGGAGCTGTTGGGTACTGAGCTTGTTTGAAAAAACTGTCCCTTAACATTTTTATTTGTTGATAAAACCCAGTTAAGTATTGCAGGTTTTCCTGAACCCACAAGTGACAGAAATTAAATGTTGCAGCCCTGAGTTTTTCATCCTTTTTTTGAGGGATGCTCTTGGATAACATATCAAATTGTAAAACTGGCAAGCCATGCATTTTTTCTCCCCATTTAAAAACTGCACAGTACTCATGCAAGTACTGTAATAATCACATGGCCATGACTTGCCATCACTCCATTTCCCAGTGCCTTCTAGGACATCTCTTGCTGAAATGCAAGCATGCAGGCTGAGTGGTTGCAAATGGGACACATGCACAAAGCATACTGCCTGCTTCTGTTTCCTTTACTGCCATCACAGTTCTTCATTGTCCACAAGATGAGCAGCTTGGATGCTGATGTCTATCTTTTGCACAGATAATGACCACAGCCTCCACCTCATTGCTCAGTCAACAGACAGGGGCACTACTTTGTGCCATGCTGCTGCCCACTAAAAGCAGCAGCAGTAAGTAAGCTACCGGTCTGAGAACAATGTCCTATAGGTCTCTTTGGCTGTTCTTTATTTTGTTGGCTTGTGTGGGTTGTTATGCCAAGGGGTGGAGGACTTTCTAGCTGTGGAACTGTGATGGGTTCGGTCACAGAGTCCCCCTTGGGACTGTCACCTGACGTGCTGAAATTACCTCTGAGCCTGCTTTCCCTGCCAGCTTGGAACTCCGGAACCCTGCCTTGTTGAGCCAGACATGCTAGCCTGCTGCAGCACAGACCCAGGTCTGATCCACGCCCCCAGACTTTAACCAAAAACTGCTCAGCAAGTCACCTATCTCCAGCACCCAGACACCCAGTTCCCAATGGGATCCAAACCCCCAAATAAATCCATTTTACTCTGTATAAAGCTTATACAGGGTAAACTCATAAATTGTCTGCCCTCTAAAACACTGATAGAGAGATATGCACAGCTGTTTGCTCCCTCAGGTATTAATCACTTACTCTGGGTTTACTAATAACAGTGATTTTATTAAGTATCAAAAGTAGGATTTAAGTGGTTTCAAGTAATAACAGACAGAACAAAGTAAGTCACCAAGCAAAATAAAGCAAAAAACACACAAGTCTAAGCATAATACATTAAGAAACTGTTTACAGGTAAAATCTCACCCTCTGAGATGTTCCAATAAGCTTCTTTAACAGACTACACTCCTTCCTAGTCTGGGCCCAATCCTTTCCCCGGTACAGTTCTTGTTAGTTCCAGTTCAGGTGGTAACTAGGGGATTTCTCATGACTGGCAGCCCCCTTTGTTCTGTTCCACCCCCTTTTATAGCTTTGGCCCAAGGCAGGAATCTTTTGTCTCTCTGGGTCCCCACCCCTCCTTCTAAATGGAAAAGTACCAGATGTAAGATGGATTTCAGCATCATGTGACATGGTCACATGTCCTGTGAGACCCCCAGCCTCCATTTTTCCTGGGCTGGCTAACACAAACACAGGAAGGCTTGCAAGTAAACAGAACCAATTACAACCAATTGTCCTAGTCAGTGGGAGCTATCAAGATTCTAAACCACCATCAATGGCCCACACTTTGCATAATTACAATAGGACCCTAGAGTTATACTTTATATTTTTTTAGCTTCAGATACAAGAATGATACAGGTTTCAGAGTAGCAGCCGTGTTAGTCTGTATCCGCAAAAAGAAAAGGAGTACTTGTGGCACCTTAGAGACTAACAAATTTATTTGAGCATCATACATCCATGATACATACATACAAATAGGAGGAATATATTCAGTAGGTTATAACCTTTGTTATGATACCTTACAAGAGACCTTTTGCATAAAGCATATTCCAATTACATCATATTTACACTCATAAGCATATAAAACTCTATAAAACATATGGAGGGCAACATCACAGGAGCTTCACTTTTGCTTTGAGAAGTAGATGGCCATGTTTATGGGGGGGTTGTTTTTTGTTGTTTACAGCAAATTGCAGAAGATCCATTCTGCGCTGATGTCCAGGTGCAAACTTCCTATGTCGAAATACCACCAGGAGATAAGTGGCGTTGGTCGCGATTACAAACAGAAGCCCAGGTGCAAACCTCAAATCTTGAACTACCAGGCGAAGAGACTTTCCTCCCGTTTGAAAGTGAGGCCCAGGTACAAACCTCAGATCTTGAAATATCAGAGGAGGAGACTTCATTCCCATCACAAATGGAGGCCCAGGTGCAAACATCATATATTGAAGTACTAGATACGGAGACTTTATTCCCCATAGAAAGTGAGCCCCTGGAGCAGACCCCAGATCTTGACTTTCAAGACATGCAGGTGAAGAATTTATTCCCATTATTTGTTGAAGTTGAAGTGCAAACCTCATATGTAGACATACCAGCAGGGAATAAGTGGCGTTCGACACGACTACAAGCCGAGGCCCAAGTGCAAACCTCAAGTCATGAATTATTAAAGACACTTTCTTCCCTCTCACAAAAGGAAGCCCAGGTGCAAACCTCCAAAATTTCAGTAACAGGAACAGAGGAAGTGCCTCTTTCCCCATCACAAATCGAGGCCCAGGTGCAAACCTCCAAACTTTCAATAACAGGAACAGAGGAAGTGCCTCTTTCTCCATCACAAATTGAGGCCCAGGTGCAAACATCCAAACTTTCAATAACAGGAATAGAGGAAGTGCCTCTTTTCCCATCACAAACCGAGGTCCAGGTGCAAACTTCAAAACTTGCATTAACAGAAGCAGAAGAGGAGACGGCCCCATTCCTGGTAGAAGAAAAGCCTGTCCCCACAACCCAAAGTGAAGCTGCTGTGCAAACCTCATATGTGGACATACCAGCAGGGAATAAGTGGCGTTTGTCACGGCTACAAACTGAGGCCCAGGTGCAAACCTCAAGCATTGAGTTACTGAAGAGGCTTTCTTCCCCCTCACTAACTGAGGCCCAGGTGCAAACGTCAAAACTTGCAGTAACAGAAGCAGAGGACGTGCCTCTTTCCCCCTCACTAACCGAGGCCCAGGTGCAAACCTCCAAACTTGCAGTAACGGAAGCAGAGGAGGAGGAAGAGGCCCCATTCCCAATAGAAGAAAAGTCTCTCACCAAACCTGTAGCTGACGTTGCTGTGCAAACCTCATATGTAGACATACCAGTAGGGAATAAATGGCGTTCGTCACGGTTACAAGCTGAGGCTCAGGTGCAAACCTCAAGCATTGAGTTATTGAAGAAGTTTTCTTCCCTCTTACTAACTGAGGCCCAGGTGCAAACGTCAAGTATTGAGTTATTGAAGAAGCTTTCTTCCCCATCATTAACCGAGGCTCAGGTGCAAACCTCCAAACTTGCAGTAACAGAAGCAGAGGAAGTGCCTCTTTCCCCATCACAAATTGAGGCCCAGGTGCAAACCTCCAAACTTTCAATAACAGGAACAGAGGAAGTGCCTCTTTTCCCATCACAAACCGAGGTCCATGTGCAAACTTCAAAACCTGCATTAACAGAAGCGGAAGAGGAGACGGCCCCATTCCTGGTAGAAGAAAAGCCTGTCCCCACAACCCAAAGTGAAGTTGCTGTGCAAACCTCATATGTAGATATACCAGTAGGGAATAAATGGCGTTCGTCACGGTTACAAGCTGAGGCCCAGGTGCAAACCTCAAGCATTGAGTTACTGAAGAAGTTTTCTTCCCTCTTACTAACCGAGGCCCAGGTGCAAACGTCAAGTATTGAGTTATTGAAGAAGCTTTCTTCCCCATCATTAACCGAGGCCCAGGTGCAAACCTCCAAACTTGCAGTAACAGAAGCAGAGGAAGTGCCTCTTTCCCCATCACAAATTGAGGCCCAGGTGCAAACCTCCAAACTTTCAATAACAGGAACAGAGGAAGTGCCTCTTTCCCCATCACAAATTGAGGCCCAGGTGCAAACCTCCAAACTTTCAATAACAGGAATAGAGGAAGTGCCTCTTTTCCCATCACAAACCGAGGTCCATGTGCAAACTTCAAAACTTGCATTAACAGAAGCGGAAGAGGAGACGGCCCCATTCCTGGTAGAAGAAAAGCCTGTCCCCACAACCCAAAGTGAAGCTGCTGTGCAAACCTCATATGTAGACATACCAGTAGGGAATAAATGGCGTTCGTCACGGTTACAAGCTGAGGCCCAGGTGCAAACCTCAAGCATTGAGTTACTGAAGAAGTTTTCTTCCCTCTTACTAACCGAGGCTCAGGTGCAAACCTCCAAACTTGCAGTAACAGAAGCAGAGGACGTGCCTCTTTCCCCCTCACTAACCGAGGCCCAGGTGCAAACCTCCAAACTTGCAGTAACAGAAGCAGAGGAAGAGGAGGAGGCCCCATTCCCAATAGAAGAAAAGTCTCTCACCAAACCTGTAGCTGACGCTGCTGTGCAAACCTCATATGTAGACATACCAGTAGGCAATAAATGGCGTTCGTCACGGTTACAAGCTGAGGCCCAGGTGCAAACCTCAACCATTGAGTTACTGAAGAAGTTTTCTTCCCTCTTACTAACCGAGGCCCAGGTGCAAACGTCAAGTATTGAGTTATTGAAGAAGCTTTCTTCCCCATCATTAACCGAGGCTCAGGTGCAAACCTCCAAACTTGCAGTAACAGAAGCAGAGATGGCCTTTCCTTCCCCATCACAAACTGAGGTTCACATCCAGTCTTCATATTTTGAAGTACCAGAGTTGGAGGATGAGATGCCCGCTACCCCAATCAAAGAGAAGCCCCTCCCATTAACACTGACGGAGGCCCAGGTGCAAACTTCATATGTAGACATACCAGCAGGGAACAAGTGGCATTCGTCACGACTACAAGTTGAGGCCCAGGTGCAAACCTCCAGGCTTGAATTGCCAGAGGCAAAAGAGAAGGCTCCTTCCCTGTCCCAAACACAGGCTGAGATGCAAACCACGAGGGTTGAAATAACAGAAGAGAAAGCAGTGCCTCCGACTCCCCCAGATGTTAAAATATTAGCAGAGGAGACGCTGAAGGAGGAGGTAGAGCTGAAGCTTCCACACCCTGAATATGCCGAGGCCCAGGTGCAGACCTCGCGTGTTGAAATACCTGTGGGGAACAAGTGGCGTTCGTCCCGTTTATGTACAGAGGCCCAGGTACAAACTTCATATCAAGAACTCCCAGTTGTGAAGAGCAAGACTTTGCCGCCACAAGGTACTGGGGTGGCAAAGAAGGTCACTGAGCGTGCAGCATCAAAGAAGTAAGTAGAAAAAGCTAGTTCTGCCATACTTTCCCTGCTACAGGGCTGAGCATTCGACCTTTTCTTCTAGATCATTGTAGAAAGCTAATACAGTGTCCGGTTTTGTGTAGATTTGAAAGGACTGGGTTGAAAGTTAGCTGTGAAGTCATTTACCATTTACCGACCTATTCAGAAAAACCTGTAGCTCTTGTATCACCAGTACATTCTTTGTATCCATAGATTCAGAGGATTTGAGGCCAGAAGGGGCCATTCGATCATCTAATCTGACCTTCTGTGTAGCACAGGCTATTACATTTCACCCAGTTACTCCTGTACTGAGCCCAGTAACTTGTGTTTGGCTAAAGCATCTTTTCCAGAAAATAGGGCTGTCAAGTGATTAAAAAAATTAATGGCTATTAATTGTGTGATTAAAAAAATTAATCACGATTAATCGCATTGTTAAACAGTAATGGAATACCATTTATTTAAATATTTTTGGATCCTTTCTACATTTTCAAATATGTTGATTTCAGTTACAACACAGAATACAAAGTGTACAGTGCTCACTTTATATTTATTTTTGATTACAAATATTTGCACTGTAAAAGACAAAAGAAGTCGTATTTTTCAATTCATGTCATGCAAGTACTGTAGTGCAATCTCTTTATCATGAAAGTTGAACTTACAAATGTAGAATTACGTACAAAAAATAACTGCATTGTTTTATTTTTCAGTGTAAAACTTTAGAGCCTACAAGTCCACTCAGTCCTACTTCAGCCAATTGCTCAGACAAACAAACTTGGTTACAATTTGCAGGAGATCATGCTGCCCGCTTCTTGTTTACAATGTCACCTGAAAGCGAGACCAGGCATTTGCATGGCACTGTTGTAGCTGACGTCACAATATATTTACATGCCAGATGCGCTAAAGATTCATATGTCCTTCATCTTCAACCACCCTTCCATAGGACATGCGTCCATGCTGATGACGGTTTCTGCTCAATAACGATCCAAAGCAAACTGGATCGATGCATGTTCATTTTCATCATCTGAGTCAGATGCCACCACCAGAAGGTTGAGTTTCTGTTTTGATGGTTCAGGTTCTATAGTTTCCGCATCAGAGTGTTGCTCTTTTAAGACTTCTGAAAGCATGCTCCACACCTCGTCCCTCTCAGATTTTGGAAGGCACTTCAGATTCTTAAACCTTGGGTCGAGTGCTGTAGCTATTTTTAGAAGTCTCACATTGGTTTTGTCAAATCTGCAGTGAAAGTATTTTTAAAACAAATGTGTTGGGTCACCATCCAAGACTGCTATAACATGAAATGTATGGCAGATTGTGGGTAAAACATAGCCGAAGACATACAGTTCTCCCCCAAGGAGTTCAGTCACAAATTTAATTAACACATTATTTTTTAATGAGCACCATCAGCACAGAAGCATGTCCCCTGGAATAGTGGCTGAAAAATGGAGGGGCATACGAATGTTTAGCATATCTGGCACATAAATACCTTGCAACGTTGACTACAAAAGTGCCATGTGAACGCCTGTTCTCACTTTCAGGTGACGTTGTAAATAAGAAGCAGGCAGCAGCATCTCCTGTAAATGTAAACAAACTTGTTTCTCTTAGCGATTGGCTGAACAAGAAGTAGGACAGAGTGGACTTGTAGACTCTAAAGTTTTACGTTGTTTTGTTTTTGAGAGCAGTTATGTAACAAAAAAAATCTACATTAAGTTGCACTTTCATGATAAAGAAATTGCACTACAGCAGTGGTTCTCAAACTTTTTTTTCCCGCAGACCACTTGAAAATTGCTGAGGGTCTCGGCAGACCACTTAATGATCTTTCCAAATGTTGTTTGTACCATTAGCTAACTATTGTGAAGCACGTTGGATAAAAGTGCTATATTAAAAAAAAGTAATAATAATTAATATTTTTTGTTCTACAAATAAAAGCACACAACTCATATTTTAATATCAGTAGTGTTACCTTTCTAATGGATGTGCCCTCTCTCCCCCACCGCAGCAGCCCCCAAACTGGGGCTGGGAAGGAGGGGGTCTCTCCCCTGCCACAACAGCCACAGAGCTGAGGCTGGGAAGGAGGGGGGTCTCTCCCCAGCAGCCACAGCCTTGGAGTTGGGGAAGGTCACCTCCTTCTCTGGCCGCCGCAGCCCTGCATGTCCCAAATTCCCTGCACCGCCTCTTCTCAACCCATTGCCCCCTCCCACCTACCCTCTATTCCTCCCAAGGCCACCAACTCACCTTACATGTGCATCTTCTCCAGGGTCCAGTCACCTAATTAGTGGAGCCACGCCTGTTTGGCTCCACTAATTAGGTGGGTGGCTCTTCATTCTCTCCTGTGCAGCCACCCAGGCGCGCACCTTAGAGGAAACTGTCCACGGACCACCTGAATGGAGCTCGCGGACCACGGGTGGTCCACGGACCACAGTTGGAGAACCTCTGCACTACAGTCTTTTGTCATTTTTACAGTGCAAATATTTGTAATAAAATAATATAAAGTGAGCACTGTACACTTTGTACTCTGTGTTGTAATAAAAATCGATATATTTGAAAATGTAGAAAAAATCCGAAAATATTTAATATATTTCAATTGGTATTCTATTGTTTAACAGTGCTATTAATTGCAATAATTTTTTTTAATCATGATTCATTTTTTTGAGTTAATCGCTTGAGTTAACTGCAATTAATTGACAACCCTACCAGAAAGGCATCCCGTGTTGATCTGAAGACATCAAGAGATGGCGAATCCACCACTTCCCTTGATAGCTTGTTCTAAAGATTAATCGCCCTCCTTGTTAAAAAATGTCCCAAATGTGCCTTTTTTCTAATTTGAATTTGTTTGGCTTCAGCTTCCAGCCATTGGTTCTTGTACTATCTTTCTCTGCTGATTAAAAAGACCTTTAGTACCTGTTATTTTCTCCTTGTGAAGGTACTTAGATGCATCTGAAGAAGTGGGGGTTTTTTATCCACGAAAGCTTATGTCCAAATAAATCTGTTAGTCTTTAAGGTGCCACCGGACTCCTGGTTGTTTTTACTTAGATACTGTAATCAAGTCCCCTCTCTATCTTCCTTTTGATAAGCTAAGCAGCTCTTTTAAGTCTCTTACTGCAAGGCATTTTCACCAGCCCTGAAATCATTTTTCTGGCTCTTTTCTGCACCCTCTTCAATTTTTTGACATCCTTTTTAAAATATGGACATCAGTGTGGATGCAGTATTCTGGTATCGGTCTCACCAATGCTGTATTCAGAGGTAAAATCACTTCCCCAATTCCTATTTACTACTCCCCTGTTTACATACTCAAGGGTCTGGATGTCTGGAGACTGGTAATGAGGTGGGATTTCTCAATTGTCTGAAAGAGTTCTTTATAACGTTCAGTGCATAGCTCTTTTGTATGTTCAGAAAGACTGAATTTTTAACTGAAGAGTAGGTTGAGTTCCCTTAAATGCAGCCAAAATGTTGATTAATTGTATTTGGATTATTATTCATGTGCTCATCCTCTTTAGGCAAGGGGTGTATTTTAATTTTTTACGATAAAAATAAAATAAATACACATATCTGATTGGTTCACATTACGTGCTTTCAAGATGAAAAGCACTATATATATCTACTAAAGCATTCTTATTCTTATTATGATTTATTTATATTTGGAGAGTAATTTCTTTTATCCTTTGGAATGACTCCAGTTGCTCCAAATAACCAGCATTTCCTGCCAGAGAATGGACCTACCAATGCCTTATCTCGCCCTCATCTCTAAACAAATTATTCGGTTTGAACCCTGATTGGCAGTTTGAGATGTTTGTCAGCTAGAGAGGGGTCAGAGCCAGAAGCATTTATATATTATGCCCCGAAACTGTGGGGATGTGGATGTAAGGGTCCCATATCCAAATCACCCCAGATTTGGATTTTGTTTTCCTAGAGCGAAATCCTGAGGAGCAAGGTTTTGCAGAAGCAAAAATAATAAAAAAAAAACATTAGAATTTGCCCAATGCTATTGTCAACATTTGCAGATGTGTTGATCTATACCAAGTGAGGTTTTCAAAGCAACCTAGGGGATTTGGATGCTCAAAACCCATTAATTTTGGCAAGAACTGGTTGTCCTGATGTTTTAAGCAGCTCTGAAAAATCTCGGTTACCATATTTTATAGTAATCCCGGCCAAAAAACGAGGTGGCACCACTTAAGGATTGAAAATGAGTATATATCACGAGGCACAGATAGTTAAACCCCTTTCCTTTATTGTTTGTCTTTTTGTTGCAGACTAACAAAAACCTCGACACGAGCAACACCAATATCCGTGCACTTACATGTAAAGATGACTCCACGACGCCGGAATGGGAATAAAAAGAACTAGTAAAAACTTGAATTTAAACAAATAAAACCTTGTAAAATAACAAACTTAACCTGTGAGATTTTTCTGGAGATGGTGTCTCACAGTTTGAAGGCACAGGGCCATGTCCCCATCTAGTGTATATTGGCATAGCTTCACTGAAGTAATTGGAGTTATGGAGATATACGCCAGCTGCAGATCGGACCTGTAATTTCTTACTTCCTCATTTCATAATCTCTGGTATAGTTAGTTGTTTGGCATGGTAAACTCCAGTTTTGGTCCTGTCCCCATCCTTGCTAATTTGCATTTTGCTAGATTGCACACTGTGTAATTCACACACAAAACTGTGTTGCTACACAACATTCTAGTAAAATTTGGGATTTAGTGCTCAAGTGAGGTCTCATGCTGTAAACCAGGCAAAACTCCGTCAGTACAAATTACAGCTTTCCTTGTCTACACTACGAGTGTGGACCAGTTCAGCTACATCATTGGCTGGGCATCAATTGTTGCAGTTGGGACAAATTTCCAATGGATACTACTTCTGCCATAATGAAAGCATAAGCATATGCTTTACTGAACAGTTACACATGTGCCACTGGAAATATTTCAATTTGATGTTAAGTCTGTATGATTGCACTGTAACTAGCATCTCTAGTTAGGAATGAAGTGGAATTTAAATTATAGACCTCTACTTTTAGCAGTCTGATAATTTTCCCAAATAAAATGAGCTTTTGGGCTTAGATTCCTAATGGTAGCCTTCACTTCAGAAGTTGCTTTTTTCAGAATTTTTAAAGGAAAACTGCAGAGTTGTTTGGAGTGATCCCAGCATGAAGAAACATTGTTTTCCTGTTCAGAATCTTCTTGGCTTTGGTTGGCTCCGAAATGTTTTGGAAATAACATAGAAATGTCATATACACTGTGATAGACCCAGGCCAGTTGGGTACAGCAGAGTAGCAGAAAGCAGATATACTGGTCACTGGATGAACAGTTTTCTGTTCCCTGACTGACTAGAGCAGGGGCTGCCCCAGGCTAATGAGAACACCTGACTCCAATTAAGCTGCAAAGAGTCAGGTGAGGCCATTAAGCTAATGTGACCACCTGACTCCTATTAAGGCCCTCTGATACTATAAAAGGGCTCACTCCAGTCAGGTAGAGGAGAGCTAGGGGGGCAGAGGAGAGGAAGTATGGCTGAAGGGCTGGTTAATGAAGACACCCTCAAGCCATCGGTAAGGGAGCCCTAAGGTAAGGGTGAAGAAGAGAGAAGCGGGAGAGCTGTGGGGAAGTGGCCCAGGAAAATGTAGGTTTCAGAGTAACAGCCGTGTTAGTCTGTATTCGCAAAAAGAAAAGGAGTACTTGTGGCACCTTAGAGACTAACCAATTTATTTGAGCATGAGCTTTCGTGAGCTACAGCTCACTTCATCGGATGCATACTGTGGAGACTGCAGAAGACATTATATACACAGAGACCATGAAACAATACCTCCTCCCACCCCACTCTCCTGCTGGTAATAGCTTATCTAAAGTGATCACTCTCCTTACAATAAGAAAAGGAGTACTTGTGGCACCTTAGAGACTAACCAATTTATATGAGCATGAGCTTTCGTGAGCTACAGCTCACTTCATCGGATGCATACTGTGTTTCCACACTATGCATCCGATGAAGTGAGCTGTAGCTCACGAAAGCTCATGCTCAAATAAATTGGTTAGTCTCTAAGATGCCACAAGTACTCCTTTTCTTTTTGCGAATACAGACTAACACGGCTGTTACTCTGAAACTCTCCTTACAATGTGTATGATAATCAAGTTGGGCCATTTCCAGCACAAATCCAGGTTTTCTCACCCTCCGCCACCCCCCCCCCCCCACAAACTCACTCTCCTGCTGGTAGTAGCCTATCCAACGTGACCACTCTCTTTACAATGTGTATGATAATCAAGGTGGGCCATTTCCAGCACAAATCCAGGTTTTCTCACCCCCCCACCCCCCTCCAAAAACCACACACACAAACTCACTCTCCTGCTGGTAATAGCTTATCCAAAGTGACCACTCTCCTTACAATGTGTATGAAAATCAAGGTGGGCCATTTCCAGCACAAATCCAGGTTTTCTCACCCCCCTCCCCCCCCCCCCAAAAAACCACCCACACACAAACTCACTCTCCTGCTGGTAATAGCTTATCCAAAGTGACCACACTCCTTACAATGTGTATGATAATCAAGGTGGGCCATTTCCAGCACAAATCCAGGTTTTCTCACCCCCCCACCCCCCTCCAAAAACCACACACACAAACTCACTCTCCTGCTGGTAATAGCTTATCCAAAGTGACCACTCTCCCTACAATGTGCATGATAATCAAGGTGGGCCATGTCCAGCACAAATCCAGGTTTTCTCACCCCCCCCCCCCCACAAACTCATTCTGCTGCAATGTAGCAACTCTGGCAGTGAAAGGTTGGCTGCTACTATTAGGGTCCCTGGGCCGGAACCCGGGGTAGAGGGCGGGCCTGGGTTCCCCCCAACCTGCCACTACAGAAACACCTCCTGGGAGGGGAAGACAGGCCCCTGTAGGGACAGGAGGCTAAACTGTTTGGGAATAAGCCCATAGGGACAATAGAGACTGTGGGAGTTCTCTCACCAACCTCCTTGCTGGCTTATGATGAAAAGGGCTCAGTAGACTGTATCCCTGGCCCCAGAGAGAGAAGGGCTATGTGGAGGGTCACAGTGAGCCTCTGAGGCTAGCATAAACTGCCTAGAAGCGTGGGACCCACGGGGACAAGGACGGAGCTCTGCCACAACACCTAGAGCATGATTCATCAGAGTATTTAATTTGTACATGTACTTAAATGTTAGCGTGTGATTAAGTCCCATAGGTCACCCGTGGGAACCATAACTCTGAATTTCATAACTGTTATGTGACTAAATCTCAACCTTGAAGAACCAGTGGCCACCAAAGCAGGTTAGAGATGTGTCAATTACTATGGTATTTGGGATTTGTAATACTAGAACTGTGAAACAGGTCTGAAACATGATACCTGCAATTTTCAAACCTACTTTTCTCATTTGTTTGCCACATAAACCTTTAAAAAATTTTTTTGTCAGTTAATCCCCTCAAAAAGCTTTTCTTCTACTTTTTGCATTATGGATAATTTGATTATCAGCTTTGAAAAGTAAAACTGGAACTTGAAACCTTTTTGCCTCCATTAGAAGTGGCTCTAATTTCCCATGGAGCAGTTTATTAAGAGGGAGATTTTCAAAAGCACCTAAAAGATTTAGAAGTACTGCTTTCATTGACTTTCACAAGGACTTTTGCTTCTAAGGGTTTGTCTACACCACAAATAAAAGTATAATTGCAACACGAGCCAGCCACTAGCTTTAATCTACCTACCTTCAGGTAAAAACAACAGTGAAGATATGGCAGCAAGGACCCCGGCGCAGGTCAGCAACTCAAGTATATACCCAGAGTCCCTGGAGGGCTTGTACCACCACATTTTCACTGCTACTGTTACCTGCACTAAAGAGATTAAAGCTAGCACTGGTATGCCTACCTGTGTTACAATCACACCTTAATTTGTGGTGTAGACGAACCCTTAATCTCTTGTCTACATAGGAAAGTTTTACCAGTTCTGTCAATAGAGTTATACAGATATAATCCCCTGTGTAGACACTTCTTATGGTATAGGAATGCCTTATCTTGATTTAACGTAAATCCCTTCCAATGCAACATAAATTAAACCAAAAAAAGACATTGTTATATCAGAATAAGTGTCTACCTGGGTTATAGTGGTATGACAATGTTGATTTAAATTCACACCATAGGTTATACTTTCCCATATAGACAAGGCCATAGCTACTGTTGAAAACCTTGCCCCACGTTCACCTTTCTGGCCTGATTTTAGTGGTAGAATGTGCCCAACATTCTGAAGGTTTTTTATAAAAGGTTGAAATTGAAATGTGATACATTAAGGTCAAAATGTTCTAAAATGGGGGGCTCCTAAGTCTGTATGAAGTGCATAAGTAAGTGTCCTGATTTTCAAAAGTGCTGCAGACCTAGCAGCTCCCACTGAAGTCAATGGGAGCTGTGAGCCACTGAGCATTTCTAAAAATCGTAAATACGAACAATAAGCCATAGTTTCTCTCTGGACTTCAGTGGGGAACTAGTGCGTGCTCAGCACCTTTGAAAATTAGGCTTTTATTTAAGGGCCAAATTTTCAGAAAAACACAGCTCCCGTTTAGGCACTTAAATGAAGTGGCCAGATTTTTTTAAAAGATTCAGCACGCAGAAGTTCCCATGGTTTTCAGTGGAGCTCCTGGGTGCTGAGCATTTTTGAGAATCTGGCCCTGATTTAGGTGCCTAAACTGAATTGACCTCTTCTGAAAATCTGGCCCCAGAAGTAGATACTTAGCACTTGAAAATCTGGCCCTATTTGGCTAGTGGAGATTGCCAGTTACGATGTTCCCACCCATACTAGAGCTGTGGAGATAATCTTTATTATTTAGTAACTGGAGCATAACAAAGCCCTAAATGATTCCACAAAATATTTCCTGGTGCAGATTGGCTCCTTATCATATTACTTTCTTCCTGTTTAAGAGCTCTATTTGGGGTAAACGTATTTAAGCTCCTTTTACTTTTGCCTGATGCACAAGTGCTGCAAGAGCTTCTAAAGGAAAGATCAGGTGAGTAGCAATGGGACAGTGTGTGCAGTGGATAATACAGTAGGTTGACATAAACTGTACTTAATTATGAAGAAAAAGAAGTAATTAGTTAAAAAATATATCAGGATGTTCCGTTAGGTAAGAGATTTTTGCATGATTTTTTTCTGCAACTTTCTGTGCAGAAGTTCCATATTTTGTTTGATTGGTGATATAATTTTATATCGACTTCTTACAGGATCATCTCGTTGAGATATTGATAGGCAAACCAAAGCCCAGACCTTGCAACTGCATCTGTGCTTGCAGGCTCCAAAGCAGGAATCTGCCTAAGAGGAACCAGTTGCCGGATTAGGACCGAAGAAATCTGCCTTCTGGTATATGTGTATGTATCATCTCTTAGGGCTTGCTTACATGGGGAAATTGACCAGAATAGCTCCCAGTTTGGGCAGTCTATTCCAAACTAAAAGTCACTTTATTCTGGAATTATTAGTGGACTTTGTGAGTGCACTGATCATTCTAGAATATAGTGATTTTTATTCTGGAATAGAGTGTCCACAGTGGAGGCTATTCCAGAGTAGCCACTGCATAATGGTAAAATTAGTTAGTGGAAAATCAGGCACTGACAGAATAGTTAATGTTACAAGGTTTGTGGTGAACTGCGTTGGGTATACAAGTGAACCCCACTTGTCTACTTAATTAGTAGCAATTGAAAAACTACCTGTCGTTTATAAGAACTAGGTATGAATTCTGATGATGATGGTAAATGATTTTGATTTGGGATACACTGTACTGTTCCAGGACACTACCTTAATTTGCTTTAGACTCATGGATTTGGGAAACTTTTGTTAATTTAAAAAGTCTGAATATGAAAAAGGCCAACATTTTCCAAATTGGGGATGTAAAGTTAGACTCCTACATCCACATTTAGGCATCTAAATAACTGGCCTGATTTTCAGAGGGTTCAAGCACCCACCACTTCTATTAGAGTCCGAGAAAGCTTCATAAGATAATTATTTAGGTACTTAAGTAGGAACTATGGGGTTGAACTTGTGGTGCCTGTGTTTTAAATGTTATGTGTGAATTACTAGTTATGCTGCATGGTATTGGGAGTAACCAATATTCATGGGTGTTTACTGGGGCTCAGAAGGACATGGCAGTCAGAAAACATTGTTAAATCAGCCTCTGTACTAGATGACTGGAGGAGAGCTAATGTAATGCCTATTTTTTAAAAAGACTGCAGAGGTGATGTTAGCAATTCCAGGCCAGTAAGTCTAACTTCAGTACTGGGCAATCCGGTCAAAATGGTAGTAGGGAACAGAATTATTAGACACACAGATGAACACAATATGTTGGGGAAGAGTCAAGATGGCTTTTGTAAAGGGAAATCATGCCTCACCAATCTATGTCTTTGAGGGTGTCAACACCCATGTGGACAAGGGTGATCCAGTTGATGTAGTATACGTGGACTTTCAGAAAGCCTTTGACAAGATCCCACACAAAAGGCTCTTAAACAAAATAAGGAGTCGTGGTAAGAGGGAAGGTCCTCTCATGGATCAGTAACTCGTTAATAGATAGGAAACAAAGGGTAGGAATAAATGTTCAGATTTCCGAATGGAAAAAGATAAATAGCAGGTCCCCTAAGGATCTGTACTGGGTCATGTGCTGTTCAACATATTCATAAATGATCTGAAAACAGGAGCAAACAATGAAGTGGCAAAATTTACAGACGTTACAAAATTCAGTGTTGATAAGTGCAAAGTAATGCACATTGGAAAACATAATCTCAAATATACATACAAAATGATGAGGTCTAAATTAGCTGTTGTCACTCAGGAAAGATCTTGGAGTCATCTTGAATAGTTCTCTAAAAACATCCGCTTAGTGTGCAGTGGCCATCAAATGTGCAGCGGCAGTCAAAAAAGCTATTGTTATATAAGGAACCATTAGGAAAGAGATAGATAATAAGACAGAAAATATCATAGTGCCACTATATAAACCCATGGTACACCACTATCTTGAAGACTGGAACTGGAAAAGGTATAGAGAAGGCCAACAAAAATGATGAACAGCTTCCGTATAAGGAGAGATTAAAAAGACTGAAACTGTTCAGCTTGGAAAAGAGATGACAAAGGGGGGATATGATAGAGGTCTATAAAATCATTACTGGTGTGGAATGGGAATAGGGAAGAGTTCTATACCCCTTAACATAACACAAGAACAAGGGGTCACACAATTATATGAATAGGCAACAGGTTTAAAACACACAAAAGGAAGTACTTCTTCACACAACACACAGTCAACCTGTGGAACTCATTGCCAGGGGATGTTGTGAAGGCCAAAAGTGTAAGTGGGTTCAAAAAAGAATTAGATAAGTTCATGGAGTATAGGTCCATCAATGGCTAAACCCAGTGGTGAGCTGGAGCCGGTTTGCACTGGTTCGCTAGAACCAGTTGTTTAAATTTAGAAGCCCTTTTAGAACCGGTTGTTCCACGAGGGACAACCGGTTCTAAAAGGGCTTCTAAATTTAACCGGCCCAAAGTGGCGCCTTAGGCGCCAACTCCACGGGTGCTCCAGCCTTGGAGCACCCAAGGGGAAAATTTAGTGGGTGCAGAGCACCCACCGGCAGCTCCCCAGCTCCCCTCCCCTCCCCTCCTCCTCCACCTCCTCCCCTGAACGCGCTGCCCCGCCCCGCTCTGCTTCTCCGCCCCGCCCCCAGGCTTCCCGTGAATCAGCTGTTCGCGCGGGAAGCCGAGGTGGGCTGAGAAGCAGGCGGTGGCTTCGCACTCAGGCCCAGGGAGGCGGAGGTGAGCTGGGGTGGGGGGGCGAGGAGGGCCGCCAGCGCCGCAGCTGGTAACCCGGGGGCTGGGGCGCAGGGGAACCGCTCCCCCGCCCCAGCTCACCTCCGCCTCCCTGGGCCTGAGCGGGAAGCTGCTGCCTGCTTCTCAGCCTTCCCTGGCTTCCCGCCAAACAGCTGATTCACGGGAAGCTGGGGGGGAGGGGGTGGGGGGGCGCGGAGAAGCAGAGCGGGGCAGTGCATTCAGGGGAGGAGGCGGAGTGGAGGTGAGGTGAGCTGGGGCCGGGCACAGGGCGGGGAGCTGCCGCTGGGTACTCTGCACCCACCAAATTTTCCCTGAGGGTGCTCCAGCCCTGGAGCACCCAGGGAGCTGGCGCCTAAGGTGCCACTTTTGATGTGATCAGTGGGGGGAGTGGCTGCTCCCCCGGCTCCTCCCTTGGCTACGCTCCCCCGCCTCTAGGAACCAGAGGGATCTGCCGGATGCTTCCTGGGAGCTGCCCTAGGTAAGCACCGCTGGGACTCCCCACCTTGCCCCCTGGCAGGTGCCTCTGGCTTTTAGGGGTGGGGTGGGCACTCACTACAGTGGCCCATGAGACCCTCCTGCCTGGTTCTGGGGGCAGTCAGGGGAGGGGGGTGGATGGGGCAGGGGTCCTGGGGGGGCGTCAAGGAACGCAGGGGAGTTGGATGGGGCAGGAGTCCTGAGGGGGCGGGGGTGGGCAACAACCCCCTCGTGGGGTGAGGAGGGAACCCGTTGTTAAGATTTTGGCAGCTCATCACTGGCTATACCTCTGAGTGCCAGAAGGTGGGACTGGATAACCAGAGGTGGATCGCTTGATAATTACCCTGTTCTTAAAAAGAAAAGGAGGACTTGTGGCACCTTAGAGACTAACCAGTTTATTTGAGCATGAGCTTTCGTGAGCTACAGCTCACTTCATCGGATGCATAGCATATCGTGGAAACTGCAGAAGACTCCTTTTCTTTTTACGAATACAGACTAACACGGCTGTTACTCTGTACCCTGTTCTGTTCATTCCCTCCAAAGCACCTGGCATTGGCCACTGTCAGAGACAGGATACTGGGCTAGATGGACCATAGGTTTGACCAGCGTGGCCATTCTTATGTCCTTACGTACACAGTGATGTGTGTTGGTAGATAGCCAAACTATCAGTGAGTAAGGTTAAGATGGATCTTAGTGTGTTTCTGCTCTTCAGGCAGCTAATAGGGATGAAGGGTGGGGGCCCAGGTTACTGTGGGAGCTGCTGCTGGCTCTCCTTAGGGAGGAGGAAGCCCTCCAGCCGCCACCACTGGTCCTTCAGTGAGCAGGCAAGGCTCGCTCCTCCCTAACCCACCACAACTGGTGCTGCCACTCATGAGACTTTGAGGGGAGGGGGCTACCCTGGCCCAGTATTCCTCTTCTATGGGTCACCCATCCTCAGGGCAGAGGACCAGGAAAGTGGTGCTCTCCCCACCAGCCTTGGAGCACATGGCAATGGGAGGCACCAGCCCCTCCTCATTGCAGAGAGCCCTTTGGGGGATTCACCAACTCTGACCCCTGCTACAGAGGCCTCTCCCCACACAAGGCTCTGTGCTGTGGTGGCCGGTTGCCTCACCATTGCCAATAAGCATTTCTTGAATAGACCTTATCACACCGCTTGTAACAGCGCCACCTTCTGGCTGCCACTAGTGTCACCACATCTTTTTTTTTAAAAGCGGGGGGCAGGGTGGGAGAAAAGAAAATATTTAGACCAAAAGAAAAACCTGTGTTAAACTAAAGGTAAAGTTGCTATGGTAAGTAACACAAACATTAGAACAAATAAATACTAATCATGTTACAGATAAAAAAGCAAACCTTCACAGTCCTGACATCATGATATGCTTTCCAGTGGCCCTGCATGGGAAAATTAACAGGAGGCCAATCATCATACTTCCCTAACAAATTGACAAGTGAAGAGCATCATGAGACATTCCATACTTACCCTCATTTCCATGATTAATATTTTTGTCTGGAAATGCCTTAGTACTGCCACCGATAAAGCCAAAGTGTTAAATTCACCCCTATGCAGAGGGATCAACACAAGGCTCATGCACTCCTTAAGTTTCATTTGAAGCCCTATTTTTGAAGACTTAACTAATGGTTAGGGTTTCTACTGGCCCTCTTTCTCCTCAGCGGAAACTAACGATTAAAAAACAAGTGGAAAGAGAAGGGTTAAACAAGAAAGAAATACCATAACCCCTTCTGTCTTTTTAATCCAGACACCTAAACTGTTCTTGTGTTTCAGGTGTATCCGTCACCATACAGGTTTGGAAAACCCACTCTTCTGGAGCATGTCTGTTCGTCGTTAGGATACTGGTCAAGTGGCTATTCCACATCACTGAGAGACTGAGAAAGTGATTGAGAGGGAAAATTTTATTCCTATCCAGTCACCAAACCCACCATGGCTTTCGCCACCAGTGTGTCAAAGAAGCACATCCAATTTATAGCCTTTCAGGTCACTCTGATAGGAACGGTCTTCTGTGGGAATGTGCTTATTTGGCATACGGAAGCCAGTCACTGGCTAAATGTTAAGATCATTATACAGGAACTGATACGCCGAGAGCACAATGTCACCATCCTAGTATCAAATGCTTCCCTCTTTATCACACCGCATGCTGAGATGTCTGAGAGGTTTGAGGTGTACCCTGTGCCCTTCGGAAAGAACTACACTGACTCCTTGATCAAGGAGATTGTGAACTTGTGGCTGTATAACAGACCAACCACACTGACCTTCTGGAAGTTCTACAAAGAGCTCGGAAAGCTGATCAGCAAAGCGAATAAGATGAATAGACAGCTGTGTGATGGTGTGCTAGCCAGCCAGGACTTAATGGCACGGCTGCAGAGGGACAAGTACGATGTGCTTCTGTCCGATCCGGTGACTATCGGTGGTGACCTAGTTGCTCTCAAACTCGGAATTCCATTTGTGTACTCTCTGCGGTTCACACCAGCCTCAACAGTGGAGAGGCATTGTGGGAAGATCCCCTCTCCGCCTTCGTATGCACCCGCAGCCTTGTCTGAGCTCACAGACCAGTTGTCATTCAGTGAAAGAATAAAAAACATAGTGTCTTACCACCTACAAGACTATGTGTTTCAGAGCTACTGGGGAGAATGGGATTCGTATTACAGTGAAATTCTAGGTAAGCATTTCACTCTTTCATTCGTATTCTCACTGTTATTTAAAGTCTTAAATGATATTACATCCAAAAATCTATGTCAGAAGAATGTTCATGTGGCAAAGACAAGCACTTAAAAGTTAGGAGGTGACAGAATTAAAGTTGCCCCATACAACATCCGTCCGGCCCCACTGTGCATCTGCATGGTCATAACTGAGCCTTGCCCCCCACCACACTGTGGCAGAGCTAGGAATAAAATTCAGCTCTCTTAGGTTCCAGTCCAGTGCCTTGACCATGGGAGAACAGCCTTTATTATTATTTATTATTATTTTATTTTATTAATTGTTATTTGTATTACTGTAGTGCCTGGGAGGGAGCCCAACTCATGGACCAGGACCCCATAGGGTGACCAGATGTCCTGATTTTATAGGGACAGTCCTGATATTTGGGGCTTTGTCTTATATAGGCTTCTATTACTCCCTACCCACTGTCCCGATTTTTCACACTTGCTCTCTGGTCACCCTGGGACCCGGTTGTGCTAGGCACTTTAAGGACCTTACAATCTAAGCTTTCCAACTGTCTGTCTCATTTACTGTCCCGCTGATGCACTCAATGAGGTAGGGGTCCTATAGAACAAATTGCATGTGATTATGTAATTAAAGTGCTTTATAATGTATACTTACAAGAGAATAGATGAGAGACCAGGGTTTTATTCCCAGCAGTGCCAGAAGTGAACTTGTGTCTCCTGTGGACTACAGTTATCCCATCTCTAAAAGAGGGCTAATGATGCTTGTTTCTCTTCCAGCACATGGACACAATGACTAGCTCAGTAATAAGGGGTGTGAGGTAACTACTAGTGCCAGGTGTTGGAAGAGGTGACACTAGAAGTCCTAGTCCCTAGCCCAGTGCTGCTCCTAGACCAAAGGATGTTTGATGGGAGTATATAAGTGTAACCCACTGGTTCAGTGCTGTTATGTGTCCCCTTCAAGTGGCTGGTCCCCATAAGATAATAAAACCTACAAGTGCTGCTAGCTAATTGAGGTAGTTACTGTTTTAGCTCATGTGGTAAAGGTCTGTACTGTGGAATTGGAGGTCCTGGGTTCAAATCCAGCTGAGAAGCAAGCAAGCACATAATATTCCCCATTCCCTCTGTGCTTTTTGTTAGGTTCAGAGGAGACCTAGTGATGAACTCAGTCAGGAACCTTCACACAATGCTTGTGAGCCATATATCCATAGATTTTTAAGGCCAGACAGATCCCTTAGTCTGACCTTTGTCTATGGATCACCAGCAGTCCCTATGGCCTTTCCATAGCTCCTAAAAAAAAAAAAAAAAGCCTAATACCTTTCTGTATTTTATGTACCAAATTTTCTTTGTGGCCCCCGGCACAAGATGTCAGCCACAAAAGCACAGGGGTAGACATTTCACCCCTCACGAAGGGTGAGCAGAAAATGTTACAATCTTTTTTTTATTTTGAAAAGAGTCAATTTTTTAGTGTGCTGTTTCTTAGGAATCCCTAGTTCAACTGACTTGAGATTCTCCCTATGAAGCCAACCCTGGCCCACGGCACAACCTGCCAACATTCAGAATGAACTGTCATTGCTGGGGCATTTTTAGAATCTTAGTTACAGCCTAAATTATAGAGAGACTACTGCCACGATGTTCTAAACAACCACCATGGATACTCTCCTTCATGAACCGCTTCCGTATTGGGTAGCATTAACATGACCCAGAACCCAAGCCATATTTTCCCCTAATGGCAAGATATGTTAACTTTGGAGGCTCTTCTGTGATATAAGGCTCAATACAGGGGTAACTGGGTGAAATTCTCTGGCTTGTGTTACATAGGAGATCAGATTAGATGCTCTAATGATCCCTTCTGGCCTTAAAATCTATGAATATAGTGAAGATGACTTTCAAGTTTTCTCTGTGTCAGTGCTACAGATCAGTTGTGGATAAACGGCTGAAGATAAAATATACTCTGCCATTCCTTTCCAGCATGGGCAAGTTGGCTGGGTGAGTGAGAGGAAAATTCAGAGGTTCTCAGTGGGTATACTGAAATCAGGCATGGCTTTGTAACCAAAGCCCATACGTACATCACAGGTTAGTTAAAACCAAGCCTCTCTTTTCAAAACAAATTATGCTTACATACACTGCATCCGGTAATAAGCAATGAGGGCACTGCAATTTCTGTCATTTCACATAGAACCCTTGTTCTGAATTGTTGTCAGTGGAGCTAATCTGTGTTGTAACACTGATAATTTACTTAAATACTAATTACATATGATCAGTGGATGACATTTTAATAGGTTTGAACTGCACCTTCAACTCCCACTGACTCCAGTACCTGACTGAGCCTCAGTGCACCTTGCAAGATTGAGCCCTTAATGCTTCAAGAAAATGAACCTCTATTGTCATATTGCAATCTTGGCAGATCACTTGACTCACCGTGGTTTCCCATAGCTATTCCATTACAATATCTGTCTGCTTCTGTAGGGGAAGAATGGACAGAGAGAATGAAAAAGGAAAGAATGATCCAAACAGTACACATAAGCTGCAATGAAAGACATTAGGGCAACAACAATGCAACTTGGCAAGCAATGAGAAATATTGCCAGGCAGAAGCTTAGAAGCTATTTTTCTCTCACAGTGAAAGGGACTTCAAGTGATTTCTTAAGTGCAGAGAAAATAGGTTACCAGGAAAAAAGCTACAGGCTTTACTAAAGACTTTAAAATCCAGTCTACGGTACGTTACTGTCACCTAGGGGCATGAAGAAGAGCATACAGCTCTTATACCAAACATCTCATTGCATAGTCTAGTTCCATTTCAGGTACTTATTTGTCCTGTGTTACTATAGTATCTGAGCATCTCACCATCTTTAATGTATTTATCCTCCCGACACCCCTGTGAGATAAGGAAGTGCTATTATCTCCACTGTACAGTGTCTGGGTCACCTCAGATCCCAGGGGGTCAGGGAAAGGAGCTCAACTCCCCTTCCCCCAAAGGAGCAGGGGCCCTCAGATCCTGGCTCACATATGTGGGGCAGGGAGAGGAGCTCAGACCCAGTGTCAGAGGGGCAGAGTCCCCCAGGTCCCAGCTTGCACGGCGGCTGAAGGAGAGGGGCCCCAGAAAAGTTAGAGCCGCTTCTAAATTAGCTGTACTACTCAGGGGAATGTTTCCTAAAAAGAGGGAACCCATTTATCAGAGGCAGATAGTAGCAACAGGCCTGTAGCTCATTCTCCAATTTCTGCCAAGGGCATTGAACTTGGAGTGCAGTTCAGGTTCAATGGCCACAGCATGCCTCCTTCAGCCACCCAATTGCTGAGAGAACAGGCTACCTGCAAACCCTTTCTTTTCAGCAGAGCCCTGGTCTTGCTGCACATGTGTATTTCATTCTCTTCAGCAGGTGGAAGTGGGTGGGCATTGTTTGCTGCCAGGGTTATTTGGCCAGCCAATAACACGGAGGAGTCCAGAAGGATCCCAAGCTGCAGACCAATTTAACCATCTGAAAGACATCCTTGATCATTGGGGATGCTGTAGAGGAGGCAAGTTCTTCAAACCATTTCCCTATTTGTGTGTGTGGTCAAACAGTGTTGCTTTAGAGCTGTTTCATTCTAAGCAGGCTAGGTGCCTAACACCCTTTGAAGCTAAGGGGAGTTAGGCACTTGTCTAAATACCACTAGGCACCTAAGCAGTTTACGCACCTATCTGCCTCATTAGGCACCTAAATATCTTTGTAAATCTGGCCCTTATCTCTGATTAAAAGTCAGTGGGTGCCTAACTCCCTGTTGTGCCCTTAGTTTTAAAATCACATGGAACAGCAAGTTCAGTGTTCACTGCTTGTACCGTCTGATAGGGGGATCTGCAAAGTTATTCCAGGCTGAATAGAATTTCCATCCAGGTTTTCCAGAAAGAGATGGGTGTTTCGTAAATCATGGGATGTTTCTTACTGACAACATGAATTTTGTATGACTCACCCTTTTAAGGCGGATCCCTGTGTGAACACAGCCTTTGTCTGCTGATTCACAGCTGCTGCAGGGATGCTACATTTGCAGTGCATCTGCAAGATATTTCTTTGCCTCTCCCTGCTGACAGAGAATGTGCTTTCTGGGAAGGTGCTGGTGTGGCCTGCAGATTACAGCCACTGGATGAATCTGAAACTGGTGACTGAAGAATTGGCAAGCATGGGCCATAACATTACAGTGCTGGTCCATTCAGCATCCCTTTCTGTCAACACTACTTCAGCTTCCGCTCTTCATTTCGAACCCATTGAGGTTGGATTTACATCTGACGGGCTGCGATCACTGTGGGAAAAATTCCTGCATTTCTGGGTCTATGAGAAAGCTCAGGTCTCCTTCTGGGAAATGCATAGCACAATGAGGAGCCTCTCGCGTAGCATTTCTCACATCCAGAGGCAGATATGTGATGGGGCAGTAAAAAGCAGGAAGCTGCTGGAAAAGCTGCGGTTGTCCCAGTATGATGTCCTTCTCTCAGACCCAGTGCTTCCCTGTGGGGAGCTGCTGGCGGAGCTGCTGAGGGTGCCATTTATCTTCACCCTGAAGTTTTCCCCAGGCTTTGCATTTGAGAGACTATGTGGTCAAATATTGACTCCTCCTTCTTATGTGCCAGCTGCCACTTCTGAACTACAAGAAAAAATGTCCTTCTTGGAGAGGACTGAAAACCTATTGCTCTACTTCATTCATGACCTTCTGCAGCTCCTGGTTTGGAAGGAATGGGACTCCTATTATAGCAGTGTATTGGGTGAGTTTCTGTAAGTACTCACCCCTATTTTTGAAAGGGATGGGTAACATAAGGTGACAAAAAATGATTGAGTGCAGGGCCAGATCCTCAGCTGGTGTAAATGGACTTCAGTGGAGTGACACTGGTTTATATGAGCTGAGTATGTGGCCTTGTCAATGTAGAGGTTTCACTGGAGGGTAAACATCTGTATATCAGAAGTAGGGAAACATAATCAACGGTCTCTTTTCTCTGAGACAGAGGAAGATATTTGATGAGTCCATGGGGCTGCCTCTCCTCTGACACTGTTGTAACTCAGGAATGACTCTACTGAAGTCAACAGAGAGACATTGGCCTAAAACAGGGATAAATGAGGTCCAGGACCCTCTGATTACAGCAGCTTCATTGAATCCATTCCGACCTCTCTCCTCCTTCCCCTTCTCAGCCAGTGACGCTGTCCATTCTGATGACGGAAGTGTGTGGCTGGAATCTCCTCTGAAGCACTTGTTGTGAAGACCTTGCAGGAATGAAGACTCCTTTTGTTATATATGTACCGTGGTGGCACACATGGCTGCTACCAGTATGTTTCACCAAACCACAACTGGCCTGGAATGCCATTGAAAGAGAATAACAAGAGGATCCATGAGTAGTTCACTTCTAATTATTTTCTTTGTCATGGTGCAGCATTTCTTTAGAGCAGGAGGAAGCCATCATGCACATGGTTTGAACATTTGCTTCCTCAGTCAGACACTTCTCGTTTCTCATGTCAAATGCAGCACGGTCCGCCTCAATTATCCAAACTAGGGTCATGTCCATCTTTGGTTAAACCAACTTTGCACATAGACAAGCCCTTACACCAGAAACTCTTCAGCTATCTGAAATCTCACTTATCTCAGTTTATTCTTGCCTTCATTACATTCAGATAATGGAGGTTGTACCTAATTTTGAGACTGCGAGATACATCTGAGAGTATATAATGCCTATGAAGGAGCTGGAGCTGATGACTGCTATTGTTCTGTTGCTCTTCTGCATGGCTTCTTCGAATAGCCTCATGAAACTGCATTTATTTTCTTTTGGTGACTACTTACAATTTTAGGTCTGATTGACAGCCTGTTGGAAAGACTCCCATTGACTTAAGGCATAAGAGGGAAACCCTTGCATGAAGAGGATTAAAGGCTGTATACTCCCTGCATAAGGGGAATTCCCAGGTGGCCAGGTCAGCTGGCTTTGGTGCCCTTTTATGCCATAGAGTGATGGAAGGAGGGCATCAAGGAGTGAGAAGAGGCCCAGGGTATTTAACCCAGCCTAATAGCCTAGAGAGAAGCAGCCAACATAGGAAACAAGACAAAGCAGACGGAAGAAAAAAACCTGGTGAAAACAGAGGCCAAAAGAATCACAGGTGAACTATCGCAAATAGAAAGGGCCTGTCCTTGTCTTCTCTAGACTTTTGTAGCTGGAGATAATTGATTGACAATTAACTTGAGGTAGTTGATTGTCAGTTAACTTGTTAACAGGTAATTAACGTTTCTAAAGGCTTAGTGTGGACACTCCCCACTGCAGACAGGCTATGCTGATCCCTAGAGAAAAGAACAAGGCCGTGTAACATGATGAAATGTGTGCCCTGTGTCCACATCAGCCTTTACAAATCTGTTAATTACCTCAAGTTAACTCCAGGTATAAAATTTGGCCTGGTCTACACCAGCGGGGGGGACTCGATCTAAGATACGCAACTTCAGCTATGAGAATAGCGTAGCTGAAGTTGACGTATCTTAGATCAAATTAGAATCACTTTCTTCGTGTCCTCGCGGGGCAGGATCAACGGCCGCCGCTCCCCCATCGAGTCTGCTTCCGCCTCTCGCCCTGATGGCATTCCGGAGTCGACAGCAGAGCGAGCAGGGATCAATTTATCGCATCTACACTAGATGCGATAAATCGATCCCCGATAGATGGATCACTACCCACATATCCAGCGGGTAGTGTAGACATGGCCATGTGAAAGCAAACCCCTAACTGTACAGACTGGCTGTAGAAGACATGCTGTCACTTTCCTGGCTCCCCTATCACAGCTCCTATAGGATCTAGCACTGGAAAACAGTTACAGAAACCCATATGCTGCAATCCAGTTGGCAATGCATTTCTTTCTTTCTCCTTAATGCTCTTTTTCCTACAGTAAGTCAATATTATTTTTCTCGAGTCCCTACTCTATCTGGTGGCTAGTTCTTTCTCTGCAGTAGGGACAGTAGCAGTTTGTAAGAAGAGCAGTAATTCATCCAGAGCAAGAATTAATGTTAGTGATTGCTCAGCAGAGGGAGTGATTGGACTCGAATCTTGTTTCCTGCTGTGGATTGAAGCAGGCGATTCATACTGTCTTATCCAGGACAGGATTTTGTGCTAGCACAGGTTGATTTTTATTGCCAAGGTATTCCCTGTACTCTGAGATAACCAAGGTTAATCGATGTTGGAAGTTTTAGAACATAACCTCCTCCGTGGGCTGTCCTCTTACGTACTGGCACCTGGATCAAAAGAAGCAGGCAAGCAAGCAGGCAGAGTGGAACAGCTTACAAGGAAACGCAGCCACATGATGTGTGGGAAGTGTATGACAGCACTCTTTTTGGTTCTGGGCTCTGGCTTGATTTCAGGGTCCTGTGGGAAGGTGCTGGTCTGGCCAGCTGATCAGTCACTGGCTCAATATAAAGTCCATTTTAGAAGAGCTCACAGACAGAGGCCATGAGGTGACTGTGCTGTTGCCTTCATTCTTTCTGGGCACAGATCCCACCAGACTTTCCCCTTTCAATTTTGAGGTGATCCCTGTGCCATTCACAAAGGAGAATATGGCGTCCCTGAAGGAAGACTTTCTCCACATGTGGCTTTATGAACTGCCCAATTTTTCATACTGGGAGACCACTTCCAGGATGTGTAACTTAATATCACAGGTGGTGTCTTATAAACAAAGCAACTTGTGATTTGGTGGTGTGGAAGGAGGAGCTGAAGATGCTGAGGGTGGCTGCCTTCGACATTCTCCTCGCAGATCCACTAGTGCTGGGTGGGGAGCTAGAAGCAGAGAAGCTTAGAGTCCCATTTGTCTGTACTTTCCAGTTCTCTATGGGGAACACAGTGGAGCGGCTATGTGGGGGGGCTTCCAGCCCCTCCTTTGTATGTGCCTGCCAACATGGGCAGCCTGACGGACAGGATGCCTTAATGGAGAGGATGAAAAACATGCTCTTTTACGCTCTTCAGGATGTTCTGTTTCACCAGGTTTTCTGGAGAGAATGGAGTCAGTACTACAGCGATGTTTTAGATAAGGCTGCTCTTGTTTGCCATGATTGTGTCTTTACTGTGGGCCGCATTGTGTGAAAGGAAGCCTAGTCCAGTGGGTGAGGATTCCAGGCACCTGGCTTCAATTTCCTGGGCCAAGTGTAGCCTGCAAACTTTTGCTGGCAATAGTGATGTCCATCAGGGCTGTGAGGAGGTGTGATCTCTGCCGACAACTGTACTGGCACTAGCCCCTAGCATAAACAAAGTTGTATCGGCAAAACTGCCCTTTTACTTGTATAGCTTGTTTTGCTTAGAGGGGCTGGAATAAGCTACACCGGAAAAGCCCAGTTTTGCTGGTATAAGCTGCGGTCTTCTAAGGAGCACTTGCCAAGCTAGCATACTGGCAAAACACTCCTAGTGTAGGCCTGGCCTAAGGCACCTTTTATATCAGTCTAACTGTGTCCGCACCAGGGGTTGTACCAGTATAGGTATTTTGGTAAAAAATCACATCCCTAACTGAAAGTACATCAATACAAAAACTGCATGGAGCCCACACCTTAATCTCTCTGTGCTTAGTTCCCCAGCTGAACATTCTTGTGACATTTCCAGCCTTGCCATGTCTCTTCACAGCTAGAAAGGGGAGTGAGAAGAAAAAGCCTTGGTCTCAGTGCCCAGCTGTGCCAACTTCCTGCTCTACATGGTGCAGCTGAGAGGGTGGGAGGCAGAGGAGAAAGGGAAAGACCCTAGGAAACTCTGCTGGTTGAAAAACACAGCTGTTTCTCTCCCCTCCATAGATTATTCCCCAGGAGAGGAAATCGGGGCCTAAAATCATTCCATCCGTTTCTTTTGGCATGATCCTATAAGGCAGCCCAACAAGTAACCACTAGGCCTTATGGTGAAAGCACTGGACTGGGGAGGCAAGAGATCTGGAGTCTAGTCCCAGCTCCGCCACAGACTACCTATGTGACCTTGGGCAAGTCACTTCACTTCTTCATGGCTCCATTTACTATGGGTAAAATAATCCTGCCTCTCTCCCATCCATTCATCATCTCGCCTGTTTAGATGGAAAGCTTTCCTGCTGTATGGTTATACAGCTCCTAGCACAATGGGGCCTGATTCTCAGTTGGGGCCTCTAGGTTCTATTGTGACACTGGTAATAAGGTGGCTCACAATAGAATCATAGAATATCAGGGTTGGAAGGGACCTCAGGAGGTCATCTAGTCCAACCCCCTGCTCAAAGCAGGACCAATCCCCAACTAAATCATCCCAGCCAGGACTTTGTCAAGCCTGACCTTAAAAATATCTAAGGAAGGAGATTCCACCACCTCCCTAGGTAACGCATTCCAGTGTTTCACCACCCTCCTAGTGAAAAACTTTTTCCTAATATCCAACCTAAATCTCCCACACTGCAACTTGAGACCATTACCCCTTGTTCTGTCATCAGCTACCACTGAGAACAGTCTAGATCCATCCTCTTTGGAACCCCCTTTCAGGTAGTTGAAAGCAGCTATCAAATCCCCCCTCATTCTTCTCTTCTGCAGACTAAACAATCCCAGTTCCCTCAGCCTCTCCTCAGAAGTCATGTGTTCCAGTCCCCTAATCATTTTTGTTGCCCTCCGCTGGACTCTTTCCAATTTTTCCACATCCTTCTGGTAGTGTGGGGCCCAAAACTGGACACAGTACTCCAGATGAGGCCTGACCAATGTCGAATAGAGGGGAACGATCACGTCCCTCGATCTGCTGGCAATGCCCCTACATATACATCCCAAAATGCCATTGGCCTTGGCAACAAGGGCACACTGTTGACTCATATCCAGCTTCTCGTCCACTGTAACCCCTAGGTCCTTTTCTGCAGAACTGCTGCCGAGCCATTCGGTCCCTAGTCTGTAGCGGTGCATGAGATTCTTCCATCCTAAGTGCAGGACTCTGCACTTGTCCTTGTTGAACCTCATCAGATTTCTTTTGGCCCAATCCTCTAATTTGTATAGGGCCCTCTGTATCCTATCCTCACCCTCCAGCGTATCTACCTCTCCTCCCAGTTTAGTGTCATCTGCAAACTTGCTGAGGGTGCAATCCACACCATCCTCCAGATCATTTATGAAGATATTGAACAAAACCGTCCCCAGGACCGACCCTTGGGGCACTCCACTTGATACCGGCTGCCAACTAGACATGAAGCCATCAATCACTACCCGTTCAGCCCGACAATCTAGTCAGCTTTCTATCCACCTTATAGTCCATTCATCCAGCCCATACTTCTTTTACTTGCTGGCAAGAATACTGTGGGAGACCGTGTCAAAAGCTTTGCTAAAGTCAAGGAACAACATGTCCACCGCTCTCCCCTCATCCACAGAGCCAGTTATCTCGTCACAGAAGGCAATTAGATTAGTCAGGCATGACTTGCCCTTGGTGAATCCATGCTGACTGTTTCTGATCACTTTCCTCTCCTCTAAGTGCTTCAGAATTGATTCCTTGAGGACCTGCTCCATGCTTTTTACAGGGACTGAGGTGAGGCTGACTGGCCTGTAGTTCCCAGGATCCTCCTTCTTCCCTCTTTTAAAGATGGGCAATACATTAGCCTTTTTCCAGTAGTCCGGGACTTCCCCCGATCGCCATGAGTTTTCAAAGATAATGGCCAGTGGCTCTGCAATCACATCCGCCAACTCCTTTAGCACTCTCGGATGCAGCGCATCCGGCCCTATGGACTTGTGCTCGTCCAGCTTTTCTAAATATTCCCAAACCACTTCTTTCTCCACAGAGGGCTGGTCACCTCCTCCCCATGCTGTGCTGCCCAGTGCAGCAGTCTGGAAGCTGACCTTGTTTGTGAAGAGAGAGGCAAAAAAAGCATTGAGTACATTAGCTTTTTCCACATCCTCTGTCACTAGGTTGCCTCCAATCTTCCACTTCTTGTCAGCTTCTTTTTTGTGTTTAAGATCAGCAAGGATTTCACTGATAAGCCAAGCTGGTTGCCTGCCATATTTACTATTCTTTCTACACATCAGGATGGTTTGTCCCTGTAACCTCAATAAGGATTCTTTAAAATACAGCCAGCTCTCCGGGACTCCTTTCCCCCTCATGTTATTCTCCCAGGGGATCCTGCCCATCAGTTCCCTGAGGGAGTCAAAGTCTGCTTTTCTGAAGTCCAGGGTCTGTATTCAGCTGCTCTCCTTTCTTCCTTGTGTCAGGATCCTGAACTCGACCATCTCATGGTCACTGCCTCCCAGGTTCCCCTCCGCTTTTGCTTCCCCTCCTAATTCTTCCCGGTTTGTGAGCAGCAGGTCAAGAAGAGCTCTGCCCCTAGTTGGTTCCTCCAGCACTTGCACCAGGAAATTGTCCCCTACACTTTCCAAAACCTTCCTGGATTGTCTGTGCATCGCTGTTTTGCTCTCCCAGCAGATATCAGGGTGATTGAAGTCTCCCATCAGAACCAGGGCCTGTGATCTAGTAACTTCTGTGAGTTGCCGGAAGAAAGCCTCGTCCACTTCATCCCCCTGGTCCGGTGGTCTATAGCAGACTCCCACCACGACATCACCCTTGTTGCTCACACTTCTAAACTTAATCCAGAGACATTCAGGTTTTTCTGCAGTTTCATACCGGAGCTCTGACCAGTCATACCACTCTCTTACATACAATGCAACTCCCTCACCTTTTCTGCCCTGCCTGTCCTTCCTGAACAGTTTATATCCATCCATGACAGTACTCCAGTCATGTGTTATCCCACCAAGTCTCTGTTATTCCAATCACATCATAATTCCTTGACTGTGCCAGGACTTCCAGTTCTCCCTGCTTGTTTCCCAGGCTTCTTGCATTTGTGTGTAGGCACTTGAGATAACTCACGGATTGTCCCTCTTTCTCAGTAAGAGGCAGGAGCCTCCCTTCTCATGCTCTCCTGCTCGTCCTTCCTCCTGGTCTCCCATGTCCCCACTTACCTCAGGGCTTTGGTCTCCTTCCCCTGGTGAACCTAGTTTAAAGCCCTCCTATCTAGGTTAGCCAGCCTGCTTGCCAAGATGCTCTTCCCTCTCTTCGTTAGGGGAGCCCATCTCTGCCTAGCACTCCTCCTTCTTGGAACACCATCCCATGGTCAAAGAATCCGAAGCCTTCTCTCCGACACCGGGAACCATTTTGAAAGTGAATTGATCAAATATAACACTCTGGGCTCTAGTTTCTATTTTGAACCTTTTTATAAGAATGACAAAATGAGGCCTGATTTCGAAAGGGGCTAAGCATATGCAGGTCCACTTGACGTAAACGGAGCTGCCAGGGCTTATCAATCAGGTCCTGACTACTCTACGTTTTCGAAGAATGTGTTTCAAAAGGCCCAGATGAAGGTGTGATCAGGGCAAATACTGCAATGAACAATAAGTAGCTAGTTATAAGTGACTAGTGCTGTTGAAATGGAGACTTTTGGGACATCACCCAGTGAAGGTGCAACATACTGAGTTTCCCAGATGAGAAGGGGTAGCAGTGGAGTTGTTGAAACATTCATCTGGTTTTGTCTTTTGAGACTGTAATCTCTTTGGGGCCCAGCCTGCTGTCCTATGTGTCTGTATAGAATCTAGCATACATCAGGAGCTGCTGTACTGCAAATAATGCTGATATGCAAAGGGGGAGAAGATAAATCATTCCCCATGTGAACTCAGGTATAAAATGGATTCATGCTGGTTTGCTTTCCCTGGTTCGATAGGCTGACGTTGCTCACCAAAAAAAAAAGAAAAAATAATTTAAACCTACTGTTATAAAGTCACTAGTTGTTTGGCTCTTTGTCTTTATGTACAAAGAGTTTAAACTGTCTTTACAAAATAAAAAATCTAGACCAAAAGAGGTTTTCAAGAGTGTGTAAGGGATGTAGGAGCACAAGCACCATTGAGGGACTTGAGCTTCTAAATCCTTCGGGTGTTTTTGAACCGCTTCCCTCCTCCCCCCCCCACCCCGGGTTCTTTATTCAAATCACCTAATTACTTTTCTAGATACCAGTCCAATTTATTATGCTCATGGTAATTGGTTGTTTATTCTATGGTAGCTCCTGTGAACCACAGTCAAGGCCCCTGTGGTAGGCCTTGTACAGATAAGTAACAGAAAAGATAAGCCCTGACTCAGAGATCTTGCAATCTGGGTGTCAGACCTGATGTGAGAGGTGGACAAAACGGATGCATGCTATTGGGAGAATGAGGTAACAATACATTGACATGAGTTCAACAGAGAAGCGAAAGTGTCAGCTTGCCATATGCCTAAGAAGTGCCAGAGAGGAGTGATTTGTTGGCATCGTGGCAGAAGTAATTAAAACTTGTTGGAGTTTGATTTTTATCAGAGTTTTGTGAAATAAACTACAGTCAATATTATGAGGAAGCCGTGCATTGACAAGGTACCTGTGTAACCCACACGCCTCCTGGGTGTGGTGTTCTGTCCCATGTGGTGAGACCACTTCGCGAGATTGAGTCTGCTCTCCAGCCTCAGCTAACAGCCACGTGGCTTTTAGCTCATGCGGTAGAGGCTCATGCATTCAGCTCCAGAGGTCCCAGGTTTGATCCTGCCTGATAACGATGGAGGGGTCTGTCAGTGTTACACCTGCTCTGAGAATGGACACTTCCACGAAACTCTCTCCTCCCAAAGGCTTAACTGGTTGATCCAGGGCATTCCTCGAATGGCAGAAGAGAACATTAAGCTGAGAGACCTGGCTCCTAACCAATTTCCCTCTTAATGATAAAAGCAGGCTCTCATGTTCAAGGTGGAGTATGTCATGGCTGCTTTATTATCTCGAAGCACTAGCAGTATCATGCTTCGCAGTGTATGCAAAAAACTTTGGCCCTGAGGGTGCCCTAGTGATGGAGTGGGGTGGGGCAGAGGTAGAGGTGATGCAGTATCCCATGGAAAGATAATACAGTGATCCATGCCCTATCCTTCAGTTGCCTTCACAGCCACCTCCTCCCAGAGCCGGCAAAGGGCTCTCTGTGGGTCCAGGGATCTGCACGCACACACAGCTGGGGTAGGGTGATTAGGATTGTCCCACCATCAGCCCTGCAGTTTCCCAGAGAAAGATAATACAGTCCCCAGCTCTATTATCATGCCGCCCCTTCCCCACTGCGTGAGACTCCCCTTACAGGAGGGATCCTGGAGACAGCCGTGTTTGGTGGGGTCCCTGTAATCCTGGCTCCACTGCACCATGACTCTGAGTCCCTCTGTGGAAGTGCGGAGGCACAGGGCTTCCATGCAGATTGCCCAGGTCTCTTGCTGATTTGGTGAGATCCACGTGGCTCCTGGGGGATCATGGGGTTAGTGGGCTGCCCCATTCTGTGTGGGGCCATCCTCCACAGAGCATCTCATGAGAACCCGTTCTCCCTTTGCTTTGCCCTGGGGGTTTTCCCATAGGGGGAGGGGCAATCTGGCCCTATGCTTTGTGTGTAATAGGTGCTGGCCCGTGTGACATGGGGGCTCTGCAGCCCTGCCCCCACCACCATGGAGAAATGGGAAGCCAGCAAGAGCACTTCACTTGGAAAGCAAGAGAAGCCGCAGCAGCAGCCAAGTGGGCAAGAACTGCGACACTGTGATGTCCTAACGCTTCCTCTGCCTGCCCGTCTCCGGGAGTGCCTCCCACCTTTGCTGATTCTCCCCAGGGACCTCCTCAGGAACTACTCCTATCACCCAGCGCGGAGGCAGAAACCAGATGACCAGTCACACACTCACATTCAGGACAAGTGTTCCCAAATGCCGCAGACCCAAGTGGGTCTGTAAAACTATTCATCAGCCAATCACAAATCATGAATAAGTTGGTGACAGTGAGTCATGATTGGTGAAAGAAAAACCAGTGATTACAGGGTCAAGTCCTGGTAATAAGGGTCTGATCCAAAGCCCACTGAAATCAGTGGAAAGACTCACATTGATTTAGTGAGCTTTGGACTGGGGTTGTAGTTTGCAATTCAGAGACTGTAATTTTCCTGCAGATCTGGAAATGCACATTGTGTAACAATAGCTGTCCAGCAGAGGGAGCAGGTTGTTTTCACTCCTGCAGGAGAATCCATCAGTTTCATTCCGGAAGGAAAATCCTAGGTGATTCAGAACAGGATTTGGTACTGGCTGAGTCTTTCGCCACATATGGTAATTTTGCACTGAAATGACCTTATTCTTCTATCAAGATCGGAGTGTTCAGGATCCAGTCTTTGTGGGCCGTGCTTAGAAGTGTTTACACAGTGGACTTTGGAACTGAACTGAGTTCCAGTGAGAGTCGCAGACGTGCAGCCATGATTTTGAAGAAGTGGCTTTTGCTGGTGCTGTGGGTTCACATGAGCTGCTGGGGCTCAGGATCATGTGGGAAGGTGCTGGTCTGGCCCACTGATGGCAGTCACTGGCTCAACATAAAACTGGTGCTGGAGGAACTCTCCCTTCGGGGCCACAATGTGACTGTCCTGGTGCCTTCAACAAGTTTGCTCGTCGATTACAATGAGTCCTCTTCCCCATTTGACTTTGAGGTCCTGCCGGTGCCCTTTACTAAGCAGACCGTGGAAGCCCTGTTGGAGGACTTCCTGCATCTGTGGATGTACGAGCTTCCCAATCTATCCTACTGGGAGGGCCTGGTGAAACTGACGGAAAGCATGGCAGTCCTTATCAGGATGATCAAGCAGACCTGTGACAGTGTCGTGCTGAACCCCGGGCTGATAGCAAAGCTCCGGCAAGCGGGGTTTGATGTCCTAATCTCAGACCCTCTTTCTCCGGGCGGTGAGCTGATAGCAGAGTTGCTTGAAATCCCTTTTGTCTATACTTTCCGGTTCTCTGAAGGGAACACAGTGGAACGGCTGTGTGGGGGGCTTCCAGCCCCACCTTCGTACGTACCTGCCAGCACGGGGAGACTGACGGACAGGATGTCCTTCATGGAGAGATTGGAAAACATGCTCTTTTATGCTCTTCAGGATGTTCTGTTTCACCAGGTTTTGTGGAGAGAATGGAGTCAGTACTACAGCGATGTTTTAGGTAAGACTGCTCTTGTTTGCCATGATTGTGTCTATACCATAACATCAAAAATGTAGGGCTGCATTTTCTAAAAGGAAGGCTAATCCAGTGGGTAGGGTGCTACCCTGGGGCTCCAGACACCTTGCTTCAACTTCATGGGCTGTTACACATTTCCTGGGTGACCTTGGGCAAGTTACATAGGGCTTGTCTGTAGGTAAATTGTACTGCGTTAGCGATACCATTGTAGCTAAAATGGTACCACCCCTGGAGTGAGGAGGGATGTGTTAAGGTGTTTATAGCAGCATCGCCTTTTCCCATGTGGAAAGGGGAATAAGTTATGAGTACAAGGCACATTTCAGTCAACATCACTGAGTCCACATTAGAGATTATACTGGTATAGCTATTTTGTTTTGTTTTTTTAAAAAAAAAAACACCCAAAACAGACCTTCATGGAAATCGATGTACTGGTTAAAAACAAACAAACACAAAATACCTGTTTAGACAAGGCCTCGGTCTCTTTCTGCCTCAGTTCCCTATCTGTATATGGGGATACTAGGACTGCATTACCTCACAGGGTGTTGTCAGGACAAATACAGTTAACATTGTGAGGTGCTGGTCAGATAAATACTCTCATAGGTTGGGTTAAACCTTGTTGAAACTGGTGGGTGTATCAGTGCCCCTCATTCTGGATAAATGTAAAAATAAAAATATATAATAATTCAACTTCTTTATGGAACCAGATAGCTGAAACAGTTAGGGGCCTCTGCCCAAAACAAAGTCACATGCAAGGCTGGAGTAGGCGTTGTCATGTGACCCACAGTGTTCCTCTGTGATCTGATAACAGTCTTAGGGGCAGGGGATTCATTGGATTGGATTGTGTCAGAGAAGCTAGGAGAAAAGGAACAGAAAGCCAAGGAGACAGCTGAACAAGCCCTGGGACTGGGAGAATGGCCCCTAGGGGGAAAAAAGCTTCTATAGCGAGCTTTTTTGAGCAGAGTGCTGGCTGGAAGACACTGCATCCTGCTGTCTGATTCCTCCTGTGTTGAAGGAAACAGGGCTTTGTGTACTCTTTACAAGTAAACAGGATTGCTTCACAGATACCTGTCTCCGTTCTCAATTTCTCTTGCTAACGGAAACAACCCACAGGACCCTGAACTTTGGTTAACCGTTCAGGACAAAACATGGGACGCAGTTTTCAGGGAGAGAGCTTGTGAGCTGGCCTTTCTGTTGAACCAAGATGGAACAAATAATGGAAGTGCTCAGAGAAATTGAAGCTGGACAAAAAGTATAACAAGGCCTAAAACAATAGGAGACTTTGCAAAAGGAATTAAAGCAGCATCTAGAGTCTTTCCAGAATAGCCTGAGGGATGAGTTGTAGGCAGAAGTGAAATCTCGACTGGAGTGGCAACTACAAAGAGTCTGGACAGTCTGGAGTTGCAACACTCCCAGTTTGCAATAGTAAGACAGATCAGTGAGGTGATCAGCAACTTGACTGCCATAGACCAGAAGGTTTTCTATGAATTAGTGGAGACCAAACGAACTCTGGCCAATTTGGAACTTGCTAACAGAGATGAGCTGCAGCAAGGACTTCAGGATCTGAGAAATCACCTTGAAAAGAAAATCAAAGGGTTACAGACTACAGTGAAAGGTGGCCGCCTGGATGAGCTTGAGGAGTTGGGTAAGACCAGACATTAATGATAAATGCCAAGAAAAGGTGTCTTACAAATTCTTTAGGTGGAAATTTCCTTTAAAAATGTGGCTCAGGTAAAACAAATATTCACTGCAAACAAGTAGCTGAAGTAAAAGGTGCCTATGCAGAGAAGTAGCTGTTTCAGTTTGTCATATGCCTAAACCGTGCCAGAGACAAGTTATTTGTTGGCATCATGATAGAGGCAGTTTAAACTGTTTGAGTTTGTGAGATGGGTGGAGTTCTGAGAACACCCCACAGAGACGGCATTTGCCCTCAAGCAAGATAACGAGGAAGCTGGGTGTTTGCCAGCTACCTGCTCTGAGAATGGAAACTTCAACTCCCACAGGTTAATTGGTTGATCCAAAAATGGCATTCCCTGAGTTGCTGAAGAGAACACTGAGCAGAGAGGCCTGGTTCCTCACCACCTTCCCTCTTAAAGATAAAAACAGGCGCTCATGTTCAAGGCTGTGAGTGTGTGATGGCTGCTCTGACCTAGATGCACTAGCAGTATCGCGCTGGGCATTGAATGCAAAAAGCTCTGGCCCTGATTGTGCCCCAGTGATCCATGAGTAGGGCAGGCGAGGTGGTAAGGGTGATGCAGAGTTTCCCGTGAAAAGATAATATAGTGATCCATGCCCTATCATCCAAGGATGTATCGTTCTCTTCTCCTTGGAAAGAGGCCTCAGCTACATCCACAGCCACCTTCTCCACACAGTGCATTACAACAGTTGTCCTGCAGAGGAAACAGAGCCTTCTCCTGTAGGAGAATCCTAGGCGATCCACGACAGAGTTTGGTACTTGCTGAGCCTGTCCCCACCCACATATGGTAGTTTTGCATTGAAATGACCTTATATGAAGATTGGAGTGTTCAGGATCCAGTCTTTGTGGGCCGTGCTTAGAAGTGTTTACACCGTGGACTTTGGAACTGAACTGAGTTCCAATGAGAGTTGCAGACGTGCAGCCATGATTCTGAAGAAGTGGCTTTTGCTGGTGCTGTGGGTTCACATGAGCTGCTGGGGCTCAGGATCATGTGGGAAGGTGCTGGTCTGGCCCACTGATGGCAGTCACTGGCTCAACATAAAACTGGTGCTGGAGGAACTCTCCCTTCGGGGCCACGATGTGACTGTGCTGGTGCCTTCAGCAAGTTTGTTCGTCAATTACAATGAGTCCTCTTCCCCAATTGACTTTGAGGTCCTGCCGGTGCCCTTTACTAAGCAGACCGTGGAAGCCCTGTTGGAGAACTTCCTGCATCTGTGGTTGTACGAGCTTCCCAATCTATCCTACTGGGAGATCATGTTGAAAATGAAAGAATCCATTGAAGTCTTTATCAAGATGTCAAAGCAGACCTGTGACAGTGTCGTGCTGAACCCCGGGCTGATAGCAAAGCTTCGGCAAGCGGGGTTTGATGTCCTAATCTCAGACCCTCTTTCTCCGGGCGGTGAGCTGATAGCAGAGTTTCTTGAAATCCCTTTTGTCTATACTTTCCGATTCTCTGAAGGGAACACAGTGGAGCGGCTGTGTGGGGGGCTTCCAGCCCCACCTTCGTACGTACCTGCCAGCACGGGGAGACTGACGGACAGGATGTCCTTCATGGAGAGATTGGAAAACATGCTCTTTTATGCTCTTCAGGATGTTCTGTTTCACCAGGTTTTGTGGAGAGAATGGAATCAGTACTACAGCGATGTTTTAGGTAAGACTGCTCTTGTTTGCCATGATTGTGTCTATACCATAACATCAAAAATGTAGGGCTGCATTTTCTAAAAGGAAGGCTAATCCAGTGGGTAGGGTGCTACCCTGGGGCTCCAGACACCTTGCTTCAACTTCATGGTCTGTCACACATTTCCTGGGTGACCTTGGGCAAGTTACATAGGACTTGTCTGTAGGTAAGTTGTACTGCGTTAGCGATACCATTGTAGCTAAAATGGTACCACCCCTGGAGTGAGGAGGGATGTGTTAAGGTGTTTATAGCAGCATCGCCTTTTCCCATGTGGAAAGGGGAATAAGTTATGAGTACAAGGCACATTTCAGTCAACATCACTGAGTCCACATTAGAGATTATACTGGTATAGCTATTTTGTTTTGTTTTTTTTAAAAAAAAAAAACACCCAAAACAGACCTTCATGGAAATCAATGTACTGGTTAAAAACAAACAAACACAAAATACCTGTTTAGACAAGGCCTCGGTCTCTTTCTGCTTCAGTTCCCTATCTGTATATGGGGATACTAGGACTGCATTACCTCACAGGGTGTTGTCAGGACAAATACAGTTAACATTGTGAGGTGCTGGTCAGATAAATACTCTCATAGGTTGGGTTAAACCTTGTTGAAACTGGTGGGTGTATCAGTGCCCCTCATTCTGGATAAATGTAAAAATAAAAATATATAATAATTCAACTTCTTTATGGAACCAGATAGCTGAAACAGTTAGGGGCCTCTGCCCAAAACAAAGTCACATGCAAGGCTGGAGTAGGAGTTGTCATGTGACCCACAGTGTTCCTCTGTGATCTGATAACAGTCTTGGGGGCAGGGGATTCACTGGATTGGATTGTGTCAGAGAAGCAGATGAACATACCAGAGAAGCTAGGAGAAAAGGAACAGAAAGCCAAGGAGACAGCTGAACAAGCCCTGGGACTGGGAGAATGGCCCCTAGGGGGAAAAAAGCTTCTATAGCGAGCTTTTTTGAGCAGAGTGCTGGCTGGAAGACACTGCCTCCTGCTGTCTGATTCCTCCTGTGTTGAAGGAAACAGGGCTTTGTGTACTCTTTACAAGTAAACAGGATTGCTTCACAGATACCTGTCTCCGTTCTCAATTTCTCTTGCTAACGGAAACAACCCACAGGACCCTGAACTTTGGTTAACCGTTCAGGACAAAACATGGGATCCAGTTTTCAGGGAGAGAGCTTGTGAGCTGGCCTTTCTGTTGAACCAAGATGGACCAGATAATGGAAGTGCTCAGAGAAATCGAGGCTGGACAAAAGAAAGTATAACAAGGCCTAAAACAAGAGGAGACTTTGCAAAAGGAATTAAAGCAGCATCTAGAGTCTTTCCAGAATAGCCTGAGGGATGAATTGCAGGTAGAGGTGAAATCTCGACTGGAGTGGCAACTACAAAGAGTCTGGACAGTCTGGAGTTGCAACACTCCCAGTTTGCAAAGCGGGGTTTGATGTCCTAATCTCAGACCCTCTTTTGCCGGGCGGTGAGCTGATAGCAGAGTTGCTTGAAATTCCTTTTGTCTATACTTTCCGGTTCTCTGAAGGGAACACAGTGGAGCGCTGTGTGGGGGGCTTCCAGCCCCACCTTTGTACGTACCTGCCAGCACGGGGGGACTGACGGACAGGATGTCCTTCATAGAGAAGACGACAAACTTGCTGCTTTATGTTTACCATGATGTGTTTTTCTTGCATTTCTGGGTGGATGAGTGGAATCCGTATTACAGTGATGTCTTAGGTGAGACAGTGACTGGACAGACATAGCTTTTTTGCCCAGGCCAAGACTTTAGAAATTGGAGCCCTCAAGTTAGGAACTGAATTTAGGTGCCTAAGTGGCCTGCTTTTTCAAGAGAACTGAGCATCTTCACCTCCAAAGCCAGATACAAATATTGAAAGAAATTTTAGATGTAAATTTATTTTCACTGTTTGATCAATTTTTGCATTTCTCTGAGCTGGGACAATTAGTTTTATAAAAGTTTCTAATACATTTCACTTCCTGGTTTTCCCATGTGAGCACAGTCCTGCAGGGACCACAGAGGATTCCTTAAGGATAAGTTGTTTACATTTTAAATGAAATTTAACATCATAGAAACATTTTTACTGATCCTAGGTTTTGTAGAAACTTGTGTTCAGAAAGCCTAAAGTGTCAGCCAAACATGTCCTGGAACGTGGGCACAGTCCTGCTCCCTTTTTAATAAACAGGAGCTAAGCTTTACCACTGATCTCCAATAAACTGCCTCTGCATTCTTAGTCCCATTTCCCTGGGAAGTATCTAAATGAGGCCCGGGTCAAAGTTAAGCCCCCAATTCAGTGAAGTATCCCTACTCAGGAAGGGTGCTTAAGCATGTAATTTAACTTGAAGACAGTGGAACCTAAGCACATGCTTACATGCTTTCCTGAATTGGGGCCAGATTGTGATGATATCTTAATTACCTTGTATATTATAAGAATAATGTTTGTTTATTATATGGGTGATGTAAGAGGTGTGATCTTAAATACTCATTTCCTTGCTCGTAAGTGCTTGAGTTTTGTAATTGACATGAGAGGTAAGACCACTGCTCTCAGATGGCAACCTGATGACTTGATCCTGCAAAGACGAGGACCATGTGCTAGTTCCAGTGCAGTGAACAGGTAAAATTTTCAAGCACATTGAAGTCCCATTTTTGAAAGTGACTAAGGAATCGATTGGCAAAGGGAATTCAGGCGCCTAGCAGGATTTACAAAAGTGCCTCCATGAGTTTGTCCCTTTGAGTTTCAATGGGAATTAAACACCTAACCTGCCTAGGCACATCTGTAAATTCCACACTGCCACCTAGCTGCATCTTTAGGCACTTAAATACCTTTGAAAATCTAACCCTAAGACACTTAAGATATGTCTACACTCCAGTTAAAAACCCATGGCTGTTCCATGCCATCTGATTTGGGCTTGCAGGGGCTGTGGGGCTGTTTAAGTGCAGTGTAGGTGTTTGGGCTCGGGCTGGAGCCTGGGCTGTAGAGTCCTGTGAGGTGGGAGCTTTTGAAGTTTTTGCGAATTGAGACAACTTCCTTGGGTAAATTTGTATGTGCAGGCTTGAGGCCTACACTGGCGAGGCATGCATGAGCAGCACATCCTGCATTTCCTCTCAACATCTGTAAAAAGTGATCAATGATCAGAGCAAATTAAGGATCAGACAGAAGGCAGCCAATCATAGAATATCAGGGTTGGAAGGGACCTCAGGAGGTCATCTAGTCCAACCACCTGGTCAAAGCAGGACCAATCCCCAACTAAATCATCCCAGCCAGGGCTTTGTCAAGCCTGACCTTAAAAACTTCAAAGGAAGTAGATTCCACCACCTTCCTAGGTAACGCATTCCAGTGTTTCACCACCCTCCTAGTGGAAAAACTTTTTCCTAATAGCCAACCTAAACCTCCCCTACTGCAACTTGAGACCATTACTCCTCGTTCTGTCATCTGCTACCACTGAGAACAGGCTAGACCCATCCTCTTTGGAACCCCCTTTCAGGTAGTTGAAAGCAGCTATCAATCCCCTCCTCATTCTTCTCTTCCGCAGACTAAACAATCCCAGTTCCCTCAGCTTCTCCTCATAAGTCATGTGTTCCAGTCCCCTAATCATTTTTGTTGCCCTCCGTGGGATGTTTTCCAATTTTTTTCACATCCTTCTGGTAGCGTGGGGCCCAAAACTGGATACAGTACTCCAGATGAGGCCTCACCAATGTCGAATAGAGGGGAATGATCACATCCCTCTATCTGCTGGCAGTGCCCCTACTTATACATCCCAAAATGCCACTGGCCTTCTTGGCAACAAGGGCACACTATTGACTCATATCCAGCTTCTCATCAACTGTCACCCCTAGGTCCTTTTCTGCAGAACTGCTGCCTAGCCATTCGGTGCCTAGTCTGTAGCGGTGCGGGGATTCTTCCATCCTAAGTGCAGACTCTGCACTTGTCCTTGTTGAACCTCATCAGATTTCTTTTGGCCTAATCCTCCAATTTGTCTAGGTCACTCTGGACCCTATCCCTACCCTCCAGCGTATCTACCTCTCCTCCCAGTTTAGTGTCATCTGCAAACTTGCTGGGGGTGCAATCCATGCCATCCTCCAGATCATTAATGAAGTTATTGAACAAAACCGGCCCCAGGACCGACCATTGGGGCACTCCACTTGATACAAGTTGCCAGCTAGACATGGAGCCATTGATCACTACCCCTTGGCTGACAATCTAGCCAGCTTTCTATCCACCGTATAGTCCATTCATCCAGCCCATACTTCTTTAACTTGCTGGCAAGAATACTGTGGGAGACCGTGTCAAAAGCTTTGCTAAAGTCAAGAACAACATGTCCACCGCTTTTCCCTCATCCACAGAGCCAGTTATCTTGTCATAGAAGGCAATTAGATTAGTCAGGCATAACTTGCCCTTGGTGAATCCATGCTGACTGTTCCTGATCATTTTCCTCTCCTCTAAGTGCTTCAGAATTGATTCCTTGAGGACCTACTCCATGATTTTTCCAGGGACTGAGGTGAGGCTGACTGGCCTGTAGTTCCCAGGATCCTCCTCCTTCCCTTTTTTAAAGATGGGCACTACATTAGCCTTTTTCCAGTCATCCAGGACCTCCCCCAATTGCCACCAGTTTTCAAAGATAATGGCCAATGGCTCTGCAATCACATCCGCCAATTCTTTTAGCACTCTTGGTTTCAGCGCATCCGGCCTCATGGACTTGTGCTCGTCCAGCTTTTCTAAATAGTCCCGAACCACTTCTTTCTCCACAGAGGGCTGGTCACCTCCTCCCCATGCTGTGCTGCCCAGTGCAGTAGTCTGGGAGCTGACCTTGTTTGTGAAGAGAGAGGCAAAAAAAGCATTGAGTACATTAGCTTTTTCCACATCCTCTGTCACTAGGTTGCCTCCCTCATTCAGTAAGGGGCCTACACTTTCCTTGACTTTCTTCTTGTTGCTAACATACCTGAAGAAACCCTTCTTGTTACTCTTAACATCTCTTGCTAGCTGCAACTCCAAGTGTGATTTGGCCTTCCTGATTTCACTCCTGTATGCCTGAGCAATATTTTTATACTCTTCCCTTGTCATTTGTCCAGTCTTCCACTTCTTGTAAGCTTCTTTTTTGTGTTTAAGATCAGCAAGGATTTCACTGTTAAGCCAAGCTGGTCGCCTACCATATTTACTATTCTTTCTACACATCGGGATGGTTTGTCCCTGTGACCTCAATAAGGATTCTTTAAAATACAGCCAGCTCTCCTTGGCTCCTTTCCCCCTCATGTTTGACTCCCTCAGGAAATTGACAGGCAGCATCCCCTGGGAGAATGAGTCTGCTTTTCTGAAGTCCAGGGTCTGTATTCAGCTGCTCTCCTTTCTTCCTTGTGTCAGGATTCTGAACTCGACCATCTCATGGCCACTGCCTCCCAGGTTCCCCTCCACTTTTGCTTCCCCTACTAATTCTTCTCGGTTTGTGAGCAGCAGGTCAAGAAGAGCTCTGCCCCTAGTTGGTTCCTCCAGCACTTGCACCAGGAAATTGTCCCCTACACTTTCCAAAAACTTTCTGGATTGTCTGTGCATCGCTGTATTGCTCTCCCAGCAGATATCAGGGTGATTGAAGTCTCCCATCAGAACCAGGGCCTGCGATCTAGTAACTTCTGCGAGTTGCTGGAAGAAAGCCTCGTCCACCTCATCTCCCTGGTCCGGTGGTCTATAGCAGACTCCCGCCATGACATCACCCTTGTTGCTCACACTTCTAAACTTAATCCAGAGACTCTCAGGTTTTTCTGCAGTTTTCATACCAGGGCTCTGAGCAGTCATACCGCTCTCTTACATACAATGCAAGTCCCCCACCTTTTCTGCCCTGCCTGTCCTTCCTGAACAGTTTATATCCATCCATGACAGTACTCCAGTCATGTGAGTTATCCCACCAAGTCTCTGTTATTCCAATCACATCATAATTCCTTGACTGTGCCAGGACTTCCAGTTCTCCCTGCTTGTTTCCCAGGCTTCTCGCATTTGTGTATAGGCACTTGAGAGAACTCGCTGATTGTCCCTCTTTCTCAGTATGAGGCAGGAGCCCTTCCCTCTCGTGCTCTCCTGCTTGTGCTTCCTCCCGGTCTCCCACGTCCCCACTTACCTCAGGGCTTTGGTCTCCTTCCCCTGGTGAACCTAGTTTAAAGCCCTCCTATTTAGGTTAGCCAGCCTGCTTGCCAAGATGCTCTTCCCTCTCTTCGTTAGGTGGAGCCCATCTCTGCCTAGCACTCCTCCTTCTTGGAACACCATCCCATGGTCAAAGAATCCAAAGCCTTCTCTCTGACACCACCTGTGTAGCCATTCATTGACTTCCACAATTCGACGGTCTCTACCCAGGCCTTTTCCTTCCACGGAGAGGATGGACGAGAACACCACTTGTGCCTCAAACTCCTTTATCCTTCTTCCCAGAGCCACATAGTGTGCAGTGATCCGCTCAAGGTCATTCTTGGCAGTATCATTGGTGTCCGCGTGGAGAAGCAGGAAGGGGTAGCGATCCGAGGGCTTGATGAGTCTCGGCAGTCTCTCCGTCACATCGTGAATCCTAGCTCCTGGCAAGCAGCAGACTTCTCGGTTTTCCCGGTCGGGGCAGCACATAGATGACTCAGTCCCCCTGAGGAGAGAGTCCCCGACCACCACCACCCGCATCCTTCTCTTGGGAGCGGTGGTCTTGGAACCCCTATCCCTAGGAGAGTGCATCTCATGCCTTCCAATCGGCGGAGTCTCCTTCTGTTCCCTTCCCTAAGATGTATCATCTAGTCTACTCTCCGCATTAGCACCTGTGGAGAGAACATGAAAACGGTTGCTTACTTGTATATGCGTTGCTGGTACCCTAACCCCTAGGCCAGTGGCCCTCCCAACCAAGTCCCTGACCCTTGCAGGGCCTTAGTTAACCCATCTGAAAAAGATAAGGTTACTCACAATGTTGTATATATCTGTAGATCTCAACACACTTTAAAGATGTGGGTAAGCCCAATAGAACTCTTGGCCCAGCAAAGTACAGATGTACAGATGATTTGAGAGGTCTTTATAGTGTTGTCAGCTGTGGGCTGTTTTCCAGACTGTGTCTATGCAGAAATGAGAGCAAATGCCTCTATGATTATCAGCTACCCAGCAGGGGAGCAGTTTGCTGGGACTGCTGTTGAATTTATTGGCTCCTTTAGCAGAACAGTCAGGCACCCGGGACAGGATTTGGTTCTTGCAGAGTCTTCCCTGCCTTCCCACCACTCCCTGTCTCCAGTTAGGTGAGTTTTGTGTTCTGCAGTGAGATCAGTTGTTCAGGGCGGGGATGCCCCACGGGCTGCCTGTGGGGATGGTGTTACTAACTCGGCGTAGAGAGGCATTTAGGTCAGCTGAGCCAAATTTAAATGAAGACACTTCCACACTTGGGTTGATGCAAGGCAGCTTAAATTGACCTAACCGTGTAGTGTAGACCAGGCCTGAGTACCTTTCCCAGACCTGAAGGAAAGATCTGTGTAGCTCAAAAGCTTGTCTCTCTCCCCCATAGAAGTTGGTCCAATAAAAGATATGACCTCACCCACCTTGTCTCTCTAATATCCTGGGACCAACATGGCTACAACAACACTGCATACTAACTAACCTGTGTCATGATCAAAGTTTACTGTATCAAGGTGTCATGTGGGTGTGAAAATCCTATTAGTCAGCACTGCAGCTCTGAACAGGGCGGGACATGGGGCTGCATCATTGACAATCTTCATTCCTAGCTGTGATCAACGTGATTGAGACTCATTCCTATTATTTATCAGAGAGTAGCAGCTAGAGTGTCCCCTGTGCTAAGCCCTGGACAAACGCATAATCCCTGCCCTGAAGAGTTTGCAATCTAAGGCCTGGTCTAAACACACAGTTGTCGTGATTCAGCTAAAGGTGTAACTTTATACCAATTTAGTTAAACCTCTGTAACTTTGTGGAGCCACTTATATATGTAAAGTGAATCAGTTGAAGTGTACAGGCACCAGTTCAACTGAGAGATCTGACTAAAACAAGTTATAAGAAAGTCCCAGACACACAGTTGCACCATTTGAACAAACCCAATTTAAGGTAAATCAGTGAAGCTGCAGTGTGTCAGACTGAAGGATGGGAGGGGAAAGAGAGTTGAGGTCACCTGCCCAAGGTCATGCAATAGGTCAGTGGCAGAGGTGTGATAAAACCCAGGTCTCCTGAGTCCCAGTTCTGTTCACTAGGCCATGCTGCACTGAACAGTGTCCAGGAGTGCCAGGTCTCAGATGTAGGGCTGGTATGTTTCAACAGACTATGAGCAAGACTGCTCCCTCCTGGGCTAATTTTAACTCCCGATCTTTTGCTTGCAGGAAGGCCCACGACGCTGTGTGAAACGATGGGCAAAGCAGAGATGTGGCTGATCCGAACGTACTGGGATTTTGAATTCCCTCGCCCTTTCCTGCCTAACTTTGAGTTTGTTGGGGGACTCCACTGCAAGCCTGCAAAGCCTTTACCTGAGGTACCTTAATACGCTCCCTTGGTCTCGTCATCTGCCCATCAGATCAACAGCTGTTTGTTTCTCTGATTTCCACATGCAGAGTATGCCATATCCTGAGACGCTTGCTGAGAACAATGTCAGCTTTGGGCAAGAGAAATCTTATGCATCACTGCAATGTTGGATGATGCTCCATTGCGGATTGAAAATACAGGGCCAGTTCCAGAGCTGTGCTGATTTACACCAGCTCAGGAGCTGACCTGTAGTCAATTACCTGTCTGCCTGCTGGTGGGACAAGGTGGGTGAGGTAATATATTTTATTGGACCAACTTCTGTTGGCGAGAGAGACAAACTTTCCAGCCACACACGGCTCTTCTTCAGGTCTGGGAAACAGAAAGAGTCACAGCTAAATGCAAGGTGGAACAGATTGTTTAGCATAAGTAACTACCGCATTTCAAGTGACCATTTGAGGTGAAGTGGCCTGTTAACATCTCTCCAGTGATAGGGAGGAAAGGAAGGGGGAGAGGGGGTCATTTAGGAGGTTACAGATTGTTGCAATAAGCCATAAATCCAGTGTCTCTGTTCAGTCCATGGTTTTTAGTGTCTAGCAGAGTAATGAATTTAAGCTCCCAGGCTCGTCTTTTGAAAGTATTGGGCAGGTTTCTTTTGAGGATGAGGACTGAGAGCACAGATATGGAGTGATTGTTCTGTGAAAAATGTTCACCCACAGGGGACGGGGTGTTTTTGTCTTTTATCATTTTCCTGTGTGAGTTCATTTGAGGGTGTAGCGATTATCTGGTTTCACCCCCGTAGCTGTTGTTGAGGTATTTAGTGCACTGGATGAGGTACACCACGTGTTGTGATAGGCATGTGTAAGACCCACCTGTGGATCCTTACGGGGGGAGGTGGTAGTTAAGGCGTAGCAGTAGTGAATCTAGTGCTCAGCTTAAAAAATAAAAACCTCAGGACCATGTCAGATCATATTATTAGTTGAACATAAGTTTTAATTAATTCTAAGGAGCAAGTATCAGTTTAAATGCTGAAATATGCTATGGAAAACAGCAGTGGGGTAGGCCAAAATAATCAGAAAAGCAACAGCACTGTAAAAGTCTCGGCCATGACTCGCCAAAACGACCAATGATCTTGGGTGTCGAGATTTTTATTTTTATTTTGGTTCTCAATTGAGACACTTTGAAGGAGCCTGATCTTTCTGAATGTGCTGAGCATCTGCCTTTTAAGATGTCTCGAGCTAGGCTCCCAAACGCTGAGGCAGCCAAACTCACGAGTCGCTTTTGAAAATCTGGGCTGTAGTTCTTGGACGTGTGCCTATCTTTTCAATGACTTGGCCACTTCTTGGGGTTCAGACCTGATGTCCGTTCCAGGAGCACTTCCAATTCAAGAGGACAAATGTCTCCGTTGGTGGTGGAGACTGGGAAAAATGGAGCTATGGGTATTTATATTGCTCTCCTGTGACTTCAAGGCTTTTGTTGCATATCTGTCAAAGCTTCCTTAACTGGCATTCTTCCATCAGCTGTCTCTGAGTAACTAGTGAAATGACAGCTGTTGTTCTGAGTCTCAGAATAATGATATTGTGGTGGTATCACAACGTCTCTTCTCCTTCATGCATGTGCTTTACCATGAAGTCAAGGGAAATGTATCATTTAGATCTGAAGACAATCTTCCTCTGGGGCAATGGGATCTGATGGACAGGGTGCAATTATCTGGCCTTGGAAACTCATGGACCCTCCAGTATTTCAGGGGTGTCCTTCGGTGGGATATTGCTGCTGTGCCCGTGGGCCAGGACCCTGATGGCCTGTTGGGATCCTATAGTTTACTGAACACGTTTCTGATCTGTGGTCCATACCTGGTGCTGGCTACTGAGCTAGCTAGTTGTGTTGGGTTGAAATTCCAAGGTTCAGATGACTAGGCCCTGGTTCTTCTAAAAACCCTCTCTCTCCATGATCCACCTTGGCCTGAACATGAGAGGAGCTCACGGGAGCTGCAGGCAAGGCATTCTCAATGTAGGCCACCATCCCTAGAACCAGCTGCAGCCACGAATCTGTCTGACTCTGGCTAATTACAAACGGCAGGTATTAAACTATCCATGGGGAACTAGTCTTCTGGACAGATGTAGTAGCCTCCAGAATCATGGCATGTGCTCCCTAGTTTGAGGGCAACAGATCCGTTGGTCTGCACTCTGAGAAGTGCACCCAGAAACCAGGGAGGGGTGCCTCATTGCAGGTAATACAGAAATAAGTGAATTATTAATAACAATAATGATAACGCAGCAGCTCCCAGGAAATCTGCTGAGTCAGGCAGGAGACCACAAGTCTCACTTTCCGCTGTGGTGGTGTCATTTGCCCCCGAACTGCATAGTGCAGGGAATGGGTTTGTCCTGCTGAAGTCAATGGAATCACACTAATATGTTACAGCTGAGGAGCCATCCCTCTGCCTCTAATCTTTGGAGTCTTGCTCCTGCCTTACCATGCTTTGACTTGTTAGTTGTCTTGACCCGACTGGGGGGAAACAGTTTTCCTGTCCTGGGAATCTTTGAGATTTCAAAGCTTTTCTTGTTGTGCATGAGGAGGAGACAGAGCTTTGCAACAGTGTCTTGTGAAAAACCAGAAAGACTCACTAGCCCACTCCTGGTACGCGAGAGGCCCAGGGTCAAGGCCCTGCTCTGCCTGATTTCAGACTTGAACCTGACTCTCCTGTATCAGCCCTATATCTGTATGTCTGTAATCGCGTGACCAGACATGAAAGTTGCTATATTACAACAAAAAAACTTCAAATCCAGACTCCAGCGAGAAACTGTTGAATTGGAATTCATTTGCAAATTTGATACAATTAACTTAGGCTTGAATAGAGACTGGGAGTGGCTAAGTCATTATGCAAGGTAACCTATTTCCCCTTGTTTTTTCCTACCCGCCCCCCTCCTCAGACGTTCTTGTTAAACCCTGGATTTGTGCTGGAAATGGCCCACCTTGATTATCATACACATTGTAAGGAGAGTGATCACTTTAGATAAGCTATTACCAGCAGGAGAGTGGGGTGGGAGGAGGTACTTTTTCATGCTTTGTGTGTATATAAAAAGATCTTCTACACTTTCCACAGTATGCATCCGATGAAGTGAGCTGTAGCTCACGAAAGCTTATGCTCAAATAAATTGGTTAGTCTCTAAGGTGCCACAAGTACTCCTTTTCTTTTTGTGAATACAGACTAACACGGCTGTTACTCTGAAAACTTTCTAGAGTCCATTTTTATAGGAATTTATTCCTATGCCAGTCTATGAGAATTGCTTCATCATGCTGTTGCTGAATCAATCAGCAGATGGCACATTCCTGACGGCTCCGTGCTGCCAGATGTTATCTTGTTCTTTGGTTCTCCCATCCTTGAGGCTGTTGGGTGGATTCCAGTCTGCCCTCCGGGGGTCCTCTGGTTATTTCCACTTGATGCCTTCTTCAGCCAATGGACACTGGATTCTTAGGCTGGCACCTCCCTGATCATTCAGTTATTTTCCACACCAGGCATCCATCCACATACATCCTCTATCTCTATTTTAATCACAATTGTTAACAAAGAGGGATGAATACAACAAAAGGGCGGGGAGTCTCTGGGTGCTGTTTCTGTTGTTACAGAGTATTGCTTTGAGTCTCTCTGTGTGTGTGAGTAGTTGTTGTTGTTACAAAGAATTGCTTTGAGAACAGACTCTGTCTTAGAATGTACTAACACAATTAGCAGCTTGCAAGTTTCACACGGAGAGGGAGAGAAACAGTACCAAAAACCAAGAGACCTCTTAATTAGTAATACCCTGGAATTTAAACTATGGGAAATCAAACTCATTTGTGATTTTAATACAGAACTTCTTTAATATGATCCAACATAATCCCCCTTTTGACACTAAGATTTATAATCGTCAGTGTCAATTTCTATGTAGCCTATTCAAGAGAAGGTACTGTGAGGCAATTTGAGTTTGTGATTCCAATTCATGCCACATACATGATCCTAGTGATGTATCTTAACTACAAGGTTCTGGGGCAACAGGCAAGGTGAGGCACACCCACTTTTGAGGAGTCCATTCGGTACAACCTCTAGTGTCCAATAGCTTCCCTCCCTCCCCAGCCCACTGGCTCGAGGTCCAGGGTAGCCAGAAGGATCCCATGTGTAATATGGGGAGTGGGCTAACCTTTGTGATTTTAATACAGAACTTCTTTAATATGATCCAACACTGGTATGCGAGAGGCCCAGGGTCAAGTCCCTGCTCTTCCTGATTTCAGACTTGAATCCGACTCTCCCGTATCAGCCCTATATCCACCAGGCCATTCTAGGGTTGATGTGTTGTCTCTCCCCCCCCCCACCCCCACCCCCAGTCACTGGAAAATTCCCACGCAGCTCGCCTCTGGAACAGAGGTCTCTCCCTGAAACCTGCTTGGGCTGCGTTTTAAAGAGGGATGGTTTCTAGGATTCAGTCTCAGCATTAATTGTATTCTATCAGCGCATCCACACTGCATGCTGCTTCGGCGGCATGTAGCGTACGTACCCACGCAGCCCTCTCCACATGGGTACAAGGAGCAGGGTAGACGGTGAGGGACAGCAAGGCGAGTTCCGTACAGACAAGCCTGAAGGGGGTTTGTCTGTACCCCAGTACACTTCCCGCCCCCCCCCCCCCCCCGCCCCGTCCCATGGCTCTCTACATACCCAAGCTGTGCCTCCCACATCTGTATTGCTGTTTTTAGCAGCATAACATCTGGCCGCTGGAGCCTTCGGCGGGGGGAAGCAACAGGGAAAGGTGCCAGCTGCTCCCTGCTGCACAGCTCTCCCCTCCACAGGGAAAGGCTCTGCCCATTCCCCGTGGCAGGGAAAGGCTCTGGCCGTGGGGAAAGGCTCTGGCAGGGGCGAGGCAGCAGGGACAGACTGAGCCTTTCCTTGCCGCTTCCCCTCTGCCAGAGCCCTTTCCCTGACACCGGCAGCTGTGCACTGCAGCACGGATGTGGTGCACTTTTCCCTGCAGCGTGTAGCTGCATGTACGCTACGCGCCGATGAAAGTGGTGTGTAGTGTAGACGTCGCCTGGGTCGGACAGAAATGATGGCCAGATGGAACTGCTTGGCACCAACAGCTAACAAACGCTGACGAGAAAAGCTTTGTTAAACCAAGAAAAGGAGGACTTGTGGCACCTTAGAGACTGACAAATTTATTTGAGCAGAAGCTTTCGTGAGCTACATGAATCCGATGAAGTGGGCTGTAGCTCACGAAAGCTTATGCTCAAATAAATTTGTCAGTCTCTAAGGTGCCACAAGTCCTCCTTTTCTTTTGCGAATACAGACTAACACGGCTGCTACTCTGAAACTTGTTAAACCAGTTACCACGCAATCCCTTTTTTAAAGCTAGCCAGTGGATCATTATACCTGTGTCAGGTAGATTAAAGAACCCTCTGAAATAAGAAATTTCCCCATGTAGGTGCTTAGAGACCATGATCAAATAACATTTTAGCCTTCTCTTTGATAAGCTTTGTATTTACATAAACATATGTCTCTTGCCATGTGTATTTCTATTGACTACCTTTCACCTATTTCAATCTGAAGTGCATTGAAAAGTGGGTGAGAATTTAAAGTGATAGCTTGTCATTTTAAGGGGTTTCTGCTCCTGCTTGCAGACTACTCTGTAGGGAAGCTGCGGTCAGTCTGCAAAAGAGCCAGCCTAGGGCATGGTGGATTGAGTTGTGCCTCTCTCCCTGAGGTGCCTCTGTATTTGGTTGTTGTGTGTGAGATTTCTGGCGTCTAAGGAAAAAACAGTGTTACGCTTAGACCTTTCAGGTTAGAGTATTTTGGTTTTAGTTCATAGGTGGGCCATGAACAGAACACAACCACACTGGATGGTGTGGCTGCTTTCCAAAATTAAAAGGCTCTTGTCTCTCTTCAGGAAATGGAAGAGTTTGTCCAGAGTTCAGGGGAACATGGTATCGTGGTGTTTTCTCTTGGCTCAATGGTTTACAACTTAACCGAGGAGAAAAGTAAAATGGTTGCCTTGGCCCTCAGCCAGGTTCCACAAAAGGTCAGTTTCTGTAAATGATCTGCATTCCTGCCAACAAGATCAGCAGCACTGCTGTAAAATCCCTGCTTCCCTCAGGCCACAGCTTTCAAACTGCATTGCCTAAAGGTAGGCTCTTTACTTCCACTCAATGTAAGTGCTCTGATTTTTTTCTCTCTCTCCCCCCCCTGCAGCTCCAGTTGAAATCACTGGGTTTGGGGCTTGCAAAGAAGCAGGGTTGAGTCTGAGTGGTCACAGAAATTGAATTTATAGTATTTTTCTCGTATATGACTCACTTGAACAAAACCACGTGGGGTGAGTTCCCATACCAAAATGAGGCAGTGTGGACTAGTGGATAGAGAGCAGGACTGGGTTCCATTCCTGGTTTGGCCACTGGCCTGCTGGGTGACCTTGGGCAAGTCACTTCACCACCTGTGCCTCGGTTTCCCCATCTGTACAATGGGGATAATACTGCTCTCAGAGCGCTTTGAGAGATCTAATAAATAGTATAATACCCTATTACAAAAGTGTGTAAATAACTCAAGTGCTCAAAAGAAGCCTTGCTAAACCAGGGCCTGATCTAAAGCCCATTGAAATCAATGAAAAGACTCCAGTAGACATCAGTGGGCTTTGGATCAGGCCCCAGATTGCATTGCAGTGCGATAGTGCAGCTTGAACCACAGCTCGTGTATCTTCAAACATTTTCATTCAAGGTTCTTTGGAGGTACAAAGGGAAGAAACCAGAAACTTTAGGACCCAACACTAGGATTTATGACTGGATACCCCAGAATGACCTGCTTGGTAAGACTCTGTGCTGGAAATGTTCCTAGCTGAGCTTTTCTCAGTATTGACAAGCGTGTTCCCTCCCCACTTTACTCACTTCATTTACGACAAAAAGAGACTAGATTGCCCATTATACACACAAGCTAATCCTGTAACCAAATACAGTACCTCAGAGGTCACTTGGAGGCCAGGGTATTTAGTGTGTGTTATCTAGAGAGAGGTGCTTACTCAGCCTTAATTATACCCATGATGGTAGCAGAGCAAGGATAGGCTTCACAAAGGTACTTGGCGGTTCTCAGCTGTATGGACCGAAATAGCATTGCCCATAAAACCAGAGAGATAACATTGCTTTGTCCTGGGGCAACTACCCCTGGAATCAGTGTGTGTGGCTCCCCTAACAAAAACTAGAGTAAATACAAAGAAGGGCAGCAGAAGTGATGCAAAAACTGGAGTTACACTGGGATAAACTGGAGTACTGGGAGTGAATCAGGCCCGGTAACTGGTGTGTAGCATTTAAACATAAGTACCTAGAAGGCAGCCACTGCCTTTCCCTTCTTATTTGTATTTTACTGAATCTTTTTTTACAAAAATAAGGGGACAACGGGGGTATAAATAGAGCAAAGAGTGAAGGGAGGGGAAGGAAAGGAAAGAAAGAGGGGAACGGAGGGGAAAGGAGAGTGACATCTCAGTTTCCATCTGCTAGGGATTAGTCAAAGGTTTCAAAAAGTTTAACCAATTTGAAAATACTTGGTCTGAGGTCTCTCTTCTCTGAAACGGGACCCGCTCTTTAACTGCCAGGTCAGCAGAGCCACTGAGCCAGGAATCTAGCCGAGTAATTGGAGTCGTCTGGCTAGAAGCACGGCTCTAGAAAGCCGAGCTTTCTGTGAGTTGGAGAGTTGCCCAGCTGATGGGATAGATCCCAAAGCACACATCGGGGAAGTAGTTTTTAGGGAGGTTCTGTATCTATCATCATCGTAACCCTCCTGCCTACTTCTAGCCAAAAGGATTGTGTCCCAGGGCAGCCCCAGAACATGTGAGCCAGCGTGGCTCCAGGAGACCCACTTCTCCAGCTGCATCCAGGCACTGTAACCTGTGCGGGGATCGGTGTGAATGAAATACAACTTTCTGCCGGGTCAGCCTTAATCGTAGATCAATAGCAGAGTCTGTAATGTTTTGCAAGGTATTTCCCCATTGGCTAGGGTTGAAGCATGTACATACCATTATCCATCCCTAATGCTAGTCTGGAGTAATCAGGACTAGCCCCTTGTCAAACTAATCATTATTTACCTAGTTTGTACAAAATTGTTGCCTTCTTCCCTGGAATCTGAGCATTTATGTACCCCATCGTTCCTAAACGCTTCTCTCCTCCTATTCCAGGCCACCCCAAGGCCAAAGCCTTTATTACTCACGGTGGAACCAATGGGATCTATGAAGCTATCTACCATGGGATTCCCATGGTTGGGATTCCCTTGTTCGCTGACCAGCCGGATAACATTGTTCACATGAAGGCGAAAGGAATGGCAGTCGAGCTGGATTTTAACACAATGCAAGCCCAGGATTTAATTGATGCATTGAATATGGTCATTAACAACTCCAGGTGAGTTCAGTCTCTGCCTAATGGGACAGGGTTGTAGTAGCTGTGTTGGTCCAAGGATACTATCTGAGCCTGCAGCAGCTCCTGGAAGGTGTGGTCCGGAAATCAATTTCCCTCACATTGTATTTTGTGATCTCTTTGGGAAAGATCGCTCTGAAAAGGCCTTGGAGCAGCCCCTGAGATTGTGTAGTTTTCTGCTCCCTTCTTGGAGCAAGTTTGAATGAAGTCACCCAGCCAATTTCCAATTCACACATACGACGGGCAAACTTCTTCTTGGCTAGTTTGTGACACTGAGTCTTGGCTTCCCAACTTACTACCACTGTCCATAGGGACCAAAACCCTTAGCACTGGGGGAATTCCACCCGTCTCAAGCTGTGAAACACCAGATCTGGAGGGAAAACCCTGCAAATTATCTTCCCAGAAGTATTTTTTGCAAGGGAAAATGACAACAGAAAAAGCTGGACGCTAGGAATGTCTTGTGGCGAACCCTCTGAAGAAGTCTCATTATGTAATAGCAAACTGGAGCTAGCTTATCTTTTCGGCTCACTTTAAATCTTGACTCAGGCCATGAGACTTGACTTATGTCAGCCCTCACTGCAGTTATTAAATCGCTTGTGTGCGCGCACACTTGGCTCCTTGAGTCAGCAGTGCGCGTCCTCACCAGGAGCGCTTGTATTGATTGCATTGTCAGTGCGGGGCATTGTGGGACGGCTCCTGAAAGCCAGTAACAGTCACCGTAAGCAATGCATCGTCTGCACTGACACTGCGTCGCCCTGATGACATCGACCATGACTCTACACCGCTCGGGGAGAGGCTGTTACTAAATCAGCGTAGAGAGGCACTTACGTCGGCGGAGCCAAATTTAAGGGAAGACACTTCCACAGCTAGGTCAACAGAAGGCAGCTTACGTTGACTTGACCCTGTAGGGTGGAGCAGGGAGCCTGGCAGCGACCCCTTTGCTTGCTAGTTGCCCCATAGAGTAGCTGTGTTGGGGAAAGCGCTGTTTCAGAATAACCACCATGTCACTTTTGTTCCCCCCCGATTCCTTCAGCTATAAAGAAAATGCAGTGAGATTATCCCAGATTCACCACGACCAGCCCATAAAGCCTCTGGACCGAGCTGTCTTCTGGATCGAATTTGTCATGCGCCATAAAGGGGCAAAGCACTTGAGACCAGCAGCTCACGAGCTCACCTGGTACCAGTATCACTGCCTGGACGTCCTGGCGTTCTTGCTCACCTGTGCAGCAGCTGCTGTTTTCATTGCTGTCAAATGCTGCTTGTTTTGCTGTAAGAAATGCGGTAGGATTGTAAAGAAGAAGAAAATGGAGTAGATTTGCTGTTCCCATGGGCCTGGTTCAGCTTGTTCGTGGTCCTGTTGATCTAGGCACATGCTTGAAGTGAGGTGCATGCTTTAATACCATGCGTAGCCAGGGCTGTGTTCTGATGAAGTAGTATCAGGAAAGTTGCGCATTTAGCGAATGTGATGTTTACAATAACTTTCTTTTGGCTTGAGTAAGAATGAATACTTAGCTGGATCCACCAATCTGACTTCTTCAGTGATTACACAGGGACTTGTCAGAGGCTAACTGTGGCAATGATTTTCGAAATGTAACTTTCTGGAGACTTTATTTTAAAAGGACAAAGCCCAGCTGTTTTAGGTCCTTTGCTGTGTCTTCCACCTGCAGGTATTAAAGTTGATTTGCCCACCCTGCGATCTGTGAGAGTGTGTCCTCACTAGATCATCCAGAACCAAAGTGTCCATGTGTCTGTTGGTATGGCTCCTGGAGGAGCAGACACTGACTAGTTCGGAGCTCAGATAAGCGATCTGATGCTCCTAGAAGATGCCCGCCAGAAAGGCCAAGACTTCTGAAAATAGCCATCTGCCTGTAGGTTCCTATGTCTATATTTAAGTGTCTTAATAGATACCCTGATGTTCGAATGTTCTGGGCATGCAGCAGCTGCTTCCGACTTCATTGGGACAGGCTGGGTGCTCAACATGTTTGAAAAATCAGGCTTTTTAGCAACCATAGTGAGGATTGAGGAATTGGATTTGCAAAGTTAGGTGTGCTGCTCCCATTGAATTTCACCAGACTCCCTTGGCCTCCTTCCAAAATCTCAGCCAAAGAGAAGAACTTCACGTCCCATGTCTGAAAGCCTTGTCCAGAGTATAAAATCGGAATGGTTGGTGTCGTGATATGGAGGCTCCAATCATATCCCTTCTGCATTGTGTCTCGTGAAAAATCTTTCCAAAGTTTAATGAAACTTTGCCCTGAGTTTTATTTCTTTGGGTGAAGACACAATTTGATGGTTGAGAATTATAGTGCTGGGAATTCAGTAGGCATGTGCTAGAGTGTGGGCCCAAGAAAGGGGGTGGCTGTTAGAATGGCAGGGAACTCTCTATGCAGGGAAAATCACAATCTCAACAGTGTAGAAATCCCAGGGGTCAAACCAGTACACAAGGGGATCCAGGAAATGGCAGAATAACTCTAGAGGGGTTTTATGGGAATCTAGGTCTGCCCCCTTTGCTCCATAGTATCCAGTGCTCAGCCTCCAACCCCTGGCCCAGAGCAACCCAGCAAGCTGAAGAAAGAGCTGCTCCGTCCAACCAAGGTGGGGAAAGTGACTGGGTGTGGTGGAAGGCATTCCACTGTGTCCCATCCCCTCCATACACCATGCATGCATTCTTCTGGCCTGCTGTATTGGGCTGCCCCATGCTGCAGGACTCCCTCTTCCCAGTGGTCCCTCTTCTGTGGGGTGTGGAAAGTTAGCCTTAGGGCACATGGGCTCAGTTCATCCTGCTCGCTGGCCTCCACAGCAGAAGCAGCAACTTGCACATCCTGACAGCTGCCAAAGCTCCCTGAAGACTCACATTAACTTCAGTGGGCTTTGGCTCAGGCCTTAGCTCATCGTGCCACTAGTAATTCCCAAGCATCTGCTGCCATACACAGGAGTGGGTCACCTGTGCTACAGCATTCCAGAGCTGGTGGAGAGGACACCTGCCTAATACCAGGCCTTGTGGCTTCATTGGTCTGTAAGAGGTTGACTTAAAATGCTCCACTCCTGGAAACACCAAGTGGAACTGCTAATTTCCCTCAGTAATTGGAAAACTTATTATCTATATAGTGGGCCAACTCCCCAGCAGCTATAAATCCCTATAAATTGTTCTGTTGAGCGCCATGAAGCTGTGCCAATTTTATAACCGTCAAGGATCTGTCCCATTTATGATCCTGTGGTTTGCAGTATTGCGTGGTTGCTACAATAAGCTAGCCACCAGATCGTGTTTAAGAATGCTTTTAAAATTGCCTTTGTCAGACTTGGGTTGCATTTGTAAATGATCCAGTGCCTAATGAAAGGCAGCTGACATTTGCCTGCAGACAAAGCTGCTAGAGAAAACAGTAAGGTTCTTCCTTTACTGCATATATTTTGTTGCCCCACACAAGCTTATTTTATTAGCACTAATTTTTGGAGCTGGTTGTGACAAATCTTAAGCCTTCGGTTAGTTCAAAGCTATGTAAACCCTTAAATATAGACGATGGAAAAATGGCTCTGTTCCTAAAAGCTAAAGCTTTGATGCTAAACTGAAAATGGGACACTTCAATGTTGGTGGCGATTTAGGAGAATTTAGAATCCAGGGCCTACCCTAGCAGATATGCTGAGTATAAGACACACTAATTTGAATGGTCACGTTTCTGAGCATACACTGAGTATACAGAAAAATACCTAAATTGGTCATCAGCTATTGATACTAGAGTTATGTGATCTATCGAGACTCCCCTTGTAGCTGCAGTGCACAGCTGGTGTAAACTGCCCTATTGTAATCACTTGGGTGGAGCTAGGCCAGTTCACACCAGAGGATTAGGTCAATTAGCTATTATAAAATGTCTACAGAGAGCTACAGATTGCATAGGTCTGTGCTGGAACTCTGCAAAAATCTGTGCCCCTGATCCTGCAGTGAGATGCATGCAGGCTGAACTAAGTCAGTGGGTACTGCATGTGCCCTAGGGTGTGCCCATACAGGCAGCTGGCATGAGCACAGCCTTGATTGCTGACATATAAAACATTCAGAGATTTGATACTGGGAAATATGAAGCCAAAGTAAGTTAGCCAGACCTGCTTGGAGGGCGGGGGAATGGGGGGCAGGAGGGAGAGTTTGTGGAAAGTATCACTGAGTTTTGACCAGCTGTAGTCTTAAGGCAAAACTGTGAGCCTACTCCATTAAACCCCATTATCATGACCCTATCCCTCCAGGAAGATCTCTGCATGAGTGAGGGCATGCACTTTATTTGAAGGTAAAAGGTCATACAGATTCAGGCTCTTGTGTAATTCAATGCTTGTTGCACTGGTTGAATGAGCTAGCTCCCTTCTGTGTGCTGCTTTAATACCTCTCCATCGCCACTGCTGCTAACCAAAATATTTGCTGCCTAGTGGATAGAGCTTGGGTTGATTTGTTAATAAAAGCAATTCCTATTATTGAGTGTCAAACTGATTCAGTCTATGTACGATTTCTTCTACTAAAATATGCAAAGCTTAGGTTAATGCACATCAGTTCAAGTCAAGGAATTCAGCTGTAGAAGAGCCCACAGTAACCTGCCTTGCAGTTTGTGCAGATGGACTGCTACCCACAGAAATTACCATGCACAGTTGCAGCCTTACTTGACCAAGTTATTTAAAAGTTTGCCGAAGCAGGAGACAAACACAGAGAGGAAGTAGGAAAAAACTGAAGATGGACGAGGACAAGTATGTGGAGACAAAAGAGCCGCCTTCTTCAGAAAAACGTAGCAAGTTGAGTTCTCGACTCTTGCACAAGCCTGGCTCCAAGTGAAGGAGCTGAACATGTGAAATCTGGCCATAAACCTGCTTGGCTTTTATACTCCAGCAAGTCGCTGCCTCATTGCTACTGCCATAATTTATTCTTCTTAGGATGATGCACACGTGTGCGTGTACACACACACACACACACACACTAACTATAATTTGCCAGTTACTGAAGTAGCTCTGCAAGCCATGGTTCAGGTGACAAATTAAGGTGAAGGCAAATTACAGATAGCTTATGCATGGTTCAGCACTGTATGACAGCTGTAAGAGTCTAAACTTGCTAGGATCCAGAAGGTTCCTGCCAATGTAGCTTAGGTTGACTTACCGCGGTGTCTACACGGCGCTGCGTCGACGAGAGATGCTCTCCCGTCGACTTCCCTTATTCTTCTCGGGGAGGTGGAGTATCAGGGTCGACCAAAGAGCATTGATTTTGTAGGTCTTCACTAGACCCACTAAATTGACACCTGCTGCATCAATTGCAGCAGTGCTGATCTACCTGTAACTGTAGACATGGCCTAAGAATAATACATTTCAACCTAAAAGTTAACTCAGTAAAGTGAGAACAGGGAAATGCCTCTAACTGCATGCAGAGAAGAGTGGTTTTTTCCAGTGAACTCAAGTTGTAGGTTAGCTCTCTGGTTTTTACTATTCCAAGTTTAAATTCAAATCTGTCCTGTTCAAGAACATTTACAATACAGAAGTCAATGAAATATCCCATGGCATTTGCTATGGCATGTTAAGTAGAGGCATTCCTATGTTGGCTCTGCACAGTGGGTGTGCGCCCTGTAATTTTGTTTGGATTGGGCAATTGATTGACATGAGGATGGTTTGGATCTCTCTTTCACTGGAGTGGTGTTGAGACTGGCACAGGGCTAGGACATTAAAACCAGATTGCTTCAAATCCATGAGAGTAATTCTCCATAAGTTAATCGAGGGCATAGTAGTTACACAACTCCCCCACGAAAAAGAAAAGTATAACATTTTAATCAATTATTTTGTTCTGGTTTAATCCCCAAATCCATGAAACTCCTGCAGTGATTCAGGAAGATAGGACTATAAACCTACCTATTCCAATAAATGTTAGGCCGTGTCTACCCTACTGGCTAAACTGACACAGCAGTGATTGATGCAGCGGTGTTCATTTAGCGGGTCTGGTGAAGACACACTAAATCGATCTGTACTCCGCCACCCCAAGCTATGTCAACAAGAGAGCATCTCCCGTTGACCCAGCGCAGCGTAGACACCGCTGGAAGTCAACCTAAGTCACGTCGACTTCAGTTACATCATTTACGTAACTGAAATAGCGCAACTTAAGAGTTCCAGTGTTCGTGTAGGCCAGCCCTTAGTTTTGGTGATACTGAGCCCCAGCTTGTATCTGTTAAGGACAGCTGCCTGAGTTGAATTTCACCCATTGGAAATATCTTTACTGAGGAGGGAAAATAGGTAACTTCTGAATACACAGGCCAGCCTTCCTAGAACTGTTAGCAAACCTGGAAGCCTTTAAAATAACAAGCCAAACTAAAATTTCAATGGTTTCAATTGTTACCAATTTATTATTATTATTATTATTTTTTTTTATAAAAAACAGTAGCAATGTAGAATACAGCCACATTTTCTGCTTCCACACACGCAAACTGTGACCATTCCAAGCAATGTGTACATTTTAGAGAGAGGCTAGACAACAGCATGGACCAGAAGGTTACTGAACACAGGAAGATTTTTAAAAAGATTAAAAATTAGCTATCAATAGTGTCTTCTTAATATTGCTTTCATTATCGAAGACTGACAAAACACTCTACAGCGAAGGGGTTAGAAACCAGGAAAGCAAAAGGCTGCTACAGCACTGCCCCACGGGCAAAGCATCACACTTCCATCGGTGCGTTACCTGATAGCAGCTTTTTTTCCACTGAACCATGTGAAACGACATGTAAGAAAATAAAGCAAAAAAAAAAAAATTATGGCAGTTATCCATCAATATTTAAAAAACCCTAGGATGAAGTCACTAGAAGTAGATGAACACTTATTGAAAAGGAACCAATATCTACATTCTTAACTGTTTCCCATTCTCCAATAAAAAGGTCAACTCAAATATCAACTTTGTGCATTTTTTCTTTTGGCTGATTGAGTTTTTCCAGTTCATAGTTTACTGCATGCTTGGAACAAAGAGGGTCATTGTAAAACCTTCTACACAACAAACTTTAAGTAGACAGCTGAAAATAAAGTGTACTACTTGTAAACACACAAAAAAATACAAGCTTTGTTGTTCTGTTTCAAATGACCACTGGTTCCAGATGGATTATCTTCTATATCTGCCTCTTTCACCCCTGTCTCTGTCCCGCTCACAAATTCTCTCTCTCTCCCTTTCCCGATCCCGTCCCCGTTCTCTGTCTCTCCTGTTGTCTCTGGGACGATCGCGCTCCCTCTCCCGCTCTCTCTCACGAGGTCTGCTTCTCCGACCACTGACCACTGCTTGTGTGCGACGCAGAAAGTCATCTACCCTCATATCATAGTCGTGCTGTGAAAGAGAAGGACAATGCTATTTATTTAATTGCCCAGTCTGAAAGTCCCAGCACTTCACCCATCCACTACTAGGGCCTTTTGAAAACCCAGGATCAAAAGCAGCGGATAATAAGAAACTTTAGCATAAACTTTTTCATAGCAGTGGCACAAGTTTCCTCCCCTCTCCAGACAGATTCCAAAAAATCCTTACTGATTTGGACTTAATTTCAACCAGGGAAGTGTACGCATTGACAGTTGGAAGCCTTCCACAAACCTGGGCCAAGAAATGGTGGGACTTGTGCTCCTAAGTCCCTCGGGGGGGTTTCAAAAGCACCCAAAGCCTTGATTTAGGCACCTCAGTGACCTGATTTCAAAAGTACATTTAGGAGCCCAGCTGTAAGGCCAAGATGTTCAGAAATAAGAAACCTCCTGTATGTTTAGGTTCCTAACAACCCCCAAATTCCTCCCATTCCTACTTCTGCCGGTCCACTGAGTTTTATTAGGATATTCACATTTTGAATATGTTTAGGTTCCTAACAACCCCCAAATTCCTCCCATTCCTATTTCTGCCGATCTGTATGATTTGCCCCTTCTCCTCTGCTGTCATGTACACTTACTACTCGTTTGTCTCGGTATCTTGCATCGTGTGGTACAGGGTGGTGTCCTGAGTATGGAGGGTGAGCTTGAGGTGGAGGAGCATGGTGCTGATAATAAGGGTGATGGGGAGGCTGTTCCATAGCTGGATAGGGTGGCTACAATGAAATTAAAGGCTGTTTGTTGAACACTCCGAGATACAGTGCGTATCACCCGTAAAGTTAGGGTTACAAGTACAATTTACCTGCCACTCTGAAGGGAAACAAATACAACATTTAAATATATTCTCCTCTGCAGGTGGACTGTGGTTTAAAACATTATCTTGCATACAGAGTGATTAGCAGGACACTGCAGAGATTCCAACCAGATCTTCTCACTGAACTTCAGCTACCAGCATTTATTTAAAACTATATCCCAAAAGCACTTAAAGATACTCATCTGCATGCCTGACAAAGAGAAATACTGTGAACACTTCAGCTTTCATGAGTTCACTAGGTGTTGTACTGGCTACCTCATACAGGATGGAGTCATGCAGACAAGCATATCCTGGGCTGAGTGAGTTTTCAAGGCCGAAGCACCTGTTATTCCACTGAGTTTTACTAGGATATTCACATTTTGAATGCAAGGCCTATTCCACAAGATAAAAATACACAGCCAAAAAGCCAGAAGCTAAACTGATTATATATATAAAAAGAGCAGCATTTTGGCCATTCTCTTCCATGTCCCCCCATCCTCAAACAAGCTGCTTCCCTTCAACTTGTCGTACTTCCACTCCCTGCATCAGCCAGGCCATTCTCCCATAAATAGTCACCACAGTGTTTTGCTTGCATAGTGATTCCAAATTGAACTGCTTGGGAGGACTGGATTCGAGTGTAAATGCGTATTTAGCCAGCCTGTAGAGACGGGAGGGGTAGACGGACATGGGTCACAGAACTGAGTTTTCTCTGAAGAGCTATTCCCTTCCTGCAGTCTGAGTGTACCATTTGTTTAAGTATTTTTGTACGCATTGGCTTTTTTTTGTTCAGCTAGGAGTGAGAAGCCATGGGGGCATCTTTGCTGCTGGCAAATCATTTGACAATTCCCAAGTACAAGAGTCACAGCAGAGATCATGCTATAAATACACAAGTGTTATTGAGAAATAACCGCACAGTGACTATCCAACTCCAGACACAGCCAGAATGCAGGGAATGGGATAACTGAGAATAACTAGTTATTCCTCAGTAACTGCAGATCATTCCTGCCCTCCAATTGGCAGAGAACCCCATCTCACTATAACAAAGATAGCAACTGGTACATTATCGTGCACTCAGCATATGAATAATAGTTTGCTAGTATGTGTATTTGTTTGCTGGTATGTATATTCAACTGAATACACAAAGGAACAAAAAAGCCAGTGCCATAGAGCAGCATATCTAACCAGGACCATGCTAAATACACTCCAGTGCTTCCTAGATGCTTTACTGCCCATGCCAGACAACTCTTGCACTGTACCAGAGTGTATCTTCTACCATGCAAGTTCCCGGTGCCACAGACCCGTCAGTGGCCAGTTTCCCTCCTGCTGTATTCCTATTCAACCTTCTTCAAATATTGATGGATTACTGGTCTGATCACATCCATTATAGTGCACTGGAAGGAGAGTTCTGTTGTGATTTTTTGTTTTTTTTTTATGAGAACAAATTTCCTCACTTTTTTTATGCATTCAAACTAAGCTGGATTCCTATGTCCTAGTACATATTAGGTTGTCAAGACAGCTTCAAGATACAAATATGTTGTTTGATCACTGTTAGTGAGAGTGATTACAATATCTTGACATTACCTACTGTAATTCGCCCCATTCAATTTTGTTTCCCTGCAACACTTCATAATTTACTGTACACAGCAGAAGTACCTGGCACTTTACTAACAGAGTACGAAGGCTGAGAGCAGCTCAGGAAGAGCAGGCACATCCACATGGTAATGTGGGGGTTATTTTCAATTAGAAAATGAAGCTGAACAAGACACAAACCATTCCTTGCCATGGTGGCGGTGGTCCCATGCTGTGGAATTCCCTCACGTAATCATTGTAGGACTACAATGAAAGAGAACAACATGAACATTTGATAACAACTTTGGAAGTGCAAGAAGTTATGTTAAAAACAAATGCATCAACCTACCCCATTTAAAAACACATCTCGGCGAACTCCTGAAAATCGTCTGTTGGGAATAAGATTTGTAAAACTCAATCCAGGTGATTGATATCAACAAGTTACCAGGACATAAAAATGAATAATATGAACACATCTTACCTGTCTACTTCTTGATACCTGGGATCCTTTATATACCCTGTTCAAACATCAAGCAATGTTATCAATCCAATTTACCATTCACCATAACAATCCTAAATTACAGTCGTTAACATCCACCCTTCCACTGCAACAACCTCCTCTTACACGTATGTTCTTGTATGCGCTGCTGTTCTTATCTCACTTCAGAAGTGCTTGCAAAATAGTTTCTACAGACTTACAGCGGGTCTTTGATAGTAAACGAATGGCATACAGAAAAGGGCATTCCAACGTTAAAGAATGGATAAATACACTCTTATGAGCTTGCATGCAGTACCAAAAAAGAATTGGGAAGGGGATATTTCTGCAGACAAGGACTAGACTGAATTGCTTGGCAATGCTCATGCACTTGATTATTGGCATGTATTGATTAACTGGTCAAGATTTCTACCTATTAACTGCATGTCCAATAGACAGGGTTAATCTGCACAGCTCGATGCAACTATTGATGGAAGTTTCTTGAGAGATTAAAAATTAGGTCAAAATTTACAATGGATTATGATGGCACTAGTATAGTCTTAAAAAATGAGCAATTGGCACCTCTCGCTTTAAGCAGTTCCACAAAAATCATTTGTAAAAGGTGGAAGGAATCAGGACATAGTAAAGCATTTTTGCAGTGCTACAGAAGTGATTTTTTAACTTTAATTCTCAGCTGTAAATAATGCTCTTGGAAGTTTGACTAATGATGACTGCACTCTATTAAAGTAACTCTTCTTTGAAGAAATCAGCCTCTGAAGTCTATTCAAACTGGACACTGAAATATAAGCAGGCTTTTTAAGGTTTAGAAATCTACTACGGAAATAATGCATTATACGCAGAAGTACACATTCCATTAAGATTTCCTGGACTGAAGTCTGTCCTGTCCCAGCACTGCCTTTTTCAGCAGCAAAGGTACCCTGGTAATACTGCAATCTGTGGCTGTTGCATTTACACTGCTGAAAAAGCTATTTTATTTCTGAAGACCCTAACTTTTCCAGCTGAACCTCCTCTCCGCCCTGCCAGTGGACCACTCTTGGAAAGGAAAAAAAAAAAAAAAAGCATGAGGACTCTCTGACCCACTTTATACCAAGTTTTTAAAAGTTTCTCTGAAAACAAAATGGGAACTTCTAGTACCATCCCACACATGACTTATGGGTCATGGGGCCCCAGTTGTGAATCCCAGTTAAAAGTCTACAAAAAATGGTACAAAAAGTTCAATTCATTGCAAATAAATGCTTGTCAATCACCAATTTAAATTTGAAACCAATATAAAGATTATGGAAAAAAGTTAACATGTCTATCATGGCCTATTTCTTCAGCTTTTCATTGAAAGTGGTACTTTGATAGTTCACCTTCACGATTAAGTTTCAGGTTACTGTTTACGGGCAAGAAAGGCGCTCATCATAGAAATGAAACTCTCCCACCATTTAGGAAGCAATGGAGTTTGAAATGGTTATTTTAACTGTCTGGGTTACCACCTAATATAAGCAGGGTGGCCCAATTACTCTATGACTACTGAAGAATTTACACTAAACTTAAGGTGGGATTTTCAAGAGGGCTCAGCACTGGCCTAACTCAGCTCCCAGTGAAATAAGTGGGAGATTTACCATCAACTTCAATGAGAGGAGAGGTAAGCAATGCTGAGGGCTTTTGAAAAATCCCACTCTAAATCCTAGTCACATATTAAAAGCTCAGTAGACCTGTATGAATTCAAAATTCCATAATAAAAATGCAAATACTTTTACATTTGTGCACATGAGATATTAACCTGGTCTTTGGTGAAACTCAGGGGGATAGTCAATCCTTGGTTTCTTTCTGCTGTTATGAATATCATAATCCTCTGGTCGACGCCTATACAAATTAGACATTAGAGATTAAACAAGGTTGTTTGGCGCATTCCTCACAGCAGCATCCCCTCACAGAAAGAAAAGCACCATGAGCTGGCCAGGATCTCTGTTTAGAGTCATTCAGAACTCAGTCAGCTTTACATATGCTTCACAGTGTCAAGAGTTTATAAATTTAAGCATTAGGTTTAACTTCAAATCACCAAAAGCCATACTCTATGCTAGATAAATACACTTGACTATTGCTTTTTAGGTATAAACAGACTGACAGTAAGAGAGGAACTTGATCCAACCACAGCTTAATATCCAAAGAGAATATTTAACAAGCTGATCTAAAACAATCTCTTAATTTACGCTTTAACACTATACTTTCCACTTTACCTCTTAATTTAACCTAAAAGAATTAGACAAAAAAAGAGACTCAGTAAATCTGATTAATCAGTCAAACTGACAAATCTAATATTGTTACCTCATTTGCAAAGTGTTTTATCCATTTTACATGGACACCTTTTTGCTAAAATTTGTTAGCCACAGGGCAGACAAAGCTTTTGTAAAATGAAAGCCTCTTTCCAGGTACATTTAAAAATAAATGTGTGCATCATTTGCACACATGCCTCTTTCACCGTTAGCTAGCTAACTTCATTGGACTAGAAGTCTTTTTGGATTGTCACTGACTTATCACTAAATTACCAGTTTAACCTCAGTTCCTTCTAAGGAAGGATTAATTCTAAAAACTCTGAAGCATCCTAAATGAAATAATTAGAGCTCTTGTCTAAAGACTGTTCTGTTGCTGATGTGAAGCATTAAAAAATCTGCAAGAACTTCACTCATGCTGGGGGAACCCATTTTAAAAGCAGCTCCATTCCAGTTATTGGCTTGAGTTAGTTCTTCAATAGACTTATGCTGGTCATTAGTGCCCCTCCACCAAGAAAATATATAGCATTACAGTGGCCAATCACTTTTTAGTATTAGATTGTTTTAAACATTCTGAATTTTCCAGCAACAGGTATAGTTCCTTGATAAAGGATTCAAATTAAAGTTCCTTCAAATCAGTTAACCATTTTGCAAACTATACCAGCTGTTAATAGCTCTACTAATTGACCTGTTTCCATAACAATCATTTCTCCTCCCCCTTCCCACTTTCTAGTTTTTAAAAGCCCACTTTACCCAGTATCAAGTTTTTTTTGTTTTTTTTTAATGAAAGCAGATTCTTCACCCTCTGAGCAAAAAACCCAAAAACCAAAGCAGTTGCATCTACAGCAAAATCAGATTAAGAAAAATAAAAGCTGGTGTAAAGAATGAACATACCGCTTTCTTGTAGTTTTGAGAGTGCATTTACGACCGGTATAAAACATGATAGTAACAGTTCATATAGTAGTCCAACTACTGACTTTAAGCTGTAAGCCACATACATAAATGGAGGCCCTGGCAGGCTTGAGAAGGTGTGGTGGTGTTATATGTATAGTTTGCAGTCCATTGCAAAACCTTCACTTGTAAATACTTTATTGCACTGGAAACCTCTTAGCTTAACTTCAAAAGCCATCTTGGTGCTCAGTCCTTTAAAGCCAAAAATATGGGGGCGCTGCCAGGTTTCCTCCTACCTACTCGTTACAGTGTCCTTTTTTAAGCTCAAGGAAATGGGGACTCTTGTTGGGTATCTGTACCTACCACAGGATGTTTCCGCAAAGAGGAAACTTAACCAAAGGTTTCAGCCCAAACCATACAGTCTTTAGCAGGAAAAAAAACTTTAGATTTATCTGTAAGCAAAGTGGCTACACACAGGGAAAAGGTGTTTGGTAGAAGGGCTTATATCAGTTCTTTGCAAAGACTTCTCCAATTCTGTAACAAGTTATACCCCCTTTTCCTGGTAAATGCTGTTAAGTTCATAAAGCAGTGATCAATAACCATGTCGATCCTCTAAAAACACTTTAAAGTCCACAGGTACTGCCAACATCTGGAAAGGTTGTATATACAGACACAGCAACAGCCATTCTTTTTGGTTTGTTGCCGGGTCTCCAAGGGCCACTCGATCCCCTTTGGAAAGAACCTACTGTTTTCAGAAGCTCAGCAAGATGTGTGAATTCAGTGGTTACATGTTAGAGAATATTTGGCAATGGGGTTAACACATCACGGTGATACAATTTGAAATAGTCCCAATAATGCTCCTCTTGAATATCAAAATTATTTAAATATTTTATCCTCAAAATGAGGCGGCATCTTCTGCAAAATTATAAGTGATCCTTATAAAAGTCCCATATTTGATAAGGCTTATCCAGAGACACACCTGAAAGAAAAGGCTTTTACAAGATATTAACATATTTTGGCATATAAAGACTTCCTCTTCCTCCATCTAGCCTGCTCATAATAAATCCAAGCTTACCTATGGCTGACATTACATGTTGTGTTATCTGTATAAAAGATCTAGTCTAAACTAGACAGCTTTATTTATATAAGAACTATTTTTCTGCAAAAGCAAAGATCCCCATTTTCCTCTTGAAATATGATAGATCGGGGGACAATGTGAAATCCTCAATGAAGCCACAAACTCGTCCATGCAGCTTGATTTGAGGATTTTCTCTCTTCTTTATCGCAGGGAAAGCTTTTGATGAATCACATTCCTCCATCACGTTATTCTGATACATGTGCCTATTATCAGTCCAAAGAACGTTTCTAACCTTCCCACATCCCGGACTGGTTCTCGACGGGATGGACGTCCTCTTGATCGGGGCTGTGAATGCATTCGTCGCTTGTGCCGCATTTTATGAATGACTTGATACAAGTCAATGCTTTCATCAGGAGGGAATAGGAGACAAAGCTGGGTTCCACATTCAAGCTCAATTTCCTAGAATTAGTTAGAAGTTAAACAGTGATTTACAAGCTGAAAACAAAGAACCTCTCTCATTAATTACTTTCTTTCTCCAGGTACAAGAAACACTTTGAAAAGGAGACCTCAATCCCACAAAATAATGAGCACAGTACAGTTTTTATTAGCTTCAATGCTTTGGGGATATTTAGCATCATCATAAAATAGCCCTCTGCTGGGGACACAATACCTTCCTAATGGACATCCAGGTCAGCTTCATTTCATTATTGTTTAAAATTGAAAGAGTTTTTTGTAATCACATAAAATTAAGGAAAATAATCACCACGTACCTTAATCAGTTTACACTGTAGTCTGGAATATATGGATGATAATCCCACAAGCATGGTGAAGCAGATTTATTTTCAAGAATTAAATGTTATCCAAACTCAGTGGAAGAGCCAAAAGCAGTTTGTGAAACTGAGGTTTAATTTGTGTAATTACTGTATATTATGTTTCTAGCATATAAGGCAATTTGTTACAGCTAACTTAAAGCATACATTTTAATTACGTTACCTGAATATACTGGAATATGTTCTCCAATGGTTCATTAATTTCATATAATCATTTTAAAAAGGGGATTGACTGCAATTCTTCCGACAGTTAGGGGGACAAAGTATTTTCGTTTTAAAACATTTGTTTAGCCATTTAAAGGGCAACTGTCAAAGAATCAGATAAAATTCCTTTAAACAATATTAATAAAAATTTTAAAAAGCATACTCTGATTTGCACTGTCCATTTGCTTTTTGTAAATTATTAATTTTAAACAGTAAAATCGGATAGATAGTTCTACTGCCTCTAGAGTCACTTTTACTTTGTTCCTATGTACAAGATGAATCGCGTTTGGATCTACCACACTGCAGGGGAATATTTAACCCGCAACACCCCCGCTCAAAAAAAAAAATTGTTTTTTTTAAACTAAATAAAAACCATTCATGTTGATTTTGAAGAGCGTTTTTAAATAAAACCTAAGTTACTGGAGTTGACAGTGTCCATTTCAGTGTATTCTCGAATATTTGTTAGAACTAAGAGGTACCAGCTTGCATTTTAAAGGTGTGCCTATTATAATGGTAGAATGTGTCAGAAGAAACTTAATACATAAGGCAAACCCAGTGCAAAAGACAGAATTGAAAGCACCAGAACTTGTTCTAAAAAGCACAATACTCTACTACAAAGTGAAAGTTATAGCACCACAAACTTAACATAAAATTCGTTACACTGCAACTTTGAAAGTTTGTTAGCACCAACTGCTGCTCATCACATTATATCCAGACCAAAATTGCTGATAATTTGCTTAACCTAACTGATAAACTTACTTTTGCAATTCTGCTCCCTCTCCAGTACTATGAGCAATCAACCTTGCCCAACATATGCCCTTGTCAACGAAAGCTGTACTGCAAGAGCTGAATAGTTATAAGAGTTTAAAGGTTATCACACCTTGAGTAAGTTTATCTAAATCATGTCTTTTGTTTCACTTTATTACTAAAGGCATTGATTAAAAAAATTGACAAACCTGTCCGTCACGTCCAATCTTTACTGGTTTATGTTCATTCCAAGGATTGGTCAGGTGAGCAGATTTAGTGAAGGGTAATTCACGCCTAAATATGCAAGTGGTATCATTTATAGTTATTTTGTCTATTTAGTTTAAAAAATGCATACAATAGGACAACATTAATTTGCTGTACTCATTAATTTGCCCTATGACATGATCCTTTGAGAATTACTGACTTAAAAATCCATGCATTTAGATATCTGTATTTCAATATTATGGAGTTCAGAATATACTAGTCTATTTTACAAAAAAAACCACCCAAACAATGTTAGCACGGAGACCTCTCACTACAGCACTCTATTTAACTTCTGAGGTGATAAGAGCACATACTAATTTATAAATGCTGGTTAGCAAGGTTCTCTTGTATAGATAAGACTATTATCGTTCACTGTGCTACTAAATAACAGAAGTTCCAACTCTGACATACTGCCGCCTAAAATGCTAACACATATAAATCTGGTAACGTTCGAGTTCTGGTGGGTACAATTCTCTAGATTTTGTCTGAGCCAAGTGGAAGTAGCATTACATCTTTGAGGATGCATAAGATTATTGGATAATCACTGGAGGAAATTTCCTACAAGTGCTCCCAGAACTTGATCGTCTTGCTTATGTTTGTTTTATGACCTTTTAGTAGGCATGTCCCATCACTTTACCTACTGTTTTACATCAGATATGCATAATTTATTCCATCCAAAAAGGAGCATGTATTCCCCCCGACCTGGCCTTCATTTTAACAAGTTTTGAGGCAGTAGCATCTTTCATGCTTAGCCAGACCCCATGGTACAAAACACTTCCCCTCTGAGTTTTCATTCTGCTCTCCAGGGCTGCGAGTCCAGAACATTTCAAAGGAACACTGTTTTATAAAAGGAAGATTTTAAGGTAACTGCAAACAAATGCTTGTAATTTATTAGGCTACTAAAAAAAAGGAAGTGCTCAGTTAAAAAAAAATCCTTGTGTAAAATGTTTAGGACTATGCAAACAAAAAGCAATTGCTATAGCAATCTCACTTATAGGAAGAAGTCCCAAACCCAGCTATAGTAATAATGGGGCAGATTTTTCCCCACTGAAGTGAATTTCAGTCAGATGGAAATTTTCAAAAGGGGTGCAGCCAAACAACAGATAGAATGTATAAATACTACTATTTAAATGAACAGAAATATTTACCTGCAAATCCAGTCAATTTTAAAGACACCTCCCAACATTTTAGCATTCATTCCTGCAGGCAGAACCCAGTGTATTGGGGATCCTCCATGATGGGATTCAGACGAGAGCCTTGCAAATCCTAGAGGAGTTGAGATAGCAGAGGGTAACAGAACAGCTTCTTTAAAAAACAAAACCAACACCACGCCACACACATCAAATGTTACTTTTATTTACCTTGGAATTTTCCACTTTCTCTCACAGAAAATATTAAAATAACACTTCTTGCTGCTCTAAATGCAGCATTAAGCTTCTTCTCGTTCACTGGAAGAGTTGACCAAACACCCTACAAAAAAACCCAAGGGAAATGTACACAAGTCAGTCACTGCAAGAAACTATTCATTAACTCAATATTTTAAAAGAGATTTAAATGGGGGGGGGGGGGGGAGGGAGGCCAGGCTAATGGTCTGGAAGAAAATACTGTGGGGCAGCTGTATTGGAGACCTAGTGGTATTGCCAACCCCAGTGTTAAAAAGTCATGAGATTTAATAATTAAAAAAGAAAAAAGGCTCATGTTTAAGCCAATGTGTTGGTTATTTGCCTTCTGGTTTCTGAGTTTTTAGGGTGTACCCAGGTCATCTTTTCAAGTTTTTCCTCTGCAAAAATGATAGTGAGAAACTTAGTTTATATTTTAAAGAAGATCCTCACATAAAGCCCCACCTCCTGGAGTCAGGTTAAGTTTAACACAAAATATCATGAGACTTATCATAATTTTTAAAAAAAAAAAATCAAATCACAAGATTGGGCAACACTGGGATGACAGAGCTGAAGGATACTGTAGAAAAGCCATAGTTAATGTCAAGGGGAGAGCTCTGCCTGCAGAGTGTTTCAGGCTCTATGCTTCAATTACTGGCACTGAATGCGTTACAGACTAGCCCATGCCAAAGGCACAGAAGAACAGTTACTTTACATATAAAGACTGCAAGTAAAGTAATAGTGCTCAAGAATTTGAGCAGTGAATGTGCTGTTGCCAGCTCAGACAGGAAGACAACATGCTATTGTGGCTTTATTCTCCCAGCAGAAAAGCAAAGGTGCCAAGCACCCACAGCTATGACTTTCCACAGTCCAAGCCCAAAGTTAAAACCCTACTGCAAAGGATTTAATTTTAAGCTTCATTTGATGGTTTTACTTTTTCAATTTTAGCACAGTTTAATTAAAAAAAAAAAAAAAGGGGGGGGGGATAGACCTCCTGCCCCACCCAAACTGGGTAACATATTGTACTGACTTTTCCCTGTATTTCCTTTCCACATTATTGCCAACGTGTAACATGCAAATACAAACTGCCCTATCATCCTCTATGTACGTGGAAAGACAGCTGAGCTGCCCGTAGCAGCACCTCCTTCAGCCTAGAAGGGTGATCTGGAGGGCAGGCAATAGGGTGGCCAGAGAGATGCACCATACCCACCTCTTACCAGACATTACTCAGAGCAGACACATCATAATACAGCCAGAGACTACAGTTCTGTGCCCACCCCTCCAACCCGGCCTATCACATGGGTGTAGTTGAACTTCCATTTTAAAAAGGGAGGTGGAAGTCTCAAGGGAGCTGATGGCTTCAGAAGCCATAGCAGTAAAAGACCCTGTTACCAAGAATTAGTGATCCAGCCCAGTGCCCTATTCTACAATGGGGCACACTCTGCCCCTCAAATGAAATGGTGAAAACCCTTCACATGGAACTCCACACAAATTTCTCTCTGACAGGAAGCAGTGAGGAGGCCCAAACTTATTTCCTTTCTGAACTGTCTTGCTCCCCGCTCCACCCTCATTGAGTGAGGCTACAATCCAGGATGTATTTTAACCCCTCACTGAGTAAATGGTAAGTTGCCCTGCAAGAAAAGCAGACTAAACAAACAGGAAAGGTCAAACTTGGAAGCCTAAAACTAGGCACCTAAATAACATGTGGTCTGATTTCACAGATTCCGAGCACCCCAGCTTGCATTAATTTAACTTCAGGTACTAAAGTTTTTAAACTGATGAAGTGTCCACATATACACAAGTCAGCACCCCTTTACAGCTGTTGAAACTAACTGCATTAAAATGAAATATCCTCCAAAACAAAAATCATGATATACTACACATATCTAGCAATGGATGGAACTATGCCCTGAATAAATTTAGTAACCGAAGAGAGACCGTGTGCCACATTTTTCAAGAAGTTCTGACAGATTAAGCTCTTTCAGGAAAGGACTTCGTTCTGTGTTTATTTAGCACCTAGCACAATGCCTGGTCCATGACTGGGGCTCCCAGGAGCCACAATAATAATGATAGTATTAATATTAAATACCCCATTTTTCCCCTAGATTCAGACATGTTTTTAAAAAAGTTATATTTGAAATAAATTTCTTGTAGCAAGTCAAATGTTGCTCCAAAATGAAGTTACTTACCTGTAACTAGAGGTTCTTTGAGATGCGTGGTCCCTACCTGTATTCCACTGGGGGTTATACGCATACACCCCATGTGCCTGGAGCTTTTGAAACTAGCATCTGCCCGTCTGCGCATGTGCCCTTGCTTCGCCTCATGGTTTCAACTGAGGCAATAAGGGGCGGGGTGGACTGACTGTGCCTTCAGTTCTTTCTTCAAAGCAAAACAAACAGATCTGTGGCAGAGGGGAAGAACGGTGGGACTGGAATACAGATAGGGACCACACATCTCAGAAGAACCTCCAGTTACAGGTAAGTAACTTCCTCTTCTTCTTTGAACGATAGTCCCTACTGTATTTCCCCGAGGGTGACTGACAAGCAGTACCTAGTCAGGAGGAGGGTGCAAAGAAGATGACAGAACCGTGGAACAGAGAACAGCCGCACCGAACGAGGCATCTGCGGCAGAGTCTTGCACCAGGGCAAAATGGGGAAAAAAAGGTAAAGGTATGCACTCAACTCCATGTGGCTGTCCTACATATGTCCATGAGTGGCATGTCGTGAAGTGCAGCCATTGTTGATGCCTGTGCTCTCACAGAGTGGACTCATACCTCAAGGGGTGAAGACAGCGCCAATAACTGATAGAGCATGAAATCCACTTAGAAATCCTCCGAGTGGAGATGGCCTGCCCCTTAATCCTTTCCGCTATAGCGTCCAAGAGTCCCCAAGGGACTTCCCGAACGGCTTAGTCCTCTGCAGGTAAATGACCAGGGCCCTACAGACATCAAGGGAGTGAAGGCATGTGGCTTCGGAAAGAAGGCCATACATGTATGGGTTGGTTGAGCTGAAAGCAGGAAACCACTTTTGGCAGAAACTTGGAATGCAAGCGCCGGGAAACTTTGTCCTTATGGAACGTGGTGAAGAGAGCGGGGAGGTCGGCCACCATGGCCCCTGGTTCGCCTACCCTTCTTGCAGAGGTAACAGCTGCCAGGAAGACAACCTTCACGGAGAGAAGAAAAAGGAAACAGGAGGCCAGAGGTTCGAAGGGTGAGTTCGTCAGTGCTGTGAGGACAAGGTTGAGGTTCAGGGTAGGGCTGTCGATTAATCGCAGTTAACTAAAAAAAATTAATCGCAATTAATCTCACCGTTAAACAGAATACCAATAGAAATTTAAATATTTTTGATGTTTTTCTACATTTTCAAATATATCGATTTCAATTGCAACACAGACTACAAAGTGTCCAGTGCTCACTTTATTTTTGATTATAAATATTTGCACTGTAAAAAAGAACTTTCAATTTACCTCATAACAAGTACAGTAGTGCAATCTCTTTATCATGAAAGTGCAACTTAAAAATGTAGTTTGTTACAGAACTGCATTCAAAAATAAAACAAATGTAAAACTTGAGAGCCTAAGTCTATTCAGTCCTACTTCTTGTTCAGCCAATCGCTAAGAGAAACAAGTTTGTTTGCATTTACAGGAGATAATGCTGCCCACTTCTTAATTACAATGTCACCTGAAAGTGAGAACAGGTGTTTGCATGGCCCTGTTGTAGCTGGCATCACAAGATATTTACATCCCAGATGCGCTAAAGATTCATGTGTCCCTTGATGCTTCAACCTCCATTCCAGAGGACATGCGTCTATGCTGATGACCGGTTCTGCTCGATAATAATCCAAAAGTAGAGTGGACCGACTCATGCTCATTTTCATCAGAGTCAGATGTAGGCCAGCAGAAGGTTGATTTTCTTTTTTCTGTAGCTTCTGCATCAGAATGTTGCACTTTTAAAGACTTCTGAGAGCATGCTCCACACCTCATCCCTCTCAGATTTTGGAAAGCATTTCAGATTCTTAAACCTTGGGTCGAGTGCTGTAGCTATCTTTAGAAATTCCACATTGGTATCTTCTTTGTATTTTGTCAAATTTGTAGTGAAAGTGTTCTTAAAACGAACAACATGTGCTGAGTCATCATTTGAGACTGCTATAGCATGAAATATATGGCAGAATGCGAATAAAACAGAGCAGGAGACTTATGTCTCCCCCAAGGAGTTCAGTCACAAATTTAATTAATGCTCTTTTTTTTTTTTAATTAAATTAAACGAGCATCATCACCATGGAAGCATGTCCTCTGGAACGATGGCCGAATCACGAAGAGGCACATGAATCTTTAGCGATCCGGGATGTAAATATCTTACGACGCCAGTTACAACAGGGCCATGCAAATGCCTGTTCTCACTTTCAGGTGACATTGTAATTAAGAAGTGGGCAGCATTATCTCCCGTAAATGCAAACAAACTTGTTTCTCTTAGCGATTGGCTGAACAAGAAGTAGGACTGAATAGACTTTTAGGCTCTCAAGTTTTACATTGTTTTATTTTTGAATGCAGTTCTGTAACAAACTACATTTTTAAGTTGCACTTTCATGATAAAGAGACTGCTCTACTGTACTTGTTATGAGAGAAATATTTTTCAATTTACATCATTTTTACAGTGCAAATATTTGTAAGCAAAAAATAAAGTTAGCACTGGACACTTTGTATTGTGTTGTAATTGAAACCAACATATTTGAAAATGTAGAAGACATCCACAAATACTTTAATAAATGGTATTCTATTATTGTTTAATCGCACGATTAATCAAGATTAATTTTTTAAAAAATCACTGACAGCCTTAGTTCAGTGGAATGAATGGCAGGATACGAGGCCCTTCCAGAACCTTGCAGTTAATATGTGAGTGAAAACCAAGTGCCCTTCCACAGGACTGTGGAAAGCACTAATGACGGCTATGTGTATCTTGATAAGAGCTGAGAGTGAGTTCAGATACTTTCAGGGACAGGCGATAGTCCAAGAGAAGAGGAACGCCCATGGCCTCAGGGGCAAGCCCTTTCTGCATGACCCAGGAGGCAATATGTTTCCACTTGGCTTGGTAGGATCGCCAAGTGGATTCTTTCCTGCTACTTGTGAGGATGCCTTGTACTACCGATGAGCACTCCCGTTCGAGTCAAGATGCCCATCCAAAAACCAGGGTCTCGAGTGAAGCGTCTGTGGATCAGGATGTCTGATCCTGCTGTTATGTGATAACAGCAGCTCTGGGAATGTCAGTATCAGAAATGAAGTATGGTTTGACAGGTGGAGAATAAGCGGAAACCAGAAATAGAGAGGCCAGGACAGGGCGATCAGGATGACAGTCGCGCTCTCCCCCCACGGAATCTTGGGGAGGACCGAGGGCAGGAGAGGTAGGGGAGGGAAGGCGTAATTGAACTGGTCTGACCAGCAGATGACTGGGTGTTCTTGGAACAGGCTCCGAGCCTGCCCTGGAAGGAGTGCTGCCTGCATTTGGTGCTGGCATGGGAGGCAAAGAGATCCTTGGTCAGAGTCACCCAACAGCCGAAAATGTCTATGACCACGGAATTGTTTAGCTCCCATTTGTGGTCAGCCATGAAATTCCTGCTGAGAGCATCCAATCACGTTCTGAGTCCCTGGGAGATAAGCCACTGAAAACAGGATACTGTGTGCGATGCTTCCACACACAGCGCTGGTGATCTTGTGCCCCCTTGCTTGTTTATGTAGTAAACAGTGGCGATGTTGTCTGACATGATGAGAACATGACAGGAAGACCTGAGGAGCAGTGGTGAGCCTGAACGGTAGAACTCTGTATTGCAAGTGCCAAGGGCCCACTGTAAAGCTCAAGAACCATCTGTGGTTTGCGTGGATATCTATGTTGAAGTAAGCATCTTGCTGTATACCACATGCCTCTTTCTAGCAAGATATGATGGCTGTGAGAATGACCACATAAAACTTCGGCTTGCATATGAAGTGGTTGAGACCACAGAGATTTAGGGTTTGTCTCGTTCCCCGCTTTTTCTTGGGTACCAGGAAATAGGTGGGGTAGAACCCTGGCCCTGAAAGGTCATGCAAACAGGCTCTATCACCTCTCTCTGCAGGAGTCAGTCCACCTCTAAGGTGAGGATACTATTGTGAGAGTGGTCTAAGAGGTGGGACTGGGACGGGGGGATGTGGATGAGGTAGCACTGTGAACTTGATCATACAGCTATGTTGAACATCATACAGGACCCACTTGTCCATTGTTATCGCACTCCAGGCTGGCAGAAAGTGTGCTAGACAGCCCTGAAAGGAGTGGGTTGTATGGACTGTGGGGTGCAAGGTGGCTCATGGCTCTCTAACTGCACTCAGAATTATTGCTTACATGAAGTTTGAGTGTGTGATGTCAAAGACTGTGCTGACGGACCACGCAGACAGGGCCGTTGGGTCTTTTGACACTTATGGGGAGGCTCATAGTGTTGCTGATGGAAGAATTGAGGAGCTCTGTGCCATTGTGCAGGAGTTGGATGATAGAATTTGCACAGGGGCGTATAAATACCCAGTGATCATAGGGTGGCTCTACAATCTTTGAGGGAGTGCAGGGAATCATCAGTCTTCTAGCTGAAGAGGTGATATTCATCAAAAGGGAGATCCTCAATTGTGTTCTGCACCTCCCTTGGGAAACCACATGAATGCAGCCAGGATTCCCTCCCCAAGACGATCCCTGTGACCACTGCGTGAAGATGGGTCCACCGAATCCACCATGGCCTGAAGCGTTGTCTGGGTGACCAGTTTGCCTTCTTTTAAAATACCCTGGAAGTGGGCATGATACTGCTGGGGAAGCTTGACTGCAAAGTCCAAAATTGGTCATAATTCAAAGAGTCATATTTTGTCAGTAATGCCAAGCAATTAGAGATGCGAAACTGAAGGCTGGCTGAAGAAAAGACGATCTAGGAGGTCCAATCTCTTTCTTACCCTCCTTGTCGGAGCGGAAAGTGGGTGTTGTTGCCTGGCCCGTTTAGTAGCAGCCTGAACAACCAGGGAATTGGATGGGAGGGGGATGCAGGAGGGGTGAGAACGCAGAAACTCAGACCCTTCATTGGTACATAGTATGTTTTTTGTCTCTCTTTTGGGGTAGGTGCTCAAATGGCCTAGCTGATCAGGAATGCCACTCTGGATGGTACTAATACACGCAGAACATCAAGTAACTGATGTTGGCTGTCCTGCACCTCCTCCACTGGAAGCAGTCACTCCTCCAGGGCAGCAGTCACCCTATGTAACAGTTCCCGGAATTGGTGCTAGTCGTTCGGAGGGGGAGGAAATAGTCCACAACACTGCCACATCTGGAGATGAGGGAAACTACTCCGGATCCAGCGGATCCGGGCTAACCAGTGCATCTTCCAACCCCAGGTCCAAACATCTACTTGATGAGGGACTCCTCTTGGGCAGATCAGGAAGGTTCAACAGGTAGATATTTGGGCTATGACCCCAGTATGGGCAACTAGGAGGATCTTGTGGTTGCTGCAGGGGTCCCCACGGAGTGGGGTACCAGTAGCTCCTGTGCTGAGGAAAGGGAGGATATTGCCACCTAGCCATTGGAGCTTTTGGGCATTCATGCCGACAGAATGTGAGAGGCAGATCATGTGCTCCATCTGAGTCCTCAGACACTGAGGAGTCAGATCCTTGTTCGAATGGTGGTGCCGTCAGAACGAGCGGATCCGAGTGAGTCGCAGGGATGTGCTCAGGAACATGACCCGAAGTCAGCAAGTACAATGCAGAAGAACAAGGTCTCTTATGAGGCAAATGAACTGGGAGACACGGCAACGTCACCTCATGCAGGACCAACAGTTCATGAGATCCAGGAGCTGACTTGAGCCTCCTCAGTGTCAGTGGCATGCATTCCACAGATGGACCTGGGGATGGAATGGAGGACTGCCTCGGAACCAACAATTCCTGTGACTTTGGCAGTACCGATCCAGAAAAGATACGTGGCTCTGTAACCGGGATTGGTGGATCCTGTGTTCTATGCAACTTCTTGTTGTGCTTGTGAGCCTTGGAATGTGCCACTTCTCCATGCCTGGAACTCATGGGGAATGCAACGATATTCTTGGGCTTTGAGGAAGAATTACTGCCATGCTTATGCACACGTTTCCTTGCCTCACGGCTAGGTCCCCTGAACGGGATCTGTAACGCTAGTACCAGCAGAACTGGACTGGAGCTCCACTTTAGGAGACATGCTCCTCAACCGCTCAGGCTGATGTACCGGGGTGGTGGTGGTGGTGTCTTCCCCAGCCTGGATCTGAGTGCGGCCTCATGGCTACCTCCATGAGGTGCTTCTTGAGGTGGAGAATCTGGCCTTCCCAGGTATGGGCTGGAAGCAGAGGCAGATACTGCACCTCAATGCGACGTGCAGATCTTTGGCGTAATCCAATACCCAGGCATGGGGAGGGAAGGGGAGAGGAAAGGTGGGTAGCTGGTAAAACAGCATCCCAAACTCCTTAAAATCCTAAAAACTACTTCTAACACTAAAACTGCTACAACAGTAACAAAATACCTACTATAGACAAGAGTAAAACAGTCTTTTCTCTGTATTTAGGAAAATGCATCACAAGAGACGAGAGGACAGAAAAGGCTCCAACTCAGACAATGCGGCGGTGAGAAGGAACTGAGGGTGCAACTGGTGTGCCCCGCCCTTTTATCACCTTGGTTGAAACCATGAGGCGGAGGCAAGGGTGCACATGGACCAGCAGACACTGCTACTTTCAAAAGCTCCAGCTCAGAGCGCTTGGTGAATGCATATAACCCTTAGTGCAATACAGATAGGGACCATCATTTGAAAAAGAACTTTTCCTGACTGACTTCCTGCATGACCATACTCCAAAACACAGAATTATAGGACCGGAAGGGACCTCAACAGGTGATCTAGTCCAGTACCCTGCACTCAAGACAGGATTAAGTATTATCTACACATCTGAATACACAAATACTAAACTGATTCTTTAATACAACAGCCTAAATTTTTCTTTTGCCAAAATTTAATATTAAGAGAATCTTGACCCAGAAATAACACATCAATTCAGGCAGTTTTTCATTTGTTTTACTTGGAATTACATACAGATCAAACTCTCACCATGTACTGAAAGAGGTATATTTAGGGGCCAGAATCGGAGATGCCCCTGGCAAGGGAAGAGAATAACTCAGGTGGCATAAAGTTGGCTGAGCCTGCTGCCATGCCATCCATCACCAACTGCGCTCTCGATATCGGAGGCGTCTCAGTGGTGGATAAAAAACTACACTCCAATTCTCATCTGGTATACAGTCCTTAGTAATTACAGCCAGCCAGCATAAGTTAAGAGCAGTCAAGGAGCTGCTCTAAGTTGTCCTGGAGCCAGAGCAGCCACAATTTGAGAATTAGGAAGCTAAAAATGGGTTTGCAATTTTGGCACAGGAGATAACATGGGCTTGAGTGTCAGTTCCTTTCTGTACTAAGTTTCGTGATAAAAAAATCAGTTTCAAGAAAAGTTGGACGTACCTTAGCTTTGGCAAGTGAAACATTTTCATGGTTGTTACTCTTGATGAGAAAAAATCTTGCATCTTGGAGAATATATTTAAGTTTACTGGTTTGGTCTGAAAAACAAAATTTTAAATAAGCTCAAGTTTAAACTTTTAAAAATTATTTCCACTAGGTAGCGGGTGTTTATTTTTAGCCCTCCCAACCGCTATCTAAATCAAGAGTTAAAACCTTCCACCCCCAGCTTCAACCTCGAAGTCTATGCCAAAGAGCACGCAATGCCAAGCTTTTATTTAAAAAAAATAAAATAAAATAAAAATTAAAACATAGGTAACTTCAGATAAAAATCAAACAAAGCCTAGTGATGTTCCGATATACTTGTATCCCAGCTTACAGCGCCAGGATAGGTGATGTGAACCATTTGTATCGGCACTGTTGAATAGAGTATTGTTAAATACATTCTCCTTTTCAAGTAAAAGCATCTCATTGCTACTTTGCTGCTCCTGCAAGAAGCAAATAATTGACATTTTTTTGCACCTCTGATGACATGCAAAAATAAATCAGGATGGAGATGCATCACTGTTTACACTCACAAATCAAGTATTCAGATTGTTATATCGGAACATTACCACTTCGACATAACATAATGAATGGACAGAGACAATGGCTCGTGATGGGGCATGCATTAAAAATTCAAATTTAAATGATACCTTTTTGGACAGCACGAACGGAAGATGATAATTTCTCATGCTTCTTTTCTGAACCTGTGTTTAGCCAAAGTACATTTGTTCAGATTGAGCCTTGATAGAGATAAGATACAATTTCTACAGCCTTGTCACATACAATTTTCATTCATGACAAATTATTCTTCCTGGCGCGCACCCACACACACAAAAATACTGCTCAATGTGCACGAGTGTTTTGTTTTAGTTTTTTGGGTTGTTTTGGTTGTTTTTTGTTTGAACAGTTTCCTACTCAGAAAACTAGTCACTGAATCATCATCTTCCAAGTTTTTTAAAAAAGTGAAAATTCCACTTAAGCAACAGAATAGCATTAAAGTAACAAGAAAGCCTACTTCCCCAAAATTATCCACACAGAACATGCCAAAAGTCAATACAAAATTAATTAAAAATTAAGCTGCATACCCCACAAATTTCTACAGCGTTCACATTTCAAGATTTGATATAAGTCAGCATGACAGGCAGTAAAAAGAAAAAATACCTGCATATGATTCTGATGCAGAACTTCCACTTCTATCAAAAACAATTGGAGAGATACCTCTAGCTCTCTTCCTTTCCTTCTTTTTCTCATCTAAAAATCCCCAAACAAAGATAAGGAGTACTGTAAATATCACACATGGAAGACAAGAATGGGATGAAAGTACTGGCAATAGATAAATGTGATTTGTGATAACTACAAGATCTAGGTTTCTGTCCTAAGGCCCCTCCTCAAACATCATGTACAACAAGTATTTACCCTAATTTTCAGACTTGTAGTTCATGAGGGAAAGGTAAACAGCAAGAAATCTGCAAGTTCCATACAAAGTTTAAGATACAGAAGTGATTCTCTAGGTTTGGGGCTGCTTTAGTTCTTCTCTCCAATGCTTTAGAAATTTACGGTGACACCAAGTAGAAAAATTGTGTTGTGACCAGTGACTCTGCTCCTTCATGCTACTCTGTATCTGAAAGCTCAGAAAAGTGATAACAGTAATAATAATAAAAAACCACTGGGGCACATTGTCAACAGGTCTCTTTTCCACTAAAAGTTAAACTATACCTCAACTTTTTTCCTGGGAAAAAATTACAGCTTCTTTTATTTTTTAGGCTGTTCTCATTCTCTAACTTCAAATATCAAGGCTGGCCCACTTAACCTGTGTCTAAATTAATCAGGAGGACCAGCTATGAAGCTCTCAAAACAAGGAAGCTACATGACAGGATGTAGCAAGATGGTAAGCATGCTTCTCATCAAAAGCAAACAATAAAGAAATGCCATGAAGTGATCTCTCCACTGAGCCAAATTATATTATATGATCTTTTTCAAGACTTCATCCAACCTTCCAAGTTAGTCTATAACAAAAGAACCAAGTAATCAATAAATTTAGCAACACCCCATAAAAAGGGCTTCATTGAGTCTTAAATTCCAAGAGGAATTTAATATTAATGAAAACGAAACACTAGCAGAAAAAGTGAGAACCAGACATGGTGTGCAGGCAGTTGCCATGCAATTTTCTTAAGTCCCTATTTCCCCTGTTAGGCCTGGTCTACACTGGGGCGGGATGGATTCACCTAAGATACGCAACTTCAGCTATGAGAATAGCGTAGCTGAAGTCGACGTATCTTAGATGACTTAGAATCACTTACTTCGCGTCCTCGTGGCGCGGGATCGATGGCCACCGCTACCCCGTCGACTCCGCTTCCGCCTCTCGCCCTGGTGGAGTTCCGGAGTCGACAGCAGAGCAATCGGGGATCGATTTATCACGTCTACACTAGACAATAGATTGATCACTACCCACCGATCCGGCGGGTAGCGTAGACGTGGCCTTATTCTGGTCCTGGACTCCTCATCATTCCAAGTTGTGCGGTGTTTTCTCAAATAAATGAGAACACTACATGCATTTTTACTAAGACCCAGCCATCTTATGTAGCTCTCACCTTTGGAGAAATTGCTAAGGCTATAGCCTCACTATTCCACACATCTAGATTTATATTGAACTTCTTGCCATTAACTTTAAATGATAAATCATAAGCGAATCTATAAAAGAAGTAGTGTCAAGTAGTACTGACTGCAGTAGCTTTAAGCCAAAGCCAAAGCCAGTTCATCTACAGCAATCTGATCCTAGTCTAGTGGAAAGTCATTATTTCCAGGCAAGCCTCAGTGCTAATGTTCCATTACACTGTCTTACTTACATTCACTAAAAAAAAAACAAACAAAAACAAAAACAAAAAAAACCACCTGATGACCAAAGTCAAAGCTAATCCTCACTAGTGCAAGCCAAAAATAAGAAGTCAAGTTTTAAATCTACTGATATTTCAAGAAAGTGAGAAAAACCAGATATCAAGTAGTATAATAAGAAGCAATCTACCTGAAGCATCCGAGCCAGAACCAGATCTGACTGACCCATCTGTGAAGGATGCGGATTCAGAATCAGAATCACTGGCTTCACTTCGTGTGTCATAGTCATTTCCTTCCTTCTGATCTCTCTCATCTTGTTCATATTCTTCTTCCTCCTCCTCCCCTTCTTCTTCTTCTACCTCTTCATCCTCCTCCCCTTCATCATCTTCCTCTTCTTCCATTCCTTCCTCCTCATTTTCTGTGTTCCCTTGCTCAGAGGAACCGCTGCTGCCAGTCTCATGTTCTGAGCCATATTCCTCAGAGTTCACCTCTTCTTTAGAAGAATGGCTGGATCTGCTCAGTCTTCGATCTACGTCGTGCCTAATTCTCTGATGTTCAAAGAGAAAATCAATCAACAGTCATAGAACACATTGTCTGGATGCACAAAGTGCCTTAAGAGAATGCGCCTTATAAAAGCCTCAAACAATTGTTTTATTTCTAAGGCTGCAATAACTTTTACTACCTCAGAACCATCTGGTGTGGAAGACTTTGCCCTTCTGTCAACATCTTTTCTCCTCATGCAAGTCTTTTCAAGTTGTCCTTTATATGGTTCCCTTGAACTGCCGCTTGACATACGGGTCTTTCGATCATCTGGGCGCTTGTTTCTATCAGACCTCTGATATTCCTCATTCTTGTACTCCGACAGTGGCTTTCCTTTTGTACTCACCATTCTTTTATTATTGCTAACTGATGAGCTAGGCGGCTTTGGCATCATTTGCCTTGATGAATGCATAGAAGGCTTCTGTCTTTTGCTTTCAGCACTTTCCATCCTGTCACTTTTTCTTTTTGATCCTTAAATAAAGACCAATAGAGACCAAGTTCAAAGTTATTTTACACATCAGATTAGAAGACTTTTTTATGTTTGATAATATTTCTCCTTAAAATCAGCTTTGTCTTAAAGTTGAGCTCTCTTAAAAATAATTAACTCTTAAAATTAACTAACCTTTCAAAGCACTCTTAAAAATAATTAACCTTTCAATATTATAGCATTTTACAAATACTAAGTCCTTAACCTCCCAGTCACATTCATGTTTTCCATACTGAGAGACAGAGAAACTGATGCCGAAAGGCTAAGTGACAAGCACAAGGCCAAACAAGTTACTAGCGAAGCTGGGACTGGAAAAAGAGGACTTCCTTCTTCCTACTCCTGTATTCAGTTTACTAGACCAAAAAATAATTGGTAAGATTATTTCTGCTATATCTGCAGAAAACCCAGATTCACAGTGATCTTCAGATAAAGAGAAGCCCTACTTTATTATGTTTGTCCATAAAGTCAGAGATTACATTATAACGCAGTTGCACAAAAGCCGTTTGGGATTCCATTACCTGGGTTATGAATATTGTCACCTTGCAGATTTTAATCATCCTGCACTGTAAAATTTTGCTGTCTACTTTTTAGCAAGATATCTGAGTAGTAAAGCCACGTACCCTTTTTCTCATTTTTATCTTGCTCACTATCAGGATTATACAGCTCATCATCTTGGTCTGGAGCATCAGTCAAAATGTCATCCAGAACATTCAGTTCACCATCTGAAAATAATATACATAAATTACAAATACTATTGACAATAATCCATTTTGAAGAAATTCTCTGAAACACTGTTTGTAACCAGCATTAGTTTTTATAATGTCATTAAATTTATGAATGCATTAACAAAGTAATGAAACTTAATAGCTTTTCAATTTCCTCCTTGACTTTAGCTTCAAGTGTCAACAAAATTCAACATGAGAGTACTGTAAGGTGAGAGCATCAACCTTTATGAGGGTAAAAGTTCGGATCACTTCTGTGATATGGTCTCTGCCAAAAAGAGAAGGATTATGGGACTTGCAGTCCAAATGTCATGGGAACTGCATGCTGAACAACAAAAATTCCAGACCAAGGAAAGCAGCAAAGGGAGAACACACAGATGATAGAACTTAATGACTCTGTCAAGGAGACTGGGGAAAGGCAGGAGGGTTTATCTTGTCAAAGGGAAAGTGCTTAAGGAAAACACATGCAAAAGAAGCCTGGAGAGGAGCCAAAGACCTGTTTGAGAGCCCTACATGAAGAGGAGTAAAACCCTGCAAAAGAAGGAAGTGTCTACTGAGACCCTGATGACGCTCTGGTCACAATTTTGAACTCCATTAGCTGGGGTCACAGACACCGGAGGCTTCCCTACCAGGGATACAGCCTTTTGCATCTGAAAGTTCTATAGGAACTAAGCAAGAAGGGAGGCTGTCTGAACAGAGTGAAACTAACAAAGTATCAAGGGGTCACTGGAAGCTGGGGTCAAGTTCCCAGCATGCAGCTTTCTCTATCCCATAACATCCATACCCCATAATTCACACTTTTATTTTAAAGAGAGACCCCACAAACCCACATGGCACTGTCCACCCTCTGACTGAAGGATGAAGTCTGCACAACTCTGTATAGTCTCACAAACACTGCAAATACAGGACGCATGATTCTCCAGTATCAGAGATGCAGGAAGAACAACAACAATGGAGGACATGATGATTTTTTCGAGGACAGACTGCTGATGGACATAGTGAAAAACAATTCAAGGCTGTTGGTGGCATTCATGAAGCAGCTGCAGATGGCAGAGCTCCAATTCTGGGCCCAAGAAATTAGCACTGACTGGTGGGATCACATCACAATGAAGGTCTGGGATGACTAGTAGTAGCTGCAGAATTCTAGGATGCAAAAGGCCACATTCCTGGATCTGTACGCAGAGCTCACCTCTCCAGTGGATGGAGAGCAAATGAGGCAGTTCAGAAGCGAACGATGATTGCACTATGAAAGCTTGCAATGCCTGATTTCTACTGGTCAGTGGGAAATTACAGAGTTGGAAAATCCTCAGTGGGGGCGGTTTTCATGCAAGCGTGTAGGGTCATTAATCACGTCCTGCTATACAGGTCTGTGACTCTCTACAAAGTGCAGGTCGTCACGGTTGAATTTGCAGCAATGGGGCTGCTGCACTGTGGTGGGACAAACAAACAGCATGCCTATCCCTATTTTGGCACCACCACCTTGCCACAGCATACATCAACAGAAAGGGCTTCTTTTCTGTAGTTTTGCAAGTCTTGGTGGATCACCTGGGATGTTTCACTGATATCAATGTGGACTGGTCAGGGAAGGTGCATTATGCTCGCAACTTTAAGAACACAAGACTGTTCAGAGAGTAGCAAGCAGGGACATTCTTTCCTGACTGATGGATTACCACAGGCGATGCTGATATACCAGCAGTAATCGTGGAGGACCCAGTATACCACATGCTCCTCTGGCTCCTGAAGCCATATACCAGCCACCTTGACAACACCAAGGAAAGATTCAACTACCAGCTCAGCAGGTGCTGAATGACAATTGTGCTTTTGAAGGCATGTTGGCATTATTTATTCACTGCGATCCAATCTTGTGAGAGAAATACCTCAATAGTGATAGCTGCCTATTGTGTCCTGCATAATATTTGTGAGGCAAATAGGGAAAAGCTGCTGTCGGGGTAGACAGGAGATGGAGCAACTGTCTGGGGAGTCTGAACTGCCAGACACAATGGCTATTAGAGGACCTCAATGTGGAGCTATGAAGTTGAGGGAGGCTTTGAAAGAGCACTTTAACAGTGTGATGTGACAGATTGTGCTCTACATGGCCCTGAAATTCTGGGGCCTGTTTAGAATTGTGTAGTGCTTGGTGTACATTTACACCCCTGTCATACAATGAACCAATGAATTATTCTGTTCTCCTCTACCTTTATACACTATTTCAGTTTCAGTGAAAGCGTATTATGCGGTGCTGGCTGTAGATTTATACATGATTAGGGTGTTTTCCTGAACCTAAGAGATCTGTGGTGCTGTACACTTAAAAGTATTGAGTGCTCTGAGTTCTGCTATACATTCTGCAGAGCATGTGGTGAACGAATAAAGATGAGGAGTACTTGTGGCACCTTAGAGACTAACCAATTTATTTGAGCATGAGCTTTCGTGAGCTACATCCGATGAAGTGAGCTGTAGCTCACGAAAGCTCATGCTCAAATAAATTGGTTAGTCTCTAAGGTGCCACAAGTACTCCTTTTCTTTTTGCGAATACAGACTAACACGGCTGTTACTCTGAAACCTGAATAAAGATGAGTTTATCTTCAAAAACAGAAATGTATTGACTAACGAAAGGAGTGAAAAAAGTGCTAAAAACGACAATACAATACAAATTTCCTACGTAAATTAACTAAATGCAACTTTATATTTAGAATGACGAACAGTTTTGTCCATTTCAGTGCAGAATTTTAGCAACACGTACACCAGCCAGTGCCTTGAATGCAACAGTAAGTGACAGACATCCCCGACGCCTGCACTGCATCCGAAAGTATCTGGAAATATCTTGCCTCTTTCCCTTTGCAATATAAAGCTTGATAGACATCTCTGCCAGAAAGGACTAGATTTGCTGTACTCACTCGTCCTCAGGAAGATACTGAGTGCATTCTGGAAGGAAATGGTCTGGGGAAGGTTTTGGGGAAAGACTGTACAGTCCTACCAAATAATGCTGAGGACTCCTGTGTTTGAGGCAATCAGGAACCAAACAGAATCAGAAGGGTCCTATTCTCCAAAACTAGCCTGTGTGTCTATTTCAGAAGATTCTGAACTGCACAATAAACAGAGGTTTTGCTGCTTGGGGTTAACAGGTTTGCAACTCTTCCATTTCTGAGGAAAAAGAAGCAACACATTCTGATTCTGTCCTTACCAGACATGTTTGAATCCAAACACATTAGTATAAGCCCTTGCCCTCTAGGGTAGGAGGGGTGGAAAATGAAAATATAGCCTAGCTTTACTCTAGTATTTTAGATACCCTTTTGCCAAAGAAACTCCCTATGTCCTCAAGCTCTAGTTACTATGTATTAAAAGTCTGACAGAAGCACACATTTGTATCTATAGGCACCTATGCCCAAGACTGATATTCTTGCTGCTGTTACCAACAAATGACATGAGAACCACATACCTAGTTGTGTAAATGCTAATAAAATCTGCCAGAATTCTTTGTGCTTTTCCACAAAGCTATAAGCCCTCTTCCATAGCTTGAGCTGCACTTTGTCCAGAAAGGACAGGTAGCTTACAACAAAATCTGTTGCCACTGTAGCCCAAGAAAACATTCTTCCAGGGACATCTTAGTACCGTAATTCTCAGTCGAGGGAAGCCAAGCAGCAAGTCTCAGATCTTAGCCCTGGCCATAGCTCACTGCCATCAGGCTTATGGTGAAGCAGCAGCATCCCCAAACAAGTTGTATTTCTGCTTAAGTCACTTTAGCTATATCCACAGTCGAGTAAAGGTGCTATCACAACTCCTTTACCAACTGGCTCAGAACTGGGTGCAGGGGTATTGCAAACTTAAAGGATGATTGTTCCAAGGTTAGATCTTTCAGGAAACCCGCAGGGCTGGACAGGAACCAAACGATAATTGGTGACTTTAGTCATCTATTCTAAAATGTGTGGAAAAGTTTATCTTCCAGGGGAGTTCCTTGTCTTTCCTCTGTGGATGTACATTTGGTTCTGAATCTCCAGTTTCCCGAGTAGCCAAAGAACACTTCTTCTGTTCAACAGAGCTACCTCAATATGTATGTGAATGAGGGATAGCCAGCACTGCCAAAGCAAGTGGTGACACCAGCTGCCCCAGTAAACTACAAGTAGTACCACTGATAAGAATCACCACTAGCTCAGGTTGCATCAAGACATGTTTCAGATACTCCTATGGCACCAAGCTTTCAACCAGCCCTAGTATAGGACACTGCTTTGAAGCCCTGAGAACAGTTAAAAAGCCCATAATATAGTCAAAGCAACCTATATAAACCACATAATCAGCCTGTCTCCTAGGATATGCAAGCTCCCCCACCCCATGCAACCCTGCTATTCAGACAGTGATTGCTGCAGGCCTTGTGTGTAGTAACTGGTAGGCAGAGAATGAGCAATAATGGTTGTAAGTTTGGGTATATCCCTAGCGAAGCACCAAAAGGGTCATGTCTACACTAAAAAATTATGTTGACTTAAGTTACACTGACATACAGCCACCAGAGTTATGAAATCGCTTTTGCAGGTCCACACTACGCTCTGTCTGTCGGTGGTGCATGTCCTAACCACGAGCATTTGCACCAATTTAACTGTCCGTGTGGGCCATCATGGGATGGCTTCTGAAAGCCAGCAACACTCAATGTAAGCAAAGCAGTGATTACATTGACGCTGAGTCTACTTAAGCCAGGGGTGGGCAAACTTTTTGGCCCGAGGGCTACATCTGGTTATGGAAATTGTATGGCAGGCCATGAATGCTCATGGTTCCCAGCCAATGGGAGCTGCAGGGGCAGTGCCTAGGGCAGGGGCAGAGTGCGGAGCCCCCGGCTGCCCCTACACATAAGAGCCAGCGGGGGACATGCTGCTGCTTCCAGGATCCGTGCAGAGCCACAGCATGTGCGGAGCAGGTCAAGCCCCAGACCCCACTCCCCGTCGGGAGCTCAAGGGCAGGATGCGGCCCCGGGGCCATAGTTTGCCCAGCCCTGACCTAAGTGCTATGAAATATTTTCTGTTATGAAAATATTTCTTAATGCAGCTTTTTGTGGAGATATATTTTCAGAGCATCAGACTTACAACCACAGCATTATTACAGTATACCCATGAATGACCGGCAGCTTAAAGGCCTGATTAAACTAATACTTTTTTAAAAAAAATAATTCTTACATATGTTACCGTGTATCAGAGCATTAAAACTAGAAAAAAAATCAACACATTTGCTTTTTGCTCAGCACTGAACAGTAAAAAATGAAATTAATCAATTTTTCTTTGCACTCATCACACAGTTGCTGTAACATTTGGTTTGCAAATGCTATGGGGAATATATAAAAGCTTGCATTTACAATTCCTAAACTGAGGGAATATATTAACCTGGCAATGTACCTTTTTACATACCATATCAGCAAGTACACATGCACACGGCAGTAAGCATCATCAGAGCACTAGGTACTATCATATTGCAGTATTGGTTCCAAAAGGCAGAAAGCAGATAGACATACACCAGAGGAGATAGCACAACTGGAGACAGAGCTCACAATTCCCTTCTGATGTTTGAATGTGATGTATTAAGTAATACTAATATGCACACATAGCTATGCTCTCATTGTCATTACCATCACTATGTATACCCATGCTCGTCCTTTGAACAACACTAAAGAAATCAGAAAGAGAAAAGGCCTGTTAAAGTATGTAGCTAATTCTGCCAACCACGGGACTGTTCCCTGTGGTATACTGCTTATAAGAAAACCCCAAGAATTACAAACATCAGAATTCTGAACTGATCAGTCAACCGCACACGTCATTTAGAACCAGAAGTAGGCAATCAGGCAGCAGCAGAGACAAAACAAACAAGAAACAAATATAGTACAGTACTGTGTTAAGCACTCACGGAAAATAAAGGGAAAATTTAAAAGTAAAGATTTGATGAAGTAAGGAAACTGTTTCTGTGCTTGTTTCATTTAAATTAAGATGGTTCAAAGCAGCATTTTTCTTCCGCATAGTAAAGTTTCAAAGCTGTATTAAGTCACTGTTTAGTTGTAAATTTTTGACATAACAAATTGTTTTGTTCAGCGTTATGTGTATTTCAGAGTTATGAACAACCTCCATTCCCAAACTGTTCATAACTCTCAAGCTCTGCTGTACTACTTTGGCTGAGTACAGTTTGAGATGTCCAATCTAAGTAATGTAATACTTTGGCCTAACTTTGGTGGTTGGGTTTAAGTATGGGGGTACTGTTGGTGGCCTGTGATATACAGGACATGAGACTAGATCAGGGATTCTCAAACGGGGGTCACCAGTTATTACCTGGGGGTCACGAGCTGTCAGCCCTGTGCCTGGCTGTGTCACAAAACGGCAGCCCACATTAAATTAAAAAAAACCCTGTTTTAATTTATAAAGGGGGGGGGGGTGTCATACTCAGAGTCTTGCTGTTTGAAAAAGGCTGTTGCCTCTACAAGAAGTTTGAGAACCACTGGAGTAGATGATCTGGTGGTCTCAAACTCTATAGCCTCTACTGAGGACTCTACCATTTCCCTGATATTTAGTACATTTCCCCCACTTTCAGTAATCCTAGTATATTTCTCCGTGGTGCTGCAAGTCACTTTGAGGACAGCTACAAAACGTATAAATATAAGACGTCATCTCTAAGTTGTTACATGAAAGGGCCTCACAGCAGCTGTAGCTCCTATGTTGGAATCTCTGCACACAAGAAACCCCACTAGAGAAAAAGAGAGCCCTAGACACGGGCCTGCAGACCAGCTGCCGCTCCCCACCTCTAAGGCATCACAGCACGATGGGGTAATCTGACAGGCATATAAAGCCAATAAGTGGTACGAAGCTTAAAAGTAGTGGCTATTCCCCCCTCACAGCAGTAACATGTTATACAAGTCTAACAGAGCAAATTATGTATACAGCCCGCCCAAACGTTTAACAGATGGATCTACATCCAGTTCCTTCATCCCGATCATACAGTTGACGCTTCAGAAGAAAATTAGGAAAGATTTTTGTAATTAGTTTCATTTATTCTGGTAAAACCAAAATGAGATTTTCCACATCCCTCCCCTCCACCCCCGCAGGGCAGCTGACCCCTCTCCCAGCCATTCCCCCCCACATCTCTTCTGCCCCCGCAGGGCAGCTGAGCCCCCTCCACCCCCGGCCCCCCACATCTCCTCCATCCCCCACAGGGCAGCTGAGCCCCCTCCAGCCATTCACCCCACATCCCCCCCTCCAAGCCCCCCCCCGCAGGGCAGCTGACCCCCCCCCTCCACCCCCGCAGGGCAGCTGACCCAGTCCCCCCCAGCCAGTCCCGCAAACCGCCCACCCCCTTGCCGTGAGGGGCCCCCTCCCCGACGCAGGGCAGTCCGGAGCAGGGATGTCCCCCCCCCCAGAGAGGCCCGTTACCTTTCTCCTCCCGGCTGTCCGCCGCCATCCCGCCGCCGCCGCCTCCCCTCAGGGGCCGGCCGCCTCGCGCTCTGCTCACAGCGCCGGCGAGGCGGGACGCCGGGGGGCGGGGCGGGGCGCGCGGCCGCGCGGAAGAGGCGGGCGCGGAAAGGAGCAGGGCTGCGGGGTCTCGTTGCGGGCCGGGCCGCCGAGCGTCTGGCTGGAGAGCCCCTAAGATGGAGGCTGCTTCCTGCGTGCAACAATCCCCCTCCCACAATGCACCGCTTTGTTTACGCTTCTGGCGTCATAATGCAGACTGCGTCTGACCTCATCGCGCAGAGTCCGCCCGGAAGGGCTCGAAGTAGATCAGGTGGGGCAGGCCGTGTCACGTGACTCCGCAGGGCGCCCTCGGCCGCCGCCATCTTGCGCCTGGGCGGGGTCAGCGGCCCGCCTTGCCAGACGCTCCCCCCCACCCCTCCCCAGGCGCTCCCCGCCACAGAGGACCCGGACCGGCCCTCGAGGAGCTGCTGGGCCGGGGGCAGGAGCGTTGGGGCGAGCGCGGCGGCGGCGCTGGTTGTCTGGGCCGGACGTGCCGCGGGGGGGGAGCGCAGAGGGCGTTAGCGTGCGGGAGCCGGCTCGCGCCTGTCCCCGGGGGTCGCCGCCCCTGGCTGCGCAGCCCCCACACCCCCCAGAAATGGGCTTTAGCCCCCTCCCGTCCAAGACCCAGCGGGCTCCCCCGCCTTGGTAGAGCTGCTCCCGGGTGGGGGGACCAGGCGGCAAGGGTGAGAAGCCAGGACGGGGGTGGGGGGGTCTTAGGTGCCTATATAAGAAAAAGCTCCCCCTCCCCCCAAGTCGCGACTGTCCCTATAAAAGGGGGACATCTCGTCACCCTACTCGCCACGCCACTGTGCGAGGCGGGATTTTGCAGACGTTAACGTGCGCGCAGAATTCCCGCCCCCCAGTAATGGGCTGCAGAGAGGTTGGCCACCATGGGGCTGCTGCGCCTGGCAGAGGCCAGCTCACAGATAGAGGGTAAGGCTAGGGGGAGGGAACTGAAGCTGCCGCTCCCAGCACATCCTGGAGGAAGGAGGTGGTGGTGCGCAGGAAACTGTGCAAGCTTGGGACCCAGCATCAGGCTGTTTCTCTTTCTGGATCCCTGGGCTCTAGCAGGGTAGAGGCTGGGGCTGGGGGTTCCCACAGCTGGCGTCTGGCAGGAGAGGCGGTCTGGGCTGGGGGTGTGTGGCTGGGCTTTGGGGAAAAGGGGGGTGTAAGTGTCTGATGAGCTCCCCCCCCCCCCCGCCCCAGCTGGGATCTGGGGGGTTGAGGAGGCAGAGAAGCAGGAGCTAAGTTGCCTTAGGGGTTTCTTTAATTCTCTACTCCTGGGGGAATTTTTGTGCTTGTCTGTTGTTACAGACATACTTGCTGACAGGTATTTTGAAATAAATTACCAAAATAATTGAAACTGGTGTGATTATATAGTGTTGTTTTGACAAAATTTGCAGAATTTTAAAATATTGTGCGCAGAATTTTTAATTTTTTGGTGCAGAATTCCCCCTGGAGTATAGAGCACAGGGCACCGCTCCATCATAACGTGGGGCTGGGTAGGTTGCATGGACAGGCCTAGGCAGGCTGCTCCCCTCTGCGTCCTCGAGGGAAAGGTGAGAGAAGGAAACTGTAAGCTAAATAGCATAACAACTGGATAGAAATAAAACTATAAGTCAGTGGTTTTCAACTGGTGGGCCCTGGGACACTTAGGGAGTCCACAGACTAAGATTTCTAAAGGAGTCTGTACTGCCATTCAAAATTATTTAGGGTTCTGCAAATAAAAAAAAGTGTTAAACCCCTGCTGTAAGTATTATTCAGAATGTTATAAAAAAGATTATACAACCTGCCCCTACACACATACTCCTTCCCTTGGTGAGCACCACCACCTTCAGGTGATTGTCCTCACCAACAGCTCTGTAATTTAATATGTCTAAACTGCAGTTAGACACCTGTGGCTGGCCCGTGCCAGCTGACTTGGGCTAAAGGGCTATTTAATTGCGGTGTAGATATTTGGGCTGGGGCTGGAGCCTGGCTCTACGGTCTTTTTTTGAGGTGGGAGGGTCCCAGAGCTCGGGCTGCCTCCTGAGCCTGAACATCTACACTAAAATTAAGCAGCCCCACAGCCTGAGTCAGCTGGTATGAGCCAGCCACAGGTGTGTAATTGCGGTGTCGACATACCTGAGTCACACCGTCATAGCTATACTGGCAGAGTCGCCTGGTGTAGATGCAATGTATGCAGACAGGAGGACGTCTTCTTCTGGCATGGCTACATCACCTCCCTGAACGGTATTATCTAAGGTGACAGAAGGCAGCTTCTGTTGGCGTATTTGTGTCTACACTGGAGGTTTTGTTGGCATAGCTATGTTGTCTAGCGGGTTTGATTCCCCCCCCCCCCACCTCTGACAGACATAGTTATGCCAGCAAAATGAGTCGGCTAATGTATGCTACTTCTGGAAAGTTTAGTAAGACCCATTAGTCCTCTACAAAGTTTCAGTGACATTTAAATAGCTTATCTCATTTAATCTTCTGCCAGGGATAGTAATGTCATAAATGCTGGGTTAATATGAATGAGGTTTATAACAGTAGTAATCCACCAAATCTAACTGCATTTCCAGAATCAGCAGCATTATCCAGCCACAGTCCCCAATGACAGCCTTATCTTTCAGTGGGAATTTAATTAATTAATGCGTTATTTTCCTCTCTCTTCCCTACTAAGGGAAGTAATAATATGTTAATTCAGTCCAAATGCCAGTTGTGTTGCTTATAATTATTTTCTATACCTGGTGACGAGATGTATCAGTACTTACACATTTAGGGAAGAAATTGCTGAAAGATTTAGTCTCATTAACTTCAGTGGAGCTATGCTGATTTACACCATCTGAGAATCTGGCTCATCAGCTTACATGGTGCTAAGCCTATTTACTCCAGCTAAGGATTTGGCCCATCATGTTTCTACTTATGTTAATAGCAGTAATGACAGTAGAAAAGGAAAACTAAATAACCAAAATTACTCTTCTTACACCCTTACACCATAGGTTATTTTTTTATTATTTATTTATTACAGTAGTGCCTATGAGCCCCATTCATGGACCAGAACCCTATTGTGGTAGGCACTGCACAAACATGCCACAGAAAGATGGTCCCTGCCCCAAGGAGTTGATGTAAGTACTATCTGCTTCCTCCTTGCACAGAAAATCAAAAATGTACAGTACATTTGTTGCTATTAAACTCCATTTAAGTTGGAGCGCTGTCCATTTACAGCAGCAGAGAATTTATCCGTATTTTGCAATATTCCAAATTCTGGATCCTTGATGTAAATTGGTGTAGCTCCATTATAGTCATTGGGGTCAGATTCTCGGTGTAAATCAGCATAGCTCTACTGAAGTCAGTTTACACCAGCTGAGACTCTGGCCCTGTAAGTGCATTGTAGGAGAGGAAATGTCACAAACAGCAGTGTTATGAAGTGGCTGAAACTGTGTTAGGGTTGATTTAAAACCTCACTGAGATTGGTAGGTGTGAATACTCCCTTCAGTTAACATAACTGTGAGGATAAGTTGATCAAAATCCTCCATCTAAGACAAAATGGTTATGTGAGCCTGCCCAGGACTTTTGGACTCTGTGGGCGGAGAGTTTTTTGCTGAGTTATTGTTTCAGGTAAGGATGTCTGTATGTGGGGAAAGGAGAACACAGAACCACAGAGAGGTCAGCGTGAAGAAATCCAAGCAGAAGCCTGTGAGCATGGCATGACCCTGATATAAACCTTGAGAGAAGTTCTGGGTCAGGGATGCTGGCTGAAAAGAAGTGTGGGCCTGTAAGTTAAAAAAAATATCCCTTTTGTTTCTTGTTCCTTCCACCTTTGGAGAAGCAGGATTTTGTACATTCCTGGTAAATGAATAAGAATGAATAAAAGAAAATACCTAACTCCATAAACAATTTCGACTCCTATCTGAAATATCTCTAGGGCCCCAAACTTTGACAAGCTACTTGGATAAAAAAGGACAAAAAAAGCAACAATAATTTTATCTGAACACAGTAATTTTCATGGTTCCAATTCCCCCAGCTAATATAACTGGTGTAACCCCATTCAACGTAGCTACACTGATTTATGACAGTAAGCATCTGGTTTCATATTTTCAGTGGTGATCACTGCAGTTTTCATCATCGTTTTCTTTTGTCACATTTACAGTTGAATAACTAAATTTAAAAAGAAAGGCTGCTATGAATGCTGGCCCTTTGCTATCTTGGGGGTCTCTGTGGGTATGTCTACATTGTAATAAAAGACCCATGGAGAAGGCACAGCTGTGGCTGGCTGGCATTAGCTGATTCGGACTCATGCTGTGGGGCTAGAAATTGCAGTGTCAGCGTTCGGGCTCAGGCTGGAAGGGGTGGGTGTCAGAGATGGCGTCCAGCCTGAGCCCAAACATCTACACTGCAATTTTTAGCCCTGTAGCATGAGCCACACAAGCCTGAGTCAATTGACCCAGACTCTGAGACTTGCCACGTTTTTAATTGAAGTGGAGATGAACCCTGTTATGCATTTGGGGCCCTCTGCAGTTGTGCCACGGGATTGGGGAGATAGTGTCTCCTCCCTGGCACCTCTGTCAGGTATTTGCCTTACACTCCCCTGTGCACAAAGACCCGTGCTTGCAACAGTGCTAACTTTTCCACAGGTATTTACTAGGAAACCCACTTTGTCCCAAAATTTTGTGTCTGGCGCACTGTGTAAAATATGCCTTTGAAGCTCAGAACACTTCCCAGAGATTACACTGATCATGTCTCCCACCTAGAGAAGTTACAAACAATCCCACAATGGCGCATACATTTTGCATTTTTAATACAATGGACTCCAAAGCTACTTAAACTTAATTTAGTAAGGTTTTGCAAACATAGTGCAGGAAATTGCCGTATCTGTCACAAATGCATTATATCCAGTTAATGGATATAATGGGTTGTCAAGCGATTAAAAAAATTAATTGTGATTAATTGCGCAATTAATCGCACTGTTAATAATAGAATACCATTTATTTAAATATTTTTGGATGTTTTCTGTATTTTCAAATATATTGATTTCAATTACAACACAAATTACAAAGTGTACAGTGCTCACTTTACATTTATTTTTGATAAATATTTGCACTGTAAAAAACAAAAGAAATAGTATTTTTCAGTTCACCTAATAAAAGTACTGTAGTGCAATCTCTTTAGCATGAAAGTTGAACTTACAAATATAGAATTATGTACAAAAGATAACTACGTTCAAAAATAAAACAATATAAAACTTTAGAACCTACAAGTCCACTCAGTCCTACTTCAGCCAGTCGCTCAGACAAACAAGTTTGGCTACAGTTTGCAGGAGATAATGCTTCCCCACGTCTTGTTTACAATGTCACCTGAAAGGGAGAACATGTGTTCACACGGCACTGTTGTAGGCGGCATCGCAAGATATTTACATGCCAGATGTGCTAAAGATTCATATGTCCCCTTCATACTTCAGCCACCATTCCAAAGGACATGCGTCCATGCTGATGACGGGTTCTGCTCGATAACAATCCAAAGCAGAGCGGAGCGATGCATGTTCATTTTCATCATCTGAGTCAGATGCCACCAGCAGAAGGTTGATTTTCTTTTTTGGTGGTTCGGGTTCTGTAGTTCCCGCGTCGGAGCGTTGCTCTTTTAAGACATCTGAAAGCATGCTCCACACCTCATCCCTCTCAGATTTTTGACGGCACTTCAGATCCTTAAACCTTGTGTGGAGTGCTGTAGCTATCCTTAGAAATTTCACATTGGTACCTTCTTTGAGTTTTGTGAAATCTGCAGTGAAAGTGTTCTTAAAATGAACAACATGTGCTGGGTCATCATCCGAGACTACTATAGCATGAAATATATGGCAGAAGGTGGGTAAAACAGAGCTGAAGACATACAATTCTCCCCCCAAGGAGTTCAGTCACAAATTTAATTAACGCATTTTTTTAATGAGCGTCATCAACATGGAAGCATGTCCTCTGGAATGGTGGCCGAGGCATGAAGGGGCATATGAATGTTTAGCATATATGGCATGTAAATACCTTGCAACGCTGGCTACAAAAGTGCCATGCAAACGCCAGTTATCACTTTCAGATGACATTGTAAATAAGAAGCAGTCAGCAGTATCTCCCGTAAATGTCAACAAACTTGTTTGTCTTAGCAGTTGGCTGAACAAGAAGTAGGACTGATTGGACTTGTAGGCTCTAAAGTTTTACATTGTTTTGTTTTTGAGTGCAGTTATGTAACAAAAAATCTACATTTGTAAGTTACACTTTCACGATACAGAGATTGCACTTCAGTACTTGTATGAGGTGAATTGAAAAATACCATTTCTTTTGTTTATCATTTTTACAGTGCAAATATTTGTAATAAAAATAATATTTTTGTACACTTTGTATTCTGTGTTGTAATAGAAATCAATATATTTGAAAATGTAGAAAACCATCCAAAAACATTCAATACATTTCAGTTGGTATTCTACTGTTTAACAGTGCGATTAATTGCGATTAACTTTTTAATCACAGTTATTTTTTTTGAGTTAATCGCGTGAGTTACCTGTGATTAATCGGCAGCCCTAATTTTTACATATGTCCAGTACAGATGATGTAATTTATTGAAGGCAGTATCAGTTTAGATTTGTTGCTTCTGAGGCAGATCTCCAGACTCTGGATAAGTTAAGTTCTGTGTAGGTTGTCTCTAAGGGCTTGTCTGTGCGTAAAAGCTTGTACCACTTTCTCCATATATTTCTCTCCGGAATAGTTAAAGTGGCACAACTCCCTAGTGTGGCTGCAGTTATATCAAGATAAAAGTGTGGTTTATTTCTATACAGGAAAGGAAACAACTATACCAATATAAAGCACCTTGATTCTGGTATAACTGCCTCCACACTAGGGCTTTTACTGGTATAATTATTTTGTTTAAAAAAAACCCACACCCCCCCCAAGCAAAATAGTTATACTGGTAGCAGGCCTATGTCTCTCTTCGAAGTAAACTAAAAGTGTGTTGGGATTTTCTATATTTTACTAATCGGGTGACTTGGATTTTAGAAGTTCAAGGAAAGCTTAGAGAAATACAAACTCGCTAAAGACAAGACCTATAATTTATGAGGAGATGTACGGAACAATCTAAAGGATTTGAACTCTCCATTTCTCTTTACAATTTTTCTCTGACATAGGTTGAATACCTCAGTCTTGAAAAGTAGAATAGGATCCCATCATTGTATAAAAGTTTGTGTTTGTTATGGTTTTAGAGTAGCAGCCGTGTTAGTCTGTATCAGGCCCAACAAAGAAAATAACAGAACGCCACTAGCCATCATCTTCAGCTCCCAACTAAAACCTCTCCAACGCATCATCAAGGATCTACAACCTATCCTGAAGGACGACCTATCACTCTCACAAATCTTGGGAGACAGGCCAATCCTTGCCTACAGACAGCCCCGCAACCTGAAGCGAATACTCACCAGCAACGACACACCACACAACAGAACCACTAACCCAGGAACCTATCCTTGCAACAAAGCCCGTTGCCAACTGTGTCCACATATCTATTCAGGGGACACCATCATAGGACCTAATCACATCAGCCACACTATCAGAGGCTCGTTCACCTGCACATCTACCAATGTGATATATGCCATCATGTGCCAGCAACGCCCCTCTGCCATGTACATTGGTCAAACTGGACAGTCTCTACGTGAAAGAATAAAGGGACACAAATCAGATGTCAAGAATTATAACATTCATAAACCAGTCAGAGAACACTTCAATCTCTCTGGTCACTCGATTACAGACCTAAAGGTTGCAATATTACAACAAAAAGACTTCAAAAACAGACTCCAACGAGAGACTGCTGAATTGGAATTAATTTGCAAACTGGATACAATTAACTTAGGCTTGAATAAAGACTGGGAGTGGATGTGTCATTACACAAAGTAAAACTATTTCCCTATGTTTATTTCCCCACCCCCCACTGCTCCTCAGACGTTCCTGTTAACTGCTGGAAATGGCCCACCTTGATTATCACTACAAAAGGTTTTCTCTCCCCCCCGCCTCCGCCCCTCCTCCCCGCTCTCCTGGTGGTAATAGCTCATCTTAAGTGATCACTTTCCTTACAGTGTGTATGATAACACCCATTTTTTCATGTTCTGTGTGTATATAAATCTCCTCACTGTATTTTCCACTGAATGCATCCAATGAAGTGAGCTGTAACTCACGAAAGCTTATGCTCAAATAAATTGTTTAGTCTCTAAGGTGCCACTAGTACTCCTTTTCTTTTTGTATTTGTTATGTCAATCCCACACCAAACCAAAAGATGGCAGCATTTCATGTTTGATGTACAATTTAGATCACAAATCAGGGTGAAGCATCAGATTTTCCGAGCTGTAACATTTAAAAAAACTCCAATATGTTGTAATCTCTATGTTTAAAAAAAGAAAAGAAAGTTAGTACCCATTGCCTAATTTTTATTGCCATGTGGGCACAGGTGGTTTTTGACAGGTAGGAAGTCCCATAGATAGATAGATAGATATTGATATTTTTTGAAGTTCAAGTAGTCTTGTCTCTCCCAGAAGTGGGGAGGGATGTCATATCCTTCTGTTAAAGGCATCCACATGCTGATCTCTCCAAAACCAGTACACAGCAGGGCTGTGGAAGTTATTCCACACCCTTCTTCTGGTGCAGGATTGTTTTTCTGAAGTATACGCAAAAAGAAAAGAAGTACTTGTGGCACCTTAGAGACTAACCAATTTATTTGAGCATGAGCTTTCGTGAGCTGTAGCTCACGAAAGCTCATGCTCAAATAAATTGGTTAGTCTCTAAGGTGCCACAAGTACTCCTTTTCTTTTTGCGAATACAGACTAACACGGCTGTTACTCTGAAACCTTTCTGAAGTATGTCTGCATATGAGTCCCAATTCAGCAAAACACTTAGCACCTGCTTAACTTTAAGCACCCGCTTAAATTCCATTGAAGTCACTAGGTCTTAATCTAAATTAAGCATAGGATTAAGTGCTTTTCTGAATCAGGCCATGGTTAGTATTTGATTGCTAACTAGCCCTGTGTCTAGAGCTAGATTTATGCAGCATTGGACTTGGCGGGGAGGGGGGAAGATGCCCACCAGAAGTGAGGTTGATTTCCAAATGTCAGCTTTGTTTCCTTTCTTCTGCTGGTGACAGTGAAAGTGGGGTTACAGTTGAACCACCTAAATTATCCCCTGCCTCCTTCCCACTGGATTGATGCGAATGTTGCCGATAAAAGGTGCCACATATCTGCTGGAAGACACAGATCTCCCTTCTCAGCTATCACCTCACTTGAATGTACACAAACGATTGTCCTATGGGACACAAGCAGACTGTCTTGCACAATTACGGTTGGGGTTAAAGAATAGGATCAGGAAGAGTGGTTAGTTGAATGGTACAACGGTGGATGCTTTCATTAAACAGAAGGCCCAACCTCAACTTATCCTAAAATAGACAAATATCACCTAACGGTAGCCAAGGAGGGTATTCGTTTGCAATGAAAACTTGTGTCCAGAACTAGAAACCACTTTTCCCCTCTACGTACTGTAAATTGATGGAAATATGTACAATGAAAAGGAGCTGATGAATACAGATAACTTTAGCCCCTCAAAACTGGAAGCCCCATACAAAACAAGATTGTCTCATGTAATTTTGGGAAATTAAGCATAGGTGACATATGATGGAAATGTGAAATTTAAAATTTTCGGAGAGAGGGGTTTCTGGGAAAAAAGATGGGGTTCCTCCCTTTCCAGGAACACAAAGCTCCAGAGCCAGATTCCCAAAAGAACTCAGTACCCAAGAAGTCACATTTAAGGCAAGTGGCTGAGCACTAGCTGTCCCCAGTGAGAACAATGAAAGCTTCTGAGTGCTGAGTCCTACTGAAGATCTGAAGTAAAGGTTTGTTGGATATCAGATCTGAAATCTGTCACTGGTACAGGACTGAACGTTGTAACTTGGGCCAGTGTAATTTGGGAGAGGGAAATTCCTCATTTGGGGAAAGAAAGCAGCATTTTTTTGGCAGATTTATTTGTAAAAACCATTGACAGTTGCCCAGAGGTCTGCAGTGTTAGAAGCAGTCCCAGTTGAGATGGATTAGTGAGCAGACTTCAGGATAGATGGTCAAACTTGCAAGATAAACACAATTTATTACATGGCTCTGCAGCATGTGTATGGAGCGTGCATGTATGTGTGCATTCGTATGTACCGCAACAAGTCTTGATGTTGCAACAAAAATGGGAATCACAGCAGCATGGCACAATATGCCAGGCATCTCCATATCAAAGTGACATGGCATACATACATATTCACTTAAGTGTGACAGCCTGTACCCCATGCTCACCCTTTTATAAGATTATGATAAATTTTGTACGAAGTATGCCTTGTGAGGTATTATTTGAAAAGTCATAATCTGCTGAATATCATTGTTCTGTTGAACTACGTGTAGCAACACTACATGTGAAGTTATAAGATCCTACTGTACGATTGTAACTGAAATATGCTGTAATTCTGGGTAACACCCACAACCTAGTTTTTCAGAGACAGACATACTCCAGCCAGGTGGTAAAGGGCCATTGCCTGTTTAACTGGCCATTCCCAGCAGGAGGAAAGTGTAAACAAGAAATTTTCATTTCATCACAGGGACGGGTGAAACCTCATGTCCACAAGAGACTGCTTGTCGCCTGCACCTCTGCTTTGGGTAATCCTCAAAGGAGGGAGAGGGGTATAAGAATGAGAAGCGCCTCCAACTCACCTCTCCTCCTCCCTTCTCTCTATTCGTGACAGCAATGAATACCTGAAGGACACTGAAGCAAGGGGACAGGGGTCACAGGCTGAAAGGAATTCCAGCCTGTGAACTGTTACAATTTATGGTGAGAGAGAGATATTTTGCTTTTAAGTTCACTTAGCTTGTTAAATTAGGTGTTGGCTTGTGTGTTTATCTTTTTATTTTCTTTGTAACCAGTTCTGACTTTTATGCCTTATTACTGTAATCACTTAAAATCCATCTTTCTGTAGTTAAGACACTTATTTTAGTGTTTTATCTAAACCAGTGTGTGTTTGGATTGAAGTGTTTGGGAGCCTTCACTTGAGATAACAAGGCTGGTTCATAGTCATTTTTCTTTGATGCAATGATGGACTTTCTATGAGCTTGTGCTGTCCAGGAGGGAACTGAGCAGTACAAGATGCGCATTTCTGGGGAACAAGGCTGGGACTAAGAATTTGTGGGTGTTGCCCTGCATATGATTAATGAGTAGCTAGGTAGTAGCACTCAATACTGTGTAGCTGGGAGCAAGTTACATGTTGGAGGCTGTGTGAGCAGAATCAGGACCGGTGGCTGTTCACCAGCAAAGCACTGTAAAAGGCACCCCAGACTAGAGAATTAAGGGAGCACAGCTGTTCAACAGTTCAGATTATATCCTGGGGAATGTCACACTCAGTCATTGCGTGCGTGATAACCTCTGGCTCCATCCACATAAAAGATGTCTATCAGAGGACATTTCACTGACATGCATGTCACATGTCACAGAATGTGTCAGGAAACTGTCCTATTGCATGCTGTTTTTCAATGCCTGGTTCCCTCACATATGTGGCCAGAGCCTCAGGTGATGTAAATCCATGTAAGTCAATGGAGCTATGCTGATTTGCACCAGATGGGGACAGAGTCATAGAATCAGAATTTAAGGCCAGAAGGGACCACCAGATCATCTACCCTGTCCTCCTGTACATCAGAGGCCATCAACACCACCCAGCACCTGCACACTAAACCTAACAATCAAAATTAGACCAAAGTGTTACCGCCCATAGGAGACAAGGCTATTATGTGCCACAGACAGAAAGTAGGAGGGACCAAGGTGCATCAGTCCCCAAGGCCCCTGCAATGGCAGGGAACATAAGAACGGCCATACTGGGTCAGACCAATGGTCCATCTAGCCTAGTATCCTGTCTTTCAGAAGTAGCCAATGCCTGGTGCTTCAGAGGGAATGAACAGAACAGGGCAGTCATTGAGTGATCCATCCCCTGTCATCCACACACAGCTTCTGGCAATCAGAGGTCAGGGACACACAGAACATGGGCTTCCATCCCTGACCATCTGGGCTAATAGCCATTGATGAACCTATCCTCCATGAATTTATGTAATTCTTTTTTGAACCCACTTATCGTTTTGGCCTTCACAACTTCCCCAGCAATGAATTCCAGAGGTTGACTTGCATTGTGTGAAGAAGTACTTCCTTTTGTTTGTTTTAAATCTGCTGGATATTAATTTCATTGGTGGATCCCTGGTTCTTGTGTCATGTGCAAGAGTAAATAACGCTTCCTGATTCACTTTCTCCTAGCCATTCAATTGTATAGACCTCTTTCATATCCCCCCTAGTTATTTCTTTTCCAAGCTGAAAAGTCCCAGTCTTTTTAATCTCTCCTCATACGGAAGCTGTTCCATACCCCTAATCATTTTTTTTTTGTCTTTCTCTGTACCTTTTCCAATTCTAATATATCTTTTTTGAGCTATATTAGAATGAAGTGAGATACATCTAGATACTCCAGGCAAGTGACCCTCACCTGCACACTGCAGAAGGTTAAAACCCCCAAGGTCCTTTGCAATCTGACCTGGGGGAAAATTCCTGACCCCACATACACAATCAGTTAGACCCTGAGCACATGAGCAAGAACCAGCCAGCCAAGCACCTGAGAGACAGAATGCTTGGTGCCACATCAGAGCCTTGGCCCTCCCTGCCCAATGTCCCATCTCCAGCTGTGGCCGTCCCTGATGGTTCAGAGACAGGAGATTAAAAAATCCTCCCAGAATACACTGGAAGGGGGAGGGGATGAATTTCTTCCTGACCCCTTATGGTCTCTGGCTGAAATCCTAAAGCATGAGCTTTAGGAACATAACACATAAACGAGAAGTGAGCCCAGGGCTGTTGACAAGCAACCCTGTTCTACAATCGCATTCATAAATTTGTCCAGCCTTCTCTTAAAACTAATTAAGTTCTTTGCCCCCACAACTCCTGTTGGGAGGCTGTTGTAGAACCTCACCCCTCTGATGGTTAGAAACCTTTTTCTAATTGCCAGCCTGAGTTTGTTCATGGCCAGTTTATATCCATTTGTTCTTGCGCCAACAGTGTTCTTTAGCTTAAATAACTCTATGGGATCTGGCCCACTGACTTCAATGGACTCTGATTTACACAAGCTATGGATCCGGTGCCTAATGTTCAACAAAGATGTAATGATTTACTGTGTCCATTTGCCTCTGGTTGTGGTGTGAATAAATATAAATAAGTAAATCAGCAATAAGTAATTTCCATCTGTCTCTGAGCATCTTCGTGGTAAGAGCTTACTTTCTGGGTATCTCTGGGGAACATAGTTTGCTTTTCCGGTGGCTTCTACCCTGCAGGAGTTGGATAGCACCTTTCATAAATTGCCATCCCAGTGTCATGGAGTCTGTGAAGGGAATGGCCATGATCCTGTCAATAAACTTGGTTTCTGAGCACGACACTGAAAATATGTCTTATGACTATTCTGTCTCGTAACTTCATGTCTGTGGAGGTTGTTGTACATCAGACAAGGGGAGAAGGATCTGTTGTGCAAGGCATGACCCTGATTTTGTAAGTAGAAACTCCAAAGCAGTAGCATCTGTTACAGCAGGGATCAGCAACTTTTGGCACGCAGCCCATCAGGGAAATCCACTGGCGGGCCGGGACAGTTTGTTTACCTGCAGCATCCACAGGTTCAGCCAATTGCAGGTCCCACTGGCCGTGGTTCGCCGTTCCAGGCCAATGGGGGCTGCGGGAAGCAGCGTGGGCTGAGGGATGTGCTGGCTGCCGCTTCCCACAGCCCCCATTGGCCTGGAACGGTGAACCGCGGCTAATGGGAGCTGCGATCAGCCGAACCTGCGGACGCTGCAGGTAAACAAACCATCCTGGCCCACCAGCGGATTTCCCTGATGGGCCGCGTGCCAAAGGTTGCCGATCTCTGTGTTAGAGTGATGCAAAAAATGCACCTTTTGGCCAAATCACACGCCACACTGTAAAAAAAAAAACCTAAAATTCTCAGGAATAAAATAACACCAGCAGCTGCGGGTGGAAAGAAAACACCAACACCAGTTATCAGGGCATCATGTTTTCCTGAATTTAGCTCTCTGGTTCTTTACTGGGAAACATGGGCAAATTCTTAAAGCTATGTCTCCTTCCATGTTGCACTGAGACAAATCCACCAAGGAGACAATAGACAGATGGGTGTATATTAATGGGGGGAGGAATGGATGGATAGATAATTTATAATCTTTGCGGATTTTCTGAAATCACATTGATAACCACCAGAAGGTTGCAAAACCCATCTGTTTGCACAGTGCCTGGCACAATGGCATCCTGGGGCTGCTAGACACGACCACAGTAAATAATGAAAATAAACAAACATAGAATTTGGTGTTCCCTGAATAGGGAGACCATAGCCAATGGCAAATGCAATTACTGAATCCAGCATGGGCAGCAGAAAAAAAGCCAGTGTTGTCAGTGAGATATATCTGGCACTGATCCGAATGCCAGCTAAAAGACTCTGTGCAGGCAGGCCTGGGAGTTTCCTGGAAGTTGGAGCAGCCATCACCTGATGTGTCTCTTGCTGAGGCCTGTCAGGAGATAAGTGTCAGGAGAGACGACAGAGGGAAAAGGACAATTATTGCATGGGTTAGGAAAGAATTCCAAGATAGCAACCGGTGGCAGAGATGGATACAGGGAAATCCTGGCCCTATTGAAATAAATGGGTTGTCATAAATATAAAGGGAAGGGTAAACCCCTTTAAAATCCCTCCTGGCCAGAGGAAAAATCCTCTCACCTGTAAAGGGTTAAGAAGCTAAAGGTAACCTCGCTGGCACCTGACCAAAATGACCAATGAGGAGCCAAGATACTTTCAAAAGCTGGGAGGAGGGAGAGAAACAAAGGGTCTGTGTCTGTCTATATGCTGCTTTTGCTGGGGATAGATGAGGAATGGAGTCTTAGAACTTTAGTAAGTAATCTAGCTAGGTATGTGTTAGATTATGATTTCTTTAAATGGCTGAGAAAATGAGTTGTGCTGAATAGAATGACTATTCCTGTCTGTGTGTCTTTTTTGTAACTTAAGGTTTTTCCTAGAGGGATTCTCTATGTTTTGAATCTAATTACCCTGTAAGTTATCTACCATCCTGATATTACAGGGGTGATTCCTTTACTTCTATCTACTTCTATTTCTATTAAAAGTCTTCTTGTAAGAAAACTGAATGCTTTTTCATTGTTCTCAGATCGAAGAGTTTGGGTCTGTGGTCACCTATGCAAATTGGTGAGGATTTTTACCAAACCTTTCCCAGGAAGTGGGGTGCAAGGGTTGGGAGGATTTTGGGGGGAAAGACGTGTCCAAACTGCGTTTCCCAGTAAACCCAGTTAGAGTTTGGTGGTGGCAGTGGATATTCCAAGGACAAAGGATAAAATTAATTTGTACCTTGGGGAAGTTTTAACCTAAGCTGATAAAAGTAAGCTAAGGAGGTTTTCATGCAGGTCCCCACATCTGTACCCTAGAGTTCAGAGTGGGGGAGGAACCTTGACATGGGTGTTTTTCATTTGTACTTCAGTGCAGTCAGAATTTCAGCTATAGAGTTTGCCCCATTCTTCCAAAGACTGCTTGCTTCTTTCTAGTGGGGTTATGAGCCGTGGTCCAAAGATAGACCCTGCCTGGGCAAAAAGGTGGTCTGGGAGTTATCCCCCAATATGTGAACTAGGAATATCCCCAAATTAGTGCTACAAATGCCTGCTGTCTTCAAGGACAATAGCAGGACAACAACCTACTCTTAGGCACAAATTGTTACTTTGATTTTGCAGTGTGGCCCTTGGCCTTCAGCTTCAGGGCATGATCTTTGTCTCTCTACAAAGCACCTAGCCTAGTACACTATGCAAATTATAAATCACTATAATAGTTATGATTGAGCTACAGTACAGCCCAGTGGGTAGGATACTGGATTGGGACTCAGGAGATCTTTGGTTCTATGCCTGGCTCTGTCATTGACCCACTATGTGACCTCAGGGAAATCACTTCCCATCTCTGCTCCCCCCGTCACTTTGTGTGTCTCTTTCTATTTAGATTGTAAGTGTCAAGTTGTCCCACAGTGACTCAGGAGCATGGATAGCAACCTCCGGGCAGACTGTTAAGAACCGTGGCACAAACCTCAACTTGAATATGAGTCCTATACTTAGATGTCACAAGCCAATTATCAACTGTAAACTCCTCAGGCACTATAACAGCCTTAACTTGTTTCAGAGTAGCAGCCGTGTTAGTCTGTATCCGTAAAAAGAAAAGGAGGACTTGTGGCACCTTAGAGACTAACACATTTATTAGAGCATAAGCTTTCTTGAGCTTCAGCTCACTTCATCGGATGCATACAGTTGAAAATACAGTGGGGAGATTTTATACACATAGAGAACATGAAACAATGGGTGTTACCATACACACTGTAACAAGAGCAATTAGGAAAGGTGAGCTATTACCAGCAGGAGAGCGGCGGGGGAGACCTTCTGTAGTAATAATCAAGGTGGGCCATTTCCAGCACTTTACAAGAACAGTAGGAGGGGAAATAAACAAGGGAAATAGTTTTACTTTGTGTAATGACACATCCACTCCCAGTCTTTATTCAAGCCTAAGTTAATTGTATTCAGTTTGCAAATTAATTCCAATTCAGCAGTCTCTCGTTGGAGTCTGTTTTTGAAGTTTTTGTTGTTGAAGAATTGCCACTTTTAGGTCTGTAATCAAGTGACCAAAGAGATTGAAGTGTTCTCCGACTGGTTTTTGATTGTTATAATTCTTGACGTCTGATTTGTGTCCATTTATTCTTTCACGTAGAGACTGTCCAGTTTGGCCAATGTACATGGCAGAGGGGCATTGCTGGCACATGATGGCATATATCACATTGGTAGATGTGCAGGTGAACGAGCCTCTGATAGTGTGGCTGATGTGATTAGGCCCTATGATGGTGCCCCCTGAATAGATATGTGGACACAGTTGGCAACGGGCTTTGTTGCAAGGATAGGTTCTTGGGTTAGTGTTTTTGTTGTGTGGTGTGTGGTTGCTGGTGAGTATTTGCTTCAGGTTGGGGGGCTGTCTGTAAGCAAAGACTGGCCTGTCTCCCAAGATCTGTGAGAGTGATGGGTCGTCCTTCAGGATAGGTTGTAGATCCTTGATGATGCGCTGGAGAGGTTTTAGTTGGGGACCGAAGATGATGGCTAGTGGCGTTCTGTTATTTTCTTTGTTGGGCCTGTCCTGTAGTAGGCAACTTCTGGGTACTCTTCTGGCTCTGTCAATCTGTTTCTTCACTTCAGCAGGTGGGTATTGTAGTTGTAAGAACGCTTGATAGAGATCTTGTAGGTGTTTGTCTCTGTCTGAGGGGTTGGAGCAAATGTGGTTGTATTGTAGAGCTTGGCTGTAGACAATGGATCGTGTGGTGTGGTCTGGATGAAAGCTGGAGGCATGTAGGTAAGTATAGCGGTCAGTAGGTTTCCGGTATAGGGTGGTGGTTATGTGACCATCGTTTATTAGCACCGTAGTGTCCAGGAAGTGGATCTCTTGTGTGGACTGGTCCAGGCTGAGGTTGATGATGGGATGGAAATTGTTGAAATCATGGAGGAATTCCTCAAGCACTTCTTTTCCGTGGGTCCAGATGATGAAGATGTCATCAATGTAGTTAACTTGGAGTCACAGATAGTTTCCTTAGATACTCTGATCCGTCTCACCACCCAGATGAGCCTGCCTTTGTGATAGATGGGCCCTGACAACACAGTTCCCAGCAATATTCGGGTTACTGCCAGTCCCAAAGGTCCGGTCACTTATCCCAGGTCAGTTGCTCCTTAGCTGTCCACTGAAGACAACGCTTGTAGCCGATCCTATAGTAAACTATCTTAAGATTTATTAATAGGAAAAGGAAATGAGAGTTATTTACAACGTTAAAGCACATAAACATACATACACAAATGAGTTACAGTCTAAAGTTTCAAAGGGTAACAGAAGCTTCTATAATAAGCACACGCTATATGTCCTTCAGGGCTAACCCAGCCTGATCAGCTAGGGATCTCTTGCTTACGGCTAGAAAACCCTGCCCTCCAGAGTCCAAGGAGTACAGAAGTACAGTTCCTTTTTGTGAGGGGTTTTTGATTCCCTTCTCCCCTTGTGCTCTAAGCTGCAACTTCAGCTGATGGGAGGAATCAGCTTGTATGACTCATCTCATGATGGGGGAGAGCAATCAGCAAAGTCTTTTGTCCTCTCTGATGTTCCACAATAGTTCATCTGGTGCTGATGGATCTTCCCTGTGGGGCAGGACATAACACCTTCTGTGGGAGACCAGCATCTCACACTAGTAAATGTCTCTCTCCTATCTGGTGATTTACACGGTGACAGAGGCTTACAATGCAAACACTCAAATATTATCTTATAATATGGGATACAGCTGTTATAAGTGAGATTAATGCGGGCAGCAACTTAGACCCATACCATAAAGTCTAAACACTAAACGCATTCTGCTAATTCAAATACCCGTATTAACAATACTAAACACACAGGTGAGCCAGACGGAGTCCAGCTATGTATTTGTCAGTATTCAACTGAGACCTGGGGACCTTGGCATGAGCTGGCGCCTGCTCTGCCAGCAGGTAAGATCTATGGCACAGGGATTGTCTCAAACCACGTTTCTACAGTGCTTAGTACAATGGGGTTCTGATCTCAGTTGGGGCCTCTAGGAGGTATCATGATATAATGATGATGGATCATTCAATGCACAACCCTTCTTCATAAATACCAACATCAGTACATTCCAACAGATCGATATATACGTAAAACCACATTCACTTACATGCTTTCTTTAAAAGCAAGGGAATTAGGGTCTGTTCCCTGCCTGTACGTGACACATTCCTGCTTATTTCATTCTTCATTCTACTATAAGAATATGAATGTGACCTGAGATGTCAAAAGGGCTGAGGACTGAGCCCAGAGACAAGGCGGCAGACATGTCCAAGGGCACAGGGACAGGCCCTGTTAGATCTTTTACCCTAGAAGGGGTTTGTTTGTTCATGTGTTTGACTCTGTGACTTAGCCGGAAGGCTGAGCCCCCGAAGACCTGCCTGACGAGGGAACCAGCTGACGGAGCACCAAGAGCAGAGAGAGTGCGGGGTGCACCTGGCTGATAGGAGGCGCTCACGAGAGGCGAGTGGCCCCCGTCACAGGGCCTAAATATGGATGTAAGAGCCTGATGTGTGAGATTTCACTGGAGATACTACATGGATGAGCTTGGCCCTTGCAAAAACAAATGGCTATGTCCCCCATTGCATACAGACTGCTTGGGGAGAGTCAGGAGCCTGGAAGTGTTAAGTGAAGGAACGCAAGTACCTGGGAACAGTCTCACTCCAGCACACCCTTGGCCTATCTAGAGTGCTGGCCTACCTTTTACTGTGCCCAATGCCAGCCGCTTAAGAGGAGTGTATAAAACCATTCTGAAATACTGCGCCACAGAAGAAACTTTCCCTGATTTCACCTCATGGCCTGAAACAGGCTTACTGAGACCATCTCTAATATTATCACTCTATCAAATTATCCTTTGATGTCAGTGGAGTGATGCCAGCTGGGAACTGGCCTGATGTTCGTAGCCAGTGATACAAGTGTCTAACTCTTGGTAAATATTACAGAGCTATTTGTCCCACAGTGGGGTGCTATTTTTATGCTATAGAAAAATCCATTTTAAACCTACTAACTTCTTAATTTCATCAAGTGCCCTCACCATATTTAGGGCATGCTTCATTTTTAGTGTGCTTGCCAAGGTTAACAAATTAACCCTAGTGGGCAGGTGAGTAAGTTCTCATCGCCATTTTACAGGTGGGGAGACAAGACACAGGAAATTTATTATAGCTGGAGGTCTATTGACAGCTATAGTTAAAGCAGTTTAAGCACTTAGCGTATAAACCTGTGTCCTTAGTAACTTCTACCTGTGGAGCCAAATCTTTCCAGAACTGGCCTCTGTCCATGTGTGACTTTGGAAAATTTTGATCTAAAATGGTTCAATCACTCAGATATGTAGGCCTCCTTTTCACTTACCCTCACGCCCCTCTGGCTCTGGATATTATTAGCTTTTAACTATACACACAGCAGGTGAAACTGACAGTGCGGAAGTGGCCCACTGCTGCCAGAGCCTTGCCTACACCAGGGCAGTTGGTGGTATGGTGACCCTAGGGGGGATTTTACATAAGTGCCACCCTGATAGCACAGCCCCTCCTGGTGCTGAGGAGACGCACCCTCCTGTAGAGGAGTCTTGCTGCCCGTTATATCTTGCTTCTCCTTGTCTCCTCTCGCAGGAGGTGAGATCCAGCCAGACCAGGTTAGAATTGGTCAAAGTTTTCAATGAAAAATGCCAGCTTGTCAGAACCCAAATCTTCCCCAGGAGTGTGTCTTGGACAAACTTGCCTGGCTTCCTTCCAGCACGCTTAGCTGGCTGCTGGGATTTTGAGGCAGAAACTGAGCTTTGTCCAGGTCTAGTTCTGGCACTGCCATGTAGTTATGCAAGTAGGAGCAAGGAGTGCAGAGTCCCCTGTGGTTACACCAGAGGCCAGTGATTTCTGGCTAGAGGCGCCAGTTCCCAGGCACACCTGTAGCTTATCTGGGTAGTGAGCCAGAGTTAGTTTAATCTAATAGCTTTCCCTCCTGGCTCCTACTAGAGCAGGGGTGGGCAAACTTTTTGGCCCGAGTGCCACATCTGGGTGGGGAAATGGCATGCTGGACCATGAATGTAGGGCTGGGGTTGGGGTGCGGGAGGGGGTACGTTGAGCAGGAAGGGGCTCAGGGCAAGGGGTTGGGGCAGAGGAGGACTGTGGGGTGTACGAGGGGGCTCAGGGGAGGGGGTTGGGGTGCAAGACGGGATGTGAAGGGCGGGAGGGGGCTCAGGGCAGGGGTGCAGGGAGGAGTGCGGGAGGGGGCTCAGGGCAGGGGGTTGGGGTGCAGGCAGGGGACTCAGGGCAGGGAGTTGGGGTGCGGGGTATAGGAGGGATTTGGGGTGCAGGCTCCAGCCTGGCGCTGCTTACCTTGAGCGGCTTCGGGGTGGCAGCGGCACGCAGCAGGGCTCAGGCAGGCTGCCTGCCTGCCCTGGCCCGCACTGCTCCCAGAAGGCTAGCACCACGTCCCTGTGGCCCCTGGAGGAGGGGGCACAGAGGGCTCTGCGTGTTGCCCTCATCTGCATGTACCTTTCCTGAAGCTCCCATTGGCTGCAGTTCCCTGTTCCTGGCCAATGGGAGCTGTGGGGGGCGGTGCCTGTACAGGAGGGCAGCATGCAGAGCCCTCTGCTCCCCCGCCCCCAGGGGCCGCAGGGATGTGGTGCCGGCCGCTTCTGGGAGTGGCATGGGGCCCGCGGCGCCACGTGGAGGCAATCTTGCATGCCGGATCCAAAGCCCTGAGAGGTTGGATCTGGCCCGTGGGCTGTAGTTTCCCCACCCCTGTACTACAGGACTCTGCATTTCCTGGCAGGAAGTTGAGACTCCGGCTCTCTTCCCTGGCCCAGCCCTTCTGCATAGTGTGTGCATACCAGTGATAGCTGGCTTGTGAAAGGAGGATGGGGATCAATGGTTAGCGTGCTAGTCTGTGACCTCAGAGACCCTGCTCTGCTGACCACTTCTGTGACCTTGGTCAGATCACTTAGTCTCTCTCGGACAAAGATCACTTCCTTACCTTACAGACGGGATTCTTGTGGAAAAGCTGCAAGTTGGTTTCTATTTTGAACCCATCTTTTGTCAAAATGGTGGGTTTTCTGTTTGTTTTCTTCCAAAAAACCTAAAATCTCAAATAGTTGTTGTTCTGCCACTGAATGCAACAAAGTGAACAATGCCCAGCCCCAAAGGTTTTGTTTTTCCACTTTGACTTTGCTATCCTGACTCTTCCAAATGTACCTAAGAATTAAACTGACTTTGCCAACATTCTTTGTCTTTTTCCAAAGCTGAACAATCTTGGAAATATTAGAGTAGCAAGAAGGCGGGGGGAGAAAAACGACGGAAAAAAATTTATTTCTTTCAGTGGCCAAAAAAAAAAGTGGGGGGAGGAGGGATGATAACCAACACTCAAAACACAGGTTTTATTTCAGTGAAAAACTAGAATCTGTTTGAAAGATTTTTGTGAAAAAGCCATGTTACGTTATTCAAATTAAAAACGTTAACCAGATCTTCTAGGCAGGGACAGATTTGGGGGCAGAAATGGGGCACAGAGAGCTGGGAGGCAGAGACACAAAGGGAGGGAGTTTGGAGGGGTTTCAGATCTTAAGAAAGGAGGAACAGGCTGAAGCTACAGTGGGGTCAAAGGGGGAACTGCCCAGGGGTGGGCGAGAAGCTACTTCATAGCTGCCACATGGGGGAACAGCCAATCAGCCTCTAAAGACATAAAAACAAGAAGCTGATTTTCCAATTCCTGGTGTCTGCAAATATATGCACATTTAGCTATCTAGGTAAATTTATGCTGATTTGATCAAGGCTATTTAAAAGCCTCGTCTAGGCAGGTCTGTTTATGCGTTAGCAGTAATAACCCAAAGTGACATGTTCAGTCAGCAACAAGCTTTGCTTCCAAATGTAGCAAGACCAGTGGAGCTGGCTGGACATTTTTTGACAATGTTTTTCACTGTCAAAACCTCTTGCCCTTGAATACAAGTAATTTCACCAGGTGTCCCATATTCCGCAAAGGGAAATACCGTCACCCTAGTTTTGACAAACTTCAGTAGGAAGATTTCTCAGGTCCAGGATGGAGTGTTGAGGGGGGAGAGAGAGAGACTTACTGGCCCACCTATCTAACCCAGAACAGCCAATAATGCAATGGTTGGGACATTCATGTGGGATTTGGGAGACCCAGGTTTAAATCCCTAGAGACCAGCAGTACTAGCTTATTGGAAGGGGAAACTTCCAAAAGCGCCCAGGTGTTGACTAAAGGTAGTCCATTGGTTGGCTATATACTTGTGTTTTGATATTAAGAATGTTCAGGACCAAATAACCAAGTTCAGGCAAACTTATTGTCTAAAGACCAAGCAATATGGTACAGGAAAGAAAGTTTAAAAATCACTAGTCCTTCCCAGAAGCGCATTCTCAATGTGTTCCCCTTATACAGAAGGTGTGCTTCCCAAATGCCCCTGTAAACGAGCCATCTTTTACAGCATGGCTTGTGACCCTGGCAGGCCAGCCAACCTGTGTATGAGCCATAACAACTTAAGAGGCATTGCAACTCTGATCAAGAGGATCCACCTGTGACGTTGCACTCCATAATGTTTTATGGAAATATGCTTATGAGTGTAAATATGCTGTAACTGGAATATGCTTTATGCAAAAGGTCTCTTTATAATGAGACCTTACAAGCTTATGATCTACTGAGTGTGTGTATGTACTATTTCTATGTCTGGAATTAGGAGAAGCGGATATAAATTTGTGTTACTAGTGTAAACATATTAAGTGGAAGGCATTAAGGGTGCTTCAGAATCAATGACCTGTCAATGGCTCCATAGGTGCCAACTGCGTGGGTGCTCCGGGGCTGGAGCACCCAAGGGGGAAAATTAGCAGGTGCTCTGCACCCACCGGCAGCCAAGCTCCCCCCTGCCTCCTCCCTTGAGCGTGCCGCAATCCTGCTCCTCCTCTTCCCTCCCAGAACTTCCGCCCGCCGGGGAGGGAGGGGCAGGAGCGGGGACACAGCGTGCTCGAGGGAGGACGTGGGGAAGAGGCAGGGCAGGGACTTGGGGAGGGGGGTAAATGGGGAAGGGGCTGGGAGTAGAGGGGGGTCGAGCACCCACTGGCGGGAGCAGAAGTCGGCTCCTATGAATGACTCTGTTTACTTGCAAACCTTCCGGGGTACGTGTGGGCCAGCCCTAGAAGAATGGAGACTAGGAGTCTCACAGGGCATATAAACATGTCACCTGATACTGGAATCCACCTTAAAACTGGTGATTTTCCATTTAGAAGGACGGGTGGGGACCCAGAGTGACAAAGGATTCCCGCCTTGTGCCAAATCTATAAAATGGGGTGGAACAGAACAGAGGAGGTTCCAGTCATGAGAGAACCCCTAGTTTCCACCTAAGATATCTGCTGGAACTAACAAGGACTGTACCAGGGGAAAGGATTGGACCCAGGCTAGGAAGGAGTCTAGTCTGTGAAAGAAGCTTATTGGAACATCTGAGGGTGAGATTTACCTGTAATGAGTTTCTTAATGTATTAGCCTTAGACTTGAGTGTTTTGTTTTATTTTGTTTGGTAACTTACTTTGTTCTGTCTGTTATTACTTGGAACCACTTAAATCCTACTTTTTATACTTATCAATAAACAAAAGTGGAAAAAAAAACCCCAGAGTAAGTGATTAATACCTGGGGGAGCAAACAGCTGTGCATCTCTCTCTGTGTTTCAGAGGGCGGACAATTTATGAGTTTACCTTGTATAAAGCTTTATACAGAGTAAAACTGTTTTATTTGGGGTTTGGATCCCACTGGGAACTGGCTGTCTGGGTGCTGGAGATAAAAGCTGCCCAGCAGGTTGCCTGGTTAAAGTCTGCAGCTTTGGGGGCGTGGACCAGACCTGGGTCTGTCTTGCAACAGGCTAGAGTGTCTGGCTCAACAAGGCAGGGTTCTGGAGTCCCAAACTGGCAGGGAAAGCGGGCTCAGAGGTAATCTCAGCTCATCAGGTAACAGTCCCAAGGGGGTCTCTGTGACTGAACCCGTCATACCACTTATTTATAGGTATCAAAGAAATGTTAATTAGGCTAGCAATCCCCAGCTCGTTCACTTTGTATTGTTAGAGAATCAAAGAGTAAGTGATTAATGTGTCTGTTTACCTGCATCGTATTAGAAATCTAACGTGATCTAATTAGCTTGTAGATGCTAAATCCGGTTCCTGTTTTATAATACTTCATTACTGCAGTCTGTTGACTAGGAGATCAAAAGGGGATGTTATTTCAATGGGACTTGTGGTGCAATAATATTATTGTTCTCATCTCTCCTCCAGATCTGTAATGCCATGTAGTAAACCACCTGTGAACTGTCTTGATAGTTTGAATGGCTATTGCTAAAGATATTGTCTGAGAGAGGACCCATTTTATAGAGATCACAAACTGTTGGCTCCACGTTGTGGAGTTGCCTGTCAGTGCCCAGCCTGCTTCAACTATAAAGGAAGCCTTGGGCCTGATCCTTGCATCTCAGGTCTGCATAAACTTCAACAGGGAAGGTCTAAGCCATAGGACTGAGGTCTCCAAGTAGTTACTTGGATTACCCTAGAATTCTCATGCAAGAACTCTAACAGATTCTACAGCTGAATGGCCTGTTGGACTATAACCCATTGAATTGATTCCAGAGAGACTTTTGCAAGCCAGCAGATACAGCATCAATGCTATGATCCTGATCTCTGAACATTGAAAGTCACTTGTATGTAGATGATTCCTTAACCATTTATAATCTCTTCTTTTTTTCCTTTTTATAATATATCTTAGATATTTGAGTAAGATCTGAGATTCATATTGACCTGAAGGTAAATGTCCGATCCTTTGGGATTTGGTGAATAGGGTTTTCAATAACCTCTCACTATATTAGATTTGGTTGTCTAGATGGGAGTCAAGGGCTGGAATGCCTAAAGGGGCCTGTGTTTGGCTTCTTGGTAACCAGTAAGGTACTGCAGAAGCTCTTTTGTTACTGGTTTGGTGAATCTAATTATAGAATAAACCACCAGTTTTGCAGATTGTCTGTCCTATTTCTTGCAGTCTGCCCTGAGTGTGGCATCAGAGTGGTCCATCCAGGCACCTGGTCACAAGGTTGTTCACTGTCACGCTACTTAAAGCTTAAGTTTCACCAGCCAACTTGTCCCAGCTTTGTCTGGTGCCTTCCTGTAACTTCCCACCTCTCATTTGGAAGATTAAATTCCAAACAGTGAGGGGCATGAAAATACTCCCTAATACAAAGCATTTCTGCATCTTGCACTATTTCCTGGTACTACATTGTAGCTTTGTTTCATAAGACTAGTCCATCTAGCTTTGGACAGTTTCCATATTTGACTAAGCCACATACTGAGCTATACTTGTCTTGGGGCATTATGGGATATATAAGTGAGCAAGAATAAGCATAATCCAAGTTAGCATGGTGTGATAAATGAAGGGGACGGGCGTAGCTTTCTTTTATGGACACCCAGCCAGCCAGTAGCTATAAAATCCCTCTTAGTAGCTGTTCTCTAATCGCTCTACCTGTAAAGGTTAAAAAGTCTCACTGCTATGCATAGGTAAAAGGAAGTGAGTGGGCACTTGGCCAAAAGAGCCAATGGCCCAAGGCTAGAACTTTTTAAAATTGGAAAATGACTCCCCTTTTGTCAGTCTGTGATTGTTCCCCTGGAGAAAGGGCAGAGCTATGCTGAAATAAACTTGGACCAGGTATGAAAAATAATCCGTATCATACCTAGAAACTACTCATTTAAAACCCCAGATATGTAAGTAGATCAGGAAATGTCTAGGAAGATGCGATTAGGTTTATTCCTTTTATTTCTTTATGGCTTGTGGATTCCTCTGGGCTAACCCCAGGTGCTTTTGTTTTGCTTGTAACCTTTAAGCTGGACCTCAAAAAAGCTATTCTTGGTGCTTAATCTTTGTAGTTTTTTTAAATCTAGCAATAGCCTGAGTTCCCAGATGTATTTTTCTTTTTTTATTAATTTACCTTTTTTAAGAACAGAATTGGACTTTTTGTGTCTAAGAGGTTTGTGCACATGTTTAAATTCTCTGGTGGCAATAGGAAAAGCGGATCTTAAACATAAAAAAGAAGCTTACAAGAAGTGGAAGGTTGGACATATGACCAGGGAAGAGTATAAAAATATTGCTCGGGCATGTAGGAAAGATATCAGGAGGGCCAAATCGCACCTGGAGCTGCAGCTAGCAAGAGATGTCAAGAGTAACAAGAAGGGTTTCTTCAGGTATGTTGGCAACAAGAAGAAAGCCAAGGAAAGTGTGGGCCCCTTACTGAATGAGGGAGGCAACCTAGTGACAGAGGATGTGGAAAAAGCTAATGTACTCAATGCTTTTTTTGCCTCTGTTTTCACTAACAAGGTCAGCTCCCAGACTGCTGCGCTGGGCATCACAAAATGGGGAAGAGATGGCCAGCCCTCTGTGGAGATAGAGGTGGTTAGGGACTATTTAGAAAAGCTGGACGTGCACAAGTCCATGGGGCCGGACGAGTTGCATCCGAGAGTGCTGAAGGAATTGGCTGCTGTGATTGCAGAGCCCTTGGCCATTATCTTTGAAAACTCGTGGCGAACGGGGGAAGTCCCGGATGACTGGAAAAAGGCTAATGTAGTGCCAATCTTTAAAAAAAGGAAGAAGGAGGATCCTGGGAACTACAGGCCAGTCAGCCTCACCTCAGTCCCTGGAAAAAGCATGGAGCAGGTCCTCAAAGAATCAATCCTGAAGCACTTACATGAGAGGAAAGTGATCAGGAACAGTCAGCATGGATTCACCAAGGGAAGGTCATGCCTGAGTAATCTAATCGCCTTTTATGATGAGATTACTGGTTCTGTGGATGAAGGGAAAGCAGTGGATGTATTGTTTCTTGACTTTAGCAAAGCTTTTGACACGGTCTCCCACAGTATTCTTGTCAGCAAGTTAAGGAAGTATGGGCTGGATGAATGCACTATAAGGTGGGTAGAAAGCTGGCTAGATTGTCGGGCTCAACGGGTAGTGATCAATGGCTCCATGTCTAGTTGGCAGCCGGTGTCAAGTGGAGTGCCCCAGGGGTCGGTCCTGGGGCCGGTTTTGTTCAATATCTTCATAAATGATCTGGAGGATGGTGTGGATTGCACTCTCAGCAAATTTGCGGATGATACTAAACTGGGAGGAGTGGTAGATACGCTGGAGGGGAGGGATAGGATACAGAAGGACCTAGACAAATTGGAGGTTTGGGCCAAAAGAAATCTGATGAGGTTCAATAAGGATAAGTGCAGGGTCCTGCACTTAGGATGGAAGAATCCAATGCACCGCTACAGACTAGGGACCGAATGGCTAGGCAGCAGTTCTGCGGAAAAGGACCTAGGGGTGACAGTGGACGAGAAGCTGGATATGAGTCAGCAGTGTGCCCTTGTTGCCAAGAAGGCCAATGGCATTTTGGGATGTATAAGTAGGGGCATAGCGAGCAGATCGAGGGACGTGATCGTTCCCCTCTATTCGACACTGGTGAGGCCTCATCTGGAGTACTGTGTCCAGTTTTGGGCCCCACACTACAAGAAGGATGTGGATAAATTGGAGAGAGTCCAGCGAAGGGCAACAAAAATTATTAGGGGTCTAGAGCACATGACTTATGAGGAGAGGCTGAGGGAGCTGGGATTGTTTAGTCTGCAGAAGAGAAGAATGAGGGGGGATTTGATAGCTGCTTTCAACTACCTGAAAGGGGGTTCCAAAGAGGATGGCTCTAGACTGTTCTCAATGGTAGCAGATGACAGAACGAGGAGTAATGGTCTCAAGTTGTAATGGGGGAGGTTTAGATTGGATATTAGGAAAAACTTTTTCACTAAGAGGGTGGTGAAACACTGGAATGCGTTACCTAGGGAGGTGGTAGAATCTCCTTCCTTAGAGGTTTTTAAGGTCAGGCTTGACAAAGCCCTGGCTGGGATGATTTAACTGGGACTTGGTCCTGCTTCGAGCAGGGGGTTGGACTAGATGACCTTCTGGGGTCCCTTCCAACCCTGATATTCTATGATTCTATGATTCTATGAAAAACAAAGAAAATCAGCTTTCTCCAGAGGGGGGTGAAAGGGCTTGGGAATTCCTTCCTGTGGGGTACCCTCAAGTGCACCTTCCTGGGCTCTCAAAGGGGTTCTGCACTTGGGTGGTGGCAGCATTTACCAGTCTAAGGTCAGAGAGAAGCTGTAACCTTGGGAGTTTAATACAAGCCTGGAGGGGCCAGTAATAACTTTTAGAATCCTTGTGGGCCGCCCACCTTCTGCACTCAAAGTGCCAGAATGGGGAATCGGCCTTAACACATGGTAACTGAACACGTAGTACCTATTAATAGCTACAGAGCTCCTGGGTGTGAAAGTCTATGTTGACCTGAACTGTAAGTATAGACATTTGCTGAGTCTGGAAGTGTGCTCATTAGAAGTTGAGCATAAGCTTTCGTGAGCTACAGCTCACTTCATCGGATGCATACTGTGGAAAGCATCCAATGAAGTGAGCTGTAGCTCACGAAAGCTTATGCTCAAATAAATTGGTTAGTCTCTAAGGTGCCACAAGTCCTCCTTTTCTTTTTGCGAATACAGACTAACACGGCTGTTACTCTGAAACCTGTCGTTAGAAGTTGAGGAGATTTTCTACTAGCACAACCAGCATGGGTCTGTTCTAGGTACTTGTCTGTGTCCTCCCTGGGAAAGGATCAGGCAGTTAGAGGAGGTCAGGTGCAGCTGGAAAAAGCTTTCTGTGAGTTTCTCATTCATCCTGCTGAGGAAAGGGCAAGGAGAGGAGACACAGGCAATTGTGGGCGAGGATAGCTGTCCAGCATCGGCATGGATGGAAGATTACATGGAAGGGAGTGCAAATGGCTGCCACCAGGTGAATCTTGGTTCCAAAGAGAGACCTCATTAAAGCCAATGGGTGCCAAGCACTGTTTCAGACATAACAGAAGGAGCAATTAGCACCTTTCCAGTAGTAAGAGCAGCTGCAGGCAATGGGGGGACTAGCAAGCAACAGACTTAGGGTATGTCTACAGAGCAGCTAGAACACCCCACACTGCAAGGTCTTCTGGGCTCAGGCTGAAGCCTGGGTTCTATGTCTACACAACCCGAAACAGCCCCACGACCTGTGAGCCTGAGTTGGCTGGCATGGGTTAGCTGTGGGTTTTTCTTTGCTCTGTAGATATGCCCTGAATGACCAATCAGACCATGGCTTTGGCTAAAACAAGAATTTCAGAAATGCGAGAACCCCCTGACATCTTGACATAACTTTTTATTTTGGGGAGCTGGATTCACAAGGGGCGTGGGGGTTAGGCACTAGTCACACAACTGGTGATGGTGCAACCTCACAGCCTTTAGCTCAGTGGTTAAGGCCCTCACCCGGGAGCCCCACCTTTGAATCTCTGCTCTGGAGCAGGGATTGGATCCCCGGTGTTCCCCTGCTTCTCCTATTAGCGCCTGAACCACTAGGCTAGATAATTGTTCTATGTTTCTGGCCCAATGATGATACGAAGTGGAACAGCTTCAAAAGAGACAGAGATCTGCCCCATAGTCTGGAAGTTAGGGAAACTCATCTGGGAGTTCCAGTCCCTGCTCCAGAGTGGGGAGCTGAACCAGGGGTCTCCCACATCTCAGGTGAGTGCCCTACCCACTGGACTAAGGGTGGCACCAACTCAAGCTTCTCCCTTTTTGTGAATCCAGCTCTTCATTTCCTTTTGTTTCAATGAATACCCCAACCAAACTTTTCTGACTCTTCTGATTTGCAGAAAAATTCAGTTTTGGTTCAACCTGAACCAATTTCTGCCCCCTCCTCCCCACCCAAACTGCCGTTGAACTGAACCATCAGCATAGCTGTAGTTGTGGATGTGATTCCCAAGGAAGCATCATGACCGAGCTCCTTGGGCACAGAGCTTGTTAGACAGGAAGACTTGAGGATTTCTGAGCAAGGAAACAATCTACTGTGTTACAGGAAGCAGGATTTTGTGTCTCTTTTGTAAATAAAATTACACCAACAATATACCTGATTAGTCATTGATTGTTTCTGTTATGAACAATCCTGAAGACCTCCAATAATGGCTAACGGCTCAGGCCAACGTGATCCTTGCCTTGAAGTAGGTGCCAATGATTCCTTAAATGTCAACATGGAGTGAGTTAGCACCCTCTGAGATGAATGGGGCAGGTTGCACCTCTTGGAACTGCTGTTTCTCTCTGCAAACTCAAGCAGATATCAGTGCACCAATTGAACCCTGTTCATGTTTTTACAGCCGTAAGGGCTGGAGACTTATCTCCTTTTTAAATGGAGAGCCCAAGTGATAGAGAACAATGCCTATGCCTGTCAGAACCATCAGGCACTCCTGCAGTGTCCCACGTGTTGGGAAATGCTGGGAGATAGGAGGCATGTGCTTTTGTTGAATCAGGGTCACAGAGCCAGGCAAGTGCTCGACTTGCTCACCAGTAGAAGTTGGCGCCTATGCCACTCGGGTGCTTAAAGTTAAGCATGTGCTTAGTCGGGGCCAAAATGCTCAGCACCTTGCAGGACATGAAGGAGTCGGACTGGATGGGGTGGCAGGTTGGGAAGGTACTCAGAAGCTGAGACTGTTACCCAAAATTGGGCCAGCTAGGAAGCTTAGGGAGGACTAATGACCCACCAGAGTTTGGCAGAAAGCAGCACGTTTATTATACTGATAGCTAAGCTCAAAAGAAGGGGCGGGGGGGGGGGAGAGGAGTGTCACACTCACACTTGCATATTCAAGCTCCCAGGACAGGCACGGCACTGGAGATGTCAGGATCCTTCAAGGTAAGTGTCCCACAGCGCAGCGATGGATGATGCGATGAAGGTAAGTCTTCCTGAGGCACGATGGAATGTAATGCAGCAAACCACTGGCCAGGCGGTTCGGGCAAAGGGCCTTCACGGGAGGTAAAGCTTGTGAGTGCACTCCTGAGCACATGGCCCCTTCCCCTTTTAAGGACCTGCTCCTCATGGCCTGTGACTAGAGATGACTTGGCCACGTCTGGTTGGTCACACTCCACCTCAGACAGTGTCCATGCACTGGGGGTGTGAGCACTGCCTAATTAGAGTCCCAGACACCTTGTCTACCTGGGAGCTCTTCTGATCTTCCAACTCTTCTGATCAACCAGCCCATTCATCCCACAAGCATTCCAGGAGGGAGGGGGAGTGGGAAAGCCACTTCACAGGTATTCAAAGAGGGAGAGGAGACAAAATGGAGGGGAAGGTGTAACAGACCTTTTGCGCATACAGGTTATACAGAGCACAGTCATACAGATCACTGCTGTTCCTACAGCAGAGACCACCATGTTTGGTGAGGGCATATGGAGAGTTCTGAGGGCAGCAGCCAAGTAGAGCACGTAGGTGGGAGGAAGGGGAACTGATGCTGGCACAGCAATAGTTGAAGCATGCTCTGGCAACGGCTGTGTCATGGGGGACGTGAGTAGTAGCTGAATATACAATCCTGACATGAAAATATTCTGTCTGTAAAATTATCAGTGTTCAAAACCAGCACTGAAATATCCTGGGAAGAGACCCATGGACTTCTCTGCTACATGGCAGAGGCCCTGATTCGGGGAAGCATTTAAGCATGTGCTTAATGCCAACTGAAGCCAAGAAGATCAAAGCTCATGTTGAAGCACTCCTGAATGGGAAGTGGCACAGAGGTGAATGTTTTCCTGGCAAATATACTCAGTGCTGGCTTGTTCAACAAAGAATGAGGAAATAGAGATAGGATGAAGTATGTGATAAAAGTGAGGCAGATCGTTATTGCTTAAGAATCCAGCACTTTATAGACAGTAATCAGCAAGTTAACTTCCCTGCCTGTTCCCCCCGCCCCCGGCTCCCGCGGCAGGTGGCTATATAGATCATCCCATGCTGGGATGTGGTGTGAGAAGGGGTCCCCAGATAATTAACTTAAAACTAGGAATGGTGCTGCCCTAGCTAATGGCTGGAAAGCAACATGCACATTTCCCAGATGCTTTGAAATTGTTATGGGAATACATGTCAATGTATTGCTTGCACAAAATGCACTTTCATTGCCTTACTATCAGCAGGGTCATCCTAGGTCTTGTCTAAACACAGTTACATGGCTTTAGCTATACCCTATAGTTAAAGCTGTACAGCTCTCCCTAGAGGGGATGTAGTTATACCCCTATAAAAATGGCTTATCCCTGTATGAGTGAGAGGGGAAATAAACAATCCCACCATAATGCACCTTTATAGCCATATAATTATCCTGCTAAAACACACCATAACCAAAACAGCTATACCAGTACAAAAACTGTGCAGATGTGACCCTAAAACACCCTAAGAAAATACTGATGGAAAGTATATGACTACACTACCCGCTGGATAGACCCCCTGAGCGCTCTCCCATCAACTCCTGTACTCCACCACTGCGAGAGGTGCAGGCGGAGTCGGGGGGGAGTGGCAGCAGTTGACTCACCGCAGTGAAGACACCGCGGTGAGTAGGTCTAAGTACGTCGACTTCCACTATGTTATTCACGTATCTGGAGTTGCATAACTTAGATCAATCCCCCCCCCCCACCCCCCCAGTGTAGACCAGGGCTTAGAGCGAGAAACCACTCACTTTTCAAATGTTACTATTTCTGCTCTTGGAAACTGCCTGCTGGATGGAGGTGTTATCCACACTAATAATGAGTGTTTCTAGTGCACTAATTAGCACTGTAACTAATCACAGCCCAGGGGCTGAGAGCTAGCAGGGAGGTGGCTTGAGGGAAGTTAGTGAGATGGACCTCTTTGGAATTTTGAGAGATAATGCTGTTTCATTAGGGACATGCAGAAATGTTACACGCTGTGCAAGGCAGCCATATTAAGACCTTTGGGTTGGATGGGTTTTACAAAGGAGCCTAAGGGAGTTAGGTGTGAGCATGGAAATCAAGTAGTACTCCTGTAGGTGTCTTTCAAAAGGCTAGTATTCCCCAAACCCCAATGCTCAGTCATGAAATCAGCCCCCTAAAACCATGAGATTAGCTTAAAACTCTTGATTTAAAAAATAAATGTTGGGTTCCTTTTCAGTTGTATTCTGGTTATCTGAGTTTTTAGAAATCATGCTTGTGAGCTCTTCTCCGTAACCATGTGGGCTTGAACAAAAGTTCACTTTTTTATTTTAAATGAAGCTGAGGTTCTGATGTAATCACTCGATCCCACAAACTGGGGCCTTAAAAAGAAAACAAACACACAACGTTGTGAGACTTAAATCTCAGCGTCACAAAATACTTGTTTAATTGCATCCAAAGTGAATAGAAAAACTGTAGCACCAATGAGCTCTAGCCCTAAAAATCTGAAAGCATCAGGATGTTTCTCATTTTTCTTTGGGGTTTCAAGAATGGTCACAAGCTGACTTGTAATTGAACTGCAGCATTGTAGTAGCCATGCTGGTCCTAGGATACTAAAGAAACAAGGTGAATGAGATAATATCTCCCTAAGAAGAGCGCTGTGTGAGCTCAAAGCTTCTCTTTCACCAACAGAAGTTGGTCCAATAAAAGATGTTACCTCGCCCACCTTGTCTCTTTCTAATGGAATTGCGGTTGGCTAGGCTACTGTCTCTCCATCATAAACCTACAGAGTTAGAACTGGATCCATGTTCCTACAGGTCCCTCTGCCTGAGATAAAAGGTCTCTGTGATCACTTAACTGGAACCAGCTCCTGGGAAGTGTCATGCTCACAGAAATATGCTGGGCCTGATTCTCCGTCACCTTTTATGGTCACTTACACCCAAACAAAGTGGGTGTAAAACAGTACCTGGCAGAATGGCCCTGTTGTACAGCTGTAACTGACTAGATCAGGCAGTGGAGAACCACAAAAATAGTGCCCGACACCACTCCCAGTGAAGTCAGGAGTGAGGCCCACATCCTCAAAAGTATGTAGGCACTTAACTCCCATTGATTTCATCCCTTCTGAGGATCTGGGTTGGAGCCCTCAACTGATCAACAGCAAATAACACTCAGCTTTATTTAATCGCAACCTTTGTCCTTCAAATGTAGCTGGTGAATGAGTTTAAAGACATGGCAAGACTGAAGCGTCAGTTAAAAATCACCCTAGATTTTGTATTTGACTCGCTCTAATTCATGAACCACTTAAGTTGGTAAATTGGAAACAACTTGATGAATTTTCTTTAAACATTGAAGATCAATTTTCCTTTCGGAATACTTCTGCTGATTCCCAGGCCAAACCAGCTTTCAGACACGTTCTAGAGGGGTTCGACTATGGCTTCGTGATGGAAGCTGGTTGTAACTATAGCTATGGAGTTGCTACTACCTCTTGCTTTAACAGCCATTAGTAACAACAGCCACACCCTGTTGTTCCAGTCACCTGAAATAAGATGGCTTTTCACCAGCAAAGGAAGACCTTTTGTCTGTTTTAGCACATGAGTAATACGCTGGAAGAGACAACACCCAATATACATAATAAGCAAAGCAATCACATGAAACTCAAAACGAAAATGTTACGTTAAGGGTGTTCCCAGGAACAATAGGATAACAATAGCAATGCGTTCAAAGTATGCCATTCAGTGGCATGGCTCCTGTAAGATAGTAAGGCACTGAAGTGAAGCTGGAATGACTTATTAGCAAAACCCAGTGGTGTGATTTCCTTGTATCACATTTCTTGTGACATTTTTCTTGTATTTCACAATAGAAATGAGTTAGTTCATTAAATTCATCTAGAAAACATCTCTACCCCATGGCAATTTAGCATATTTTCAGAGTACCTAGGGACAGTGTGAGCTTAACTACATTTCTCTTTGGAGACTTATTTTATCTGATAATGTTACAAACAACTCATGAGATCACTGTACTGAAGCAGATTATAAAGAAAGATACGCACTTCTCTCCTTTTTCTTTTCTTTTTCTTCCAGTTGTTACCTTTGTGATTTAACGGTACTCGGGTCTTGATCTTGCAAACACTTTTGAACATGCATCGCTTTATGCACCTGGATCCTCAGGTGGTGTTAATCCACATCATGGAGCTCCACTGACTACGATGAAGTTATTTCACATCAGCTGTGGAGCTGTTCCTCTCTATCAGTTTCTGATTCTGTGAGATATGTGGTTCCCTTAACACAGACAATTGACTTTGCTGTAGTTATGAATAGTAGTCTTACTCCCCAACAATGGCTTTGACAATAAAGAATCAGGCCGTTGGAAACCCAGAAAAGGTTACTATGTAACAGTACTATTTATTGTAGCCATTTACGTATTGTGATTCTGGTGGCTAGGGGTAGCAGAGACTTTTGAGTCACCAGGTCTTCTGAAGGTCACTAGCCGATGTTATGATGACATACCAATACCGTAACGGATTGCGAATGTTTTAGCTTTCTTCACTAATCTTCAGCAGTTTGCAAGTCCGGGCAATTCCATGTAACCTTAATCTCTCATTTAGGGAAGGATGGCAGAGCATCAGAAGTTTCCAATCTGTACAATCTCATAGCAGCTCTACGGGATGGATCTTGTTTAGGATTATCCTCTGTGAGAGAGGCTGATCAGCAATGTCAGTGACTCAGCTACACAGCTAACAAACCAAAACAATGTATTCTTGAAGGAGAGGAAACCAACACATGATCGGGGTGCTGGAAATTTTTTTACACTGGGGGTGCTGAGAGCTATTGAACCAAACTGTAAACCCTGTATATGGTGGAAACCACTTCAAGACAGGGGGTGTGGCAGTACCCCTCATTCCAGCACCTCTGCCCATGAATCAACAACCATCAGTATGTCTTCTGCTGACAGCATCATTCCTGCTCTAAGGCCTGTGTGTGTGTGAGATTTTTTTTTTTTTTAAACCAATTGAGATAACCAGAGCAAAGTCCCTGTGGGTACTCTTTAGTTCAATGTAAACATGGTTTATTTCAGTTCATGTCTGTAAATGTACAGGCACAAGCCTAATTACTCTAATCAGTTGTAAACTGATTAGTATGCCCACAGAGGGGATTGCACCACTTTAATGACATTCCCATGCTTACTTAAACTGCTGCAATTTCTGTATGCAGACAAGGCCCAAGACAACACCCACGCCCTGATTCTCCCCATCCTGCACTGTGCAGAATCACATAACCCTTTTGCAGAGTGACAGCCGGCTGTGTGGGCCGGATCCTCAGCTGGGGAAAAGTGAGAAGGCTCCATTGTCTGAAGTGGGACCCCCCCATGCGTTTAAAGGTGTGTGCACAGTATTGGAGCCTACGTTTATGGGGGCTTCATGTAAAGTGGACACCTGTTATAGTCACTAGAGTATAAACTCACTGGGACAGAAACCCTTCCCATAGCTGTTTGTACAGTGCCTGACCCAATGAGGCTATCCTGAATGGAATGTGTCGCTACCTACCAGTGGGTAGGTCTACACAGCAAAGAAAAACCTTGCCTGTCCAGCCGACTCTGGCTCGGCCTGTGTAGACTTCCGGGCTCTGGGACCCTCCCACCCCACAGGGTCTGAGAGGACGGGCTCCAGCCCCAGCCCAGCAGTCTACACAACAATGAAATAGCCCCACAGCCTGAGTCTGCTAGCATTGGCCAGCCGCGTGTGTCTAGCTGCTCTGTAGACATACCCAAAGTGGGATATGAATTTGTGATGCAGGGTGTTTAGTCTTAAAATAGAACGATCCACTCTGAGCAATGTGAGATGGGGAGGGTTTCTCAGGGCCTGTCAATTTGGGGTTGAACTGGCACTAGCATAGTTACCGAAGTGCAATCCCCAGAGTAGGAACTCTGCAGCCCTGTCATGCTGGCTTGCCCTGGTGCAGCTTGCCCTGGTTACCACCTAATTTCACTGCACTGGGAGGTCGCACTGGTGTAGCTACATCAGAATAGAAATCCTGGGTTCCAGCTAAACTGGAACTCTAACCTGGGCATTGCTCTTTGCAGGTTTGGTCCTGACTCTGCCAGCTTCTGTTGCCTGTGCTGGGGTTAAGTGGGTGTCTACTCTATGTACTCCGAGTCATCCTCACTAGTGAGCTGGATACACCAATTGTTTGCACACAGAAAATGCACTAGTAAACCTGGCTGGATGAATGTTTTCTGGCAGCATGAAAAACCTGTTTGCTCGCACTAGCTCTGCAATGGCATTGCTTACAATAAAGATGCATCTATTTCTGAACAGTTTGTACTTTATTAACAGCACAACAGAGCTATGCGCACAGAGGGCAAGACGCTTGCTGCCAGTGCATCACTGTAGTGGGGCAGTCACCCTGCTCTGGCTCGGAAAGGGTTAAAAGCCAGCCCTTGGAGAGGCCTGGGGCTGAAAGCAGCTGAGGGAGGCTGATTGGGTTGGCAGCTGCAGGTGTGGCCACACCCAATTAGGGTCCAGCTGGCCCTGATAAAAGGGCTGGGAGCTAGCCAGGGGGGAGTGTGGCTTTCTGGTGGTGTGGGAAGGACCTGGCTGATGGCTAGAGAAGGGTATCTCAAACAGACCAGAGCTCTGGCCAGGCGAGTCCCCAGGCTGAGGCCAGGATAAAAGGGCCTGTGGAGGTACTGGGGCTGCAGTGGTTCAGCCAGGCCAGGAAAAGGCAGCAGGTCCAAACCCCCTTGCTAATGATGAGCAGCCATTGTAGACTACCGTTTGCCCCTGAGAAAAGGGGCTAGATGAAGACTGGCAGTTGGTCACTGAGGCAAGGTGGGCTTCAGGGAATTGGGGTTCTCCAGGGAGGGGAGGACCCCTGAGTGTGGGGTACTGCCGGGGGCAGTGCCTGAGCAAAGGGGCGCTGCGGGCCAGGAGGGTTGTAGGGCCTGAACTAAAGTGTGGTGTGGAAAGGAGAAGCAGGCGGCAGCAAGGGAGACATTGGCCAGCAGGTGGAAGCGCTAATTCCCAGACCCACCAGCGGGAGGTGCTGCGCTGGTGGGTGCGTGCTGTGCTACAATCACATATTACAGCGTATGGAATCGGAATAGGTTTGGGGGGAGGGGATTTTTCCCCTCATGGAGTGGGAACAGATATAAAGGCGTGCTGGTGTCCCGGTCAGTTTTTCATGATTGGAAGCGAACGGTTTTGCTGTGAAACATCCTGTGTGTGCTTTCTGTTCCACTGTCTTTGGGTCGCAAATGCAGCTCTTGGGGATTAGCTGCCGTCTGTCCTGCTCCTCTCAGGTCTACCTCCTCTCTTCCAGCAAGAGCCGGACAAAACTTTTCAGCTGAAACTTGTTTAGCTGCAAGTGCAGACTCAGATTGACTGAAACATTAAATTCATGTCGAACTTTCCAAAGCATTTAGACTTTCAAATATTTGGGGGCTTATTCTAACTGAAACATGTCTCAAATTTTCAGTTCAGAGTGACTTTTCATTTAGACACTCACTTCAATGTTTTGTTTTCTTTAATTAAATTTCAAATTAAGGATTTTGGGGGCAAACAAACCCTTTTGTTCAACCTGAAATGGAATTTTTTCAAGCGGGCCAGCGAACCAAAAAATCAGTTATTTGCACCATTCTACGTCTAGCAGCAGTTTACGCCATTGCATCCCTCATAGGTCACTTTGACTTGGTTGCTTCACACAAGGTCAGAGAACATTGTTACCTTTGTTCCTTTCCTTTTTGGCCCTGATAGTGACCAGATGCTCTGCCGGGGTCACTGGTGCTCTCCCCACCATGGTCGCTGAAACAAACCATGGTCGCTGAAACGAGCACTTGCTCGGTGTGAGTAAGACTCTTTGTTTCCAAGGAACTTATCAGTGTTTACCCAAAATTTTATAAAGGGGGGGGGCGGGGAATGGGTAAAAATGGAAAACAAAGGGCGGCGGGGGGAGAGAGAGGGGTGCCTGGTGCTTGTAATGTAGCAGCTGAGGGAGCCTTCTATTCCCTGTGGGCCTGTTGCCACAGTAGTCAGGGTCTTGACTATCTCACTCCCCCCTGCAGAGCACCAGCAACCAGCTGGAAGTTACCCTCCTCTGCACAGTTGCCCTGCACCTTCTGGAGGTGACTCTGCAGGGGGGGCGGGGGGCGGGGAATGAGCAGCCACCTCTCCTTCGAGAGCAGGAAGCTGGGTCCAGGGAGTTCCAGCACTTCCGCAAATGTGGGTGAAAATCTGTAAAAACACACACACACACACCGCCCCCCCCCCCCCCCCCCAGGGCCCAGTAAGGGCTTTTTAAAAACCTGGGAAACTTTCAGGGAATTTTTTTTTTTTAAGGGCCATAGGTATTGGGGATGGGTGTAGGGGTTAGATCCTGCAATAGACAAGTGTCTTGTCACTCAGATCTACCCAGATGCTACAGTATAAACATATAGATGGCTGCATAATTACTCAGGCATCACCAGTCTGGTACCCTTTTCAGAACAGTGGGTACATTTGGATTTTTAACCAGACCAATAAAGGCAGGGGCGTGAACTGGGCTATTGCACGACACAGAGGAATAATATTTAGCGAAGAATGTTAAATCTGTTTCAGGCAGCCACGATCCCAGAGGATGATCCATCAGAAAGATCCCGACGTGGCAGAGAAGGGAGCTGTTTCTGAGGTCTGGAGGCCAGCTGGGGATGGACGCAGTGACGCTCTTTTCCATGGTGATCTGCTCCAAGCTGCTGGCTGAGTGGTATAGACATGTGTCAGACCCATGGTGGGCTGGGCAAAGAGAATGCTGCTTCTCTGAAAGGGCACCTCTGGCCGGAAAGCCGGGTGTGTCAGAATGAACAGGGTTCCCTGGTACAAGCCATCGCCCCACGAACACCCGCTGGTGCTGTACCCAATGCGTTGCCTCATGATTTAGGTTGTTACTGGTTTTGCTGTGTGATCTGTCACACCGTGTGTTAGTAGTTTGCAGGGTGGATTTGATTTAAATCACTAGTCAGGAAGATTTCTACATAAAAGTGCATTCTTATTGGTTGGTATAACCTTAATACATATTCTTCACAACTCAGAGATAGATGTAGGCTTTCATTTTTAGAAGGTACACACTATACATTTTTAAAGGGATTTATTTTGAAAACTTTTCAGATTAGTTTTAAAGCTATATCAGAAAATGAATGGTTATTTCATTTACCAAAGGCAATTGAAGCAGATAGTTCACCTCCCAATGACTCCATAAATATCTCCAATTCAACCGGTTAATCATTAATATTTGGAGGATTTTCTAGCCATGCTGTATTAGGAAGAGAACATCACCAGACAGACATTTAAATTGTTTTATTTAACTAAAACAACGTTATGTATTCTGGATTTTTTTTCTTCAACAGCAAACATAAGATTTTCACAAAACAAGCATATGAATTTTTGAATTTAGTTAAACTGTCAAGTTTTTTAAAATCAGGTTTGTTTAAAATTGTTTTTAACTAAAATAGTTAAATGAAATATTTAAAAATCAACAACAAAAAATAATACCAAAAATTAAATTGACTCTGTCCGCCAGGTCAACATGAGAAACTTGAAATATTGGCTTTAGCAGCTAACTCAGTCGTCTTCACCTTCATTTTCCTGTTTGTTCATAATCCGGAAAAGAGAAACAAGTTTTCCTGCTTTTTCAGGTCCAAAACAATTTCTCAAATTGGAATTAATTAGTCCAAAGGAAGAAAATATCCCTTCTGCACTGACAGAAGAAGCTACTGCTGTTAAAAGTGAGATTATCCTGTCAACAGTCTCTGAATCCAAGTGCTTAGTGACTTCCACCAGTTCACTCGTGTGACTTTCTTTAAAACATCATCAGCAAACATATTTCTTGAAGGGTTCACCCTGAGCTCTGAAGTTTATTATAGTTGGCATTATGGAGGGATGATTGTTGGATGTCCATGTCCTAGCCAACTCCTCTTCTTCAGCCGTTAAGGTTTGACCCTGGTACCGAGTCTTGAGAATACTTGCAAGAAAATGAGCTGGAGATAGTGCTTGTTCCCATTCGTTTTTTTAGTGCTTGTAATTTAACACTGTCATTGCATATTTCTCTTTTTAAGATCTCACTCAGTTCCTTCCAAATTTCAACAGCGTCAGCAATAAAACAGTTTTCAGAGTAGCAGCCGTGTTAGTCTGTATTCGCAAAAAGAAAAGGAGGACTTGTGGCACCTTAGAGACTAACCAATTTATTTGAGCATAAGCTTTCGTGAGCTACAGCTGATGAAGTGAGCTGTAGCTCACGAAAGCTTATGCTCAAATAAATTGGTTAGTTTCTAAGGAGCAATAAAACAGCGATTTCCCTGCATTCTGTTCAAGGCTATGGAAATAGGCTTTAGGCAGCGTGTGTTCAACATTTCTCTTAAGTCCAGTGCTGAGAACTTTGGCTGTGACAGGGCCATCTATTTTTTCCACCGTTTTGTTCACAAACTGTCATCAGATTAGGCCACTTCTTGGTATAGTGCTCAAAACGGTCCACTACTGAGTTCCATCACACGTCTTGTGGGGGAGTTCTCTTGGTTCCTCCCACTTTTTTCAGAGCAGCTGCTGCAAAGTGGTTGTTACGGAAGTACTTTGCAATTTCAACAACATTAGCCTTTATTTCTGGAGCACTGAAGTCTTTGGCTCAGAGGTGCATGAAATGAGCCCTGCAACCGTATGTTGTTAGCTTGGGACTCTCTTCTAAATAATTTCTTCTCATCTTGGATACATTTGCAGCATTGTCTGTGACCAAGCTGCATACTAGACATCTGAACTTTTCCCCCCACAGTTTGTTATAGCTTTTACTTCTACTTCTTGTAAGTATTCTGCTGTGTGCACATTTCCTGATGTATCAATTCTTTCTGTAAGGAAGACATTCCCTTCTTCTGTTGTCACACAAGCACATGCAACAGGATCATTGCGGACATTGCTCCACCCATCAAGACTCAGGTTAACAAGTTCACCCTCTAGACTTTTTGCACACTACTCAATTTCTCTTTCATATACTTTATTCAGCAATTTACCTGCAACATCTGCTCTGTTGGGTGGACTGTATCCTGGTCTTAATGACTGAACCATGTTAATGAAGTGTGGGTTCTCAATCATACGGAAAGGAGAGTTTGTTGCATAAAGAAACCAGGCAATTTTTTCATCAATTACCTTTTTTTTTTTTTTTTGTAATCTGCTGGTTCTTATCACACTTATCTAAGGTTGTTTCTGGATGATGGAGATTTTTCTTTTTCCTTTTTGCTGCAGGTGGTATACTGTGGCGATGTGACTGAAACACTATCATTGGCAGATAACTCTGAAACCGTAGAAAATGATGGTGATTTGGAAGGTAGATAGTCTTCAGAATCCTGTATGTTGAGGATGGATTCTCCTAAACAAAATAAACCAATGCAGTTATTTATTATTACCATATGCTCATTTAGTATTACTCATTGCATTTACGGACACTCAGTACTACTTTAAAGGTGAAATTGTAAAAGGACGATCTGCCTATTTCAGCTCTTTATTTTTTTTATCACAACTGCATCTGAAATGATAGTACGATAGAGTAACAACTATATTTTTTGCTCAAACATGAGAATTCAAGAACAGTCCAGAAGGAAGACAGGCAGTCCTCAAGAAAGAAGTATGAAATAAAAAAGTTTACCAACCTGAAGATCCTGCATGTTCAGACATGTTCCTTTCATCATCTTCAACGCAGCTTCCTCCTGAGAAGGAACACTTCTCATGATGTTGTTTCATTCGGTCAACCAGGCCTTGCATTTCTTTGTTGCACTGTTTGCATTTTGCACGCATGCCTGTCTTAACTACAGGTAGAGGAACTTCATTAAAATGTTCCCAAACTGGGTCTCTTTTATGGCCTCCTGCCATTATAGGTTTTTGCCTTCTAGTGAGAGAATGGTATGGTAGATCTCAAATCAATGAAGGTTACACTCCAAAAGACCTCAAGACTTCTGGAATATGCTGCTCAAACAGTTTCACTGCCTGTCCCTCCCTTCTCACATTTATCTCCAGACTTCTTCTCCTTGTCCAAATCTATTCCGCCCCCAACAATCTTCTATTCATTGAACTTTTTGAAACTTTTTGTACTTTTAGAGAGAGGTAAGGGATTGACTCTGTGTACACAAATTTGCAGAGGGACAATAGGGTTGAGGTCTCTTATTTCTCACCTTTTATATATTTAAAAATATTTTTGCTGTTAACAAGCATGTTATCTCTGGAGACATAAATTCACAGTCTGAGAACTGCAAAACTAAGCATCTCTGATATCTTCTAGACTGAGCACTGAGTCCCAGTACATAGATAGAAGATTAACCTAAAGCTGTACGGAAGCCCCTGCAATCCCATAAGATTATTCATGGATTAGGGACCCATTGGAACTCATTTACAAAATTTTTCTTAAACATTACATGAATATATTGTCTCATACTATAGAATTAGAATTTATAATCCGTATTCCATGATGAGAGAGCTTTGAGCTTTTATGTATCTTAATTAAAACAATCTTTAGGTAGGTGTCTTTTCCTCAAACATTTGATCAAAAAAATCAGTTTAAAAAAAAATAGTCATTGATTTTTATCTGCCCTGGTAGTTTGATAGTCCTGTTTCTATTCTGGGCCTGCTAAATATAGGTCAATGCCTGTATTTCGGTCTGGCAGACCATAGCATTGGCAGACAAGCTCCTTATACATCTGTGGTTCATACTGCGGCACCAAAGTTCATATAATACCCGCTCAGCAGTGTAATGTTCTGCTGCCTTGGGTGCCTGCTGGCACAGGATCCTGCGAAGTCGCTTTCGACCTCATGAGACCATGATTGCATGGAGTTTATTTCATGTGTTAAGGGCTTTAACTCAACCGGTTTAGCAGGTGCTAAAGTACAATTGTTGCTTCTTGACTGGAGTCTTAGGCGACAGTAATTAGGTGGAGCTAGCTGATCCAGCATGCCTTGTCGACACGGGAAATTGCACCATTATAACTTAAGGTGTGAATTTAAACTGATACGGCCAAATGGCGCAAACTCTTGTGTTGACACTCTTATTTGGGTTGAAAATGGCTTTTCTTTTCTTTTTTTAAGCTTAAGTCGCGTGGGAACAGGGTTAGGTTAAACTGAAATAAGAATGCTTGCATTATATCAGTTTCCCATGTAGGCAAGGCCCCAAGTGGGTTAGAGAAAGAAGAAGCTGTGAGGTTATGACTCTAAATCCCCATTGAATGGCGCAAAGCCTAAGGGGCTGAGGATGTGGCCCCTGAGTACACTGAGACTTTTTGGAACTCTTTGCCAGATCTGTGCTTCCATGTTTCAGCCTGCATTTTCTCCAGGGATGATGATGTTGCGGTAATATTAAAGTAGTACTTAAGTAATTAGGGTTAGAGCTGGCTGTGAACTAAGTTAATTGTATACTGTAATTTGTTGTCTTCTATTTGCCAGTAGTTTACTTATTAGTGAATTTGACACGTATGTTCTAATGTTCAACCAGTGAGGTTAAGCTGTTAACATTTTATGTATTTCAATTTAGGTACCTTTTGGGGGTTTCATGTCTATCTCGGATTCCAGGCACCTTTTGCCTTGAGTTAGACAAATGATTAGCAAAATAACCCTAGCTGCTAATCCACTGGCAATCCCAAGAGAACATAGCCTCAAGAGGATAGAGAGGAGAGCTGAAATACAGGGTACATACCCGAACACATTCCTTTCTATGAGCCAATTATACTGGACCGGTATGAGATACTAATATCTTTGGAAAATTGACCCGTCTGCTCTGTTGAAGTTGGAAGGATAGTTGCCAGGAGTAAGTGGTCATGCACGGTGCATAATGCTGAACTTCCAGGGACTTACATGCAAGCTCCTGGTGCTCCACACATTCAGGGCCAGATTTTCAAGGGTATTTAGACACCTAAAGATGCAGAGAAAGGTGCCTAATGGGATTTTGAAAAGCACCTAAGTGGGTTAGGCACCCAACTCCCATGGAGTGAACCTACTTAGGCACTTTTTTGAATCCTTCTAGGCAGCTATCTGAATCTTTGTGTACCCAAATACTTGTTCAGATCTGGTCCTTGCTGGGTTGATTTTCCAACGTGATGAGCACACAGTAGCTCCCATTGCGTGCGCTTTTGAAAATCAGCCTACTTTCTTAGGAACCTCATTTTAGGAACCCCCTTTTTAAATCCTAGCCTAATTTTAAGTTCCTATTTTTCTTGATTTGGAGGAATATACAGATCTTCACAGCAAAGACTCAAGGACATCACAGAAGAAAGATGCACTAAAATAATTCTTAGGACATTTATGGAATCTGAGCCTCTATTGTAAAGAGGGTTGAATGTAAATGGTTCATTGTCCTGGCAGAAGTTTCAGGGCAACATTTACCTTGTGGGGGCATGTAGCCCTCAAATTTAGCTACAGGTGACATTATACACTGTAACAACAAGGAGTCCAGTGGCACCGCACTCCTTGTTGTTTTTGTGGATATTCTACACTGTAACATGGAAGGGAATGCCTCATCTCCTTAATCCTTTTTGTACAGATCGAGAGACAATCTTGCCCTCACAGTCATGCTTCTAGCCCTTAGTCTGGGTATCTCAGTGGTGAGCAGATCTACACAGAAGCCATAGTGTCTTGTTTTATAGCACATTTCAGGAACATGGGTCTGATCCAGTCTGACAATTCCTAATGTCCATCTAGTTCTGTATCCTGTCTCTGATGTTGACTAGAACCAGATGCTTCAGAAGAAGGTGTAAGAGCCCTGTAGGAGGCAGATGTAGGTTAATCTGCCCCTCACTAAATGTCTCATCCTGGTCTGAAATAGTCAGAGATCAACTTAAGCTCTGAAGTATAAAGTTTGAAATACCTTCCAAAAGTTTTATTTTCCTTAATTATGATAACTTTGGATGTTCTTGATGTCCATGCAAATCAAATCTTCAATTCTTGACCTCAACGACTTCCTGTGGCTGAGAGTTCCAGAGTCTAATTACATGTGGCATGAAAAAGTATTTCCTTTGATTGGTTTTGAATATTCTGATGTCTCCTTGTTCTTGTGCTATGAATTGGAAAAGGAAGCTGCTGATCAACTTTCTCTGTTCCCTTCATTATCTAATATACTCTTATGTTCCTTCTGATTAGTTTCTTTAAGATAAACAATCCAATCTCTCTTCGTATGAGAGCTTTTCCAGGCTCTTGATCATTCTCATGGCTCATCTCTGAGGGCTTGTCCACATAGGGATGCTCAGGAAAATTAATCTAAATTAACTAAAAGTATTAATTTAAAGTGGATGAAACTGCATTCAATGTCTGTGTGGACACTTTCGTTCAGAATTAAAATAGCTTTAATTCAGTTTAGTTTAATTCACTTCCAAATTAAACTAAACTGATTTAAGGCTACCTTAATTCTGAATGGGTGTGTCCACACAGAGGTTTAAAGCAGTTTAACTAAACCATTTTTAATCTACATTAGCTAAAAGTGTGAATTTACTTTCCTGAGTGTTCCTATGGAGTTATGCCCTGAGCTGCCTCTAGTTTCTGCAATGTCCCTTTAGAGATGGGATGACCAAGACTGCACACAGTATTCCAGAGGAGCCCGCCCCACTAACTGGTATAAAGGCAATACACTATCCTTTGTCTCATTGACCATGTCATTCGATCCTCTTTTTAGCATTTTTTGACCACAGTTGCACGATGACCAGAGATTTTCACTCACCTGTCTACAGCAATGCCTAGAACCCTTCCTAGAATCCTAGAATATCAGGGTTGGAAGGGACCTCAGGAGGTCATCTAGTCCAACCCCCTGCTCAAAGCAGGACCAATCCCCAATTTTTTCCCCAGATCCCTAAATGGCCCCCTCAACGATTGAACTCACAACCCTGGGTTTAGCAGGCCAATGCTCAAACCACTGAGCTATCCCTTCCTAGAGTAGATACACTTAATTTAGGCCCCTGTAAGGTGTATGAGCAATATGCATTCATTCATATATTATCCATTTCATGGATGTTATTTCAGCCCTGGTGCCTGTGGGGATTTTTGCGTCAGGGTAATGACGTGGTTTCCAAGTCCATGTCCTGTCCATGTAAAGTGTGTGTGATGCATAGTTAGTGTTGTCTCTCAATGACAGGGGTTTATGTAATGTGGGGAGTAGAGATCTGCACTGCAGCAAAAATAAGCTGTAAGACGTCATAGGTTTCTAATTCTGGACATATCCAGAGCCGGTGAAGGAAGTCCTCTAAGAGTTACAATTAGGATCCGTTGCTGTCTGGGAGACAGGAGGCACTAATGTTTGTTGGAGAATCCTAACAAAACTTTCTCTGCTTGACCTTAATCATGGACATATCTGGTTTCCTTTCTCTTTTTCCCAGCTTAGCTCAGCTTCTACCACCTAGGACTGCCTTACTCCGGCTGTTCTTCTGGCGCCCCGTTCTGCAGTCCTTTCTGGGGAAGAACTCCCATGGAAGCCGGTGGAAACTTTGTTTTAGGGAAGGACTCCTGGGTTTGATGCTCTGTAGCCTGCAGTTTACAGATCTGAGTCTTCAATTGCTGCTCAGTGATTTGATTTATTGTTATCTGTTTTTTCTCTGAGCTCCTTTGGGCCCTGCCCAGTGCTGGATGGGGTGTGGAGCAGCCTACCTCCTCCCCACACTGCGAGGGGAGCTCCGAGAGGAATTCTGCCTTGGGGAGTTCCTCTTGGAGCCACCTGGCACACAAAAGGAACATGCCCATGGCTACAGCCCTTTGCGGGGATACAGCTCCCTGCCTCCACACGGCCGGCCCCACGCTGGGGTGGAAGAAGGGTATGTGGAGCCAGGCTGTGCATGCCCTGGGGGAATGTAGGCTTCCAGCTCAGCTTAGCTCTGGGGAGCTGCAAATCCAGTGCTTTGCCGGTAGGGTGGGAGTTGGGGGGGTGAATTTGCATTAATTCCTCCAGCAGCTGCTTCTCCTGCTGTTTGACAATGTACCAATGAAGTGTGTGAGAACTGGCACCACCCCAGCTCTGAGTGTAACAAGTGCCTACTCGCTTTCCACCCACCCATCTGCTGTGCTAACAGCCACACAATCTGGTAGGAAAATACCACTAAGCGTGTAACGGATACTGAACTGGACAACAGCACGAGCTACACTTACTCTGTCAGCACAAGATGGCTCCCTGCCTTACAGGGGTAAAGGGCTGCACAAAGGGTGTGATGTAGGGGTGGAAAGCTGCCCAATCAGGCAGTGGAGTCCTACCCTCGTTCTGCCCTGCAGTCAGACCTCCTGAGGTGCAGATGAGTCTCCCCTCGCTTACGCTGGTATAAATCAGGAGAAACTCCATGGGCGCCACTGTGGTTAATGCTGGTCTAAGTGAGAGGAGATTCGGGTGCAGCAGGTCCAAGTTCTCCTGTGGTTTGTCGTGCTTGGTACTGCTTGCTCAGTATTGCCCCAGAAAGAAGAGCCCTCCTCAGTATACATGATGAAGTGTTTCATTTGCAGCTCATCCCAGACTGGACCATTCAGTTTGGCTTCATTTTCCTTTGGCCCTATATGAGAGAACTTGGAACACAAACAACAGCACCCTCAAGGCACCATGTAATTTAATAACACAAGGAGACTTGGTTGGGCCTTGTCCCTGTGTAGATGAATCCTAACCGTCCAAACCCCTAGACAGTTCTAGCTCCAAAAGACCCAGATTACGTGCTTCTCTACAGAGCCCCTAACGTGCAAGCAGGACCAGGAAAACCCCATAGAATTTACAGTGACTGTTTACAATTTTAACAGCTTTTAATATACCACAAAGCTCTCTCTCTTCCCTTTCAAGGTGGTCCAGTCAACTGGTGTTAGAGACATGCATTGTCTTTCAGAAAGGAAAGGCTCCAGAGGCAAATGACAAGATCAAAGAGGTGGAATGCAGGCCATATGAGCAAAGGCTGGAGGCACTGGGTATATTTAGTTTGGAAAAGAGGAGATTAAGGGGTGACATGATCGTGGTCTTCAAATATTTGAAAGGCTGCCATAAAACAGATGGAGAAAAGTTGCCCTCTCTTGCCACAGAGGGCAGGACAAGGGGCAATGGGTTAAAACTACCGCATAGCAGCTTTAAATTAAATCTCAGGAAAAACTTCCTAACTGTAAGAACAGTAGGACAATGGAACAGACGCCTAGGGAAGCCATGGAAGCTCTTTCACTGGAGTTTTCAAAAGGAGGCTGGCTAGCCATCTGTCTTGGATGGATTAGACACAACGAATCCTGGATCTTGGCATTGGGTTAGACTAGATGACCCTCCCTTCCAAATGGTGCTTAAGTTTTGCCAGGGCTGAGCCCCACTGCACCTCTGGGCTTGGCAGTTCATAGCCCCAGCACTTCTGGGCTTGCTGCATCTGTTATGAATGTAAAAAAAATTACTTGAGTTCTAGCAACTAATCTTTGAGCCCTGGCAACTCTTTCATTACAAATTAAGCACTGTCTCTAAACCCATGATTCTAATGTTTAATTACACAGCCTATCATTCCCAAATTATAACCATGCTTCCTTACTCTCTGTTCTGCAACCTTGAGACCACTGATGTACCTGAGTGGCCCTTGGTTTCCAGGTTAACAATCATGATTTACATATGGCATAGCCAGCCACACTCATCCAGAAAAACCTCCCAGCAGTTCACAAACTAATTTACACATAGCAGACCTGAGTCTCCCCGCAGGAGTAACTCCATTGATGACAAAGGAATAACAAGCAATGTACAAACAATGGAAGCAAGAGTAGAATCAGACCTTGATATATAACGACAGGAGTCGCTTTATCATGACTGAAGTGCAGCCCCTGCTGGAGTGGCGTGTGGTGACTATTCAGCAGTGTACAAAAGTTTGGTGTAACATGAAGAACACTGTGTCCAGCTGAAACCACAGGGGGAATTTTTGACTGAATTCAGTTACCCCAAAGTGTGCTTAACATTCCATCAAACAAACATTGTTATTCTGGCAACATAGTGCCTCCTAACAGCACAGTTAGGTACTGATTCAGTATTCACTCAAAGGGAAGAGCTCTTCCTACCCTTCGTTTGTCTAGACTGGGGGTTCTCAACCTGGGGATCACAAGGCAATTGGGATGGGGCAGGTCACAAGGCATTCAAAACTTATTACAGTCTAAAGCAAAGAAAATTTTGCTCCCCTGCTCTGCACACATCTTTACCTCTCAAAGTCAAGTATTCTGTCAGCCTCTCAAAACACACATTGGTTAATTATATAGCTGATCGTTATCATGGATACTTTCTTTTATAGAAGAGTAAAACATGTAAAGAGTTAATGAAAATCTTTTGGTTTTGAACAAGAGGTCCCCAACCTGAAACGGTTGAGAGAAACTGGCTAAGACTCAACTTTGTGCTTTTGTTTTAACTTGACTTAATTGACAGGCAGTTGACTCAACAGAACTAACACCACTATGAATGCTAGTCTAGACACTTTGCAAATGTTTGTTACATCACACAAGTGATTGATTTACTAGAATACATTTTTTCAGGACACCTACATTTGTGGCATTTTTAATCTAGAACTTGCCATCATATTAGTCAAGTTGAGCTAATTGGCAATCAATTAACTCAAGTTTAAAAGAGGACCACAAACTTCCAGCTATAGAGCGTACAGCGGCACAGCTGTACAGATGCAGCTACTCTGCTGTAAGATCTCTCATGTGCTGGTGGGAAATAGTTCTCCCATTGACATAATTAAACCACCCCAACCAGCACTGATGGCTATGTTGGTAGGAGAAGCTCCTGCACCGACAGCATTGTGCACACTACCACTTATGCTGGCAAAATTTGTCACTAAGGGTGTGTGTTTTCAGACCCCTAAGTGACATAAGTTTTGCCTACATAAGTGGTAGTGTAGACATGGCCTAGTCTAGCAATACCTTTAGAGACAGGCCCTCAGCTAGTGTAAATCAACATAGTTCCACTCAAGTCACCTGGTGTGAACTGGCATAGCTGTCTATTAGAGTTAATGGGATGACACCGATTTACCGCAGCTAAGTATCTGGCTGTGAATCTTCAACAGTATTTCTGCAGTGCTCTGCAGTTTTTTTGTAGATCTCCTGCCTAGGTACTGCCCATTACTGTCTCCCTTGTCTTTACTTAGCTGGCAGAAGGAGATTAATTTTTCTTCCTTGCAAAACTCTCAAGACTTTTGTGATTGAAGGGTGTTGTAAGGAGTAATTAATTACTTGCAAAAGGCACTGGGATTCCTGGATGAAAGACGGTGCAATAAGTGTACTGTTTTTGTTATGATTACTCCCTTGAAACCGCATTACTGGGTAAAGCCTCTGTCACCAAGACTCGTTGGACTTGTTTTCTCTAACTTGCCTGTGACTCCCTTTTTAAAAATCCTAATCCAGCCCATAAAGCCTCACATCTGTGTGGAGGTGCTGCACATCAGACCGTGAAGCTCCGAGTGGCACGTAGCCTGGACAGAACAGAAGGGCTCCTCAGCCAGCACCCAGAGGTAGGTGCTGCGTTCCCTGTCTGACTGTTGGTGGCTGGTAGCTCAGGACACGTGCAGGTACACAGCGCAGCGATCTTCAGCCATGCCGTGATCAAGGGGGCCCGGGCTGGCTAGGTGTTTCCTGAGATTTAACTGGTTTCCAGGGTTGAGAACTGGTGGTTTGTGCCAGTTCCTCCTCTCTTGCGCATCCCTGAGAAGTGATGTTTGGATGGTGGTAGAGGAGGGGAGACCAGCCATTTTACTATGTTGTTGGCTCCACAGGCCCCTACCTCCCCACCCTCACTGACCTGTCCTCAGCCCCCCGGGGAAGTACTGCATTGGTGCAAATGCAGAGCTTCCTCTTCCTCTTGAGGTGCTTCTATGTGTGGTTGGGGGGGCCCTTGGGAGAGGAGTCGGTATTGCCCTGCTCTCCTAGTCCCCGTCACTGCAGAGGCCAGCCGGGGAACCAGGCAAGAAGGAGAAGGGCAGGGGGAAGCCCAGATCAGTGGGCTCTTAAAGAAAGAGTTTTTGGGGAGAAATTGGCTACTGGAGAGAACTTCAGCATCACGGCTGCCGCCCCCATCATATCCTGGGATCCCAGAACTTTGTCATCCTGGTCCTGAGAGATGTCCTGGCCAGGCCAGAGAGCAGGACCCAGATGCCAGTTCCTACTCTCCCGGCTTCAGCTGGATCCCAGATACACCCTGAGGTAAAATAGGATGGGACGTTAACAGCAGCAGCCGCTCCTGTCCAGCTCAACTGACTTCTCTTCTCTCCCAAAGGACAGTTGTTACCATCTTTGACTCTATCTAGAGATGGTCAAACAAGGGGGTTTTCCTTCTAAAATGCTCTCCAGCTAAGGGCAAGGGAACAAGAGATGCTGTTAAAATGAAAACCTGACTTACTACTCTACATTTCCAATGCTGTAACTGTTTTCCCTTCTTTTCTTTATCCTGAACAAAAGGTTAAAAGGATGTTTACTGGTGTGTTTGCCATCGTGCCGAGCAGGCTGAGGTCTCTGTATGCCCAGTCCTGGACCTTGTTTAACAGTGTTTAAAGTTGGACAGTGACTGGATTATGTTAACACCTTTATTCCATCTAAATTGATATAACAGCACTTGAAGCATTGTTAGAGGGGTGGAGCGGGGAAGCGTTGTTAAGTAAGTAACAACGTAAGTAGACAGATGTAAATCTTGTGCTCTCAGTATGGCGTGCGTGAGAGTCAGTTGGGAAGAGGCAAGATAGCATTGCAGCTGGCTTGTCAAGGGAGGAAACCTGAGGAAGATGTGAGGTCGTGTCCGTTGCGGCTCGGTGCCTCTTTCCTGTGTGTTGAGTATTTCACAGCAGAGTGCTGGGGTGCGGTGTCTGTTGTCGTTGTGGGACATAGAAGGTGTGGGGAGACAGGTTGTATCAGAACCGAGAACAGAAGAGTGCACACGCACTGTTTGCTTTGTGTGGCCCTTTAATGAAGTGTGATTGTCTCTTCCATTCTTTAAGAACAGCCCTGTGACACCTTGAACTCTAATGGAATTATTTCTATGGTCGCTAAGCAACTGCTTCTGTAGCACCTTTTAACTAAGGATTTCCCAGTCACCCAAGAGGTTGTAAGGGTCACTCAAAGAGGTTGCTGCAAAGCTAGGAATAGACTTTCCCCCCCACGCCCTGCTGTCTCGCTCTTTGTTTAGCAACCGGACCAGTCTGGGGTTTACCAGACACACCAGTCGGGGTGGCATATCACCCAAGTGTCCTGAACTGGTACTGTGGGTCTAGCAAAGCCTGGGCAGCACACCTGAGTCTGCGCTTTAAGCGGGGTTGTGGCACTAACAGAACTTATAAGGTGGATGTGATGAAATGGTCAAGGTCTGCTGGCTTTGCTGCACCAGCTTCTAAGCTTACAGAGCCAGTGGTCCATTGACCTGTACTGATAAACTGCACAGGACGTATACTGCACCACTCCAGGCCAGCAGATTCATATGAGATATGAATGAACATATGCCTTTTGTAGGAACACACAGTGTGTGTACTCTGAGTGTGTGTGTGCGTGTGTGTGTACTGTGTGTTTAAACACAGACTGCTACACAGCTCCATAATCAGATTCCCATCCTGCCAGGAGAACTGTGTTGGCAACTTTCTGCACACAAACAAAACCCCACTGTCTTCCACGAGGATCTCTGCGGCTCACCTCTGTCTGCCTGGTTCTCCCTGCAGGACTGAGAGCGTAGTGAAGTGTAAGTGTGTGTGTGAATCCATTGTAGGATTACCATAACTGGTCGGGTACATAGCTGTGTGAAAGAAGGGGAGGTGCAATGAATGTGCGCTATACCTTTTACATTTAAGGAGACTCCCTGTGTCTAGGGTTGGTCAGAAAGTTTCCATCAGAACATTTTTTCCACTGGCAAATACAAATTCATCAAAATCCACAAGAATGTGTCTGTTTCAATGAAATTTCATTTGAACAAAATTAAACAATTTTCAATAACATTGACCTTATTGGATATTTCTATTTTAGTTGATATTACATTTTTATATTGCAAACCTAAAATAATAAACCCAAAATGAAATAAAAAGAGAAATTAAAACAACATCTTGTTTTTCTCAAAATGAAACATTTTGACTGACCCCAAATTAATTTTTTTCCAAACTTCGTTTTTGAAATTTGATATTTTGTTCTGAGATTTGGAACAAAAGCAAACTTTGAGAGGGTGGAATTTCCCATGAAATGGAAAATCCAGTTCCTGACTAGCATTCTTACTGAGGACAGTGTTGAGTTTATACACAATGATTGTTAGAGTGACACATGTGGCCTGGACTGTATGACACCCCACTCGTACTAGCACTGGTCAGGGCAGTTCCACCAGAACCAGCAGTGGAGCAAATGCTAGTGAAGGGGCCAGTGTTTTAATCACCATACTGTCGTGGGGTTAACTTGTTTACACTGGTGCTGCCACCATTGGGATGGATCTGCTTTGGTTGCAGCAACAATTGGAAATCTTGAATGGCATGTGAGGGGAGGGGACAGAAGCTGATGTAGATTCTGGAACAGTGTGTGCTCTGTAGCTGAGATTACATTTGTTCTTTGCTTGTTTTCCTTAACTCCAAATAAGTTATCCAGACTGAAAGTATTTGTTTTGCTTGTTGTGCATGGAAAATGCAAGAAAGAAACCTCACGATGAGGATGGGAATTAAAAAAAGTTGATATCAAAGCAGCACTTAGGAAGTGTCCTGGTTTAAAAGCTGAAAGAAAAAGATGAAATGACAAAGTGAAATGTCCCCTTATGGAAATGTCCCAGTTCAACAGAAAAGAAGAAGAGTTGTAAATCACTGATAACTGACTTGAGGGCCTGAGCCCGTAAACATGCTTGTGAGTAACTTTACTCACACAAGTAGGCCTCAGTAACCCAAAGTTACTCTGTGCACAAGCGTTTGCAGAATAAGGCCCCAGGACCACTATTAGAATTAGGGCTGGTTGAAAACTTTCCATAGAAACTTTTTTTGGACAGCAAGTGCCCTCTTTTCTGGGTAAAATGGAAACTTTCAGTACATTTTTTTTGGTGGGGGGTTGTCAAAAACCTGCAAAAAAAATTTCTTGAGAAATAATTTCTCAACCACCTCTAATCACGCCTCACCTTCTTTGAGAAGAAGTGCTGGGTTTTTTCTTTTCAAATTAGCCTGTCCAACTTGGTGATTTATTCTTGGTTCATATTGTAGATAAGCAAGCCACTTCATCTCCTTTGTCCTGTCTTTTGAAAGTAGAGCTCTACAATGAATATAATATCAAAAGTGTTATTGATTTATATTGTGGCTGTTCTGCGATCAGGTCTCTATATACATCTTATTCTTCCTAAACTCTTTCATCTCTGTAATAATTTTTTTGAAAGAATGGGGGCAGGGGTCTCAGTTTCAGATTTTGCCCTGGGCCCCCCACAACTTTTGGGTGGCTGTGACCCAGGGACCCCTCTGATGAAGCTTACATCAACCTAAGGTGGTGTCTATACCGTGCAACATTGACAGGAGACACTTTCCCACTGACTTACCTTCTGCCTCCCCGAGGGGCGGAGTACTGAAGTCGATGGGAGAGCACTCTGCCATCGATTTATTGTGTCTTCACCAGACCCGCTAAATTGACACCGCTGTATCCATTGCAGTGGTTCAGATTTAACATGCCTGTGTAGACAAGCCCTAATTCTTTTTTATACTTATCCTACATTCCTCACCTTAAAACCCTACATAATATGTGGGTTTTACTATATTAAGCATTTCAAACATCTATGATTTTGCAATATCTTGTACAACTAATAAACTTGACAGTACAAAATTAAAATTATCATTACCACAATGACATTGATAACTACCAAAGCTTTGAATGACAATCCGCATCATGCATGTTAACCCACTTTGTACACTTATTCCCACCAGGAAGGACTAGTTAACTCCCTAATTTCCTGTTCCTGGCTATTAAGCTTTGAAGATCCAGGCTCAAGGGAAGAACAGGATGCCCAAACGTGGGTATTGCTTTTAAGGCGTTCTCTTGTCAGCTGAATTCAGCCTGTAATTCAGTTACATTACGAAAAATGGGTGTGGGATGCAAAGTCTTTCCATTTATCACTGCGGTGAACTTTGGTGTGAAGCAAAATATTGGCCAGTCAAAATATCAGTCTTTGGATCCACACCGAAAATGATTATTTCCAGCCATCACACAATATTTACCATTTCCAGCATGAGCAGTTTTTACTTCACTAGCTCCCCAGCATCTCAACCGTACTGCGCAGTTTGGAGATAGCTCCCCCAGAGTGAACCCACATGCCAGCACTCTGTCTGCAAGATATTACACTCGCTATGCCCAAATAAATTTGTTAGTCTCTAAGGTGCCACAAGGACTCCTCATTGTTTTTGTTGATACAGACTAACACAGCTACCACTGTGAAACCTGTCAGACAGGCGGGTGCCTCCTAGGTGCAAACAGGATGAGTTTAGGGCTTTCCAGACCTTGTCATTATTTTGCAACAGGAGGAGAAACAAACTTTTTTCAAACCTTATGTGTTGCAGTGTCTTCCAGTATTCCTACTGGCTGTACTTTTACCATGGTTTGAATGACATGTTGTTTTGCAGTTACTGGGATGAATTGTGCGAGTGGGATAAGGAGGTCTGTATCCTTTTCACAATTAACCCCCTGCTATTGGACCCCTGCGAGGTTTTTTTGTTTTACATTAATTAATATGATCTTTGCCATACCAAGTTTTTAATTTCTTTGTGATGATAAAAGAGCAATTTACCTTGTTCTGTATCTGTGAGAGTGGCTTTGATTCTTCCTCGTGCATCCTCTCCAGATACAAACATGTTACGGCCCGCTCTATTGCCCTACTTTGATTATCTTTATTGGTTTGGTTAACTGTTGCATTCACTTTACGCTGTACTTCCTTCAACAAATGAACTAGATCACGTATCCATTCAAAAGCTGATACATTCCCGAACTCTTAATTAACGAGTGCTTTGCCTTGCTCATTCATTGGGCTTAATACATCGGCAGCCAGTTTGTGTTGGAATGCTCCATTGTGTTCCCAAAGGGTCTTCATATCCGCTTGTGTTCATACTACTGCTCTGGCTCCAAACGACATCCCTGGCGGATAGACTCCATCGGCTTCGCCTTTGACTTGATTCGGCTGCCTTTACTTCTTTTATCAACAAAGTCTTTCCAATAGTCCTTTATCATTTTGCCATACAACTGGCTGAGCTCTGGCAGACACAATTCACGTTTTTGCTTGTTCTTAGGCCACTTGCAGAATTGTATGCGATAAGCAGTGTCATTGTTTATTTCATACCACTGACTTTGGCTTCTGGCTGTCACTTCAATGACAGAGGCTTCCTCGTATTCCTAAACTCAGATTATTTCTGCATTTTATTGTGTTTCCTTCTCCATGCACCGCAGCGGTAGACTTGCAAGATTAAACAGCTTCTCGGAACACTGTCCACAGCCTAAAAAGCAAACACAATTTCTGGTGCTTCCTGGGTGGGAGCCTTCAAATACTTTTAACTTGATAGCATGTAGCCATTGAGTCTGGCTTTTAGATCCTGCTTCTACTCGGACTGGATAAACTGCAGGGCTGGCTATTTACATTATAAAATAGGGACCTCCCCACCTTGGTGCCAGATATGGGGGCGTTTTCTGGGGTTAACGGCATCATTACTCTGTTGTTTTCCTTGCTCACTTCCCCACATCTGGAATGAGCTTTTACTTTAACCACATGTACCACTGAGTTACCTAGTTTAGTTTTAGTTTCCGTACATGGGGCCAAAGGGCTTGATAGCATAAAGGCTTGTGATCTGCACTGCAAAATAAATTCATACTCCACCGAAGCAGGTATGTTGTCAAGGCCTCACAGACCCACTGCGAGTTTGAACATATCACACCAGCCAGTGCTTGTCTGTTATTACAGAGTGATAATGCCGCTGCGCAGCCGCCAATTCAGTGGACTGGGCTGAGTGTGTACCCAGCCTGTCCCACACAGGTTCAGCCCAAGCTGAGGGAGCCCAAGCTGCAAAATCCGGTGACTGGGGTCCCTCTTTGGTGATAGGCTGACCCAACAATGTATACTGCCAGACCTCGGGGTGCAGCCCTTCAGAATTTAAATTATATACTGCACTGGAGATAAAAGGGTTAGAGGGACTTTCTCCAAGATACTTGTGTAGAGGACAGACCTGCTGGCAAAGGTGAGGGTTGTTTAACAGGACAGACTTCAATTTGGTGCTGTCAGGGTTCCTTTCCCACTCTGAACTCTAGGGTACAGATGTGGGGACCCACATGAAAGACCCCCCTAAGCTTATTCTTACCAGCTTAGGTTAAAAACTTCCCCAAGGTACAAACTTTGCCTTGGACTTGAACCGTACGCTGCCACCACCAAGCATCTTACACAAAGACCAGGGAAAGAGCTCACTTGGAGACATCTTCCCCCAAAATATCCCCCCAAGCCCTACACACCCACTTTCCTGGGGAGGCTTGAGAATAATATCCTAACCAATTGGTTACAAAATCATCAAAGACCCAAACCCCTGGATCTTGGAACAATGGAAAAAATCAGGTTCTTAAAAGAAGGATTTTAATTAAAGAAAAGCTAAAAGAATCATCTCTGTAAAATCAGGATGGAAAATACTTTACAGGGTATTCAGATTCAAAACACAGAGGATTCCTCTCTGGGCAAAACCTTAAAGTTTACAGAAAACAGGAATAAACCTCCCTCTTAACCCAGGAAAATTCACATAAAACAAAAGATAAACTAATCCACCTTGCCTGGCTCACTTATACTGGTTGCAATATTGGACTTGGATTCGGATGGGTTTCAGAAGATGGATTTCTGTCTGGCCTCTCTCAGTCCCAAGAGAGAACCAACACGTAAACAGAGAGCACAAACAAAAGCCTCCCCCCACCCGTCCCCCCCGCAAGATTTGAAAGTATCTTGTTCCCTTATTGGTCCTTTGGGTCAGGTGCCAGCCAGGTTAAGCTTCTTAACCCTTTAGAGGTAACAGGATGTTGCCTCTGGCCAGGAGGGATTTTATAGCACTGTATACAGAAAGGTGGTTACCCTTCCCTTTATATTTATGACAGGTGCTCTTTGGTGTTCTGTGTTAATCTCAGACTAGACCCTGTACCACCTTTATGGTTGTATGCGTTCCACCCCCACCAGAGATCTGAAATGTGTCAGGGCCCACCAAGCAGCCAATACATGGTTTTTTACAGGGGCGCTACCGCTTTTTAACTCCATTCGGTACCCTGGAAGCACAAGCACTGGATTTCTCTGTCATGATAGCCCCGAGATACTTACCGCAGCAGGAATGGCCAAGTGTGTCCCTGGTTGCTACAAACAGTCCCAAAGGTTTTGTATCATTTGGAGTGCTAGGGCCTGACACGTGTGCTAAAGCCTTTGTTTAAATTACACACTGCCTGGATATTCCGGGGGGTGGGGTGGGGTCTCTTCCCACTGTACCTTTTTCTGCCACAGCTGGTAGAGCGTGGGGTGTAGCAGTGACTGTGCAGGCAGGGATGAAATCCCTGTCATGCCCAGCAGCGATCAGTGCTGTTCCTGAAGCAGGGAGGGGCAGCTCCAAAATCACTTTAACCTGTTGTTTGTCTGGAGCTTGCATGCCGGATTGCAGGGGTTAGACCCAGGAGGACGGAAACCTCCTACTGCACTAGATAGGCCTTTCTTTCAGGTTTCAGTCCAGCTTCCAACAAAATCCCAAACAGGGCTTCCCGTACTTTTAAATGGCTTGTCCCTCAGCAGTGTGCACCAGAATATCAGCTACATATTGCACAACGTTTTCTTAATAGATTTAACCCTAAACCATTAGTTGTTGGGGTTTTTTCCCCTTTCAGTCTAGGGCGTTTCACTCTCTTACACAGTTTCAATACAATTATTCCCCTTTGCGCTTACAAAACACCACCCCTGCAGATTTTTTACTCCCTAATAACACTTACTTTACAGCACAGTTAATCATAACTTTTGGGTAATATTTTTAATGGTTGATCACCCTTGTTGTTGTTCTTTATATACTGATCTTTCTTGGTGCTGGGTTGGTTTCTGCTCCCAAAGCACACAGCAGTCTGAAAAAGAAAACACAGATTGTGGCTCCTCTATGGAGCCTTTATAGGGTACTAATTAAGTAGCGTGTTTTGTTTAGATTTCATTTACTGCCTATTACATGGGGAAATGCACATTCCTTCCATAGTTGAACTTCCTCTTTTGATTTGCTATAGCATTGTATTAGCTGTATCAATTTTCATATGAAGTGTAACTGTTTGTCTGGCGCTTACAGAGTTTGCCTGTACCCTCATTAAAGTGACAGTCTGATTACTCAGAGCCACCTCAAAGCTCAGTGTTCCTAACATTGCTTCTCTTGTGCACCTCCTCCAAGCGGTTGCCCCAGAGATGCGCTGTCTTTTTAATTTTTTCATTCTTCTCCTGCAGCTTGTAGCTGCTATTTAATTACTGAAAAAGGATCCAGAGTCTCTCCCCACTTTCCTGGTTCTGGCTGCCCCACCACAGCCACGCCTACATCCTTTGCTGCTTCTTTAACAAGATAGTGAACTTTATAAAAGCACTGAAGTACCCAAAGAGTTCAGTGCTAAATAGCAAAGCTTACTGTGTTGGGCAAAAAGTGGCTGTCAGTTTTGCACCTTTGAATGAAAGATTCAAATAGATTTTTAGTGCCATTTGTAAAAAGCCAATTAATTTTAAAATAAGGGTTTTACAAACCAGGACTGTGTTACTCTTAAAACCTTAAAACCTTACACAATTACACAAACATATTTACATTTTCCAAAAATCACTTTTGCTTAACATCCCTTGCACTGCTCTGGTTATTTGTACACAACTGTACCCAGATTACATTCCCTTCTTGTACATTCAAAGGCAGTCAAGTTCCAGTGGAAAACCCTTATTTCCTGTTAGAGATTTTGACTAAATCGTCTATAGTCAAATGATTCAAATCAGATTGTCTCTCTGCCTGCAGCAGTTCTTTACAATTGATTATTTACAGACCCGTCCTTTGGGAAAAGGGTCCATTTTCCTTCAGCATGGCTGTAAAGGCACCTGGGGACAAAAACAGTGATGGTAGCAATGGTGTTGAAACAATTTTTATAGTGGGGGTGCTGAAAGCCATTGAACAAAACTGTAAATCCTGTACATGATGGAAACCACTTCAAGCCAGGGGTTGCTGCTGCACCCTGAGTTCCAGCACCCCTGGGTGCTGGTAGCCACAACCAGCCCCCGTTATATAATTTGTTTCACTACCAGGGTTCCACCTGGTGTGACTGTAATGCCGTAACTGGGTTTTATTATCAAACCAAGCATTCTCTTCTTACAACATTTCCATAACCCCTTACTGTTTAATTCCCTCTGAACTCTGCCGTGTTAATGTGCACAAACGCTCCTTTTAACTCTGCACTCTCTTTCCTTCAATCACTTATCTCCCAGAGTAACCCCTTCATCTGCTAATTTCTCTCGGAGGCACGGAGCTTATTTTTGTGCTTTTTTGCACTCCTCCTTCAAGGTGGTGCACTTTGCCTGGAAAGACTTAACCACCAAGTACAATCCCTGTAAAGCAGTAACCTTCTGTATTTTCTTTACCTAGGGATTGTTTAAGAAGGCAGTATTGATATTTTTCTCCGTGGGCATCCAGAGGGCATTTGGTTTTAAAATTTCAGTGGCCGTGTTCTGCCAATAATGTATCTATTTACATCATTCAACAGATCTTTGCTGTGCTCTGCCAGGAATTCATTTATGGTATTCAGTGGATCTCTGCCGCCCTCTACCAACATTCTTTTACATGGGTATCCAAAGTACCTCCTGTAGTCTCCTTATGTTACTGAATTTCTCTTTAGGAGAGAAAAGGAGGACTTGTAGCACCTTAGAGACTAACAAATGTATTTGAGCATAAGCTTTCGTGAGCTACAGCTCCACTGTATGCATCCGATGACGTGAGCTGTAGCTCATGAAAGCTTATGCTCAAATACATTTGTTAGTCTCTAAGGTGCCATAAGTACTCCTGTTCTTTTTGCAGATACAGACTAACACGGCTGCTACTCTGAAACCTATCTTTAGGAGAGAATTCTATACTGGCCCCAGAGGACAGTCACTCCCCCTTCACCCTGGGGGGGTTTCAGAGCAACTGAAATTAATGTCTGGGGTCCCATGTGGGTTGCCAAAATGTTGGAATTGTTATTATTTGAAATTATTAATATGGGAATCCACCAAATACTAATTTAACCATAAATTCCTTTATTAAATCCAAAGGCCAAATGGTATTTATACAGTTACTGTAAAGGTGCCTAAAGCCTAACAAATAAGTAATTTACTCCAGTACACCCTTGTTTTTATGAACCTCTCAGAATCCAAGTCATTTGTTCATTATAGCGAGGGGTTTGGTGGGGGTTGGGAGACGTGACAGCTCCTCCTGCCCCCCGCTGCAGCCACAGGTCTGGCAGGGCTTGAGGGGGGATCCAGGGACCTGCTTTGTTATATCTGAAAGTTCATTATTATGAAGGGCGCTATAGTGAGGGTGTACTGTATATCCAAACAGTAATAAAACGCTTATAAGCATTTGATCAAGATACTTACAAATGGGTTAAACCCAGGGATGCTCAAACCCCTATTGGTTGGCTCCAACATGGTCAGGCAGGTATTCACAATGAACCCTTTAAGAGTTTACTTTGTATACCCTATAACAAACCAGTGATGTCCTTGCCAATGACTGGCTTCAGCTAAAAACTAATTGGAGACCGTTCACCCTTATTTCCAGTCTTAGTCCAGATAGGCCTTTCCTACTTATTTGTTCCCCTCCTTCCTGGTGACCAGCAGCTTTTTCATGGCCCCTAGGTTCACAGAGGAGATAACATTGGTCTGTGGGGTGGGAAGGGCAATGTTGGGTCCTTTTAAGAGAGATTCTTTTTTGTCTTATTGAAAACCATCTGCAGTTACCTGTGTCAGTCAGAGGTCTTCTTTTTTTAGAAACTTTCCCTTTAATTATTCTTAGTTATTCTTTGACCCAGAATAACTCGTCCTCCCTACTTCAGTCCTTTTGGCCTTATAACTCATTATTTTCAAGGCAAGTTTCCTCATGCTAAGAGCAGGTGGTAGCGAGGGGCCTCACAACCCTGGGTGTCTCAGGAAGCAACACATCGGTCCTGCCTGGACATAAGGGAGAGGCTCGTGGAAAGGAACTGACCCTGGAAGGAGCTGGAGGGAGTTGCAGAGGTGGCTTTGGTGTTCAAGCCAACCAAGGAAAATGCTCTTCTCTTAGGGGATGCACTTCTGCCCACTTGCTACATGGTCCAGTCCACAAAGGCAAAGGAGACACCCAGGTCACCATGGCCCAGAGTGCCTCAATCCACCCGAAGGAATCCAAGTTTCCATTGCTTGAGACCATCTTATCAGCTGGAGCAGCATTTCTTCAACAAGCTGGAGTGACAGACCTGGGCAGTACATCCCCTCTCATGCACACAGAGAAAAAAGCATGGAGATGTCACTGGTGCACTCAGGTGTGAATCACCAGGCTCTCGATATGACTGCAGAGGAACCTGTCTCAGGAACTGTGCAGCCCCCATGACAAGCACAAGGCTATGCCAGAACAGCATGTAATGCAGAATACATGGTAGTCAATGCTCCGTGTCGGGCTCACAAAAACATGAAGACTCTGAAAATGAGCAGAACTGGATAGAGTTGTGGCAATCACTGGAAGAATATAAATTTCCTATTGTGAAACTGATAAACTGATGTAGCTTTGGAAATCTTAGCCAGGGAGAGAGAAGCAATAGGATGCCTTCCAGTCACTGTAAAGGGACCTCCCTACCATTACAGCTCATTGTGACTGAAGGAAATGAGCCTGAATTTGTTGACAGCTTATTTTGGATCGGAGTACTGTGCCCTGGGTCACCCTTTACCCTGTCCCAAGCAAGTGGGAAGTGCCTATAGAGTCAGACTCCAAACAGTCCTAGCCGGGAGAGCATACCCAATGGGCTTCTTAGACCACAAGCTCTGTAGAGCAGAGATTGTCTTTGTTCTGCTTGTGCAGTCCCAGCACCTTGGAGTCCTGGGTTGCCAAGGTGCTACTGCAATATAAATAATGCTCAGTTATGAAATGTTCCCATTGGGTGTAGCCGGTGTCACAGCAGCATTTCAGAGAACAATGGAGTAGGCTGTCGTGGGATTAAACCGTTTCCTCTTTGGGTTGCGTTCATATCAACACCAACATCATTAACAGGATGACAGTGGAGCAGCGTGGAACCCTCAGAGGGTGCAGACACTATGCAAAACATATGGTTTTGGAGCTCAAGAAAGGGAAGACTGTCTCCTTCACAAATCAAGTCGCTTATTTGGGAACGAGCATCCCTGCAGAGGGGATGCGTTCCTTCAAAACACACAACATTGATCTGCACACTCCCGCCCCCACCCAAATGTTTCAGAGCTGAGGTCTTTCTGTGGCGATGTGAAACTATTACAGCTGTACAGCAACTGGAATTTTTGTTGTGAGGCAGATTTGCTATTTCAAAATTTGTTCTGGTTCTGAATTGGAGCAAAGTGCAAAGAACTAACTTCCTACAAAACAACTTTGAAAAAAATTGATTTCGGTTCCATATTGTTTCCATTCTGACTTTTTATATTAAATTATAACTAATAATATAGCACTTCAAAACTTTACATTTTTGTCAAATGGCTTTCACTGCAATTGACGCACTCCTGGAGAACGTGCGAACTGGGACAAATTGGTATTGCCCAACAGAAGAGCATTCCATTGGGTGACTTTCAACCAAGCCTATGCAAGATTACACAACATTAACTCCAACTCTATCAACGTCAACTGGCCCATTCTCAAGAAAAATTTGTGAAGTGGGGTGGGCCCAAGGGAGCAAATGAAGCTTTTGAAGACGCAAAAGCAAAACTATAAAGAGCTCCAAGGCATTGGTGTATTTCAGTTTTGGCTTTCCACTCCCCTTAGCACGAGGCCTCTCAGGTAGAGGTGGGAAATACTCAGGCTGTTGGAGAGAAGTTTCTCTCTGAGAGAAGCATAAGGCATTGTTTTATGAGTCCTTTTTCATGAGCGTCTTCCCACTGACTGACTTCAGGTAGATTGCAGGTTAGAGCTAGGTGGGAAACTGTTTCCCATCCTATGAATTTTCAAGACTTCAAAAGTTTTTCTCCATTCTGGATCAGGACAAAAAGGTGAAACCTTGAAAATCTGTTTGAACCAAAAAAACAAACCAACAAACAAACAAAAATGCAGTTCAGGTCAATCAAAAATTTTTTGTTTTCAACCACTTAAAAAAAAATTATTCTAATTTGCTTAAATTTCTAAACTTAGTCACTTTGAACCAGAAATTCATTCTTTCTAAATTGAGAGAGGCTTTTTCAAAAAGTTGGAGTTGAGAAATTTGGTGAAATTGGCCCTTTCCTGAGGAAAGTTTTTGTTTTGGCAAATCAATCTATTTTGGCAAAAAATCAACTGAAAAATTCCCAATAGACTCTAGTTGCAGGAGGGTAAGTCTTGGGGTTCTCTCACCACACTCTTTACTGTAATGCAGCCGAGATTTTCGTTGTGAAAGAGGAGTAGCTGGAAGGAGTATTTCTCACCTCTACTTCTGAATCCCCTTCAATCTCCTTCATTCCCCTACTCTCCCAAGTTTCAGAGAAGCAGCCATGTTAGTCTGTATTCGCAAAAAGAAAAGGAGTACTTGTGGCACCTTAGAGACTAACCAATTTATTTGAGCATAAACTTTTGTGAGCTGCAGCTCACTTCATCGGATGCATTCAGTGGAAAATCTCCCTCCCAAGTATCTTTTCCCCCTTGCAAATCTGTTAAACTTGCACTAGGAGGGGTGGAGGAGAGAGCATGGGAGGGGTTGCTATAGCACATGCTTTTCCTGCACTTATTTTGAGCAGCAGATAAAACTTATTACATAATGATGAGTTTGTACATTATGCAAAATGAGCAGGGATGAGATGTGCTCTAGCACTGCCTATCAGAGCACTAAGTCAAACAGAGAGCTGCGTTAATTTTCCAGGCTTGATTATTCTGAGCAGAGGGGCTGAGATCTCGAGTTTTCCCAGCTTGGTGTGAGGCTGCATCTCAGTGAAGTGGGCGGACTCTTTCTGGTGGGGAAGGAAGTCTGGCATTTGGAAAGCAAGCAAGAGAGCCCTCTGTCCCCACATCTGCAAATATGTGAAGGGCAAACCTCAGTGTATCTGTAAAACTTGAGAACTGCAGCCTCTGTTGACCCTAGTGGTTTGGTGGTCTTTTATTCGGAACCCGGTCCTTGTTTAAACCTCTCAACCCCACTCAGATGAGACTTTCCGAAAAAATTCTTCTCCTGAAGATAGTGCACCTCTCTTTAAAACTCACAGGTGCATTTGCTCAACAAAAAATGCATACGCATTTGCACTTCATTGTGCATGCAGTTACCACGATTGCGCGGGCGGATTGGGGAACAGCACATGCAAAAGGCTTGCACAGGCTTTCCAGGATTTGAGTGCTGAGGACCTGGACCTCCTGAAAGACGTGGGATGGAAGAGAGGTCCATGTGTCCAGCAGGTTGGAGGGAGGTAGCAGGCACCCCACAGAAGACACCCCACAGGATATAAATGGGGTTTGCATGGGGTGAAGGTCCACGTGGCCTTGTGGTGTCCTCAGGTCATGCCCTCAACTAAACCTGTCCAGCCCCATTGCCTTCAAATTATGTACTCATCAACACCCACGCATTCCCGGCAAGACTAATGGGGTTGAGCCGGTGCTGCTGAGGAAATAATGTGAAACAAAGGGGTTGTGTGCCAGTGTCACTGAGGAAATAATCTAGGTGGCGGAATCTTCATTCCAAGTGTTGATGCCAGAGAGGGAAAGACTCAGGTTGATGTTTGGAAGCAGGGCTGGTGCATGGTAAAGACAGCTTATCTGATAGGGAGTTGGTGAGCCTGGGTAAAGCTGGAACTGCCCAGTGCAAGAGGAGAACTGCTGTCTCTCAGGCAGAGAATCTGCACTGCCCTCGTCACCAGTAGACATCTATGTTGTGGGGTAACCACTCCTGCCTGGCAGAAATCCTAGCCCCTCCAGTGCAGTGCCCCCAGGAGCATAATACCTTGGTGTCCCAGGTAGGCTAGCTGCAATATTTTGCCCCCTGTGTGCAATGATTGTTCCCTTTCATGGGTGGTGATCTTGGTCTGGAGTTATCTCCTCTCGTCTGCCCCCCAGAGTATAGAATCATAGAATATCAGGGTTGGAAGAGACGTCAGGAGGTCATCTAGTCCAACCCCCTGCTCAAAGCAGGACCAATCCCCAATTTTTGCCCCAGATCCTTAAATGGCCCCCTCAAGGATTGAACTCACAACCCTGGGTTTAGCAGGCCCATGCTCAAACCACTGAGCTATTCGCCCCCCATTATTGATTTGCTTTGTGCCAGCCGTGCGCCACTGACCTGGCCGTTCCAGAGGAGAGGGCGGGGATGTCTGCCAGGGACCTACAATAGCTTCAGACAAACCTTCCTGTAAAAGGATTAAAATGTGACTCACCTCCAGCTCCTCTCTCGCTTGTCACACACGTACAGGCTGTGTCAAAATCTTGCTGCTTTCTTCTCCATGGCCTTTCTCAGACCTGGCCTTTCCCCGGGCACTCTCTCTCTCTCTCTCTCTCTCTCTCATCCAACTCCCATCACCTCTCTCACTCTGGGCCTCCAGCACCCACCTTGCCCCTCTCTGGTCCATTCAAACACTGCTGCTAGATTCATCCTCCTTTCTGGCTGTTCTGACGATCACACCCCTCCCATCCTTGAATCCCTCTACTGGCTCTCCCTGTTTGGCCGCCTCCAATTTGAGATGCTTGTCTTCACCTTCACTACTTGGCCCCTCCTTCTGCTTTCACATTGTGCCGCGCTGCTAGCCTCGTCCGCCTGTTTGTCAGCTTCTCACATGAATGCCCTCCATGCCGCCTGCCTCGCCGCCCCGCACGCAAGGGACAGCCTGCCGGAATGCATCTGCAAGGTCTGTACCCCTCTATGCTGCTCCTCACGTGGCCCACTTCAGCTGGGGAGCTTTTAAGACATCAGCCAGTCTGTGATGGCTGCACTGAGGAGCGCGTGGGCAGAGAGTTAGCACCTACTCTGCTGTGTCTAATGAATGCAAATGTGTGTGTACAGATATAAAACTATGGTGTAGCTATTGGCCTAAATCCCTCCACCCCGCAACCTTCTGCTGTCCCTCATCTTAGACTGTAAGCATCTTTGGGCAGGGACTTTATTGTCCTCTATGTTTGTACAGTGCCTAGCATGACGGGGCCACGATCTTGACTGGAGCTCTGTGTGCTATTGTAATAACTTTTTGGCATATCAGTTCCTAGTGAATTTTCAACCCTTGTGATTGCAGGCTGTAAGGCTGTAGGCTGCGTTCTAGCTGATGGGCACGAGGGAGCCGTACGGACCCACCACACTCTATTCCAGAACTCCTCCCCTTAGGACAGTGCAGCATGTGACATTCTTTATGGCTGGCCAGCTTGGCGGGCAGGTGCAGTGGGGTATAGCCAATATCCCATCTTCTCATCCCTTCCCAGTCTCTCCCTGACTCCTCGGAGGAGGCCGTGGCCCCTGGGGTTTGCTAAGTGGGAGCCGACTCTGTGCTCCAAGGAGTGCCTGGCTTGTGATCGGCCAGCCCTTGTGTGGCGAGACGTAAGTGGTGGACGCTCCTTGTGGATTCTCTCCCTCCACCTCTCCCCCAGGTTCAGTTCCTGGCTCTGCTACAAATCCCTCCGTGGCTTTGGCAAGCCACTACCTCTGTGTCCGTTCTTCCATCTGTGAACAGGGGATGGCAACATTCCTCCCACCCTTTATTAATTTTTCGCTTGTTTCGATGGTAAGCTCTTTGGGGCTGGGACTGTCTCTTGCTATGTGGTTACACAGTGCCTACCACAATGCGACCCTGATCGCAGTGGGGAGAGGAGGGGGCTGTGAGTGATACTCTTGTATAGCTGCTGCGGAAAAGAGTCAAGGAGATTGGCTCATGGGTTGGGTGTTTTGCACAGAGCTGAAACAAAGCATGAAAAATTGGATTTAATTATCCACGCTGTGTTACGCTTGCATTCAAATGCAATGAAATCAAGCACATTACACATCTTACTGGTACATCTGACTGCACAATACTTACTGCGTAAGAAAATCCAGTGGCAACAGCTGCTTTAATCTGGAACGAAAGAATAAAATCTAAACAGAGAGGATTACTTCATGCATTTATACATTGCCCCTAATCTTGGTAACTGGGCTCCCTTCACCTCACTTCAATCAAGGGAATGCAACACTTTCCCCCCAAGCAGGGAGCATACTCTCCCATCAGTGACAAACTACTTTCCTGGCATGGATCGGAGTCAGGGGATTACCAGCCAGGAGACTAATTGTGCGTGCTTTTTGAATAATCTGATAATTGCCTCTCAGGACATGCATGGTTGTGTTTGAAACTTGCCAGATGAAGATATCCAGACATAGTGACTTTGCTTTACATGGGAACAAAGTTTTACTGTAAAATTAGAATAGTAATTGCTGGAGAGATTCCATCCCTTATTTTTTTGCAAAAAGCTTGAGTCAAGACAGGCATTTTGTGCTGTCCCCCAAGAGACTGATAGTGGGAGCTCTCCTCTTTGGCGACAAAGGACTTTAAATCAGACTTCCAAAGCAGCCAGGGGCAGTTTAGGATAAGGTAAATTTCTGCAGGGAGGAAAGGCCCTGGATGAGGCCCTGCTGCTGAGAACAGTTGTTGGCATCTCCTGCGAGTTTGTTCCTGGGGACGGAAGGATTCCCACTGAAGATGGCGGGGAATAGGCCAAGAAGTAGTCTCTGAAATATCTAGGTTCTACCTTAATGGGGGCTTTGTATCTCGGAGTTGGCAGCCTGTGAAATTGGCAATGCAACCATTATGTTCTTTGTCACCTACCCTACCCAACAGGCAGGCAGTCGCGGGTTGAGTTATCATGAAGTGTTGAGTGACACAGCAGTATGGAGAAGACCAGCCTTGAGGTGATAAGGACATGGACTACAGCTTTCAAAAGTAGGGGCCTACAGTTATGTTCCTTCACCCATCTCTAGACCTCTAAGCAAGTGACCTCATTTTCACAAGTGCTGGGCACCCGGTCACACATTTACGTACCTAAATGTAGCCATCAGAGCCCTAGGGGGTACATTTTCAAAAGCACCTAAGAATTTAGTAGCACAAGCCTTTTGGAAATCTCCCCCAGATGTGACCAAACACAAGGCTGGTCCAGTGGTTTGGGGACTAACATGGGAACCAGGTTTGATTTCTAGTTCTGCCACAGCTTTTTCTGTGTGACCTTAGTCAAGTCACTTAGTCTCTCTGTGCCTCAGTTCCCCATCCGTACAATGGGGATAATAGCACTGCCCTGCCTCACAGCGGTGTTGTGAGAATAAATACATTAAAGATTGTGAAGAGGTCAGGTACTACTATGGTGGGGGCCATGAAGATATTTTTCAGATCAGGTTTATCCTACTCCAATGTCCCCCTCCCGCTTCCTGGTGTCCATGGCTATTTCTGGCCTGGTTTCTGATTTGGTGGTAAATTTAAATTTATGCCCTTCATATTGTATAGGACATTTGACATACCCCAGATTTTGCTATACTGATCGATTTGTATTACAGCATAGATTTCAATGGTTTGGGCTGTGGTATTTCAAGGAACAATTCCTGTTACACGAGAAAGTTTAACTAATTCCTTAACTTGCCCTTTTACACAACTGACTCCTCTTCAGCCTTGTTATTTGGCTTGGGAAAGGTTCATTACTTCAGATTGTTAAAAGAGTACTTGCTCCTGTAATTAAATGGGTGTCTTGGGATTAAGCTCACTGTCACAGAATGTAAAAGAAAGCACAAGCTAGTCATGATTAAAGGCAGGATATCCCTGTAGCTATCCCTCAGCAAAACCCATCCGAACACTCTTAGGCATACCAAATTGTGCCGGGGCTGAGTGGAGCTGGTCTAGGCCTCCACCTTCAACACAAAGAGCAGAGGAGCAGGTTGTCCAGGTTGTCTCTCCTTACTCAGATGGTGCAAAATAGCTGGAATTTGGTCTTAATTGCTAGCTGTGAATTCCCCTAGCATAGGAGTGCTCTGAGCTGATGTAAGATGGTATAGCTGGCTCTTGGACATTGTGCGAAGAGGGTGGAATGTGCCTGCATTATGCCAGGTCATACCTGGCACATGGTCCCATAGAGTCAGCGCGGGGTTACTTTCTTCATCCCCGTCCCACACCAAGCATATCTGTTTGCAGTACAGAATCTGGACCTATATCTTAACAAATAAGCCAACTTTCAATGATAAGGGAGGTAGAATAATAATAATAAGGGCAATGATATAAGGAGAAGAATTAATCTTCTATAATATTTATGCACCCTACAATCCTGATCCCAGGTTTTATTTTTAGCAGAGTCCTCTCCCTTCCTTTGCTCATTCAAGAAAACGCAACCTGGTGGGTGGGGATTTTAATTGTAGCCCAGAATCTCATCTACTTCAAATACCCCCACCCAAGAGGCTATGCTAGCATCTGCTGAGGGGTTTGGTTGCAGACCTTTTGCTGATTGATATGTGGAGGTTATTACACACTGAGGAATCCAACTTCACTTCATTTTCTTGGTTCAGTTTCCATGGTTCTTTTCCAAACTAGCTCCTTAGTAGAATATGTCTCATCAACTACCACTAGTAATACTGTAATCTCAGGCCAGACTGTTATTAATGTAATAATGGACCAAGCCCCTCTGCAGAGGATGAGAGAAAAGCCAATGGTGCGTTATTCTCTGATTCAGCATTCAAAGCATATCCAGAGCATCCGTTTAGATTCTCTGAGGAAATGAATCCCATAAAGGATAGTAATGTAGTTCTCATAGAAGAAAACAGCCACGGAGCTAACCAGTCAGATTCCTGAACCAGCAAAGGGAGTCAGATGTAAAGCTTTTTGAAATAGGGGGGCAAATCAAGGACTTGCAAGCCAGGTTCCTGAAGAATGGCAAAGTAGAGGAAGGCCCAGGAGTTAAGATGGTAGCTGAGACTTAGAAGACAGGTTCACTTATCTGCTCTGCCACAAACTTCCTGTGTGACCTTGGCCAAGTCTCTTAGACTCTCTGTCCCTCAGTTCCCCATCCGTACAACAGAGATAATAGCACTGCCCTACTTCACAGGGTGTTGTGAGGATAATTATATTAAAAAATGTGAGGGGCTCAGAGACTATGGTGATGGAGATAAGATAAGCACTTTTGCTAGATAGATGGCCAGTTCAACATAAGAAGATTATTTCTACTGTTTTCCCCTTAAGGTAGGATGAGTTCTCCTCCTGGACTTGATGAGCTTGCAGGGGGATGAAATTTCACAGGCAGTAGTGAATTCTCTAGAGCTTTAACCCTGCAATTGACAGCATGCAGGCATACTGTCACCCGCTCTACCATTAAAGTCAAGGGAGCTCCATATGCGCACAGCAATTCACCCACATGCTGTTAACTGCAGGGCTGAGGGATGGATTTATTGTATATTTGTAATATTTTGACACCGGAACTCTCCTATTATTTTCCAATCTGGCCAATATCACCTTCATTTTAAAACCTGATAAGAATTTCAAATACAGTGTGTGGGTCCTATTGTTCCAGATTTTATTTCTTAATCTAGGTGTCTAAATACTTTCAAAGGTTGTAGGTTCACGCTTGAAGCCTCTTTTGTTACCTGATCAAACTGAGTTTGACAAGGAAAGGCGTTAAGTAATAAATAATAGATGATTGCTCTGTGCAATGAAAGCCTTTGACAGGGTGGAGTGGGAATCTTTCTTTTTCTTTTTTCTTTCTGAGTCCATTGCTTTAATTTATGGCATGATTTTAAATATGTATTCTAGGCAGGGCCATCCCTAGCAATTCTGGGGCCCTACGCAGTCCCTGTGGGGGAGAAAAAGGGGGGCTGGCCCTAGGCCTCTGCGGGGGGGGCTGTGGCTTGGGGGGCACTTTCCACTGCCGGTGAGTGCAGGCCTGGACCTGCTGCACTCCTCAGGGGAGTGGGGGCAGGACTGGGGCACAGCAGGGGTGGGAAGAGGTGGGGCTGGGGCGGGACGGGGCGGGAAGAGCTGGAACGGGGGCTGGAGCAGCACACAACTGCGCAGGGCACCAGGAAATTTGGTATGGGTACTTTGCGTATGGGTAAGGATGGCCCTGATTCTAGGTCTTGTCTCCATCCCCAAAACTTCAGTGCTTTCTGACAAGGTGTTCCCTAACTATTTTACCCCGGAAGGGGGCAAAAGTCAGGTTGTGGCTTTATCTGCAGCTGTAGAAACCTCTCACTGAATGAGAGTCTAGTTATGTCTCTAGACCTGGGGGATGTGTGAGGAAAGTTGCCTTTTACTTAGATTGTAAACTCTTTGGGGGCAGGGATCATATTTGTTCTGTGTTTGTACCATGCCTAGCACAGTGAGATCCTCATCCATGATTGGGGCTCATAGGCACTACTGCAGTCCAAATATTCAATAATAATATTTGCAGACATATTTTGTTGTTTAACCAAACATCCCTGAGGTGACTGATTTTATTGGATATTTTGATTCTTTCTCTGGGTTTTCTCAGAATTCCTCTTTCCCCCCTCCCCGCCCCAGTCACTTTGACTCTTCTCCCACAAGGGAAAAGGAATTTTCCCCTTTTAAGTTGAAGAGGACTATCCAGTACCACAGTGTCAGGATTCCAAATAAAGTTTCTGATCTGTGTGGGAGTAACTTCCCCTTCTCAGGTACAATTGTTAGGGGTGACTTTTCAAGGTGGTTGCAACTCGCTGGCTAATTATTTGAGACATTTTGTCTCTTTTCAGATCACAGTTGTGTACTGTGAGATAGGTCCTCAGGAGGGCCATAGCATCTTTAGCGAGGAAGGGCGCTAGCCTACTACTTAGGAGACCTGGGTTCAAACCCTTTCACATCAGACTTCTTGTGTGACCTAGAGCAAGTCACTTGGTCTCTCAGTTCCCCAGTATAAACACTTACCTCACAGGGTTATTGTGATTAATACATTAAAGAGTGTGAGGCACTCAGATACTACAGTGAAGAGGGGCCAAATAGGAAATATCTAAGACAGGAGTGGGGAGCAGTGCAAAGGTGGCTTCTACTCACTTTTGTGGTTCCGCACTCCTGAGGCTGATAGGTGTAATCACTGCAAAATGGACCAGCCTCAAGGTTGCTCATTTGTACACGACTGCCCTTGCTATCGCACGGCGGCCCTGGGCTGATGCAGGATGAGGGGAGACTCAGGAAGGAACCCTCAGATAGATGGCACTGCTGGCGTCACAGCGGCTTTCAGAGGATTGGATAAAGTGGCCTGCCTGGGGGCCAGGGCATATGTTGCTGGTCATGGTATATGGAGCACCACACAGGAGTCTGCCTGGCCTGTCTGACTCAGACAGGGAGGTGGGACTGGCAGAACCTGCCCTTCAACTCTCTCTCTGAGCTGGGCAGTTGGGAATTATTTGGGACTCCTGACAAGAATTATACTCCTGCCTGAGGGCTAAAATGGGCAATAAAATAGCACTGGTGGCACTTCTATCAGCTCTGCCCACAGCTCAAGGTCCACCCGCTCGAGATGCCGGAGTGAGATGCCATTCACAGCAGCTTGCGGAGCTGTTCAGAGTGCGGCAACGTGCGCTGTACTCAGACAGGGAGTGCATGTTCATGGCTACACTCCTTTCACTGCAGTGCGAGGAGCACCCTGAGCCATGTCTGCTGATTGGTGGGTGGTCCTGTAGACTAACGCAGCTACACTCTGAAACCTATAGGCTCTGTGTCCCCCTTTAGACTGATTCGCATCCCTGAGGGCACTAGAAGGGAAGGCAGTTTGGTCTGGCCCCTGAGCAAGGGGGTGAGGCTCCTTTTACCTTCCCAATCTCTTGTGTCCCAACTACAATCTGGCCCTTATGTGAGCAGTATTTGTGGCTGGCGCCTCTGTAGAGACTGAGTGTTCAGCATTCTCCATGGATTGTACCCCCAGAGCCTGGATTCTCTCCCAGCCCTAGGGTATAGAAGGCAATTATTTTGCTCTCTGGGCACCTCCTGTAATGTCTAACAGCAAGGCCAGCAAGTTCCCGCTACAAGTTCCCTGCTTTAGCTGAGTTTAGCTGAAAGCATTCTGCTGCATCCAGGACTGCCTGATATTCGTTTCAGCTTGGAGGATGGGGTGTCCACAACTTTGGATAGGACATAAACAGAGAGTGATCGTAGAACAAGGCGAATGTTACAAAGGCTGGGAAACCATACAAAAGCATATTTTTTGTTTTGTTTTTAAACTACTAAAATAGAGACTTGGTGTAGGAAATGAGCATTTCCTGTCTGCCCTTTGGGTCCAGAGTAAGCGCCTTACAGAGTGCATGTCAGCTAGAAAGCTCCTGAAAGGAAAGGTACAGTATGTGCGCCTGGAGCCTCCTTTATGCCTCCTCTGAGTGCAGAAATGCTCAATGCACCCATGTAGCCATCCTCCTGGCTAAGCACAGTGTTGTTGCTATTCCGTCAGAAGGTGGGGTGTGTGAAGGTAACTGCCCAGATCTCCAGCTCAGGTAAAGCAGCGTAACTCCATTGAAGTCAATGGAGCTGAGCCAATTTACCTGCGCAGACAGTCCGGCTCAGGGATCATTATTATAGTTATGACAAAGTCTGGTTTTTTTTTCTCCCCCCTTCTTAGGCTGACCCAGCTGGACACAAGAATGAAGCTTCTGGAACCATGGAAGGTAGCCCTTATTGTTCTGGCAGTCGTGTTCTTTCTGGCACTAGTCATCGGTTTGCTTGTCTATTTTTTGCTCTTTGGTAAGCGTGACAGTCTTGGTGAATTGTACGTGCTGGGAGTTTACTGTTGTGATCTTTGTGTGTTGTACAAAGGATGGAATTCACCCCAGGGTGTAAGCCCACTTAGGACCTTTTAATCCCATGCTAAGGGTGTAATTAGCACTTTCCTAAAAACACCTCTTAAAAACCAGCCATTTGTCTAAAGTAGGGATTTAAAGTCTCTGTCCATTCTATTTCTGTCTCCTCTGCTGGGGTCCAGGTAGAGCGGTCGATGGACAGTTATCACAATAAGTCCGAGGTCTACTAGCATCCAGCCACTGGAGGATTATGTTCCTATTTTAGTGCTTTATGTAATGATGTCCCTGGCTGGGTTGTCTTCAAGGACTGAACCTAGGATGTCTGGATCCAAAAGCAAAAGCCCCTACTGCTTCAGCTAAAGGAGCAACATTTCGTTGAAAGGAGATTGCAAATTCATAAACTTTGCACGTGGCCCATCCTGTCGAGGGTGGCAGACAGAGCTGGCTGGGAAAGCCTCCAGTCACTCTGTAGCTCTGGTTCTGTGATGCACAGTGCCTTCTGCTGTCTTGCTTCAGAGTTGGAAATCATTGTAGGCTCAGATGCAATACCCTGGGTCGAATCCGCCCTTTTACCCCTTTGTGGACCAGAGCCTTGCGCAGGAAAGTCCAAGGTGGTGTAGCCAGCTCTATGCTACCTGTACTGCTCCCTCTTGGGGATAGGGACATGCCAGAGCAGGGCATGGAGCAGAGGGGAAGGGTTGTGCTGGGACGGAACGGGTATGTGGCTGGTGTGCCTCGTATGCTGCCAATCCCTGGCTGACAGAGTGGTCCCTAAGGGCTCTATTGCAGCTGGCCTACCTTCAAGTAGCTTAAAGGCTCCTTCAGGTTAACACTGAAGACAAAAGCAAGTCTCTGGTTGCCCAAGGATTGGAGGAGCTAAAGGTGGCTTAGAGCCCCCTTTGCCCACAGCACTGAGCAGAGCTCAGCTGCAGATCTAGTCCATGTAACTCCACTGACGTGGAATAAGTGAGATTAGAACCAGAAACCCAGAGTCCTGTTCTGCCTGCCTGGGAGCCATGACATCTGCTACCTAGCTCTGCCATGCTACCTATCTCCAAATGGTAACCTAGGCATTGACCATTCCTTCTCTCTCCCTCTATAGATCAGGATATGTACTTTTACAATGGGACCTTTAAAATCACTAATGTCCAGTACAACCGTGAGTTTGACAAGCACACCTCAAAAGAATACAGAGACCTGAGCACAAGCATCGAGATGCTGGTAAGTCAGAATTGTTCTTTCTCCCCCAGAGAATGTCCCTGAGAGTCCTGGGTTACGTGACTGGAATGAGATGCTGTTCTACTCCAGGCCGTAGTGTCCAGGCTCCATCCAAAGGGAAGGATAGTCTTGGGGGTAAAGAAGAGGGCTAAGAGTCAGGAAATTTGCATTCAGTTCCTGGTTCTGGAATTCACGTGGTGTGTGACCCAAGTCACTCAATTCCTTCATGCCTTAGTTTCCCAGTGGAAGCAATGAGAATGATAATTCCTCCTTCACAGGGTTAATTCATTAAGGCTTATAAAGCAGGCTAAGATAATCCAATAGAAAGGACGGCATTCTGTCTGTCTGAGGCCTTTTTCTGGCCCCATTTCAGTAGTCTTTAAGTGCCTCACAATCTTTAATGTGTGTATTCTTACAACAGCTACTAACACTTCGTTTCCAGCAAGCCTGGGACATGCTGGAACAGCACTTTGGGAACTGAGGGCCTGATCCAAAGCCCGTTGAAATCAGTGTGGCTCTTTCCACTGGCTTCACTGAGTTTTGGCTCAAGCCCAACACTGGTGCTGTGTGAATACTTAGACAGTGCAGTCCCGATCAGTGTCTCACTATTGAATCTCAGTGCCAGAAACCAGGGGGGCATGAAATGCTAGCCAATTGGCCAAATATGTTCTCCGCAGCTGCTGGGGTGGGTACGCGGTTGAGAATATGGGAACAGAAGCAACACGTGGAAGCTCTTCTGTTGAGCGGAAAGCACATAATTCATAGCTCAGGGCAGCCGTCCCCTAACTCACTAACCCGCCGGGGGGGAGGCCCGGATTGATGGGAACACCGCGCTCGCTCTCCCCTGTACTCTGTGATGTGTTCGAACGAGGTTAAACTGAGTACAGTGAACCTCGTCAGCTCTGTGAATGGGCTGTGGCTGCACCGTGCCAGTTGGATGGTTCTTTGAAAGCAAGACTCTTAGGTCGGATGAAGGACATTCATCTATGGCAGAGGTGGGCAAACTACAGCCCGCGGGCCACATCCGGCCCCCGGAACCCTCCTGCCCGGCCCCTGAGCTCCTGGCCTGGGAGGCTCACCCCCGGCCCCTCCCCCGCTGCTCCCCCTCCCCCACAGCCTCAGCTCACTGCACCACCGGCGCCATGCTCTGGGCGGCAGCGCAGCTGACCCGGTGCTCTGTGCTGCGCAGGTGGCGTGGCGGGCTCCATCGGCGGCCTGACCCGGTGCTCTGTGCTGCACTGTGGCGTGGCTGGCTCCAGCCGGGCGGCGCGGCTGCCCGTCCTGGCGCTCTGGGCAGCGCGGGTCTAGCGCCGCCAGCCACCGGTGCTCCAGGCAGCGTGGTAAGGGGGCAGGGAGCAGGGGGGTTGGATAGAGGGCAGGGGAGTTCGGGGGGGTCTGTGGATAGAAGTCGGGGCAGTCAGAGGGCGGGAAACAGCGGGGTTGAATGTGGACAGGGGTCCCGGCGGGGCATTCAGGAAGGAGGGGGGGTTGGATGGGGCAGCAGGGGGCACACAGGGGCAGTGGTTCCGGGGGCAGTCAGGGGACAGGGAGAAGGGGTGGTTGGATGGGACAGAGGTCCCAGGGGGGCAGTCAGGAATGAGAGGAAGGGTTGGATGGGGCGGGGGTCCGGAGGCTGTGACTGCACCGTGCCAGTTGGATGGTTCTTTGAAAGCAAGACTCTTGGGTCAAATGAAGGACATTCGGGTCCAGGGATGGTCAGGGGACAGGGAGCGGGTGGATGGGGCAGGAGTCCCAGGGGGGCCCGTCAGGGGAGAGCTGGGGTTGGATGGGGTGGGAGTCCCGGGGGGCCTGTCAGGGGGTGAGAAGCAGGGGGGATCGGATAGGGATTGGGGGCCAGGCCATGCCTGGCTGTTTGGGGAGGCACAGCCTCCCCTAACCGGCCCTCCATACCATTTCGGAAATCTGATGTGGCCCTCAGGCCAAAAAGTTTGCCCGCCCCTGATCTATGGGCTTTGATAGAGTTAGGAGCCTGAGCACTGTAGTCTTGTATTCTGGATGCTCTCCAGACAGAATGCCTTAGCTGAGAGTGCGCTGCTGTTACACCCGAATGTATTGTTTCAAAAACATTTTCTCTCCTTTTAACAGGTGACCAATACATTTCGAGCCTCCATTTTCAATAAGAAATACATCAGGTCCCATGTCGTCAACCTGCGGTATGTAAAATGAAATGCCGCTCTCTTCCTCAGCAGGTCTGTTTCCTACTTGAGGTTCGCTCGGATGAACCTTTCTCCCAGTCTGGGGTAGCGGGAGGGCAGGGGAAACACATCCTGTTGCCATCAACCAGGACTTTTTAGCAGCAAGATGCCGGCCTGGAGGCTATTCCGCGGCTTGCAGTCGCTGGGGGTATGGCTGCCCCCTGCCCGTTCTGCTGTCACTTACCCCTGTGCAAAATGGGTGTGAAAGGCTGCCGTGCTGAGCTGGTATAAGTGTCTGCACAGGGGGCAGGGCAGGGGGAGTCAGAGGAAGGCCCAGTGCCTCTGTCTTTCCCACAACAGTGTCTTTATGGTCACTGACCCCCAAGAAGCCAAGATTGAGCACTTAAGGTATCTGCTTGACCCAAGAGGAGCAGAGAGCTCTAGTGAGACCTGACCCAGTTCAAGGTCTCCAGATTGCTCTGCAAAGTGGCCCAGAGTAACAGGATCTTTCTCTTCTCGATGTCCCAGGAGTGGGTTCAGTGAACCTTATATCAGATGCTCATAAGTGGAGTGGTGCATGCAGTGTGATAGAGCAGTGCAAAAACAAGAAAAGCCCAGGCAGGTTTGAATGACCTACCCAGAGGCAGCGTCATGGGAGAGGCAGGCTGCAGACTATGGCTGCTCTATAGCACAGACGACACTATGTGGTACTGGTATGAGTACTGGGGGAATAGCGTGTCCAGGTGCTTCGTTACCACACAGGTACTGACAATTGGGAGGGAGTTCAGTGCTGAGCTAGAGAAGTGGTGAAGTTTCTGGAGGGGGGTTGGCTTTCAAGGAAAGTAGGAAAGAGTTAAGTACATGGAGCTTCATTCAGTGCCGACTAATGGCTGGGGAGCGTATCCAGGGCATGGTCACTAAGGAAGGAGGGGAACCACGGAGTGCTGAGGAGCAATGGGTGAAACTCGGAAAGGGTGAATTTAGGCTGTAAGGGAAGTGGTGGAAGTTCCATCCTTCAGCACACTTAATCCAGATGCCTCAGTCAGAGCTGTCGGGCACAAACCTCTTCTGGTTACTACTCCGTGGTTCCAATGGCCATATGTCACCCTGTGACCATGATCCACATGGTCGTGTGCTGAGCTCACCCTCACCACCACCCTCAGATGTTGCTCTCCTTAACATCATCCTTTGCCCCTGCCTTTTTCTTTGTTCTTGGCAAGATTCCCACTGACCTCCCCAATCACTCTGACAGGATGAGCTCAGTCAAAATCCCCTGCTAGCTGCTTAGATCCTTCCCATCCCCCTGTCTTCTATTGTGTGTCAGTCCCCAGGTAAGGCCCAGAGGACCTAATGAAAACTAAAGCCATGTAGAAAGAGAAGACAAGTGGCAAACATGCTCACTCACCTCGGTCTTTAATGTCATGTCGGTTTGCAGCCCAGACGCCAGCGGAGTGGTGGTAGAGCTTGTGCTGATCTTTGAATTCGCTTCAAATGATAACAGAAAGGCCTTCTCGGAAAGAATCAAGAGCATTTTGCTTAGGCGGCTGCAGACAAACACAGGGGGCTTGGAAATTGACCTCTCGACTTTTAAACTCTCAGGCAAGTTTCTTGAGCTTTCCCTTTTCTCCTTGATTTTGCTGCTCAGGCCATCCCTTTCCTCTGTGCAATGTGATTTGTTTTATAGCACTGATGTGAGTCCCTGCTGTTTCCTTCTTCCCTCTTCCCAAAACAGCCCTGTCACCCTCATTAGCTGACAACCTGGAAGGGTACTATAAAGCTATAACAAGGATACAAACATGGGCCAGATCTCCAGCTGATGCAACTTTACCTTATGCCACTGAAGTCAGTGGGCCAGATTCTAAGTAGACATAAATCAGTGTGACCCCACTGAAGTAAGTGGGTCTAAACTGATTTACAGCAGCAAAATCTCTGGCTCCAGGTTCCTTTGTTTTCAGAGCATTTTGCTTCTGCTTTGAAATTTTCTAAACCAATGGTGCAGGAAATTCTGGAAGAGCGTTCCTGTTGGTTCACTTTATGTCTCCTGTTTTGCAGCTTCCTTTCTGGACTTGTTTTCCCCCACAGTTAGCCAGAGAATCCAACTCCATATTGAATGAAGGTTGCTTTTGTGTCCTTTGTCTTCTCCCTTCCCAGCCTGCCACAAAGAAAAATGAATTTTGGTGTGGACTCAAATGAATAAAAGGTCACTTCTCCACTCTGTGGTCAGGTGCCCAAATATAAAGCTGTCACACTATTAAAAAGTTGCAAAACTGGCAGCATTCCACAAAATGGCCCCTATTTTTCTGTCCTCACTGTTATCATCTGACAGAACTGGGCAAGAAACTGTTTTCTCATCTAATGAATATTTTTTGAGAGTTCAAAACATTTTCCTATCTTGAATCAGGATGAAGAGTCAATCTCAGATTTTGGTAAACAAACAAAAAGAGTTGGATTTGGGTCAATTGAAATATTTGGTTTCAGTTTTGATTCCCCCCCCCTCTTTTTTTAGTCTAATTAGTTTACTTTTTGAAACACTTATTTTGAACCCGAAAACCAGAATTTTTCGTTTTTAGAAAATATTGAAGCAAAAGCTTTTGACAATTTTGACCCTTTTTTCCAAAAGTGTTCACAGTGGGAGAGTTGCCAGAACCGACCCTGTCCCACAAAGCTTTGTTTTTGACAAACTGGCATTTTTCATCTAAAAATATTTCATCAAAAAATTTCCCGCCTGCTTTATTGACAGTCCCCTACTAAATGAGTTTTGTAGCCTAGTTCTTGATCTCTGTGAACCGTAATATTCCCCATGGGGGTCTGATTGATCGCTTATCAGAAGGCAGCAAATGTTGCAGTTGGACCATTTTGTACTCTCTGAGAAGATTCCTTTATTTTAGGGAAAAGCTGGAAAATAGGATTAATCTGAGAAGCTGGTTTTTTAAATACTTTTCAGAGAATATTCTTAAGGCAGATACATTGTGAAGCAAGATCTTCCATTGGTTTTAGAAGTAATGGTGTTATAATTTTGACAGAACAAATGTTTCAGATCTGTCACTTTAAGGATCTCCGTTTCCCACTCTTCTTGCTCCCTCTGTTGTGTTGCTGGAGGCTGAGGACACTTCCAAAAAACACATTAGGCTCTTGTCTTGGCATGTGAATCAGGCTGAGCTTTATTTATTCTTTCTTCCTGTGGGGGAGGAACCGCCCCCTGTTCAGGGTGAATGCCTGGGTGGAAAGAACAGGTAAATACCTGTGCCATTATGAAGTGCCGCCATTCCCCGTACTCCCAGCCAGCCCCATGCTTGGAGCCACCCAATCCCTCCGTCCTGTGATAAAGCAATACACATCTAAGCATGTCTCCTCGTAACAGGAATCAAGGGTTTTAGAAGAATACTTTAATCCCTAATGGGCTAGAGTCACCCACCCCACTTCATCACCACATTATTTTAGACTATCCCTTGCAGATAGGTACAGGCCATATGGGTATGTGGAAGCATCAGGAGTAACCATGACAATGCAGGAGCACTGGGTCAGACTCCGTGCTTGCTGGATCTTGGGGTCTTCCCAGGCCAAGATGACAGCCAGCCACCATTCTGTTGTAATGGATGGAATGCCTCCAAGGAATGGAGTTGGACCCAGTTAACGTGGTTTCCTCATGGCCCTCCTTGGAAGAGAAGAAGCATTTGCATGTGGAGCAGAGAAGCCGGTGACTCCACTGGGCCAGCATGTGAGATTTGCTCCTCACTCCCCCCCTAATGAGTTGGAGTGTAGTTCTCCATCTCACCGGACAGTAACACTCCCATATGGGTATCTGATTGCTTACAATGAGAATTATGCTCCTTTTATACTGAGAGGTGAGGTGTTGGCAAGGGTGTTTAAATAACTAATTGTGCTGACACGTTGCATGCAACCAGATAAGTTTTTTTAATGATCCAATTACAGGCAATGGTTACTTTTTAAATGGCAACACTGAGACATAATCTGATCAGCTTTATAGCTGTGAAGTACAGTGGCTGTCTTTCAGTTGCTTTTCTTGGTTATCCTGGCCTCAACATAAACAATGTCAGGATAATTACACTAGTCATATTGTGTAACTTGTAGGAACACAGGAATTGCTGCCCTGGATCAGGTCAGGAATCCATCTAGCCCAGTATCGTGTTTCCAACAGTGGCAAATATCAGATGCTCTAGAGGAAGAATTACTGTAACAAAGCATTATGGAATAATCTGCCTGTATGGGAAATTTCCCCTTATGCCAGGCAGTTAGTGGTTAGTTAATCTCTTGAATCAGAGGAGATTATGTCCCTTATGTATGTTTCCTATCTAATATACCTCTGCATGGTCTCATTATCCATATAAATGGCTCTAACCCTCTTTGGAATCCTGCTAAACTCCTGGATTCAGTGGTATCATGTGGCAATGAGTTCCACAGATTAATTGTGCATTATATGTGTGTGAGGTGGGGGAATTCTTGTATCAGTTTTAAATTTGCCACCTTTAATGTAATTGATTGCCCTGTTGCTCTAGTATTATGAGGGAGAGCAAATAGGGGTGTCCGTTCATTAGATTGGCATGTAAACTTTCTAGAAGAAAGATCAGTAGCTGATTACAACTTGGATCCAGCAAATGGTGATGTCAGTGACTTCCAGCCTTATCTTGTCTAAACTAATCCATTTAGGGTTTTATACCATGCTTATCCTTACAATGTGTTTGCAGCTGGTTGCATTTACAGGGTTACTTTAGACCAGCACTTACAGACACTCCATCCAAGACCGCTCTTCAAGCCAAGTGACTATCTGAGCGCTTGTACTTGGGGGACCCCACAGTAGCCTAATCAAGTCCCAAATAGACTTACTAACTGCGAAATCCCCACAAATAGTAAGGCATGCTCATTGGTCTCCTATTACAATACTCCCAGCAGCGCTCCAAAACAATCATCACTTATGTCCCGCAAGGACTTTAAGGAAATTCACCCTGACCAACTGGGACAGGAAGTGTGAGCTGTTCTGACTGTCTGCTGTGTGTTTCATTTCAGTGATGAAGAAGGAAAATGGAGAACACCTTTTCAACAACTGTAAGTACAAGCCGTTTATTAATGGTCCTTAGAGACATGTCATGGTGGGGTTCCATGCTTTCTGGGTTTCCGTGATTTCTACAGGACATGTGCTCAGTCTACAAGCAGAAAGGCGATTCTTCTGACTGACTGTGCTATAAAATCTGCAGATCAGCCTGGCACCCGGAAAGGGGATTACACAGCTGAAATTCAGGTAACAATTCTGTTGAGGATGCATGAGGCAGAAGAGAAATCAGCTCACTTTCTTGTAGCTGGGTTGGCACTGTAGGGCTCGTAGGACTAGGTGCTTGGACAGAGGGGTGATGGGGGGGCCAGATAAGTACCTAGGCATTGTCTACATGGGGACTTACCTCCATTTCAGCCACAGGGGATGACCTGTGTTGTTTAGGAAGAAGTAGGGACAAGCTTTCCACGGTGACAAGCTTGTGTCTCCTGGTGGCTGTGGGCTCCTGAGAGGTCTCCCCTAAGAGAAGGCAGGTGACTTTAGTGCTGATGAAAGAGAGAAAGTGTCCTGTTTCTTGCCTCTTGGACACGTAGAAGAGTCAGGAGGCCTTCTTGGTCCTTGCTGCTCCTCCCAGCTGCCATTGCTGCTCTTTCGCCTGGTCGTTTAGATGTGTTAGGGGGTGACCTTCATGCCAGAATGCTGGCTAGCTCCTTTCCTCTTCTCCTGGGCCTTAGAGGGGGTCTGGAGAGATGGCCCTTTGCTCCTCCCAACCTCTGACTGTAGGGCTTCCCCAGCATCCACTCAACAGGCCTACCCCCATGCTTAACGTTAAGTGTGAGAGTAAGTCTGTAAGTCTTCCCCTTAATCTCTCTGGACCTCGATTCCCTATAAAATGTGTATAATAACAATACCGTTTGTCTCCCAGTCTGTCTACCTCGTCTGTTTAGACCCTAAGGTCTGTGGGGCAGGGACTCTTTCTGTGTTTGTACAGGGCCTGGCACAATGGGGCCCTGATCTCTGCTAAACATAAGCCAAAATTACTCCCTGGCATATATTTTCAGTGCCTCCCAGCCCTAGATCCATTCTTCAGTGTTCCAGTCGAACTGTAGTGTTTAAAAACAGGATCCAAGCACATTCTAGTGTGACAGGATCGGGCCAGATGGCTACAGAAGAGTGATAGAAGGCAGATATATTAGCCCCAGGTTAAGCAGGTCCCTTTTCCCTGGGTAAGGTAACAGGGAAGGTTCCAGAACAATCAGGAACTTTCTGGAAACAATTAAGACAGACAGGCTGATTAGAACACCTGCAGCAAATCAAGAAGCTGCTGGAATCAATTAAAGCAGGCTTACCTAGGAAGGTGGTGGAATCTCCTTCCTTAGAAGTTTTTAAGGTCAGGCTTGACAAAGCCCTGGCTGGGATGATTTAGTTGGGGGTTGGTCCTGCTTTGAGCAGGGGGTTGGACTAGATGACCTCCTGAGGTCCCTTCCAACCCTGATATTCTATGATTCTATGATAATCAGGGCACCTGGGTTTAAAAAGGAGCTCACTTCAGTTTGTGGTGTGTGTGTGAGGAGCTGGGAGCAAGAGGCACTAGGAGCTGAGAGTGAGAACGTGGACTGCTGGAGGACTGAGGGGTACAAGCATTATCGGACACCAGGAGGAAGGTCCTATAGTGAGGATAAAGAAGGTGTTGGGAGGAGGCCATGGGGAAGTAGCCCAGGGAGTTGTAGCTGTCGCACAGCTGTTCCAGGAGGCACTCTAGACAGCTGTATTCCACAGGGCCCTGGGCTGGAACCAGGAGTAGAGGGCGGGCCCGGGTTCCCCCCAAACCTCCCAGCTCCTGGTCAGACACAGGAGGAGTCAACCTGGACTGTGGGTTCACGAAAATGGCCAAACTGAGGGCTGCCGTGAATCTCCGAGGTGAGCAAATCCACCAATAAGCGCAAGACCCACCAAGGTAGAGGAGGAACTTTGTCACACTAGCCATTAATAATCACACGAGGGACAGGGAGATTGATTTTCTTCTGACGACAGATGTAACCGATATTATTTGTACCTGCTGACTCAAGAAGTGAAGGATTTATTTGCAGGAATCCCTAGCTAGGAAATGTACGGTATACATTGCATCAATAGGGCCTGATCTAAAACTCACTGAAGTCAACGGAAAGACCTCCACTGACTTTGCATCAAGCCCATAGCCTTTGGACTTGATTGTCTTTATGCCATATTATTATTCAGCATTGTAGTTAGACTATTGGTGCATCTCTTTGTAGTTAGGTGGGGTGTTGCAATTTCAGTAACTATGGTTGAAGTAGTTCCCAGCTGTTCACAATTCATGGACTTAACAGTGTCATTTTTCGCAGTTCTATACTAGGTTTTATTCTCCATTGTGCATAGTTACTAGCTCGGGGACTCTGCAGTAATGGAAAAGAATGGACGTACCTGTCATACAGGTTTTCAGGACACGGTGTCTGCAGACAGATCCCATTCGCAGCACTGTGCCTCATGTACGTGCTGGGATGCAGGTCCTGGTCCTGAGCTGTTGAGCTAGCTAACAGATATGGTATGTAAGAGCCGTGATGGCTCATAACTCCCCACCCATCCCAGTGATGGTGGGAGAGTCCTTTGCTCTGCTGCTTTGATTGCTTGGTTCATCCCTCCTCCCTTCTGCTGCCTGGGGAAACGCTCTGTGCTGGAAGCCTGCCACTCTGCTTGTTTGTTCCTAAAACTTTGTTGGGGGGGAGGGGGGAAGGAAGTATTTTTGTTTTGCTCAGACAAATATGTGGAGGCATAGGCCACCTGCTGGTGAGGTGCCATCATGAACACTCCCCTGAGAGGCATGGACCTACCTGCCTGGAGCTATCTGTCCCCACAGGGATCTATCTTTTGCAGAGGTTAGCCTTTGGAGAACATGCCTCTGTCCGGCGATCTAGCTACCATACCGTGCTGGTGTGCGTGACCAAGGTGAGAGCTTTCAAGGTGGCTATCCTACCACTGCTGGATCCATCGCCATCCCTGAAGTGGAGTGGAGGAATCCCCTGTTGCTCCAGCTGCTGGTTCCTCTCTGACTCTGGTCGTGAAGGAGCTCCACTGATTAGCTACAACTGGCTGCAGTAGATGCACGGCCACCTTGCTCCCCACAACAACTCTACCTTGTTTAGTGGTTTGACAATAGGTACCAGCTGGGTCAGTCCACCAGAGGGGCATTCCCAGCCCTTGGGACTTGCATGTTCGTGCTGACTGAGGCTGATGACAGCACCACCACAGATGTACGGAGAATTTTCAGCTCCTCCTTGGAGCCTTGGCTTCCGCCCGGCTTTGTATGGCATTGTACTGCCTGGACAGGTTTTATATTCTGACTTCAAGAGCTGTTCCCCATAGAGCTGAGCAAGAAATGGTTTTCCCATCCCATGAAAATGGTGTGGGATTTCCTGTTCTGCACTGGAATGAAACCAAGACTTCTTGAACCTTTTCAGAAACAAATGAGAGGGGCAGCACCCCAGAATAGCCAACAGCCTGGTGGTCCAGGCACTCTCTTGGGATGTGGGTTCAAGACCCTGATCTATATCTGGCAGAGCACAGACTAGAACCCGAGTCACCCACATCCCAGCCGACTGCCCTATTCAGGGGTGCCGGAACTGGGACGGCCGGGGGGTCATGGCCCCATCACTTTTAAAAGTGGGAAGACATAGCCCTCCCACTTTTTACTGTCCGTAAGGGTGAGGAATGGGAGAGAGGAGGCAGAAAGGAGTGAGCGGAAGGCGGGATCTTGGGGGAAGGGGTGGGGGCCACAGTTTGGATGCCAGTGCCCCCCAACACACACTTTTAGGGAGTTTCTGCTGCTCCTGGCTCTAAACATCATGCCCCTGGTTATTCTGGAGTGGTGATGGGGTTCGTGTCTCACACCCATAGAAATTCCATCCTGGACCTAAGACAACACCCTGATGAACGTTTTGGTTTTAACAAATCAGGATTTTCCAAAGGAAAAGAAGTTTCACTGAAAAATTCCCAGCCAGCTCCAGTTCCAAATGCAGACTGGACTGCGCCTCTCCTGAACAGATACGGCTGCCTCGAAAAGGACCAGACAGCTCTGAGATTGGTTCACAAATGTCGACATGGTCTCCTCCCTGTAGGGGGAGTTGCCCACAGTTCTGAGTCCCAGGTAGATGCTGATAAGAGCTTCTGGGTACTGAGCACATCTGCAGATCCAGCCATGAGCATCTGTATATACGCTGCTTGCTGGATCTACGCTGCTCACGCTGGCACGTCCTAAGGTGTCAGCTAGACCTTATGCGTTGAGATGGCTGGAGGGCCCAAGGCTTTGAAGTCCTGCTTGCCACGGTGCATACCCTGTTGGTGGTTGACACAGCTCCTCCCTGGTTTGTAATTACTGCCAGCAAAGCGCTGAGCATCCCACTTCTCACCCGATATACTACCAGCCTCCAGGAGCAACTGACTGAAGCCTCCGATTGCCCCAGACCCATTCCTGCTCCCGGTGGTAGAGGTGCAGCCCCCAGTGACAGCGGTAGGCCTCGATGTCTTCTTTCAGGCAGAGCACTCTGGTTTCGTGAAGGGCTTTGTGCTCACCCTGGACTGATAATGCATCTCCCTGATGCTAGTGCCGCATATGCTCTCGGTTCAATGAGAACTCTCAGTCAAGCCTTGAGCAGTGACTCCGAGGACAGAGTGACCAACCTCGGCCCCGCCGCCCCAGTTCAGCTTGGGCTGGCAGCTTTTACGTAACCGGTGCTGATGCGTGCTCTGGCGATGTCAGCATTCCACCCTGGGCATTGACCCGCAGCATACCGTACCTGACTGAGGTCTGGGGGACAATGGGAAAGGTGATGTTCAGGGGACACACTTAGACATAGAGGATGTGGGACCAAATATAGCTTCACTGGGGAGGAAGAGAAAGCCAGGCCTTTACACAGGTCACAGAGAAAAGGCTGAGGTCATAGCTTTTATTTGGGGATCACCCAGACCCCTGTTGCTGTTGTGTATTGCAGCAGGGGCTAAAGGCTCTAGTTGAGATCAGGGCCCCAGTGTGTAGGGTGCTGTACAAGCACGGAGTAAGAGGCAGGTCTTTGTCTGTGTCGACACAAGGAGAGAGAGGAAACAGAGGTAAAGTGACTTAGGTCATACAATAGGTAAGTGGCAGAGATGGGACTAGAACCCAGGTCACCTGAACGCTTGTCTAGTTCAGTGCCCCATTCTTTGCACCCCGGTGCCTCTCGGCAAGGCAGGCCTATTGTGGTACTTGGAGAGGGGGTCTCTGGTCTGAACCACTGGCTGACGGAGCTCTGGCACCATCTTCATACTGTACAGAGACTGTTGCTGAAAGCGTCTCTGCCCAGGGTTACCTCTGGCTACACAATATGGTGCAAGAGCCTTCTGTTGCCTCAGGCAGGCGTTTCTACCGGCATAAGTTTAAAGGGACAATGTCTGTGAGCAGTAGTTTATTCTGGGGCCTGACTTCACTCCCGTTGAGCAGTACGTGACTCTGCAGTTGGCATAGAGCTTACTAGTGAATGACTTGCAGAGTTAGCTAGCACTCCAGGAGTACAGAAGGCCAAGTCAGGCACTTAGACGTAATCTTTACATCAATTACTCAGGACTCCCGATAGGATTTAAACCCAAAGAACATTAAGCATCTAATTTACGTCGCTTTTTGCCTTTTGCTAAGCTTAGGCAATGGAGATAGACTAGTCAGTTTCACTCTTCTTTAGAATTGGGTTCCATTCAATTCCACCATCTGGCTATCCTGTACTAGCACAAGGCTGCAGTACTAAGGTTACAGACACAGTTTAATAAGAGTTCTTTTGCAATTTCCATTTAAAAAACCATAATGGAAACATTCCTGTTCATTTTACAAAGGCGTGCTCTTATAACACCTGAATTTTAAGCTAAACGTGACCTGACTCGAGCTGGGCAAAACATTTTTGACCGATTTTCGGCATTTTTCAACATTTTCGGCATTTTTCAAAAAATGCCCTTCCCTCCAGCCCCTCCCCGTCCCCCCCCGTGCTCCCAAATTATTTGTGAATTTGGGTCAACAAATACTTGTGGCTGGGAAAACAATGGGAAAAAAATTCAAAGAAATGTTTCATTTCAGAATGTTGTTTTGTTCTGACTTTTCATCTTGAAATGGCATTTCAAATTCAAATTTGGGCAATTAAGAAAATATGCAAAAAGGGTGAACTCCGTCCACCGGATCTGTGCTACAGCCAGCTTTTAAATAGCCCTTTGGAGGAAACCTGTCAGTCAGCCAGGCGGTTGACCCACAAGGGTTGGCCACATGGCCTCACCACCTCAGAGACTGAGCTTCTGGGCTCATCCCTCCTGCCCCACATCATGAGCTCTGCCTAGCGAGACCAGCTGAGATAGACTCCTGGTCTGAGACTTTCACACTCTTCAGGGACCAGTGCACCTCAGCAAACATTTGCAGTGACCCCAGGCAGCCTTTTCAAAACAGAGTAGGATTTATTAGTCACCTCGAACACAGCACTGGCAAGTCCTTAGGTTAGCACGGAGAAATAGACAGAGTCCATTCTGGCCAAGCCAGCTTTCCACCCAGCAAAGCTGCCAGGGAGTCCTTCTGGCTTGCCATCTCTCTCTGTCAGTCCCGAGTGAGAGCTGCCGTCTCTCTCCCAAAAGCCAACCCTTATCTCAGCCCCATGACACTTCTCTGTCCAGTTCCTGCAGGCCTATGCTGAGTTCCACCTGCCAGGGCATCCCTTGGATAAGTGTCAATTGCTCAGTTCTTGGGGCTTCTGTTATCTTTGTGAACCCGCCATTGATATGTGTCGGTTTCAGCCAGTCCTTTACCGACCCACTTATTCCACCCCAGACTGTTACATGACATAACACTTTATGTCTCCTGCTTTGCCCCAAGAACAGCTTTTTAACTCTTGTGTAGCCATTCGGTAGCAATGCAAAGTACAGAGGCAAACTGAGGCATGCATAGGAATCATAAAAATATTTCAGAAAATTCCCACTTTTGTCAGACCTCTTTCCCCACCCCCAAACCAAAACCAACCCCCCCCCCCAAATCCGCTGAATTGAAACAAAAACTAAAAATAAAAGTTTTGAATCGACAAAAACATTTCAGGTCTGTTATTGATTCAAACACATCTTTTGAGTTGATGAAAAATTTTGAAAATATTTTGGTTTTGTTTCTCATCGAAGTGGATATTTAGTTCAGTCCCCAAATCTAAAAATCAATTATTTGCTCAGTTCTAGACCTGACACAATCTGTTGTACAAAATATACTTTAATAGATCTCTACAAAAATCCATATTTATTACATCCTCCAGACAAATGTTGACCTTACAGGAAATGGGCAATAATAGATGGAGTTTAGCTTATTTTGGTTAAATCCATGTGTACAGATTAATCCTACCTGCAATTGTGTTTTACTTCTGGGTTATCATTTAGATATGTATTTAGTTTTTAAATGTTTTTACTATTCTTTAAGAGATCTTCTCATTATTTATAATAATAATGGTGTTTTTCCTTATGCAGCTAGATGGGAGGATTAATATGTTTATGTAACCCTTCTGCCCGTCAGAGTTGGCAGCAACAAGGGCCGGGTTCAGTATCTAGGGGTTCCATTCCAATAACACAATGCAAAACCGGCTCGAGCTCCCACCCAGTGACCTGGGACAAATATATACCACCCCCCTGGGCGCCTCCAAGAGGCAATACTTCCCCTCTCGCAAGCACAGAGTCTGAGTGTAGCAGAAAGCCTTTTAATAACAGAGAGAAACAATGTGGCATTATGTTGGGGAAACACCACCAACAGGATTCATAACACAACCCATGAGCAAAAAACCCACCCCAAGCAAATTGGGGCATGTCCTTTCCCTTTGGTCCTTGAGTCCAGAAACCCAAAATCACCCTAAGTCCCAAAAGTCCAACGACCCAAAAGTCTCTGTCCTTGGTCAGGGCAGCCCCAGAGATGGCAGAGTTTTGCCTCCCAACCTGGGTGGAGATGGGGGTGGGGGGGTTAAGGGGCACCTTACGTGGTTGAAAGCTGATTGCCCCACCTCTCCATGGGAATCCACTCTACCAGCTGCCCCCATGAGCTGCTCCAGGCATCCCACAAACTGCTCTGCTCCATCAGCCGCTCTGCTCTGCCAGCCGTCCCACAAACTGCTCTGCAACATATCTTCAGGCTCCCCCACTACTTAACACAACGCTCAGTGATTTCAGCTCTTAGTAAGTTTAGCTCTTTTGTGATTTCAGCTTGTAGTAGGGGAGCCTCAGTGCTGGTGCACCATTAGCCCAAAGTGAATTCAGCTCAGCAGCCTGTAACTAGACTCCTAATAGAATCAAAATTAGCTCTGATATTCCACAGTGGAGAGAGAAGGAAGTGCAATTAGCATGTAAGGCCCTCACCAGGGGGCCTATGCCACCAAATATTAATACCTATCCCCAGCCTCTCTCCATTCACTGAGTTTTGGAACCCATGACCCTTGCCTAGCGAGTGCTGCTTAGTTGATGGTGAGTCCCTCCTTCATAACAAAAGGTCAAGTACAGTTCAACTGTCCTTGATTCACATAATCAGGATAATAACAGTTTATTTCTGCCCCACTAACAGAGAAACTGGGGCTCCTACAGCAGCCAAAGTGACCATCTAGGCAGGGGTTGTGTGTGCCTATGCAAATGAGATCAGCCCCTGAAGTTCTTTTCCACAACCCACCATGACTCGCCACCAGATGTCAGGGTAGAGCTCATCCTGACTCTGCTTATATCTAGATACAAGGGGTGGGGTGGTTATTTAAATGGCATAATTATAAATACAATATATTTTGGTTCATTCTTATTTTAAGATTGTTTGTTTGGTTTTTGTTGTCATTATACTTGACTATGTATGTCTTCTGTGTGCCTAATATTGTGTGTGTGTGTGTGTGTGTGTGTGAAATCTCACCCTGTGTGACTGTGGTTGAATATCAGTGCAGCTGTTTATCTGAATGCTGTTCATTTGATGACAGCTATGTTATAACTAACAAAATGCAAGCAGCCATTTGTGTTCAGCATGCTGGGAACATACACCAAACAAAAGCCTGTCTTTCTTTCCTGGGGAGCAGTCCAGCTAAGTCGGTCCTTTCTTTGATAGGTTGTGGGATACGAACAAGTAAATCGCTTTCCTACACAAACAGAATAACGGGAGGCATCTCTGCCCAGGTTGGCGAGTGGCCATGGCAGGCTAGTCTTCAGCTGAGCGGTATCCACCGCTGCGGTGCAACGCTGATCAGTAACACGTGGCTTATAACTGCAGCTCACTGCTTTAGAGGGTAAGATCTCAGCTTGGAGAGAGGATGCTGTAAAAGACTGTGTGCCCTTACAGACACCAATCTGGAATTCTGTGACATTTGGAACCAAAACAGAACCCCTAAATGTATCCAGGTTCTGATCCTTCAGTTTGGGTCTGAGCTGTGCCTGGGGAGAGACCTGAGAGGTGGTGGAAGTCAAAGATGGCTGTATTCTACCTTTCAATTCCGCCCAGCCCTCGGGCTGCTCGGTGTCAGTTCAGCCACCAGTGCAAGTTAGAGCAACCTTGGGGCTGTTCTAACTTATACCAGCTGGCAACATCCCTCAGGGGATTGCTGGAGCACAGCAGTGTTCTGGCCAAGCTCTGTGCTTCCCAACACATGTAGCCCTGCATTTGGGTGCCTAACTGGGAGCTGAGCTCTTTGAAAAATTGTCTGTGTATGCCTGTGATCTAATCTTGTATCTCTTTCAGACAACAGAATCCCAGTAGGTGGACGGCTAGCTTTGGAACTGTCATAAGACCTCCACATAGCAGAAGATCCATCCGCAACATCATCGTTCATGAAAAATACACTGATGCCGTTCAAACCCACAATTATGACATCGCTGTTGTGCAGCTCTCCTCCCCCGTGGAATTTACAAATGTCATACGCATGGTCTGTCTCCCCGAGGAATTTTACGTCTTCCCACATAACACTACCTGCTTTGTCACGGGATGGGGCGCTTTACAGAATGAAGGTGAGTGTCTCCTCAAAGAGCCCTCCCATGACGTTATGTTTTTAGTTCATTTTCAGTTCGTTATGCAAGTGAACGTGGTTTCTTATCTGATTAGTCTGGTGGCTAATTAGCCATTGGCACAGCTTACCAAAGGAAGTGGGACATTCATTCTGACACAAAGGATTTAAATCGGGATTGGATATCTTTCTAAACGAGACACCTCCGCTCGACCAGCAGCTGTTGGGCTCAAAGAATAATTCTTTCCACTGCAGGAGTCACTGGGTGAAGTTTTACAGGAGGTCAGACCAGGTGATCAGAACGGTCCCGTCCGACCTTCAAATCAATTACCAGGCTGAGCATCTGTGTGTTATATACAGGTTGGCTCAGTTCATTGTATTCAGCATTTTCTGGGACATGGCAGAGCTGCAAGCCATTAGTGCAAGGATGAGAAAAGAGTCCCCCGTTGCTGTTTATGCCATTAGCAAGGCTAAGCACATTTCATTCATGCATTCAGTCACCAGCTTCCTTTCTGTCCCATTGCCTTTGTTTATATATCTGGCATCGGCTTGGTGTTATCTATCTTCCAGAACCTTTAAATTTGCCCTAGAAGTTCTCTTCACTTAACCACTGAGCACATGCTTAACTTTAAGACAGATTGACATCAGTGGGACTTAACGCTAAACCTTAAGAGCATTGTTGAATTGGAGCCTATACCTATATTAGACTTTCGCTGTAATCATGGATTGTCCAAAACCATATTCTCATTGGGGCTTTCTGATCTCACAGACATGTATTAACTCCCCACAGTGCACAGCTGGGACCTCGGCACCAGAAATCCCTGGGTCCATTATATTAGAGGGGTGAGGTCAAAAAATGAATGGGGTGGGGGACTTGGATTAAGGCACCCTGTGGGGATGGATGCTGAAGAGGCAGCTGGGTTTGGGGCAAGTGAGAGGCCGAAGGAGGATAAACTGTTCTCTTCCCAAAGTGTCAACCTGGCCACTTCCTGTAGGCGCTGAAATGGAAGCTGAGCATTTGTTGGTTCCTCCTGCTCCCCCCAGGCCTTGGCTTGTAGAACCCATTTGTAAATTCTAAATCCTTTTTTTCCCATTTTAGGTTCAAGCATTAATAATCTCCGGCAAGCGGAAGTGAAGATCATAGACACGAACATTTGCAATAGAGCAGAAGTGTACAATGGGGCCATCGCACCTGGGATGGTGTGTGCTGGATACTTGGAGGGGGAAATAGATGCTTGCCAGGTAGGTCTAATATCAATGCGGAGAACTGATCAGCGTGAGAACTGCAGACAGATACTTCCCTGCGCCTGGTGGTCTCTGAACACACACATTTTAACAGACTACACCGGCGTCCAGCTCAGGGTTCTGATTTACAGAGCTCCTGTGGGAGCTGGGGAGGGAAGGGGTAGTCTATTACAATCCACAACTTCAGAGCACATTACTTATATCTGCACCAAAGAGACCCATGATAGCAGATTGCAATTTTTGGAGATTGTAAAAATCCAGGGATGACGCAAAGAAAGAAATAGGAGACTATAAGGGGGTGGGGCAGGGATGTGCTCAAGAGGGGGCAAGCAGCCCCCCCCCCTCGTAATCATTGGAGGCACAGAACTTCTCCGGCCCCAGGGCCACGGAGGCAGGGAAGATTGAGCTCTGGCCGGGGCTGGGGCAGGGTGGAGGGAGGGAAGATCGGGCAGAGGCGTGGAGGGGGGAGCGAGCTTCTGTGCCCCCCCCCATAGGGCTCAGATTTAAATTCCTGTGCACGCCCATGGGGTGGGGGTTTGCAATAGTGAACATGGGGCATGTACCCTGAACAACTGTAATGACAAAACTGTAGGGGCCTGATTTTCGGATGGTGTAAATTAGCATAGTTCCGTTGACTTCAGCAGTCCTAGGCTGATTTACAGCAGGTGAGGCTTTGGCCCTGTGTGTATAATTTGTGTGTGTGTGTGTATATATATATATATATATACACACACACATAAGAGAGAGTATATACATGAGGGTGTGATAGGTATAAAGGTTTCACCAACATATGTTTGAGGTAGACACACAATGACATTGACCATCTTCTCAATAAATGCAGTGAAGGTTGATTTCTACTGAGGCTGTTTAATGCCTTTCTCACAATCGACAGCGGCATCTCCGTTTCCTGTGGGTCTGAGTAACATTGAGGATCATCGTCCCCTGCACATTCCAGTTTGCAGTGCAGTGTACTCTGTGATCGGGTAGATGCACCAATGCTGGATTAGCTGCAGCTGTTAGGAGGGCAGCTTAGAACAGGATTTTCAAATGCATTTAGTGCTGGCCTAGCTCTGCACCCCTTGAGTCCATGAGAATATTCCCATTGGCGCCAGCAGGAGCAGAGCTAGGCCAGGGCTGAGTGCATTTGAAAATCCCACCCTCCGTTTTTAGTATTGGGCTGACAGTGGTACCCAGGAGTTCCAGTTAAGATCAGTGCCCCATTTTGCCAGGCGCTAGAGAAACCCATTCAATGATAGGGGCCAAACCGTAAAGAGCTTGCGATCTAAAACACGTATTTTAAGTTTGTAATTACATGAATAAATACTGGCATTCACTTGGGGATCCTGGGGCTAGCCCATTATATAAGATTGGCTGATCTGACCACTGTTATATTGGGAACCAATGAATTAATTCCTGTCCCCCTGGCAGGTGATCAATTTGGAGTGTGGGCGTAATTTACCTTTATTAAAGCATGCATGGAAACAGGTGTTATTGCTGGGCATAGAATTACCCAGTCCTTTGATAATTCCAGCTACAGTAGTTGACCTTCTAAGACCTTCTGCAGCAGTGAATTTCCACAGGCTAGCTGACTGGTTTGAGAGGACTTATTTCATTTATCCTAAATGGATTCACTTTGGCTAGTTATGATAATTACAAAAATATTTACCCTGTTTAATTGTCAAAAGGCTCATAAACATTAATTGACTCTTCACAGTGCTCCTGTAGGCTAGGTCAGTATGAATTCGTACACCTCTTTTACAGATGGGGAAACCAATGCAGAGGGAAAGGGCCATCAGGTCAAGATTTTCAAACCTCAGTGCCTACGTTTAGGTTCCTAAAGCCTTATTTAGACACTTAAGTAGTTGATTTGATGTTCAAAAGTGCTGAGTACCCAACAGCTCCTTCTGAAGTCAAGAATAGCTGCTGTGTGCTAGGAACATCTGAAAATCACGTCACCTATTAAACGACTTCAGTAAGGATACAGGAGCTTGAATTTAGGCTGCTATTTTTGAAAATGTTGGCCCTAAATTGGTATTTAGGCATCTACGTAAAAGTAGATGGATTCACAGAGGGCACGAGACCATCCGGTTTGCTACATTAAGGAGCTCTGGATGCTTAGCACTTCTGAAAAACGGGTCTCTTCCATTTCGGTGCCTAAGGTAGGAGACTAATTCTGTGTTGCTAGATTTGAAAATGTTGGGCTAAGTGAATGACGTAGTCCATTTCAAAGCTGGGATTTTAACTGACTCCTAAAAGGCACGTGTTAGGGGCTAGGAGTAGGGTAATATCCCTTAAAATAGTTTGTGAGCCCTCCGGTGGAGCTCACTGTATTACATGATTTAGAAGCCAATAGAACCGGGCCAGAGCAGCCGCGTGTATATGTAGCCAAGGCTTGCACGTTGTGTGTATTCAATCTACGTAATTATCTGGGCCCCGGTGTGCCTGTCTGGTTTCTTCATTTATTGTTGTGTAAAGATAAAATGACACTACACTATTGGAGTAAGTTTCCCGCCAGAGGATGAAAGAATACATAGCTCCTCTGCTCACCTTGCATATACTGAGAGGGGAAGATACAGCTTCTATCAGCGAAGTTGGTAGAAAAAGTCCTTCCGGAATACCAGAAATAACTTACCCACCAGCCAGCAGCCTGTGACCTTATTCGCAAGTGTGATGTTACTTATGTAGTAAACGAATTTGAACAATTGGCTTTAAGATTTGCTTTAATATTTAAATAAATCCCCCTGCTTTGCTCTCAGTTCCTTCCTGCTGAATTCCACCTTTCTCTCCCCTGTAGGGTGATTCTGGTGGCCCTCTGGTCACTGAAGATAGAAGAGGAGTCTGGTTCCTTGTTGGAATAGTGAGCTGGGGAGACGAATGTGCTAAAAAAAATAAACCTGGCGTCTACACACGAGTGACTTACTATCGGGATTGGATCGCCGCAAAAACTGGCCTCTGAAGGAGTCACAAGTGGGTTAAACTGCACAGGCTGGGTACACAAGCCAGGAACTCCAAAACACTCTTTACCAGTCTATGCTTCGTTTACTGTCCAAAGCAAGCGCCGGCTTAGCTTGTGGTGACATTCCTACCGCTCAGTGACTCATCTCTGAACTGAATTGCTCTGGCCTGTCGAAGGAGAGGAACAGACTCAATCAAACTTGCACAAGGAGCACAAACTGCTGACTGATTTACCACTTAGGAAAGTGTATCTACTGCTTCCAGGAAAGGCAGGTTATTCTGCATCCTCAGCCCAGGACTGAGAATAACCCTGCTTTCCACCCTCTGTGCTACACACCTCCTGCTGGGATCAGATGACTTGGCCATGGTTTTCCTAGCTGAGCAAAACGCCCCCTTGGTTGGAGCCCATCGGCGCAAATCGTCAGTCACCTGGACAGGTTGTGATTGATCCACAGCATTTCCCTCCAGTTGCCGAGTGCCTGGCCTCCTGCATTACTCCACCACAGGGGTGGAAATCAACCAAAGTTTACTCCATGGCAGCACAGGGCATTAGCAGTAGGCCACAGCACTTGACTTTAAACAGCACCGTCCCTACTGGCGCCAGAAGCCTGTTCGAACCAAAGGCAGGTAGGGCTGTCTTCTCCTGCCGCACTACATGGGGCTGTGTCACTGAGCACGTTCTGTTGGAGGTACTCAACGGATGGCCAGGGAGGCCACTTGTGAACTGGGTTATGCCACACACAGAAATCCTTGGCCAGTGTGTAATTAACACACAGAACTTCCCACCAGCAAAAAGGAACACCCACCTCCAATGTGGCTGAACTTCCTGGGGGAGGAGCTTTGACCCAGGAGACCGTACTTATTGATCATGTGCATCACAGTAGTGCCCAAGAGCCAACCAAGAATAGCAGACAGTCCCTGCCCCAAAGCGCTCACAGTCTAAATAACCTCTTAGCTTCTACTTTGCTTCCTGATGGGGTGGAGGGAGGAGAGTCTGTAACCCATTGCTGGGCATGAATTGGGATACAGGCCAGTCCTTGCACTCCTCATCTCAAACAGCCGTTTCTCCTGTGCCTTTTAAAACCCCCTAATCCTCTGCTTCTCACTACTGTGGAGCAGTTCTGCTACTGCGAGGCTCTATGTGCAGGTGTGTCAAGCACACGTGCTCTGCACTGGGCATCCGGTGAATCCCCCATATTTTCCCCAGTGTCTCACCTTAACTCTGCCCCCTGGGGAGCTGAGCAGCCCTGTCACTTGCTAGATAGCCGACAAGTTGCTAGATCAATGACGTCCCACCTCCAACCGTCAGTAATATACACCAGAGGAGAGAGAAATCAACAGAGGAAATGCTGGGTTGCTGACAGCTGCATCCAGTCCAGTGCTACCAGTCTCAGCTACCTCATACACCAGCCAAAAAAAAACAACCTTCAGCCTATCCTTGGAAGATCTGGGGTCAATGAAGCCATCACCGCACACAATCTCTCATCACCAATAAACCTCCTATCTGCTCTTACCACTGGCACTTTAATGCATTTCTAGGTTGATGTCTCTCATGCAACACAGTGCCCTTGAGCTCCAGTAAGAGGCTCTGCTGTATTTCAGGGCTCTGTTTTATGTAGTATATGAAAACCAGCATCTATGAGGGTGCCTACTCATTTTGTTCAGCCCAGCGAGCAGAACAGTCACTGTAGCAGAATTTAGCTTCATAAACATACTGCATAATACATAGGGCGAGACACAAAGGGCAAATCTGATTCTTCTGGTGATAAGTCATCTTTCTAGGAAGGCGATCTAATCTGTGAATCTACTTATAGAGAACCCCCTATGCAAGCGATTGTGAACTAGTTGGCAAAGTACTTTGGGCTGAGATTTTCAAGGGGTCTAAAGGATTTGGGCACCCAAATCCCACTGAATTTCAATGACATACCTAACTCCCTTAGGCTCTCTTCGGCCTTAGTGCTGATTGTGCCAAGAAATCAGGTAACCGGCTGTCTAAATGGGCTAATTTACCTCCATAATTTTGCACTTGCAGTTGATTGTTGGTGCAAAATCAGAGGCTGGGTTGCGACCCTTTGAAAACCAGGCCCTTATATTTCATATTTAATAACAGGTTGAACTGGAAACCATTCTAGAAGGTCATATACAAGGCTGAAAAGGTTAACGCCAACAATTTCAAAAGGTGCCACTAACTTAGGGTGCCCAAGCTGAGACCCCCCTAGGGCCTAATTTTCATTAGTGCTGCGTGCCCACAGCTCCAGCTGAAGTCAGTAGGGCCTGCGAAAGTTGAATCCTCTCAAGATGGGCACCAAAAGACTGAAGCACCCAAAATCAGTCGTCTTAATGACCGGTCCCTGTCATATAGCGAGAGCAGTGGGTTTAATCCTACTCCCACGGATCTAATGTTACCGGGATCGGAGTCTATCCACTCAATCCTGGAAAGACTAATGCAAGCACATGCTTAATGCTGTGCACTGAGGGAAGCCCTGTTGAAGTCAATGGGACTAGTCACAGAGCATAACACTGAGCAAGTGAGTAAGTCTTTGCAGGACCAGGTCCCTTGTATGCAATCCCGTTTTTGGAGGAAAGGTGGCATTTTAGTTCTTACAGAAATTTTCCCTGTGAGACAGTGCAGAAAACAAAAGCAGCCCAAGGAGGCAACGTGTCCATAAAATTCAGGGACTTACTGACTAGCTGGGGTAACAGTTGGACTGTTTGCCTCCTATTTCTCTCTAGCTGATAAGTTCTTCCCTGTTTCTGAAGCCAGGGTCAGTGTCTGTCCTAGAACAGAGTGTGAGAAAAAAGGAATCCATGGCAGAACTAAAGACGGAACGGCAAATATTTTTCGATATGATCCATGTTGGAAAAGAGGAGTGGTGACAAAATCAATGTAAATTTCATGTGTAATGTTATTAAAATGGATTTTTTTAAATGGTCACCCTTTTTTGCTTAGTGTGAGGAAACTTTTGGGAATGGGGGAGCCTATACAGGAAGGATGGGCTCCACCTAAACCAAAGTGGATCCAGACTGCTGGCACTTAACATTAAAAAGGTTGCAGAGCAGTTTTTAAACTTAGAGATGGGGGAAAGCCGATTGCTGCAGAGGCGCACGTGGATCGGACAGAGACTTCTCTTAGAGGAGAGTCTATAGAGAGATTCTCTAGGTTTTAGTCAGGAGGAGAGGATGGAAGAGGATAAAGTATGGGCCAGATCAGATGAGAAACATTCACATAAAGAATCTGACACATCAGAAAAGGGCAGACAAATAAACAGTGACAAGTTTTTAAAGTGCTTGTATACAAATGCTAGAAGTCTAAAGAATAAGATGGGTGAACTAGAGTGCCTCATGTTAAGGAGGATATTGACATAATAGGCATCACAGAAACCTGGTGGAATGAGGACAATCAATGGGACACAATCATTCCGGGGTACGAAATAGAAGGACAGAACAGGTCATGCGGGGGGTGGGGGTGGAGTGTCACTATATGTGAAAGAAAACGTACAATCAAATGAAATAAAAATCTTAAATGAATCCACATGTTCCATAGAATCTCTCTGGATAGTAATTCCATGCTCTAATAAGAATATAACAGTAGGGATCTATTATCGACCACCTGACCAGGACAGTGATAGTGACGATGCAATGCTAAAGGAGATTAGGGAGGCTATTAAAATAAAAAACTCAAAAATAGTGGGGGATTTCAATTATCCCCATATTGACTGGGTACATGTCACCTCAGGATGAAATGCAGAGACAAAATTTCTCCATACTCTAAATGACTGCTTCTTGGAGCAGCTGGTACAGGAACCCACAAGGGAGGGGCAACTCTCGATCTAGTCCTGAGTGGAGCGCAGGATCTGGTCCAAGAGGTAACTATAACTGGGCCACTTGGAAATAGTGACCATAATATAATAACATTTAACATTCCTGTGGTGGGAAGAACACTTCAACAGCCCAACACTGTGGCATTTAATTTCAGAAAGGGGAACTATGCAAATATGAGGAGGTTAGTTAAACAGAAATTAAAAGGTACAGAGACTAGAGTGAAATCCCTGCAAGCTGCATGGACACTTTTCAAAGACACCATAATAAAGGCTCAACTTAACTGTATACCCCAAATTAAAAAACACAGTGAAAGGACTAAAAAGGAGCCACCGTGGCTTAACAACCATGTAAAAGAAGCAGTGAGAGATAAAAAGGCATCTTTTAAAAAGTGGAAGTCAAATCCTAGTGACTAAATAGAAAGGAGCATAAACACTGCCAAATTAAATGTAAAAATGTAACAAGAAAAGCCAAAAAGGAGTTTGAAAAACAGCTAGCCAAAAACTCGAAATGTTTTTTTAAGTACATCAGAAGCAGGAAGCCTGCTAAACAACCAGTGGGGCCCCTGGACGATCGTGATACAAAAGGAGCACTTAAAGATGATAACAGGTTTCAGAGTAGCAGCCGTGTTAGTCTGTATTCGCAAAAAGAAAAGGAGTACTTGTGGCACCTTAGAGACTAACCAATTTATTTGAGCATAAGCTTTCGTGAGCTACAGCTCACTTCATCGGATGCATTCAGTGTGGGGGGGGGAGGGAGGGGGGTAAAATAAACGATTCAGTGAAACTAACAAAGTCGTGAAACATTTTGGTGTCTCCAAATCTGCATTTTTTTGTATGCATCCTCCCCCCGCCTCAAAAAAGAGTTTTGTTTGAAAGATTTTGCCCAGCTCCACGGTTTACGCGTCTCCACAGCAGTTAGTTTGGGATAAAAGACCTCACTCTACCTCTGTGAAGCTCTGGGAGTTTGCACCAAACTCTGTTTCCCCCGTGCTTATGTGGGGGATGGGCAGCTGACCCCAGGTGATATGGATGGGGTGGGGGATGTGTTGCCTGATCCATAGATTATGTATTAATTATATTGCTTACTTAAGAATTCCTAGTTAACACTCTGAGGTTTGATAGGTCTTGGCCCAAGATCAGGCCCGGTATTATTAAAATTACTGTTCAAGTGGGAACCCCAAGATGCACGGGTGCAACACACTCACATAGGAAAACCCTGCTGTCTGCATAGTCGTTTGTTATTTCAGTTTGCAAAGTCACCAACACTCTAACCCTGCGAGGCAGACAGAGCTAATACAGCATGTACCTTTGAACAGCCATATACTCACCCCATCCCTGGCCGAACAACCTGAAACGGTCGCCATCACCATCGCCCGTGGCTGTCAAGTACCTCCATCTCTGCCTTTCCCCCGACACACAGGCTGGGATACAACGTCTGTGGTGTGTTATGCTGATGACACCATTAGGTCTAATGCCTATTTAGTCGGGGTTTCAGCCCCTTTCCTTATTTGGATTGCCTCATCCTATTGATGTTCAGGTGCACTTACCCCATAGGGTAATATATTCATGAGCTCAGCTTACCATATATGTCAATTCATTGCCATGGCACTCTTGTGGTCAGAAAGCTGTGGATGTTCCTGTCCTAAAATAGCCAAAACCTGGTATCAGTTCAGTATTCTTGTGATACCTGATCTACACTTCCCCCTTCAACACATGTTTCCCAGTTCCCCAAAACTTAGGGTGATTGGCGGGCCATTTAGCTGTGCCAAAATTCACAGGCCTCAAAGCCTTATGCTAACTGCTTAAGCCAATATCTGACAGGATACCCAGACCTGCAGGTTCATTGCGATACTTCCTTCACTTATGCCGGTGCATTATCTATCGGTACAGCTTTGCTCCAACACCCATGAGGTTTGTGCTCTGTCTGATTCTCTCTTTCCGCAGGGCAGCCCAGCATATGTTGGTGTTCTGGGCCCGCTTCCCCCACAATGTGGGGTCCAAATGTAAGCTGCCGTTTGGGGAGCCGCTGGCACTATGATAGCATTGGAGGAGCAGCTGGGAGGCAGGGTAGTGACTGACCGGCTCTGCGCAGAGTTGTCTACACCCTTGGCAGATCCCTCTCTGATCTATAGAGTTTGAAGGGTTGAACCCGTTGCCACTTGTGCAGGGGAGCAAACCCTGCCGCTCACCTCTGCAGGCGGAAGAATGAATACTGGGTGTCCAGTCTCTTGCGCAAACCAGTCTCACACAGGGAAGAGAGGGCTCTTGAGAATGAAAAGTGCAGGAGCTCATCCGATCTGCTCTGTAGCACCCAACAGTGGTGGAGAAAAACTGGCCTATTCAAAGGTTTCAGAGTAGCAGCCGTGTTAGCCTGTATCTGCAAAAAGAAAAGGAGGACTTGTGGCACCTTAGAGACGAACCCATTTATTTGAGCATAAGCTTTCGTGAGCTACAGAACATGTATGATAACACCCATTTTTTCATGTGCTGTGTGCATATAAATCTCCTCACTGTATTTTCCACAGTATGCATCCGATGAAGTGAGCTGTAGCTCACGAAAGCTTATGCTCAAATAAATGGGTTCGTCTCTAAGGTGCCACAAGTCCTCCTTTTCTTTTGGCCTATTCAAAGAGCATCAGCAGAGATCCGGCAAGAACAATACAGAACGTTTGGTCCAGCCGTATTCTCACTAGAAGTAAAGGTGGGATGTATGAAGACTCCTACGGATCACATGCTAACTAGTCGTTTGGAAGCACAGGAGGTGTCTGAGTTTGAAGTGCCAATATCCACTTGAGAAGGGCCCAGAGCATCAGCAGAGAGCAGAGACAAGATCCAGCAAAAACAGTACAGGCTGCACCCGGTTCCCCATCTTGCATTCTTTTCTAGGAATGCCCCCAATTACTGTATGGAGGGGCAAAGTGCACAGAGGGCTTTTTCCAAAGATCAGTAACTACACACTGACCAGATGCAATGAAGAGCCATAAGTCAGAGACATGGCTGCTTAAGAAATGCTTGATTTTATTGTTTTAATGCATCCCTTGTTATGGCTCAGTGAAATGCATCCCTGGTTATGGCTCAGTAGTTAGATAACTATATCATGACCTAAAGGTATGATCAGCCACTGAGGGTGCTCTCCTTATCTTGTGCTTGTAACTTTGTACCTTGCTGGGGCAGCTGTGGGGGTTGCATCCGATGAAGTGAGCATCATGAAAGCTCATGCTCAAATAAATTGGTTAGTCTCTAAGGTGCCACAAGTACTCCTTTTCTTTTTGCGAATACAGACTAACACGGCTGTTACTCTGAAACCTGTGGGGGTGGAGTTTCTTTTGACTGGTTTGAACTGGAATGCTTGAGCTCGGGAAAGATTCTCTTGCTCCCTTGGATAGTTGAATGTAGCTTTTCCGTAACATGAAATTTTGATGTCTCCCAGCAACTTGCTGACAGACTCAAATATAACTGCCCCGACACAACCATTTGAAAAATACAGTCAGGCAACTCGGTGAATAAAGATTTCAGTGTTATTACTCAATTCATAAGCTGTTTCTACACAGACAAAGAACATCAGCATCTCAGGAGCTGGTTATTCCAAGAATGGGCTGCATCTGCTCTCCTCTGGCTTTCCATACGTGCAGTAAGCTGGACTGACAGGCATGGCTCTGACTTTCAAGAAGTTCGACCTTGTCCTATTATGTAATGTATTCCGACTACGTCTGTGCTCTTAGCATTCTGGGGATTTGTACTTGGTAACCCAACGGCCAGTGCTGGCCAAGGCCGTAGGTGTTAGCTAAGAACTGAAAAACTCATAGCTGGAAATCAGACCAGCTCACCTGCATGTTAGTTTTGTTCAAAGTAGGTATTAGTCTTTCTTTAGCAGTTAGACTGTATGAAATGCTTGTGAGGTGCTGCCTGCATTAATCTCTCATATAATGTCTGTATTCCAGGCTACAAGGTAAAACACAGGTTTGTTTTATAATGGTAAGCGTGCCTGCCCTGACTTGTGAACTCACACAGGAAAAGTAGCTCCCCCCGCCCTTCCAGAAGGACTATTAAAATTAAGTGGGCCATTGTAGGACAAAAGCTTTGTTGATTGCCCCATCCACCCATGGAGAAATACATGCAGGAGGCCTCGTCCCATTGGTTGGAATGCTGGAGGAGGGAAATAAAAATAGCTGACTGGAAGATTTTTCATCTCTTTGCTGTTTGGATTCTCACAAGGGCTGAAGCTCATGGTATGTTTACACTTACACCAGTGCCCAGATCCAGGCTAGAATTAACCCAGGCATGAGGCTTGCAAAGCACCAGATCTACCAGGAGATAGTACCAGAAAACAGCTTCAACTTCCCCTTCCCCAGGCAGCCCTGTAGGGACAAACTACCCCCACTCCCCGCCCCCAATGCATGGCAATATGATTCAGCTCACTTTCTCAACTGCTTGGACTGGTCAGGAGTGCTGATTGCAACCAAACTCCTCCTCTATGCCCCCTCAGTGACAGAAACCCCAACGGAGGGTGATGACAACAACGCCTGCTCTTCCGAGGTGGGGAATCTCACGAGAGAGGCAGAAGCCTGGGGTTATGGAGCAGTATAATTTGCATCATCTTGTACCAACTTCTGCACATGGCCTGGTCTGTACCGGAGAGCTGGTTGGAAAAATGGGACCAGAACAATTACCAGAGAAAACTGCAGTCTGGCAAAATTGAAATGTTTTGCAGGAAGGTGTCAATTTGGCCATTTTTGGTGGGAAAAAGGCTAAACGAGCCATTCCAACTTTCTTGGTTCACTTAAATAACATCAACACCTGTCAGTTCGATAAGGTAAAAGTGTTTCTTTTCAACTTTATCATTTTGCTTAATTCCATGTAGACTCCAAATATTAATGTTAATATATTTGGATATATACATTAAAATATAATATTTATATGAACATCAAAACAAAATGAATCACCATAACTTTGAAATGGCACTTTCTTACCTTATTAAAGCGACAGTTTTATCTTACTGAAACAAAATATTCTAATGGTCCTGAAGTAAAGTTTGGGGATTTTCCATCTCACGGGAAATTTAGAAACCTTGACCTTTTCATTCCAGTTCAGAACAATTTCTTTTTAGATGTTGGCATCTGCCTTGGAACAGAGATTTTGGTTTCTGACAAGCTCCCATATGCTGAGATTGTGCCACCACTCCTGACATGCAGCCACTCCTGGGGTGAAACGTAGGCTAAAGGCCCACAACAATTTAGACCAGGGCAGGGACAGTCTTTGCTCTGTGTTTGTACAGCACCTGGCCCAATGGGATCCTGATCTTGGATGTGCTCCCAGCATACAAATAAATAATAACAGGACACAAGAGTTAAATCTGTTACCCTGGGGGGGAAAAAAAAATGCCATGGACCCTTTCATGTTGTCACATGGTCTCAAGTCTGATTCCAGCATCAGGAATGAGGGTCTGCAGCGGGGCCTGGGATCAGCTAACTGGCTGCCGCTGAAACCCCCAGCTCGTTGAGTGGTGTTGCCAGGCGCTGCACTGGAGCCAAGCAGTAGCACTCCTGCTCGCAGCTGTGACTGCTCCTCTGCCTGCCTTATTCCCACCCGTGCTCCAGCCTTGTTCCCAGCCCTGTTCCTGCCTTGCTCCAGTCCCCTCTCGCTCTGTTCCCCTGCTTGCTGCCTGGCCCGGGCTCTGACCACTAGGCCTGACCATCCCTGCTCTTGTCCATGACACAATGGCAGCCCAGTGTGCACTAGGACCGACTGACCTGCCAATGACTGAAGCCTCCAGGACGCTCTGGCATGGTTCCCCGCAATGTGCTGCCGAAGCCTTACTCTGATTAGCCAGTGAAATGGACAAACTCATGGCTAGAGGGGAACTAGCTTCAGGACAGGGTGCTCGGGCTGGAAACGGGCTAGCTCTAGTTTGGTAGTCGGTAGCCTCCAGCTGATGCGATGCTTAAGATTTATTCAAGAAGCCTCACCATAGGTAGGGCCTTGCATGTCCTCCCAGAGCATCTTTCGTGCTGGAGGCCAGGGGCACAGCTCCTATACTTGGTAACAAAGGTTCTTAAGGCAGAAAGTATCCCAAAGGGCCAGAATTAGTTTGTTTTCCACTGGGTAACTTAACTGGAAGGAGTCAATAGGGAACCAAAAGCAGCAACAGCATAAACAGAAAGGACTAATAACCATTTTAAAAAGAAAAGAGAGATGGCAAAATATTGCCTTCTCCTTTGGTGCACCTAGCCCTCAATTCCGCCCCCGATTAGTCATTCTCCACTCAGCCCTGTGGCAAATCTTCTGGTTATAGAGGTGACTTTTCTGTAATGTGACATTATGCCTTTACTTTGCTCTTTGTTTCAATTGTTCAGCACAAGGACACTCTTTCTTTCTTGTGGAAACTCTCGGACCTCTCACCATTCCCTCCTTGAAACCACAGTCCTGGTTAAAGCCCAAGACTCGCTGGACTTGTTTTCTCTTATCTTGTGGGTGACTCCTCTTTAGAAGCTGTGTCTGACGAAGCTCTCCCCTGACATCTAGTGATGAGCTGGGGGAAAGCCGTCAGGCGCAGACCCTGTTCGCGTAGACAGGCCTACGCTGCCTCCGGGAGCCGCAGAGCTAGGGTGACCAGATAGCAAGAGTGAAAAATCGGGATGGGGGTGGGGGTAATAGGCATCTATGTAAGACAAAGCCAGGAATAACACTGCCAGTCTGCCATGGAGGTCACGAAAGTCACAGATTCAGTGACTTTCCGGGACCTCTGGGACTTCTGCAGCAGTGGGTGTGGCTGGCCTGGGGGCTGCCCCCTGAGCCAGCTGCACCAGCTGCTACTGGGGTAGTTTAAGGCTGCCACGCCCCCCCGCCCAGCCCCCAGCAGCAGCGCAGGTCTCAGGCCGCCACACGCCCCCCACCCTCCTCCGTTCCCCAGGAGCAGCGGGGGTCTCGGGCTGCCCTGCCCCCTTTAGCAGCAGCAGGGGTCCCAGGCTGCAAGCTGTCCCCACCCAGAGCACCATGGTGCCCCAGGATGCTCCCCCTCGAGCACCCACGGTGTTCCCGGCCCCCACCCCCGCCTCAGAGTACCCGCAGCACCCTCGGTATGATGCTGGCAGGCCAGATGTCAGCTCGTGCCCAGGCTGCAGGCATTAGCTAAAAACTGACACCCTCGTTGCTGGAGACCAGGTCACCTGTATGTGAGTTTTGTTCGAAATAGATATTAGTCTTATCAGAATGTATTCAGTGTTTAGACTCTATGAAACGCTTGTAAGTTGCTGCTTGCATTAATTGCACTTGCAGTGTCTGTATTCCATGCTACAAGAAAATATGTAAGTTTTGCTTTATAACTTTGAAAATGATATGCCCTGAATTTATGAACTCAGGCACAGGAATCATCCCCACCCATCCAGAAGGACTATCACAATCAGATGGGCCATCAAGGATCACTGCAATACAGAGGAATGGTAAACGGCCCTATCCGCGCCTGGGAAATATTACATGCAAGGAAGCTTGTCCTGTGGGCTTGGAAGCTGAATGAAGGAAATAAAACAGCCACAGGAAAAATTTCCATCTTTTTGGCTCTTTGAACGCTGAAGGGTCAGAGATTCTAAACTGAAGCCAGAGATCCCCAGGTGCTGTTTCCTGGGTCCACCCTGAAAGACCCTTTGAATTGACAGATCACTACAACTCTGTCACTCTTAGGATGTAGATGGTGACTCACGGGTGTGTATACGTTTGCTTGCTTTAATCGGTAAATAACTCTCATTTATTTTTCCTAGTTAATAAACCTTTATGGTTTATTGCAGGATTGGCTACAGGCATTGTCTTTGGTGTAAGATCTAGGGTACCAATTGATCTGGGGTCAGTGACTGGTCTCTTGGGACTGGAAGCAATCTGAATGTGGTGTGATCTTTGGTGTAAGTGACCATTTATCACTAAGTTTGGTTTGTCTGGGTGGCAAGATAGAGTAAAGAGTCTAAGGGGACTGTCTGTGACTCCACGGTGAGACTGGTTTAGTGATCCAGGCGTTCACATTTCTTACTGGCTTGCCGAAATCTAATTATAGATCACACCACCAGCTTGGGGAGTCTGCCATGTTTCTGACCATAGGTACTCATGGTCGTGAGCCTCTCTTGACAGTGTGACACAGGGGTAATGAAATGTTGTTATCCTTAGTGTACCAGTAAAGGGCAATAGAACTGTGTTTAGCCTGCCCTGATTGAGGGGTTCCCCCTAAACTGAAGCTCATTTGCTAAGCAGAGGGAAGGAATGACAAATCCCAGTGAAGAAGCAATTGGGTGAGGCCAGGTGTTTATACATGGTGGGATAGACGCTGCCTAAGGAGCCCTAGATACCATTTGACCTGCCCCTCTGCATCATTTAAAGATAGAGCTGACTGGAGAAACCCCCTAGACATCGAACCCAGCCCTTGTTGCTGCTGACCTCACCGGACACAAGGGTCTCACCGTTGTTATCCTAATCCAGCCCATAAAAGCCTTACCTCTATGCTGAAGATGTCACACGCCAGGTTGAGAGGTCAGAGCAGAGTGCAGGTTGGACAGAAGGGCTCTTCCATCTCCTTGCCAGCTGGCACCCAGAGGTAAATGCTGTGTGGCCTGTTTTGCTGGACCGGTTGGTAGCTCAGGACAGGGAGCACTGGTGCATAGTGCAGAGAGGTGTGGTGTGGCCATCTGTTTCTGTGCCTGGACTGGGGATGTGGTGGGAATTTCCTGGTAAAGATTCTCACTTAAAAGATTCCTGTGACTTTGGACTTCGTTAATATTCATGGTGGGCATGGTGGCTGCACCATAGTGCTGTTTGAGAAGCGGTTGCTGTTTAGAGAGATTATTCCACATCTTGGAAAGATGAAGTATTTGGAAATTGACCAGGTTTGCACTAACATAGGGAAGGAGGGGGGTGATGGTGGGAGGAGAGAGCAAAGAGGTCTCGCTCCACCAAATGCAAATGTCAAGGAACATTTTCTATTTTATTCTATTTGCTTAGTGTCTTCATTGATGCAATCTGGGTATTGAAAGGATTAAAATGTATAAAAAAGTAAAGTGCCAGGACACAGGGTTGATTTGGGTACTTTTGGAGAGATTTTTCTGATTGTAAACCATAATTCGGTGTGAATGCAGGATACAATTGGCGGAAGTGCCTCAGTCACTTAGGTAGAGAGACAGAGATACAAGTTTCAGAAATGCCTAAGAGATCTGTGCTAGTGCTTATCACAGGATTTGGGCACCTTCCATGTAAAATGGATTGGCAATAATCTCTCTCTTTTAGGTACTTATTACCGTAGGATCTGAGAACCCCTCTCATTGCTGCATTAAATGTGATGCACTACAGCTGTGCCACTGGAGCATTTCAAGGCTACGTCTACACTACAAATTACTCAGAATTTATGGTGCTCAGGGGTGTGAATAATCCACATCCGTGAGCAACCTAAATTATACCAACCTCAGTGCTGGTGTAGACAGTTCTATGCTGGTGGGAAAGCTTCTCCTGCCAATATAGCTACCGCCTCTCATGGAGGCAGGAGTTAAGTTGAGGCAAGCACTCTCCCCCGTCGATTTAGAGCGTCTTCATCAGAAGTACAGCGCCGCTGTAAATGATCTAGTGTAGACATAACCTAGGTGTAGACAAAGCCATCGTAAAATGATCCTTGACACCCCTAGTTTAATTAGTCCATTTTACATTTAAAGTTAAGAGCTGGATTATACGAGAAAATTAGATCAAACCAGCTACGTCACTCAGGGGTGTGAAAAATCCCCACCCCTGAGTGACAGGTAAAATGACCTAAATCTGTGTGTAGACGGCACCATGTTGACGGAAGAATTCTACACTATGCCTCTGGAGCATTTTAAGTGTAGCTATAGCCCAAGTGAGTGCGCACTTGTGGAGTGTGGCCATTTCTTGTGGTCGAGAGATTTGGAGTTTTTCTTAAAGCGCCAGCTCATGGGATCCTGATATTATGTGGTGGTGTTATCGTGCTGTGATGTGAGAATCTCAGCTTTCGCTTAAAGAAAAGAAAAGAAGTTTCTAGCCCTCGCCTTGGCAGAGAAAAGCTTTAAAATGTAGTTTGTAAAGTTTCCCTTTGACCCCCCAGTGTTTTTCTGCAGATGGGGAGCCAAACCCTTTGCTTAGGTTTTGTACATCTTGACCTTCGACTTGGAACAGATAAGATGGGTAGGAGCTGCTCCAAACTTGGAATGTCCAATTTGTGTGAAATCTCCTCATTTTGAAATTTCATTTAGCTCTGATTTGGAATGTAGTGGGGCACCTGCCCCATTTCAGCAGAACAGGGGTTAAAAGCAGCCCAGGAGAGGGCTGTAGCTGGGATAAAAGGAGTGAGAGCAGCTGAGGGAGTAGCTGACCACAAGTGTGCCCAGCTCAATCAGGGCCCAGCTGGCCCTGATAAGAGGGCTGAGGGGCCAGGAGCTGAAGGAGTCTCACTCTAGCCCTGGAGTGGGAAGGGCTAGCTGCCTGGGAGCAAGGTAGCTGAAGCGGAGCAGTGCTGGGGAAGGGCAAAGGGAGCTGGGGAGCTCCAGCCTGGTAAACCCCCAGGCTGCAAGCCTTGTTGAAGGCCAAAAGGTACTGGGGCTGCAGACGGGAAGCCCAGGGATAGGCAAAGGCAGCAGGTCCTACCCCCTTGCCAATGATGAGTGGCCATTACAGACTGCAGTCTGCCCCTTGAGAAAGGGGCTAGATGATGACTTGCAGTAGCCATTTAGGCAAGATGGGCCTAGAAGGTTGGGGGTTCCCCTGGGAGGGGAGACCCAGCATGTGGGGGTACTGCAGTGGGCAGAACCCCAGGGTAAGAGGCACTGGGGTCTGGGAGGGACACAGGGGCCTGAGGCAGGTGAGACACCGGCCACCAGGAGGCGCTCCGAATATTGGATGAGCTAATTCCAAAACGACCAGCAGGAGGCGCCACGCCAGTGAGTCTTTGCTCTGATACATAGAACAAAACCAAATATTTTTGAAGTTCCCCATGAAATGGAATTTCTGGAAAATTTCAGTTTGGGGAAAATTTGAAATTTTATTTAGACCTTTATTTTATGTTGGAGTATTTGTATTTTTACATTATTTCATGACCTGTCAATAGGCGTGATTAATATGACACAGTTTGACACAACCCTTTGATTACAACACAAACAGGAAACTCTTTGATCTAGATAAGAAGTACTGATTGAAAATCTTATCGAAGTAGCAGCTGCCTTTTATTTAAAAATTTATATAATAAAAGAATATTTCAGCTACTATGGCATGATAGCACATTATAAAATAATGGAAATAATCATACTTATTATTAAATAGTTAACAATGTTTCCACTTTTGACCTGAGTGGCTAGTGAAAATTCAGGGCTGCGTTCTGTGGGTGCTCCAGCTGGTGGAGAAATGGGTGATAGCCGGGTAGTTCTTTGATGCAACCTTGTTTATTTACAAGGAATGTACAATACCCTATTTTTTGAACTAGGCAGGCCATTCATCCAGTTATAAGCCAGACAGTCCTGTTTTTGGAAGGGTTGTCTCTGGCTGGTATTGGACAAGGTTTTGTCTGATATTATGCAGGACACTGTTTTGCAGAGTATGTTGCTCTGTCCCCTCCAGCATGACCTCACCGTGGGATATCACTGGTGGGGATGGGCCCATGCTGTTCTGGAAAGTACTGCAATGTCTGGTATTCTGGGGATGTGTCAGTGCCCACCCTATTCTGGATGCAGAAGGGACCAAGAACAAAAAGGAGCATTTCCTTAGCTTACGTGCCCCCAAGTGTCTTTCGCCAAGATCAGACCCAAAAGCTCTCTCTAGCTGGCTCTAGGGTCATACGCTGCTCACAGCTGGCTCCTTCTTGGCTTTTTCTTGCCTCTTCTCTGTGCCTCTTTCTCTCTATTCTTGTCTGTGACCTCAGTGTCTGTTGGTTTTCTCTTAGTTCCACCCAAAACAATACTCACCCCAAAAACTCCTGGGTGGGCTCACATCCACTTTTTGTCCTAGGTGGTTCTTATGTTTACAGTTGCGTTAATTGAAGGGGAAGTTCACACTGATCAACCTCAATGGGGTTTTAACCCAACTCATAATGTTTTACCCAGCTCATAACAATAACATCATAAAAAAATATAAAAATGAAGAAAATCCATAAAATAAATGCTGAAATGAAATTCTAAAATGAAAATGTTCTGACACAGATTCATTCTTCTGTTGGTGGCATCTGACAGATGATGAAAGTGAACATGCTGTTGCAAAAAAAGAGAATGCAATTTTGGGTTGCATTAACAGAGGCCCAGCATCCAAGTCACGGGAGGTGATATTACCACTGCACTCGGCGCTGGTTAGGCCTCAGCTGGAGTAGTGTGTCCAGTTCTGGTCACCAATGTATAGAAAGGATGTGGAGAAACTGGAAATGCTCCAGAGGCAAGCGGCAAAGAAGATCAAAGGGATGGTATGTTTCGTTTGGAAAAGAGGAGATTGAGGGGGGAACATGATAGTGGTCTTCAAATACTTGACAAGATGACTTAAAAAGATGGAAAAAAAATGTCTCTCTTGCCACAGGGGGCAGGACAAGAGGCAATGGGTTCAAACTACCGCAAAGCAGATTTAGATTAAAGCTCAGGAAAACCTTACTAACTGTCAGACTAGTAGGACAATGGAACAGATGCCGAGGGAGGTTGTGGAAGCTCCTTCACTGGAGGTTTTCTATATGAGGCTGGACAGAGCCACCTGTCTTGGACGGTTTAGACACAAGAAATCCTGCCTCTTGGCAGGGGTTAGGCTAGATGACACTTGCAGTCCCTTCCAACTCTATGGCTCTGTGATTCTCCCCCAGGGGCTTCCTTCTTGTTCCTGGAGTCCTCCCAGGGAACAACTGCAGACTCCTTCCTCTCAGCCCCCATTTACTTGCAGCTCCCTGGTTTTCTTGCAGCTCCCTGGTTTTCTGTGCTGTCCCAGCCAGGCTTTGTTCTCAGTTAACCCTGACCCTCCTCTCTCAAGTGGCCTCTCAGGCCCTTGTTATCCCTATCAGGGCTGGTGTGGGGTACATCCCCCATCACAGTAATTGAATTGACCAAGGCTGTGGAGACAGCCAGTGTCAGACTGTCTTTCCAATCTGTATTTGGGGTGAGGCTTTCAGAAACACCTCTGGGAGTGAGACACGCAAATCCTATTGAAAGTTCCTCTTAGGAAATAAAGATTTTTGAAAATCTCACCCTTAGTCTACTGGACCATGCGGTCCCTAAGAGTGAGGACAAATCACACTAGGTGCTGACACAGGAGTGGGCTTGACCTCAACCAGATAGCTGGCTGGGGGGGAACATGAAGCAGGCCTAATGCTATCAGCATAACCCTGGGTAGCAGCGCCCTCACCTAGCTGCGAACTGAACCAAAACCAGAGGGTGTTACCAGATGTGCCTATTACTTTGGGTATGCTCATTTATTAGGGTTACTCTTCGGCGGGGGGGGTGTGTGTTCTGTAATTCTATTAATGTACTGCTTGTGTCACTTGTGTGTTCATATGGAGCTCCACACCTTCCTTCTGCAAGTCCCCTCCCAATGGAGCTACCCTGCAGGACCTAGGTTCCCCAGGACTGGGTTCCTCCAGCCCGAGGACTAGATGAACGAACACACACACACACACACACACACACCCCCCGCAAGTCTGAGCAGACCGGGTCAATCAGCACTCTCCAGCTGATCCCCTCATATGTCCCTGTACTCAATGGGCTGGGTTAAGCGGCACCTTCAAGCTGTCACCTTTATGTGCCCCTGGTCTCTAGGCTGGGCCAAGCAGCACTTTCAGCTGCCCCCCCATAGAATCATAGAATCTCAGGGTTGGAAGGGAACCTCAGGAGGTCATCTAGTGCCATCCCCTGCTCAAAGCAGGACCAATTCCCAATTTTTGCCCCCAAATCCCTAAATGGGCCCCTCAAGGATTGAGCTTGCAACCCTGGGTTTAGCAGGCCAATGCTCAAACCACTGAGCTATCCCTCTCCCCGCTTAATATACCACAGGTTTAACCTGTCCCTATCCCACCTTCACATCACAATTGTACTGGTAGTAACCCACTTGATGAGCAAACCCCATAGTATTTGTGGGTGCTACAGGGATCTTTAGCTTAGGTAAGAGAAGCATTGCTGCAGAGTAAATGGGGGAAGCTAAAAACACAAAAGAGTAAAGTTCAGAGAGAGAGAGAAGCAACCAGCTTAACCATTAAAGTTAGTTATTGAATAATAGTGATAACTACACAAGGACAGCCTAAACCAACATAACATACATTATTAAAGGTTAATACCTGAGGTAGAAAGGAGAACAGAGAGAGAAAGAAGGGGATCTCACCGCTCCTTGAAGCATGAACTGGTTGGGGTTCCCAGGTGATGGTGGTAGCTCAGGGTCCTGAGTGGTGGAGACAGGCAGAGCCCCCAGCACGATCAGTCAGGAGATGAAGTCCCAGTGGAACTGATGCAGAGTTTGAGTCGATGCATCAGAACACTTACTTGGGCATAGGTAGGGGTTTTTGTAGAGAAAATTCAATGGTTCAAGGGAGAACACTAGATTTGTTTATGGGTAAACTGATGACTTAAGGGTTTTTTTTAGGCTAGACAACAGGACCTGATCACTCTTGGCTATGGGTGGTGGTTTCTTCCAGGGAGCTTACAATGCAACTAGGCCGCTTCAGTATCTTGGATATCAATCAAGGATTCATTACTAGAATTGGTCTGATAATTGCTGAGCTGGGTGTGTGCAGGCGTGGGTTCATTAGCATCTGGAGCGGAGATTCCCATGATGCAGTGCATCCCTGCTTTTCTGGTCCCAGAGTTCAGTGCGGTTCTCTGTTCTTCGTTCTTTATGCTAAGCCCTGTCCCATCTTTTGTGGAGATGAGGCTAGGGGAGTTGTCTCTGGTCTTCATTCTGTATGCTAGTGGAGATGTCTTAATCTTGTCACCCTTGTCAGAAGGGGTCTAGGTGTGTCTCCCAACGCCCTTCACTGCTCTCTGCAAGCCTTTTCTCTGATCGGTTTTGGTTCAAGCAGAGACTGGTGGTGGTGGTGGGGCGGTGTCTTTCATGAGTCAGACAGGCTAGATACTACGCCCTGGTTCCCCAAAAACACAGAGCTGACTGGTATCAAGGGACCCACTGCTGTGATTTCCAAAGACCCCAGAAGTCTGTCTTGTGGAAGTGCGAATTAGCTGAATTTTAGGAAAAATCAGTGGCAAGCTTTCAACCCCAGCAGTCAACTGCTGTCTGTTTCTATCGGGCTCAAGGTTGTCTTTGCAAGGGTGAGGGATGGACACTCCCTCTAAATGAAAGACAGAACTCTTCGGTACACCTTCTAGGTTGCCCCACATCACATGTGAGGGCTGCAGCCCTGAGCTACGCAGGCCCAAAGGCAGGGATTATGCTAATCACAAGGTACCTAACATGTAATTACCTGGCCAGATGCATACGTAACTGTGATCCCTGATGCCAAGCGAGTCTGGGAGGAGTGAGCAGCTGGGGAGAGTTGGACAGGCAGAAGCCATTTGTTTTTGTATTCATTTATTTGCTCTCTCTCATTGTCGTGTAGGAGGGGTGCAGTAGGAAAGCCAATGATGCAGGCTCAGGAACGGGGATTTGACCAGGAGTTCACACTAGAGGGTGCTAGCATTTAGGTCACAGCCCAGTGACACCAGCTTGCCAAAAAGGGAGTAATACTGGCAGGAAATGTGAAGAGCTTCCTGATATGAATCCTGTCTGGTAAAGAACAAGTCTTCTCACCGAGTGGGTGTGGCCGCTCTGCCATGTGAGCCTGTCAATGTCAAACACAACTGAGTGCTGATTGGCAGCTTGTAGTCTCCTTGTTGTCTCTGTGCTCACATCTGCTTGGGGTTTTACTTGCATGCCGGTTCCTGCATTCTGCATTAAACCCACACGCTGCTGAGTGTTGCACCACAAACAGCTCAATGAAGCCTCTTCGCTTACCACCCTATTCTCCCTGCAACACCCAGCCGTGCGATGACTGTATGTACCAGCAGCATTCACGGTGCTTTCGAGACTTCAGTCGATCTCAAAGAGGCTACCAGACCTACCGGGGCGTGCCATGGGACCTTCAAAGGTAGGTGACGTGTTTAATCCTTCTGAGCAGGACTTGGGGGAGCAATGGTAGCAAGGGATGCTGTTTGTGGAGATTTTTTTGTTTACATTAAGATGCGTCTGAAGGACCTGGAGTGAGGCCATCAGTAATCTCCTCTCTTCCGCCGGTCCAAAAGCCAGTGGCTTAACCTCACTCCATCTCTCCCTGTAAGGATGCTTAGACAGAATGCTGCTCATGATTAGGGTGACCAGATAGCAAGTGTGAAAAATTGGGAGGAGAGTGGAGGGTGATGGGTGCCTATATCAGACAAAGCCCCAAATATCAGGACTGTGCCTACAAAATTGGGACATCCAGTCACCCTACTCATGATGGACCATTCTGAAATGTACAGATCCTCAGAGGAGAAGGGATTCACTGCAGGGGCAGCAGGAGGAGGCGTGGAAACTAACTGGAGGGTCACAGATTGAAAGCGCAAGATGGTGGAATGGTCTGGCTCAGTGGTTCTCAACCAGGGGTATGCAGAGTTCTTCCAGAGGATACATCAACTCATATAGATATTTGCCTAGTTTTACAATGGACAACATAAAAAGCACTAGCGAAGTCAGTACAAACTAAAATTTCATACACGCAATGACTTTATACTGCTCTGCATACTATACACTGAAATGTAAATACAATATTTATATTTATTTTATGTGGTAAAAATGAGAAAGTAAGCAATTTGTCAGTGTTAGTGTGCTGTGACACTTTTGTGTTTTTATGTCTGAGTTTGTAAGCAAGTAGTTTTTAAATGAGGTGAAACTTGGGGGTACGCAAGACAAATCGGACTCCTGAAAGGGGTACAGTCGTCTGGAAAGGTTGAGAGCCACTGGTTGGGATAAAAGGGGGGGGTCGCGGTTTGGGGGGGTTCACGGGCTGGATGTGAGGGGAACCTGGAGTTTGATGTGTGGGTGGGGCTCATGGGCGGGATGACTTGGAGAGTTGGGGTTTGATGGGGGAGTTGGATTGTGGGCTGGAAAAGCAAATTCAAGTGGAAATCCTTAGCCAGACTTACCTAGACCTGAAAGCTTTGGATTTCATTTAGAAATGTATGGTGGCTGAGGCTGTTCCCTTATATTTCCCCTAACTTAGCTGGCCCCTCTTGCCCCCAAACTGAACAGCTTAAGGTGCCTTTTTTTAAGGGTGAAGCTTCTGTGGCATGAGTCCTGTATTTTTGCCTGTGTGACTCTAATTACTCAGGATGGATTGTGATACCCTTTCCCTGAATAGCACTGTACTCCACAAGTGGTCCCACTGAAATTGACAATGAAACTATTATCTCCAAGGAATAATTTATTATGGAGTTAAAAGAATAAGGCCCTGATCCTGCAATGCCATTGCATTGCAACTCGGAGGGGTCTAATTTAGTAAGACATTTTGCTGTTGGTTTTAACATTATTTTAAATTTACTGCTGATTATAATCTGTCCCTGGAAACTTGAAACAAAAAAAATCTTGGTTCTGGATTGGTGAAATTTATTCTTTAAATGCACTGAAACTTTTTTTAAGATTGTACAAAATATGGCATTGTCTTTGCAAACCAACACAAAGGAAAAGAACTAGTTCACCCTATGTCCTTCCCAACCGTAGCAGCACCCTTTCCAGCTTTTTATCTGTAACAGAATATGCATATATTCAGCTACTTCGCTTTGCATATCAATGTGGAAACGGAGCACCACTGCGATCTTGCACAGTTTGTCTCTACACGAGCTGCTGTAGTATATTTAAAGCAGTACAGCCCTCCTATTGTCAATGCAGTTATACTGGTATAAAGGTGCTTATATTGATATAGCTTATTCCTTTAAGAGACAGGAAATATATAATACTGGTATTAGGGACTTTTTATATTGATAAAACTACATCCATGCTAGGGGTTGTAACAATGTAACTATTTCAGTATGAGAAAAAAATATCATACCCCTAACCAAAATAGTTATGCCAGTACAAAAACTGCATAGACCAGGCATGAGTAAAGTGTGTAGCCTCCTTCTGACTGGAAAGGAAGCTTGCAAATACGGGGCAAATCTCCGAATTAAATCGTTGTAGATCTTGGAAGCCAGGGAGTACACTAGCTTGACTTCTCAGAAGGCTCATCTCACGACAGAAATTTCTAAGTGCCCTGCACAGAACCCCATCCTGGCTGATGCTCACTGTACGGCAATGACTTCAGAGTGGCTGCATGGCTTTAACTGAGCACAGAGTTTGGCCCACTGTGCGTACTTTTCAACAACCTCAGTCCTTGCAAGGATCCCTGGGGAATGAGCTTTCGCTAGGTGTGAATTCAAACTTGTTTTGGAATGAGAACAGCCGTGAGCTGTTGGAGCTGCAGCACCTGCCTTATCTCAGTAATACAGCAATCCCATTATTCCTTACTGAAAATACATTGCGGCAAACCTGGGCAGGAAATAGAAATCAAAACCTGCAGGGTGTTGGTGATGCTGAAAACAACAGGTAATGACTCTGTTGTTCATTTGAAAGCCAGCATAGAAGCATTTCAATGATGGCTGAATCAGCATTGGCTCTTGTTTCTACATGAGCAGTTGGGTTTGTTTGTATTTTTTGTAAAGCAGGGTCTGAACCAGACACTGCCAGCTTTAGGGAAGTTGGATCCCTATTCAAATTTAGCAGCTGTTGCCTTTCTCTATAATTGATCCAAGGTCTCAGTTCAATCCATCTCCCCCTAAATTTTGGGAAAGTTCAAATCTAGGTCCCTGATCCAGCAAAGGACACTTAGATACGTACTTAATCTGAAGCCTTTGAGTACTGTAATGTGTTTTTAGATGGACATATTGCAATTTGGAGACGATTGCATTACAAGTAACGTATTTTGGTTTCATGTTGTCAAAGTGTTGCCATAACCAACAGCGAGTTTAAAAGACATGACACCACACAAAAAAATTCAGTGGGACCACTTGTGTGGTTAAAGTTAAGGAAGTGAGCTGTAGCTCACGAAAGCTTACGCTCAAATAAATTGGTTAGTCTCTAAGGTGCCACAAGTCCTCCTTTTCTTTTTGCGAATACAGACTAACACGGCTGTTACTCTGAAACCTATGTACTGAAGGTTTTTTCCCCTGGATTGGGGCTCTGTAGGTGAATCTGAGCTTTGCAGGTTTTTGGGCACAGCTATAATTGTAATGCTGAAGCTACATAGTGTTCAATCACTGTCATTATCCTGTTCAGTAGTGCATCTTTTTAGAAGATTTCAAAGCTAATCTGGGAGCAAGCACTTGGAAAGACTGTGCAGGGAGCAAGCCTGCAACAGAAAAGGACCCCGGTTGGTCTTGTTCATGTTTGATCCCTTTGTGGTCTGTAATCCGAATGCAGCCTGGAGTGAATGGATGCATCCATAGCTCCCATGGGAGACTGGTCCAAATGCCATGGTGATGTAAACAGCAGGGTTAGTTACACCCGTTGCACTGAAAAATGGGTGTAGGTGGTGAAGTACTGTAACGCATTCATTTGGCATTCAGTAGGTGAGCAAAATGAGTGTAAATTGCAGGCCGATGGGGGTGGAAGGGGGGCGTGTGTAGCAGGAAAAGCAGCTAACATCAGGCTGTAGAATATAACATGCCTCCACACCCTGCTTTAACTTACCCCACCCCTTCCCAAAACACTCCTGAGGCCAGCGCCAGCCCTGGTGTCCGTGCGCACAAGTCTCATTGACTCTAATCAGACTTGAAACTGGTTATTAAAGGGGCTAAACATGGTCCCCAGGCAACACCAAGCCAGATCCTGATCCCACTGAAATCCAGGTGAAACCCCTTGTGATTTCAATGGGACCATGATTTGATTCTTGCAGAGTTAGTGAAAGTTATGTTCTTTTGCCACTTTCACCCATTTTCTGACCAGTTTATGCTTGAGATATCACCCAGACCGTCAAGTAGGCTGATGCAGCGTGAGGGTCGGTGTCTCCAGATCTTCAGAGGATGCAGTATCTTGAACTCTGCATTGCTTATGGGGAAACTTAAGGAGCAGCTCTTCAGTGATAGGTGACTCCACCTCTAGTCCTAATGCAGATTGTTTTAACAACTAGAAATGTGGCCAAGAGGGGCCCCCCACTATAGAATCTTGGAGATGTAGGGCTGGAAGGGACCTCAAGAGGTCATCAAGTCCAGCCTGCCGAGGAAGGGCCAAGTCAACCTAGACCATCCCTGACAGGTGTTTGTCCAACCTGTTCTTAACCTTCCAATGATGGGGATTCCACAACTTCCCTTGGAAGCCTGTCCAGAATTTAACTACCCTTATAGCTAGAAAGTATTTCCTAATATCTAACCTAAGTCTTCTTTGGTGCAGATTAAGCCCATTACTTTTTGGCCGAACTGCAGAGGACATAGAGAACAAATATACACTGTCCTCTTCATAACAGCCTTAACAGATTTGAAAGCTGTCAGGTCTCCCCACACTCTTCTTTACTCAAGACTAAACATGCTCAGGTTTTTTTTAACTTTTTCTCATAGGTCAGATTTTCTACCTTTAATCATTTTGTTACTCTTTTCTGGACTTTCTCCAATTTGTCCACCTCTCTCCTAAATTGTGGTGCCCAGAACTGGGCACAGTACTCCAGTTGAGGCCTCACCAGTGTCAAGTAGACCAGGACAATTACCTCCCGTGTCTTACGTACAACACTTCTTTTAATACACCCCAGAATGATATTAGCTTTTTTTTGCAAATGCATCACATTGTTGACTCGTTTTCAATTTGTGATCCACTATGACCCTCAGATTCTTTTCAGGAGTACTGTCAGTTGTACTCTCCACTCAATTACCTAAGTCATTAATAAAAATATTGGCTAGGACCAGACCCAGGACTGAGCCCATGGGGCGCCACTAGATATATCCTTTCATTTTGATAGCACTCAAAGGACCAGTGGTTTACTACCTGTCAACCAGGTTTGCATTCACCTTCTAATAATTTAATCTAGACCACATTTCACTAGTTTGCTTATGATAATGTCATGTAAGACTGTGTCAAAAGCCTTACTAAAATCAAGATCTGTCATGTCAACTGCTTTCCTCCTATTCACTAGGCCTGTCAAAGAAGGAAATTAGGTTGGCGTAATTTGTTCTTGACAATTCCATGCTGACTATTCCTTATAACCCTATGATCCTCTAGGTGCTTACAAACTGATGGTTTAATAATTTGTTCCAGTATCTTTCCAGTGTTGAATTTAGGTTGATTGGTCTATAATACCTTGGGTCCTCTTTGTTCCCCTTTTTAAAGATAGGTATTATGTTTGCCCTATCTTTACCAACTCTTGCGATTTTATTGCAAGTCTCATGATATTTGGTGTCTTTATTAGAGCTCCTGCTCCTGGAGTTATGTGAGCCTCTTGGCTTTCATTTAAAAGAGGTAGTAGGTTTCTAGAACTCTGGACCGTGAAGAGAAACTTGAAAATGTGACCCAGGCGAGCCCTAAAGGCTTAATACCCAGAAAGCAAATGGAAAGAACCCATTTCTGTTTTTCCTAAACTCTCCTGATTTTTAAGGCCTGACTCAGGCTTTTTGGCTGTTTGGGGTGGCAGCACGGCCCTGGAGCATTTTGTCTGGGACGGGGAGGTCGCTGGGGAAATTACAGGTTGGGATTCTTGGTACATTTACTGATAGGTGGGGGATGTTTTTCCCCCTTTGCTTTTCAGAGTTCACCAGTTGGCCACCAAACCAAAATTTTTCGAGCCCTGGAAGAGCGCTGTAATCGCCGTGGCTGTAGCGATGGCGTTGGCAATCACCATCAGCCTCCTGGTGTATTTTTTGGCCTATGGTAAGTATTGCGTGTATTTTCACTGTTTGGGCATGTGGTATGGTGCAGCTCCCTCGGGTTCAGGTGCTTTGCACGTTACTGGGAGCCAGTGTTTCCATCAACCGAATTAAAACTCATCTAGGGGGAGTTACCACCACCGTCTACATCTCCTGCTTCTTTCCCCCTTCAGCAATCGTTGCTCAGTGCTGCCTCCTGCTACACGGGCTAGCAAGTGTCGCTGTCGTTATTGTCTCTCGCTCATGTCTTGTACTCTTTTCAGATCCTTCTGCTAAACCCACCTCTGCTGTGATGCCTGCACATCACTGCCATGTGGCGTTGGTTTGCCAAGTGACCAGCTGAGCTTTCTGAGAAACTATCCATTCTATCGTTCCCTGACTCTCCCACCCGGCCTGTCTGTCTGGTCCATCTGTTGTGTCCTGTCTCATTCAGTCTGTGAGCTCTTCTTTTGCTATGTGTATGTACAGTGCCTGGCTCAATGGGACCCTGATCCTTGAGTGGGGTTCCTAAGCACCACTGTAACACACGCAATTTTGGGCAAGCCCTGGAGGGAGGGCAGGGTACCAGTACGATATTTCTTGCCCATGCTCTGGCGCTGTGGGGGGCTGAATATGAACGGCTGCTTGTTGCCGGAGAGGTGGATGGGGATACCCTTCTGGGGAATTGGATGATCTTCCCCCTTTGTTACAGCTCTGCTCGACCCAAATGGCAGGGTCAATCCCCATTCCTGTTCTGTTCAACAGGAAACTTTTATCCACCGCTGCCAGCTCTTGGACTGCTGTTGTCTGAATGTTATTCATGCAGATGGAGACCTGCCCACTCGTGGGCCATCAGATGTTTTTGCAGGAGACCCCAGAGTGGTCTGAGCCAGCCCTGGATGGACTTGGGCTGTAAGTCAAGTATTACCCATTCCTTTTCTTTCCTTTCAGATCAGAAGCTATTCTATTACAATGGCAACTTTAAAGTCACCAGTATCCAGTACAGCGATGGCCTGGCCAGACAATCCTCAGGAGAATTTAGAGACCAGAGCGGAAGGATCGAGAGACTGGTATGTCAAGATTTCTCTCTCCTTCCCTCCCTTTATAAACTGATCATTGAACATGCAGGGGGTGATTAACGTGAAATCAGAATGATGTGCTATTATGCCACAAACCTCCGACTCCTGTCCCCTGAGCTCCAGGGCTGGCCTGTGTCAGGGTTTGCTTATCTCTGACAGCCGCCAAGTTGGCCAACACGCTGGGGATTCAACCAGGCACGTCCAGAGCTAGAAGCATGAGCTGCCACAGCCTGAGCTAAAGCTTGTGGGTGGAGCGGGAACAGACTCAGAACCTCGACAGACTTGGCAGGTAGACCTAGCTTCTGCCACTGACCTGCTGTGTGACTGGACATGACACTAAACTGGGAGGAGAGGTAGATACGCTGGAGGGTAGGGGTAGGATACAGAGGGCCCTAGACAAATCAGAGGATTGGGCCAAAAGAAATCTGATGAGGTTCAACAAGGACGAGTGCAGAGTTCTGCACTTAGGATGGAAGAATCCCATGCACCGCTACAGACTAGGGACCGAATGGCTTGGTAGCAGTTCTGCAGAAAAGGACCTAGGGGTTACAGTGGACAAGAAGCTGGATATGAGTCAACAGTGTGCCCTTGTTGCCAAGAAGGCCAATGGCATTTTGGGATGTATATGTAAGGGCGTTGCCAGCAGATCAAGGGATGTGATCATTCCCCTCTATTTGACATTGGTGAGGCCTCATCTGGAGTACTGTGTCCAGTTTTGGGCCCCACACTACAAGAAGGATGTGGGAAAAATTGGAAAATGTCCAGCGGAGGGCAACAAAAATGATTAGGGGACTGGAACACATGACTTATGAGGAGAGGCTGAGGGAACTGGGATTGTTTAGTCTGTGGAAGAGAAGAATGAGGGGGGATTTGATAGCTGCTTTCAACTACCTGAAAGGGGGTTCCAAAGAGGATGGATCTAGACTGTTCTCAGTGGTAGCAGATGACAGAACGAGGAGTAATGGTCTCAAGTTGCAGTGGGGAAGGTTTAGGTTGGATAATACTTTTTCACTCGGAAGGTGGTGAAGCACTGGAATGGGTTAGCTACGGAGGTGGTGGAATCTCCTTCCTTAGAAGTTTTTAAGGTCAGACTTGACAAAGCCCTGGCTGGGATGATTTCGTTGGGGATTGGTCCTGCTTTGAGGAGGGGGTTGGACTAGATGACCTCCTAAGGTCCCTTCCAACCCTGATATTCTATGACATAAGCCACTTCCCTTGCCACTCTGACTCTCTCTCGTCGATTTAGATGAGATCGTTGGGACTGGACCTCTACTGCAATCAGAATGAAAATACACTTGAGTTCCAGTCTCCTTCCTGCTCCCTTTAGTAATTCAACAAGTCCCCTGGTTGGGTCAGCAAGCCACCTAATCTTGATCCCATTTGCTGTTTATGATTCTCTCTGTAGGGGAAAAAATTGTATTACAGTGTCTGGGCCTGCAAGGTGCCGAGAGCCCTAGCTGTCAACGACGGCTTTGCTGGGAGCTGAGGGCACCCAGTCCCCGGCAGCATTGAGCCCTTTTCCAGTCCCTTTGGTATGCTGCACTGGGTAACAACTCTATTGATAGCACGGGATAGGCATCAGTTGACTGGCTATCCCTCATAGAGGAGCTATGGAAATAGATACGTTCTGCACCTGGAAGAGAAAATAAGAAAGGAAATTACACTTCTCTGCCAGTGGTAATTACAGAGTTCAATCCTTTGCAGCAATAAGCAAGCAATTGTGCTCATGTCTTTTATTCCTCACGACATGATGCTTGTCTCTCTCACCTTCTGTTCAGTGACCTTGCCTAGCTGTTCACACCAGGGCAATCAGCACTTCCCACTCTCCCAGCACTACTCAGTCATTTACTGAGGGCTGTGCAACATAGTCACTTCACTTCAACATGTAAACTATGGAAAGCATCCTGCCTTAGGAGACAGAGCCCTGGCTTGGGAGTCCTGGGTTGTATTCCTGGCTCTGCCAATGACCAGCTCAGCTGTATGACCTTGTCTGAGTCACTGCTCTTCTCCGTGCGTCTATTTTCCCCTTCCACCCTGTGTCTGTCTTGAGACCTGAGATTGCAAATGTTTCAGTGTGAGAACTGTCTCTTACTCTGTGTTTGTACAGCACCTTGCACAACTGGCCTTGAATTTAGTTGGGGCTTCAGATGCTACCGTAAACACCTACAAATGTGTGAGGCTTTCAAATGTGTGAGAATCAGAGATTTTGGTGGAGGGGGAAAAATCCTCCACAAATTGAAAGAATCATGTTGTTTCCTAGATTAATTTTATTTGATAAGCAATGCATTCATAGTTAGATGTATTATCGGATGAACAGTATTCGTGCTGCTCTAATAAAGACCCCGAGGAGTACACCGGCTTTCCTGGAGCCACTCCTACGATCTTCTCTCCCAAGAGCTGTCCTTGCCCCATAGGTAAACTTCTCTGCAGGTGGCTTGAGCTCCCCATCTCCCTTGGACCTGACTCGCTCCATGGTGCACTCTTGTCCATTACCACAGAAATGTTACCTGTTGTAAAACATCGATCACCTTGCTTTCTAGCTCTCACCAACAAAAAAAATTGTACCATTTCTTCTTCCTCTCCTCCTTTTTCTCTTAACCTCAGCTGGCCTATCCAAAAAGGATGAATGGAATGTATTCAGACTACCTTCTTAAAATTGCCCTTGGCAATTTAGAAAACAACTCAGTATATAAATGAATAATGATAGACTCTTACTGGATCTAATCCTGCCCCTTCATGAAACCAATGGCAAAACTCCAGCTGACGTAACTGAGAGAAAGATCAAGGCTGACTGTGGTATTTGAAGCAGTTCCTCTATTCTGGGGCAGTTCTAGGAAAAACATTTCCACTACTCATGAGATTCCTCCTAATTCAGCCCAATCTGCTCCAGACAATTCAAAGCATTCTTATTAATTGGCAGTTTTCTCAACTTGCCACCATTTCAATCCAAAGGATTTTCACCTGTTTGTTAAAACCCAGCTTCCTGTCCCTTTGTTGTTGTTCCTGCTTCCTAATTCATCTGGATTTATTCGAACCCCTCTGGGTTCAGTGTTTTAACAGCCCTAAGCCTCCCCATTGCCATTAATCACAGGGATGTCTGTAGATAAATACGTTTCATAATGATAAACATGGTGAGCAAAAGTGAATCATCCCTAACAATCTGATACACTCAAACCACCTGTTGTGCAACTCCTGGCAGTCTCTCCCTGCTCCAATCCTTGTCTGAATAGGCTTCCTCTGTCCATACTCAGAACAGGTCAGAGATGAGTTGTGTTTAGAGAGCTGGTAGAATATTTTGGACCCACACTCCAATATCTTCCCTGGGAGCAGTTGCGTACACATTTGTACTCAGTGCCGCTTCAGCATGGGACACAGACACTGCAAGTATGAATAACGCTTCCTGCTTCCTTATCTCCTCGAAGGCCGCCGGGAAGGTTGGAAATCATGCCAGAGCGCTGATAAGATGGTGCACCGATCAGCACCCCACAACTGACTAGAATGTCTGGCAAACATATTCCCGGGATGATGCTGGGAGCTGGAGGAAATGGGGAAGGAGATAATGAAAGGTTTCTGCTTCCCAGCTTGCTTACCCTGAGTGGACCTTAGAGTTCCCTTAGACCTCTCTGAGAGAGCAAGATGTTAGCCTGGGGTCCTGATCCAATCTCTGCTCAGGTTGCGCTGTTCTGGCTAGCTTGAAAAGTTATCTTCCCTTCCCACCCTAAAATACGCTCAATCAGATCTTCTCCTCCTGTATGTGGTATCTAGGGAGCCAAAGTGCAGGGACAGGGGGTTCATGATTTCCGGATGCCCCCCACCCCCAAGCTTATTTTATAGTGGGTCCCCTTACAACCCAGCTGATCTCCTCTTAGACTCCTCAGAGAACATTTCTTCTCTGCTGGCTTTTCTGCCTCCACTCCCTGGAAACCAACAGTTCCTACCTTTCCCCATGTCAGATTTTTAGTTCGGTTTCCGCTGCCCCCACCAAATCAATCTGTTTTCCCTTAGTCTTCCCAGAGGCCAGCTTCCCGTCCTGCTCAATAATAACCTCAGTGGGGGTGCACAGCCATAGCGCTAGCCTCAGCTCTACCCTGATCCAGCCACCGAAGGGCTGCACATCTGTAGGGATTACCTTGGCTCACCCTGGTAGGGATCCTTCAGCTCTCCACACGGTGGCTTAGCTGGGTGACCTCCACCTCTAGCGGGGGCACTGCAGAGCCCCAAGTATGATGAGGACTGCAGGGGTGGGGCTTTCCTTTTGAGATGGCTTGAAAATCCCCACTTTCAGATTCCTCTTCCTCTGCCACGGGCCTGGCCAGGTCCGTCCCTTCATGGCCTCCTGCATTAAATTTAAACCCCTCCTCCAGCCTTGTCCCGTCCCTTATCTCCCACAACTCTCCGGCCGGGGTGTGGTGTTTAGCCAGCTCCTGGCTGGGTGGGCTGTGGTGGTGGAGGTGCCAGGGGCAATGTGGCTCCAGAGCAAACTGTGCGGCCAAAGGAGAAGTGTGGAGAGGCCAGATCTCTGCACAAATGCCCCAAGAACTGTGGGGTGGAACTGGATTTCCCCAAGAAATCTCCATCTCTGAAGGTTTGCAAGTCTGCCCCTTCTTCCTTCATGATAATCTGAAAACCACCCCCACTTCCCATCCCGGCACTGACTGCGTGTCAGCAAGGGGGTATATGAATCAGTGCATCATGTATAAAACTTGTAGGTCTCCTTTCAGATGGAAGGTGCTAGATGCATAGATATGAAGGCCAGAAGGGACTATGATGATCATCTAGTCTGACCTCCTGTAAAACACAGGCCATGGGATTTCGGCCAGTTACTCTTGAACCTAGCCCATATCTTGAGGTTGATAAGAGCATCTTCTTTACAAAGACATCTAACCTTGAATTAGACTTCAAGTGGTGGAGAATCCACCACTTCCTTAAGTATAGAAGTTTAGGATAGGCTTACTTCAATGAATATCACTCTTGAAATATAATACTTGAGTATGTCTGAGGACAAATAATGTGGGTTTGCAGATAATACCTTGTCAGAGCATCAAATCCAGTTACTTCTCTACCAAATATTGTAAAGGCATTTAAAAACAATAATTTTCCATTGTTTTTAAAAATTTAGAAAGGCAATAAGAAAAGTATTGTAGAGCATGCTAGACAAATAACTTTTATTGTCAATGGGAAATTATTACAAAATGGATTGTGGGGAAAATGGTCAGTTTTGAAATGAACTACACTGAAGTGGCTGTCTTGGAACTGGTTATATCCAAGGATTTCCGGATTAGATTACCAGGATGATGTGGGGCAGATTCTGTCCTCATTTACACCCGTGCTACTTGATTAGAGGGACATGTTTAACTGTGACAAGGTGGGTGAGATAATATCTTGTATTGGACCAACTTCTGTTCGTGAAAGAGACAAGCTTTTGAGCTACACAGAGTTCTTCCAGTCCAGAAAAGGTACTCCAAGCAGCACAGTTAAATACAAGGTGGAACAGATTGTTTAGCATAGGTAGTTAATACATATTCTAATCTAAGGGTTCATTCAAGGTGGAGTGGCCCATTGACGCCTCTGCAGTCATATGGGCGGGAAAAAAAGGGGTGGTGGTTAATGGATTACAGATTGTTGTAATAAGTCATACGTCTGGTGTCTCTGTTCAGTCCATGATTTTTAGTGTCTAGCAGAATTATGAATTTAAGTGCCCAGGCTCGTCTTTTGAAAGTGTTGTGTAGGTTTCCTTTGAGGATGAGGACTGAGAGGTCAGATAGAGAGTGATTGCGGCGTGAAAAGTGTCCACTCACAGGTAACAGGGTGTTTTTGTCTTTTATCATTTTCCTGTGTGAGTTCATTCGAGAGTGTAGTGATTGTCTGGTTTCAACCACATAGTTGTTGTTGTTAAGGCATTGAGTGCACTGGATGAGGTACACCATGTGTTGTGATAGGCGTGTGTAGGACTCATGGATCTTGAAAGCTGTGTCGTGGGGGGTGTTGATCATTGTAGTAGTGGAAATATGTCTGCAGGTTTTGCATCTGTTGTTCTGGCAGGGTCTAGTGCTGCTTTGAGTTGGCGTGGCCTGGTTTGTGTGGAGCTTGCTTCTGATAATGAGCTTGGAGAGGCTGGGAGGTTATTTGAAGGCCAGAAGAGGGAGTTCAGGAAAGATTTCGTTCAGGATGGGGTCCCCATTGAGCATGGGTTGTAGCTGTTTGATACCCTGTATGGATTCTACTGTGAGGTGGTAGGTGACAAGTAGGAGTGTGCAGTCGGAGGGGGGGGGGTTATTTCTGTATTTAGCAGGTTCTCTTGGGGTATTTGCGTGGCCTGTTCCTTGAATTGATTTACTTCTTGGGTGGAGTGTTCTTGTTTGGGGAAGGCAGTTTTTTGCCAGCCAACCAGGATGAGGGTGGTCTAGCCTAGTGCCCAGAGCAGGCAGCAGGCCAAGTGGCTGGAGCCAGAGCTGTAGTCAGAGCTGTAGCCAGAGTCAGGGTCAAGACCAGAAGTCAGGAACTGGATATAAGAGCCAGGGGTCGAGCCAGAGTCCATAGTCAGGAGCCAGAGGCGAGGCTTAAAACCAGAGGTCAGGAACTTGAGCAAGCAGGGTAGCAGGCAAGGAAGGGTTCAAGGCAGGGACGGGACAGAGGCAAGGCTGGATGCAAGGCAGGATCAGATAGGAATAAGGTAGAGCAGGAGCAGGCACGCTGGTGGGCATGAGTGTTGAGAAGCTAGCGAGCAGCTGCTGTAGCTGGCTTAAGAACCAGCCTGCTGGCCTCGGAAGCCAATGTGGTTCTGGGGTTATCAGGCTGCTGTTGCAGGCCAGCTGTACTGACGAGGCTGCTTGGAAACTAGCTCTGCTGCAGGCCCCAATTCCTGATAGTTTTGAGTGTGTTATGGTGTGCATCCTGGACTCTCTCCTTGGAGCATGTTCTGTGGTATCTGAGTGCCTGGCCGTAGGTAACAGATTTCTTGGTGTGTTTGGGGTGGTTCCTGGATCTGTGAAGGTAGGTGTGGTGATCCGTGGGTTTCTGTGTATAGTTGTCTGTAGGGTTCCATTGCTGAAGCTGATCATGGTGTCCAGGAAGTTGATGCTAGCGTGGGAATGTTCCAGAGAGAGTTTGATGGATGGGTGGCGGTTTCTGAAGTTGTGGCAATCTGAGGGAGTTTGTCATCCATCCAGAGGATGAAAATATCATCAACTTATTTCAAGTATATCATCGGTTTTGTGGTGCGTTTGTCCAGCCATTCTTCTTCAAGGCAGCCCATGAAGAGGTTGGCATACTGGGGAGGTGTCCTAGCACCCACGGTTGTTCCCATGGCTTGGACAAAGTGTTTGTTGTTGAATGTAAAATTGTTGTGAGTGAAGATTGAAATGGCTGAATCTGGCAATGTGTTTGGGATGGCTCTCAGGGGGTTGTCCATTGTCTTGTAAATATTACAGTCAGGCAGCTATGCTGTCACTGTGAGGGATGTTGGTGTATAGAGAATTGACATCCATGGTGGCAAGGACGGTGTTCTGAGGGAGGTGGTTAATGTTGCAGAGTTTATGGAGGAAGTCAGTTGTGTCCTGGAGGAACCTGGCCCTTTGTGTGGTGAGTGGTTTGAGGATGGTTCCTATGCGTCCTGATATTCCTTTAGTAAGAGTGCTATGGCCAGATATGAAGGTTCTGCCCGGGTTCCCTTGTTTATGTATCTTGTGAAGTATATAGAAGGTCTTTGGGGTGCATTCATGGAGGATGAGATTGTAAAGTTTCTGTTGGAGTTGTTTGGGGAAATATTTGATGACATCCTTAACTTTTTGGGTAAACTCTGGTGTGGGGTCTTCTTTGAGTTCTTTATACTGTAGTAGCTGGAGTCAGAGAATTGTTGGTTGGTCTTAACAGTTGAGAACTATGATGGCACCCCCTTTGTCTGCTGGTTTGATCACTCTCTGGTGGTGAGATTTCAGGGACTGTATGGCTGTCCTCTTGGTGGTGAAGAGATTTTGGTGGATGTGAGTTTAAAGATTTTTACAGTCAGGTTTTTTCCTGAAGCAATCAATATAATGATCAAGAGTGTGGTTTCATCTGCTCTACGGTATCCAGTCAGATTATTTTTTTTCTTATGATAGTTAGTGGGGACGTGGTAATTGTGAGTGGTGTCATTTTTGTGAAAGAATTCTTTGAGGCGGAGTCTGTGGAAGAATTCTTAAGAACATAAGAACGGCCATACTGGGTCAGACCAACAGTCCATCCAGTCCAGTATCCTATCTTCCGACAGTGGCTAATGCCAGGTGCTCCAGAGGGAATGAAAAGAAAGGTAATCATCAAATAATCCATCTCCTCCTGTTGCCCATTCCTAGCTTCTGGCAAACAGAGGCTAGGGACACCATACCAGCCCATCATGGCTAATAGCCATTGATGGACCTACCCTCCATGAACGTATCTAGTTCTTCTTTGAACACTGGTATAGTCTTGGCCTTCACAACATCCCCTGGCAAGGAGTTCCACAGGTTGACTGTGTGTTGTGTGAAGAAATACTTCTTTTTATTTGTTTTAAACCTGCTGCCTATTAATTTCATTTGGTGACCTCTAGTTCTTGTGTTATGAAAAGGAGTAAATAACACTTCCTTATTTACTTTCTCCATAACAATCATGATTTTATACACCTCTATCGTGTCTCCCCTTAGTTGTCTCTTTTCCAAGCTAAAAAGTCCTACTTTTATTAATCTCTCCTTGTATGGAAGCTGTTCCATATCCCTAATCATTTTTGTTGCCCTTTTCCAATTCCAATATATCTTTTTTGAGATGGGGTGAGCACATCTGCGCGCAGTATTCAAAATGGATTTATATAGAGGCAATATGATATTTTGTCTTACTATCTATCCTTTTCCTAATGATTCCCAACATTCTGTTCACTTTTTTTGACTGCCACTGCACATTGAGACGATGTTTTCAGAGAGCTATCCACAATGACACCAAAATCTCTTTCTTGAGCGGTAACAGCTAATTTAGACCCCATCATTTTATATGTATCGTTGGGATTATGTTTTCCAATGTGTATTACTTTGCACGTATCAACATTGAATTTCATCTGCAATTTTGTTACCCAGTCACCCAGTTTTGTGAGATCTTTGTAACTCTTCTCAGTCTGCTTTGTGCTTAACTATCTTGAGTAGTTTTGCATCCTCTGCAAATTTTGACCCCTCACTGTTTACTCCTTTTTCCAGATCATTTATGAATATGTTGAATAGGACTGGTCCCAGGGCAGACCCCTAGGGGACACCACTATTTATCTCTCTCCAATCTGAAAACTGACCATTTATTCCTACCCTTTGTTTCCTATCTTTTAACCAGTTACCGATCCATGAGAGGCCTTTCTCTCTTATCCCATGACTGCTTATTTGTTTAAGAGCCTTTGGTGAGGGACCTGGTCAAAGTGAGCTGTAGCTCACGAAAGCTCATGCTCAAATAAACTGGTTAGTCTCTAAGGTGCCACAAGTACTCCTTTTCTTTTTTCTGAAAGTTCAAGTACACTATATCCACTGGATCCCCTTTGTCCACATGCCTGTTGATCCTCTCAAAGAATTCTAATAGATTTGTGAGGCATGAATTCCTTTTACAAAAGCAATGTTGACTCTTCCGCAACAAATCCTGTTCCTCCATGTATCTGATACTATAATTTAACCAGTTTACCCGGTACTGAAGTCAGGCTTATCAGCCTGTAATTAGCAGAATCACCTCTGGAGCCTTTTTAAAAAGTTAGTGTCACATTAGCTATCCTCCAGTCATCTGTTACAGTAGCTTATTTAAATGATAGATTACATACCTCAGTTAGTAGTCCTGCAATTTCATATTTGAGTTCCTTCAATACTTTTGGGTGCCATCTGGTCCTGATGACTTATTCCTGTTTAATTGATCAATTTGTTCCCAAACCTCCTCCACTGACACCTCAATATAGGACAGTTCCTTAGATTTGTCACCTAAAAAGAATGCCTCAGGTGTGAAGACTGATGCAAAGAATTCATTCAGCTTCTCCATAATGACCTTATCTACCTTGAGTGCTCCTTTAGCATCTCGAACATCAAGTGGCCTCTCTGGCTGTTTGGCTGACTTCCTGCTTCTGATGTAATTTAAAAAAAAATGTTGCTGTTAGTTTTTAAGTCTTTGGCTAATTGCTCTTCAGATTCTTTTTTGGCCTGCCTGATTATATTTTTACACTTGAGTTAATGCAATGACTAAACAGCTAGTTCTATTTATTAGATCCATTTATAAGGCACCCATCAATCTGGTATCAGGGTTCACTTTACATAGCATGGATTATGAGCCATTAACAATCCCAAATTTAGGGCCATATGGTGGCGTGGTTGTTAATTTTGTTATGCAGTCCTTACTCTGGCAAAGTCTAATTCAACTGAATGACCATGAGGACTAAGTAAAATAAACAAACTGTGGTATTTAGATGCTGCATGTAATTATTAGAACTGGGAGCACTGGCTGCTGGGACTCTGAAAGGACAGGAAATAGGAAGGATGGGGGGGAAGTTGAGGAGGCGGAGTGAGAGCTACTGAGGGTGCAGCAGCAGCTTGGTAAAGAGGTTTCCACTCTAAAAATAATGTCCTGTTGAAGTTTGTTAGTACCTTGCCCGGTTGCTACAACATTTTGGCGACGAGGATGGATCTTCTGCCTCTGAACCCACCTGCACCCTTTCTGCAAAGCCCAGGTGAGCCTCCAATTGCTTTTACTGTCTGAATCCATATGTTTGAAACTTACCTGCTTGCAATCACTGCTACAGAGATTTCTGAAGTAAGAAAGCATGCTCTGCTAATCCACTGCCTTGGAGCAGAAGGGCAGTGTATATTTTACACTTTTCCTCTTGCAGATGATAAATATGAGACTGCACTCACTGCATTAAAGAACTTTTTTGTGTCAAAAGTGAATGTAGTAGCTAATCGCTACAGATTTCGCCAGCGTGAGCAGAAAACGGGGGAGACTATAATGCAGTATAGTGCTTCCCTGAGGAGTCTGTAACTGGTGACTTTGGGAATATGGCAGATGAGGAGATTAGAAACCAGCTCATTGAGAAAACAACCATGCTTAGTGTAAGAGAACGCTTACTTCTAGAACCACAACTTACACTAGAAAAAGCAATAACCATTGCTACTCAGATTGAGTCAGCTACAGCTGAAGCCAAAATAATGAGCATGGATCCAGGAGGCACAGACCAGGCTGTGACTCCGTTGCAGAAAAGTTCACTATCGCTGCAGACAAATGATTACAAGAGGAAAACTAATGGAAAACCACCGAATCAGCAAATTCAAAATACAGTAAAAGCATGCTTTCACTGTGGATCCCCACAACACCTTGCAAGCTACACAGGATGTCCGGCAAAAGTAGCTCAGTGCAATCATTGCAAAAAGATTGGGCATTTTGCTAAAGTATGTCACAGCAGCCAGTTCAATCAACAGGTGCATGCAGTTACAATACCAGATGTTACTGTACTGAGTGTGGACAAAATCACTACTGCACATATTCCAGAACAAATAAAGTGAACTGTAAATGTTTCCGCCATACCTTCAGGCAAATCACACTCTATTCAGCTAATGTTGGACGCTGGCTCAGCAGTATCTATACTACCTGATTCCATCTATTTGCATTACTTTAAAGATTGCCTCTTACTGAACCCAAACTTCACTTGGTGTGCTATTTGAAAAACCATATTCCAGTACATGGCTGCCTGCCAGCAATAGTTACTTTTGGTGATCGCTGTGTAACTGCAGAGTTCTACATTGTCCACAAAGGCACTCCTATCCTTGGCTGAGATTTACTGGCTGCTTTAAATCTCAGGGTAGTTAATGGACAAATTGATCTTCCTCAGCAAAGCATTCTTGCGGTACACACACCAGTTTCAGCTGGGACCCAACACCAGGTTGAGGAGAAACTCGGCTGTGCTTATGGGTTTCTGCATAAAGTTAAAATGCGAAATAATGTGATGCCTGTACGACAGAAGTTACGGTGCTTACCATTTTCAGTCAGGGAAGCTGTTTCAGAGGAACTTAAAACATATTCAAAAGGACATTATTGAAGAGAGTGACTCCTCGGAATGGGTTTCACCTATAGTAGTGACGCAGAAGAAAGGTGGAGGCATTCGCCTTTGTGCGGACTTAAGGGAGCCAAATAAAGCTATTGTGATTAACAGCCATCCTCTTCCTCACATAGAAGTATTTGCAGAACTCCATGGAGCAACGATGTTTTCTACTCTTGATTTGCAGACCTCATACTACCAGGTTATGTTGCATGAAGATAGCAGAGACCTCACAGCATTTATTACACGAGGGACTATTTCGTTTTAAATGTGTTCCATATGGTCTCGCATCTGCCCCAAGTGCCTTCCAAAAAATGTAATAGATTCTGAAGAATCAACATGGAGTTCAGTGCTATCTGGATGATATTATCGTGTTTGGAAATACTTCTGAGGAGCATGACAATAACCTACAGTCTTTACTAAACTGCATCAGCAAAGAAGGCCTCAAGCTCAATAGGTCCAAATGCAAATTTAGACAAACTGAACTCTTCTTTCTGGGGCATACAATTTCACAGGCTGGACTAAAACCTGATCCAGATCATATCCTGGCAATTTCAAATGCTCCTCCTCCAACAGATTTGCAAACCTTACGTTCCTTCTTGGGTCTTACCTCCTGGTGTGCAAAATTCATTCCCAATTATGCTTCTGCCATTGAACCGTTACGAGAATTACGACAGAAAAGTTCAACCTTAGCGTGGACAACAGATAAACAAGCTAGTTTCAAAACGGTGAAAAACTTGATTTTACATAGTCCAGTACTTGCACTATTCCCCACAATTACCCACAATTGTAACTACCATTGCTTCTGATTATGGACTTGAGGCTCACACAACTTCATGAGGACAACACAGAGAGGACTGTTGCATTTGCTTCAAGGACACTAAGTAATGCTGAGAGGAAATATTCTACAGTCGAAAAAGAAGCACTTGCTTGTGTCTGGGCTACTAAAAAATGGAGAACTTACCTGTGGGGCTGCACGTTCAAGTTGCGCACAGGCCACAGCCCTTTGATGACGTTGCTTACCACAAAAGGACTGGGAAGAGCAGGATATCATATTGCTAGATTGTCAGCAAGACTACTCTCTTTCAATTATGAACTGGAATATAAGCCTGGAAACCAAAATGTGGTAGCTGATGGCCTTTCTCTCCTGCCTTTGCCTTCACCAGATGGCCTACCGGAGGATGAGGATGTAGTAGTTGCACTTATTACAAGCACTCTTACTGCAGTTACAAAAGAACAATTTCAAGCCGCTTGTTCAGCGTGTCCAATTCAACAAAAACTATGGGAATTTCTGACAAAGAGATGGCCCAGTAACCCTAAAAACCTTGACCCAGTTTCGTTGACTTATTTTAGAGTTCAGGGTGAACTTTCTTTGCTCAATGGCTGTGTGCTACGAGGTACACACTCTTGTGCCGGAAGAATTACAGTCAAAACTCCTACACCTGGCACACGATACTCATGAAGGAATTGTCAGAACCAAACAGTGATTACGGGATCTGTATTGGTGGCCAGGGATGGACTCTCAAACTGAAGCACTCATAAAATCTTGTGTCACTTGCCAAATGCATGATAAGACAGCAGTGACATGTACCCCTCCATTACAGCCTGTTCCTCTTCCTGAATCTGCATGGGAAAAAGTGACAATCGACATTGTAGAACCCTTTGATACTGCTCCAAGTGACTGCCGTTATGCCATCACTTTAATAGACTATTTCAGTAAATGGCCTGAGGTAGCGTTTACATCGCAAATCTCTTCTGCTACAGTAATTAAGTTCCTCTCTTCAGTTTTTAGCAGGGAAGGTAACCCCAAAGAAGTGGTTTCAGATAATGGTAGTCAATTTACTTCCCTGGAGTTTGAAACTTTTCTCGCAGAGAGGGACATTTTACACAGAAGGTCATCCCTATATTACCCTCAAGCCAATGGGGAAATCGAACAGTTTAACAGAAGTTTGAAAGAGAGTTTGCAAACGGCTAAACTGGAAGGGCGATTGTGGATAACCTTCACTACTGATTTCTTGCAAGCATACCGGGCTACACAACATGCCACAATGCAAAGATCACCCACAGTTACTGCATGGGAAACAGATGAATACTAAACTGAACATTGCTGGATTGTTAAAGGCACGACCTGTTGCCCCAACCCATGTGAGGAAAAACAGTTGAACAGAACCAAGCAAAGTCTAAGGCTTTCACAGACAAGTGGCGGGGTGCTAAGGATGCAAAGTTTGAGTGTGGTTCCTTCGTTAGAATACGGAAACCTGGAATTTTATGCAAAGGGGACCATAAATTCACAGCTCCTCTTAAAATCATAGAGAAGAAGGGACCTTACACCTATCGACTTTGTGATGGGCGGGTATGGAATGCTTCTTATCTTGCACCTGCCGATGCACCAAGAGGAGATTATGCCAACACCCAGTCTGCATTGGATGACTTCGCTGTAGTATCAACACAACAAGACATTGCACTGGAATCGGGGCTTCAGAGACAGCCTGTCAGACCCAGACGACCACCTGTCTGGACTAGAGATTATGTTATATAGTACCTACAGTGTTTTCAGTGTAATATTTCTGCCAACAGTATAGTGTCTTGTTTCATATTTGTTCCTGTGTTTAGAACAACAATGTTTATTTTAATTAGAGTTTCTTAAGAGAGGAGGGAATGTGGTGTTTAGATGCTGCTTGTAATTATTAGAACTGGGAGCACTGGCTGTTGGGAGTCTGAAAGGACAGGAAACAGGAAGGGGGAGGGGAAGTTGAGGAGGCGGAGTGAGAGCTACCGAGGGTGCAGCAGCAGCTTGGTAAAGAGGTTTCCACTCTAATTTAAAGTCCTGTTGACGTTTGTTAGTACCTTGCCTGGTTGCTACAACACAAACAAAAAGGAATCTGTTGCTTTATGGAACTCATCCTTTTTAGGACCTTATGAATTAAAATCACCACCTACATATTCCCATGGTTTTAAAGAACAGAAGGTAGGAAAAAACTTGACTGCATGGAATTCCAGGGCCAACAGCTAACTGAAAAGCCAGTACGAACAGGTGTATCTTGTAAGGGACTTTAAGGACCTGGATCCAGCAAAGCACTTAAGAATGTGAGTTGTTCTTTTTGTCAGTGGAACCACTTGCAGGCTTAAACCGAAGAATGTGCTTTGCTGGATCTGTGCCTTACTGTGCCCAGGTTTTGGCTTAGGCGTACATACAGCAGGAGTAGATCTTCCTGGAGCACCAGCTTCCAGGAGCTTTCCCTTTGGGACAGGGTGATGGAGTACACCCAGTGTCTGTAATTGTGGTGGTGGATAAGAGGAGAAGAGGGAGGTGATGTACAGGATGGTGGGAATGACATATTCTGAAGAGTGTAGTTGTAGCTGTGTCAGTCCCAGGATATTAGAGAGACAAGGTGGGTGAGGTCGTATCTTTTATTGGACCAACTTCTGTTGGTGAGAGAGACAAGCTTTCAAGCCACACAGAGCTCTCCTCCAGGTCTGGGAAAGGCACTCAGAGCTGAAGAAGAGCTCTCTGTGGCTCAAAAGTTTGTCTCTCTCACCAGCAGAAGTTGATCCAGTAAAAGATACGATCTCACCCACCCTGTCTCTCTAGTATTGGGAGGAGGGTATATGAGAGTCTGAACTAGACACAAAGGTGTCTGAACTAGAATAATTTACAGAGGAAGGAGGTCTAAGGAAGAGTGGAGTAAAGCAGAGGCCTACTTTACCATACGCCTGTTTGTACCCTCCTGCTACTGCTTGTCCTGATACAGCTCTTGCTTCCATCCCCTTAGTGGGTGAGTTACACCTGTGAGACCCAAACTGAGTTGGCCAAATTGTAAAACCAGCTACTGTGTGAGAGGGAGTAAATTACACATTGTGAAGTGGGCGTGAGTCTCAGCAAGCCTGGCTTGGTTTAATTTACATGTTGAAAGGGCTGGAAAAAGGTGTGAATTAGACGTGGTCTCTCCCGACCTAAACTCCCCTCTGAATATGACCCACTTTTCTAAAACTTGGGCTTAAGTCATTTCGGCCATTCTAGTTGGTGGCCAACATTTTGAACTTTACCTGGAAATGGATTTGCAGTGAGGGCAGGGTATGAGCCACTGGGGAAATATGCTTCCTCTATCTGCCGCACTCAGAAGGCAAGTGTTGTAGCTACATTCTGCACTAGCCAAAGCTTTCAAAGGGCCATCAAGGCTAGTCCTAGGCAGGGGGTCTTGCAATATCAAGTCCCCAGCAATGTGGTGGTCCTATTTTTATCAAGTTTCATAAAGCAACGGGACAATATTTTTAAATATAGTTCCCTAAAGTTAGGTTCCTACGTCCTTATTTAGACAGCTGCTGGGTGCTCAGGTTACTTAGATACCTATATGAGGACTTAGAAGTGGACTCAGTCAAAATGGTTTATTCAAAGATTTTTTTTCCTACTAACATGGTCTTTTTTTGTTTTGCTGAAGATTTGGGCTTTAAAAATATGTGCCTATCCTGAAAAACTGAAAACTTTCTAGCTTTCTAAATAAAGGTTCTTATTTATTTTTAATTTAGGATTTTTTCCTTCTCCAGCCTTTCTTGCCTTTTGCCTCTTTTCCCTTTTACAATTGGAAAAATTGTACTGCACGTGTTAGTTTATATTTTTTCATTACACAAATAGAAGTTCTACTTCTTTCTTGGTGCCTAAATTTCAACAACAGCAAACATTTTTGTGGAGGGGAGGGGATTTCCCCCCTGAAATACACATACCATTTTTCGACAAGCTCTGCTTAGGCACCCTAATGTTAACTAACTGAATAGTTCTTGTTTCTCTAAAAACATGGCTACTAATCTGTTCTGTCACAATGAGGGCTCCCTGTAGAGGTGAAAATGCTATTCTACATGTTTCAGAGTAGCAGCCGTGTTAGTCTGTATCTGCAAAAAGAACAGGAGTACTTGCGGCACCTTAGAGACTAACAAATTTATTTGAGCATAAGCTTTCGTGGCATGTGTTACTCAAATGTGACAAAAGAGTATCCTGTTGACCCCTGCACACAGCATGGAGCTAGACTGGAATCATAACCCCAAACAGCAAAACCAAATGCCTCCCTGCAGCTCAGCCACCCGGGGAAATGTGGCTGAACAATGGAGGAAGTTGGCATGATGATGACTGATTTATTTAGCTGTTGAGTTGGAGGTTTATAATACACTCAGCTTTCAGTATAAAGCTGTAGGATATAACCGAGTTGTGGTTTTACAGAGACTTGATGCACACTGTACCCTAAGAAAGACAGTAACATGCAAAAGGCATCATTTCTTTATTTGTGTCTTAAGTTCATTCAGTATTTGGGAAAGTACCTGAATATATGCTTAAAGTTAAGCACATGCTTAAGTGTCACTGAAGTCCATGGAACATACACATCTGTTTAAAGTTAAGCATGTGTTAAGGTGCTTTTCTCAGATGAGATGCTGCACCGAATCAGGGCCTTAGTCAGTTACCGGTGTTTATATAGGTCTCTCACTTAGCAACAAGGGAGAGAAAAATAGTCACAAAAACCAGGGAAATGTGATTTAGGTCCCAGAGTTAGCAGATCCAGTGTGGTATCTGAAACTACTTATTAATTAATTTTTTTTTGTAGTTGCCATGATTTCAAGTTGACGGTGTTCCTTTAACTAGAGCAGTACATATCTCCAGAACTGCAAATATACACCCATGTTTGCCTTAGTTTATAGTTCTTTTCAATTTCTTCTTCTTTTTTTTTTTTAATGGAAAGTACTTTTCCTGATGACATCCATACCAGCTGCTTTTTCATTTTCCTCTTGGGTTATCAGGGTGCAAGATGTAATAAACATTCCCTTGCATACAAGAGAGCCTGGGGAAAAGGTACCAGGAAGGATCTTTTTGCAAAAAAGGGCAAAAGCAGGTCATTTGCCTGTAGGTCTAATGGATGCCCCAAGTGCAGTCATTGGACTGTTGACTGGAGCAGGGTCCCAAGTCAGTAGTGAGAAGAGGAAAGACTAGAAAGAAACTTTTTGGAACTGACCTGAGGCTCTGTTCCAGACAAATTTGTTACAGGAGCCCCTGCCAATGTATGGCTAGAAAAGATGCACAAGAAACCCAGGTATAAGTGGAGACAGAAAAAGTAAAATAAGCTAAATGGCATGAAGAGCAATTACCAATAAATTGGGATATCAGATCTGGAGTGTATGATTGAAATGGAATCTTATCTTGGTTACACAGCTGTAAATCCAGAGTCATTCCACTGACCTAAAGAAAATTAAATCAGTGGAATGACTTTGGATTTACACTGGTATAACTGAGATCAGAATCTGGCCCTCATAAAAGCCTTAAGCGGTCCATAGTTGATATCCCAAGAGGCAGTTGTTTAAAACATGCCATCAATTGGTGGGGAAGAATCAAACAAAAAACCGTGCATGTGTGAATTATGATTTTTCAAACCCTCACAACTAGACTACATCAAAATGAATCTTCCCAGGGATACTGAAAACCACTCTTCTCCAGCGGGCTATTTCCCTCCCAAATTTCAGCTTCTCACCTGCACCTGCTCTGGAGCTTCGGCTGTTCAAAAAACAAAATGCAAAATGTTTTTATAAAGGGGAAAGTGCAGTTAAAAAAACAAACCAACCCTCTCCTTGTTCTCCAAAGTGTCTGACCCATTTCTCTCGGGATTTGTGAAAACATGCATTGGCCCAGAAAACTTCAGCTGCAGGGTGAAAGTTTTAGAAAGTTAGTTTTGAACAACTGAAAGCAGGGAATAGGAATGGAAACACTTAGGTGACCTTAACAGTGGCTGCCACTAATCGTACTGCTGTCATGAAGCTATAATGCAATGAAGCTATAATGCAATGTCAAATTGGTTGCATTAGGGATAAAGATCGTGGTTGTTTAAATCCTGAAGTAAAATTCCCTCTTCAGGAACTAACATACTTGATTAGTGTTTTGTCCTCAATGGCTGACACACCAAGGAAGCATCCAGATGAACTCTCTACAGCAGTGCACAATCGGATTATACCTGCCTGCTGCATTTCTTTGGGAGTCTCTTCCATTTGATTTCTGACGTGCTTGTGATCTCCTTTGTGCATAGTCTGAGTGAGGACTACTCTTTCCTGCCCTTTCAATTAGAAGAGGTGCAGGCCCCCGGTGGGCCGTCCTACACTAGTTGTGTTTATCTGAGTTCTGCTGAGGATAGTTCTCTATTTCTGGGCTGCCTGAAGCCCACAAATTGTTGCTGTCACCCTCTTTCCCTCCATTTTGTTTGCTTAAGGCAAATGGTGTTGCTGTGGAGTCATTACTGGCTGGCATTAGCAGTGTCTCAATTAGTAAAGGGGGTGTATCTGCTTCCAGAAAGCATGCAGAGGTCCCTCCTCGCTCAGGGATCCATCAGCTGATGCCAAAATGCTTTCCCATTACCACCCAGCCTCCATCTTCTCAAAGAGAAAGTAATTGAGGAGGCCACCAGCTCAGTCCTGGCTTAAGACGTTGCTTTGGAGTAGAGAACTCACTTGTCAGACTTCCAGATGATCTGCTCCTGGCTACAGCTCTTGAGCTGTTCCGCACTGAGACCTCTCAGCTGATTTTGATGCATCCGCCATGGTATGATGCCTTGGCAAATAAGAGGCCTTGCTGAGATGTCTGGAGCTGTTCTCTGAGATGGAAGCTAATCAATGTGGTTGGCCAACCATGTGTCAGCAATAAGGTATTTAAGATGGGATGTTCCTGAAGAACAGGTTTCTGTAGACATGCAACCTCTTGGGGCATGTCTACATGGCAGTTGGGAAGCATGCTCCCAGCTGCAGTGTAGATACACTCTTGGGGAGATCATTTCTAAACAGAGGGTAGATTGTCATCAGTACGATGATGATGCCCAGCTACACTGTAGATCTCTGCCCTGTCCATAGCCCATGGTGACTGTACAACATCAACACACACCCTTCTCACTATGGGAGCCTTTATTCCCTTCTCTTGTGATCCCTTTTGTACCCCTTATAAACTGGATCCATTTGTTTGTATGTGTTTGTAAAATGTCACCCTCTTAAACTTTTTATTAAATTATGTTACATGGGTATATTCTCTTGTATAGTAGTACACAGGGAAATGGAAGCTATCATGTGTAATTAATAACACTCATAATTAGTAATTAATATTTTAGTATTACTTTCAATTTAAAAACTATAAAGAAAGCAATTGAACCAAATGATTAGTTACATTTTATAGTGATAGTAGGAAAAAAAAGTCTCAGAACAAGCTCTATATCCAAAGGAACCAATAGGGTACAAAAGAAGAGCAGTTTCCGAACCTGAATGTGGAATAAATATGTCTGACACTGGTTGGAGATATAGGAGCCAATGTTTGGAAGTCAGTAGGACTTGTGCTCCTGAGTCATTTGGGTGCTTTTGAAAATCTCACCCACATAGTTAAGTGGGTTTTGGCAAACTTCCCAAAGGGAAGTTCCTAGCCTTTTGCCACATCCTTTGGTAGATCCTGCATCCTTAGGAATTTCCTTTAACACCTTTGGAGTGTTCCATTAGACGTTAACAGAGTTATTAGAAGAAAGAACTAGTACTGATGTCTTGATGTAATTCTTAAAGGAGGAAAATTAGTGATAACATTCAATGTGAGGGGGAAAATGCCCTTTCACATTCAAGTGTGGAATTGCACAAATGAGAGACAGAAATCCAGTACTAGCCTTACTTGCTTACACTGATTGCTCAGGTTTGAAATGTTCAGTGTCTATCATAATCGGGAAAGGAACTAGGACATCCTGGGTATGTCTGGCTGGATCACCTGACCTCTTTTAGTCTGAAAACAAAGACTTTTTTCCAATGGTTGACTCATATTCAGGCTAGTTTGACTCTTCTGTATGATGCAAAACAATGATTCATCCTCTGTCTATATTGGCAAGTCACAGATTTCCTGATTGGTGTTTTCAGATAGTGCTCCAGAATGAGGTGTACGTGGGGAGGGTGGAGCTGAGCATGTTATGAGTCCAAATTACCCAAAACCAAATGAGTTGTTCAAGCTGTCAGAAACAGAGGCAAGAAAACAAAGGATAATAAGGAGGCGCCATATCTGGTGGTATCAGCATGTAGAAGTGATCTGAAAGGCTGATGAGGCTTTCCCAGTACGGTTAGCAGTGATTCTGCCAGCTGGGAGTTGATGGCTTTTAAATAGATGGACAAAAGCTGAGAGAAAATATCTATACATTTATAGTTCTAGACATTTACACTGATGTGGGTGGGGATGTGTGTAAAGTCTTTGAACCCGATCCTCATCTGGTGTGAATCAGCACAGCTTCTTTGTCTTCAGTGGAGCGGTATTGATTTACACCAGCTGAGGATCTGGACCTAACTTCTGCAGCAAGGCTCCCAGGTGTCTGTGCAGCACATCAGTGCCGAATTCTGCATCCGCCTCAGACCGACTCAGGATGGAGGGGTTTATGGAATCTGATATGAAAGAAAGTAATCCAATGCGTGCAATTTCCCCTGAACCATTTATTGTGTCAAATTTGAGATATTCTGTGCTGACCCCGGGTTTTCAGTTGACAGCAGATGGCAGTTTTTGCTAACGACGGTGCAGAAATTCATGGTAGAAGGGGTCTAGGTGGAAACCTGGAGGTCTGGATAGCTACACAGGAGATAGTCATGGTATTGGGGCACTCGGAAGGAGTGGGGATGATTTAGGATTTGGACAGCCCAGAGGAGATTGAGGGCTCTGGCAGCAGGGAGGAGATGTTTTTCTCTTTTCTCATTGGCAGAAGAGATGATCTGACATATTTTGGAGGGATTAAATTCCTAGCTCCCTACCCCAGCAACACTTGACAGCATCCAGCCAACCCATTGCTATTAGTCACTGTATTATTGGTATTGCGTAGGCACCAAGAGATTGCACCCAAGATTGAAGCTCCATGGTGCAGGGCACTGTACAAACACTTAGCAAGAGAGGCCCTGCCCTACAGAGCTTACAAAGCGTAGGATCCGCCATTACACGCAACAAAGCTGGCTCAGCACCTGAGCTGCCTGTTTCTGCTAACACGATCAGCAATGAAGCAGTTAACATGTTAAAGGTTTTCTTTCCAACCATAAGGGCAAGAAACATAATTAGTCAAAAGTGAAGGTTTAGTTTATAGGGCCCAATTCTGCAGCAGTGGGATGGCTCTGTGGAAAAAAAAATCTCTGGCTGCAGAATTGCAGGAAATGCAGCCCCTTGCTATATATATGCAAATCCATCCTCCATTTAAACTGTGGTGATAAGCAGGTGATGAACTGCAGAGCTATGTGATAAAGTGCTTTATCATACACCTTCAATTAGCATACACCTCCAATTGCCTCACCTGTGTGTACTAATCCATCTCCTGCTGAACTACTGCTAACATTCCAAACCCCTGAGCAACTTCCAACAGCTGCCACTAAAAAAATAAAACCACTAAAAAACCTGCCAGAAAGTGTTCCTCGTCTTTCCCCCAAATGTGCAGTTTTCACCTCAAAATTATGCTGGCTGAGTACAGGCAATATTCAGGCCTGCACCAATGTCAGATTTAGTGTCTGATAGCTCATGACAATTCAGCTAGGAACAGGAGCTTTATATCCCTGAGTAGGAAAGATCCCCAGCTTTCCAGTGGGGCACATAGCACTTGTTTCTTGACCTGAAAGGTTCCAAGATATCAGACTTTTAAATGTTCTTTTTGTTCGTTGTTCTTTTTCTCTCCTTTGGCGGGCTGTACAGTTAGACATGGTTCCAAGCTAAGACATGGTTTAGCTTGGAAGGCTAAAAGATATGAAAAATCTTTAATAATACACAGTCTTAAAACTCTGTGAAGCATTTGTAAAGCAGTTTTTCTGTAATATATGTGGAGAATCCATAATGGTATGAAGGCTTTATTGGTACTTGTGTGATGACCTGCATAGGTGAGTCGAGATGCTGGATTTATGGCTTATATTTATGGATTTATGGCTTATACAACCATCTATAACCCACTAACAACGCCCCCCAGCCAAGCTGTCTATCCCCCCTTCCTTCCTTTCCCCCCATGACATGAGGGGTATTAACAGACCACTTCACCTAAATGAGCCCTTGAAATATGTGTTAACTGCATATGCTAAACAATCTGTTCCACCTTGCATTTTGCTGTGATCCTGGGAGTATCTTTCCCAGACCTGAAGGAGAGCTCTGTGTGGCTCGAAAGCTTGTTTCTCTCACCAACCGAAGTTGGTTCAATAAAAAATATTACCTCCTCCACTTAGTGTCTCTGATATCCTGGGACCAACACGGCTACGACAGCACTTCACAGCTGACTGATGGCTTTGCAACTTCTGAGTAATGCAGTGATCCTGAACTCATGCTGATTGAACTTTGTATCAGGCCACATTGTAATATGTGCGCGTGCACTCTCTCGGGCCGGTCTTACGCTACTGCCCTTTTCAACCGGACAGGGCCCAAATGTAGGATGCAATGTGTGACAAACACCAGCAAAAATCACATTTTGTGGGATTGTTTCCTTTAGTGTAAATAAATCTCTGATGTAAATAGTTTTTGACAATAAAAATGAAGGGGCAGCAGGTGTGGAAGGCAGGGACGTTGTGTGTGGGGAGGGCGTCTGACTGGAATAATGGGAGTTTGGCCACTGCTTTCAGTGGGAGCTGGAGAGGCTATTCTTTCAGGACAGTCACTTGTGTGTGTGGTCCTGTTGGGATCCAGGAAGCCTGCACACTACTAAAGGACCTCCCCCAGCCTAAGGGGAGCATCCACAGGTCCGGGATTCCAAATAATTGCGGGGGACAACTAATGAGATAACAAGAACGGGAGTGAGGTCACAGGGTTAAACGAAGGGAACTGGACGGGGACACTGAACAGAGAACCCCGGACAGTGCCCGCTGCTCCTCGAAGGTGTCAAGGGAGCCAGCGGACGCCGCCCAGAGGAACTCCGCCCGGATGCGTGAACGGACCGAGGAGTGGAAATAGGCCCCACAGTCACAGGAAACCCCATCGGCCAGCCTTTTCTCCCTGGTTTTGTAGATGGCCATTTTGGCCAGGGCTAGGAGGAGGTTGACAAGGAGGTCCCTAGAATGCTGGAGGCCCTTTTCCCTCTGAGCTGAGAAGGGGTTACTTCAGGTCAACTAGGGACACCTGAGTCCAATTAAGGGCTGCCTGTGACCTTTACAACATCTGTCTTCTGGTGAGAGAGGAGGAGAGGTGAGGGACAAGGTGCAGCAGGGAGAAGAGGCTTCTCCTGAGGGGGAAGGCTGCTCTCCTCCCTTTAGAGGAAACAGCTGAACTAGGGACTGGCACCCAGAGGGCAGCATAATGGGATGACACCCCCGAAAAGGGGCAGGGAAAGATATTCCCTTGTTGTGTTCCAAGTTTGTTTCTTTGTTTGGCTGAAGAGTACAGCTTGGGCTTACCCTGAGGCCCCCCGGTACACACTGGAAAATAAAACCCGAGTGAGGAATAAAAACTCTCCAGAGTAGGACTGATTTATTCCAGGACCCCCACCTCCATGGCCAGAGCGGGAGCGTTGAGCCCAGCGAAGTAAAGGAGGGGCCTTGCCACACTTGCATGTTAAGGGTCAGGTAAGCACAGTTCAGTCCTTGTAAAGGCACTCTGTAGGGCAAACTGATCTTAGGAAGCAAGGCTTGCGTGGATTGCAGCACTGTGTGTGATGTAGGAGAGACTTGCATGTATCTAAGAGTCAGGGGATAGCAGTGGGATGGTACTGCAATCAGTGGAAATTTTTAAATCAAGATTGGATGTTTTTCTAGAAGATCTGCTCTAGTCCAATCAGGAATTGATTCCAGGAAGTCTTGTGGCCTGTGTTCTATGGGAAGGCAGATGAGATGATCGGAACACTTGCTTCTGGTTTTTTATCTATGAATTTGTGAATTGTTACATGAGGAGGCAGCAGGCCTACAGCTGGATACTGTTATAACAGAGTGCCTTGTAAACACACACGCTCCGTTTACACTGAGTATTTTTAACTGGTTTTTTTCCTCCCCTTTCTTTCAACAGATAGACAAGACATTTCAGAATTCTGTTTTACGAAAAAAATATATCCGGTCACGTGTTGTCAGACTGAGGTATGTAAAATTACAGCCAGGAAATCCAGGAGAAGATGTAATGGGGTGTTCATCCTGCCCCAAATTCCTGTTCCAGCTATGACTATCCTGCTGAATAGCCAGTTGTGGGGCCCCCCAATCCTACGGTGATTGCTGTTGCCTGCTAACCCTTGCTCCAGTGGGGCTCCTTGCTGGTGCAGGGGTCTGGCCACACAGAGCTCATTGCAGGACTGTGGCCGTAGGCAGTATGGAGAACAGTCTGTCTAGCTGATAGTCCACCATTACTACGCCTGGAGTTTCCAAGCGTACGATCTGAGTTGCTGGAGGAATTGGAGGGGTAATGCTTACATCTCTGGAAGTCGATCCTGAAAGCGCAGTTCATGATGGTCTTTTGACCTTCGGTTAAACAAGGCAGGAATGTAATCTGCTAACCACTAAACCTCATTTGAATTGGTTGGTTGTGGCCTGTAGATGACGGAGCAGATTGGTGAAATTTATGTACACCAAAACTAGGTGCATTGTTTTGCTGGGATCTGCAGTAGGCACTAGCTCATACTGCAAGCACACCACTGAGCTGTCCAAAACTGAAAGGGAGAGAGTCAAGCCTTTATTCCTTCATTATAATGTAGAATTTTATTTTTCATTTTCAGTTCTCTCCTTAAAGTGTACTATAAGGACTAGGTGCCTGGGCAGTCACAATATTACACTCACTCACATGTACTAAACCCTCAAGACAAACCAAAGCTACTTCATGATCGTATTGGTGTGGGTGGGTCCCTCCTTATATGTCCAGTCTTTGTTATTATCCTGCCTCAGGCCTCGATCCAGGAGACCGCATCAGCGGTTTGAACTCTAGTACTCGTTTATGTGTTTAGCCTGGAGGTTCTTTGGAACAGGGCAGTCGTTTGTAATTTGGCCAGGAAGTGCCATGCCTCTCTGTGGTGCACTATAAATCATACCAGTGCTCATGACTTACTGAGACAGGCGACACGTCCCCTGTCTCACAGTGTTTGGCTCTGGATCTTTTAATGTACATTTCCTGGAGCGTGAGATGGAGCTGATAAGAACATAACATAAGAATGGCCATACTGTGTCAGACCAAAGGTCCATTCAGCCCAGTATCCTGTCTACCAACAGTGGCCAATGCCAGGTGCCCCAGAGAGGGTGAACTTAACAGGTAATGATCAAGTGATCTCTCTCCTGCCATCCATCTCCACTCTGACAAACAGAGGCTAGGGACACCATTCCTTACCCATCCTGGCTAAGAGCCATTAATGGACTTAACCTCCATGAATTTATCCAGTTCTCTTTTAAATCCTGTTATAGTCCTAGCCTTCACAACCTCCTCAGGCAAGGAGTTCCACAGGTTGACTGTGCACTGTGTAAAGAAGAACTTCCTTTTATTTGTTTTAAACCTGCTACCCATTAATTTAATTTGGTGGCCCCTAGTTCTTATGGGAACAAGTAAATAACTTTTCCTTATTCACTTTCTCCACACCATTCATGATTTTATATACCTCTATCATATCCCCCCTTAGTCTCCTCTTTTCCAAGCTAAAAAATCCTAGCCTCTTTAATCTCTCCTCATATGGGACCCGTTAATGCCAGTATATCTTTTTTGAGATGAGGGGACCACATCTGTATGCAGTATTCAAGATGTGGGCATACAATGGATTTATATAAGGGCAATAAGATATTCTACGTCTTATTCTCTATCCCTTTTCTAATGATTCCTAACATCCTGTTTGCTTTTTTGACTGCTGCTGCACACTGCATGGACATCTTCAGAGAACTATCCACAATGACTCCAAGATCTTTCTCCTGATTAGTTGTGGCTAAATTAGCCCCCATCATATTGTATGTATAGTAGGGGTTATTTTTTCCAATGTGCATTACTTTACATTTATCCACATTAAAATTCATATGCCATTTTGTTGCCCAATCACTTAGTTTTATGAGATCTTTTTGAAGTTCTTCACAGTCTGCTTTGGTCTTAACTATCTTGAGCAGTTTAGTATCGTCTGCAACCTTTGCCACCTCACTGTTTACCCCTTTCTCCAGATCATTTATGAATAAGTTGAATAGGACTGGTCCTAGGACTGACCCTTGGGGAATACCACTAGTTACCCTTCTCCATTCTGAAAATTTACCATTTATTCCTTTGTTCCCTGTCTTTTAACCAGTTCTCAATCCATGAAAGGATCTTCCCTCTTATCCTATGACAACTTAATTTACGAAAGAGCCTTTGGTGAGGGACCTTGTCAAAGGCTTTCTGGAAATCTAAGTACACTATGTCCACTGGATCCCCCTTGCCCACATGTTTGTTGACCCCCTCAAAGAACTCCAGTAGATTAGTAAGACATCATCTCCCTTTTCAGAAATCATGTTGACTTTTGCGCAACAATTTATGTTGTTCTATGTGTCTGACAATTTTATTCTTTACTATTGTTTCAACTAATTTGCCCAGTACTGATGTTAGACTTACCAGTCTGTAATTGCCAGGATCACCTCTAGAGACTAATGGTACCCATCTCAGTGATTGGAGAGGTGTGCCTGCAAGAATTTACCATAATTTCTGTGTGGTTCAGCACAGGAAGTAGGGGTGGGGAAGGAAGAGGAAAAACGCAGTGTGACAGGTGTGATAAGATAATCACTTGATGATAATAATAACCTTGAGGCTGATGCTAAACAAAACAGCTTGCTGGAAAGGACATTTATAGCTACAGGATCTAAATTGTGGCAGGGACCATGTGACTGTAAAATGCCTGGTGCCTTTTGAGTGGTTACTGTAGTATAAAGTAATGGGTCTCTCCATTGCCCAGCACCAGCAGATAACAGGAAAACCCAATTCTGGTTTTGAGAAGTGTTCTACTTGCTGCAGATTGTCATTGTGAGGCTGATTCAGTGAATTCTGTATAAGCCGTTTGAATCATGTTTTTTTTTTTAATGTATTTCCCTTTTCTGTCTATTATTTATTTATATTAAAGTAGCACCTCGAAGCCCTAGTCTTGGACCAGGACCCCATTGTGCTGGGCACTGTGATGGCCAAGATGTCACAGAATTATCAGAAGCTCTCTCTTTTCCAATCAGCTTCTCCTTGCAGTCTGAGTCATCCAGTGATACTAAAACACAAAGCTTGTGTATCACAATTCATGCACAGCATCCAATGTGAAGTAACTGATGTCACCAACTGTGGGTTGCGTCATCACTTAATGAATTGGGAAGGAAGAAGAGGCTGAGTGGAAAGGAGAGAGTCTCTTGACACACCCTCTCTTTTTAATTGGTCAGCAGTCATGGGAAAGTATATACACAAAGAGACTGGTCAGCAGTCATGGGAAAGTATATACACAAAGAGCATGTAGGAATATAAGAGTTACCATACTGGATTAGACCTATGAGTTAGGTAGTTCAATACTCTGCCTCTAGCAATGGCTAGTAACTGATGCTGCTGAGAAAGTAATAAATAAATAATGATAATGAACAAATTCAGTCCTTGTATAACTTTCCTACTTTCAATGGAGTCTATACCGGGATCCTTTGCTGTGAATTCAGCCTTCACCGTTGTTCATATGTGGAGGAGTTTCTTCCTAATCCTCTCAAGTGATGAGTTTATACCTTGGGGAATAAGTTTTGAGTACCTTACTCAGTGAGCTAGTTTCCACACTAACAAAGATCATGTACATATCAGTTCAAAATTATCCTATTCATTCTAAAATCTAGCCACAGTATTAGTCTGGCAGAACACTGACGTTATTAAAGTTACATTACATGTCTAAATGTTGGCTGGATTAAACCTGTGGTTCTTTAGCATTAACTCTTGCCTTTTCCCAGTCTTAAAAAGACCACTGTAATAGTCATTGCAAGTTACAGAGGTGTCTGTATGTGGAACCAGTTATCCACCTGTTCTTCTTAATGATACGGTTATGTTGTTAAAAGCCCCTTATGGGGAGTTGAGGGGAACTTTTCAGTTGTAACTAAAGTGGACCCTTGATTTGTTGGAGAGTTTCAGTGATTACTATGTGGTTTCTGCAGTCCTACACCGCTCCAGGGTTCCCAGGCAGAGACACTGAACTCAGCCTTATCTCCATCCAAGTCTGGGGTGGCAGAATGGTTTTAGTCAGCCCCTCCCCTTCTGCACAGGTTTCCCCTTTGCTAAGGCCTGTAGATTCCTTTATTTGTGAGTTACTGGGGCCCGGACTTTCAAAGTTGGGTGCCTAAAATTAGCCCCCTAATACGATATATAGGCTGCTGGCACCTACACTAATTGTCTGATGTTTTCAGAATTGCTGAGTCTCCACCCATTGAAATCAAGGGGAGCTGCAGGTGACCAGGTTATTTGGGTGCCCAATACAGAATGACTGACCCGTCTCTAGGCACCCAGGGTTGGGAATTTTGGCCTGGCTGCCCATTCATAAGAAGGGCTGCTTCTCCCTGGGTGTAGCTTTCTTGCATAAATCTGTTTAGTCACAATGTCCTAGCACCTGCTCAGATTTTTCAGCACTTCCCTCTCTCTTTACATAACCTATGGCAATCCACATAATCCCTTAAATTAATTTGAAATCACTGTAGGATCTAATGAAAAACCAGGATGTGTAGGAAGAGAGAAGCAGATAAGTCACTTACCTGTGTCTTGTTGGTTTGCAGCCCTGACATTGGCGGAGTAATGGCACAGGTTGTGCTCATGTTCCTTTTCTCCGCCACTGATAACAAAGCAGCATTCCTGGGAAAAGTCGATAGTGTCCTACAGAAGAAACTGAATAAATATTCTGGGCCTGTGCGAATAGATCTTGCATCTTCTACAATCTCAGGTAAGTGTCTCATGGCTCTGTTTGGCTCTTGGTTTGTTCTTTGTGCTTTGCCTCTCTTTGTATAATGCACATTATTTTGCATTGTAAATGTGAGTTGTTTCCTTTGTATATCTTTTCTCAGAGGAACTCTGGGTGAAAGTCATCCCTGTGCCTAGGGCTAGAATAAAGCCTGTGTGCCCTTAAGCCTTCTTATTAGTGCTTAAGGGGGCCTTCAGTGGGCCATATGCTTTGTGCTGGCTTTTTCTGCACAGGGAGGATGAATTTCACCCCTAGGGCAATGCTGGTAGCTGTGGGAATGGACAGCCTAGTTGGTACTGCTGAACTGCAGCCGGCAGCAAAACAAATAAGCACACTCCTTGGCTTCCAGGGCACTTTGCTTCTTCCCTTAACCTTACAAACGTGACACGGTGAGAGCATCTGAAAACACATTCCAGCTCTGTCGCCATGCATGGGTCAGGCTCTAAAACATCCTTCCTGACCTCCTTTCTGGGGTTGTTTTTTTTTTTTTGTTTTGTTTTGTTTTTTGGTGAGTTTCCCATCATTCCCCCATCAAACCCAGTGAATGTTTCCACTTATTTTAAAAGTTTCAGCACTGTCATTTTGGTACGGTAAAAGTTACAGAACTGTCACTTTAAGGATCAGTTCCCTCTGTGTGCTGCTGCCCAGTTAGGAAACTTTCATGCAGATTTATGGCCTTTGTTTTGCATATGAATAGGCGAGCTTCACTTAGTCTCTCTTCCTTTGGAGGTGGGAGTTGGTTTAGACTATCCAAGGGTAAATAGCTGGACAGAAAGAAGTAAACACCTGCACCTTCCAGCACTGCAGGCTTTCTTCTTGCTCCACTTCTAAGTCACGCAATCCTCCCTGAGATGATATAATACACTGCTGGGCGTTGTAGTGCCCTGTTTTCCTGTAACAGTGTATTTAGACTATCTGTTGCAGATAAGTGCAGGCCAGACGGATATGTTGAAATTTCAAGATCAGTGCTGACAGTGCAGGAGCATTTGGTCAGACTCCATGTTTGCTGGATCCAGGGTTTCTCCCAGTCACAGATGACAGCAAGCTGCCTCTCCTTCCTTCTCTCAGCTCTTGTAATGGATGGGCTGCCTTGCAGGAATGGAGTAAGACCTAAATGTGAGCTGGCTCATGCCAAGTGTTTCCTCAGGAACGAGCCATTTGTAACCTGTGATGTGGAGAAGTGGAAGACTCCACTGGTTAAAAATCAGACCGATCACCCCCCTGCCAGTGAGCTTTGTAGCAAAAGTTCTGCCTTGTATTATTATTTATTATTATTCATATTCCAGCAATGCCTACAGATCCCATTCAGTGATCAGGGCTCCATTGTGCTAAAACGTGTATAAACAAAAAAAACTAAAGTCCCTGACCCAGAAAACTCACCATTTGGGATTTCAACCATATGCAGCAGGTAAACAATGCGACAGATGGTGGTGGAAGGGGATGAGGGCGGACTAGGTAACAGAGAGAGAGATTTGCATAAATTAGAAGTCTCAGTGGTCTCCGCAGTTGTGGGAGGCTGCCAGCCTGTCTGACGGCAGGGAGGAGTCATTTGCAGGTTTAAGGCAGAGGTACGTTCTAAGGAGGGATTTTAGACGAGCACAAGGTGCTGGCTTTGTGAGTTTTGTTAGCGAGTTCTCACACTTCAGGAGCTGCAGAGGGGAAAGCACAGTGGTTGCCTGATTAGCTGCGTATAATCAGAATCTAGTAAATGATGGGAATTAGATAAAATGATGCAAAAGCTTTGTTTTTCTAATCGACAGATGCATCATGGCCAGGACTGTTAAGATACTATAATTGCTTGCAGTAACTCACTAGTTAAATGGAATCAGATTGTTCATTAAATACTCTATTACAGTAAGATGATGTCTCAGAATAGGTTTTATCAAGTTATCTGATTACTTATAGGATGAGAAGTACTGCGGCTAATCTTTGTGTTGCTTTTTCTTGTCTACCCTGATCTGAATGTGAAACAATGATGACAGCATAGTTCTAGTACTCCATACAATGTGCAGTTTACATATGTGATGCAAAGACAATGTAAACATAAAACAATGCCCTGCTCTTTCTGGGAAAGAATAATAAGAGTTTCCATTTGGGATCCACGCCTCGGCAAATAAATAGATTTTAAGCAGTTCTAACAATCCTTTAGAGTGACAGATGGACTTATCCGAGTCTTCCAGACCTGAGTATCCCTGTGCTTTGGAGGGAGCTAGGTGATCTGGAATGTTTGCACCCAGATCCAAATGTTTTATGTTTCAGCATTATCCCTGCAACAGGCAGAAGTGAAATCCTTCGACTGAACGTTGGGGTGTCTGGGAGTCCCGAGGAGGATCTCAGGTTTGCAGTTCAGGCCTAACTATTTCAAACAACATGTAACACAAAGTGCCCTATCCAGCATCAACCTTTAGAACAAAAAGGACAAGTAAATTCTGAGGACACCAAGCTTTTGCCCCGGTTATGAGGTATCCTTACCAACTTCTGCCTCATTCCATCTTATTTCTTGTGGCCCTTACAAAACATAAGGGTATTCCTACGCATATTCTTAATGGCTTCTTAAAGCCATCATAGACCCTTTCACTGTATGTCATTTACCAAAAGCCTGTGGGTTTGTGCCATAATATGTAAAAAAGCATCACTAACTGGCTGAACCCTTATTGAAAATCCAGGTCAGGTACTCATTTGCATGGCACACTAGGAGGTTCCAATAGGGAGAATGAGTAAACCTTCCTCCTAGTATCTAATCAACTTGTTGTTAAACACTATGTCTCAACTTGTACTTGGTTCAAAACTAGTGATGCTGGGGAGCAGCTGGAACAAAGTGCCCGTGAGTCTGGTGCCCCATCGGTGATCCTGCAGCCGTGATCAAGGGCAGCTTTGCAAAGCTGGGGTGAAAATTCACCAGCTCGGGCACAACATTTGGCTTGCCCTCCCATACCAGAGTGGTGGAGACAGATCTGTTGGGAAGACTGACAGTATTGAGCTAGTCTGTTGACAACAAAAACACCTTGCACCAAGTCAGCCAGGAAATAGGAATTTTGCAAAGCTGAAAAAAGGGACAAATACAGCAGGTGTCTATGTTTTTTCTCATCGTTACACACTGGAAGGAAATAGTATTGACAGAGAGATTTGCAGAAACACATTAGATTTGGTAGATAATATACTGAAGATACTGCAGTTATACTTAATAATTTGTAATTGTATTTAATATTTCTGCAGCAGAAAGATAATGGTGTCTTTGTACACCAAACACAGTAGAAAATACAGAGATGTCTGGAATCTCTCATCTGCTTCTGTGAGCTCCTGGGAGATATTCCAAAGCTTCCTGTCTCTTCTCAATATTATGCCTGCTTCTGCAGGTGCAGCTGGAAGCCAGTCAAGCCCGTATTCTTTTGTGGGCTCCAGGTAGGCTGCAGTAGCTCATAGTACAAGTTCTCCTGGAAGAGAAAGTAGGTCCCATTTTCACCAGAAAAGTCCCATTTTCACCAGGTAACAATAAGGCAGCAGGAGGGGAAGGTAGCAATGATAGGTGCCTTAGAAACACCTGAGGTAATAGATTCATTCTCCTACTGACAATTGGTGTGGAGAGGGATGTGAATCATGGCTCAATTTCTTCTTCCTTTGCAGAACTGGTACCAGAGGAGAAGGCGTACATGGCCTAATTTCTTTCCCTTCCTCCCACCCTTTCTCAATCAGCAGGATTAGAAGGGGAAGCAATTCACAGCCTGATCCCTTCCCCACTCCAGCAAGGGGACCAAAAAGGAAGGCAATAACCAACCCATTTCCCTCCTCTCTGCCAGCTCGCAGGCCTTGCCAAGTGCAAAGCTGGCTATTTGCTTCTGTCTGAAAAAAAGAAACTAGCTGGAAGATCATTGGCGCCACACCAAAGTAAGCAGAACGTATTCTCATCTGTCCCAGAGCCAGAGGTTTTGACCATGAACAACATGGGTCACAAATTGGTTTCATGTAAGAAGACATCTATTATTATTTTTATTTATTTATCTACCACCCAAAACTTGCTAGATGCTTTACAAGCACAGAGACCAGCATCTAGGAGGTAGATGTTCTCACTTGTGCTGATTGGACCCTCCTTTGTTACCATGCAGATGAGTATCTGACCTGGATTTTTCCTGAATGCTTAATTGGGTTATGTCTCAAATAGTGTATTTGGCAGCCTGCATATTTCCACTTGGATACAAGTGACAACAACCTGGAGGAGAAAAGTAGAACATACATCCCCACTCTGAAAAAGCACATGGCGCTATCAAGACGTGCTGCTCGCATGCTTTTGATCTGGCATTGCTGATATGTTTCAGCATTGACCCCTGCACTGTTTAGAAAGGCTGGGTGGGCTGGAGCGTAGGAGACTGAACAGAGGCAAATTTCTTTTAACATTTTATTCTGTAAGGATTTGCTGCATGGTTAAGGTGCTGCGCTGGAACTCAGGAAATCAATTGGGCAGGTCACTTAGGTACATTGACACTGCAATTCAAGACCTGCGGCACAGCCGTGGCTAGCCTTGCTCAGCTGGCTCAAGCTTGCGTTGCTTGGGCGATGGGGCTGAAAGTCACTGTGTAGATGTGTGGGCTCGGTCTGAAGCCCAGGTGATGGGGATGGGTCTCAGAGCCCAGGCTCCAGCCCTAGCCCAAATGCCTAGACTGCTATTTTTAGCCCCGCAGCCCAAGGCGATTGACCCAGGCTCTGAGACTTGGTGCCCCAGGTTGTTTTTACTGCAGTGCAGACATACCCTGAAGCTCTCTGTGTGCTTCCTGTCTCTGCCCTTTGTCTGTCTTGACTATTTACTTTGTAAGCTCGTTGGGATTACATGTTTGTGCAGTGCCTGGCACAATGGGGTCTTTAGATGCTACTGTAATAATAATAATAATTGCCTGTTGGTTGCAGTCAGCGGTGGTCATAGAGCCTAAACTGGTGGTTAGTTTACCACACTGAATACCTATGCTCAAGTAGCCAGTCTCCCAGAGCAGTCTGAGTCAACACCAAAGTCTAGTGAAGTACAGGGCTCTGCTTGACACTCTGCTTTCTCCCTGTACCCTCCCTTCATAAACATGACGACTGCTCTGGAAGCATGTTATTGTAGTAGCCAGGCAAGGTACTAACAAACTTCAACAGGACTTTATTTTTTAAAGTGGAAACCTCTTTTCCAAGCTGCTGCTGCACCCTCAGTAGCTCTCCCATAGCCTCTTCAACTCCTCCCCCCTCCTTCCTGTTTCCTGTCCTTTCAGACTCCCAACAGCCAGTGCTCCCAATTCTAATAATTACAAGCAACATCTAAACACCACACGTGTCTCATTTACTGATACTTTCACTTTGTCAGTCAGACACGATGCCAGGGGATTCCATGTCTTGAATTACAGATTCGCTGAGAGGAAAACACAATAGCTTGTATGACATGGATGGCAAATAGTACTTATGACCCAAATGGGAGACCAACGCTTAGGTCCTAAAGTGATAGGCGTTTTAGACACACAGACAGATAGACGTATAAGAAAAACATGGGACAAAAATTGCACAAAGGATAAGTCAACTTTGAAATAATTCAAGGAACTTTTATTTAACCATAATTAAAGTTTCTACAGCCTCAATTTCAGATATACTTGACAAGAGTATATCTGATGTACACTATTTTCATTAATAGCCAGTGAAATAACACCCCATACTGGGTCAGACAAATGGTCCATCTAGCCCACTATTCTGGCTTCTGACAGTGGCCAATGCCAGACGCTTCAAAAGGAATGAATATTACAGGGCAATCATCAAGTGATCCATCCCCCTGTCATCCAGTCCCAGCATCTGGCAGTCAGAGGCTTAGGGACACCCAGAACATGGGGTCACATCCCTGACCATCTGTGCTAATAGGTATTGATGGACCTATCCTCCAGGAACTTATCTAAATACTTTTTTTGAACCCAGTTATAATTTTGGCCTTCACAATATCCCCTGGCAATGAGTTCCACAGGTTGACTGTGCGTTGTGTAAAGAAGTACTTCCTTTTGTTTGTTTTAAACCTGCTGCCTATTCATTTCATTGCATGCCTCTGCTTCTTGTGTTACATGAAGGGGTAAATAACACTTCCCTATTCACTTTCTCCACACCATTCATGATTTTATAGACTTCTGTCATATCTCCCCTTACTCATCTCTTTTCCAGCCTGAACAGTTCCAGTCTTTTTAATCTCTCCTTATATGGAAGCAGTTCCATACCCCTCATCATTTTTGTTGCCCTTCTCTGTACCTTTCCATTTCTAATATATTTTCTGGGAGGGGGCAAACAACTGCACGCAGTCTTCAAGGTGTGGGTGTACCATGGATTTATATAGTGGCATTATGATATTTACTGTCTTATTATCTATCCCTTTCCTAATGGTTCCTAACATTTGTATTAGCTTTTTTTGACTGCTGCTGTGCATTGAGCCAATGTTTTCAGAGAACTATCCACAGTGACTCTAAGATCTCTTTCTTGAGTGGTAACAGCCAATTTATGTCCCATCATTTTGTACGTATAGTTGGGATTATGTTTTACAATGTGCATTACTTTGCATTAGTAACATTGAGTTCCAGCTGCCATTTTGTTGCCCAGTCACCCAGTTTTGTGTGATCCCTTTGTAGCTCTTCGCAGTCTGCCTGGGACTTAACTATCTTGAGTAGTTTTGTATCATCTGCAAATTTTGCCCCCTCACTTTTTCTAGATCATTTATGATTATGTTGAACAGCACTGGTCCCAGTACAGATCCTTGGGGGACCCTGCTATTTACCTCTCTCCATTGTGCAAACTGACCATTTACTCCTACCCTTTGTTTCTTGTCTTTTAACCAATTACTGATCCATGAGAGTACCTTCCCTCTTATCCCATGGCTGCTTACTTTGCTTAATATTCTTTGGTGAGGGACCATGCGAAAGGCTTTTTGAAAGTCCAAGTACATTATATCCACTGGATCACTCTTGTCCACATGCTTGTTAACCCCCTCAAAGAATTCTAATAGATTGGTGAGGCATGATTTCCCTTTACAAAAGCCGTGTTGACTCTTCCCCAGCAAATCGTGTTCATTTATGTGTCTGATAATTCTGTTCTTTACTATAGTTTCAACCAATTTGCCTGGTACTGAAGTTAGACTTACCGGCCTGTAACTGCCAGGATTGCTTCTGGAGTTGTTGTTTTTTTAAATTGATGTCACATTAGCTATCCTCCAGTCATCTGGTACAGAATTTGAGTTCCTTCAGAACTCTTGGATGAATACCATCTAGTCCTGGTGATGTATCACTATTTAATTTATCAACTTGTTCCAAACACATCCCAGTCTGGAACAGATGCAATTATAAACTACTTATTATGGGTGGTTTAATGATTAATAGATATTTCCAATAAATGGTTAATTCATTGTTATAGAGTCTATCAGGTCAATAGATTGCTTGTAACTATAACACCTTCTGATGCGCTTCTAACCATCTGTAACACGTGATACTCATGTAACATGCTTGTGAAATCTAGAAATCATTTAGTAACCCTTTATAAACCTTTCACACATGGAAGCTTAATATAAATTGTGACCGATAAATCTGAGTTAAAATAGGGACAGCCTTCCTAAACAGAAAGTTGAGAGGGACAGGATTACAATTTTGTTGACAGAAAAAATCATAGGTCTGTGTGCAACTCCCACTGACATCGGTAGGGGAGTGAACGGAGCACCCAGAGAGGAAAAGCAGTGATATTTTGTCTTAACTTTCACACCATCCTCTGCCTGCCTCAGCCCTGCTCAGTGCAAGTGGGGCATGTGCTGAGAATTATATCATCTGCAGATAAATTCCCTCAGGCAATTGTCACAAAATTGCTCAACTTTCAGGAGGAAATTAAAATTCAAACATAGTCAGCAGAATCAGGAGAAGTGTGTTTTCAGGAGAGAGTTTACTGTGTATATTCCATAAGTATGCAGTGGGATGAATTTATCCCAGCTTTGTCCAGAGTCCCTGCCCACCCCCAGGAAGCTGGTCTCTGTGTTTTCTGGTACACTCCTAGAACACCACAGTAATGAGAGACCCCAACTTTCAACTATCCACGATACTTCCATGTACCTTTATTAATGTAGCTCCTGAGCAAGTCTCAAATTTACTGTATTCATTCTCACAACCACCTGTGAGGCAGGGCAGTGCTGTTATCCCCATTGGGCAGATGGGGAACTGGGGCACAGAGAGACTAACAGGGGAACTTGCCCAAGTCTGTAGTGGAGCAAAGACTGGAACCCTAGTCTTCTGAGTGCCATGTCTACACTACCACTTATGCTGGTAAAATGTATGTCACTCAGGGGTGTGAAAAAACGTTTTGTTGATGTAGTTTTATTATGTTGACGGGAGAGCTCTCTCCCATTGGCGTAGAGCGGCTACACAAGCGATCTTACAGTGGCACAACTGCATCAGTACAGCTGTGTTGCTGTAAGTTCACTTGTTTAGACATGGCCCCAGGCTAGCACCCTCACTACTGGCCCATTCTTCCTCCCTACTGATCTGCTGAGAAAAAAACAAGAGATGGGACTGATTTCTGAAGCATTGGTGAGAGATTGTTGAGCCTCAACATGTGTCTGGATGGAACTAGAGTACAAAAGCAGTGCACCTGCAGAAAGAAACAACCAGACGCTATTCAACGTGTATGCAAAAGCTGGCTGGAAGATACATTAAAAGACTGAATAATATTTAACTGTGTGATGGGGTGAACTCACACCGCACTGGACGGGGAAGGGTTAACTCCTCACTGTGGGCAGAGGAAGCCACACCCCCACATCCCTACTGGGCGTGCTCCAGCTGTAGCAGCAGTATAAGAGGGAGCAGCCTGGCTGGGCTGACCGCCGGAAGCTCCTTGCCAGCTCCTGTCCAGGAACCACTGGGGCCCTGGACCACAGAAGCCAGAGGCGCTGAGACCCACACAGATGCCCAGCTACCTATGGACACCCCAGGGAGGTCAGAACTACAGGGAGTTGCACCGGCCGAAGAACCATTGTCCTGAGTGTTGCGGATGGATCCCCGCTGACCCAGTGACAGACACACTCGCCACTGCCAAGGCCCTGGGCTGGGACTCCGTGGAGCAGGGATGGCCCAGATCCCCCTACTTGGCCACCACGCCCCTGCTTGACCATACAGCCCCGCACAGAGGGCAACTTTAGTGACTCCGGCTGCTGGACCGTACAACCCTGCCCAGAGAGCGACTTTATTGACTCTGGCTGCTAGGCCATATAGCTGCGCCCAGAAGGTGGCTCCGGCTGTTAGGCTATACAGCCCTGCCCGGAGGGCAACTTTATTGACTCTAGCCAGTAGGCCATGCAGCCATGCCCGGAGGGGTATCTCCGTCGACTCTGGCCACTAGACCTGGCTGCTGGTGAACCCAGAGTATCATTAATGACTCTGGCTGCTAGGCCTTACTGCCCTGTAGACCCAGGGTATCTCTGTTGACTTTGGCCATTGGGCCTTACTGCCTTGCAAACCCTGAGATACCCCTATGGACTCTGGCAGCTAGGCCTTACTGCCTGGCAGAGAAGGGCTGCTCCCTCCCCCCCCGGATGTGGGTCACGTGACCCTATTGCCCTTTGGAGCAAGGCGATTCCATAGATTCCAGCCATTGGGCCTTAAAACCCTACGGATCAAAGCATCTCTACGGACTCCTGCCCTTAGGTCTCACGTCCTGGAGACAGAGGGCAGCTTGAAGAATAGGGTGAACTCACCCCGCACTGGATGGGGTCTCCCTATCCCGTCACAAACTGTTATTAAAGACTGCAAGTTCTGGTCCCCTTGAGGCAAGGCTTAATGTTGCAAGGTATAGTTTGTGGTCCCCTTTTGAGGAGTTTATTGTGGAAATGGTTGGAAATCAGAGGTGTGCTGTTCGTTAGAAGGGATAATGTATAGTGGGCCAGACCTTCCCCTACCCCCCCTGTATAGAGGCCGTGTTGTACAGAGGATCTAAGAAGTATTGTAGAGCAGGAATCTTTCCACCTAAGCCAGTGGCTTGGCATGGACTGGTTGTGCAGTTACAACAGCGCATGCTGCATTCTTCATGGCCTGTTTTCCTTGTGCAGCAAAACCACGTACTCCTGCTACAGGTATGACATTTGCTTTCCCGCTTGTGCAGCCATGGCTAGACCCTGAGCTTGTTCTTCAGAAACACTCCTTCTCCTCACACTATAGTGACAGATTGGGCTTGGACTCGGACTCGACTTTTCCTACGCAACACAAAGGTGAATAAATCTCTAGATGAAGCCTGAAAGTTTGCCTTTTTGTCTTTCTATTTTTAACTGATCACGAAAGGCAAAGATGAAGCTTTATTTCATTGGGTGTCTGTGGCTTGCTCAGCATGACCAGACCCCAGTAGTGGTGATCAATTGTCTATTGCTTAGTGACAGGAGAAATTCTAAAGGGCAAGAGGGTTGGCTCAGTTAAGCACCTACAACACTGGATTTCTTATCACACCCTTTTAGAACTGTCCAAACTGTTTAAGGCCCTGATCCTGCAATGGGACTACTCACATACTTAAAGTTACCCAAGCGCTATAAAAGTTTGCAGGATTGGGGTATACGCCTGTAAAACTGCATAGTCTGTCATGAGATTTCCAGTACTCTTTATTGTCCATCTGGCCAAAAATACTGCAGGATCATCCTGTTCATGTTTTCTTCTCATCTGCCTGGAACCTTGAAGTACAGAGGTGCCCAAAATCAATATTGGGGGTTACATACTAAATTTCAGACCCTCCCCCCCCCCCCCCAAGAGCTGTAGTGTGGGGTCAGTTTGAATACTTGGCAAAGATTCGGAGATTTGTTGTTTTACCCCCACTAGCTAGCCTATCCCTAGTGCCAATTTCACTTGCCAACAGAAATATGTGGTCTTTGTACAAATGTTTAACTGCATCTGTGCATCTTAAACAGTGAAGAATTTGCCACTTAAAGAAGGGCTGTTTCGATTGGAATTAATACCAATTTCACTTTTACAGTGCCAGAAAACAGCTTTTGAGGGGCTTACTTTTATTTCAGATAAAGAAGCACAAATATCTTTGATTCAGTCATATGCCCCAGATGGCTTAGTGATGGTTTGGGTGTCCATATTTTTCTTTCTTAATATTTTTCATTTTAATCGTCACTACCCTGCACGTTTGGGTGCAGTACCTGGAAACACTTTCAAATATACAGGAGCAAGCTATATTATTAGATTGCCTTTAAAAGCACCAGTTCTGTTCATATTTATGCAAAAATTACATGCAGAAACTACTGGGGAAAATAAAAGTTCCTAGTGGAACTGAAATGGGAAATTCGTGTGCCTAGAAGATAATGCAGTTACCTGTGCAAAACTGTTGACATGCATGAGTCTTCCTAGTTATGCATACATTTGCACTGTGTAAACTACCTGAGTGAAATCCAAGCTCCATTTATGTTAATGGGGATCTTACACTTTATTTTTTCCTTCCTTCATACAAACAATGGCCCCTGCAACCAAAAAGAAAATCAGTAAGAGGTAAAAGACTAGCTTTTCTGATACTGACACTGAAATGTTGTTTAGCAACATTAAAATATGAATATATTTTTCTCTATATATCCTCTCTGGACATTCCTAGTGAGGAGCAAATCACATTCATTATGCAGCGTTAGTTTATGAAACTTTAAATCTCTGAAACATTCATACCTCTGAAATTTTAAAAAGGTAGGCTGGAATGTACAAATACCCAACAGAAGGTGGGTACCCAACTACCTTCAGCTCCTTGGAAAATTCCACCCTTCATTGTTGGTCTGTAATACCCTATTAACAATCTAAACATATTCTTTCACTTTCGATATCTGCTTAAGTACATATACTTGCAATTAAAAATGAAATTTATACCTCAGTTATCTGATTTATAGGCGACTGAAACTAATAATTCACAAAGTGGCTTTCAAGATTTCTTAATTGGTTACATGTGAGGGCAACTGTATTACTTAAAGGTCTTTACACATTTAGGAAACTATTCCCAGTTCAGAAAGACTGAATGATATACACAGTGTTGTTGTAGCCATGTCGGTCCCAAGATATTAGGAGACAGCGGTTTGGCCTTGGCCCAAGAAGACAGGACAGAACAGCACAGTTGGCCCTAATTGCTAGCCTGATCAGCAAGGTTATGGAATAAATAAGCACTCTTTGGAGACAGGGCTGAGGCATGTTGGCAGGGAACCATGCGGAAGTCCAGCTGTTGACGATGCTGTGGATTCACCTTGTGAGGCTATCCATCCAGTTCCTTTTAGGGCCCTAACTTCACTCAAAATATATTAAAAAAAACCACAAAGAAGGGGGAAAAACTAAGGCCAAACTTTTCAAATTATGCATGAAGCCAAGACACCTAAATCCATATGGAAGCACAACAATAAGGGCTGAGTACCCAGCAGCTGCCACTGTTTTGTTTTTTTAGTTTTTTTTTTTAAATGGGTGCTGCTCATGCTCCTCACTTGTGAAAATCATGCCACGTATTTAAGGCTTCTGAATCCTCACAGATGCTCTAATTTTAGGCCCTTGGTTTTGGCCTTTGTCACCTAACTTTATAAACCCATGTCTGAAATTTTTGACCTGAGCTCCAATTCTCTACAGTGCAAAGCCTGCTTTGTGACACGCTAGTGGCTCAAAGCAGTCCTGACGCCAGTGATCTGATCACATGAGGGGTCCCTTTCCCAGTCCTAGAGGGACCTTTGGTAGGGATGAGCTCCTGCAGTGTTTCCTATGCCACTTCACTCCGAGTCTTCAGTGTAGGGGGCATGGGCCGGGCCACTGTGCAGCTGTCCCCTCCCCCCCCCCCAAAAGTAACACTCCTACCTTAGGACATACGCTCATGTACTTTGCAGGCACCTCCCATCATGCTGCCCGCCCCAGTGGAGGGTTGACATGACTTTGCATGATCTGCACAGACCTAGATTATATGGAATACCATAAAACATGCTAAAAATGAAGCTGTACAGACAGAGGGAACATACATTAGTTTCCTTGTAGACCTTTACACCTTCCCAAAAAGGCAAAAAGTAAGTGGGCAAATTCTCCTTTCAGTTACATCCATGCAACCCCCCTGAAGGCAGCAAGTATAAGTCACAGCTGAATTTGGCCCAGTATAAGGTATGTGCCACTTCCAACATAAATAACCTAGGCAACTATCAGGTGCTAGAAAGGGCAGTAGAGAGAGAGAGAGACAGCTGCTTAGCAGTACAGATGCGAGACTCACAGCAAAACTCAGATCGGTGAAAACATACCAACTGAATTGCTTCTGGCATGGGCTGGAACAGGCTGGCTGATTCGTTTGTCTCCCCGATTGGTTTTGCAACCTAATGTAAGTGATGGTAACTAATTGCAGGCTTTATATTTAAGCTTTTAATAGTTATATGTCTCTCCATCCCAAGAGTGGCAAAAAGAAAAAGAAGTCCGTTGTCAATATTTGAAATTAACAAAGAGGGAATGCTGAAAGCTTCTTATATCTTGCAGCTGTAGAGAAGAGGTGCGGGCACTTCTTTGCTGTTAATTGCATCTGGCTGGAAATTAGTAAGAAATGAATACTCCCATTCTTCTCATTGCGTAACCCATGAAACAACATTTTCAGTGGGAGCTGCTGAGGGCTGAGCACTTGTGAAAATCTGGCTGTTAGTGTTTTAAATCAGTAAATTTTGAATGACTATATTTTGGAAATAAACATCAATGTTATCCCTCAAAATCCATAACATTAAAATCAAACTCTTCCGAGCCTAGTTAGGGATTTATCCTTTTGCAGTGGAGTGTGTACAGGAGTGAGCATTTATACTGTGTTTGGAGCCCACAAGTGGCCACTTGTCACTGATCAAAATCATCTACCTTGATTATGCCAATAATCTTCCACTACAAAGAAGAACAGTGAATCATTGTTTAAATTCAGTCATAAATAATTTCCCTCATCCCTACAAAGTAACACAGCAGCTGCACAATGACAGCAGTCTATTTCTTTAACATTATCCTTCCCTCTGCTAATGCTCGCAGAAGTTAAGACGTGTGTGTGGACAGGTGGGTTTTGGTTTTTGTATCATAACATACCTTTTTTAACTTAACGAAATTAATTAGCCTAGATGCAGTAGTTGCTGACTGCAAACAAACTGAATTCACTGAACATATAGAAAGGAGTGTCAAGCCTAGAAGCAGAATGCCACTGATTATTAACACAACAGACAAGGTGTGTGATCCAAAGCCCATTGAATTCAGTGGAAAGATCCCCACTGCTTGGGGTTGGTTTTCGATCAGAACCCAGATATAGTAAGGTAAAGAGAAGGCAGAGGAGAGGGACGTGGATGAGGATCGGTATCGGGTGATACTAGGTGACGGTAGAGAAGGCAGAGGAGAGGGACGTGGATGAGGATCGGTATCGGGTGATACTAGGTGACGGTAGAGAAGGCAGAGGAGAGGGACGTGGATGAGGATAGATATCGGGTGATACTAGGTGACGGTAGAGAAGGCAGAGGAGAGGGACGTGGATGAGGATCGGTATCGGGTGATACTAGGTGACGGTAGAGAAGGCAGAGGAGAGGGACGTGGATGAGGATCGGTATCGGGTGATACTAGGTGACGGTAGAGAAGGCAGAGGAGAGGGACGTGGATGAGGATCGGTATCGGGTGATACTAGGTGACGGTAGAGAAGGCAGAGGAGAGGGACGTGGATGAGGATCGGTATCGGGTGATACTAGGTGACGGTAGAGAAGGCAGAGGAGAGGGACGTGGATGAGGATCGGTATCGGGTGATACTAGGTGTTGGTTGCTGTTCAAGGGTCAATGGACAACTTCAAAATGTTATTGAACAGGTGCGTTTTTCCACTGGCCTGCAAGTAACCAGGAATGGGGCTCCAGTTAGAAAGGGGGTGTTGTAGCCAGGGGACTATACTGATGTTTGTGGGCCTGACCCTGTGCCCATTAACATCACTGACAACCTTTACACAGACTTCAGTGAGTGCTGAATCACACCATAGATATGATGTAATGAATTGGGGGAGGAAAGTATTTCAACAGTGCCATCAATGCCCCACAGTTACACACCAAATTATTAGTATTAATTTTATTTATTGATTTCCGCCTCCAAAATTGTGCCAGGCACCTCCCAGTCCAAATAAGAAGCTGTGGGAGCAGATCCTCAGGTGGTGGAAGTTGTCTTAGCTCCATTGAAGTCAGAGCCAACGCTGACGAACTACACCCACTGGGGAGCTGTGCCATGGTATCTGCCCTGAAGAGCTCACAGACTCAGGGCCAGATTGTGTCTGACCCTTACGCTGCTGCAGAGTGTGGTGGGGGGAGCATACGGAGCCTTCTGCAGTGCCCGGGCAGAGTTTCAGACCCTGTGCTCTGGTCCATAGGAGATGGCTGGCTGTTTAGAGAGAGACCAAGTTGGGATATAGTAGTGGATGCACAGCGGGAAATATTCCACCTCCAAATGATTCCTCTGTAGCAGTTCAGCTCCACCCCACCCTTTACTATGGGCTGGGCCGAATTTAAGCTGCATTAATAAGTTAAAAAGCCCTGGCTGTGCTGAACTCACTCTGTTTGTTTGTTTATTTCAGATCTGAGGAGAGAGAGAGCTGAAACCCTCTTCAATGACTGTAAGTGAAAGTACTGCATGGTTGGCAATTCCCTGACTATTTTAAAAAATAGTCTCTGAGCATTTTTCTGGCCCTTTAAAAGCTTCCTCTTTTTCTCTTGAATGATTTGACCTTACATTTGACACAGAGCCGCAGTGAACTTAGGAGCCTTGCACAGTCATGGGGGATGCATCTTCCCAATCCCTTCTGGTTTTACTAGGGTGACCATATTTCCCAAAGGGAAAACGGGACACCACACGGGGCTCACCTGAGCCTCCCACCCTGCGTGAGGCTTGCCCGAATGAGGCGTCCACATTCTCCAGAGTCTGGCGGATCTGAGCTGATGTGACTCCATTACACTGTTGTCTGCTGTGCCATTGATGAAGTTGGATGCCTTTAGAATCGCAAAGGGAGTCTTCTCACCTGTTCCAGGTACTCAGCCTTATGGCACAGAGCGTCAGCCTTCCCATTTCTGACTCCTGGGCAATAGGGAATTATGATGTCAAGCTGGATGAAGAAGAGGGACCAGTGGATCTGTTGTTGGTTGAAGTATCTGGCTGCTCGAAGATATTCCAGGTTCTTGTGGGCTGTGAGCACTTGGACAAGAAACCTGGCCACTTCCAGTAGAAACACCATTCCCCTCTCTGTACTACATGGGTTTCCAAGGACCAGGTGAACCAGACTCCTTTTCACAGAAGAGTGGTCAGAGGAGCAACTAGGGTGGAAAATCCCTCAATAAACCACCGGTAGAAGTTAGCAAAACCTAGGAACCATTGGACCCCACTGGTGTCCTTTGTTGCAGCACAGTCAGAGGTGACTACCACCTTGCATGCGTCCCTGGTTATTCCCTCAGAGGAGATAAGTAACCAAGGAATTCTATTGTATCCAGGTCAAATTTGCATTTTTTGGGCTTTGCATATAGATGGCATTGGCAAAGTCTAGGATGCTATGGACATGCTGATCATGAGAAGCCTGATCGTCAGAAAAGATGAGTATGTCATCCAGATAAATGACTACATGGCAGTCTAACACATCTCTGAAGATATCGTTTATGAAGTATTGAAATGTTGCTGGGGCATTGCACAGGCCGAATGGCATGACCAGGCGCTCAGTGTCTGTACCACATATGGAAGGAGGTCTTCCACTCATCTCCCTCTCTATTCGGGACAAAGTTATAGGCCCCGTGAAGGTCCAGCTTAGTAAAAACCTTTGCAGAGCGGAGTCTTTTGTAAAAGCACGTTAATGAGAGGGAGAGGACATTGATTTAGAATTGTGACTTTGTTTAACACCTGATAGTCAACACACAACGCCTTATTGATCCATCTTTTTTCTTCTCAAAGAAAATTGGAGCCCCAGCTGGAGACATGGAAGGATGGATAAACCACTTTTGTAGATATTCCTGGAGGTAGTCGTGGAGAGCCTGAAGTTCTGGCTCCGAAAGGAAGCAGATGTGGACAAAGAGGATTGGAGTGGGCTGAAAGATGATGGGACAGTTATAGCTGCAATGGAGTGGCAAAAGATCTGCATTCTGTTTCTCGAACACATCGGGAAAATCTTTATATTTAAGTGGTAGCATGGAGGCAGTGTAGTGGACTGCAGTGGATAATAAGACTCCCTGGGGATTAACTTGCTCAGACTCGGAATCTCAAGGAAGGCTCCCAGTCTACGATCCCCATATTTGGATTCCAGGGACAGAATTGTTGGCCATGTGGGGAGCCAAACTGTATTGTGCCTGCCCGCCAATGAATGCATGGATCATGAGTAGTGAGCCAGGGCATGCTGAGAACAACTGGAAAGTGTGGTGCTCAGATAAGTCCAAACTGAAGGGTTTCTTGGTGACCCTGGAGAGTCATTACATTCAGGGGTGTGGTCTGGGGGGTAACTGGGCCTGATGAAATGAGCGAGCCATCAATAGATTCTACCAAGTCTGGAGTGTCCTTGCGTTGGGGGGGGATCTGATAGACTCCTACAAAGTCCTGATCCATGAAGTTGCCAGAGGCATCAGAATCCACCAGTGCCTCCAGGTGGACCTTGGAGATGGAGGGGTGTGGGCTTGCAGAGGGAGCTGGAGATGTCAGTACACACCTAGTCATTCCCAATGTATCAGCAGACAGGTATGGATGCTGGGTACCAGGAAGAGGCAGTTACCCTCTGGGGGCTGCAGCTTGGCATTCCCTGAGCAGGGTGCAGAGTGGACCTTTGCAGGGCAGTCCAATGCGAAGTGCCCTGGTCTTCCACAGTACAGGCATAGTCCCGATGCTCGATGCTGCATTTTCTCTGTTGAGCTGCATGGGTTTGGGCTGTGGGGAGAGCACTGAAGGTTGGTGGGCTGGAGACAGGAGGACGGCAGGAGCTGGGAAGCTGAACTACTTTCCTGGCTGCGTTCCATCAGGCAGTTGTCAATCTTTATCCTGAGGTCAATAAGTGGGCGGGGAGTCCACTCGTGTGAGCTCATCTTTGATGTCATCATTTAGGCTGAAGCAGAAATGATAATACTGCGTGGCCTCATTCCATTCAATCTCTGCTACCAAGCAGCGCAGCTCTGGCATACTTAGCAACATGCTGAGGTCGCTGCCGTGATGCCCGAAGGGTGCTCTTGGCTCTGCGCTCGAAGATCATGGCCATGGTATGAATGAAGTCTTCAAGCTGGCCCAGGAGTGGGCTTGCTTTCTTTAGGAATGGGAATGCCCAGGCCAGAGCTTCCCCAGTCAGCCGGCTAATAACGAGCCCCACTCTGCATTGGTTAGTGGGGAACAACTGCGGGCACAGCAGAAATAGGAGCAGGGAAAGATTGGCCAGGAGGGATCTGTACTAGCCACTGATCTGGAACCTTGTCAGCCTAGTTCCCCTGTTTTAGAATTTGGGCTGCTTGAACTGTCAGGAGACCAGGTCACAGGCAGTCAGGCCTAGCGGTTGGAGGCTGAATTCCAGAGCCTGGGGTCGAGACAGGGTCGGAGTCAGGAGCCAGAGCCGAGGATTGGAACCAGATTACCGGGAGTCAGGGAAGGCAGGAGCAGGGCTGGGACAGGATGGGAACAAGGCTGGTCAGGATCTGGGCTGGAGCTGTGGAAGAGCAGAGCAGGAGCAGGGCTCGGAGAGAAGAGCACAAAAAGGCAGAGAGTCCGTGGACATGTGTGTGGAGCAGCCAGCAAGCTACTGCCGCTGCTAGGTTTAAGAACTGGCCTTCTGGCTTTCTCAGCCAATCAGGCAGGGCAGCCCATCAGGCAGCCTAGCTGGCTCATTAAGGTATCAGGAGTACTGAGTAGGTGCAGCTGAGGGCCTTACACCTGACAGACTGTCAGCTACTCCTGGATTTCCAGGTAGTAGCAGAAACCAAGAATCTTGTCTTTGTCTCCTCTTGGCAAAGATCTTGTCACCTTTCTTGCCAGATGCACACCTCACTATGGTTATCCATGCCTTTGTCACTTCCGGCTTGGATTAGTGCAACGTGCTCTACTTGAGGCTACACTCAAGGACCATTTGGAAACTTCAGTTGGTGCAAATTGCAGCTGCCAGCTTCTATAGTAGTGTTTCACTGAGAGAGCGTTGCATGCACGCTCCATATGTTGCACTGCCTTCCACGTCCTGTCTGGCTGAAACTTAAGGTGCTGCTTTTTCTGTAAAATACTACATGGTATGGGTCCCGCCTATCTTAGAGAGATGCTTTATCCCAGCAACTGAGACCAGCTGCGACATTCAAACTGACAATCCCTGGGGGTGGGGTGCAGGGTGAAGGGCTCCTGACTCTAGAATTTGCTCCCCTTAGTCATGCAATTGAGCCTGAGTTGGTTGACCTTCATGGCTCTCCACAAGACTCATCTGTTTTCTCAGACTTTTACTTGAAGGGGTGGGTGTGGACAGCCTCCATTTCAGGGAGCGTTTTGAGTTTGACATGTCATTACAGGGTCTAATTGCATTTTCTCTTATGGTACATTTTGTACATGTGCCTAGAGGCATCAACAAGCACAATTAGTACATTGAGAAATGACTTATTTTCTCTCTCCCCATTTTGACAGTCTGCGGGTTACAACAGAATAGATCAGCAAAATCAAAATCATCCTCAACGTCAGAAAGAATAGTCGGAGGGGTGGCATCTGCAGAGCTTGGGGACTGGCCATGGCAAGCGAGTTTACAGCAGAACAACATCCACCGTTGTGGTGCAACACTGATCAGCAACACGTGGCTTCTGTCCGCAGCTCACTGCTTTAGAAAGTAAGTTCCCAGCTCTGAAAGAGGCTGCAGTAAGATGTGGTATGTACTGACCTTCACATCAAATGGTGCTCCATTCAGAACCAATGCCAAGCCCCGGAAGGGCTGTATTAAAGTTCCAGGGTTTCAGGCAGAGAGCGGTGACCAATCGTTCTCAAGCTGGAGAAAATAGTCCCTGAGGAAAAGGCTCTGAAAGATGCTCCAAAGGAAGCTGCTCTGCCTAAGGTCAGGTAGAGCAAGAGGAATGATTTCATGCTATCACAGCTTGGCCCAAATATACATGTTTTTTTGAGCCATTAGGCCATCTTATCCCTTTCCTTCTATGGACAGTGGTGTGAGTTATTCCCTGGAGCAGAGATTAGAATTTGATGGTTCCATCACTCCTTTTTTGAATAGCCAAGGAGATAGTGAAGACTGATTGCTTCTGAAGGGTGTGGCAATATAAAGACTGGAATAGATTAAGGGTCAGCAAACAACAAGGCAAACACCTCTGGTTACCTGCTGTATGTGCTGTATTCACTTTGTGTATCGGGAAGCTACCTGGCCACATTTATTATTTGGCCAATGAGTAATACAGATGGGATGGTGTAGGTCCAATTCCCCATTCCACCAAGATCTTCCAAGGATTCTGAGGGGAAGTATGGGTGAGGTTTTGAGCTACCTACACTGGACCAAGTTTAGAGACCTTTATCTCCATGGCTTAAATATATCTACAAAGTTCTTTCATCTTTTCCAGAGCAAATAACCCACGTGTATGGACCGTTACCTTTGGAACTCTTTTAAGACCTTCAAGAATGAAACGTTTTGTCAAGGCTATTATTGTCCATGAAAAGTACCGTTATCCAGCACACAACTATGATATAGCGGTCGTGAAACTCTCGAAAAGAGTTGATTTTACAGATATCGTACATCGTGTCTGTCTGCCAGATCCATCTCAGATTTTCCCATATAATTCTGACGCTGTCATCACAGGCTGGGGAGCACTGAGCAACGATGGTGAGTGCGTCCATCTGCAAAAAACCCAAACATCTGACGTTTTACATTAATGATGAGTCCAACTAACTGTTTAATTGAGAGCAGCTGTGTGGCCACATCTTGTTTAATCCTTGCAAAAAATGAATAGATTTGTGTAACTATTAGAAACACATTCCGCATTTACTTGCTCTCTAATGTTGGGTTGGAAAAAGACAAAGCTGCCAGCCACTGAAACAGAAACTGTAGGGAGGAGTCTGACATTCTGTTTCTGTCCATACATTTTAGATTGCAAGCTCTTTTTTCCAGGCACCGTCTAGCAATGTGTTTGTACAGTGAATATGACAACAGGGTGCTGACCTTGACTGGGGTTTCTCAAAAACTTTGTGAGATACGTATTATAACCTATGTAGCAGAGGTGCAAACTGAGCTGGAGATAGGTGCTTACTCAGGTTCATGCAGTCAGAACAAAACTAGCCATCTTGGCTCCATGTAACCTGCTGAAATTATTAGCCTGTGCTCCATTGTATGGTACTGTACTTAGAAGTAAATAGACTGGTAGGCCTCCTCTCCCACCTCAGTGATACTACCCTTATGTCCTCATATGAGAGTGTGTCATCTTCTCACAGCTCTTTACTGTGGAACCCTTCAAGCCCTTCCTATAAAATAATGTTGATTAGAATGTATGTACAACTCCTCCCGTATATTACTTCCATCTATGAAAAGTGGTACAAGCTGGAGCAGCTCTTAACTCAGCTCAGCACTCTCACCCATGAACAGATGCTAAATGCTTCTTCCACATCTTAGCTAGTGCAAAGGATTTATATTTGTAGAGTCTTTTTTTTTCCCTTCAGGCTCGAGTTCTAATGTTCTCCGGGAAGCAACAGTGAAACTCATAGACTCAAACACTTGCAATAGGAGAGAAGTGTACGATGGGGTCATCACACCTGGGATGTTGTGTGCTGGATACTTGGAAGGAGGAGTAGATGCCTGTCAGGTAGGTCTAAGCTCAATACTGAGAATTAGTAGGGAAAATGCCTTCGAATGCTTAAATATAGTGATCCCCAAATCTTAACTAATACTGTGTATGCTCCTTCCCTGGGTTTTTTGTTTATATGGGTTCTGATTCAACCAAGACTCTCTGGCTAATAGGTTTGTAAAATAAAACATTTATTACATGCAGTTTAGCACATAAAACTCATATTAACAGAACTAGGATAGTACTTGTAAAATTCCAAAAGTGCAAAATTGAACTGGAGCCCGGTAATTCAAAGTTGGTTTGTGCCTGATCTTTATCTCCCATCAATGGCCTGCACAGTTTGTCACTCCCCATCAGCTCCCACAAGTATTGCCATCTCCTGGCTTCCCCGTGTTGCTGCTTCAGCCTTCCTCCATCTCTGCCATGCAGCTAGTGACTTCTTGTTGTCAAGTGATCTGTTTTCTGCTAGAACGTGGGCCTGATTCTCATTTACACTCAGGCTCTGCTCTATAAAGGGGCCTTAATGTGAGAGTAAATTGTTATGCTGAAGCTAGTCATGACAGCATAGTTAAGATTAATTATAATTATGCCTATTTTAAGGCCCATTTACACCGCTAGAGTGGCATAAAGTGGCCTTAGTATAAATGAGAATCTGTCCCATAAGGAATAAATTACTTTGTACTGTCTTTGTTAGATTTGACTCTGAGTGATACCTGGACCTGCTTTTTTTCAGGTGATAAAAATGGGGCATCCTCTGAGACCGAAGTGTCAAACATTAAAAAATTCAGCAGCGGCAGGCAGCCAGGACCAGACAGTAACCATTCAAGAATTCTGAAGGAGTTTAGGGATGAAGTGGCTGAGCAATCACTCATTAAAATGCAATCACTCATTAAAATCAATTTCTGGTCTGGAGAGCAGCAAACGTACCTATCTTTTTTAAAAGGTGCTAGGGCTGATCTTTGGCATTACGGAGCAGTAAGACAGCTTCAGGACCAGGAAAACTGGTTGAAACAGTAATTAAAGATTGTTATAAAGCAACAAGATGTACATGGGATGCTGCAATGTTTGACATGCAATGACTGCCAGGAACATATACAGACAAAAACTGTCTCCATGGCACTATTTTTAAAATTTCTATTGAGGTTCTGAAAAGTTTGTCTAAATGTTGGGTCTAACTACTTAACAACTCTCCACTATGGCCCCAATCCTGCAAAGAGTTTTGCATGTGCTTAACTTTATGCATGTGAGTATTCCCATTCAATTCAGTGTGCACAAAGTTATTATATGCAAAAGTCTTTGCAGTATTGGGGCCTAAATATCTTCAGTCCAGATAACCTAGTTCCTGTGTTCCCATTCTGCTCCACATAGAAAAGGGCTAAAGGGCTGTCATTTATATTTTTCGGTAAAGTTGGGGAGGGGAAGGGAGTATATTCACTGTTATACCAGCACTAACTTGCCTGAAATTCTGTAAGCTTCCCAGACCAATCTGATTTATGTGTGATGCTATTTACACAGTGTCTGAATTTAAAATCTGAGAGAGGCTAATGTGTTTAACATTTAAAGAAATGTCATCAACTTAAAAACTACAGTTCTGACTGAAAACTTAGTTTTAACCTACTATAGTTACAAGTAACACCTAGATTATTTAGAAGGAAAAGGATGGCAGGAAAAATATTGTTCTTGTTCCATTTGCTGTAAGCGTTTGACAGCACTTTGTGTAGAGCTGTTTTACTGTTTCCCCTGAAAGACTCCCTCTGATTTCAGTGGGCTTGAGATCAAGCCCTTAGTCAGGTTCCCCTGTTGAGAGAGAAATTTAAACAATTATAATTGGGAAATGGGATTGTAAAACCACAGAAACTGGCAGGGGGACTCCATGGCTGGCAAAGAACCACAAACAGCTTATCATGTAGGGCAGTGGCTCTCAACCTTTCCAGACTACTGTACCCTTTTCAAGAGTCTGATTTGTCTTGTGTAACCCCAAGTTTCACCTCACTTCAAAACTACTTGCTTACAAAATCAGACATAAAAATACAAGTGTCACAGCACACTATTACTGACAAATTGCTGACTTTCTCATTTTTACCATAGAATTCTAAAATAAATCAATTGGAATATAAATATTGTACTTACATGCCAGTAAAAAGAACAGGAGTACTTGTGGCACCTCAGAGACTAACAAATTTATTTGAGCATAAGCTTTCGTGAGCTACAGCTCACTTCATCCTCCCCACTGTATTTTCCACTGTATGCATCCGATGAAGTGAGCTGTAGCTCACGAAAGCTTATGCTCAAATAAATTTGTTAGTCTCTAAGGTGCCACAAGTCCTCCTGTTCTTTTTGCGGATACAAACTAACATGGCTGCTACTCTGAAACCTGTTACATGTCAGTGTATCTTATATAGAGCAGGTTAAACAAGTCCTTGTCTGTAACAAATTTTAGTTTGTACTGACTTTGCTAGTGCTTTTTATGTAGCCTGCTGTAAAACTAGGCAAATATCTAATGAGTTGATGTACCCCCTGGAAGACCTCTGAGTACCCCCAGGGGTATGCGTACCTCTGGTTGAGAACCACTGCTGTAGGGCACATCTGCACTGCAAATGAAGGTGTGAGTGTAGCATAGGTAGACATACCCATGGTAGCTTTAGTCTAGAATCATAGAATATTGGGGTGGGAAGGGACCTCAGGAGGTCATCTAGTCCAACCCCCAGCTCAAAGCAGGGCCAATCCCCAATTTTTGCCCCAGATCCCTAAATGCCCCCCTCAAGGATTGAACTCACAATCCTGGGTTTAGCAGGCTAATGCTCAAACCACTGAACTATCTTTCCCCCCACCCAAGATGTGGTGGCATGGGCTTTGGCACAGGCCAGCCATCTCAGTGCAAGCCCACCAGGGACTCTGGATACCTACTCTGGTTGCTGGCACACGCTGAAATTGGTGTCACCACATCTTCACTACTGTTGTTACCCGTGCTAGCTAGATTAAAACTCACATGGGTATGCCTACCTGTGCTTCAATCACATCTTCATTTGCGGTATAGCTGTACCCTTGGTTTTTGGAAAGTGACTAAATTCCAGGTTGATGGTGTTCCTTTAAATCATGCTCTCTTCCCATCTTTCATCAAAGGAAGCTGTCCCTTTCCATACTCTATTGCCTGTGACAATAGCTATATTTTCCTTTCTGGTACACTAAATTTGTTTTTTCCTCCTCTCATAGGGTGACTCTGGTGGCCCCCTGGTTAGTCCAGATTTGAGAGGAATGTGGTACCTCGCAGGAATAGTGAGCTGGGGAGATGAATGTGCTAAACCCAATAAGCCAGGAGTCTACACACGAGTGACTTACTATCGCGACTGGATCACTTCAAAAACTGGCCTCTAATGCAGCAGAAGTCACAACCAGACTAAGCTACACAGGCTGTATGCAGGTCATACTCGTCTGTAACTCTACAAGGTGTCATTTAATCCCTATATCCCTGTCCAAAGCAAGCACTAACTTCACTGCTGCAGATGCCATAACCCCTTATGAATTTACACTGAATGTGTGAGATCACCTGCCTCCTCTCCGAATCACTCTGGCCTATTAGAGGAGAGGAAAGCACCTCATCAAAATGCAAAAAGCTGCTGATTTATTTATTTTACTAGTTAAAAAGTGTATGTACTTTTCCCAGGAAGGGGGAGTTACCTGTCCCAAGGTCTGATGATTCCCCCAGCCTTGCTACCCTCTTCCTCCTCCATTGGGGCCCAAAGTCTTAGCTACTTTTATTCTAGCCAAGCAAGCCTGGACAGCTCCCCCTTTCAGAGCCTATCAGCACAGTTCACCAATCACAGGACACTGGTTGCAATTAAGACTTAGGGCATTTCCCTCCAGTTGCTGAGAGCCTGGCCTCCCCCACTGCTCCAGAACATGGAATGAGGACGACTGGAAATAAACCAGAGTACACAGCATGGCAGTGCAGGGTCCTGGCGCTAGGCCACCAGACTTAATCTTAAACTGCAACATCATTGCTGACCTCAGAACGCTGTTGGACTCAAAGGCAGGTAGCACTGTCTTCTCCTGCAACAGTAAGTAGCGCTGTGCCAGTGAGTACATAACTTTGATGTGACGCCACCTTCAGCTCTCTTGAGGAAGCCAGGGGCTACGGTGAGGGGTCAAGGCTGCTGTGAAGAAACTTCAGAGGGAGTTTTGGAGCTCACAAGAGAATCTAACGGCCCCAGAGGCCACAGTCAGAGGTCCGAAGGGGTAGTCAGAGTCTGGGGAAGTCACGAGAATCAGGACTAAGGGCAGAGCCTAGCTAAGATGAGAGAGGATTTCAGTGACTCCAGAAGTAGGTTCCTGGGGGAAAAAATCTGTCCTGCGGCTATGAAGTATATTTTTAATAGCCCCTCAATGGATTCAGTGAAGCACAGATTATCTTTAATTTTAAAAAAATCTTTATTACAGTTGTATGCTGCTTCTTCATTAATGTACCTCTAGGCTGACTTCTCTCTGTGCGCACAATGTACTTGAATTGCCTCAAACACACAATGTATCCTATCTTGGTGTTTAATGTGCAATAGCAATGCAGTTTTTGTTGTTGTTGTTGTTGTTTTAACAGAACAGGAAGGAAAATCGGATAGCAGAAAAGAACCCACACCCTTTTTGTTCAGGCTCTCATCTAGATGTTTGTGAAAGGGGAACAAATGCTCACCATAAATTAGTGCTTTAAGTAAAGATATCATGGACATTTCTGAGCCTCCAGCTCACTGAAAAGAAAGACCTGGGTGGTTTGCTTCCTACTGCACTGGTGGATTTATCCCTGCCAAGGATGACCGTTATCCTGACTCACAAGGCTACAACTAAAGGGTAATTTTAAACATTAAAAATGGGCCAGAGGGGACATTCAAAAGGAAATTCCCTGGGGATGACCCCTCTGCTCCAGAAAGAGAACTTTACCACCGACCACTTCAAATGATAATACACTTTTTAAAAAATGCCATGATGAATAACATTGGTAGTAAAGGATCCCAGGCGCATAATGCTCACCCTCCCACTTCCAAATCCCTCTGGGACCCACCACTGCCGCACCAGTGTGAGACACCAAAGTAAGGCTGGTTGCTCCTCCTCCTGTCTCTGATTGGTCAGGAGAAGCAGCTGGTGGTGTAAAATACAGAGGATCGGCATGAGGATTGGGAGAAATTTAAAATCTACTGCTGAAAAGCTCTTCAAAGTTCCCTGCTTCCTTTTCTGCCCACATCTTCTCACCCAAGCATCACAGTGGCCCTTGATGACAGAAGCTGATGGGAGTTTCAGAGTGCTCAGCGCTTTATGATAGGCCAAACCTCTCACTTGGGTGTCAAAATATGGATTTAGGAGCCTAACTCTAGGCCCCCATTTTTTGAAAATCTTGGCTTATTTTCAGATATTTTGGTTTTCCTGTATCTTGAGCCATCGTACTTTGGGCTGAACAAAATGGGTCCAATGTCTGAGGTGAATCTCCACTTTTTAAATGGCGGCATTTCTATTCCAATTTTCCATGTCATTTTACATTATTTTTCTTCCTCTGCCAGTAAACTACAAAAGAGATCTTGGGATATTCAGGGTTGGGTCAAATCCAACAGGTCTGTTCCCTTCACTTATTGACAAAGGTTGCTAACCATGCACTTTTGTGTTGCTGCTGCTTTTCAGCAGAGATGTCGTTCTGGGCCAAATCCAGTACTCCGTGGAGAGATCCAATGGGATTTTGATCAGGATCTCTATAAATAGTGTTCTCAGTCAGTGTGCCTTGACCCCATTATTGATAGGGAACAAGGGAGGGAAGCAGTTTCTCAGCTCCAGAAGGAACATCAGGTTATACAATAAAATAAGGTGGCTAAAAAAATCATTAACCACATTTTCCAAAGGGCAGCCTCCTTTGTCCTTTTTGTGCCTGCAAAATTTTCACCTGTTTTTCTGGGCCTGTAATTGAACTGCAGCTGCAAATCAGGGTACTTGTCCCTGTAACTACTGGAGTGGAAGTGAGAAGAAGGTGGCTAGAAGGGCAAGGGCTTTGACTTGTACCTGAATTTTTTTTTTTTTATTTTTCTGCCTACAAAATGGGTGGCCAAGCTCAGCTTATATAACCCATAACGAACTGGTCCCAAACTTATACTGAAAGTGACGTGTGTGTGTGTATCTATATCTATATATATTAGGGCTGTCAAGTGATTAAAAAAATAATTGTGATTAATTGCACGATTAAACAATAATAGAATACCATTTATTTAAATATTTTTGCATGTTTCTACATTTTCAAATATATTGATTTCAGTTACAACACAGAATACAAAGTGTACAATGCTCACTTTATATTTTATTTTTTGTTACATGTAAAAAACAAAAGAAATAGTATTTTTCAGTTCACCTAATACAAGTACTGTAGTGCAATCTCTTTATCATGAAAGTGCAACTTACAAATGTAGAATTATGTACAAAAAAACCCCAGCATTCAAAAGTAAAACAATGTAAAACTTTAGAGTCTACAAGTCCACTCAGTCGTCCTACTTATTCAGCCAATCGCTCAGACAAACAAGTTTGTTTACAGTTGCAGAATATAATGCTGCCTGCTTCTTGTTTACAATGTGACCTGAAAATGAGAACAGGCATTTGCATGGCACTGTTGTAGCTGGTGTCGCAAGATATTTACATGCCAGATGTGCTAAAGATTCATATGTCCCTTGATGCTTCAGCCACCATTCCAGAAGACATGCGTCTATGCTGATGATAGGTTCTGCTCAATAACGATCCAAAGCAGTGTGGAGCGATGCATGTTCATTTTCATCATCTGAGTCAGATGCAACCAGCAGAAGGTTGATTTTCTTTTTTGGTGGTTTGGGTTCTGTAGTTTCTGCATCACAGTGTTGCTCTTTTAAGACTTCTGAAAGCATGCTCCACACCTCATCCCTCTCAGATTTTGGAAGGCACTTCAGATTCTTAAACCTTGGGTTAAATGCGGTAGCTATCTTTAGAAATTTCACATTGGTATCTTCATTGAATTTTGTCAAATTTGCAGTGAAAGTGTTCTTAAAATGAACAACATGTGCTGGGTCATCATCCAAGACAGCTATAATATGAAAAATATGGCAGAATGCGGGTAAAACAGAGCAGGAGACATACAATTCTCCCCCAAGAAGTTCAGTCACAAATTTAATTAACGCATTATTTTTTTAACGAGCATGGAAGCATGTCCTCTGGAATGATGGCCGAAGTATGAAGAGGCATATGAATCATTAGTGCATCTGGCACGTAAATATCCTGCAATGCCAGCTACAACAGTGCCATGCGAAAGCCAGTTCTCACTTTCAGGGGACATTGTAATTAAGAAGTGGGCAACATTATTTCCCATAAATGTAAACAAACTTGTTTCTCTTAGCGATTGCCTGAACAAGAAGTAGGACTGAGTGGACTTGTAGACTCTAAAGTTTTACATTGTTTTGGTTTTGAGTGCAGTGATGTAACAAAAAAAATACATTTGTAAGTTGCACTTTCATGATAAAGAGATTGCACTACAGTACTTGTATGAGGTGAATTGAAAAATACTATTTATTTTGTTTATCATTTTTACAGTGCAAATATTTGTAATAAAAATGATATAAAGTGAGCACGTGTATACTTTGTATTCTTTGTTGTAATTGAAATAGATATATTTGAAAATGTAGAAAAACATCAAAACTATTTAATACATTTCAATTTGTATTCTATTGTTTAACAGTGCAATTAATCACGATTAATTTTTTTGAGTTAATTGCATGAGTTATCTGCGATTAACCGACAGCCCTAAAATATATATATACAAATATATATATCTCCCTTTGGAAGTAGGAAAGGCAGCATTTACTTCAGATTTTCCCTGTGAGAAACCAAAGCACCCGAGGGGAGCATGACTCTCCACCTTACTCAGGGACTTGCAAGCTAGACAGAAGCATTGTTCTTCACATGCTACTAGAGAATTGTCTGGCCTGGTTTTGTCTTTACTGCATGCCAGTGTTTTATTTATGAAAGCAGACTTTATTAGCTGCACTAGAACAGAACAAAGAGAACGTTGTATAAGTGAAGGAAAGTAGACAAGACCTCTTATAGTATTGTTAAAATTAAGCTATGTCAGAGATTTAAACATGGTAAAATTATTATATGTCAAGTGTGATTAAATATATTTTAAAAATTCTCTTTTGGTTATTGTCCATTTTGGGTTTAATAGTAACCAAGCCCAAGGTTTCCTGTTTCCAATATTTCACATTAATCTGGTTTAGTCTAGTTTTCCAACTCTTTGTGGCAAAACTAGAGCCTTTGTTTTTCTCTCCCTGATCTCAGAACAGTTTGACTTGCATAATGGTTGTCCAACAGAGATTTCTGCAAAGACATAGCCACACAGTCCACAACTCAGCTCAAAAACTAAGAGGTGGATTTGTGGGAGAGATTGAAGAACTACATAAATGGAGACTCCACCTGAGCTCCTGTCTGAACTTAGAACATTTTTAAGGTTTGAACAAGTTCAGGTTCGACATGTCTTACTTCTGGGCTTAGAAAAAGCTTGTCCTCGTATTTCCAGCTACTCTGCTGTAGGGAGTTCCATAAATTTCACAAGAGATTTCCCAGTTTTACAGTTCCAAGAGGTTTGGCTAAGCTTCCAAACTTTGTGTTGTCCTCTCTGGAATCAAGTACAGAATCCTCAAGCATGCACATTGGCCTCCAGCCAACTTGAAAGGCAGCTGCTTAAACACAGAATTTCACCCATGGTGGTGTAAAGGATATTTGCAGCACATCATCAAAAGTGCAGTATTCTTATAAACCAGCCTTCAGCTATCACAAAGCAGATTTGCTCAACCCCTAATGTGCTGTAAACAAGACTGTACAGTACCTTAAAGTTCTGTTATGTTACCTCAGCAGCTGCTTGATTGACTTTCCAGCCGATGTTTTTATTTACTTTCATGAAGCCAAGTGCTCTGTTTTGTTGTGTTTTTAAATTGAAGCTTGTGCTAGCCTGTGAAACATTAGCACTTACATAACAGGATTTTTATTTCTATATCTGCAACAGGTTGCATCACCAAAAACTTCACATGCTCCACCCCACCCTGCCCCGGCCACCCCAATCCTTTCTGGCACGCCGTCCAGGACAGGGCAGTGGTAAATAAAGTAAAGGGAGGAAAGTCAGATATGTACAGGGTTTTACTGGATCAGTATCAGAGAGCTATATGAAATACATGTACAATTGGGATGTAAAACAAAAATGATACAAATGAAGCAGTAAAATGTGTGATGTTTATATTTCAGGCCACACTTGATTAGTAAATTATTGCAAATGACAAAGGTTAGTGTAATATAATCTGACAAGGATTAGACCTAGATCTCTTTCTAAATAATCAAAGGAAGAAATTAAAGAATGCTGATATTAATGATCTGCTACTTGGTAAATATTCATGCAATTGTCTCTACATGCCAGCTCAGTGTTGCTGTTATATTATTCTCCCATGTTCTTTTATTCCCCTTCCACTTAACCATCATCTCGTGCCTAAAGCACTCCCTTTGCACTCTCCTCCCATGCTTGCTTCACCATAGGCCTGTACCCTCCCTGAGGAGTGGCAAGCATCCCAGACTCTCCTCCTTTAAAAACCTCCTCCACTCCCACTTCTGTGAACTCCACCTGCACAAGTGCTCATATTATAACTTTAAAATCCTGCCTCTCTGGGTGAGGGTTCCCTCACTTTGTCACCCAGTGCTTTGTGTGTCTGAGTCATTCGTCTTTGGTATGCCTGTTGCAGTTTGCAGGAGCTGCACACACAAATTGCACTGATGCAATTTACATTATTTTAAACCAGTGCAACCTTTGTGTGTGCACTTCCTTATATCAGTTTGGAATTGGTTATACCACTGTAGCTGTTGCCTGTAAAATTATAAATGCAAGCTAAACCACTACAAGCCAAGTTTAACCTCATATGAGTGGCCACGCACAAAGTTGCAGCCGTCTAATCAAACCAGTATAAAATCACACCTTCAGTTAAACTGGCACAACTTTGTGTGTAGACCTAGATTTTAATGTGCTCAGGAAAAGGACCATGTCTCTTTCATTTTGTATATATAAATATATCTAAATATATTCACAGTGAGGAGGAGCACCCTGGTTCCAATCCAAGAACAAAATATTTTATCCTTGTGTTTTCCAATTTTTAATATATACTGTTTGAAGCAAGCAAACAAATATAATTCTTACGTGAACCTTTCATTTCTGAACCTCATCCTGAACAGCTGCATTGTTCTCTCACTTGCTCTCACCAACCAGTCACACAATTTAGAATTTTGGTGTCCTCCAGTGGTCACATGAAACTTCCTTTCATCTTCCCCTTCATTTTGCCTGAGAAATAAAGGGTTTGGTGGCAGGAACTCTGACCCTGATCGTGCAGACTTATTCATGTGCTTAACTGTCCCCATTGTGAGTAGAGCAGTTGCAGTCATGGGTATCACAGTGCATAAAGTGAAGAACATGTAAATCTTTGCAGGGTTGCAGCCTCGGTTTCCCCAGTGACCCTCTTTGACACGACGTGGCACAGAGGACGTGGCTGCCATCCAGGCAACCCACTAGAGAAGAAGACACTTGATTTAGTTGGGGTTGGTCCTGCTTTGAGCAGGGGGTTGGACTAGATGACTTCCTGAGGTCCCTTCCAACCCTGCTATTCTATGATTCTATGATAAGACGGCAACAACCCAGACAGGAAGGGCAGCAGGGGCTCCTGAGGCTCCAGTGAGAGGGCAGTACGAGGGTCCCACTGATTGGAGAAGATGGACGCCCTGGCCTGCACCGGGGGTTGGGCTATCGGGTGTGTTGGGGACTGCAGCACGCCCCTGCTCGCTCACATGACCATGTTTGGCCTTGCTGAGCCTTGTAGCTGTCTGGGTTTTCAGACCCTTGGGTGGGCTGATGGTACAGCTTGGCCTCACTCGGTAGAGATTTCGAACAGACGCCCCACCACAGGAAGAGCTGGGAGATCATGCAATGGGTCTCTGCATGGGCCTCATTGCAGCACAAGGGTCTTAGACTCTAAATTAGTCTATTTTTAAAAGTATTTACTATTCCTGCTGGTACATACTGTAAATTCCAACCTTGCATTTCGGTCATAAGTATCTTTAAAGGCTTACAGCTAGTATGTAACTTCACACTTTTATGCAATATATTCCTTAGATGTATATGTGCAAAACTAGTTCATGGGAGTTACATGGCTCCATCAAGGGTGAACATACTTCTCAGATTCAGCCTCTTCATCTACATTGGCATTTTGGGCCTGATTCTCCAATGCCTTACACCTTACGCAATCATTTACACCTGTGCAAATGAAGTACAAAGTAGGGTTATTCAAAGGCTTTTTACACTCATTTTCCAAATTATGCCAGGCTACACGAAGGGCCAAACAGGGCAGAACATTATCCCTACATTTACAATACCCAACTGTAGCAGGATGTATTTCGTGCCCTGGAAATAGATCACAAAAGGAAGAACTATTTCAGTCATTAGAAAACTTAACAATACTTTAACTCATCGGCAAATAAGCTGTCATGCTTCAGGGCATACTCCAACCACTAATTGATGGGGTTTAGAAAGAACTTCTCCTATGGCAATTATTTCTAAATTATTTGCTACGTGGCATTTTGCACCTTCCGCTGAGCATCTGGTCACCATTAGACACAAAACAACAGACTAGAGTGACCACATGTCTGATATGGCAAAGCAATTCCTATAACCAGTAACTTCGAAAGGAACTCAAAGGGGTTTCTCTGCCAACATGGTGGAAGGGATGCAGTTGTCTCTTCGCAGAGGCTGAAGGGGCAGATGAGATGTGTGTGTCTAAAGAGAGGGTGCAGGAGATTGAGATCAGTGTGTCAGGTCAGGATAAGAGTGAAATTGTGGACGATGTAGGGGGGCTGAGCTGCCTGGGCATGGAGGGGTCTTTGTGGGAACATTGTAGTGGAGAGATGTAGAAGGTTTGAATATCTCTTCTACAGGATAGGGTAGCTGTGGGCAGAGGAGGGTGTCAGGGACTGTGTTGTTTCTATAAGGGTGAAATGTATCTCTATGGGCAAAGGGAAAGACATAAAGTGTCCAGGATGCAGGTCTTTTCTAGGGGGTGTAGGGCTAAGGTGCTTTAGGAAGTAAGGGGCTGGTGGATGGGTAGGGCTGGGAGGAGAAGAGAGTGCTTCTACAGAGGATGAAGATAGGTGAAAGTACCTAGGGGCTCTATGAAGATTGGAAGGTAGGGTATCTCTATGGGGTGGGGTGGAGGTGAAATATGTAATGGTGAAGGCTGTAGGGCTGGGTGAAGGAGTCTCTGTGGGAGGTAACAGATGGGTGTCTATGAGGGATGGAAGAGATGAAAGTATTGGACAGGGCATTTCTATGGGGCAGGAAGGGTAAGGATAGTTCTGAGGAGACAGGGCGGCTGTGTATTGTTATGGCAAAGCATAGCAGCTGGGGTGTATCTGTGAGGAGGAAACTGTGGGATTCAGGTGGCCGTGTAGCAGGTCAGGGGAGGTGTGGCTGGTTCTCTAGGGCAGTGGTTCTCAACCAGGGGTACGTGTACCCCAGGGGTACTCACAGGTCTTCCAGGGGTACATCAACTCATCTAAATATTTGCCTAATTTTACAACAGGCTACATAATAAGCACTAGCAAAGTCAGTACAAACTAAAATTTCATACAATGATTTGTTTATACTGCTCTATATACTATACACTGAAATGCAAGTACAATATTTATATTCCAATTGATTTATTTTATAATTTTATGGTAAAAATGAGAAAGTTAGCAATTTATCAATAATGGTGTGCTGTGACACTTTTGTATTTTTATGTTTGATTTTGTAAGCAAGTGGTTTTTAAGTGAGGTGAAACTTGGGGGATACACAAGACAAATCAAACTCCTGAAAGGGGCACAGTAATCTAGAAACGCTGAGAGCCACTGCTCTAGGGAAAGGCTGATGAAAGGTGAGGGCAGCTGTGTATGATGAGATGGGGAGGTGAGGATGACTGCATAGGGGAGAAGCCGGGACAAGTGTGGCTCTGTGAGGTAGTAGGGAGGTGGGTGGTCCCTGTGGAATGTAGAGGCTGGAGTTCATACACAGGGCTATGATGGGGGACAGGGGTTAGGGTTGCCAACTCTCTGACTGCAGAAAACCGAACACCCTTCCCCCGCCTCCTGCCCTGAGGCCCTGCCCCTTCTCTGAGGCCCCGCCCTTCCTCACTCCATTCCTCCTCCCTCCATCACTCGCTTTCCTCCACTCTCGTCACTCGCTTATTTTCAGCAAGCTGGGGCAAGGGGTTGGGGTGTGGGGAGTTAGGGCTTCGGCTGGGGTTGTGGGCTCTGGGGTGGGGTTGGGGATGAGGGGTTTGTGGTGTAGGAGGGGACTCAGGGCTGGCGTTGGGGTGCAGGAGGGGGTTGGAGCGCGGGCGGCACTTATCTCAGGCAGCTCCCGGAAGCAGCCGACATCTCCCTCTGGCTCCTAGGCGCAGGGGCGGCCAGGTGGCTCTGCGTGCTGCCCCCGTCTTGCTGGCACCACCCCTGCAGCTCCCATTGGTCCCGGTTCCCAGCCGATGGGAGCTGCGGGGGCAGCGCGTGGAGCCCCCCAACTAGAGTGACCAGATGTCCTGATAAAATCAGGACTGTCCTGATATTTAACTCTCCAGCGTCCTGACCGATGTACAATTGGGATGCCATTTCTCCTGATATTGTAGGGTTGCCAGGCCTCCGGTTGGTGTGGGGCTGGCAGGCTCCCTACCCAGCCAGCTCTGCGCAAGTCCTCGGAAGTGGTGACATCTCCCCCTGGGTCTGAGGTGCAGAGACTGTCAGGGGGGCTCTGCGTGCTGCCCCTGCCATGAGCGCTGGCTCCGCAGCTCCCATTGGCTGGGAACCTCCCTCCTGGAGCCAGCAACTTGAAATCCCTTTTGCGTGCCCTAGCCCTGAGACACCCTCCCCTTGCAGAGGAAGCCATAGCCGTACGTCCCTGACCCGTGGCATGCGGCGGGGGCTGGAGCTGGAGCTGGGACTGCATGTCCCTGACCGGCGGCATGCGGCGGGGGCTGGAGCTGGGACTGTATATCCCTGATCCGCAGCATACGGTGGGGGCTGAAGCTGGGGCCGTGCGCCCCCGATCCGCATGTTCCCAGAGCTGTGAGCCCCCTTCCCCATTGGCTCCGGTGGGGGCTGTGAGCCTGTGGCTGTCTCCCCACCCCGCACATGGGTCCCGATATTTTACTCTTGCAGTCTGGTCACCCTACCCTTGGCCATCCCTGCGTGTGAAGCCAGAGGGACAGGCTGCTTCTGGGAGCCATTTAGAGCTGGCCACTGCGGCCAACCGGACTTTTAGCGGCCTGGTTAGCAGTGTTGAGCGGAGCCACCAGGATCCCTTTTCGACCGGAGGTTCCGGTTGAAAACCGGACACCTGGCAACCCTAAGTGGGGTGTCTCCCACTTAGGGAGGGAGCCATAGACTGTAGGTGTGGGAGGAAGATGACAATGGGGCTGTAGAGGACAGGCATGGCTGAACAGTAAATGGGAGAGGTAAGGGCAGTTCTGCAGGGTGGGGCTGGTGGGAGATGAGGGTAGTTGGGCCGCAAAGGGCATCTGGGGGTGAGGATGGCTCTGTATGGGTTGGGGGGAGGCCAGGGGACTCTGGAGTAGGGCTGGCTGTGTAGGGTAACGGGCTCTGTGGCTGGGCTTACATGGAGGGGCACCTCTATTTTGTGCGGCTGGCTGTGTGAGGTAGGGGGGCTTCTGTCGCCGGGGTTCTGTGTCGGGTTGGGAGAGGCAGGAGGGCTCTGGGAGATCCTACATGATGGAGTGTAGGGGCTGTGGGCCCTATTGTATTGGGCTCTGTGTAGGAGTGGGGCTGCGCCAGGGGCTGAGGCTCTGTACTGGGCTGGGTGCAGGGCCAGGGGCTGGGGCTCTGTACTGGGCTGGGTGCAGGGCCCATGGCTCTGTACTGGGCAGGGGACTGGGTGCAGGGCCCAGGGCTCTGTACTGGGCTGGGTGCAGGGCCCGGGGCTCTGTACTGGGCTGGGTGAAGGGGCTGGAGCGCTGTTCTGGGCGGGGTGCAGGGCCCGGGGCTCTGTACTGGGCGGGGTACAGGGCCCGGGGCTCTGTACTGGGCTGGGTGAAGGGCCCGGGGCTCTGTACTGGGCGGGGTGCAGGGCCCGGGGCTCTGTACTGGGCTGGGTGAAGGGGCTGGAGCGCTGTACTGGGTGGGGTGCAGGGCCCGGGGCTCTGTACTGGGCAGGGGCTGGGACACTGTATTGGGCTGGGTGCAGGGCCCGGGGCTCTGTACTGGGCTGGGTGAAGGGGCTGGAGCGCTGTACTGGGCGGGGTGCAGGGCCCGGGGCTCTGTACTGGGCTGGGTGCAGGGCTCGGGGCTCTGTACTGGGCAGGGGCTGGGACACTGTACTGGGCTGGGTGCAGGGCCCGGGGCTCTGTACTGGGCAGGGGGCTGGGTGCAGAGCCCAGGGCTCTGTACTGGGCTAGGTGAAGGGGCTGGAGCGCTGTACTGGGCGGGGTGCAGGGCCCGGGGCTCTGTACTGGGCTGGGTGAAGGGGCTGGAGCGCTGTACTGGGCGGGGTGCAGGGCCCGGGGCTCTGTACTGGGCTGGGTGAAGGGCCCGGGGCTCTGTACTGGGCTGCGTGAAGGGGCTGGAGCGCTGTACTGGGCTGGGTGCAGGGCCCGGGGCTCTGTACTGGGCTGGGTGAAGGGGCTGGAGCGCTGTCCTGGGCTGGGTGCAGGGCCCGGGGCTCTGTATTGGGCTGGGTGAAGGGGCTGGAGCGCTGTACTGGGCTGGGTTCAGGGCCCGGGGCTCTGTACTGGGCTGGGTGAAGGGGCTGGAGCGCTGTACTGGGCGGGGTGCAGGGCCCGGGGCTCTGTACTGGGCTGGTGAAGGGGCTGGAGCGCTGTACTGGGCGGGGTGCAGGGCCCGGGACACTGTACTGGGCTGGGTGCAGGGCCCGGGGCTCTGTACTGGGCTGGATGCAGGGCCCGGGGCTCTGTACTGGGCTGGGTGCAGGGCCCGGGGCTCTGTACTGGGCGGGGTGCAGGACCCGGGGCTCTGTACTGGGCGGGGTGCAGGGCCCGGGGCTCTGTACTGGGCGGGGTGCAGGGCCCGGGGCTCTGTACTGGGCTGGGTGCAGGGGCTGGAGCGCTGTACTGGGCGGGGTGCAGGGCCCGGGGCTCTGTACTGGGCTGGGTGCAGGGCCCGGGGCTCTGTACTGGGCTGGGTGCAGGGGCTGGAGCGCTGTACTGGGCGGGGTGCAGGGCCCGGGGCTCTGTACTGGGCTGGGTGAAGGGGCTGGAGCGCTGTACTGGGCGGGGTGCAGGGCCCGGGGCTCTGTACTGGGCGGGGTGCAGGGCCCGGGGCTCTGTACTGGGCTGGGTGAAGGGCCCAGGGCTCTGTACTGGGCGGGGTGCAGGGCCCGGGGCTCTGTACTGGGCTGGGTGAAGGGGCTGGAGCGCTGTACTGGGTGGGGTGCAGGGCCCGGGGCTCTGTACTGGGCAGGGGCTGGGACACTGTATTGGGCTGGGTGCAGGGCCCGGGGCTCTGTACTGGGCTGGGTGAAGGGGCTGGAGCGCTGTACTGGGCGGGGTGCAGGGCCCGGGGCTCTGTATTGGGCTGGGGGAAGGGGCTGGAGCGCTGTACTGGGCGGGGTGCAGGGCCCGGGGCTCTGTACTGGGCTGGGTGCAGGGCTCGGGGCTCTGTACTGGGCAGGGGCTGGGACACTGTACTGGGCTGGGTGCAGGGCCCGGGGCTCTGTACTGGGCAGGGGGCTGGGTGCAGAGCCCAGGGCTCTGTACTGGGCTAGGTGAAGGGGCTGGAGCGCTGTACTGGGCGGGGTGCAGGGCCCGGGGCTCTGTACTGGGCTGGGTGAAGGGGCTGGAGCGCTGTACTGGGCGGGGTGCAGGGCCCGGGGCTCTGTACTGGGCTGGGTGAAGGGGCTGGAGCGCTGTACTGGGCGGGGTGCAGGGCCCGGGGCTCTGTACTGGGCAGGGGCTGGGACACTGTACTGGGCTGGGTGCAGGGCCCGGGGCTCTGTACTGGGCTGGGTGAAGGGCCCAGGGCTCTGTACTGGGCTGCGTGAAGGGGCTGGAGCGCTGTACTGGGCTGGGTGCAGGGCCCGGGGCTCTGTACTGGGCTGGGTGAAGGGGCTGGAGCGCTGTACTGGGCTGGGTACAGGGCCCGGGGCTCTGTATTGGGCTGGGTGAAGGGGCTGGAGCGCTTTACTGGGCTGGGTTCAGGGCCCGGGGCTCTGTACTGGGCTGGGTGAAGGGGCTGGAGCGCTGTACTGGGCGGGGTGCAGGGCCCGGGGCTCTGTACTGGGCTGGTGAAGGGGCTGGAGCGCTGTACTGGGCGGGGTGCAGGGCCCGGGACACTGTACTGGGCTGGGTGCAGGGCCCGGGGCTCTGTACTGGGCTGGGTGCAGGGCCCGGGGCTCTGTACTGGGCTGGGTGCAGGGCCTGGGGCTCTGTACTGGGCTGGGTGCAGGGCCCTGGGCTCTGTACTGGGCTGGGTGCAGGGCCCTGGGCTCTGTACTGGGCTGGGTGCAGGGCCCTGGGCTCTGTACTGGGCGGGGTGCAGGGCCCGGGGCTCTGTACTGGGCTGGGTGCAGGGGCTGGAGCGCTGTACTGGGCGGGGTGCAGGGCCCGGGGCTCTGTACTGGGCTGGGTGCAGGGCCCGGGGCTCTGTACTGGGCTGGGTGAAGGGGCTGGAGCGCTGTACTGGGCGGGGTGCAGGGCCCGGGGCTCTGTACTGGGCAGGGAGCTGGGTGCAGGGCCCGGGGCTCTGTACTGGGCTGGGTGCAGGGGCTGGAGCGCTGTACTGGGCGGGGTGCAGGGCCCGGGGCTCTGTACTGGGCTGGGTGAAGGGGCTGGAGCGCTGTACTGGGCGGGGTGCAGGGCCTGGGGCTCTGTACTGGGCAGGGGCTGGGACACTGTACTGGGCTGGGTGCAGGGCCCGGGGCTCTGTACTGGGCTGGGTGAAGGGCCCGGGGCTCTGTACTGGGCTGCGTGAAGGGGCTGGAGCGCTGTACTGGGCTGGGTGCAGGGCCCGGGGCTCTGTATTGGGCTGGGTGAAGGGGCTGGAGCGCTGTACTGGGCTGGGTTCAGGGCCCGGGGCTCTGTACTGGGCTGGGTGAAGGTGCTGGAGCGCTGTACTGGGCGGGGTGCAGGGCCCGGGACACTGTACTGGGCTGGGTGCAGGGCCCGGGGCTCTGTACTGGGCTGGATGCAGGGCCCGGGGCTCTGTACTGGGCTGGGTGCAGGGCCCGGGGCTCTGTACTGGGCGGGGTGCAGGGCCCGGGGCTCTGTACTGGGCGGGGTGCAGGGCCCGTGGCTCTGTACTGGGCTGGGTGCAGGGCCCGGGGCTCTGTACTGGGCTGGATGCAGGGCCCGGGGCTCTGTACTGGGCTGGGTGCAGGGCCCGGGGCTCTGTACTGGGCGGGGTGCAGGACCCGGGGCTCTGTACTGGGCGGGGTGCAGGGCCCGGGGCTCTGTACTGGGCGGGGTGCAGGGCCCGGGGCTCTGTACTGGGCGGGGTGCAGGGCCCGGGGCTCTGTACTGGGCTGGGTGCAGGGGCTGGAGCGCTGTACTGGGCGGGGTGCAGGGCCCGGGGCTCTGTACTGGGCTGGGTGCAGGGCCCGGGGCTCTGTACTGGGCTGGGTGCAGGGGCTGGAGCGCTGTACTGGGCGGGGTGCAGGGCCCGGGGCTCTGTACTGGGCTGGGTGAAGGGGCTGGAGCGCTGTACTGGGCGGGGTGCAGGGCCCGGGGCTCTGTACTGGGCTGGGTGCAGGGCCCGGGGCTCTGTACTGGGCTGGGTGCAGGGGCTGGAGCGCTGTACTGGGCGGGGTGCAGGGCCCGGGGCTCTGTACTGGGCGGGGTGCAGGGCCCGGGGCTCTGTACTGGGCGGGGTGCAGGGCCCGGGGCTCTGTACTGGGCGGGGTGCAGGGCTCGGGGCTCTGTACTGGGCGGGGTGCAGGGCCCGGGGCTCTGTACTGGGCTGGGTGAAGGGGCTGGAGCGCTGTACCGGGCCGGGTGCAGGGCCCGGGGCTCTGTACTGGGCTGTGTGAAGGGGCTGGAGCGCTGTACTGGGCGGGGTGCAGGGCCCGGGGCTCTGTACTGGGCGGGGTGCAGGGCCGGGGCTCTGTACTGGGCGGGGTGCAGGGCCCGGGGCTCTGTACTGGGCTGGGTGAAGGGCCCGGGGCTCTGTACTGGGCGGGGTGCAGGGCCCGGGGCTCTGTACTGGGCTGGGTGCAGGGCCTGGGGCTCTGTACTGGGCGGGGTGCAGGGCCCGGGGCTCTGTACTGGGCTGGGTGAAGGGGCTGGAGCGCTGTACTGGGCGGGGTGCAGGGCCCGGGGCTCTGTACTGGGCTGGGTGAAGGGGCTGGAGCGCTGTACTGGGCGGGGTGCAGGGCCCGGGGCTCTGTACTGGGCGGGGTGCAGGGCCCGGAGCTCTGTACTGGGCTGGGTGCAGGGCCTGGGGCTCTGTACTGGGCGGGGTGCAGGGCCCGGGGCTCTGTACTGGGCTGGGTGAAGGGGCTGGAGCGCTGTACTGGGCGGGGTGCAGGGCCCGGGGCTCTGTACTGGGCTGGGTGCAGGGGCTGGAGCGCTGTACTAGGCGGGGTGCAGGGCCCGGGGCTCTGTACTGGGCTGGGTGAAGGGGCTGGAGCGCTGTACTGGGCGGGGTGCAGGGCCCGGGGCTCTGTACTGGGCTGGGTGAAGGGGCTGGAGCGCTGTACTGGGCGGGGTGCAGGGCCCGGGGCTCTGTACTGGGCTGGGTGAAGGGGCTGGAGCGCTGTACTGGGCTGGGTGCAGGGCCCGGGGCTCTGTACTGGGCTGGGTGAAGGGGCTGGAGCGCTGTACCGGGCCGGGTGCAGCGCCCGGGGCTCTGTACTGGGCTGTGTGAAGGGGCTGGAGCGCTGTACTGGGCGGGGTGCAGGGCCCGGGGCTCTGTACTGGGCGGGGTGCAGGGCCGGGGCTCTGTACTGGGCGGGGTGCAGGGCCCGGGGCTCTGTACTGGGCTGGGTGAAGGGCCCGGGGCTCTGTACTGGGCGGGGTGCAGGGCCCGGGGCTCTGTACTGGGCTGGGTGCAGGGCCTGGGGCTCTGTACTGGGCGGGGTGCAGGGCCCGGGGCTCTGTACTGGGCTGGGTGAAGGGGCTGGAGCGCTGTACTGGGCGGGGTGCAGGGCCCGGGGCTCTGTACTGGGCTGGGTGAAGGGGCTGGAGCGCTGTACTGGGCGGGGTGCAGGGCCCGGGGCTCTGTACTGGGCTGGGTGAAGGGGCTGGAGCGCTGTACTGGGCGGGGTGCAGGGCCCGGGGCTCTGTACTGGGCTGGTGCAGGGGCTGGAGCGCTGTACTGGGCTGGGTGAAGGGGCTGGAGCGCTGTACCGGGCCGGGTGCAGGGCCCGGGGCTCTGTACTGGGCTGGGTGAAGGGGCTGGAGCGCTGTACTTGGCGGGGTGCAGGGCCCGGGGCTCTGTACTGGGCGGGGTGCAGGGCCCGGGGCTCTGGGCTGGGCTGGCTGCGGGGTGCAGGGGCTGCGGCTCTGTAGTGGGCCCGGGGCATTGCACAGAGCTGGCAGGGGCCGTGCAGCGCGGGGAGGGATCCGGGGGCAGGGCCGGGCCGGGCCGGGGCGGCGGGGATTGGCGGCGGCGGGAGCCCGGCCCCTCTCTGTTGCGCAGGCGGGGAAGCGCTGGCTCAGGCACCGGACCGGCTGCTGCTGCTGCTGCTTCACCCCCCGGGCCGTTGGCGGCGCCCAGGCCTCGCAGCTGGAAGCTGGCAGCCGAACCCCGCCACGCGGTGAGCCCCGGGCCGGGCAGCGGGCCCCGTTGGCGGGCAGCTGCGGGCAGTGGGCCCGGCCGCGTCGGCGGGGTGAGGCGAGGCCCGGGCCGGTCGCATCCGTATCCTCCCCCCGCCGCGCTGCGGCCGGCCTAGAGGAGGGTATGGGGGGGGGTATAGGTAGGGGGGTGGGGGGAGGTAGGTGGAGTATGTGGGGCTTGTAGGGGGAGGTTGGTGGGGTGTAGGGGGGTGGGGTGGGAGAGGGTTGTGGGGGGAGGTTGGTGGGGTATAGGGGGGTGGGGTGGGAGGGGGTTGTGGGGGGAGGTTGGTGGGGTATAGGGGGGTGGGGTGGAAGGGGGTTGTGGGGGGAGGTTGGTGGGGTGTAGGGGGGTGGGGAGGGAGGGGGTTGTGGGGGGAGGTTGGTGGGGTGTAGGGGGGTGGGGAGGGAGGGGGTTGTGGGGGGAGGTTGGTGGGGTGTAGGGGGGTGGGGAGGGAGGGGGTTGTGGGGGGAGGTTGGTGGGACATGCTTGACACTGTCTCCCATGGTGATTCAAGAGTTGGGTGGGGGTGCGGGATGGAGGTTCTGGAGGGTGTAAGAAGGGGTGTGTCTGGCAGAGGGACTTGTGGCTGGAGTGTGTGAGGGGTTTTGGGGGGATGAGTGTTGGGGTTGGTGTGTGGGGTGGATTCTGGCGGGTGGAGACAGGTGGAGGTATGAGCGGAGAGGTATAAGAATGAATGGGTGGTAGTGGATGGACGGGGTTATAGGAATATGAGTATTGGGGATATAGAGAGGGATATGGCTGTATGAGGCACTCATTTAGGTCTCATTTTTTCCATATTGGACGTGTAGGGTCATTTATTTTCCATATAAAATATCACAACAGTTGTAGCCCTTTTTCCCTTTTCATTTCCCATATTTCCCTCCCCTTTCCCCTCCCTCCAACCCAACACTGATGCTCTCAAATCCCACTCTAGCAGAAATCTTACCAAGTGTTTTACTGTCCTTACAGGTGTGTGCATTACCTTTACAGTCATTGGTCATCTCTGAGGTGTTTCATATTCATACAAACCACTTTCCCCTTCATCCATCCTCTCCTTCAATTTCTTGCTGCAGGGAAGCCCTTCTGAGCTCTTACCAGCAACCAGAAGTGGCTGAAACAGATCCTGCTGACCTCCCAATATATCTGAACTAACCAAATACCAGAATATTTGTGTGCTCTCCCTTTTGAGTAAGTGCCACAGTTTCATACCACAAATCTTACATATCATTTTTCCTATCAAATGATTAGGATTTCAATCTAATTTGTAGCACATATGTTCATATAGCAAGTGACAACATAATTGTCTTTGCCTTGAAGTAAAATGGATACTTGCAGAAGTCTTTTAAACATTAGGCAAATAGTGCCGTTGGGGTGTGAGATTGTGAGCTTAATGGGGCACACATTTCAGTTGTGTAGGACAGCAAAAATCCTGTAACTGGAGCTGACTGGCACCCTTGGTGGTCTCAACAAAATGATCAGATTATTAGCCATAGAGACTGAATTACCATCCTGACCTGGATGTGATCTAGAATGGGTTAAGGCAAACAGGATGTGTCTTGGCTGTAGTTTTTGTGAAATGGTGTCATTGTTGGTGCATAGCACTAATGCTAGCAATGGTGGGGGCACTAGTGCAGACTAGCTGCAGGTGTTTTTATCAGTCAGGCCAGCCATACCTCTAGTATGTCTAGTCTAGATGATATGGTGATGGTAAACCTAGAAGTCAGTATGTGTTATTGCTTCTACTGTTAGCGTTGGTGGAGCTCTCTTGTGCTGTAATGACTAAGGGAGATATTCACAGTGTGGAAAAAGCCTATTGGTGCAGAGTGAGGGGGAAACATACCAGAGGCAGAGCATCTGTGAGAAGTGCCATCTGCATTTATAGTTCTGTATAAATAATAAATGCTGTATGGATTAGATGACCCTAGTGTCTAGAGCTGTCACTCTGACAACTTTCAGGATTGCAAAAATCAGAGCTGGACTTCTCTCAAAAAAGCATCAGTACTGCTTAATAATTAGCCACGAGTTTGCTTGAGTATGATGGATGTTCTGAAGATAGTATGTTATTTCTGTCACATCCTCCTCTTTTAAATATGAATTTATGCTGGAGAAATAGTCTGACACCCCTGAAGTCCTCTATCCACAGGGAGGAAGGATAGTGTTTTGATTATCGCCAGATTGGTTCTGGGGAGACCTGGGTCCAGTTTCTTTTCCGCTTCAATTCATGTGTGGCCTTGGGCAAGTCACTTAGCCTTAGGGTATGTCTTCACTACCAACCAAACTACAAAACACCAAATATGCACATCTTTAGGAGGCTTGCAGAACGTAATCTTGGTCCAACTGTCCCGTAAGCTTATTTGTCCTTCGAAAGACACTCAGATGAAGACAGGATTTAGTTACAGGAAAATATTTCTCGGTTTGCTTGAAAGCCAGTTTAAGAAGAACAGTATCCTTAAGGTTTCTTGTTGAATAAGAGATATATCTGCTGCTGTATATAATGGGCTTACTGGCAGCGATGTTTTTGCATGGCTGTACAAAAGACACTGGAGGGAAACCTGGAATTTATATGTATACTGAAGGAACAATGTCCAAGCGAGTTGTGTGTGGTTTACATAAGCTTGGGAGAATTCAATTTTTATCTTTTTATAATTTTGATGGATAATATTTATTTTTAAGCGCTTTTTTCGATTATCAATTTAAACTTTCACAGTTGTGCAAAATTATGTGTTTTAACCTTTTTTAAAAATTTTATTGATTTAAATGTTCAGAGTTGCAGAAAATGATGTGGGGTCAGACTATAATTACTTTAGTAATAGATGTTGAGATTCAAAAAATTAAAGCTTTATAACTGTTAAAACACATTATCAGCATCAGGTGTCAAAATATATGAAGTAAATATCCTTAAATAGAACTCTAGTAAGCTGTCAAGCAGCATTTTCTTTCTTTGCCTATCTGTCAATTTTGATTATTATAGATGGAAATATTTTTTGGCCGGTTTGTGTGTGTATATGGTTAAATCGATGTTCACCACCATTTACTGATAAAAATTGAATTCTTCCAAGCCTGGATATGTGAGAAGAAGGGTCTCATGTCTAATTCAACCTTACTGTTCACACAAGACTGGGAATTTACAGGTGGTAGTTCATTCTCAGCTGCATGGTGAGTGACAGGGAGGTGAGTCAGCCACCAGCAGCAGCACACCACTACAGTACAGGCAGCTGGGCTTTCTGTAAAGGAGGAGAATATGGATATATGTGACATCTCGTCCTTAAGAGCTGGTACCTGCTGGCTCATGTATAAAGTTGCATGGCATGGTCCTGTATACATAAACTGTAGAAACACTTTAATTGGTAAAGTGTTGTAGTTCATTTTCCACTATAAACATATTTTTTACCTCTGCATTACCCCTGCAATTTTTTTACTTTCAGTAAAAATTCATTCTGTCTGAAATGTGACATGAGTTGTAGCTGGCTATGGGAGACATTTTTTGGAAAGTTTGAATTGATCAGGCTATTATTTTCTGGGATACTAGACTTTATTTTGCTGGTGTGAGGGAAGAAATGTTTTTTCATTTGAAAAGTCTTAACAATTTTTTTAAAAACAAATATCAAAAAAGGCTTGGCCTAGAAAGTTCTTCTTTGCTCTATTCTTCGATGATATCTAGATTACAGTATTAGAGGTGAGGTAGACATCTTAAATGTTATTGACCACTGAACTAAAAGGCCAGATAAAATAGCATTAAAGTATGTTAGAAAAATAAAAACCATGAATCAAGAAATGTCTGGATGTTGCAAACAAATGTGGTGATGGGGAAAATAAAAGTTCTGTTTACCTTTAAAGTATGGTGTGATGCTCATGTATTCTCAGCTGTTTGCTTGGGGGTTTGGAGCCGTTGCTTTGTTTTTTGAGCAAACTCTTTCTTTTTTAACAGGAGATATAAGACAGAGTATATGGTTTTGTTTGTTTTACTTTTGTTAGATGTCATGTTAGGGTGCATTTCATGAGTCGAATAAATAAAAAATTAACCTTTGAACCTAACAACCGTGACAGACATTTCTTTAAAATGAAGCTATTTCTGCAGCATTTGAATTCTCATCAGGAGAACTGTTCAGACCTTCTGGGCCTCTACCTTCAATCTGTTGATAGAAAGAGCTTGTAGCCTTTCTGTTGGACCTCTTATCACGATATTCACATCTTGCACTCTTAAGTGCAGTGCACTTTAAACACTCTCAGAGCTTAGGAAATTGGAAATGAATGTGTCATCTAATGACAACTATAGGAATTGCCATTTTGGATCACACCAGTGGTCTATCTAGTTAAGTACCATGTCTCTTATGGCAGTGGTTCTCAAAGCCGGTCCGCCGCTTGTTCAGGGAAAGCCCCTGATGGGCCGGACCGGTTTGTTTACCTGCTGCGTCCGCAGGTTCGGCCGATCGCGGCTCCCACTTGCCATGGTTCACCGCTCCAGGCCAATGGGGGCTGCAGGAAGCTGCGCAGGCCAAGGGAAGTGCTGGCTGCCGTTCCCACAGCCCCCATTGGCCTGGAGCGGCGAACCATGGCCAGTGGGAGCCACGATCGGCTGAACCTGTGGACGCAGCAGGTAAACAAACTGGTCCAGCCCGCCAGGGGCTTTCCCTGAACAAGTGGCGGACCGGCTTTGAGAACCACTGTCTTATAGGAACCACTACCAGATCTTTCATAGGAACATGCCTTGATTCCCAAACTGGACAATTATGGAATAACTTGCCCAGAGGGGAAGTTTCTTCTTAAATTCATCTCTTAGTGGTAAACTTATGCTCTGAATCCAGTGTATTTTTGTTCTATCTAATGTAACTACATGTTTATATTCATAAAAATGTCTAATCCTTTTTGAATCCTGCCAAGTTCTAGGCCTTTACCTTGTGGTTAAATGTGATATTTTTTTAAAAAAGCCCTGTCATAAACTTGAATTTAGGTAAAGGCATTCAATTTTCAGTATTTCCTATTCCATTCTTTACACATCCTAATATTTTGGGTTTTTTTAACTTCTGCTATGTATTGGCTTTCATGAAGTGGTACCAGTATCTGTTTCCCAGCCATGTAAATGAATGGTTCAAATAATTCTTTCCAGTTATTATTTCTTCAAATCCTTTGAACCTATTTTAATAACAAAAATTAAAATGTAAAGCTGTTAATATATAGTGAAATTTTACATGCTCAAAGCCAGGAAATTCAAAATTTTGTGTCTTATCTGGCATAACTTGGACATGTTGCACTAAGTAAGTTTACATTTAATTCTGCATTATGAAGATGTCAGTTTCAGCTCCATAGTTAGGATTGAGTTTTGCACTTAAATCAGGGATTTCGTCTTTTTATTATAACAGGACAGACTTAAAATGGCATTGAGATCCTTAACTTTTGGTTTCTTGAATCTTGTGTGTTTCAACTTTTGGATATATAACACTGCATCAGTTCATAGATATATTTTTTTTAAAAGCTGGAAGGAACCATTATTATCTTGTTTGACCTTCAAATCAGTGTTGTTTTTTGTATTTCATCTATACCTAATTTGTTTCTGATGAGACTAAGAAAACAATAGTAGGTATTTATAAAGTTGTGTCCTTTGTTAGCATGCTCTATTCATTTTGTCATCTTTTTTTTTCCCCTCTAGCACAAACAAATTATATCACATCATGGCAACAGACTCTATGGAGATCGATGATGCTTTATACAGGTAAGAATGCCATACCCGATATATCGCTGTAAGGTGTATCTTTGATATTACTGCAAGTAGATACACTTTGCTGCAGCATTAATACCGGATTTGAAAAATGTATTTGCTGCCTATTAGCCAGAGTGAAAATATCTGTGCTGCCGTGTCCCCTGCAGTTTAAAGGACTAAAACATTTAAAAGTACAGTACACACAAGTAACATTGTGACTCCACTTTCTATTTAACATAGTCTTTCAAAACGTGTAACTTGCTGTTGGCAGACTATTTTTTGTATACTTAATTAATTTTACTGGTACTTGCCATATAAAATATTTGTCCAGCTAAAGAACTGGTCAGCTACTGCAGAGTAAGTGCCAAATTATCTGAACAATACTAGTGAAAATTATTTAATACTATTTGTCAAATTACTGTATGGTCAGCCATACATAATTACACCCCTTATGTTTTGTATATTTTCTCTTCCTACTGATGTCAATCCACATTCACTGTTTTTCTTTCCTAAAATAGACTATAGTGTATCTTTTCTTCTATTGTTTTCTATTTATTTCCTCTTCTCCTTCTCTCTCCCTCCACCCCTTATCTTTCTTCTGGCCTTTTCCACATTGTATTCTGTGTTTTTCAAAACATAATTTCTGTCTCTCTTTATTTCTTCCCCCTCCAAACCTGTCTGTACTACACGTCTCTTTTCTAACTTACCCACTCAGTCACTGTGCTGAACCCTGCTTGGGGACTAGTTCAGGGTCTGGTAAACTTGAAACTCCCTGCCCAGGCTGGCTGCTTCAGCTCATAGAGTTTTTTCATCATTCTTCCAGTAAAAACGTGGTCCCTTGGAACAGGCTGGGAGTTCAGTGCACCCTAAATCCTTGTGATCCTCTCATCCAAAGCTTCCTAAGACATCTTAACAGGATGGTGTGCTGATGGGCTCATTGAATTTTGCTGTCCCCAAAAACCTCAGCTGTGCCACTTCTTTCTTCCTTGGAAATGAGACTTCTATAACTCTGTTACAGAGAGATACAAAGCAAGATATTTGAATTTGATATGTTAGAAGAGTGGGTTCAGCTCCATCACATATACTATAGAAATTAAAATCCTTCTTCTTCATGTTTGTAAATCATGACAAATGTGTTTTAACTAAACAGTTGGTAGATTTTAATACCTTATTGTTATACATTTTATTATTGTCTTTCACAATATTTGATGGAAGTTCTAAAAGTCAGACTTTGTCCTCAAATGGCAGAATTGGATTCTCAGACTTCCATTTGCAATTTGTAACCCCTAAATGACTCCTACAGTATGACCATAACAGGACCTGTCTATATTGGAACACAGTAACCCTGAAGATGGTGAAATAGGGAGAGAAGTTTCTTTTTTGGAAAGATGCGAGTTCTCAGTTAATAATGTTCCATGCACCAGACTTGATACTCTAAACATACTTGTGGCACCTTAGAGACTAACCAATTTATTTGAGCATAAGCTTTCGTGAGCTACAGCTCACTTCATCGGATGCATACTGTGGAAACTGCTTAAGCTTATGCTCAAATAAATTGATTAGTCTCTAAGGTGCCACAAGTACTCCTTTTGTTTTTGCGAATACAGACTAACACGGCTGTTACTCTGAAATCTAAACATACTGAATTCCCTTACATTTTAGTGGCATGGTATTTTCGCACATTGTATACACTTACATGTTTGCCTTTCTTGTGATCTCCTGCTGATCCCCTCTGCCCCAGGACTTCTCCCTCCTCTTCACCCTGCCAAAAAAAGTGTACGCGACAAATCTTTGGGTAGACTAATTTCTATAGTACTGATATTCTTAGAAGCATATCAGACAAACCTAATTTCTCTCTCTCTCGCTTAATCATTTACAAAATAAGTCATTGCTCTTGATACAGTAAATGAAATTCAAAATGATTTAAATAATTTGATATACTGAGTTGAAACCAGATGGTTGGAAACTTTAGAGAGCTGAAGATCTTTAACAGTTCAGCAGTTGGATGTACATGAGCTGCTTTGAACTCCGATTTGGTGAAGAAAATTCCCAGTTCTGAGCATGCTTGTGCCTGCAAGAGATGTAGTTCCAAGTATGCCCTGATGTATCCTGAAGAGATAAGTCTTGAACTACATTACAATGAATACAGGCCCCACAATGCCAGATTTTAGGGTAGAACCGCACTAATTTTTCTTTGTATCTCACAGATTTCCATATCAGTTATGCTGAGTTTGCAACTAAAAAATGTTTTCTAACTTGCCTTGGGGCCTCTGAACTTGCCTTGGCTTCTGAAACTCAGGAGAGCTTTTCTTTGTTAAGGAAAAGTTAGCACATGTGACTCCATTTTGGTTTGGGGCCCACCATTGTCTAAAAGCAAGCACATCATGCACCAGGAGGAGTGTTCCTTAGATACTGCATCCCTGTGAAAATCCTCCTCCTTGTCTCCAGCCTGCCTTGACTCCCAGTATCTGTTTTTTGTCAGTCTCTAACTCCCTATCTCCTGGCCTTTGATGTGAGGCCTCCCATCCTGATAATAAAAGTTACTGATGCATGGCTTTAGGACCATGCTGTGTAATTAACATACTGGTTTAGCACGAGGAATGCACCAAGCAGGGATAAGTGGTAGATAAGAAAAGGGTTTGTTTATTGGCTACCGTTTCCGCACGAGGGCAACATGCTTTGCTAAAAAGTATATAACCTTTGTATAATCTGTATTCGGGGTCCCCTCCTGGCTAGCAGGGGGGCACCACGCTTGAGCGTAATAAACTTGGTGTTTTTTGGGAACCCTGCAGTTGTGGACTTTGTTTATGTGCCTCAGCCTAGATTCGAACTGTGCGTGACCTATCAGGTGTAATTCACAGCAGTTGTGTGCGTGTCCTATCAGGTATAATTCGTAACATTTTCAATTCATGCATCATAACTAATACTTTGGCTTGCAGAATCTCTGTGTCCTTAAACTGCTCTGCAATCCCACTGTTTTTAGATTGTCCTTAGTTACATCAGTGCGAATCTTCGAATAGCTGATGGGGTTCTATATGTTTTACTAATGGCGTAATTTGGTCTGCAGAGCTTTTATTGTTGGTGACAGTCTGAGAGATGGAAAGAAGCTGGCTTGGCTATCAGAACCCAGGCTGAATTTGCAGGGCTGGTAATTTGCAAGTGAAAATACCTGCAAATTCTTGAAATAGTGTGTACTTATTTTGGAGGGAGTTCTATTTGTGTGTTTTTTTTTTTTGTTTCTTGCTTGTAGTCGGCAGAGGTATGTTCTTGGAGACACAGCAATGCAGAAGATGGCCCAGTCCAATGTGTTCCTGAGTGGTCTGGGTGGACTTGGTGTGGAGATTGGTAAGTTTACTAAGTAGCACTGATATATACATTTATTAAAGGTATATTTAAAAAAAAATTAATTTAGTGTACATTGAGTGAATACATGTACAACATATGTACATAGAGCAGAACCACAATATGTAATATGGAAATATTTTTATAGCTAGATGTTGTAAAGCATTTTGAAATACATTTGTATGGCTATTTATGCTGTTAAATTGATGCAGAAATTATTGGGTGAAATTCTTTGGCCTGTGTTATGCAGAAGGTCAGACTAGATCATAATGGTCCCTTTTGGCCTTAATCTGTGAATTTATACAATTAAATAATCTGAAACTACAGGCTGGATTTTCACTCGATGAGTGGGGGAAAGTTGTTAGAATTTGGCCCTGGCTGGTCATCTGAGAATGATGACCAAAGCTGGTCATCTGGCATAGGGGACCTCTGACCTGGGACCTCTGCTTTGGATGGGAAGGGACATGTCAGCGGAGTGCTCCTGTGCCCTGTCAGTTTTTATCTGGCATACGGTCCCTTCTGCGGACTTTATTGGGACTTTTATCTGACACCAGAGTTGTGTGCATAGTCTTTTTAAATGGTAATGATAGCCCTTTCTTCGATTAGAGTTCCTGTAATGGTGCTTGTTGGATGTAGGGTTGCCAGAAAATGAATGCAGTTCACAAGTGAGGGATAAAAAGCTCCTTCTGCTTTCTCTGAGATTTCCACTAAGGAGCTGAATTGGCTTTTAAAAAAAAGTTATTCAGAAAGATATGTGACTGCTGCCAGCTGTTAAATTTTTATGTAAATAGAAGGTATGAGCCATTTCACTACTGGCAGGTAACTTTTCAATCACTTAGAGCAGGGTTTTCAAACTTCAGTGCACTGCTACCCCCTTCTGATAACAAAATTACTACATGACCTTGGGGGTGAGGCATGGAGAGAGAGGAGACCCAAGCCTGAGCCCCACTTCCCTGGGTTGGGGAGAAGGGGCCAGAGCCTGAGCCCTGACACCTCGGGTGCGGGGAGAGCTCAGGCTTCAGCTTCAGCCCTCCGTCCCAGCAAGTCTAATGCTGGCTCTGGCGACCCCATTAAAATGGGGTCATGACCAATTTTGGGGTCCCAACCCACAGTTTGAGAACCGCTGACTAAGAGCTTTACGTTCAATCCTGTAAATGATGTTCGTTTTGTTTTTTTTTCCTTTCAGCTAAGAATATAGTTCTAGCTGGAATAAAGGTATGTAAATTTTTTTTGTTGTAAAAGGAATTGGTATAAATTTCCTTTTAGTTAAGTAACATTTTCATTTTTGCAGTGACTGGGAATGTTCGTGTTCAGGGATCAAATGATTGAGGAATCTATAGTTTTATCACAAAGTGCTGATAAGACAGGCTATACTTGTTCCAGAAGTACATTCTGATTCTCTCGTTAGTCTTCTTCTCACAGAAGGACCCTTTTGAAAAAGAACTCTGAAATGCATACTCCTGGGGGAATTCTGCACCAAAAAATTAAAAATTCTGCGCACAATATTTTAAAATTCTGCAAAATTCTGCAAATTTTATTTGTCAAAATAACATTACATAATCACGCCAGTTTCAATTATGTTGGTAATTTATTTCAAAATAGCTGTCAGTAAGTGTGTTTGTAACAATACAGACACACATAAAAATTCCCCCAGGAGTACAGAGTTAAAGAATCTCTTTGACAACCCAGTTCCTGTTTCTCTGCCCCTCCTACCCCCCCCCCCCCCCCGATCCCAGCCGGGGGCTGGACACTCACAACCCCTTCCCCCTCCCAGAGCCCAACTGCAGGGCCCCCTCCAGCCCAGATACCCACACCACCTCCTCTGCCAAAGCCCAGCTGCGGGGCCTCCGCTTTCCCAGACACCTGTCTCCTTCTTTTCTTTCCCCCCTGCCCTGCGAGCTCAAGGATCCAGAGGGAGAAACAGCCTGATGCTCAGTCCCCGGCTTGCACAGAGTTTCCTATGCACTGCCCTCTCCTCTCAGGGCATGCTGGGGACTGCAGCTGCCAGGAACTCCCTAGCTCCCTTTCTCCCCCCCACGAAGGGTCTTCTATGTGTAAGCTGGGTTCTGCTGAGTCCATTGGCTCCTAGTGGTGGCTAGCAGCACTGCAGCCCATTTCTGGGTCGGGGAGGGAATCTTCCATTTTTGGTGAAAAAATATTGCAGTGACAGCTTTTAGTATTTTTTACCAGTTACAGTTAGTGGCTGTGAATAATCAAGTTTTAGACCTTAAACAAGCGTTGTTGTCGTTATGTTATATACTGAGCAAAATGTTGAAATGCAGACATATTCTCTGATTGAATTATTTATTCAATAGCAGTAAGAAAAGGTGTGGAGTTTAATGTTTTTAATTAAAGCCGTACATCTGGCACTTCTGTCTAGCTCACTTAGTGTAACTGCAGTATTAGTTCTTCAGAATCTCAGTATTGAACATGATACCTAGGCTGAAGTGTACCATGACTATGTGAATGTCTTTCAATTCATGTTCCAAGATTTGTTGGTTTTAACACTCTCCTCCTGAATGTCTTTGAAGGCTCTTACAGTTCATGATACCAAGCAGTGCAAGACATGGGATTTGGGAACCAACTTCTTCATCTGTGAAGATGATGTTATAAATCTAAGGAACAGGTCAGTACAGTTACTTAGATGTATTTGAGCAATCTACTGTCTGTCACTTTCGTGTAACAAGAATGTTAGTTTTTCCACTGGCTATGATGTATATTTTATGTAGTATATTTAGTGTGCATTACATCTTGTTCTATTGGAGTCATTGCCTTTGAGCACAGTGCCCAGGTATAAAGGGAGAGCATTCTAAAGTGGGATTGAGTCCTGTTTGCTCTGTGCATCTGACTTCACATAGCTAGCAGCATGTAAGCAGTGATTGTTTCCTTGTAGATAATGAAAGAGCAGAAATGCATTTATTTTCCATCTTTTCAAGATTGGCTGAAGAAAGCCAATAAACACCTTATTTGTAGTCTTCCACTCTTCCAAAGCAAATATTAAAAAGTGTTAGCGGTCAGACTCTAAATCTTGCTATCTGGTTGATGGAGCTAGAGATATCAGAGCACATATGGTAGATTATAAAGGTGAGGAAGCATGAATAGTCAGTTTCAGTAAGTGTTTATGGTAAAAAAAAACTCTCAAGAAATAAGCGTTCTGGGAATTGATTGGAGGATGCCATTGAACTTGTGGAATGAGCCATGTTAACAATACAGTTTATAAATGGATGCAAACCAGAAGGCTATTGTTTCAGAGCTGAGGCCACACTTCCTCACATCGCAGAGCTCAACCCATACGTCCATGTCTTATCATCCACTGCACCACTCGATGAAACCACAGACATCTCCTTTCTAAAAAAGTATCAGGTATGTAGTATTTATTTAAAGTAGCTGTGCAACATTCTGCCTGACCAGAGTGAGTCGCTTCTCCTTTTATCTGAAGTTAAACAAAACCCCCCAAACGAGGTTTTTTCATCATGTTCTAAAGAAGATGAATAGGTATTGTGTCTGGGCTGGTAAAAATTTTAACAATAATTTTGCAAGGCTGAGCGAACGTGTTCCTGACATTGAAATTAAAGCTGTCAGTAAATAGCTAAATGTTTTCAGATTGTTTCACAATTTAAATTCAAAGACAGAGAATGGCAAAGATGACAGTTTCTACTGTAAAGCTGACCTGGCTGTATTGTACAACTTGTATTATATTGTATACACTTTATAACAAGCTGTGATATTATTGAGCTTTCACGTTTAACCTGAAAAACATAGGAATGGAACATGCTACATATATGCAATATGATCAAATTAATGATTTAGTGGCAACAAAGTCCTAAATTTTTAAAAGCATGTTTGCGTGTTGGTGTGAGTTTGCAGCTTGGAGCTGTACACGCTTCAAGTGTTGGTGCAAGTCATTTGCATTAGAACATGCGAGACCGTGCACATTTTCTTAACTTTATTTATTTATTAAGCCAATATTGTTTGTGTTTCCTAACTTTATGGCTTTGACCTTAAATATGGTATTCACATGGTTTATGTGAATTTAATGTCTTTTTTCCTTTAAAACAGATATTTCTTGTGACTAATACAAGCATTTAAATTGTCTGAGTTAGGCTTTGAACCTCACTACTCACGGGAGGGGTTATTTGACTGTGGAGGAGGAGTGAATTCTCATCTTTGCTGTCACTGTTTGTCTGGAGACACTTCTGTAAGACTGTGTTCATAGAACAGAAGCACATCTGTTCAAATTGTGATGGTTAAATCTGCACAATAGAGGCTTTCTTATACCCACACTCTAAAAGGAAAGATGTATCTCTTTTTCTTACTGGCTTTCAGCAATGATAGACATTATTTCTTGTACCTTTTTGTCAACAGTGCGTCATATTGACTGAAACGAGGCTATCGCTGCAGAAGAAGATTAATGATTTTTGCCATGCTCAACACCCCCCTATTAAGGTAATGCTAAACAGTGGTGGGCTTATTGGTCCAGATCATCCTGTGTTGATCCATGTGTGGAGGATTCTTCCTTCATCCTCCCCTTTACACAGAAGTGTGAAGGGGGGAATGCTGCCTTCACAGCACATTGACTTCCACAATCCCCTTTTGCTGGCATACTATGGACGCCCCGGAGATGTTACTTTTAATGGTACCATTCCTTGTCCTGCTCCTGGATTTTTGGATAGATGTCCAAGTGGGAAGTAGAAGAACTTGTAGCTGTATTAGCTCTTTCTGGGTATGTCATGGCGTGAGGGGGAGTCAGGGCCCTGCACCCCCGGCTTCCTGCGATTCACCGTGATTTTCAGCCAGCCAGTAGAATAGAAGGTTTGGCTTTGGCTACACTGGCACTTTACAGCGCTGCAACTTTCTCGCTCAGGGGTGTGAACCCCCCCCCCCCCCCCCCCCCCCCCCCCCCCCCCCCCCCGAGCGCAGCAAGTTACAGCGCCGTAAAGCGCCAGTGTCAACAGTGCCCCAGCGCTGGGAGCACTCTAAGCTGCTCCCCTCGTGGAGGTGGAGTACCAGGAGCTCTGGGAGAGCTCTCTCCCAGCGCTGGCGTGTGACCACACTCGCACTTCAAAGTGCTGCCATGGGAGCGCTTTGAAGTTTTGAGTGTAGCCATGCCCTTAATTAGAGAGGATAGGAACACAGTTCAAACCAGAGCTTGCAGGCATAAACAGGATCCCTTAGTCAGGCCTTTCTGGGGGGCAGGGAGATTAGACCCCAGCCTTGGGGCTCCCTCCTCTTCTCCAGCCAACTCCCCAGAACTGGAAACCCGTCTAGCTGTCTCCTCCAGCTCCTCCTCCAGCCTTTGTCCAGTTTCCCCAGGCAGAAGGTATCACCTCGCCCCAACCCCCCTCCTGGCTCAGGTTACAGGTTCAGGTATCTTCCCTCAAGGGAAGTCTCCCATCCCCAAAGAAACTCACCTGCAACATTCCCAGGTCAAATCCGCCCCACTCCCTGCTGCGTCACAGGGTACACTCCACAGCTTGATGGAGAGAATTGCTAGAAAAGGAGTACAAGTGTTTTAGAGCTTTAAAGTGAAGTGGTGAATCTGATCCAGAATGAATGTGCTAAGACCAAGTACAAGTTATGGAAAATGTCCTTTTCATTAGTTTTGCTGTGTGCTGATGCCATCTCTGGTTCCAGTTGTATGTGCTCATTTTGAAAGATTGATGTAGGGCCAAATTCTGTCTCTTGGCACAGTGTTTGTTGGATTCAATATAGTACACAGGGTGGAATTTGCACCTAAATTAACAACATTGGATAGTATCCTTAAGTGACAAGAACACTTCTGTTTTGTGCACAATTAAGAATGTTCATAGTTTTCCCTTTTATAGTTTATCAGTGCAGATGTGTATGGAATATGGTCACGTTTGTTTTGTGACTTTGGTGATGAATTTGAAGTCCTGGATACTACAGGAGAGGAACCAAAGGAAATCTTCATTTCAAACATAACACAAGTAAGAGCTAGTAATCATACTGCCGTGATTTGACTTGTTTTTTTATGATCTAGACTTAACTTGATGTCGTTTGTCTGTAACATGGTAACTTTTGGATGCTGCACCTGATCAGTTCCAGAATTTCAAGGAATGGTTTAGGCATCAGTAGACCGAATCCTAATTTGCTGAAAACTGGAAGGGAGAAGTAAGGGGCACATGGAGCCCCTGGCTGTGGTTAGCAGACTGAGCAGTTTCAACTATCTCTGTAATTGTGTATAGATCATAGAACTGGTTGATGGCGGCCACTAACAGCTTCCAGTATAATGATATCTCCCATCTCAGCTTTGCTCATCATTCCAATACAGTTTAAAATGCATGACTTTTCTCCCAAACAGAAAGAAAAGAAATAAAAGGGTGGGGGTAAGGAATGGGAGGGGGAATGGCGGATCCTAGTATGGGGGTAGGAGGAAGGGGGGTGCACAGAGCCCTTGGCATAGAGAAGAGGGTGGGCAGGGGTTGCAGGCAAACCCTGAAGTAGAGGGACATGGGAGGGTAGCATGCAGGGAGCTTGTTTGGGTGGGGTGGGGGGGTACAGGGATGCAAGGAGCGCCTGATGTGTGCAAAGAGCTCAGCCTACAGAATCTATGACCCCCAGTTGTTTGTTAGGTGTCTGTATTGTGGTATCACCTAGAATCCAGAGGGGCCTTATTGTGCTCCTAGGCACTGTACAAACATACAATAGAAGACAGTCTCAGCCTAAGAAAACTTTCGCTCTCAATTGCCCAGGCAGACAAAGGGAAAGGAATATAACATATAAGCAGGATGATTGTTGTCAGTGTCATGTTAATGCCACAATTGTTTTCCTTTTGTTTTGTTTGTTTAAAAATTTGGGGGTTCATTTTTTTGTTTGTTTCTTACTTCTCAAACTCCGGTTACAGACTTGATCTGGCTGGAGTTCTATTTTCCAAGTTTTGTTTTTACAACAAGCTTAAAGTACAGTGAACAATGATGTTATATAGTGCAACAGAGGTTCATATTGGTGTAATAGATGTGTTAATACTAGTCCCTATCTTGCAGATGCACCCCTCTAAATAACATAAGGTTTCCTGGGGATATGTACAGGAGGAGGAATACAATGAACTTGGCCAAGGGAAAACTACATACATTTAAATAAAAACATTCTGTTTGACCTGGCCAGTGGTCTCTGTCATCTAGTGAGGGTGGAATAGATCCATAATTCTCCTTATATTGTCCATCAGATTAATGCCTTCTTGGACAGGAATTGTTACTTACAAAGTAGAACAGGTAATTTATCTTTACATCCGAATGTTAAAAATGGTATGGGTGAGGAAACCAACTTCTTCAAGGAGTCTTTCTGGTTTCAGGAGTGCAGAACTGAAGAAATGAATTAGGAGTGTGGTATGGAGAGGGGCAAATCCCAGGGATTTTTTTTAAATGGTGTATTGGTTCCCAGGGTTTATTGAACTCAACTTTCTGAAGTACTGTACTTCTCTCCAGGGATCTCAAGAATTTTTTCCAACATCTGTTAGGGAATAGTATTTTGATGAATTCAGATACGTGGTAGTAAGATCAGTTTTGGATACAGAATTCTGGAGTAAAGACTTTTTTTAGGGAAAGGAAGGAATATGTCAATGGTGTCTTTCACGACCTGCTTTAAGACATGGCTCGCACTCTGTTGCCAGCCCTCTTTGCAGTTTGTCTTTAGTAACAGAGATATTAGCAGTAAGGTGGTAAAGCCCTGCTCCTACCTCTTGTACATGTTTAGTTGCTTCTGAGGTTACACTTTCAGGACCGTTCCTTACTAACTTTGCAGTCGATTCCATTTGCAGTCAAACCCTGGGATTGTCACTTGCCTTGAAAATCATCCTCACAAGCTGGAAACGGGACAGTGCTTAACCTTTCGGGAAGTTCATGGAATGTCTTGTTTAAATGGGTCCATGCAACAAATAACGGGTAAGTCTTGTATCTATTGTTTTACTTGTGCAGAAGGAACTCTTTTTGTTGGTAGATATGTGCATTTTCCCTCGCTACAATGCCAGTATGCTTGCAGCAGGAAGAACGTAGATACACTGGTGTAGATCAATACTGAATTAAAGGATCTCCTGTTTGTGGAGTTCTGCTTGGTGGTCCGTTAGATTAGAACGTGCTGAGATGGCGTGAAAGGATTTTTTTATAAAATGAGTATGAAGAGGTCAGAACCACTGGGTTTGGGACCATCTACAGTGTTTGGACACCTGATATTTTTAGCATTCAGTCATTGATAGTATCCTAGAAACATGGACTCATATCACATCTAAATCTCAGCCAGTCTCTCAAATTTAATTACACTGTAAACTTGTTAAAGTAAATTTTGAGGTAGAATTTAAATTCTGAAGGGGAAATTTACTGCACAATTGTGCCAAATTATTTCAAGTCTGTTCTGTGTTCTTTAGCATGGACCTCCAAATGATAGTACTTAATTTTTGTGGTGACATCTGGCTATGTTAATATCATATGTAGGTTTTGTAGTGCAAAATTTCTTGTGTAACATCTTATCCTAACTGAGTTGGAGGTACGAACTGTAAATCTATAGCACAAAGTCCAATAATGCTAGTGATGAAATGTCTGGGTTATTTTGAGCTCTTCTGAACTGAACACTTCTATTCTTTCCTCCTAACTTCCCTGGTTCTCCCCAAGTCCCTCTTCCTGCCTTTGTTTTCCAGTTTGCTAAAGTACCCTGATGCTTAGGGCTACAATTTTAGCATGGAGGTCATGGAAATCGTGCATTTGAATTAAGTCCTTGAAATCTTGGAAATGAATGTAAAACTACATTTGATTATGTCCCCAAGCTGAGTGGCATTGCTACCTGATGCATGGGGTCACAGCACCACTCAGGTTTGGCCCATCTGCCCCTATGGAGATGGAGGTGTGGACAGGCCAAACCCGAGTGGCTCTGTAACCCCATGTGCCTGGTCTCAAGGCCCCTAGCAGGGAGCCAGGCCCAGCCCTGCAGTGAATGCAGGATGGGTAGGTTTGCTGTTCAAACACCCCCCCCACCCCACCCCCGCTTTACCTTTCAGCACACCCACTATGCTCTTGTGTGTGTGTGTTGTAGCAAAAACTACATTATTTGCTGACTTTTCCGTGATGTGCTGATGTTTCCTCCCACACCTCTGTCATGACATTTAATAAAAATTTCTGTGCCAAAATCGGAGCCTTACTGATGCTTATTCCCTAACAATATTCTTCCATGACTAAATGGTGTTTTGACTAATTACTTTTTGAAAAAGGCCTTGTTTTTGCCCTTATGTGCTCCAGCTGCTTTGCAAAAGTTCCTGCCTCTATTTTCATGTTGTTCTGCTACAGTGCTGAGCTTTGTTGATAGTGCAAAATTAAGTGAGTATTGATTACGCTAAATTTTGTTGCTCTAATTGTCCAGTCCCAGGGGAAACTAATACTTCATATTTCCTGTTCCTTTATGGCTAAACTGATGATAAAAGTTCCTTACACTTTAAAAGGTTGTGTGCGTGTGTGTGTCTATATAACAAATTATTTTAAACTAATGCTTTAGGCCCATACCTGGCAAAAGACATGAAATGTTGAAAAATGCGTAAACTACACTGACCATCATGGTTTTGTCATAAGGTTGAACTATAGCAATTGCAACCTGAAAGGAAGCAATGAGAGGGTAGAAGAATTAGCAGAAATAATGTACATTCCTGAGAAATGGAATAAGGGTATGTACCTAAGCTGCTTATTACGTGACATTGTCACCAAAATAACAGTTAACTTTTTATCTTTTCAGTGGTGTCACCTTATTCTTTCAGCATTGGCGATACTTCAGATATGGAGCCTTACTTACATGGAGGAATAGCTGTCCAAGTAAAGACACCCAAAATATTTTGCTTTGTAAGTGTTCTCTTGGTGCAGCAAGTTTTTCTTCTAAATGGAAGTGTGTTTTTAAAAAAGTGAAAAGAGAATTGAGTTCTTGCACATAAAGGTATATATAGAACAGGGGTGGGCAAACTTTTTGGCCCAAGGGCCACATCAGGGTGCGAAACTGTATGGAGGGCTGGGTAGGGAAGACTGTGCCTCCCCAAACAGCCTGGCCCCCGTCCCCATCTGCCCCCTTCCACTTCCTGCCCCTTAACTGCCCCCCTCAGAATTCCCCACCCGTCCAACACCACCTGCTCCTTGTCCCCTGACCGCCCCCTCCTGGGATCCCTGTCCCTAACCCCCCCCCTCCTGGGATCCCTGCCCCTATCCAATCCCCCCTCGCCCCCTCCCCCCCCCCCCGAACCTCTGCCCTATCCAATCACCCCCTGGCCCCTGACTGCCCCCCTGGACCCCCTGCCCCATATCCAACCCCCCAGCCCCCTTACCATGCCGCTCAGAGCAGCATGTCTGGAGCTGCGCCGCCCAGCTGGAGCCAGACACGCTGCCACGCTGCCCTCCATGAGCGTGCAGCCCCGCCGCCCAGAGCGCTGGTGGCGTGGCGCACTGAGGCTGCGGGGGAGGAGCCGGGAGCTCAGGGGCCAGGCAGGGCTGTCCCGCGGGCCATAGTTTGCCCACCTCTGATGTAGAAGGTATAAATAGGATGAATGGACAGGTAACTTTTTGGCTAAAGTGGTACTCCCATATGCTCAGAAAAATAGTAATTTCATTATCCAACTGCAGAGAAGCCTGAAAACTTCAACTTAAATTTATTATTCATCAGTCCAGTAAATCTGAATGTTTGATAATCCTCCTTCTAATGCTAGCACAAGGGAATGCTGTAAGAATACATCTTGGCTGGGATGTTGGAGAATATGTAGTGCTTTCAGCGGCATACTGAGAGAACAAGACTATTGGATCACTTTTTACATATGTGAATATGTATAGCATTTTCACTGTTAACTCTGCATGTGGTCGCTTGTGTTGTGGCAAGCCCAAATTACTATCCCTCGTCTCTAGAGGTGAAAGGCTGGTGCCCTCTCCCCACTACACTGCCTTACCGCTCCCCCCTCATCCACCCCCAGACATACACACACTTTTCCTTTAAATTGTTTGGTTAGTCTGGGTTCTACACCAGATTTTTTGCATATAATCTTAACTGCTCAACTGTTCTCTGCTTTTATTGTTTCTGCTCCTATCATTAAGTGTGAAGTGGTAGCTAGATGGTGCAATGGAACAGTGCACTGGCTTATCACCTCTGGAGACCTGAGTTCAAATTTTGGACTTTCCATTACTTTAAAGTGTTTGTTCCCAGAGGATTCCAAGAGCTCCTAATAGACAACCAGAAATAGCATTTCATCTGGTGGGAAGTCCATCCTGTAAGCCACCACTCAATGATACGCAAGTGCATTTATCTAGTCTCTTTGTGCACTCACAAAACCACCACAGAACTGGCCACTGGTGTAGAGTCACCAGTAACTGACAGGCAGAAGTATTGCTGGAATAGGTACTGCCAATTGGATATCTAACGTGGCTGAAAATGTCAGTTGTAGGAAATCTTTGAGCAAAAGTAGACATTCATTAACTTCTGTAGCATTAGTGAAATGAAGAGTAATAGAGATGAGAACACTGAAAAGAAGGTATGTGCAGATTTCAGTTCTTCATGTGTGGGGTTAGAGATCAGTTACCATTGTTTGCTTTCTATTTTGTTGTCCCATTTCCCCACAATAGAACAGGATATGTATGTAAATAGGTGTAATACATTCTGTTCAGGAGATCTTGTTTTCTTCTAGGAACGGCTGGAGAAGCAGTTAAAAAACCCAACTTACCTTCTTGCAGATTTTAGCAAACCTGAGGTAATTAGCATGTGGATTTTTTTTTTAAACACTAAATTTTCCATAATTTTGCAATAGGAAGTTGCAGATCTATCTAATTTTGTATTGGTTGAATGTGAGTGTACTGGAAAGTATGGAGTAGGAACACGAAGCGGGTCTCAGTGTGAACGTGGTCATGTAAAATGTATGTTTTGTCTTTTTGTTGTAAAAGCTCTGGACCCAGAAGCCGTGTTGGGGGTTTTGTGGGAAAATGTAAGCCAAATTCAGTAACCTGTTAAGAATTCTCATTTTTCATATATATGGCTAGGGCTACTAACCAATGATTTCTGCTGCTTGAAATCTGAGAGCTCCCTGGTGAAAATCTTTAATTTCTACCTAACCAAGATATTGAATGTTAAAAACTGCCTCACTAGTACTTGAATCTGGTGCTGTTGTCTTCCTACCACTGATTTAGTAACATACTATGGACCTCAGACTCACATAACTTTAATCCCATTGAAATGTTGAGTCAAAATGTTTGCACAGGTGATTCCATCCCACACTTCTTTTTTTCCCTCTTTTCTTCTGGGGCTTTCCTTTCCTGACAACTAGTGTTTGGCGGTTATATTGCAGAATGTAACTATCATTTGCTTTATTAGGTATTGGAGAGCCTTGCATTCAGACTCTTCTTGTTACAGCTGTATTGTTAACTTTGACCTGTGCTCCAGCAAGAAGATAACTAACAACACTTTCAGAACACTGTGGAAAAATGTTTGCCATCTTGGAAAAGGACCAAAATGGGGGGAAAGGAGACTTTTTAATCTTAACTATAAAAATGTATTTGGCAGTGTCCTTTGAGGGTTTGTGTACACAGTGCGCACCAGAGAGGTGTAAATTCTAGAGTGCTTTGAAGTGTTGTGCTCTACCTGTTTTGGGTGAACCCTGCTGAGGTGCTCTGAAAGGTTCCTAGTGCACGTTAACGTAGTACTTTTTCAAATGGGACTACATCATCGTGCACGAGGTACATTTTAGAGCGTATCAGCAGGATCTACCCAGGGCAGTTAGTGTGCAACACTTCAGAGCATTGTACAATTTGCATCCATCTGGTGTACATTGCCGCACTGTGTAGATGAACCCTGAGTTAGCCATGGATTAGTTCTGTGTAAATCAGACATCTCCTCTTCCTTAACAGGCACCTTTGCAAATTCACACTGCCATGTTTGCATTGAACCAGTTCCAGGAAAACTTTGGTCGCATGCCGAACATTGGGTAATGTCATTTTAATACCGTGTTTATCTTCTGTTGCTTAATTAGTTTCATTTCCAATATCGGACTATTGCAGGGGAGTGTGATGGCTTGTGTTATTGGTAAGGTACCTGGAGTTTTTCATCTCTAGATCATGAGTTCAAAATAAGGCCAGTTTAGTAATGATAGAAAGTAACAATCTATGGATATGCCACTGAACAGCCATTAATGAGTTTGGTATTAGTCCATGACACACTCAAAAACCATCCCGCTATCTGGCACCCCATTGTCAGTCTCAACAGGAGAGGCCAGATATCTGACTACCTTTTCTTCAGTGGCCATGCCTGTATGTGACGGTGGTTTCACATTAATGGAGCAGTGTGGAGAAGCTTGGACTGCCACTGCACTATGTGATCCTGTAGCTCTTGCATGGATAAAGAGAGAATGTTAGTCTTCACCTTTCGCCACCAATAAATTCATATAATTAAGTCTCTGTACACAAACAAACATAAGTAGCCTTTAGGATAGGGGTGGGCAAACTGCGGGCTGGATACGACCCATCAAACCTTTTAATCCACCCCTCGAGCTCCCGCCAGGGAGCAGGGTTGGGAGCTTGCCCCGCTCCGTGAGTGCTGTGGCTCCACATGGCTCCTGGAAGGAGCGGCATGTCCCTCCTCCAGCTCCTATGCATAAGGGCAGCCAGGGGGCTCCACATGCTGCCCCTGCCCCAATCGCCGGCTCTGCTGCTCCCATTGGCCAGGAACTGCGGCCCATGGGAGCTGTGGGGGCGGTGCTTGCAGACAGGACGGCATGCAGAGCTGCCTGGCCGACGCCGCAGCTCTGCATAGGAGCCAGAGGGGGGACATGCCGCTGCTTCCAGGAGCTGCAGGGATGGATGGGGCAGCGCGCAGAGCCGCCTGGCCACGCCTCTGCATAGGAGCTGGAGTGGGGACATGCCACTGCTTCCGGGAGCTGCTTGAGATAAGTGCTCGCTGTAGCCCGCACCCCTGACCACCTCCCGTGCTCCAACTGCTTGCCCCAGCCCTGATCCCCCTCCCGCCCTTCGAATCCCTCGGTACCAGCCCGGAGCATCCTCCTGCACCCCAAACTCCTCTTCCACAGTGTCCGTAGCCGGAGTCCCCTTCCGCGCACTCAACCCCTCATTTCTGGCCCCACCGTGGAACCCGCACCCAGAGGTTGTATCCCCTCCCACACCCCAACCCTCTGCCCTAGCCCAGAGCCCCCTCCCACATCCTGAACTCCTTATTTCTGTCCTCACCCCCTCCCACACCCCAAGCACCAATTTCGTGAGCATTCATGGCCCCCCATACAATTTCCATTCCCAGATGTGGCTCTCAGGCCAAAAACTTTGCCCACCCCTGCTTTAGGAGTTTGACTTCAGGTATTGTTCTAAGCTTATGTTGTCAGAGTTAAAATACCAACATTAAAACCTTTTGTGTAGATATATCCAGTAAAGACACCTATTTTTGAACTAAATATTACACTTTTAAGCAGATTTTAAGATGTATTTTCAACACTTTTACGGTCAAAGGCTAGACACGTTTCTTGAGTTTGGTTCTTGGCTTTTTGCCTAGGGAATTGTTCTTCGATGTCCGTATTCATGGAGAAAATCCTTTACTATTAAGCGTTCATTGCTGTTTTTGTCCTGGGATTTAGATGCCTTCAAGATGCTGAGGAGATGTTGAAAATAGCAGTATCCATAAGTGAAACACTGGAAAGCAAAGTGAGTAGCTCTTAGCTAAGCTAATATCTTAGCCCAAGGTCCAGTAGACCATCTATCCATTACAGCTGCAACTTGGAGCAGAAAATAAAAGGAAAGCAAAGGAGCAGACAGACAAGCCCCTTTTCAAATTCTGTGCACTTTCTACTTTTCAGTCCCATGGAAAAGTTATCTCATTGTTCTATCCAGACATTTACACTAGACTTCTCAAAACCGCTTTTAGCCCCAAGCAGTGCAGATTCCTTAGCCTTTGAACATATCAGCTAAAACAAAACTTCTAACATGTCATGTCCCTTCTTGATGTTGTCATGATTAAGAGTGGCAGGCTTTCTTCCAGGATTGTAGGGCATAGTACCTTAATCTGTAGGGCTTTAGCCACTTCAGTGTCTCTTCCCCATAGGAAAACCACATCTGTTGGCTCCATTGTCAGAAGAGTTGGATGATGTTAAAAGCCAGAGGTTGAATGGGTATGGGAGACTTGAAATACTGTCACTTCTAGAAGTGCTGGTATCTTTGAGTTAGGGTTGACTGTGCCGTTCCTATTTTGTGGATAAAAAGTACATGTCCTTGCCTCATGGATAGCACTATCTCACAAGCACAGAATATTTTTAATTTCTGGGAGAAATTTGTAAAATTGTTTTTTTTATTGTGGATTATCTTTCAGCCTCAGGTGAATGAAGACATAGTGAAATGGCTCTCTAGGTCTGCTCAGGGATTTCTAGCTCCCCTTGCTGCAGCAGTAGGTGGTGTTGCTAGCCAAGAAGTCTTGAAAGCAGTAACGGGAAAATTTTCTCCTTTGCAGCAGTGGGTAAGTTTTTTCTCCTTTTTTGATGTTTAGATTTATTAATACATGGCAGTGGGTATGGAGGTTGTTTCCACATGCTGAAATTGAAGGCAAGCATAGACACTTATTGTTGTCATTGTCTGTGTGAAGGTATAAAATATAATCTATGCTAACTTGAACTACTATAGATAAGAACGGTGCTGCCAAGGATGCTGGGCCTGGCCTCTAGAATGCAATTAGATTAAAAACAGTCTGAGACTCATTGGGAACTACTTTCAAAAGGACTGGATAAGCGATGTAACTGTCATAGATCAAAAGAGATATCTGAATGCTATGAATGTACCAGCTTTTTCTCTGGCATAAATGTTTATTTTCAAGTTCATTATATACTTTTAGTAGCTAGGAAAAATAACTCCCAAGTTAATGATGCTATTTAATTATATAATGATAGTCGAGATTTAGCCCGTCTTTCATATTTAATTTTCCTAATTTTCATGGCTACATATTGTACACAGAAAGTGTGCATTCCTAATTGTCTCCTTCTAAATCAAATACATTTACACAGTAATCTGAAATATTTTCACATGATCAAATTATTTTTTTCCCCTTAGCTGTATATTGATGCATTGGACATCGCTATATCTCTAGACAAGACCAGTTGTGAAGAATTCCTCCCAAGGTAAAGTTGAAATTTTCTAAACGTAATAATGTTTTAGGTACTGAATCACTTGTGGGCATGCAATCCAATTTTTAAGATTTTAACCTAGTAATGCTTCAGTACATACTTTGACTGCATTTTTTTCAATCTGTTAGAGGAAATGTTCCCTAGGTGGGTATATCTTATTTTTAGAATAATAGAACTGGAAGGGACCTCGAGAGGTCATGTAGTCCAGTCCCCTGCACTCAAGGCAGGACTAAGTAATGAGTCCTGAGACAGTATGAGTTGAGGGGAAGTTTTCACCTTCTTATCTTAGCTAATATTGAAGCACAATATATGCCATTTATCATATGTAGGTTAGTATCTCTCTTGCCAATTTACTGTTTTCCCTCTTTATCTGAATGTGTCTGCACAGGGGAGATAAATATGATGCCTTGAGGGTTTGCATTGGAGAGTCCCTGTGCCAAAAGCTGCATAAGTTGAATGTTTTCTTGGTAAGTTTGGATTATGATATGAAGTCATGTGTTATGTGAACTGTCATATATTATGGTGCAAATAATTATAATTGTCCTCAAATTAGCCAGATCTACAGTGGTTACATGAATAACTGGACAGATAACCATTCAAAGTAAAAGTAGATTCTCGGTAATACACACTAATGTCTAAAAAAACAGGAGTACTTGTGGCACCTTAGAGACTAACAAAGGTGCCATAAGTACTCCTGTTGTTTTTGCGGATACAGACTAACACGGCTGCTACTCTGAAACTAATGTCTAAGAGACCCATTGTAAATTACTGAATTTGTAAATGATGCCTTGAACCTGCAAGGAGCTATGTACAATGAGACACTGCTCATGTGGATTTCCTTGAAGATCAGGGTCTTAGTGAGTAAAGGAATAAAAATAAAGTATGAAAAGAATGCAGTGCAAAATTATAATTTTTAGAATGACAGTTCAGTTCTTGCTGTGGTGCTTCATAATGTCCTAAATGTAAAGGCACTGTGTCTGTATATAGAAAACAAGTCTTATTTAAACAAGATGTATTAAATCTTTGGAGAAAATCTTGTAGTAAGAAGTGAAGAGTGATTTAGAGAAAATCTATTTGTAGTTGTCCAGAAAGGTCATCTAAACAGCCTAACCGGGTAAACTTTAATGGTAGTATTTATAAGATGTCCACTGCTTTGGTTTCTGGGCCTGCTTTTCATAAAACAGCTCTGAATATAATCTTTCGTGCTTTGCAGTCCATGAAAGCAGCCAACCTCATTTTCCTCAGAGAATCCATGGAAGTAGCTAGAAGCTAGTATAAAAAATGTCAGGGAAGTTAGTGAAAAGCCTGATCAAACAGTGTCTTGGATCTCGCTCAGAGAGTGTTTTGGTTAGGGTTTAGTTGTATATTTGGCAGTGAGTTGATGGTGGCTTGTCACAAAGAACATTCTCCCCCTGACTGCTGATGATTTCACACTTCATTTACATGGTTGGAGCATTCCTTCTGAATGAAAGTGTTGTGGCAGGTCTTATGGTGTCTCTGATAACTAGGGCCTAGATCTTTCAGAACTTTTGTAGCTAAAAATCTGAATTTTGAATTTCACCTTGATGTTTACTGTAATTTATATACTTTTTCAGCTAATCTTATGTTATGATGAAGTCCCCTCCTGTTTTTTTGAAGTGGTAGAAATAAATGATGGCTTTGACTACTTTAAATGTATTTTCTTTAGGTTGGGTGTGGAGCAATAGGCTGTGAAATGTTAAAAAATTTTGCACTTCTTGGAGTTGGTAGTGGCCGAGACAAAGGGATGGTAAGTTTTATGCACACACTGGCTTGTCATTATGTATCTAAACAATAACACAAGACAGGGTTTATTGTAAATATGGCATGCTTTGGATGTATTGGAGACTATGAGATGAAAGCGATGATGGTATACAGAGAGGTGTGTTTGTCTCATATTTTCCCCTCTTTTAAAGAGGATTGTTTATTATGAAAACCAGTTTAAATACCCTCTTACAATTTTTATTTAAAAAACATATGTGTATCCCACTGTAGTCTTATTAAGGAGTTAGTCTTGTTTTGGATTAAGTTCTTGGGTAGGAGGAAGAGAGTTATGTGTAAATTGGGATGTTCATGTGTAATTTGGAAGTAGAACTCATGAGCAGCATGCTTGGGAAATTGTTTTAAAATCTAAGATGTTAAAATAGATTGTTGTAACAGTCTTAATGCTCATGTTACCATCTGTCAGGCTTATTTTGACACTGGAAGCTAGATTTTACAAAAAGAGCAGTGCTGAACAGCACACTTGGTTTATAATTTCAGCTGTTCTTTTTTTCCTTCTTGTTGTAGGTCACAATTACAGATCCAGACTTGATAGAGAAATCCAACTTGAACAGGCAGTTTCTTTTTCGACCCCATCATATACAGGTAGACTTTCTTTTTGCATCATAGTGTCTCCTGGCCAGAGTATGTGCTGCTGCTTTTACCCACTGTGAGACCTTAGCTTAAGCATATAAATATTTGTGTACAAAGAAAGGAGTCTTTGAGAAGACTGGGGTGGGGAATGGACTTTAACAATACTAAATCTAATATTTAGACTTATTCAGACATCTAAATTTAGTATTTATATTAACACTGGTTTAATAGACTCCAAGGGCCTGATTCTCCACTCATATACACCAGTGTCACTCCATTGACTTCAGTGAAGTTATTCCTCCTTTTCATAGCTGTGAGTGAAGAATCAGAACCAAGACCTTTTGCAGGCCACTGAGAGTGATGCGAATTATGAACTTACAAGCAGTAAACATCTTACATCAGGTTGCTGTGAGTTGACAATTGAAATATCAGAATTACTTAACTGAAAAGTATGGTGAAGCAGTATACAAATAATCCAATTGCAGAAATATTAAGACAGAATTTAAGATAAAATGTTAGTCTGCTTTAAACACTTCAGCCATGACTTTCTGAAATATTGGTATGGAGACCCTGGAGTTATGGTACTAGATGCTTTAATTTGCAGTTCATAATAGTCAAATCAACTTGCTTACCTGTGTGCACTGTTGTGTATATGTATACACTGTCCTAACTATTATGTTTTTCATTAAGTAATTAAATACTTTGAAAAATGCATGTAATTAATTATTGGGCAACACAAAGCAATAGTTCATTCTTTGAAAGCTACTAAAAGGAGAAAGAATGTCGACTTTGCGTTGTAACCTGCAGTAGTCTCAAGCTTTGGCAGACCAATGGGAGAAGCCAATTCCATAGCCTTCAGTTGTTCAGATGTAGCTGTTGCTAGCAAAGACAGAAATGGCAGCAAATCGGGGGAGAGATGGTGTCTTGCATGGCTAGAACCCAACCTATATAGGGCTTTACAGACCAATGTCAGCATTCAATTGCACTTATTTCCAGGTGCAAGTCTTTGGAAAATTGGAATAATATATTCCCCCAGTTAATGCTGTCAATTAGGTGGATAAGGGCATTTTACTGTGACCTTTGAGGTCAGCCTCATGTAGATGACATTTCAATAATTTTGTAGCCTCATGTAGATGACATTTCAAATAGTTTTGAAATCATTATGTTATGGGTTATTGTTTGAGGTCTATTTTGGGTAAGCACTGGTCACATTTTCCTGCCTATTTACAATTGAAGTACACTTTTAGCCACAGAAGCTACCTAGGAGCAAGAGGAGATTCAAAAGCACCACAAGCAGAAAGTCTACTGGAGTAATAGGGGCAGATACCATCTCTACCCTATCCTATAGATCAGGGGTGGGAAAACTTTTTGACCCGAGGGCCACATCTGGGTATGGAAATTGTATGGCGGGCCATGAATGCTCACGAAATTGGGGGTTGGGGTATGGGAGGGGGTGAGGGCTCTGGCTGGGGATGAGGGGTTGGGGGTGCAGGGTGCTCTGGGCTGGGACCGTGAGATTTGGAGAGTGGGAGGGGGATCAGGGCAGAGGGTTGGGGCGCGGGAAGGGGTCAGTGGTGCAGGCTTACCTCAAGCAGCTCCCAGTAGCAGCGGCATGTCCCCCCTCCAGCTCCTATGTGGAGGTGTGGCCAGGCAGTTCTGCGCACTGGCCTGTCCACAGGCACTACCCCTGCAGCTCCCATTGGTTGCAGTTCCCAGCTAATGGGAGCTGTGGGGGCGGTGCTTGGGGCAGGGGCAGCGTGCAGAGCCCCCGGCTGCCCGTACGTGTAGGAGCCGGAGGAGGGACATGCCACTGCTTCCAGGAGCCGGGTGGAGTGGGGCACGCCCCCGACCCCGCTCCCTGGCTGGAGCTCGAGGGCTGGATTAAAACGTCTGGAGGGCTGGATGTGGCCCCTGGGCCATAGTTTGCTCTCCCCTGCTATAGATGCTTTCTCTCCAACTTCCCCGAACTACCAGTATTGCATCTTGTTTGGATTGGGTTTGGCCAGGCACTGAGAGCAGATCTTTCACAACTGTTTCAGATGAATAGGATGATTAAAGTTGAAGTGCTCATTTCTTGAGTAACCATAACTTGGATTCCTGTCTAACTTTTTATTTCCTCATTTTTAGCAGTGGGGTTTCAGATTTTTACATTTTATACGCTGAATGGTTGTTTAATCTGCAATCCTGGAGGAACTTTCGGGACCTAAATCTATCCACCTTGTTTGACTCTTGGTTTTAGAATGAATATTGCAATAAAATAAACACGTTTTTCATTTGTTTAGAAACCTAAAAGCTATACTGCAGCAGCAGCAACCCTGAACATCAATCCTCAGTTAAAGATCGATCCATATCTTAATAAAGTGTGTCCAGCCACTGAGAACATTTACAATGATGAATTCTACACCAAGCAAGACATCATTGTTACAGCTCTAGACAATGTGGAGGCAAGGCGATATATAGACAGGTAAGTGTGGTGAGATGGGAGTCATATCTGCTCTTCTGTTCTCTCCCCCCCCCCCCCCCCGGTTTTTTTCCCCTCCAAATCTATTGTGTGTGTGGGGGGCGGGGGGGGGGTTAAAATGTGGCCTCAGTCTTGTCTTTCAGACCTTGAGAGAAATGTAGGCCACAAACTGGATTGCCTTTTTTTTTTTAAATGCAGCAAAATCCATCTCAGCTGATATAAACAGCAGTGGCAGCATGTAATAGGGATGGTCTCAGAATGTTTTTTCTGGCATAAAATAGCAGTGAAGAACTATAAGGCAAGAGGTGGTGAGAATTAATTATGTATTTCTAACGTGCTTTGAGATACTCAGATAGAAGATGCTGTGAGCACGAAGTATTAAGCATATGTTGTAGAATATCAGATCTCTGGAAGTGTTAGAAAGTATACCCTTTGGGGCAGGAACTATCTTTATGATCTGTTGGTACAGTGCCTAGCACAATGGGGTATTGGTCTATGACTGGGGTCCCAGGTCCTACAATAACACAAATAATAAATAGTAAGAGACTAATCCTTTACACAGAGCAATGTGCTGCTGTTTGAGGGTATTATCTGTTTTACCATCACAGTGTTCTAAAGCAAGGCATCTAAAAACTGAAATACTTCCCTGTTTGTCTGTCTGTAATTCTGTATGTCCTACACAGACAGTTCTGCATGCACATATTAAATCTAAGCAATGACCAAGCCAGTTGGGACAGTTTCAGCCATTACATTCTTTAATATCAGATAAACATAAGCGTTGTTTTTAGTTTGATTGGAATTCATTTTAAGTTATTTTCCAGTTTATTTAAAACCTGCCTGGAATCTGCATTTCAAAGCTCCTTGGGGACAGAGTGACACTGTAACTTGAAAGAAGTCCACGCTGGGGATTTGCTATAGTTACAGCCATCTTTGGCCATCCATTAATGTAGCTGCATTAATGGAAACGCTTATTGTAGACAAGCAAGGCCTCAATAAACTGATTTGTTCTAGTGTGGCTTCCCTTTTTTAATCAGGAATAAGCTACTCCAGTGCAAATCAGTTCATAATGGCATTGCCTTTATGATGCATAGGTGATTGAAATCCCCAGTGAGACAAGGCCCAAGACAAGTTCAGGAGCCAATTTGTCAGTCTTCTTTAAGTCTTTCCTATATCCTTAAAATCCATTTGGGCTTCCTGGATACCTGTGACATCACTGGATAACGCATGACCTTGGAGTTCCTGAAAATGGAGGGAAGGGAGGTCCATTTCTAGTTGCACACTGAATACCCATTCTAGCCTGGATAATGGAAACACTGAGCACAGATATTAGAAACTGATGTAAATTTTCAATATTCTTTGCAGTTCATCTTTAAAAATGCGATTTGATTCTGGTCTGAGAAGCGACTCTTCTTAAATGTTGCAGCATGAGGTTCCCCCTTTGTTGTGGTGCAGTGACTTCCATATTCAACTTTCTATGCATTATTACCGAGATTATGTAACTCACTGTTCAGCAAAGTATTTAGTGTTGGGATAATAAATACAACATAAAAACTTAAAATACAAAGGGTTTGAGGGTTGCAACTTTAAAAGGGAGTGTAATTGGGAGAGAATAGATAATAAAGGACCAAGAGTGGACCTTCTGAAAACACCTTTGTGGGGAAAAAACATGGAGGTACTTTTGAAGAGTGTAGAGAGATACGAGGTAGGACATGAGTTCTATCATGAACGGTCCACCATAGGAAATATGAGACCTGCCAACTCCAGGAAACTGTGAAGAAAAACCCAACCAGTAGGTGGTTTGCAAACACAGAATCCCAGCCAGCGAATGCTCAAAGGAGAGGTCTTGAATGCAGGTCCCTGAATGCAGTCAGGGAAAACACTGTCAAGGGCTAAAACATCAGGTTTGACAGAAGACCTTGTTTTTGACTTCGTATGAAACAATCCTTCACTTACGAAACATTCAGAAGCAAAAAAAAGTATCCATGAAGATTTTTTTTTTAAGGGCATTTGCCTTGATTTCAGATACTCCAGGGTCTCGCTGACCTCTCCAAATGATTTTTTCCCCTGATCTCTTTTATGTTGTATTTCCACTTTAGTCGTTGTGTAGCAAACCTGCGTCCTCTCTTAGACTCTGGAACAATGGGAACTAAAGGACACACAGAAACTACTGTGCCTCATCTGACAGAGTCCTATAACAGCCACGTAAGTGCTCTCTTCGTAACAGTAACTTACCATGTGTGGTTGATCCCACAAGCTCCTTTTTTCTTATACTTTTTCTACCTCTTGTGTATTTTAAATACAAGTGACCCGCTTGAGTCACTGAAGATGCACCTCCTGTTGTTGGAAAGTCAGACTAAAAATGTGGCAAAAATGATTTTTCTAAAGACGTTCACAGAGGAGAACCAAAACTGATACGTTTTAAGGGTTTTGTTTCCTGTATTTAACCAGCAGTTACAGTGGGATCAGGAATTAAAAATAATTCTGAAATAACTTTAAATGTTGGCACCTGCTCTTATTTGAAAGTGGGGAAGTGGTGCCCTTACATAAATGCAGTTCACCCCATTGTCAAATAGCATTTCATGGTTCAGTTTTGCTTTTGGAGCTCCTATCCTCTTGCCTTTTAAGTTTTGTTCTTAAGTTGTAGTGAAAACCGTTCAACTTATAATATCCCTCTTGTCTGTAAGGAGACGTCTAATGCCACTGTGGCAATTTAGCTTTGTTCTGGCAATCTAATTGTAATGCTTTTATAAACAACCCCCAACACCCTTTATGTTTATGTTTAATGTCCGTTGAAGTTCAACCTACAAATAATACAGTCATTTACAATGCACCTGTAGTAATTGTGAGGAGGGCTTTAAACTAGGTTCACCGGGGGAAGGAGACCAAAGCCCTCAGGTAAGTGGAGAAGTGGGATACTGGGAGGAAGCAGGAGTGCGCGAGAGGGCAGGGGTCCTGCCTGATACTGAGAAAGAGGGACGATCAGCGAGTTATCTCAACTGCCTATACACAAATGCAAGAAGCCTGGGAAACAAGCAGGGAGAACTGGAAGTCCTGGCACAGTCAAGGAATTATGATGTGATTGGAATAACAGAGACTTGGTGGGATAACTCACATGACTGGAGTACTGTCATGGATGGATATAAACTGTTCAGGAATGACAGGCAGGGCAGAAAAGGTGGGGGAGTTGCACTGTATGTAAGGGAGTTGCACTGTATGACTGCTCAGAGCTCAAGTATGAAACTGCAGAAAAACCTGAGTGTCTCTGGATTAAGTTTAGAAGTGTGAGCAACAAGGATGATGTCGTGGTGGGAGTCTGCTATAGACCACCGGACCAGGGGGATGAAGTGGACGAGGCTTTCTTCCGGCAACTCACGGAAGTTACTAGATTGAAGGCCCTGGTTCTCATGGGAGACTTCAGTCACCCTGATATCTGCTGGGAGAGCAATACAGCGGTGCACAGACAATCCAGGAAGTTTTTGGAAAGTGTAGGGGACAATTTCCTGGTGCAAGTGCTGGAGGAACCAACTTGGGGCAGAGCTCTTCTTGACCTGCTGCTCACAAACCGAGAAGAATTAGTAGGGGAAGCTAAAGTGGATGGGAACCTGGGAGGAAGTGACCATGAGATGGTTGAGTTCAGGATCCTGACACATGGGGAGAAAGGAGAGCAGCAGAATACGGACCCTGGACTTCAGAAAAGCAGACTTTGACTCCCTCAGGGAACTGATGGGCAGGATCCCCTGGGAGAATGACATGAGGGGGAAAGGAGTTCAGGAGAGCTGGCTGTATTTAAAGAATCTTTATTGAGGTTACAGGGACAAACCATCCCGATGTGTAGAAAGAACAGTAAATATGGCAGGCGACCAGCTTGGCTTAACAGTGAAATCCTTGCTGATCTTGAACACGAAAAAGAAGCTTACAAGAAGTGGAAGATTGGACAAATGACCAGGGAAGAGTATAAAAAATATTGCTCGGGCATGCAGGAGTGAAATCAGGAAGGCCAAATCACACCTGGCGTTGCAGCTAGTAAGAGATGTTAAGAGTAACAAGAAGGGGTTCTTCAGGTATGTTAGCCCCTTACTGAATGAGGGAGACAACCTAGTGACAGAGGATGTGGAAAAAGCTAATGTACTCAATGCTTTTTTTGCCTCTGTCTTCACAAACAAGGTCAGCTCCCAGACTACTGCACTGGGCAGCACAGCATGGGGAGGAGGTGACCAGCCCTCTGTGGAGAAAGAAGTGGTTCGGGACTATTTAGAAAAGCTGGACGAGCACAAGTCCATGAGGCCGGATGCGCTGCATCCGAGAGTGCTAAAGGGGTTGGCAGATGTGATTGCAGAGCCATTGACCATTATCTTTGAAAACTCATGGCAATCCGGAGGTAGTCCCGGATGACTGGAAAAAGGCTAATGTAGTGCCCATCTTTAAAAAAGGGAAGAAGGAGGATCCTCGGAACTACAGGCCAGTGAGCCTCACCTCAGTCCCTGGAAAAAGCATGGAGCAGGTCCTCAAGGAATCAATTCTGAAGCACTTAGAGGAGAGGAAAGTGATCAGGAACAGTCAGCATGGATTCACCAAGGGCAAGTCATACCTGACTAATCTAATTGCCTTCTATGACGAGATAACTGGCTCTGTGGATGAGGGGAAAGCGGTGGACGTGGTGTTCCTTGACTTCAGCAAAGCTTTTGACACGGTCTCCCACAGTATTCTTGCCAGCAAGTTAAAGTAGTATGGGCTGGATGGATGGACTATAAGGTGGATAGAAAGTTGGCTAGACTGTTGGGCTCAACGGGTAGTGATCAATGGCTCCATGTCTAGTTGGCAGCCGGTATCAAGTGGAGTGCCCCAAGGTTCGGTCCAGGGGCCGGTTTTGTTCAATATCTTCATTAATGATCTGGAGGATGGTGTGGATTGCACCCTCAGCAAGTTTGCAGATGACACTAAACTGGGAGGAGGTAGATACGCTGGAGGGTGGGAATAGGATACAGAGGGTCCTAGACAAATTACAGGATTGGGCCAAAAGAAACCTGATGAGGTTCAACAAGGACAAGTGCAGAGTCCTGCACTTAGGACGGAAGAATCCAATGCACCGCTACAGACTAGGGACCTAATGGCTCGGCAGCAGTTCTGCAGAAAAGGACCTAGGGGATACAGTGGACGAGAAGCTGGATATGAGTCAACAGTGTGCCGTTGTTGCCAAGAAGGCCAATGGCATTTTGGGATGTATATGTAGGGGCATTGCCAGCAGATCGAGGGACGTGATCGTTCCCCTCTATTCAACATTGGTGAGGCCTCATCTGGAGTACTGTGTCCAGTTTTGGGCCCCACACTACAAGAAGGATGTGGAAAAATTAGAAAATGTCCAGCGGAGGGCAACAAAAATGATTAGGGGATTGGAACACATGACTTATGAGAAGAGGCTGAGGGAACTGGGATTGTTTAATCTGCAGAAAAGAAGAATGAGGGGGGATTTGATAGCTGCTTTCAACTACCTGAAAGGGGTTCCAAAGATAATGGATCTAGACTGTTCTCAGTGGTAGCTGATGACAGAACAAGGAGTAATGGTCTCAAGTTGCAGTGGGGGAGGTTTAGGTTGGATATTAGGAAAAAGTTTTTCACTAGGAGAGTGGTGAAGCACTGGAATGCATTACCTAGGGAGGTGGTGGAATCTCCTTCCTTAAAATTTTTTAAGGTCAGGCTTGACAAAGGCCTGGCTGGGATGATTTAATTGGGGATTGGTCCTGCTTTGAGCAGGGGGTTGGACTAGATGACCTCCTGAGGTCCCTTCCAACCCTGATATTCTATGATAATATACGTTAACATGTCTGTCAGTATACACTGCTCTTTTTTTTTTTAATTTAGCGAGATCCACCAGAAGAAGAAATACCTTTTTGCACTTTAAAATCTTTCCCAGCTGCCATTGAGCACACAATACAGTGGGCAAGGGATAAGGTAAGTGTAGTGCCTGGCAAGGTACACACATTCATTCTGTATTTAGAAGTGTGTGTGTGGGGAAATCAACTTAGAGAATAGTGACCTGCACAACACCATGTTTCTGCTTTTGTTTTTTAGTTTGAAAGTGCATTTTCTCACAAGCCTTCATTGTTTAACAAATTTTGGCAAACCTACCCATCCGCAGAAGAGGTCTTGCAGGTAGGAATAAATGTTGTGATTAAGGGGCTTGAAGTAATGGCCCTTACTTAAGATAAAGATTCAAGTTCAGTTCTGTTTTCATTCCTAATACAGAATCTGTGATGTGATGATAATCATTAAGGGTGCGGGTTTGTAACGGAAGTCACGAATTCCATGACCTCCGTGACTTCTGCAGCAGCCAGTGTGCCTGGCTCAGTGGCAGCTCAAGGAGCCCCTGTGCCAGGTGCACCGGCCGTTGCTGGGGCAGTCTTCGGCCACTGCGCCTCTTCGCCCCTCCCGCCCCCCGCAGCAGCAGCAGAGTTTGGGTGTGGGGCAGGGGGTTGGGGCATGGGATGGGGTGAGGTGGGTTGTGGGCAGCACTTACCTGGGGAGCTCCCCAGAAGCGATGACATCCCCCTCGCTCAGTTCCTAGGCGGAGGTGTAGCCAGGCAGCTCTGTGTACTTCCTCCGCCCAGAGCGCTGGCTTCGCAGCTCCCATTGGCGGGGAACCGCAGCCAGTGGGAGCTGTGGGGGTGGTGCCTGCAGGTGGAGGCAGCACGCAGAGCTGCCCGGCCATGCCTCTGCCTAGCAGCTGAGCAAGGGGGATGTCACTGCTTCTGGGGAGCCCACCAGGTAAGCACCACCCACAGCCCGCCTCACTCCGTCCCGTTCCTCTGCCCCGTCCCACACCCAAACTCTGCTGCTGTGGGGGCGCGGAGCCAGGTAGGGAGCCTACTGGCCCTGCCAACCCCAACACCCCCCCCGCTCTCCCCAGCACCAGCGGGGGTCCTGGGCCACCCACCACCACCTCCCCCTGACCCCAAGCAGCTGTGCTGCCCTCTCCCAGCACCCCCTCTCCCACCCCAAGTTTTATTCACTGGTATTTTTAGTAAAAGTTAATGGACAGGTCACGGGCCGTGAATTTTTATTTACTTCTCGTGACCTGTCCGTGACTTTTACTAAAAATACCCGTGGCTAAAACATAGCCTTAATAATCATTGGTCACCTTGGGTGCAAAATAAGGTTAGTTATAAATACCCACAATAGCCTTACCATCAGGAATACCCCTACCAGTTCCTGAATTGCCACTGTGTCTCAGTTAGTAGCCCAAAGTTGAGTCAGTTGTGTGTAGAAAGCTGCTCTAGCTGATATGTACCTTTACACATGGGTGGGAGCAATGAGTTGTTATACTGCCCTCTGATAGTGGGCATCTTCCTGAGAACTGGTGTAACAACTAATCTGAAGAAACTAGAAAGAAACTAATTTGCTTCTAAGTTAATAATTTCATTTTTCTGCATGGTAAATTAACATGCAACTTCCAGTATGAGGATTTGCACTTTCATTCTCTATACTGAGCATTGATTACCCCACGGTAACCAGGATTGAGGCCGGTTGAAACAAAATGGGATAAACCTCTTAAAAGCAGGTAACTTCAGAACTGCTATGTTAGGCAATAGTGTTTGGAGAAATTGCAAAGCTGAAGTTGCAAAAAGGGTGGCATGAAGTGAAATAGTGAAGCCTAGAATAAAGAATATTTCATAAATGAGACTTCCACCTTCCCTTTTCTTAGTAAGGTAACAAAGTTTAATTTATTAAATGGTTGTAACAGAGCTTGTCCAGTCTAACACTGTTTTCCTATTCCCCTTTTCTGTTCAGAGAATAAAGTCAGGAGAGAGTTTAGAAGGCTGTTTTCAAGCTATTAAATCACTCAGTAGAAGACCCCGAAATTGGTCTCAGTGTGTGGAACTTGCAAGAATAAAATTTGAGAAGTATTTTAAACATAAGGTTTGTATGTAAAACCTGTTAATGTTGAGAAATGGCTTTTGATTAATTGAGGCTTATAAAATAATTTTTTATTTATCTCATGGATAAAATACCAACATTATTTGCAAAAAGTTTTTCAGATCTGTTTCCTGTCACTTTCCTCCAGAATGACCAGATAGTGAATCTTTGCTACAAATGCTACAATTAAAAAAACGCAAAACCCAGCTCATTTCTTCCGAAGTTTTCACGTTGGGTATAGTCTTGCATAAATTATTAGAAATCCTCACATTATCTTAGTGTCTCTAGACTGAAACTTCGGGTGGGACTTACTTTATTTTTTGGCAGTGTATCCGCTGAATAAATACCATATTTCTCCAGTCCCACAAGGTTGCCCCTCTATTAAAATATTGCTAATGCTTTCAGTGAATTGACTATGAAGAATTCTGTGTAAGCTCAAAAGCTTGTCTCTTTCACCAACAGAAGTGGGTCCAATAGAAGATACTACCTCAGCTACCTTGTCTCTCTTTTGTTCCAGTAGACTCTTTTAATATTGCACTAAGATTGGTGTCATCTTACTTCTTGTATTGGTGTACTTATTCAGTCTTCTCAAATATATAGCAGACAGGATGATTAAAACATGCCGACAGTGTTGACGTAGTTTTGAAGGTGTGATATGTAATGGGCTTAAATTGTGTGTACACAAATGGGTGACTGTGTTGAAGAAAAAGTACTAATTGCATGCACAGTTCCTTGGTTGCTAGTGTGTACTTCACATGTTAAACAATATTTTTGGATGAAGACTGGAGAGTGCCATATTCAATTGGCACCTGTCTCTTCTGATATGCACGAATGCTTTCATTACTTCAGCCCTGTGGTTCTGAACAACTGGAAAGGAGCTCCCTACATGAACATAAATTTCTTATATTTTCATAACTGATTAGAAAACTTTCCCTCTATCAAAGGGAAATATGACAAAGCTGGATCAAGACTTTAGAGCACCACAATGACATCTCTTTTTTATTTCATTCATATTTTGAAGTGCTGATTTGTGTATGATGGAGTATTAATAGTACTCTGGCATTTCTTCTCTAGGCTCTTCAACTACTTCATTCTTTTCCCCTTGATACACGATTAAAAGATGGAAGTAAGTATAGCCACTTATACCTCACTTTGATGTGACTTTATGTTGTAAATCATTGCTTTACTATGTTACTATGTTAGTAACTACTTAGAATTTCACTTTAAATTCTTCCAACTACCAGGTTTGTTTTGGCAGTCACCAAAGAGGCCACCTTCTCCAATAAAGTTTGAATTCAATGATCCTTTGTAAGTATTGTACCTCTATTGATATTTTGTATAGACCTGGAGGGAGGGAGGGATATTATGTAATAGGCTTGTGTAGATATAGAACTCATCCCATGCTGGTAGAGTGCATAAGTGAATTATCAGAAAAATTGTCGTCTGTGGAACTTGAGGTTTTGAACTGAGCTAAGACCACACAAACTGAAGTGCCGCCCGCGCCTTCCCCTTAATAGCAACCTCAGTGTAACCAAGGGTAGACGTCAGTGTTGCAAATAACTAAACTGAAAGTTTTAATGCAAAAGAAGCATGTCAAAGTCTTGAGGTTTTTCAGATGAAATATCTGCTTCTCCTTTGAGAAATTGCTCCCCACTCTTGGGGAAACACTCAGCTAGTTTGTGAACTCAAGCTCTTAAAAAGTGGGATCAAATGGGAATATATATGGCAGTGCGTTGGATGTAGTTATTATAAGACTGAATTCTTTTGAGTGTGTGAAACGTATGCATTTCCTGTAACAAGCGTTTCATTGAATTATCTCTGGTGTGACACTGACAAGAATAAGGGGGAGACTAAAAGTAAATCACACAGGCCTCTTTTGAAGTTGTGCAGTGTCAGGACTTGTCTTCACTACACTGCTGCAATCAATGCAGCAGGTGTCAATTTAGCAGGTCTAGTGAAGGCCCGCTGAATCAATGGCAGAGCGCTCTCTGGTCGACTCCAGAACTCCAGCTCCCCGAGAAGATTGAGGTAAGTCGACCGGAGAGTGTCTCCCGTTGACGCAGTGCAGTTATTCTCGTAGCTGGAGTAGCGTAATTTAGGTCGACTTGCCCCGGTAGTGAAGACAAGCCCTCAGTGAGGATTTCAACATTTTGACAAGATAGTTTTGATTATACTCAGCTGTGATTAGCTGAAATCCTCCTTTTCTCATGTGTTCCATCTACTTTCTTAATGATCCTGTAATGTAAGGAAAATTATTCTTGGGCAATAGTTCCCTGATGTGTAGACGCGTCCGATGATATGTTGTTGTTAGTACTTTGGTAACACATTCGCCTTCATTTTTAGATCATAAGTACTTCAGGGCAGGAACCTTACTGTCTTGTGTTTTCTCAGAGCCTGACCTACTGGGGCCCCAGTCCTGATTGGAGCTACAGGGTGCTACTGAAACACAAATACTGTTTTAAAATCTGAATTTAGATTTTGATACAAAAATAATGGCCTTCTCTTTTTTTTTCAACAGACACTACAGTTTCATAGTGAGTGGTGCAAAACTCTTTGCAAGAGTATACTGTGTCCCTGTCACAGAAAAGGTAGGTAATAATTCAATTATAATTAGAGCAGAAGTTAGATGCACTTGATACTCGGTATGCATTCAAATGCTATTGTTTCTGTTCGGTCTTCAGTGATAAATTGTTGAGAAACCAAATGCTTCTAGAATTACAACTGATCCCTCTACTGTTTTAGTCTTCAGCATGATGGTCCAGTGCTGCCATTGCTGCTCTTTATCCACATTAATCTTCAAGAAGCTGCTTCTACTTCTTAATTGTCCAAACTTTTTCTTTAATTCCGTCCTGAAGAAGAAGAAGAAACACTATACCAGTATCTCAGCCGCGTTCAGTCCGGATTCATTTCATTTGCCCTCCTCACTTACTTATTAGTAGACCTGTTTCTTCCCTGTAATTACTTACCTTGACAATATTTGTAAAGGTCTGTCTTGCTCCCCTTAACCTTTTTGGCCAGCATTAACTCATTTTTCTTCCTATATCCTTTTTCCTGTAAGCTGTAAGTGTGTGTTTTTTGCCTTTCCTCCATGATCTTTATTTGCAGTTCAGATTTTTACCCTCAGATCTTTAAGCAGTCTCTAATATAGCCACTTTGGCCACTTTTTGTTCTTTGCAGTCTCCTTTAGCAGATGAACTACAGTCAAGATGCAACACAGTATGTTGTCTCAGGCTTTCCCACCCTTCTCAGTAGTGCTGAGATGAAGGAAGAACAGGAATTTCAAATAAAGGAAATGCTGGGGTATTTTTCACTATTGTGCATTTAACTTAATGCACATCTCTAGCTGCAAGAATATATAAACATTATAGAGAAGTGGATGTAAACATAGTAGCGTTAACATATGACTGTTGTAACGTGTATAAGTACCTAGTTATGTGTAATACTGTGATTGCGTTTTATAATGTAGGTAAATGCCACTTTTACAAACTTAGACCTTATAGAACTGTTCAGTCTGAAATACCTTTGTGTTTCCCAGCCGGATAGTTTATGATGTTTCTTCAGTTTTAAGAAAGTGCGGGGTACCTAGCTCATAAACCTGTAATTCTGCTGTAAATGAAGTATAAATTACAAATATGTTTTTTAACTTTTTTTTCTTTGCCCTTTTTAAAAAGGGTAGTAGATATAATAAGGTTTTGTCTGTTTCTTATAAAAGTAAGCTGCAGTTATCTTTATTTTAAAAAAACAGGATATATCAGAAGAAACTATTTTGAAGATAATTTCAGGAGTAAATATACAAGAGTTCAGACCTTCAAATAAAGTAGGTTTAATTATTTTAATAAGCTCTAAGTTAAGCAAACATCTTTCTTGTGATCTTGCTTTTGTTGGTTGGTAATTCTCCCTTTCCTGTTATGTGGAGGAACTCCTGCTGAGAATATGGTTTGCGTAGCATATGTTCTTGCTTTGTTTCTCCAGGTTGTATATTCAAGATTTTGCATTTAAATATCCCAGCTAAATTGAGCCAAAATGAAGCTGACAATGATCTGGACTCTTCAAAATTATTTTTTGTTTTTAAATTGAATCATATAAGTGCAGTCCATGGCCTTAAGCCTCCAGGCTTTTTTTATACCTGCACATCAACGTTTTTTAGTTAACTTTTAATTACCGTTACCGTCAATGCTCTGGGTTACATTATTGTAATACTAGGCAAGAAAATGGGATTGTTTTTCTCCATGACATAAAGCTAATGTTTTAGAGCTGTATTAACCAAAAAGATTTCAGTGGGTCAGATCAGGCTGCAGCTGCTTAAAATACGTGGCAACAAACTGTCTCTTGTAATTTTTTATGTTGCAGCTTTGTGGAGAACGGAGTTGTTGAGACTATAAATCCTGTTCATGTGTAGTGCTGTTACGTTGTTGGTGATCTTGATAGTTTGGCAGAAAGACGTATATTACCCCTTCATATGTAAGGGCTTCTCTGTGTTTGAAATCCAACGGCAGCACGGTTGCAGCTCTGCAGCTGTACCGCTGTCACACGTCAGTGCAGACACTGCCTAAACCAGTTTCTGTCCGCGCAGGTAATAACACCTCCCTGACAGGCAGTAGCTAGGTCGACAGAAGAATTCTTCCATTGATTTAGTGCTGCTTACACCGGGGGTTTGGTTGGCTTAACTATGCCGCTCAGGGATGTGGATTTCTTCAGTTTTCCTAGCTGTTGAGAAAACATCAGCTTTTTGGTTAGATGTTGGTGATAATGCAAGGCACATGCCACATTTAATCTGTTTGGGCAACCGTGGCTCTGGAGCTAAGGGTAATACCATGCCACATACTCAGCTGCTGCATATATTCATAGGTTGTGCAGACAGATGAAACTGCAAGGAAACCAGACCATATTCCAGTAAGCAGTGAGGATGAGAGGAATGCTATTTTCCAGCTGGAAAAAGCCATATTATCCAATGAAGCTCTGAAAAGTGAGTAACTTCCTTTGTAAAATACTCCACTACTTGTTGAGATTTAGCTGCTACTGTAGTGCCAACTGTGTACTGCTCAAGTCTTTGGAAAAATAGTTGAGTGCCTCACCAGCTTTTCAGTTTGGGGAGGGTTTTTAAAGCTTTCTTGTGTATCACCTAAAAAACTAAAAATTTCTTTTAAGAGATAATAGCTATCCGTAACAGGTTGTTTAAAAATATAAAAAAGCACAGACTGACTTCTAAGGGTTCCCTAAGAAATAAACATCTAAGTCCTAGTGGCTTTGCCATTATGACTGTTGTATCTCTTGAAGTACAGGTTCTCAACCTGGTAGTCACAAATGGGCGTTAGAGCATTGTGACCACCCTGCCCTTTTCCTGTTGCTATGCGTGTGTGGGTGGGTCCTGGCTAGATCCCAGCCAGACTGGGAGTGGTCTTGGTATGGAAAAAAGGTGAACTGCTGCCTTAAATTACTTTCTTAAGGGGAACTTGATTTGTAATTGCTCTAATAGTAAAAGGGTGCCTGGTCAGGTACTTCAGACACGTGAAGATATTGATGCTTAAAAAAGTAATAATTAGATGTAACTCTAGTCTTAGTGAAATGATTACACACTGCTAACACTTACACAAAGGGGATCCGTACAGTACAGGGTGGGGAGAAAAACCACATGCCTGGGTGGGGAAGAATGCCCACAAAACAGTCCAACACTGGTTCCTGGCACTGCAAAGTAAATTAAGTGCTTGGTGTCTCCATTAATATTAAAAAACAAAACAAAAAACCCCCACCCAAATGCAATAAACTCAGTCCTCAAATATGGCAGCTGGTTCTCTTTGTAGCACAGATACCCCTGCACCAGGATCTAATACTCCCATATCTTTAAAAAGCATATAATTGAAACTGTATTAATAAAATAAATTACTGATGTTCTGGGTCTATTTTAGAATTCATTCATCTTACTGGTGAACATTTGATTTTTGTTTCATGAACAGATGACTTGCAAATGAAGATGCTCTCCTTTGAAAAAGATGATGATGCAAACGGGCATATAGACTTCATAACAGCAGCATCTAATCTGCGAGCCAAGATGTACAACATTGAACCAGCGGATCGGCTCAAAACAAAGCGGATCGCTGGAAAGATTATTCCTGCCATTGCAACTGCTACTGCTGCCGTGTCTGGCTTGGTCAGTGAGTTTACATCTTGAGGAATCTTTATTTTGCGAAACCACCTCTGATCTGCGAGAAGCAAATCCCCTCTTTTCTGCCTGTTCTTCATTATTTGAGTGTTGGTTAATGCTAATACATCCCTGCTGCAAGACTTTTGGTAAAACTGATCCTAATCTAGGTTTAACTTTACAGTGGCCTCTTGCTTCTACGATCCTGCAGCGTAGGCTTTATGGCATTGTGGAAAGATTGGGAAGGGGGTGTTAATTACCAGTATAATATACTTATCTTTAAACAAGTAGAAAACTTTGAAAGGCAAGAAGCAGTGTTTTCTGTGGTATAGAATATGTGTGTTAAAACTCACCATTTTGAATGTGATATAGCATTTGGTGTTAGCAGTATGAGAATCCAATGGCATAGTTTATAAACCAATTTCATCATGCTTTTAATGCTAGTTTGGCAATTAGAAGGAAACTTTAATGTGCAAACACTAAGGGTAACTACTGTATTTACAAAAGATTTGATGAACTAGTATTAAAATAGGATAAACCTATTAATGTTAACACCAGTGTGAGTGTGACATGTCTTAGCAAGAAGGTGTCAGCTACCAGACTTGAGGTAAAATGTCAGTTTGCAGTCCTTTGTTTCACATACATTCCTCACTTTATATTTGAGAAATGTTTACTCCATTGAGATCAATACAGGCCATGTGCTGTCAAGGAGAGAAGCAGTTGCCACTGAGTTTAATCTTATGTAATGTAAGAGTAGGTGAGAGTCCCTTTAATTACTTGAAATTAAATGCATGCCCCTTCCTTTTTCTGTTGTGAAGAGGTCATGTATTTTTAGCAGTGGAATAGCAAAGAAATTGTTTATAGTCCAGGAGAATAAAAGCCTGGAGTGTGTCTTGCTGATCTGTGTATGGATCTCTGAATTTCCATGGTCACTTCCACACAGAGGGCTAGGCATTCTCTGCAGCACCATCCTTTGCTCTGTGCACCAATTTCTACATAGTAATACAGGTGGAAGAGTCATATTCCCTCACCTTGGGTCCTTTCCACTGCTGTTGGGCAGCCAGTGTTGGCATGGCACAGGCAGGAGCAGTAATGCTGTGGGAGAGGGGGACTAGCAGAGCTAAGAGTGCCTTTCAGTCTGGTGGGTTTTGGGGGCGGTGTTTCAGCCTTCAGCGTATACAGTCTGTTAACCTCTTCCACCAGAGGGAACCTTTCCAGAGGAGGGTGTGAGCCAGCCCATGTTCATGATTGCTGCATATCTGGGTTCTGATGATAGAACTTCATTTGTAGCAGAATAAAAACACATTCATAGGTCAAAAAACGCCATTAATTTTGAATATAAAGCAACAAATAACTTACCAACGAAGTGGGGAAAAACCTGAACACACTATTGGCGTTTTTGCAGAGAACCTCAATCTTAAACTGGAAAACCAACAGTAATGTCAATGCTGTCGAGGTTCAGCTATTTCTACCCAGCTCCATTTTTGGCTGGGAATTTCCTCAGTTTCCAAAAATGATGACAAAGTTTCAGTGATGGGACTAGCTTTCATGCTATGCACTGACTGAGAAAGTTGCAACTTATGCAGGGATAGATTCCACTTCTTCCCCAGACCACCCCTAAGCCTGCTGCTCTCCATATCAGAGATGCTGCAAACTTTGCTGTATTGGAGTTCAGAACTCTTTGCAATACCAATAACCTAGCCTCTCTTCCTGTCTCCCACCAAAAAACAGTCAAAGCTCTTAGTCCTTGCCAAAACCAGCAGAATAAAACATACTTGGAGTTACTAGGCCAAGATGTTGGGTTATTACTAACCAAATTTTTAAAATGTTTGAGATCTGAGATCACTACCTTATTTTTTCTGAACCCATCTCTCCCAAGTTCCTTGTCTGGTTTGTCTCAAGCTTTCCAGAAAATTCTGCCCTAATGTAAGAACACATACGCCTGGACATAGAATTGGAGATATTAGGGAGGGGTTTGAAATTGGGCACACTGGAAGGTTAGCACCAACCTTAATTATGCCCCGCCATGCTGACACTCTGTCCCCTTTCTCTGACAGTGATTTCTATTGTTCCTATTAATGTTAATGGAAGACCATACCAAATGTCTTCCGCCTACCAGTCTTAGCCTGCTGCAAGTCCTTTACTTGAATTGGCGTGCTGCTGAGTACATCAAATTTTATGTACCAGCTTTATCCCAAGAAATTCTGTAATTTGTAAAGTATTAAGTAACTCTGTCTTTGTGTTTACCCTAGGTTGCCCTGGAACTGATCAAAATTGTGGGTGAACATCCATTTGAAGCATATAAGAACTGTTTTTTAAATCTAGCCATTCCAATAATAGTGTTCACAGAAGCTGCTGAAGTAAGAAAAACAGAAATAAGGTAAGGAGCACAATGATGGTGTGTTGTCTAGGAACTTACGTTTGATATTTGAGAGGGGTGTACTGTTACATCAGGATCTGGAGACACGCAGTATGTATGGGAGTTGGAGGGAACCCATACAACCTGGCTATGTGTTGTCTTTTGGTCCTCATACAATAACAATATGAAGAAACCACAGTTGGGTTCCAAGTAACTATGTTAATTTTGTACAGACATACAAGGCCTCGCTACCTACTACAGCTCTGGCTGGTTTCTAAACCACAGAACACAGTGAGCACTTGGAGGGGTAGTATGCAATTCCTATCACTACACTAAGCATTACTAGTATTCTTAGATCTGGTGAAGCTGTTCTCAAATGTACAGTGCAAGGGTTTGGAAAGCCAACATAAACATTCTGACCTATACAAACTGGAGACCAGATTTTCCAAAGTGCTCAGCCTTGTGCTCAATGGAGCTGCTGATTACTGAACAATTTTGTACATCTGGTCCCTGCTTACTGCCTTTTTAACTATTATTTCAGTTAATAAATGTATTAGTCAAAGATTGTTCAGTCTGCATAGTCTTTGGTTGCAAATATACGTATCTATGCAGTATAAAACTACAAGGTTGCCAGTATCTTTCTTCACCTTATTTGTTTTACAGTAATATCTAGAGGCCTAATCTGGGTTCAGGGCTTCATTGTACTAAGTAATGTGTACATGCATACTGAGGGATGGTCTCTACCTCAGAGAACTTAGTCTAAATAGACAAGACAGACAAAGGGAGGGAGGGGAAATAGGGGCAGAGAGAGGAGGAAAGTTTAAACAGTAGGTTAATAGCAGAGCTACTGATAATGACAATATCCGTTTCTGAAGAAAAGACTTTGAATCCACACTTCCAGAGTGCAAGATCAAATGAACGTTTAGCACTCTGTTCTTTTTCAAACAGAAATGGAATATCATTTACAATCTGGGACAGGTGGACTATTTATGGGAAAGAAGATTTCACTCTGCTGGACTTCATAAATGCTGTCAGAGTAAGACTTCGCTTACTGTAATGGTTTAGTAGAGGTTGTGGGGAAAATGGCTTCATTTTTTTCTGGCTTGTGTCAAGCTCCAATTAATGCCAAAGTAATTTTTAGGAATAAGTGCATGTTTGTGTGGCCCCGATCAGTGCTGTCAATTGAGTATATAAAACCATTCAATCAAATCAATTTCAATAAACCATTGATCAATTTTATATTGAATGCATGGACATTTTTCTTATCTGGGATCTTGCTTTTTAGAAATGGTTCCATCATTTGGAACTAATTGTCTGTCTGTCTGCAGTCTGCTAAAATGTTTGCATTCCTGAATTGCAGGAGAAATACGGAATAGAGCCAACAATGGTTGTACAGGGCGTCAAAATGCTGTATGTTCCTGTGATGCCTGGACACATCAAAAGATTAAAGCTGACGTAAGTACTAATAAGGTAGTAAAAACGAACTGTGGCTCCAGGAATGTGACCTGGTACGTTAATGATTCCCTTTACTTACTTAATATGGCTGGCACCTAGATACCATGGTGATAGGCACAGCATAAATACATGAAAGCTCTTGGTAGCTCCATTCCCTCAAGGGGTTCTTGAGCAGCAACTTGGAGTTCTGTCCACCCGTTCACCGTACGCTACGCTGTAACTCGAGCCACAACTGCAGATGCAACTGCAGGGATGGCAGTACTACAAGCATCTCTGCTGACAGCTTCCTTACACCCTTCTCCACTCTGAACACGGCTTGCCAGTCACCCATATGTGGAATACACATAGGGACCATCGCTCGAAGAAGAAATGGAGGTTACTTACTGTAACTGGAGGTTCTTTGAGATGGGTGGTCCCTATCTGTATTCCACTACCTGCCCTTCTTCCCCTCTGCTTTGGATACTGTTGGATTGTGCTAAGAGGAGGAACTGAAGAGGCATCGACCCGCACTGCCTCTTATGCCCTTGGTCAGGAGCACAAGGGAAGCAACTGCGCATGTGCGTGTCAACGGATTCTGCTCTGGAAAATCTCTGGTCTTGGGCACATGGCATGCATGCGTACCCATGTGTAGAATACAGATAGGGTCCACACATCTTGAAGGACCTCCAGTTACAGTAAGTAGCCTCCATTTCCAGAGTGCTGGGGGCACAAAGCTGCAGTTTATAGCTGTTTATCATGTAGCTGGTTACAAGCAGGCGTTTCCACAGTGAAAATGGAGTCCCCTCCATAAGTTTGGTTATATTTTATTCACCCTACAAAGTGGTTTTCTTTGGTCTCTTGAAGTTTAGTTTTTAGGTGCACTGGTGAGTGTAGTGCATTTTGAGTGACCTTATAAACCCTAATCGGTTTTTATTTCCGAGGCGCTGCATATTTTCATTCTTGCTCTAAAAATAATTGCAACCACCCAATGGCTTAGATTCGCCAATGTAGGCGTTTGTGTCATGCCCTTGCATTCAGAATGATGGTCTGCTGCATCAGTTTGTCATTCTGTCTTATGAAACTTGCTTTTAAGGATGGCTGGGTGGCTCCATTGAATTTACTGTCCACCTCTTGTGGAAGGGTAAGACCCTTAATTGTTCAGGTGAGAAGAGACTTACGCTTTCAGTGGTTCTTGTAATGTAGCAAATTTCAAAGAGAGCAAACTTCAACTAGATTCCAAATGAAGACTGCAAAACTCATAGAGTCTCACTGCAGAGCACTGATCTGCTACGCCATCTCAATCAAAATAGTCAAAATATTTTTGGGTAACTGGTAAATGTGTAATCTAACAGTGCTAATTGGCTCTTGCAGATCAGAATGTTGTTATAAAGTTTTATTTAAGAATAAGATGCTGCACAATGAGGCCACTCTTCCAGGGTGGTACTTCAATAATAAAGCCACATATGAGGCATGTTTTAGTGCTATCTACTGCAATAAGCCTACTAGCATTGCAGCTAATATTCAGCAAGGGCTCAATCCTGGCTCTTTGCCACCACCACTATCCAACTCCAAAATCCCTGGCAACAGAAGGTCCAAACTGCAGCAGAACAGTCCCATTGCAAGCAGACCCTATAACTTCCTGCACGCAGAGCTCCAGGATGGCTTTCTCCAGAGAACCATAGAAAGAGCCATTGTCGGTGGACAGTGGAGGTTTTGGAAGTGTGACCATTGGATTTGTTCATACGCAGTACAAATCCATTGGTCAAAACTGCATGTGGGGTGTACAAAGGGCCATGCCCATGACTACTGCCCATATGATCGGGGCAACAGCTCTTGCATGGATCTGTCTAACCTATTGGTGGATGATGGGGGAAAGAATCGTTGTTTTCCTCCAGACTCCCAGCCCTGCACAAAATCTTTTCTTTGCTTTTTATCACAAGCAACATAATCGTTCAGAGGTTGACTGATCTCGGAGCAAAAGCAGAAATACACTAACTGAAATGTGACCTTCCACAACCAAGAGAGAGCAACTTTGGTATATCGCATTAATAGAAGTTTCATTGTCTTTAACCACACTTCTGATGGGTTGCACTTCATTCCTGGAAGAGCTGTCAAAATAAAACAACTTCCCATAACACAGGATAGCTCAGCCCAGCCGGCTCTTTGCTTCTTTTCCTGCTCTTACAAAACTTGTCTTCCTTTCTTTGCAGGATGCAAAAGCTAGTGAAACCATCAGCTGATAAAAAATATGTGGATCTCACGGTGTCGTTTGCTCCAGAAACAGATGGAGATGAAGACTTGCCAGGGCCACCAGTGAGATACTACTTCATCCATGAAGACAATTGATGGTAATGCTACTAAAGTCGCTCTAGGACCATTTGCTTTGAAGGGAGTGTGCTGATTTCAGCTTAAATTAAATAATACATATTTCTTTGGTGAAGCCTTAATCAAATCAGGAACAGTCAAAGTCAGTGAATTGCACTGAAGAGGTCTGTCAAACTGGATTTACTGTTCACCTGTCCCTATTCTCTGCATACATCTGCCCGTTCATAAAGAGGACTGTAGGTTTGCTGAAATGGAATGTCATGTATAATGCGTACCACAAAGAAGAGATTTATATTAATTTATGGGGGAAGGGGGAAAATGGCAAACTTAGCATCTTATTTCAATATGCAAGATAAACATTAAATGGGGGGGGGAGCAAAAATTGGGGAAATTGTTTTATAACATGGTGGTCAATAATGTTTCATAATCCATTTCTCATGACTCTCTTCTAAAATTGGGGTGCCAACCACATAATCTGAGCACTAGGCCAAATTCATCCCAAGTGTAATTCTATTAAAAAAGCAATGAATTTGCCTCACTTACATTGTCGGTGTTCTCTTCTGAGCCATTGCTATTACTGTATGTTGGAGCAGTTCTTTTTAGGTCAGTCTGGATGTGGAAACGCAGGGGGCGGATTCTCAGCTGGTGTAAATTGTCATAGCTCATTGAAATCAACCGAGTGATGACAGTTGAGTTCTGCTCCAAGATGGCAGTTTGGGAACAGTGAAGTACGGAGAAAGCTGATCTTTGTTGGAGAGTTATGCCCTTATTCTCCCAATTAAGCTCTTCTGTTTGATGAAGAGGCAGGTGAAGTTGTGGCTTAAATTTTCTGCCTCCAAATTAAGAGCACAGTAGCAAATTGTTACCTTTTGAAGGGGGAGGGTCAAGAGGATATTCTGTGTATTTCATATCAAACATTTGGTTCCTTTTATCTCCTCTTGGTGCCATAACTCTAGAAGGAAGCTTTATATAGCATATGTGTCTCTACAACACAAATCTGAGTTAATCTGAAAATTGAGTTTATATTGGCCTCAATCTATAATTTAGGCGTCTAAAGTCTGATAGATCCATTTAATTCAGTGGCAGTCACGAAATCATTTTGGCAATTAGTAGAAAATGCTGGTGCAGTACGACAGCATCAGTGGCAGAATTCTTCAGCATCTACGCACTGGACAGGTGAGCTTGTGTGAATTGTTTCCTGATTATGGAAAAACTAAAGCAAGTGAGATGGGAACAAAAATCTAATCTACTAACATCGCCCTAAACATTATTATTAGTTTTGCTTTGGAAATAGTTTGCATTTACTATATCTCCTGCATATGATGCAAAACTTGTTCACCACTATAAAATCAGTGATGTCAATATATGATTCAGTTTATTAACCTTTAGGGATATTTTGGAGCCTAAAATATTGGATAATTGTGCTTGTTCTCATCCCCCCTTTCCTCGCAGTTGGTTTATTCAAGAACAAAATATCCAGATGGTTCAGCATTTGGACACCAAATATGTATTGAATTTACAAGCTGGAATCCACTAAAATTATTCCAATATTTGGGAATAAGTCTTAAATGTAGTACCTCTTTTGTAAGGTGTATATATTTTTTACTCTCAACATAGTTTATAGATATTTTATAGTTTTAACAGATTTGGTTTGAAACCCAGCTGGTTTATTTAACTTTTTTTTTTTTTTTTTTTTTTTTTACAACTTATTCTTTTAAAAAAAAAACACAAAAACCGAACATTCTGTAAAACAGGCAAAGAGATGGCATTCGTAGAGATGGCAAAGTGCATAATAATTGACATAGGGCAAAAGGCAGACAGGGAAGACTATTTGAGAGTAAATATCTGTTTCTGAGTACTGACTGAAATGTGTGTTTCCCCCCCCCCCCCCCCCCCCCAGCAATAGCAGGGACTGTAAATCCCAAATGAAATCTGTGATATAGGTTTTATTTTTTATTTAAATGTTCGGGGCAAACGTAAAGCACTGTGAACTCTAAAAGTCAGGGGCTGGGAAACAATAAAATGTAATTTGAGTAACTAACTTCTTTGTTTATTTACTCAACATGAAAGCGGAGTCGGGTATGTTAGCTGGATGTTAATATCACATAGAACACCTTTGAAAATAAGGAGTTTATTATTATTATTATTAAACAGGTGCTTTCCTGACTTAGATCTGATGGTCTCTTCAGGGTTAAAAGTCAATATTCAAATGTAACATACCGAGTGGCCTTTATTAACAGCTTCCTATTTCCTGACAGTATGTCGTTACATGCAGTGTTGGCACTTGAAAACAGGGCTTGCTCCAGCATTGAACACTCAGGCACTTTTGTGAACTCTAAATATACAGGTGGTGGGAATTGGGGGCCAAAATTAGCAAAACACAGAGACATCTCCACATCTCACAAATAGTGGGTGCCCTTTGGGTGCCTTCTGTGGATGATTTCTGCCTAGCTGAACCAATGTATTTAGAGTAGTATATATGCTAGGTCACTGCGCATTCTCAGTTTGATGTGTATTTCTCTGGATTTGTCTGAACAGAGGTTGACAGGAGTAGGTTTTTATTACCAAATGTAAAGAGAACGTAGCATGTGACAGAAATGTGTGTGGCCCTACCAGCCAGTAAGAATTGCTGTTCATCTTTTCTCACATTAAAAATAACCTGAACTACTGACAAAGCGGATGAACATATTTTTAAATGGAGATGTCTGTAGTGACATAATAGCTGCCAGGTGAGCACTGATTCATCTCAGTGATATATCAACCAGGAGCCCTAATGACAACATGAACCATGCTACTGCTAATCACTTCAGCAAAACCACAATTTGCACATGGAAAGTACAAGACACAAATGTAGCGAAGAAGAATAAAAATTCCCAATTATTTCAATTCACAGCAATGTGCAAATTTCAATTTGGGGTATTGCAAACTGCTGCTAAGTGATGTTACTCAGAGAGATTACTTCAGCAGAATGGTCCTCCTCTGTATGCTCTGAAATAATCTGAAATGCTTTTTTTTTATAAACATGAAGTTGCTCTCTAATACTTTGGAAAAATCACTGTTCAGCAAAAAGGATACAACAATGTACGGTGTGAAAAGCCGTGTACTCTCCCTTATTTCTCCATTTGAGTAAGACTGAAGAGGTGGTGGGGAAAGCACCTACGAGAGATGAAGATTATTTCTGCCATGTTGAGGGCATACATCCACCTCTTTTTACTCCATTTGCAGTCTTGGGCTACTATTGAGCTGCTATTAGATGCTCATAGCAGCAGTGACCACCATGGCTCTCTGAGCTACAGGTTGTTTCCATTTCTCGCAGAGTTAGGCACTGTCTATAGAAGCATGGTCCATCACCACAAGATTTTGCTCTACAGCACATTATCCCTTCAATTGATTCGGAACTCGAAGCTGGTGCAAAGTGCCCCAACTTCAACTTAAGTGGGGAAACTTCACTGATTGATTACCTGTTGATTTCTGAGTGGAGCTTATGGTGTTTAGTTCTGAACTATAAAGCTCTAAATGGACAGGAAGCTTCCTAGGTGAGGGACTGCTTTTCTCACCCGATATACAGTGCTGCTGCAGTTGCTATTTACTGCTCAAGCTGGACCTACTCAGTTAATACAAGTGGGGTTGCAGTACTGGTGGAAGCAAATCCTTTGGGAGGGCCTCTGAATTTCAAAATTCATTTTCCTTTTCCTTGGGCCACAGTAGCCCAAGCCTAGACTTTATGGGACTCTCTGAAGATCCATTTCTTTTGGCAGGGTACGGGGAGGGAAGGGCTGAAATGGGTTGCTCTCCCTCCCTGCTTTTGAGGAATATAAGAACATAAAAACGGCCAAACTGGATCAGACTAAAGGTCCATCTAGCCCAGTATCCTGTCTTCAGACAGTGGCCAATGCCAGGTGCCCCAGAGGGAATGACCAGAACAGGTCATCATCAAGTGATCCATCCCCTGACACTCATTCCCAGCTTCTGGCAAACAAAGGTTAGGGACACCATCCCTGCCCATCCTGGCTAATAGCCATTGATGGACCGATCCTCCATGAATTCATCTAGTTCTTTTTTGAACCCTGTTACAGTTTTGGCCTTCACAACATCCTCTGGCAAAGAGTTCCACAGGTTGACTGTGTTGTGTGAAAAAATACTTCCTTTTGTTTGTTTTAAATCTGCCTATTAATTTAATTTGGCGACCGCCCCCCCCAGTGACTTACCTAGCAGCCTAAATTTGGCCTCCAGGACCTCTCACCTCTCCTTCCCTATGTCATTGGTACCTACATGTACCACAACCACCAGCTCCTCCCCAGCACTACACATAAGTCTGTCTCGATGTCTCAACCTTCACATCAGGCAGGCAAGTCACCATGCGGTTCTCGCGATCATTGCAAATCCAGCGATCTATGTTTCTAATGATTGAATCCCCCATAACTATTACCTGTCTCTTCCTAATAACTGGGGTTCCTTCCCCTGGAGAGGTATCCTCAGTGCGAGAGGATACCACGACATCATCTAGAAGGAGGGTCCCAACCAATGTTCCCTCTAATTTTTGACAGGTCGTGTGCGCAAAAAATTTCTTCTGTGCAAATTTTTGTGCGCGCAGTATTTCGCTGTGTGCGCAGGGTTTAGGATCTGTGTGTGCACACAGAGGGAACAGTGATCCCAACTATGGGATCGTTTCCCTCTGCTCCAGTTGAATGTTCCCCTTCCCTGAGACTTTCATCCTCCTCAACAGCACAGAGGCTGCCAGATTGGGGTGAAACCGTTCTATTGCGTCCCAGAAAGTCTCATAAGGCTGCTGAGACAAATGTGCTTAAAGCCATGGAGATGGACTTTGTTTTGTACAAACTGGAAGCCTTAGGAAACAGACATCCAATTTAATGTGCCGTAATTTATTCCACCAGCTTCTGAGATTTCTTGATACAAGGTGAGACTGTACTACTAAATTTAGGCCCCACTGGGATTTCCTGGTCTAGAATGTGACTTTTTTCCCCAAGAAAACGTCTGTCCTTCCTACAGTCTTCACTTCAAAGGGGTTGATTTGCGCTTTGTCTGTCAGCCTCTTGTCTCTTCGCTCTTTCTTTCACCTCTTTGCAAAGAGTTTCTGAAAGAATGGGAAAAACACTTGTTAACACTAGAGAGCAAAAGTGTCATGGCAGAGCCATTCCAGCTTCAGCAGCTTCCAAGCGGGGCTTGCACTCTTCATGGTCACTACAACACGGTTTCTCAACTCTCACTCTGCTTATTTGCCTTATTTATATTGTAGGTAGAATCTACAGCCTCCATTGAGCTAGGCACTGTACATGTACGTACACACTTTTTTCATTTTCCGTACTAATTTGCCATAAACACTCCATTCCTTCTGTGCTGGGCCAGCCCTGACTCCTGTCTTAACTCAAGACAATAGGAGAAGCTGGAGGGAGGTGATTTAAATATTCAAGCTGTTCAACTGTACTGGTGGGAGAAGTGCACTTCCAGCTCAAGTGCTGCCCTTGCCAGCAGTAGCAGAACTGCATTGTGTCTACTCATCCAGCATAATCAGAGGCCCTTTCACATTATCTACTGTAAATAAGTTTGTCCTAGGCCAGTAAGAGCACCTTCCATTATTGCAACAGTTTTTATAACTCTGTTGCTTTTCACCATTTTTTTTTTTCAATTTCTCTGAAAGTCCTTGAGTCATTTTCTCAGCACTGCACGGGTCTGGATTCCTCCCTCTGCAGAGGAATCAACTGGATTACTTTAATTCATGGAAGCATTTCCCTTGGCTCTAGGTTTTAATAAAGTTTGTTCTTACAAAATCTAAGTTTGGGGGCAAATTTTAAGTCCGTATCCTTAAGCATAAGCAAGGTAAGTGTCCAATGGAGGTGGCTAGGAGTAAATATTGTGATTGGGGCCCTAATGTACCAGGTGCTGTACAAACAGAGCTGCAGGCCCTGAAGAACTTGAATCTAATGACATAAAGAGGATGAAGATACACCATGCAAGCAAATCTGGTGAAGTGGCACAGGTTTGTCAATTCGAGGTGGTTTTTTTTTAATGGGTCAGAGGAAGAGAATTGGAGAAGTGGAAGAGTCACAGCTTATCACCTGCCTGGCCATGATCAGAATGGTGGTTTTTGGAGGCATCGTGGCAAAGGTGAGGTTTAAAGAGGACATACAATTAGGAACTGTTCAGATTTTAAGAGTTTTGCCCATGTATAAGGGGCAATATGGGGGAGAAAAGGCGCAAAGGCCAGGGGTTGACAGTGGGGTCGGACAGTGCACGTAGCCCATGCAGTCCTTGGCCTTGCTACTGAGACTGCCAACAAGTGTCAGTATCAACTACGGGCTCGTGCGCCACAAAAATGGAGAGACCACACCAATTCATTTAACATAGGGCGCTAAACAGGTGTCAGTCGCTGCAGTCATCATCTGGGTTGAACCAATACACTGAAGGCAAAAACCTCTTGTCTTCCATCTCTAATCCCTCCCTGTGGCCACTGACAATATCTACTTGCGTCTACCCCACATCTTGAGACATCCTCGTCAGGGGGAGAAGCCATGCTGCTTTTGATACTGGGGTGTCCAGACTGATAGAGATGCTGCTGTAGCCCCCACTGCACGTGACTCTTCCCTCCCCAAAAAACTCACTTTCCCCTGACTTCAAACCTAACTTTCAAAGAAACAGAAGGCCCCCAAAGCTGTCCTGTCCTCACCATACATGTATCTGGCTACAGGATTCTCCTGAAGCGGTGCTGTTACTGTCTCAGACATAGGGCTCCTGAGAGGCTTGGCTCCGGGATGAGGGACAATTGCCTGGTGCATCTCTCTTGGAGCATGCTCTAAAGGAAGTCCAGCTGCAGAAAAAGGACAGAAGATTTAATGCTCCCCTGTTTGGGAGCAGTCTCTCCTGAAGAACCTAGCCCCATTTATTAAGAATAAGGGTATGTCTACACAGCAAAGAAAACCCAGTGACTGGCTGGTGCCAGTTGGCTCGGGCTGTGGGCCTTTTTCACTGCTGTGTAGACTTCTGGGCTCAGGCTGGAGCCCAAGCTCTGGGACCCTCCCAGCTCTGCTGAATGAATAGGTGGCTTACTTTAGTTATTTTGTAATTAGAGTGATTTGACAGAATTAACTCCTCCTCTGTTTGTAACGTGAGATGTTTTTGTTCAAAATATTCAATCCATGTCTTTTGCTCAAACGTTTCAGCCCATATGGTCTGCTTGCAAATTAGTTGCTGTGCTTACATGTAGAAACAAGCCGCATACCCGATTTGTTGTCATACGTGTGTGTGACAAATGGCTTCAAGCTCCCTTGAGTTTGATTCACAAAGTAATCAATGACATCATGAAGGCTCAGGAGCATAACCTAGGTAACAGAAAGGGGTGTGAAAAGTTACTGTGAGCCACGTTTTCAGTCTGAAATGTGTTAGCAGGTAGGTACATAAAGATATTGTCAAGTAGCTGAAGCTGCAATGCACTGTGTTTTGAGAGCCACCTACTTACTATAAGTGCGGTGAAAATAGGAGCTTCCAGGAGCATGCAAATACAGGGGCAAAATACTTGCTGAAAATCAGCATTGCATGTTAGGCACATTGTAGGAGCGGGCTTATGCAGTGCACTGAGGGGGATGCACCGCAGGCTTGGGTCTTGAACAAGGCGGAAGCTTGGGCTTGCTTCCCAGAAACCCCCGCTGCTGCCTTTCTCTCCCTCAGTGCAAAGTGCAGCTCCAGCCAGGCTGGAAACAACCTGGTGTGGAGCTCCTTTTGGCCCCAAACAAAGGAAAGGTGCTAGTACAATACAGTGTGGGTTCCTCCCTTGTCCCCAAAGTAAAGCCTGGGCTGAGACATGACACAAACCACTAGAAAAACACTTGTCTCTTGAGGTCCTGCCCCTCTTCAGCTCAAAGTTTTTCTAGACAGGCTATCGGATCCTACAGGGGGAATTTGGGTTGAGTGAGAGCGCCTGGATTTGGCCTTGGATTTTAATCTTGTTGTCAGACAGGGAGAAAATGAGCTGAAAGGTTTTAATAAAATGGCTCCACAGGGTATTCCACTACCCCCATCATGGCACAGCTTCATTTTAGGATCCTCACCAAAGGCAGATGTTTGAATAGCAGGAGGAGATGCTAATACCCAAGAGATGCTTCCAGGACAACAGGGGAGTGGAGAGCTGGCCTGAAGTTTTGTGGGGTCCAATGCAAAGTAGAACATGTGCTCCCTTTCCAGATTTGTCCCCCTAGGCTTGCACACCTATGACACCCTTGTCTGTGATCCCCAGAAGCTGCTGCAACCTCTGCCATTGCCAGTTTGTGGGGCCCCATGGCTTTACTATTTGTCTGGTGTTCAAAATAATGTTCATTAGTGTTTCACAGTGCTTTTTATCAGTTGATCTCAACGTGCTTTACATAGGAGATCACGCTCAGTATCCCCATTTTACAGGTGAGGAAACTGAGGCAGAAAGTGACCTAGCGGGCCTCTGGCGGAGCCAGGAATACAGCCCAGGTCTTCTGAGTCCTAGTCCAGTGCCCTCACCACAAGGTAACACTGCCCCTCATTTGGTCTTTTGTTTTAATTCAGCTTTTTAAACCAATTTCTGTACGTAACGTTTGGGCTCTGCTTCTGGGCACTTAGAGCAACCCACTGAACTGGTACCAGTTTATTTAACCATCTTTGGTTTAGTCCTTTTCCGCTCTCCTTTCTGTACTAGGTCAGTAACATTTTCATTTGAGCTAACAGTCCCCACACATCCAATTCCAGTTAATCTGGGGCTATTCAGTGGCAGAGGCCTCAGAGAAAAGGAAACTTGTAGATTTCAGGAGACCGAGTTGCAGGGTGTGGTGTGGTAACACCCTTGAGTACCCAGTCAAGGGCAACAGAGGTTACAATTTCCTACTTTGAGCAGTTCCACAAGGAAGCTGGCAAGGGCCAGCATGAGCACAGAGATCTAACCAACCTGCAAATCCAAATGAAACCTTAAAGTCATCCTGTAGTGCCATGGTAATTTTGGGCGAGCAGTCTGATTTCTCAAGTTTCGATTTCTAAATTGTGATGGAAGACCCGGCATTTCAGAACTAGATAGAAGAGAAGAGTGAGCCACCCGGGAGAAAGTTGCACCGATTTAATTTAAGGTGTGAGTTTCAACACATCTAGTTAAACTGGTAAAAAGAAAAAAGGCTGTATGGACACTTATTTCTGGGTAAACCAGGGTAATTTCAGTTTAGTTTAAACCTGTTCTTAATTGGTTTAACTGAAACAAGCCTGGCGAAAAGCCAAATAAGAGAGTCCACACAGATTTTGCACTGTTTGATCTAAATTGGTTTTAATTCACACTTTTAGTTAAACTGGTACTGGTAAATGGGTACAACTCTGCATGTAGACAAGTTCAGATACGAGTTCAGTTTACAGGCTGGTCACAGACATAGAATTAACTTCTCAAAGGTATAATAACATGATCCAATTTTTAACTGAGTAATTAACCACTGGAAAAATTTACCAAGGGTTGTGGTGGATTCTTGGTCACTGACAATTTTTCAATCAAGATTGGATGTTTCTTTAAAAGTTCTGCCCTAGGAATTATTCTGCGGAAGTTCATTGGCCTGTGCTACACAGGTCAGACTAGATGATTACAATTGTTCCTTCTAGCCTTAGAATCTATGAATCAGACAAATCCCTGCTTTTTTTGTTCTACTTTTCCATACTCTTTCCAGCTTTCTAACACAGACCCAATATATGGTTTTATATCGCCAACAAGGAAACACCCACTTACTGGTCTTGCCAGTTCAACTGTGTAACCTTTGCCCATGTTCACCACTCTGTAGTGCTTTATGCATGGCCCACTGAAACAAAAAGAAAGTACAGTATTAATACACTGCTGTTAATAAAATAGTGTAAATGAAAATGAATGGTGATTGCTGCAAGTTTCCTATCTTTTATTTAAGATGTTCATTTGATGGAAAGTTTCAATACACTAATGTTATCAATCTCTTTTTGAAACAGTTCATTTAAAGGTGACCAGCTAAAGGGGAAAAATTGGTTGTTTGCCTTTTTGCTGCTTTGTGATGTATCAAGAAGAAGCTGGAAAGGTATTTTTTAGGTCTTTGTTTTACTTTAGAAATACCAGGAATAGCAAGTTTTATCTTCCCAGGTTATGCTCAAGGATGCTGGAAACAGCAGCAGGGCCTAGGGGCATGGGGTCTCTTGAAATAGTTTTCTGGTTCTAGGTGAAAATCTCATAGAAAGAATGCCAGAAACTTTACTGATTTCAGATTTCAGACTCAGTTATATAAATGTTCTACATCATGTTTCAAAACAGCACAGGAATTCCCTTGACCGGTGCAGAGGGGACCCTTCTGTGCACCCAGCTGCCAAAACCCTCTGTGTCATGGACCATCCCAATCTCCAACCACTGGCGCCACAAGGACTGCAAAACTGTGTGTATGGCGGGTGAAGCAACCAAACGGGCCAAATTTGAGTGATGGTGCAACCCCATGTACCAGGTCACAACACCCCTCACTCGAATTTGGCCTACCCACTCCTCTGTCATGCCAGTGGGGAAGGGCTCTGTTATTGTCAGTCAGCTTCAGACAGGGGCCAAGGTGGGAGGGTTTGAGCCCCGTCTCTACTGTGCCGAGTTCAGGTTCTCAAACATGGAGCCACATGGGTCCCCCCCCGTTTAAAAATGGTGAGCAACGGCCATTTGCCCCCCACCCTCCCAAACCAGTGCCCATGTCACAACCCAAACCCTCCCTGGGACTTCTCTCTGCTTTGGGGTCCTGACTGAAAGTCTGGTCCCCCTAGGGAAGGAGGCAGAAAAGGTTAGTCCCTGAGGTAAGTGAGGCCAGGAAGAGGAGAGCAAGAGTAGTGTGTTTGCTACCTACAGGCCCAGAACTTTGTTTTGGGTCTCAGCTGCCTCTGGTTCTGAAGCTCTCCAAACGCTGAAATGTAACAAGTCTTGTGTGGTTTGATGCTGAGTTCAATTTTATTAGCCTTAATTCTGATCATTTGTTCTAGTGTTAGGTATGGCTCCAGAGTGTGCACGTTTGTTGGTGCTTACTCTGGGGTTTGAAAGTCTAAGATTCCATGACGTAGGATACGACATTTCAAGGACCAGACACATGCCCTCTGCCTCATCAGGCCAGCACTCTTTGACTGATTTGTATCTCCTTTGTCGTGTCAATCCTCTCCTCCTCCGTAAGCCAAATCACACTGTCTCTTGAGCCTATGCTCAATGCCTGAATTACCTTCTCCCCCTTATTCTCACAATACGGGACAGATTTCACAAGCGATCCCTGGACATTCTAAATTAGGCATCATAACGCAGTACATATCAATTAGCAGTTAGATAATATCTTGTGGATTCAACCTACTCTATCACCTGTCTGATAGTGACTGAGTAGTTCTTACTGTCACTACCAGGCCGCAGGATCAAGTTCCCCCAAGAAGGATTTGTCTCTAACATCTCAATCGCTTTTTGCCGTGACACTGCATAGAAGCACCTGCAAAGAAGGGAGGAGAGAAGCAGCGTGAACACACTGAGTTCCACTAGCAGAAGCCGATCGTTCTACAGTGGGCAAGTAGCATGAAGACTAGACCTGCCCTACCAGCCTATTCATAGAGGATCTGTACCTTAGGTATCTGGGGCTGCCATTTGCCTTTGTCGCTCCAAGAAGTTTCACACATGAAAGGGTCATTCCATAGAGTGATGCCACCATATCAGCCAATCGGCAGAACTCCAGATAGCTACGATTCATCCCTTTCAGCGTGTGACACGGGGCACAGCTCAGAGGGTAGGCTGTGTAACCAACAAGGCTTAATACCCAAAGTAAAGCGAGTAACGTAAACTGACCCATTTTGCTCACCTTATGTGGAATACTTTGAATATCCATCACCTGCAAATATATTACTTAGTACAGTATAATTTTCCTAGAAAGACAAACATATGTGACAGTCTAAGGCATGGTTAAAAAAAATAAAGCTTCCACGAAAGCTGCATATGGCCCATTTGTACTTTCTCAAAACAAAACACATTGAAACAGCAAGGCCTAAAATCTCTGGCGAGTGGAGAGAGACAAGATGAGTGCAGTGGCCTTTCTGAAACGCTGCTACAGTATCAGGAGTGACGGGGCTGAAATGCCAGAATTCTCCGGTGTTGTTAGAGTAATCTAAGTGATTACTCAATTACAGAGATGAGCCTGAACCAAACCCCTACATCCAAATAACCCAAACTCTGTGCACTGAAACCCACAGCTGAATCCAGAGCTAAACTTTGCAAATAATCCCTATCTCTACAATGGGCTAAAACAAAATCTCAGATCCAAACACCCCTGCCTGAATTTTGATGTGTTCAGAATCCGGATCCTGACATGGTGGCTTTGGCCCATCACCGTGGAAGAACCTGCAGTCTATCATGGCTCCTATTGTTTATCAGGGATTTTTTGAAGATAATGAGGTGATAGTTCCCGAAACTAAGAATGCACCCATCAAATACACACATACATACATATAAACATATGCTACAAGGAAACAAGCTAGCAACAGTTGTTCTCAGACCTCTGCACCCTCTTCTTTTTATGCAATAGGTATTTTCAAGCACTGCTTCAATAAACAAAAAGGGACAAGTGTAGTACAGTGTTCAATGGAAGAACAAATAATACATAAAATTCCATGCTACTCATGACAAAGTCAAACTTAGACCCCTTAATGTATAATGATTAAGGCTGTGAGTCTCTCACAGAAGTCACAGATTCTGGGACCTCCATGACTTCTGCAGCAGCTGGTGCAGCTGGCCCGGGGGCTGCCAACCGCTGCTGGGGCAATCTCAGGCCACCTCACCACGAGCAGCAGCAAGGGTTTGGGAGTGGGAGGGGACTCAGGGGTGAGGACTCTGGGCGGCGCTTACCTAGGGTGGGGGGGCTCCCCAGAAGCTGTCCCTTCCTAGGCGGAGGCGTGGCCAGGCGGCTCTGTGCGCTGCGTCCACCTGCTGGCAATGCTCCCACAGATCTCATTGGCTGTGGTTCCTGGCCAATGGGAGCTGCGGAGCGGGTGGTCGGGGTTGGGGCAGCACGCGGAGACACCCCTGGCTGTGCCTTTGCCTTGGGGCTGCAGGGACATGCTGGCCACTTCTGGGAGCTGCGCGGAGCTGGGTAGGGAGCCTGCCAGCCCTCCCCGCAGCACCAGCGGGGGTCCCAGGCCACCGCCCCCAGCACCAGCGGGGGTCCTTGATCACGCCCCCCAGAACACCTGCAGCGCCCCCGAGCACCCGTGGAGCCCCCAGACCACTCCCTTCCCCAGGGCACCCAAGTTTTAATCAGTTTTAATAGTACAAGTCATGGACTGGTTACGGACTATGAATTTTTGTTTACTCCCAGTGACTTGTCCATGACTTTTATTAAAAATACCTGTGACTAAAATGTAGTCTTAATAATGATTGATATAAATAATTGGTTTTGTTTGTAAGAAAAGCCATACTGGGTCAAACCAAAGATCCATCTAGCCCCGTATCGTGTCTTCTGACAGTGGCCAATACCAGGTGCCCAGAGGGAATGAACAGAACAAGTAATCATCAGGTGATCCATCCTATCACCCATTCCCAGCTTCTGACAAACAGAGGCTAGGGACATCATCCCTGTCCATCCTGCGATTGATGGACTGAACCTCCATGAACTTATCTAGTTCTTTTTTGATCCCTGTTAAAGTTCTGGCCTTCACAACATCCCCCGGCAAGGAGTTCCACAGGTTGACTGTGCGTTGGGTGAAAAAAATACTTCCTTTTGTTTGTTTTAAATCTGCTGCCTGTTAATTTCATTTGGTGACCCCTAGTTCTTGTGTTATGAGAAGGAGTAAATAACACTCATTTAATTTCTCCACCCCAGTCATGATTTTATAGACCTCCATCATATCCCCCCTTAGTCGTCTCTTTTCTAAGCTGAAAAGTCCCAGTTTTATTCATCTCTCCTCAAATAGCAGCCATTCAATACCCCTAATAAATTTTGTTGCCCTTTTCTGAACCTTTTCCAATTCCAATATATCTTTTTTGAGATGGGGCAACCACATGTGCATGCAGCGTTCAAGATGTGGGTGTACCATGGATTTATATAGCGGCAATAGGATATTTTGTGTCTTATTATCTATCCCTTTCTTAATGATTCCTAACATTCTGTTTGCTTTTTTGACTGCCGCTGCACACTGTGTGGATGTTTTCAGAGAACTATCCACAATGACTCCAAGATCTCTTTCTTGAGTGCTAACAGCTAATTTAGACCCCATCATTTTACATGTCTAGTTGGGATTATGTTTTCAAATATGCATTACTTTGCATTTATCAACATTGAAATTCATCAGCCATTTTGTTGCCCAGTCACCTAGTTTTGAGAGATCCTTTAATAGCTCTTCGCAGTCTGCCTGGGACTTAACTATCTTGAGTAGTTTTGTATCATCTGACAAATTTGCCACCTCACTGTTCACCCCTTTTTCCAGATCATTTATGAATATGTTGAATAGGTCTGGGCCCAGTATAGACCCCTGTATGCTTATATATAGGAAAATTAAAATGCTCTGAAAGAAAAGAGGAAATTCTGATCAGACTTGTATTGACATAGTTCAGTCTGAACTTACTCTGGCATAGTGTTCACTTTGTTAATGTAGTCTCCCTTGTTTGTCTTCTCCGTGCTCAAAGATGCACTGGGTGACTGTTCTATTGCAGTCCTCCTTTTCTTTTCTTTCTCTAGCACGTCATGCAGCTTAATAAGTTGTCCAGGTAGCAGTGATATACACGCTGGAACTGACAACTGAGAATTAACAAAAAATAAAGTTGTAAAAGAAATGGAATGGGGAGAACAATGTGGGTAGGTGTTAACCGTGGTGAACCCCAACACCACCACCACACTCTACTAAAAGACAACTACAAAGCAGAATCTTTTTTTAATGACTGGATTTAGTAGATGAGCACTGGCTGGTAAATGGAACTGTCTTGTGTCCAAGACTACCGTTGAATAAAAACTCCAAAGTGATTCTTAGCAAGTGTAGCTAGATGTTCGTAAGCAGTGTTGGTGATGGTAATGTAGTATCTAGGCCTGTTTATTAGCCTGAGATAGAATTTTGGGTTTTGTTTGCCCGTTTGACTTTTGATATTCTTATATCCTTACTAACGTGTGAACAAAGGCACTGTGTGTTGCATCTGCCCACAGCCAGCTGGGGTTTACAGCAAAATGAGAAAAGATAAGGAATAGAGTTAAAGTGTTGCTGGGTAGTGTGGGAGTTTAATATATGAGCGTACACTTGAAGGCTGCCCAACTCCTCTCCCACGCCAAAGTCAAGCAACCAGGCGGGAGGGGTGAGGAAGTTGGGGGGAAGGTATAAGAAACATAAAAGCTAAAGAAATGGTGACCCTGGCTGAAACACAGTCTCACTCCCTACCCGTCCCATGGGGTACAAAAGAGGTGGTACTAAAGCCCCCAGACTCAAGACCCTCCAAAATGGAATATGACCATAAATTGTAAGGGGTGGTACCAGGGGCGAGCACTACAGGTATAATTAACCCCACTAAAAAGGAGAAGGGGGGGAAACAGGCAAGCTCTACTGGTGTAAAGAGCTGGGATATGCTTGCTTGTTAACCCCATTAAACATTGCATTACCTGCGCTTTGGACTCTGGTCTTCTGCTTTCTGTCTGCATGATAAGAACCAAGAGAGGGCAGGGGAGTCTTAACAAGCAAATGCAGCTGTGGCCTGACTTTCTGAAATGCTGAGCACCCACAACGCCATTGATTTCAATGGGAATTGTGGATACTTAGCCCTTATGAAAATCAGTCATATGGAGGGTGTCTACACTGTAATAAAAAACCCAGAGCACTGAGCCTCAGAGCCCAGGTCAATTGACTCATGGTCACAGGACTGGGGCTGTGAGGCTAAAAACTGCAGTGTAGACATTCAGGCTTGGGCTGAAGCCTGGGTTCTGAGACCCTCCCCCCTCATGGGATTCCTGAGCCCAGACTCCAGCCCAAATGTCTATACTGCTATTTTGAGCCCCGTGAGCTCAAATCAGCTGGCCTGGGCCAGCCATAGCCATGCCATGGATATTTTATTGCAGTGTCGATGAACCCTTAATGGCTGGGCTACATATGAAATTTGCACATTTAACTAAAATCAAGTTTTAAATCAATTTAATTAAGGCAATGTAAACTCCCATGTGGACATACTCAAATCAGTTTACAACTGGCTTAAATCACTAACCAATCATTATCCACCAATTTGGTCTTTTAAGCAAAACTGATGTAAGCCAATTGTGAACAGACAGAAATATGTCCACATAGGGGTTTGCACCATTTTAACTGAATTGATTTTAAAATTTATTTTAATTAAACTGATGTAAATTTTGTGTTTAGATGTGGCTTAAGTCTCAGCCTGGGGCTGTGAAGAACAATCCCTGGTAAATTGGCTAGAACAAAGTGGTTTTCAACCTTTTTTTCATTTGCACACTCCTAAATAATTCAGAATGGAGGTAGAGACCCCTTTCGAAATATTAGACATAGTCTGAGGATCCCCAGGGGTCCGTGGACCACAGGTTGAAAACCACTGGGTTGGAAGAGGGAAAGGGAGAAGGCTGTATAGGTCAGGCTGTTGTAGTTAAGACATTTCAAACAGCTTATTTCAGGTCTTTTCTACCAGCCCGATAGTATTTGACAAGGCTTGTGTTCTGATCAAAGCAGAATCACGCTCCAGTGATTTGATGTGAGCACAATGGTAGATTATTTGCAAAGAAGCATCTTGTCCACAGAAAAACTGCAAGTGAAGCAGAAGTTATATTTAATAATGACAATTAAATAAAACTAAATGGAACAGCCCAGACTTTGTCACAGAGTGAAGAAACTTCAAATTAAGCCAAAAGAAACCACCCTTCTTGCAGCCTTTCTGAAGGTTCTTTTTACAAGAGACAGGTATTGCGGCTGTTTCAATTTTAAACTCTGAAGAGAACAGCACAAGAGATAATGCATGGGTTGTCCTGGACCCTGGGGAGAAACCGCAGTCTGCCAACAGGGGTAAATCCCTTTTTGTGCAATATTGAACTATTGCATTTAAAAAAAATCTAGTATTTTACAAAAGGTGCATATGGCAAACACTGCAACTCCTCAAAATTGTAAAAAACGAACGCAAGCCCACAATCCTGCAAATAAATAGGCACATGCTTAATGTTATGGTAGCCTGAAACAGGTTGGTCCTCCCCTGTAAGGACCTGCAGGCCTGGGGCCAGCCAGGTCTGTTCAATCAGCCCACCTGTGCCATAATTAGCTGCATCTTAGCAAGAGAGGGCAGGACTAATGGAATCAGGTGACAGCCTGTTAAGCACCCATGCGTCATACTAGGTCTCAGAAGGCTCACTTTGCAGTAGGAACTACAGAAAGTGACAGTCTCCTGAAGAAGGGCCTGAAGAGGTGAAGAGATTTTGAGAAAAGAGTCTGGTCTCTATTCCAAAGCCAGAGAGCGACTTAGAAGAGGCTGGGAACTGAGCCTGGAGGGTGGGCTGAAGAGGAGCCTAACTCTTGTAGGACTTTCCTTACCCTGGAAGGGGGTCTGAATTAGATGCAATATAGCTGTAGGGCAAAGTTGTGGACAAAAACAGGCCGTTGTAGGGCCCAAGAAGCATCTAGGGGGTGCTAGATGCAAAGACTCCTGCAATGCCATGCCCTGATGCTAGGGGTCGTGCGGTGAATGAAACACCCATAACCCTGTAAGTAATGTTAAAAGTTAAGCTTGTGCCTAAAGTGTTGGCAGGATCAGTGCCTTAGGGAGCCTAGCTTTACCTCACAGCAGGCTCCCAGTTCCACAGCTGTCGGGGGTCCATTTCCAAGGCAAGCATATGGACTGAGGCCTGGGATCTCTCTCTAACCCAGTACAACAGCATGGGTGTATCTAAGGAAGGTAGACTGAGGTCTTTGCTGTTAAGAAGGCCCCTGCATATGGCATAACCGGTTACGCTGGCTCACTTTGAATCATGTGACTAGTGAGATGGCAAGACTCTGCACCAGTAGGAGCCAGTCTGTCCCATACAGGACATTTGACCAACTCTGTCCCTTATGGATGAGTAATCTTTTGGCACACAGCTGTGAGTAACTGAATAACCTTTGAACAAAGGAAATTCTGTTAAATGGATGAACTTTTACTGATAGCCAGGAAAGAAGCAGCTGTGATGCAATACTGGCATAGAGAACTCTGTGACCAATGTATGCTGGGCTAATATATATAAAAACCAAAGCTGCCTTCAGCTAATGCAAGGTGTTACAGGATACTTAACATAAGTGAACAGGATTATAGAATTCAGGCCAAGTAATTGCTAGAAATGTGTGTGATTTATTTATATATAAACACATGCAGTGTTCTAATTTCTAATTGTGTGCTTAATGCATATTAATATGTTGATGTGATTAATTATAGCTATGAATTATTCATACTACATTAATATTAAGCACACTATCAATGTAACTTTGTGTATAATATACAAAATCACACACATTTGTAGTGATTATTGGCCAGAATTCTATAATCCTGATCATTTATGTTAAGTATCCTATAACACCTTGTGTTAGCTGAAGTAGGCTTCGGCTTAAGTAGAGGGGTGTTGTACCATGGTACAAGCCTAGGAGGTGCCTTTATGACCTTGGTAGTGGTAATGCATTTCTTCAGAACAAAGAGATAAGAGGTACACGTGGTACCATTAAAAACAAGGTGGAAAGATGACTGGCTAAATCTAGCCTCAGCTGAGGCATGTGGTACCTTTTTACTTGTGAACAGGGAGGATAGCCTTGGGGTATAACTTTGGAAGCACACTTCCTGTGTAAGGTGAACTTAACACGGCATGAGATCATAGAATATCAGGGTTGGAAGGGACCTCAGGAGGTCATCTTCAGGAGATGGCTTCCTGAAAACTGGTATTGTATTGAGCTGTTTTTCCCCTGTGCTATACTATTGACTTTTCTGCAATAAACAAGGCTGATATTGGTTATTTGGTCTCTTGAGTATATTTCATACAAACCAACATGTGATCAAGCAATTGAAGATACAATTTACCATCTGCTGAGAACCAGCACTAAAGAGCTTCCCTACCTGTGTGACTGTGAAGATAAAGCCTTTCCATTCCTCCCCACTGTCATAGTCCTCGACCTGAGAGAATAAAAAGTAGAAACCTAAGAGTGACTCCAAAACCAAGTATTTCCTGGTCTCTGCTGTGTGTGTCCCCTCTCACAGTCCCCTCTGAGTCTGCATTTTTAAGTTGACTTAAAAAGGAAACCAGCTGGAACTTGTCAGGTTTCCTCACTGTCACCTCTTACCTACTGCCTTTTTGTGCTGAGTGTTCAATCTGTACTCTGACTAGGGTGACCGTATTTCCCAAAGGGAAAACGGGACACCACGCAGCACTGGCCCAAGCCCTGCCTGCCCCCCTGGACAGGGCTTAAAGGGACTGTCCAGGCCAAAACGGGACATATGGTCACCTAACTCTGACCTCCTCTGGCAGCTCCCCTTCTGATTTAATGCACAGGATGCCATAGTGACTACCTACCTTGAGACTGAAGATAGGTACAATCCCTCTGTATGACACCCTCAAACCCCTTCTCACATAATGTGGAGGGGGTGATAGGCTATGGAAAACTGATTCCCTTTGCCCAATACTTAGCAGGGGTGGAGGGTGAGAACAGGCGCTCTAGAGAGAGGCAAAGGGACCAGTACCTCATCAATACACATCTGCCTCTCAGTGTGTATGGGGCGGGGCACAGTAGGGGATGAAGACCCCCATGTAACTATTTTGGAGGGGGGAAGAGAGTAGAATTCCCCCTCATGTACTCTGTGCCCCACATTCATCTTCACCACTCCCTCTTGTTTTTTTATCTCATCTTTCCCATTCTTCCTCTCCTCGTCCCATACCTCCTCACCCTCACTGTATGTGAGAGAGAAGGGAAGTGGAAGTGAGCACTGCACCAGAGGCAGACTTGGGTTCCCTAACTGGCCCTGCCACCAACTTGGTGTGTGACCTTGAGCAAGTCACTTCTTAGCTCTGCGCCTCTGTTTCACCTCACATCCTGTCTGTCTTGCCTAGCTAGACTGTAAGCTCTTCAGGGCAGGGAGGTTCTCTCTGACTAAGTATGTACAGTGCCTAGCACAATGGGGTGCCACTCTTGCTTGGAGTGCTATGGAATGCATATAAGTGAAAGAGATGACATGGGAGGAAGAGAAGGTAGAGACAGGCAGAAGTTGAGCCCTGTCACAGAAGGAGCGGGGGGAGGAGAAGGAGGAGCCCCCTTGCTTCAGCAGGGAGCAACAGTGACTGCATGTACAAAGGAAGCCCTGAAACTGCCTCCCAGGGCTGGAAAGAGGGGAGTGCCATGGTCCCAGAAGATGGAGAAGCCCTGGAGACCCCTCCCCAGGCCAGGAGTGGCAGTGTTCTCTCCCAGAGATTTCATTGTGTGTGCATTTGTTATTTAAACAAACTAGAATGATTCCAAAATGCCCCTTCCCACCCCCAAAAGACAGTGGGTATCATGCACCAAGCTTTGAAAAATAACAGCCCTGCCACTGCTTTTTGCTGTGTTATGGGGATCAAGAACAGCTTGGGTCAAACACGGCAAATGTGCATAAGTCATGCCTTTCTGGCTTCACTGGGTTCACTCACCTTCAGCTCCACTTCCTCATTTCTCAGCATCAGGATGAACTGTGCACCGCACTTTTCATCTGGATAAACATTCACTACTGATGTCAAATTCGTCAGCTCTAGTTTCTCTAAATACTGAGAAAGGAAAGAAAGATGGGCATGCATTAGAGCACATCTAAACAAGTCAGCTATTCCCAGCAGACGCTAACTGAAACAAGAAAACACCAGGGTTTTCTTAAATTTCAGATTGGTGCCATTAACATACATGGCAATACACAGTCCTTTATTTCTTCTTTGAGAAGCTGTTTTCAGCCACAATATACATTTTTGGGCAAACTTCTCACCACTCTTCAGTGTGGGTATGCAGCACGGATCCCAGAATTCAACAACATTCCCAGACTGATTACAAATTGTGCTAGATTCAGCCCTGGGTTACACTGATGTGTCCCATGTGGAGATACATAGTTATTTTACTGATTCACCCTGGCAGCCAAATATGGTGGGTCCCATTAGCTGCAATAGAGGAGCTTAAAAAGTTGAGTCTCTCTGAGGCAAGAGATAACTAGATGGTGGGATGGAGGTTGTCCTGCATGGAGAAACTCTAGGAAGAGCCCACTCAGCAGAGAGGGCAGGGTAAAATATATGGGCCCTATCATGCCAATAAACACACAACGTGAGTAAATGTTATTTATTGGCAGGATAGGGCCCTCTCATGGGGTGGCTTGCCCCTTTAAGGGAAGTCAGGGTCCACTGTACCCATGACAGGTATCTTTAAGGAGAATGAGCCCAGCTCACCTGTAAGCAGTCAATTCCTTAGGTGGCTGGTTGGTGGCTAATGTGCACCTGCCTCTGATTAAAAGGCAACCAGATGTCATTTATGGGAGACTACTCCTAAGAAGAGGAGTTCCCAGGGAAAGGAAATAGCTCCTCACAGGCTGAGCTCCCTACAGCCATGTGCCGTCGGGAGAAGAGTTGCAGTTAGCAGGAAAGCCATGGCTCCAGGGAAAAAATCAAGGTTGAGAGTTAGCAAAGGGCTTGGCTGTGGGATTGATAAACTCAGAAGTCGTCTGTCTCCTGGCTGAGAAGCCTGGGTGTAGTTCAGTCATGCATTCCCACTAGTAAATCAGACCCTTGGTTATGGGGATGCTGTGTGACATGCTAAAGCCACTCAGGGAAATCGAGGAAGGGTGCACCTCCACTCCTGGACCTGGCAACAAGGGGTGCATATGGATGGCACATACTGTTGATAGGCTCATAAACTTTAGTTTGAGCTTCCCCCCATCTGTGCTCTCCCTTCCCAGGCTGCCCCTTCTCCAGGGGGCGTCTGTTGTGGACATCTGACTGCTCTGAGGCCACTTCACTGTGGCTACTTTATACTGACATGGAGTGGTAAAACTCTTCTCTCTACCCTAAGGTTCCCCCAAGCATGCCACTGGCAAGAACATTAGAGCTACAATTGAAAAACAAATAACAAATGTTAGAAAGCTGGGAAATGCAGCTTTAAAGTGACACTTCTTACACAAAACACCCACACAATTTTTTAGCTTCGAGCCCTGTAGACTAACAACAGGAGTTACAGTACTTCACTAAATGTTCCCTCTGGAAGTTCTCGTTATGGTTGGTTTCAGAGTAACAGCCGTGTTAGTCTGTATTCGCAAAAAGAAAAGGAGTACTTGTGGCACCTTAGAGACTAACCAATTTATTTGAGCATAAGCTTTCGTGAGCTACAGCTCACTTCATCGGATGCATACTGTGGAAAGTACAGAAGATCTTTTTATACACACAAACCATGAAGAGTGGGGTGGGGGGAGAGAAAACCTTTTGTAGTGGTAAACACCCATTTTTTCATGGTTTGTGTGTATAAAAAGATCTTCTGTACTTTCCACAGTATGCATCCGATGAAGTGAGCTGTAGCTCACGAAAGCTTATGCTCAAATAAATTGGTTAGTCTCTAAGGTGCCACAAGTACTCCTTTTCTTCTTGTTATGGTTGACTTTTTGGTGAGTAGGAGGTGTCTGTGACGATGCATGGATCTGTTGGAGAAAAAAATAAGAAAGAAAACATTTTTCTCCCATCACAAGTCCATCTCAGTATGTATGTCCTGTGATGGGGAACATTTTGGGGATGTTACTTGAGTTCTGTGGAAATGTACAGTAAAAGTATGTTCATTCTTTAGGGTAATTACCTGGGAATTGCTCATGTGAGCATCTTGCTCAGTTACCTTCTGATTTGAATTGAACAGCACTTACAGCTCCATTCATTGAACAGAGTTGTTGCTAATATAACTGAAGTAGTTTCACTGAGCAAAGGCGCCAACTTCCACTGGTGCCGGTAGGTGCTCGCCCCCCGTCTGCCCCCAGCCCCGCCATGACTCCACCCCTGCCTCGCCCCCTCCCACCCATGCCCTGCCCCCATTCCAACCCCTTCCCCAAATCTCCGCCCTGGCTCTTCCCCAAATGTGCCGCATTCCCACTCCTCCCCCCTCCCTTCTGGAGCTTGTTACGCTGCAAAACAGCTGTTTTGCGGCAGCATGTGCTGGGAGGTAGGGGAAGAGGCGGGGATGCGGCGTGCTCAGGGGAGGAGGCGGAGGTGAGGTGGAGTGGGGGGGGAGTTTAGCTGCCGGTGGGAGCAGAGCACCCACTAATTTTTCCCTGCAGGTGCTCCACCCCTAAGCACCCACGGAGTCGGCTCCTATGTCACTGAGCAATATGAATTGGCGTTTTTGGTTTAAGAATCATGTTATAAACCATGCTATAAAGACTGCCTAAAGCAACAGAGCTGATATGTTCTTCATTTGCACAAGTGTAACCAAGAATAAACCCAGTGAAGTCAATGGACCCACAACAGGGTATATCGTACGTGAGAGAAGAACTGGATTCCTTATCTATAAAATGGTATCAGAAAAATATCCCTGCCACACTGCTCTGAGAAGCTATATATAAACAACATGTGGTTGTTGCGAGCAGAGTTTCAACCACAGTTCAAACGAGACAGACTATGTCCACGTGGGATATGAAAGAACTTTTGCTTTGTATTGGCCCTCATTTCTGAGGTGCAGATTTTTGGCTAGAAAGGCAGAAGCTCTGTGTTGGAGCAGTTTATTGGACAGACTGGTTTAAGTACCCATATGCAAGATGCAGAGGGTGTGCATATTATAACTATACTGCACCTTTCACCCTGACTGGTCTCCAAACAATTAAAAAAGTGTATACACACATACAGCAGCTGCTTCTGAGGTAAAACATGAGGGAGGGAAAGTCTTAGTCAAGGACTGAGCAACCTCCCTGCTCTCATAAGTGCCATGTGCAACATGTTCGTGAATGACCCTGTATAGTAAATGGGCAGGAGTTAATGGGTGATCAGGATATTTTGAACTAAGGTTTGTAAAGCACATTGAAGATCTAAAGAGCTGCATATGTGCCAAGCAAAAGGCTAAAATCATTGAGTTAATATCAAAATGTTGTGTTGCTTGCAGAGTGCTCCCCACTAGCCATTGGTTCTCATCTCAAAAGTGAATATACAGAATAGCCTGAATGACTAAGAATCTTCCTTTTGTTAGGAGTAGACACACACTATTTTTATTATTTGTATCACTTTCTACACTGTAACTCAGGCTCTCTGTTACAGTGTTTGATACATGTTCCATGGGCTTCAAAGATGCGAGAACAGGGATGGGAGAGACACTTGCAGTAAATGAGTATATACTCACTTGGTGAAAATGGCTACTAAAAATAATCATATATACATACACACAAGCATGTTGTACTACTCACGGTTGGGGTTTTCTTATCACTATAAAAGAAAAGTGTAGTCCCTCTGAGTTCTGTCCAGTACTGTTCAAAATCCTGCTGGAAAAGGGCAAGAGTCAGTTTACCTGGAAAATCTTTTTAGCCCCCAAAGAAAAGTGAATGAAGTATGGATAAGAAAAGTACCATAACCCAGGTGGGTTTATTTCAGTGCTTTATAGTTTGATAAAGGTCAAAGACCTTCTGTTTTATAACTTCCAGCAAATGAAACAATTTGTAAAATTATTTCATTCCAGGTCAGGAGTTCCGATATATAGACTTGGGGGCTGATTCATTACTTTGCTACTCCAGTTTATGCCAGTGTAACTCTATTGGCTTCACTGGAGTTATTTAAGTTTAAAACTAGAGTAGCATCGTAGTGATCCACATTCAATATCTTGGTTATGGTAACTGACCAAGTATTGGTATCAGTATGGATTATCAATAGCACTGACAATATCTCAGTACTGATGACCAAGTAGTTTATATTTTTTGACATTTTTGCCCCTCATTTAAAACGTGAACTCCAGCCTGGGGGAGAGAACTGTTTAATAGCTTTTATTTTTCATATTGCTCTCCCTAAGTTGCATAAAAAGCAGACTCCGTACTGAAAACAAATGAAAAGGAGGGCTGGAATTTGTATTAATTCAGACTATAATGACTGTGAACTAGGGTGGGAAACGGGATTTGGGTCATCTAGGGCAAACAGCAAACTAGACAAAATGCAGACTTTCCTCTCACCCCTGTCATCAGTCAGTTTGTTTTAATTATTTAAAGTAGTTAGGGATCAGGACAAAACCAGTCACTTATTGTTCATCAGAGATACTTTCTTTGTACACCTCTTTATTTATTCCATGATTTCTACTATAAAACTGGAATCCTTACATCTTCCTCTGTTGACTGGGAGTGTATGATTACTACTTTTTCCCTCAAATCCATCAGCTAATTTCTGTTAAAGCTTTAGGTAGTGAATATCTGCCTAGACACCTTCTGAACACACGCATGGGCCAAGATTAAAAAAAAAAAAAGTGTGTGTAAAGTTAAGCAGGCTATTAAGTCCATTTCTAGATGTGATGGGTTACCCCCCACTCCGGAGTGCCACCTGATTCCTGGGGTACCACTGAGCCCGCCTGTTCCACCAGCCGAGCTACCTTACCCTGTCCTGCTAAGCCAGGCCCTCAAGCCTCCTCTAGCACACACACAGATAGGGACACACCCAGCTGCAGAAAGACACAGACACTGAAATCAGTACTGCATGGGAAAGCTTTCAGCTAAGGAATTGCCCAGCACTCAAGTGCATGCCCACTCTGGAGAGTAGACCCAAAATTGTATTGTCTTGCACAGAGAACTGTACAGTGTAAGCTAACTGAAATTTGCCTTCTCCCTCAATACGGAGAGAGATATGCACAGCTTTTTGCACCCACCCCCCCTTCCTGTGTTGTGAATTACACAAACTGGGTTTAAAACAAAAACGAGTTCATTACATACAAGAGATATATTTTTAAGTGATTATAAGGGATAGCCAACAGATCAAAGCAGATTACCTTAGTAAATAACTCCCCCCCACCCCCCCACCCCGCAAACTGAGTTTAACACACTAGCTAGGTAGGATATAAATTAGCAAATTCTCACCCTGAGTGATAAACAGGCTGGCAGATTCTTAAGGCACAAGTTGCTTTGGCTTTCTCAGGTTTTCACACACAGGCTAAAGATCCTTTTAGCCTGGGACCATCACTTCCCGCAGTTCAGTCCTTGCCCCTCAGGTGCTGGAGAGTGAGAATCCCTTTGATGTCATTGTCCCCCTTTTTATATCTTCTTCTCACTCGCTGGAAAGCTCTTTTGCTGTGACCTAGGTCCAACAGTTCCCATTGCGTAGTGATACCTCTGAGATGTTTCTATTGTACACAGTTCCTGGGGTAATCCTTGTGCTTGTGTGCATTTCCTCAATAAGCCATTCACATTGTTTGGCCTTTTTACTGTCGTACCTGGCAGGCTGCTTGTGGGTGTTTTCAACCTCACAACATGTTTCAGTAACACATAGCCAAACTTTATAACTTCACATACAACGATAGCACATGCAATCCAATGAGATATTAACGTCTAGCAGAGCGAGCCTTTCAGAATACCTCAGAAGACATACTTTGTACAAAACTCATCCTAATTACATGACAGTGGTGAATATTGGGGTGTCACACTAGGTACCTAACTAAGTGGGGTCTGATTTTTTTTTTCAAAAGTGCTGATCACCCAGAAGCAATCATGTGGGACCCCCATCATTAGAGGTTTTTAAAAACAGGTTGGACAAACACTTGTCAGGGACGATCTAGGTTTACTTGGTCCTGCCACAGCACAAGGGGCTGGACTCGATCTACACATCCTGCCATTGTTCCTCTGAACAATCTAGTCCCACAAAGATTAATATTAACTGTACTGGTTTGTTTGTTCACCAATATCTCCCTCTAATGTAAAGCTAGATTGTTACACTCACAGTGACACTTTATCTACTTCCCCTTTCAATGATGATAGACTATCGATCTGCAACCAGCTATTGCCTTATTGTTGTAAATCTTCCCTGTAATGAACATGCTAGTTAGTGATGGGAAAGGCTGTAAGACAATCGCAATTAAACACTCTGCTCTCTTGTCTGAGGATGCATGAGAAGCATATATTGTGGGCAAAGCCTTTCATTTTGGGATTTTATTTGTTTAAAATTGCCCAAGTATTTATCAGTGTTCATTACAAAAATTAAAAAATAAGTGAAAATCAGTGCATAAAATTAACGTAATAGTTTTCTGGGTAAATACGAGAATGGTTAATACTGAGAGGCAGAAGGACAGAAAAAAGCAACAAAGAGAAAAGGAAGAGTATTGAATGTAAAAGCAGCTTCAGGCCGTGGTGTATTTCATGAACTCTACATTAATAGTATGTAAACATGTACCCATGCATGTACCATGTATCTCTTCCACTACCTTGCCTTACTTTAACAGACAACCTTACATTTACACTGAGACTAATTTATTATTAACCTAAACACATCCACCTGTTTGTCACATACTTGAGTGCTCCAAAATTCAGGTGAAAATCAGTAAAACCTTTTGTAAAACCTGGGGATTTTTTGGTAAAAGTTGGTTTAAAAAGAAAAACAAAAAAGAAAGGCCTTACTTATGGACTAGTAAATGAAGATAGCAAAACTGTAAAATGTACTTTTGAAAAAGTACTCTTTTGGCAAAAAAGTGAGCGTTTCTCACACAAGGGTAAAAACTGCATGTCTGCTAGCCCTGACAAACTAAGGCATGCAGGATATTTTCCCCCAAACCTCTACCTGGTGACCTCTCCCCCATAGACTTCAGTCTCATAATAATTCTTTTCAGTTCTTCAGAACCGCTTGTGGACTAGGGTGGTTCTCCCTCAGCATCCTTGTAAGCCCTGAACTGTCTAGAATGGGGTTATGCTCTCTGGACTGACGGCCTTCTTCCAGCTTCAGCCCCCAAAGAACTAACGAAGGCTGCTAGGCCCCATCCTTGGTTAGTAATTTTGGCCAAGAACAGAGAAGTGCAGGACGACAGGCGAATCACCTTTTGTTGTCATGAACGAGTGATACTTTGCTTTACTGAAAATGCACTAGCTGACTGGAGGAATTCCTGCTATCTGCTTACTGGGAAAAGCTGGTAAAGACGTTGCTCTGCATGTCTATATAGGGTGCAAGGCACCCTCTCATGCTCCTCCTGTATGGCAGGGAAGCAGCATCCCAGGGACTGACTCCATCCCTCCCCCAATGCTGGCTGATAAACTGAGGGATGTACACTGCACCAAGCATGATACACGGTATGTTCCTCTCCAGCCCCATTGCAAAGCAGACCCAAATTGTGAATCTTGATCTGCTTCTCAAAGCACGAACGGCAGCCCAACCTGGTGCTGCCTCATACAATGACCTTGTGGCAAAGCTACCAATGAAATTGGCAACATTTCACGAGAAGAATATTTACTTTTGAAAATGAGTACTCAGGTGACCTGATCCTCTCATACAGCTATAGTTGTCAGGCTTTGGATAACGTGTAAAAGAAGAGGGATCTGATTCTCCACACGCCACTGAAGCTCCACTGAAGTCAGTGAATTCCCCCCCCCACACACACACACAGAATGAGCTGACACAAGGGCTATACACCAATTTAGTCTCTCATAACCCCCTGTTTTGAAGACTTAAGAAGTGCATAATCTTTATACAGACACTCTGCATAGGCATGAATTTCTACTAATAAGAATGAGCAAAACCAGTCACTCTGCAAGCTCTATGCATTCAGGAATGTCTTTGGGTCACGGGTAAACAAACTCAACACTGCCTATAAATAAGGTGCACAGACTTGGTCACCTTTATTCCAACTAAAATTAATAGAATTGTGAACCCGTGCTGCCTTCTCAGCATAGCACCTGCTCTGTAACAGGCTGTCCAGAACTGCCATTTCAATTGCATGTAATGCTAGTTTTCCCTTTTCCGATTTGTTGTGTGATAATGCTGTGGCCCGAGTAATAATGGCCACGTTCTACTCAAGGCGTTATTGCATTTCAGAGGTGGGTGAAGTGATTCCTATTTGTAAAATGCTTGGGGATTAAGAGCAGAGGCATTATATAAATGCACATTTATTACTATTAAAGCTATTGGGGGGAAAGTGTTACTAGATATGGCTATTTCCATCATGCTAGATAAAATAAAGAAATGTTTTAGAATAAGTCTGATTGCTGCTAGCTATTTGAATAGCAAGAGTAGTAGTTTATTTGTGGTTTCTTGGTGTTTCAGTTTACTGTGCTACCTATTACTATGGATGTGAATCACTCTGCTATTTTTGTCTTTCAACTGAGTCCATCCTTAGTAGCATGTAACTCCTGTGTGCTCTCTGGCTTCATTTACACTGCAGTTTCCTCCATGTTATGAAACTTTTCTTGAACGAATTTTTAATTTAAATAATTCTGGTGGCTGGTGCCTCAATTTTTAAATAGGTATTTTTTAAAAAATTATCTTTAAAAAGTAGCTTTGGCAAAATTATGTTCTGTTCATGCCAGCTAGCATACCAGTGTCAACAGAAGTCATTCTTTAGACATGGATATAAACTGTAGGCAGATAGGGGATCCTTATTTCTCTAACTGATTTTCATGGCTCTGCCAATTATGACATCAACATTGGCATTTATCTGGAGCTGAAAGAAAGAAGAGCAGGGAGAGACAGGCAAGGTTGCCTTTAAGGACCCGATTCTGCAAAAAGAACTATGCAAGTTGACTTTCTGGTTGTGCAGAGCCCTATAGAAATCAATGGGGAATCCACATGGGCACAGAGATCTGCTCATGCGGTTCTCTTTATCACATTCAAATAGACTTTGAAGGGCAAGTAATGAATGTGCAGTATCTAATTTGTTTATTATAAATAGGCCCTGACCGAGAACCATAGATCCAAGCCACATACTGTCTTTAGGGAAATCTGACTCCAGATCCAACTACAAACTTCACAGCTTGGTTCCGGCTCGACTTTTTATTCATAGCAGATACACATTTGAGCTGATCCCTCAAACACAGAGCTCCTGGCGCTCTGCTTGATCGTAAAAGATTGCATGTTGAAGTTTGGAAGAGCGATGTCCTGTCCTGGTCTTCCTAGCAATGTTTTCCCCTCCTCAGTCAGTTACATTGCGTACTGTGCCAGTGGGTCATCTTCTTCCATGCCTACAGCTGGCTGTCTTTCAGTATGTGAAGTTTTGGAGGCTATTTCAGGATGAAAGGCCCTACATAAATGTTATATTATTTTATAGTATGCTCCATATACAAGCATACATTGTTAATGATGGTCATATCTTAGATTGAAGTTTTTATTTTTCTAATCACTGGTCCAAGATGAGAGCTTCAGTCATGTATTGGTCCTGAAACGCCAAGATTTTCAAAAATGAGAGTCTAAAAGTTAGGCTCCTAAACTCATATTTAGGCCTAACTAAGTGACCTGATTTTCAGAGGAGCTGAGCAATGCCATCTCCCCTGGACTGCAACAGCTGACACCATTTATAATATTTCTAGCCATGATGGTTTCTGAGGTATTGCACCTTAAATGTAATGCTGATCCCTTAGTGTAGCCGTGGGGTTTTTGCATTAGTCTAGGACCATCTGTAATAACCTCAGTACACATTTGGTCAGTGGCTTAGTTTATTTTTATTTTATCCCTTTCACTGCCACACATACTAGGTTTCACATACTATCAGCAATCCCCACTATGTTTATCAGCAACGCATACCCTTAGGGGAGCTTGGGGAGACCTGCTAGAGTTTTAAACCCTGCTGAAACAACATTCTAGGGAAAGGTTTCAGAGTAACAGCCGTGTTAGTCTGTATCAGCAAAAAGAATGAGGAGTTCTTGTGGCACCTTAGAGACTAACAAATTTATTTGGGCATAAGCTTTCATGGGATAAAACCCATTTCATCAGATGCATGCAGTGGAAAGTACAGTAGGAAGATATATATACACAGAGAACATGGAAAAAATGGGTGTTGCCATACCAACTCTAATGAGACTAATCAATTAAGGTGGGCTATTATCAGCAGGAGGAAAAAAAACATTTGTAGTGATAATTAGGATGGCCCATTTCAAACAGTTGACAAGAAGGTGTGAGTAACAGTAGGGGAAAAGTTTCAGAGTAGCAGCCGTGTTAGTCTGTATCCGTAAAAATAAGAGGAGTACTTGTGGCACGTTAGAGACTAACCAATTTATTAGAGCATAAGCTTTCGTGAGCTACAGCTCACTTCATCAGATGCATGGGGGCAATTAGATGGAGTGTAATGGGTAATTAGATGGAGTGTAAACCTCTGCAAAAGCCAAACTTTTGGTAATATCTATTGTTATACCCCTGCTCCTGGACACTTTTGACCTAACCTTGATAGCAGTCCCTCCCATTATTAAAATTTCGTAAGGAAATGCAGTTCTGTAACAGACCACTCCCATTCCTGAAATTAATAGTCTCAGTACAATCTTCCATGGCCTTTTCTGATGCCCAAGAAAATCCTATTGCAGTGCTGAAAAATTATCAGTTATATGTATGATTCACAGATACTAAGGTCAGAAGAGACCATTATGATCATCTAGTCCGACCTCCTGCACAACGCAGGCCACAGAATCTCACCCACCCACTCCTGCGAAAAACCTCTCAGTGATCTTGGTGTTGTGCAGTGAACTGCCAGTATGTGAGCTAGTAACTCTGGAGAGAGAGTGGCTTTTAAAAGATTCCACATATGGGAGAAATTGAAAAATATCTGCTGTTTATTTCTGGACTGTTACGCAGCATAATGAAACTTCAACCAATCTTCCATGTTGGAATACATCATTAATAGTGATGTTCAAAAATATCACTGTTCTGAACTTCCTCTTGCTATATTGTAGTTAAAAAAAAAAAAAGGGTAGTAGTTACTTTTCTCTTTGTGAATAGTCTAACCACCCCACTCTACTAAAAAAAAAAATAATGGGGAAATACAAGTTTACCTTCAAACTTATTTTTGAAAAAATTCATATTTGCGCAGTGATCAAGCACAGAAATATTAAATCTTTTATAGCCATGACTGGGTCGGAGAAAGGATTATAACGGAAACTGTTTTGCCGTCTTAACTATAATGATCACTATCATCAGGAGCTAAAATAGAGAAATCTATACTAAAAAGCAATCAGCATGTTCAAGGACCTGGTCTGTAAATACTTACTAATAATGTTCACACATGCATACAAGATCAGGATCAGGGCATAAATTATTATCCTGCCTCATAAAAATTCCACTGGACTGTGTTTCCAAAGTAGTCCATAAATAAAAGTTAAATGATTTCAGCATTATATATTTTTAATTATTGTAAGTCATCACCATGCTCATTTTAAATGCTCCATGACTGACAATTTCAGGCTTAAGACTAGTATGGGATATTTCAGAACAAGATAAACAAATCAAACTTTGCTCTTGTGGCTTAAAGTGTAACCTAAGTGTCTCATCATTATTGCAGCTCTGAAATCAGTCTCAATCAACTTTCCTGTAGATTATAAAAAAAATATGATGGGGTACTGAATAATTATTATGGTGTGTAATGCAGTTCTTTTGATTATATACATTTATAGAATAAAACTGAAATGGAGTAAGAGTCCATTGGAAAACCCAAAATAAACTACAGCTTCAGAAATCAACATCTTTCTCCATCTTTGCTTGTTATAATATTGTCTACAGAAAAGGAAATGCATGTCTATAAATATGGAGACTTTTATGGTACATTTTATATTTATATTATTTTGTTAAAGAGTCTATTTAGTTGAATATATATATATATAAATAAGAATCTGAAAGCAAAAAAAAAATAGTAGTTTCAAGTATGGGAAATATTACTCTCTGATGCAACAGCAGAAAGTGCCAAGAGATACGCAGGTTTTGTTTACACACAAACTTGACTGAAATAACTATATCTGTTTTAATTCATGCCTTTAGTTATTTCAGTGCAAATCTGTGTGTGGATACTTACTTCAGAATAAGAGTTTCTTATTTTGATTTTGCTTACATTGGTAAAAAATTGACTTCAACTAAATTGTAATGGGACACTTTCATTCTGAAATAAGTGTGCACAGGACTTTCACTAAAATAACTAAAGGTGTGAATTAAAACAGATTTAATTATTTCAATGCGAGCTGGGGTGCAGACCAGCCCTAAGGAACAGGTCTCAACACCTGTAATGAGTTACAACACATTTCTCAGAAAAAGTTTAACTGAATGTAGCTGCTCGGATTGTGCACCTTACCTGGTTCCGTGCCCGTCTGACAGATAGAAACCCTTCAAAGTACAGGGGCAGAGCAGTAATCCTCTGTCTCGCCTGGAAGATTCGTCGTGGGGCTGGTACAGGGATTTTCTCAGGCTCAGCCATCCTGCTCCCTCCCTATCCGCTGAATCTTGGCTGTGTTCTTTTCCTCTGTGTATTCTTGTCTGCTTATCTTTAGCCTCTGGCAAAGGAAAGGTCGCCCCGGTTTGAGAGAACAAGTTGACGGTACAAAGAGGAAGTCTTGGTGGTTATTTTAAAATAAACAACACACCGCACAGACCCCTTTCTCACTGTATAATCCGAAGAGGAACAAGATTAAATGGATTAAAGGAAACTTTCCTAGCATGCTATTTGTATGTTTCCATCCTGCAGACCAAGGTTCACAATCACAAATGATAATTATGCCATTTCTTACCGGGATTATCATTATTGGATTTAGTCGGGGATCTGTCAGAGAAACCTCCCTCTCACAGTTCACAGACTCTGGAATCTTTACAGGTGACCTGCAAAGAAAGAGAGATTGTGCCCGTTTGCTTCTGAAATGTTTGTTTTGGCTTTTTAAAATTCCACTTGGCTTTTTACATTAAGAATGTCTGACGATTGCTTTTGCTGGAGATCTGGTGGAATTCTGACATAAGAGTGATTGAGAGAAGAAGGTATTTTTAGTGAAAACTGCTGTTTTTGTTGTTGATACATGTGTAACTAAGATTTCTGATAAACACTTGGGGGGGGAGGGGAACTTTCTTTGTGAAAAATCCATCATCCCCAAAAGTTCAGATAAGATGTGGGAGAGATCCCTTTCCCAGGGTGAAATTCTGGCCCTACTGAAGTCAATGGCAAAACTCTTGTTGACTTCAACAGGGCCAGGATTTATCTTCAGGTTTGCGTCCCTTCCAGAAATCCTCAAGAAAGAACGGGGACAGCAAGACATTGTGATATTTCTATAGGTAACAAACAAACAAAAAGTATTTGAAAGCGTGCTGTAGAAAAAGGGAACACATTTTCCCCCATTATTCTTGTGGGTTACCTTCAAGGCTCCTTTTCTGCTTCCCTGCAACCTTCACGCAGATCCAATAGGGCTTTAATATATGTGACCTGCTTGCGAGGCAACTTTTAGACTGTGCAATTGCTAGGCAAGGATAACAGAAAATCTGGTACTTCCCAGAACTACGTGAAAGTAAAATATCGATTTTTACTCCGCAAGTAATGACTTCTTGGAAAAATCCATATTATTAACTTTTTCTAAGAATTTATTAGATGGCAAATTTTTTCCAGTTGTGCTACTTTTGGCATATTTTTGTAGTAAAATGGCAGAACTTGACTCTACTGGGGAAATTCAGCAATGGGGCAAGATATGCACCATTTTTGCGACATTCAGTAGCTGAAGAGCGGCACTTACTGAACTCCCAGCCTTGGAAAGCCAGCACAATCTAAAACCACCATCAGTTCAAAGCGGAAATTAACATGTAATAACTGATGCATTCTTACTATATTTTGACAGATTACAGCATGATTTAGTGAAGGTTTTGACCCCCAAAATTTTTATATTTCAACTCAGAGGTAGACCCTTGAGGTCTAAAGCATTACTATCTAAATAATACTAGACCTGACTGACAACTGTGCTGCAATTTATGTGGATGTTTGTCTGTACATCATGAATGCAAAACGGGCGTAAAATGCTAGTAAATCAGAATGGTAGCATTATACGCACATTGCAGGCATGTGAATGATATATAAATTTGTTAGTCTCTAAGGTGCCACAAGTACTCCTTTTCTTTTTATATAAAGCGTAGGGTGCTGGAGAATCAGTTCCTCTGTTTAACTCTTAAGAATGCTTCTTTTTAATAAAATCACCAGAAACAGCATGTCACGTGTAGTGTAAAGATTCTCACACTTTAATCACCACTTTTCTGTAACAGAGTGTTACCATATTAATGTACATCTCTGTGTGATGTTTCTCTAAACAGAAGCTTGCTGTAGTAATCTTGTTTTGTCACTGATATTTAAATAGCAAGGATCTGTAAACCTCTTAACTATTCCTAAATAAATAAGGTTTCTTTTTTTTAAATACTTTTTTGGTTGTATTTTAAAGTGACTGTTTGTTCTCAGGGAGTTGCCTTCTCTGCTCTACAGCAGTGTGTGAGATAGCTTCCCTTTTGAATTTTTCATGATTTTTTGTTTGTTTTTTGTTTGTTTGTTTTTTGAACACAAACTGTAGGATACGTTGTACCATTTAAGAGGTAACATTTAGACCTGTTTGAAGCTTCCCTTTCTTTTGAGATGAGCCATTTATGATGAAATGTCATCCATTATACCTTCCCTAGTGGAAAAGGTAATTTTCACAGTGAAAGAACTCCAACCTGTTCCCCAAAACTTCTTGTGACTTTGTTTTTATAAAACTAAACAAAACAGCAACCAAACAAACCCAAAATAAATTCCAGGCACATCTGCAATATTGTTTTATATTTTCATAAAACTTAGATTTTTCACTTGAGGCATCTGGCTCTAGAGGATCTCCTCAAAACCTCTGTTAAGATGCTAACCTATTCTGCATTGCCCTATGGCCCTTTTACTCTACTCCAGTGGAGCAAAGGTACCATGAAGATAGCAGAGCTTTTTACCAGGGAATATCACTAGTACAGATGTTTTATGGATGGCGCTGAACTGACTATAATGGCTCTCTGCTGCTCCCTTTGAACTCCAGTTTAGAAGGAATGCCAGGGCTACCACCACAGTGCCATTGAACTCCAGCTATTTTTGGCTGCCAGAAGAACCCCAACGGGCTACTCCAGCCTCAGACAAGTTAGAGCATCTCCGAGGCTGCAATTAGAAGACTTCAAAATGTCTTTACTTTTAAATGTTTGCAGAGTCTAGTGTGTCTCTATGTACCTATGCAAATCCCATTACAACACACATTTTTAAGCAAAGGCAGATGCAATTTTCTGGGACAAGAAAAGTAAAATGTTTGAGAAATTGCCCTTATCTGAATACTTGATGTGATTGTGGGTCTGTTATGCCAATGGAGAAAGATGGTAGAAACTGCCAGAGCCATAGGGCTGATGTCTGGTTGATGTTTGTGGTGCTGGAAATGGCCCACCTTGATTATCACTACACATTCCCCCCACCCCCCGCTCTCCTGCTGGTAATAGCTCACCTTAAGTGATCACTCTGGTTACAGTGTGTATGGTAACACCCATTGTTTCATGTTCTCTATGTATATAAATCTCCCCACTGTATTTTCCACTGAATGCATCCGATGAAATGAACTGTAGCTCACGAAAGCTTATGCTCAAATAAATTTGTTAGTCTCCAAGGTGCCACAAGTCCTCCTTTTCTTTTTTAAAATAGTCATGGACAGTTAGACTGTGAATTTAAAAATAAGCTAGGCCTGACCACAAGAGAGGTACACTAGTAAAGAGGATATACTCAGCAGCACACAGCTGGAACGGATGAAGAGCTGGAGCATGTGGCTTCTGCCAAGAGCAGACTTTGCAGCTTGTTGCCAAAAAGGGACCAGAATGATCAAATGACAGATTTTCCCTGTCCTTCTATGGGACAAATTTTCAAAAATGGCCTCTGATTCTTCAATTTTTAGGTGCTCACCTCTGGCACCAACAGCCTAGATTTTAGCAGAGCTAAGCACCAGCAGCTTCTATGGATCTCAATTTGAGTGATGGGTGCTCAGTGCTGCTAAAACATCAGGCCTTTGTATCCAGAGCTGGGCACCCACAAAATGAGACACACATTTTACAGCACTTCACAAAACAAAGCCCCCACCATGGCCTTTTAGCTGTGATAGGCATAATAAAAAAAATGTGGGCCTCAAAGCTAGAATAGCACCTGTCCCATGTTAGGCAGCCAATACGCAGGAGTGAGAATCTTGCACAGCGAGTACTGTATCTTAAGAGAATAATGTTACCCACCCTTGTGAACTGCTTTGGGTTCTGCAGCTGAAAACCACAGTTTATTGACCACATTTCTCCACGGGGCTGACTCAACCACCTAGAGACTCTACAGCTGGTCTGTAAACCACTGACTGAGAGGGTGCAGGCATTGGCTGTGGGTCTCAGAAGCTGGGATTCTAGCCTTGGATCTGCCCCTTTTCTTGCTGCGACAGTTTACTATTTACCACACTGTTCACGATAGACTAGCTTAGCATGGGTGGTGCAACAATGGGGCGAGGCGGGTGTGCACAGGCCGGGCACAATGGGGGCCTGTGGGGTGGAGGGATGGGCGGGGGTACGGGCGAGTGTGCCTGGGTGTGGGTACAGGCGGAGGGCGGGAGTACGTGCGCGTGTGCCTGGGGGGCGGGGGCGCGCGGAGGGCGGGGGCGGGAGTACGGGCGCGTGTGCCTGGGGGGCGGAGCCGGGAGTACGGGCGCGTGTGCCTGGGGGGCGGGGCGGGAGTACGGGCGCGTGTGCCTGAGGGGCGGGGCCGCGGGTGTGCCTGTGGGGCGGGTGTGCGAAGTAGCTCCCTGTCTCGACTCTGACCCCTCCCGGCTCGGGCCGCCGACTCTGTGGGAAAGAGAGGCTCGTGCGCAGGCGCAGCACCCCACCGGCAGGCGGCGAAGAGGGAACGCCTGTCTCTGACGCACGCCCCCGTTAACCAATGAGCGTTTCCCATCCCCTCCCTCAGCGGGAGCGCGTGCGCAGAGGAGGCGCCCCCGAGTTTTCAAATAGCCGGAGCGGCGAGGGGCGGCGCGCGCGGGCGCGCACGGGCGCGATCTGGTCCGGGAACGGCCGCGGCGCAGGCCTGGGGGAGCGCTGGAGCCGACATGGCGGAGCCGCTGGTGAGAGAGCCGGGTCCTCCCCCCGCGGCCGCATCATGGCTGCTCGCGCCGCCGCTCCCGCCTTGGGTGCGGGCTGAGGATGCTGCGGGGTGGTGGTTTCCAGGGCAGGGTGCTGGGCGGCGTTCGGGAGGGTGAATGTGGGGGTCCTACCAGGGCGTAGTGACTTCTTGGGTGTGTTACGGTGGCGCCCAGGAGCCCCCCCCCCCGCCCCCCCGGGGGTAGTCCGCGGTGGCAGGTGACGGAGCGAGGGGCGGTGGTCGCAGTGGGGGAGGGTGTAGGTTGGATGTCAGGAAACACGGTTTCACCGGGAGGGCGGGGAAGCCCTGGAATGGGTTCCCCGCGGCGGTGGCGGAATCTCCCTCCTTCGGGGTGTTTAAGGTCCGGCGTGACAGAGCCCTGGCTGGGGTGATTTAGTTGGGGTTTGGTCCTGCTTTGAGCAGGGGGTGGGACTAGATGCCCTCCTGAGGTCCCTTCCAACCCTGATCTGCTGTGATTAGGTGTATTATGGTAGCGCATAGGCGCCCCAGAGGGGGTAGTTATTTCTTAGCTGTGTTATGGTAGCGCCCAGGAGCCCCCTGGGGGGGGGTAGTTATTGCTTAGGTGTGTTAGGGTAGTGACCATGAGCCCCACTGGGGGTAATTATTTATTAGGTATTTTATAGTAGCGTCCAGGAGCCCCCCTGGGGGTAGTTATTTCTTAGATGTGTTATGGTAGTGCCCAGGAGCCCTCTCCGCATGCAGGTAGATATTTAGGTGTATTACAGCAGTGCCCAAGAGCCCTGGTCATAGGCCAGGGCCCCATTGTGCTAGGCATTGCACAGATACAAAACTTGCCCCCCCTTCCCTGTGGAGCTGGCTGACTGCCTAAGCGTACAACAGTGGGTAGAGCCAGTCATATGTGGGTCGGCTGTCCACTCTACCTGTGACACAGGCCAGCCCATCTCCCCTGCAGTCTCCTTCCTGTTGCAAGTGGGGTGATGCTGTCCTGTGTGATGGCAGCTGCCTGTTGCAAGCCAGGTGGATTTTCCTGGCTTCTTAGGGCTTGTCTACACTACCTGCCAGTTTGGCAGGCAGCGGGTAGTTGATTTATAGACGCGATAAATCGACCGCTGAGCGCTCTCCTGTCGGCTCAGGTACTCCACCAGAACAAGAAGCACAAGCGGAGTCGATGGGAGAGTGTCAGCTAGTCGACTTACCGCCGAGAAGACACCATGGTAAGTAGATCTAAGTATGTCGACTTCAGCTATGTTATTCACGTAGCTGAAGTTGCGTATCTTAGACGTTCCTCAGTGGTAGTGTAGACAAGCCCTCAGTCTCCTGTGCTGGGGCTCTTTGTCTCACCCAAGAGGACATTTGGGAAGTGCCTATCATCCAGACATTTAATGTACTCGATAATCTGTTTTCTAGTACTCTCTGCTACAGCAGGGTCCTCATTAAACTCAACAATTCCTAGCAGTTACTGCACACTGGGGTTATTGGAGAAGTTTCTCTCTGTGATTAGAATAGGAAATAACTATGGTAACTGGTGTATAATGGCAAATGTTGACTTGTTAATGGTGACCTGCAAAGGGTGGAAGGAAGTCTGTGTTCTTTATGATGCTTCTTTATGATGTACTTATTTTAAATATTAGAAATTCAGGTCTGGAACTATGTTGAAGAACCACGGGATTATGACATCACAAAAGACTGAAACCTCAGCAATTTAAATGGAATGGATTTTTAATGGTGACTTAAAAAAAAAGAAATTGTTCAAACCATTTATGAGAAAGAAAGTCTTTGCTGAAGTTCCAGAATTCCCAATTCTTTAGTTAAGGTGTGAGAGGTTTTCATACACATTTGAGATTACCAACAAGTTCTCCAGCAATTTCAGGGAAGGTCAGGCTTGACATTCTTAATATTTCTCGGGCTAAATAAAGAAAACATAAGCAGACCTTTTTTTGCTAAACTACTTTTTAGTCCTTTTTTAAGCAAGTGATTCATGAAGAAGCAAAAAATGGGCTCAATTAAAAAAAAATTTAAATTAAAAAAATCATTTGCAGTTCATTTTTAATGGTGACTTCTGTAGGTCAGTCTAAGTAATCATTCTGAGATGCAGACAAATGCTTTTTCCTGGAAGAGTTTATAGATTAATTACCAATAGCTTGTTCTACCATGGTATTACATATGTGTTTTAAACTTGATCTCTCACCACAGCACTGTTGTTAAGCAGGCTTCCATAGTGTAATACATGATTTCCTATCAAACTTAGTTTTACAGTAGTTGGATTTTGTGTGAACTTTGTGCTATTGTGTTTAAAGTTCCTCAGGCTGTTTTCCTCAGCTGTTAGAGAGTCTCATAAATGTTAAATATTCCTGTCTCCATTTTCTGGTAGCAGGTCCTGGACATAGCCTTCTAAGGACTATGAGAAACAGAATTAGCAACAAGTAAAATTTTCTCAAGCAATACCATATCCATAGTCTTCTGCTTTTCATGTGATACAGGTGGGATCTGCTCCAGATCTTAATGATGGCTTTGAGTTACCAGTAGCTGTACACTCAGATTCACAGGTCACATTTTGACCATTGTATCTCAGCTCCCTCTAAATCCTTCCCAACTGGTATCTTTCTAACCCGTTCAAGCAATGGAGCTCCCTGTTGGATCTGCACCTCTGCTGCTGGTTCCTGCTCTCTGATTTTACCAGACTTTGTTCCATGCATTAGACTAATAGCATTCTAGTCACTCATTATTATTTAAGAGATAACTTGTAACTTGTTCTTGATCCATCTGTATATTGGATTACTTGATCTGGACCTCCATAGAATCATAGAATATCAGGGTTGGAAGGGACCCCAGAAGGTCATCTAGTCCAACCCCCTGCTCAAAGCAGGACCAAGTCCCAGTTAAATCATCCCAGCCAGGGCTTTGTCAAGCCTGACCTTAAAAACCTCTAAGGAAGGAGATTCTACCACCTCCCTAGGTAACGCATTCCAGTGTTTCACCACCCTCTTAGTGAAAAAGTTTTTCCTAATATCCAATCTAAACCTCCCCCATTGCAACTTGAGACCATTACTCCTCGTTCTGTCATCTGCTACCATTGAGAACAGTCTAGAGCCATCCTCTTTGGAACCCCCTTTCAGGTAGTTGAAAGCAGCTATCAAATCCCCCCTCATTCTTCTCTTCTGCAGACTAAACAATCCCAGCTCCCTCAGCCTCTCCTCATAAGTCATGTGCTCTAGACCCCTAATCATTTTTGTTGCCCTTCGCTGGACTCTTTCCAATTTATCCACATCCTTCTTGTAGTGTGGGGCCCAAAACTGGACACAGTACTCCAGATGAGGCCTCACCAGTGTCGAATAGAGGGGAACGATCACGTCCCTCGATCTGCTCGCTATGCCCCTACTTATACATCCCAAAATGCCATTGGCCTTCTTGGCAACAAGGGCACACTGCTGACTCATATCCAGCTTCTCGTCCACTGTCACCCCTAGGTCCTTTTCTGCAGAAATGCTGCCTAGCCATTCGGTCCCTAGTCTGTAGCGGTGCATTGGATTCTTCCATCCTAAGTGCAGGACCCTGCACTTATCCTTATTGAACCTCATCAGATTTCTTTTGGCCCAATCCTCCAATTTGTCTAGGTCCTTCTGTATCCTATCCCTCCCCTCCAGCGTATCTACCACTCCTCCCAGTTTAGTATCATCCGCAAATTTGCTGAGAGTGCAATCCACACCATCCTCCAGATCATTTATGAAGATATTGAACAAAACGGGCCCCAGGACCGACCCCTGGGGCACTCCACTTGACACCGGCTGCCAACTAGACATGGAGCCATTGATCACTACCCGTTGAGCCCGACAATCTAGCCAGCTTTCTACCCACCTTATAGTGCATTCATCCAGCCCATACTTCCTTAACTTGCTGACAAGAATGCTGTGGGAGACCGTGTCAAAAGCTTTGCTAAAGTCAAGAAACAATACATCCACTGCTTTCCCTTCATCCACAGAACCAGTAATCTCATCATAAAAGGCGATTAGATTAGTCAGGCATGACCTTCCCTTGGTGAATCCATGCTGACTGTTCCTGATCCCTTTCCTCTCCTCTAAGTGCTTCAGGATTGATTCTTTGAGGACCTGCTCCATGATTTTTCCAGGGACTGAGGTGAGGCTGACTGGCCTGTAGTTCCCAGGATCCTCCTTCTTCCCTTTTTTAAAGATGGGCACTACATTAGCCTTTTTCCAGTCATCCGGGACTTCCCCCGTTCGCCATGAGTTTTCAAAGATAATGGCCAAGGGCTCTGCAATCACAGCCGCCAATTCCCTCAGCACTCTCGGATGCAATTCGTCCGGCCCCATGGACTTGTGCACGTCCAGCTTTTCTAAATAGTCCCTAACCACCTCTATCTCTACAGAGGGCTGGCCATCTCTTCCCCATTTTGTGATGCCCAGCACAGCAGTCTGGGAGCTGACCTTGTTAGTGAAAACAGAGGCAAAAAAAGCATTGAGTACATTAGCTTTTTCCACATCCTCTGTCACTAGGTTGCCTCCCTCATTCAGTAAGGGGCCCACACTTTCCTTGGCTTTCTTCTTGTTGCCAACATACCTGAAGAAACCCTTCCATGACTTCTCTGCTACTGCTTTTCTTGACAGTATAGTCTTGGGGGTTCATTGTTGCCTGGTGTCATAGCCAACAAATAGATTTGTGGTCAAGGCTCTGGTCCTGCAGTTGTTTCTCCATTAACATGATCACTGTTTGCTTTGAATCAGCTCTTGTACTGTCATTGGGTTTTGATGTTTGAGGAAGATTGCTTCATGTTAAGTGGTGGCTTTGATGTATACAGGATGCTGCTTTGTTGTATTCTTCACCTCAGAGCCCTTTGGATTTGTCTTGATGCGCGGCTGCTTTGGTTATTTCTTCACAGGATGTCATCCTTGTTCCTGTTTAGCTGGTGGAAGAATGGAAGTTCAGAGGCATTAAAGTGTCCACTGAGTGCAGTTTCGCATTCAGTCACCCCTAGGCTTGAGAGCTCTATTCATTGCTTGGGAGTCTAGTACAGTGTGATGCTGAGTGTTGGATGTGCCAGAAGATGTTATCAAGGACCCCATTAGGTTGAGACAGGAATACCTGAAATTCTATCTTAGGTCCCCCGAGAGACACTCTGCTAAAAGCTGTCCTGAGGCTGATCTAAACTGTTTTCAAAGTTGTCTACCTCAAAGCACAAACCTGTAATTTCTCTGCTGAGTGCTTGGATACTCTGCAGTAACATTACTCAGGTTGGCATAATCCCAGCAGTGCCATTTTGAAGCTTGTCTTGAAACAGTTTGTATCTTCATACAAGCTAAAAATCTCTTGTTTGAATAGTTTTTTGTGCATTAGCATTGGGGCTTTGTTCCTGTGACAGTTTGGGGGATCCGTATGTGCAATCTATTAATTCTTTTTGATGTTGGGGTCTTTTTATATGTATCTGTCAGTTTGCAGACTCCATTTATGATGTGTTTTTTACCTTGTCTGTTGTCCTGTTACCTCCATGCTGGACTTAAATTCCAAAGGTTGACGGCAAAGGGCTAATAATAGATGGTTCTTGATTTAAGTGCTCTCCCATTGACATGAATCATTCTAAACAATTGGCTGACTACTGTCCAGGAGAACTGGCTTGTCAGAGGAGAGAGCGCCTATCAATAAAGTGACCTGGTAAGTGTGTTGGATCACCTGAAGAGGCTGATCCAGGGGAAGGGACTTGTGTTAATTTAGATGGAATCAAGGTGTTAACATGACTCTGTAACTGTGGAACATTAAACATTGAGGGGGCCCCTCCTGGTTCTAGGGACTGGGCAATGGGTAACATTGTTGCAGCTCTTAGAAGTGGGGCTAGATACAAGATTTATCGACAGGCTGGTGTGTGACCAAGAAGAGGCGCTCTCGTAAAGCAGTGACAGCTCCAACCTAAGTGCTCTGAGGTAGTGAAATATCCAATAGCTCTCTTAATATACCATTGTTGCTACCTTTGATGAAGTAGCTTGTCATCTCAAGCAGCCTCTGACTACTCTGCCTTAAGACTTAAAATCTAATGGCAATGACTGAATACAAATAGTGCCAAAGACAACGCAGAAGAACTGCAGGACCAGAGTCATGACAATATACCTATGTGGTGTTAATCATAGGAATATTCTGGCAATTTTCTTCAGTCTCCTGCATGCCCATCCTAGCAATGTTACAAGCTCAGGGTTAAAAACACCAAGGACTTATTAGTGGAACAAAGCCGTCAACCCCCTTTTTGGGGGCGGGGGAGGGGGTTACCTCTCTGACCGGAAGAACCGTATTGAAATACTGTTTGTAGCCATTGATTCTTGCTTAAAAAGGACCTAGGTAGGAAGGTTCCAGAGCAGGGTGCCAGATTCACTTGGAGGAGAGGGTTGAATTCTGTTTAATTATGGTATAGATTCAGGATTCTCCACAGTAGAATTCACCGTGGAATACACAGTAGAATTCACTGATGCCAGCAGGAGATTTATACAGCTTGAGAGAAGAATATTGTATTTGTTCAGTGCTTTATTGTTGCATTAATTGTCAGTGAGAAAATAAGCTCCCCTTTAAACCCACTGCTATTTCTACCTTTTGTTTCTGTTTCTTCCCCATCTTCATTTCCCTGTTTCTCTCTTCCTTCCCAGTTTGAGAGTCTTTCCTGTTCTTTTCTCTTCAGCAACTCTTAGTTCCCAGCCCAATGAGCATCCTCTCCCCTTCTCCATTCCATCCACTAAATACTCCTGGGGGAATTCTGCACCAAAAAATTAAAACTTCTCCACACAGTATTTTAAAATTCTGCAAAATTCTGCTTATTTTATTTGTCAAAATAATACAATATAATCACACCAATTTCAATTATTTTGGTAATTTATTTCAAAATACTTGTCAGCAAGAATGTAACAATACAGAGAACAAAAAAGATTCAGGAAATGTTTTTTGACAAATAGATTCCTTCCTGGGCATATTAATACAGAACTCTGAGTAATAATTCATTTAAACTACAGTATAAAACTGTGTTTCCTGCACCCCGCAGAAGAAGTGCAAAGGCTTGGAGGAGTCAGGGGTAACGGAGGAGCTGAGGGAGAGAGAAGTAATTGCTGGGAAGGAGCCTGGGTATGAACTTGAAGTGTTGTTGGGTATGGGTGGGAAAAATATGGAACAGGTTTTTGAGGGGGGCTGGGAGGGATTATTGCGGAGTATCCCCAGGCAGATCCTGGCTGACTCCTAGTCTCTCCCTTCAGTCAGGCACATCTGCCCCTGTCCCCATGTGTCTCTGCCATCCTCCTTCCCCCCCGTATCTCTGCACCCCCTCAGCCAGTCCCCTCCCCATATCTCCCCGTGTCCCTGCATCCGCTGTCCTCATGTGCATCTGTGCCCACGCACAGCCATCCCCCTGTAGCACTGCACCCCCTACCACTCTGCCCATGTGGCCCTGCACCTCCTCCCTCCGCATGGCCCTGCGCCTCCACTCCCATTCATCCCCCTTCCCCAGTCTGCCCTCCCCCACTAGCCCTTATGAGCCCCTGTTTGTGACTCCCCCAGCAGTCCCATGTTGTCTGTTTCCCTATTTCCCCTGTCTCCTGACCTGGCCCGACAGGCGTTGTGAAGAAGCCAGGCTCTTTCTCTTCCCTGTCCTGGCTGGGAATGCAGCTGTGGCCCGAGGTGGGGAGCAGGACTGGGTGCGGGGCCGGGAGCTGGGGCTGGCTTGCTGCGCTCGTCTGAATGGTCTCTTTGCCCCCTTAGGGAGATGCACCCCACACTTTTGGGACCTTCTGGATTAAACTATTTAAATGACACTTCAGTGCCAACATTAAGATGATGCTCCAATCAGATCGATAGAAGACATGGGAGTTCACCCGTTTGAGTCATTGTTTCATGCCGTCTATAGACTCAGGGAGACATTGTTCATTTAGAAAACATTCATTGTTCATTTAGAAAAATTATGTCTGCAGTCATGATGACTAGAAAGTTTTTTTTAAAATGAAAGCTTAGATTCTGGAGAACCTGAATGTCATGTGTGTCATGTAATTAAATCATGCTGTCTGGATGCTTTACACCCCTATTTTAGAGGTAAGCTGAGTTACTGGCTATTGGTATACATGTATCCCCAAGTGTGGGTACAGCTACCAGTACTGTAGAGGGCCAAAAAGCATCAGCTAAGGGATGCTTTCACACCAGCACAAAACCAAAGCCTGGGAATCCTCTGGACTGATGTACTCAGGGAACAAGAATTAGTTAAATAATTTCAATTTCTTTTCTTTTTCGAGAAGTATCATGTTTGATAATAAGAAATTGACTTTTGTTTTTTAACAGAATCATTTAAAAAATGACTACAGAGCAAGATTCTGCAACGGAGAAGGGTAATTAATTTGTGCTTGCATTTTAAATTTTAATTCTTAGATACTGACCACTTGTGAAAGTTATGTTGGTTTATATCAGTAGGTTAATATCATAACTGCAGTCTATCAGCTATATCCCTTTAAATTGGTTATCAAATTTGCTTTGTGTTTTGCTTTTATTTTTGTGATGTGGCTATGTGGAAGTTAAGATTTTAAATACTAAAGTAGTGATACTGAAAGCATCTCATTTTCCCCCCCTCTTGGATGTCATGGACAGTTGAGCAATCGTCAGTTAAACAGAGTATTCGAAGGTGGACATGGACAAGTGAGTGCATGGTTGGTCACTCAGAAGTCAGTTAATGCCAGTGTTTAGGTTGTGTACATAACCTTAATCTTGCTTTTTGCTTCTTAGCTACTACAGTACCCCATCCAGAAACTCTTTGATTTGCCTCTGGGTAAGAGGGTGAGTGAAGGTAGGGCCTGTTGATACTCCCTTCTCTGGCCCCAGGATCTTTTCGGAGCATTGATTTCAGCCACCCCAGGTTGGATAGAGGTCTTGGTGGTGAGGGTGGAGGACTTGCAGGCGTCTCTTACCAAGCTATTTGTCAAAGTGCTATTGGAAGGGGGTGGATGCTGGCAGTTCTGGAGCAGGAAGCTCAGTGCTCACTTCAGGGACAGACCTGCTGTGCTTTCACTGATTTTTACTTGATGGGGGGAAATTTCTGTTTCCGTTCCCTTGTCTATCCTAGCTTCCAAATGCGGATGGGGTTACAATTGTGCAGTCTCATCTGCACCCCCACCAGCTGACCCTCCCATTTTTTCCTGAAAGTTGCATGTTTTTCTCCTAATTCCCTCATCTGACTCCTGCTTCCTATGGTTCAGGGGGAAAAATCCTTCTGTTAATCCCTGCTGTTTCCCCTCTGAGGGAAAAGGCAATGTTCCATCCTGAAGTTAAATTAGACTTATGTGTGTATGAGGAAGAGGTGGGAGGTAGCCGGAAGTGCTCCTTTTTTCCTTTCCTTCCCACACCTTAGGGCTGCCACCCCTGGTTCAGTTAGTTGCTGCGATCCCTGATGACTCCTTCCTAGCTGATGCAGGACTCATAGGGTGGGCAGGTTGGCTTTTGCCTGCAGAAAGGAAAAAGACAATAGGGGATGCCTAAAAATTAATGAAAGTTATTTTAATTTTGTTTTTAACAGTGACAAATGTCAATGAGTAGAACTGCACTACGAGGTTGTTCTTGCAATCTTAACTTTGGCTTTTCCAACTTCTGAGTGTTTACACCATGCAACTATAGTGTTTCCAACCTAGCTTTTTCAGTTTCACAACTGGAAATATTTGGCTAGGCACCACAGAAATGGCCTAACGCATTGTAGGCAGTAGGAAGCCCTCTCTTGCTCTCACCATAGCTAGTCTACTGGGTAAAGCCCCTTACAGAATTTTCAGGTATACTTCATTGGCCTTTGTGCACCTTAACAGTTTTCAGGAGTTGTTCCTCAATCTATTCCTCCACTGCAAGTTCCACTGGGGACCTTATTCAGCCCCTTCACACCTTAGTTTCGGCAGGAGCCATTTCCCTCTTTGTAGTTGTCCCTGCTAATTCGCAGTAATACATTTTGTTATTGTACTATGCATTTAAGTCCCACATGTATATGCTGGGAGTCCACTTTTAGGTGCACACTTTCTTACCTTAGTGAAAAAATCTACCCTACTTGCCTAATATCTGATTTTTAAAAACTTGTGACATATTCATTTTGGAAAAACAATTTGTTCCTGTCCTCTAGGCAGTGATACCCAATGAGGGCTGCTCTCATGCCAGATTTCACCTCTCATTTTCAAACTGTTTTACCTGTATGGCAGTTTAGGAAAAAAGTTGTAAATTTTGTTCTATGGGAAGAAGACATTCCTTCACTCCGCTCACAGTCAACATTGGTTGAGCTGTTTTCCCTTGAATTTAAAAAAAACACAACCCAAGACAAAAAAACCAACCAAAACACTCCATGCAGAAAGTTAAGCATGGTAAATGAAAAGTTTACAGGAAGTTATGAACTAATGGAAATAGCGTTGACACTGTCAACCATTACGTAATGTTGAGCATAGTGCTTGCTGCTGCATATGCTGAGATAAACAGGCTACGTACAAATTTTAAGTGGGTAACTTTTTACTGCAAATGATTCTTTCAATGTATTTTTTTCCTTCTTCCCTCTAGAAAACAACAGATTAATGTACAGCCAGGCCAAAATGTACTGAAAATTATACGAGATTGTTTTGAAAGTAAGCTTTTAACTTTTGTCTGTAATTTTTATCTTTGATTTATCTTTTTATGAGCAAGTCGTAACACTCTCCTTAATCTCACGTAGTGGAAAAGGCGTAGTTGTATAAGCAGTTTGATTTTTCATGTAGCATGTTTATAGCGTAATGCAAAAAAATGCAATGATCTTTCTAAAAATACGTGGAAACTGCACTATAACCTGTTACATAAACTATATCTTTCCCTGTTGACTGGATTTTTTCCTCTCAAATTCTGAGTAAATCATATTTTTTAAAACATGCAAGCTATGTACTATTCCATTCATCTTGTTACATTTAGTTTTTTCTTTTTAGATTGTGTTAGTGATTCTACAATAAATTCTCCAAGCATAACACATTGCTCAACCCCTGTCATTTTTAAGCAAAAGGAGGATTTATTACTGAGCAAAGAGGTAAGTTAGTTATATTAACAATGTAACTGTTTGGTGTGGGGAACAGTTTCCCTTCAGTGTGTATTTGTTCCACATTGGACAGTTTTATACATGCACCTCTTGATGTATACAGTCTGTACATTTTCTTTACATTTGTGGCATAATTTAGCCCTCTATTGCAGGGGTTCTCAAACTTCATTGCACCGTGACCCTCTTCTGACAACAAAAATTACTACATGACTCCAGGAGGGGGGACCGAAGCCTAAGCCAACCCAAGCCCTACTGCCCTGGGTGTGTGTGTGTGGGGGGGGGGGGCAGCAAAGCCTGAGCCTCACCGCTCTGGGCGGGGGCCAAAGGTGCACCTCAAGGCCTTCAGCCCCAGGCATGGTGCCTGCAACCTGAACCCTGCTGCACAGAGCTGAAGCCCTCGGGCTTTGGCTTTGCCCCTGGGCAGTGGGGCTCGTGATTCAACCCTGGGCCCCAGCAAGTCTAAGCTAGCCCTGGCGACCACATTCAAAGGGGGTCCCAACCCACAGTTTGAGAACCGCTGCTCTGCTGTAACGGTTGATAACATTATTTCCCTCAGTTGTCATCGTAAAACAATTTGGGCATATTCTCTATCTCCCTGCTCCATCCTTTTTCTCATAATAGTTTACCCAGCTTTCATTCCTGATAACTTTCTCTGGTAATCTTTCAGGTTCAAATTTCCCTTGAACTTCTGCTTCTCTTGTCACCCTTCCAGCTTCAGCTGTTGGTCCCACTAAACTTTTTACAATTAAAACTCCCACTGCTGCAAAAAGCAATGAATGATTGCTTGGTTACCCACTGCTGGTTGGTAGGGCTAGCTTGCACCCTAATGCAAAAGAATACAATTGTGTTTATTAGATCTTTCTTTGTGTTGTTCTTCCCAGCAATCAAATGGAAGTAGTATAATTGAGGCATTGAAGGATGATGCTTGTATAAAAGGCGCTTGTTAGCTCATAATCTTCAGTTGTTTGTAAGAGGTAGAGTAGTTCACTTTCTAGCTGGCTTCGTAGAAACAGAAAGTCTTGGCCCTGTGATTGCACCTGTCTGAGTAGTCTCTGCTACAAAGGGGTCAAGCTGCAGTCTCTTGGGGTACGTCTATACTGCAATAAAAGTCCCGCAGCCAGCTCGCATCAGGTGACACGGGCTCATGGAGCTTGGTCTGTAGGCCATAAAATTGCAGTCTAGATGTTCAGGCTCAAGTCTAGGCTCTGAAACCCTGCGAGGAGGGTGGGTCTCGGAGCCTGGGCTCTAGCCTGAGCCTGAATGTCTACACTGCAAATTTTAGCCCTGCAGCCCAAGCATCGCAAGCCTAAGTCAATTGACCTGACTGTGAGACTCAGTGCCCTGGGTTTTTTTATTCCAGTGTAGGCATACCCATCGTTTGTTACCAATATTGTGCATATTTCAGGTTTTCAACGGAGACAGCTCATTGTAGGGGTCCTATATTTATCAGAACAAGTGCTTCTGTATGTGTGTGGTCTGCTAAGATGTTTATATGGCCCCTATCAGCATCCTATCCAGTTGCTTTACAGGTATTAATCAGTTTATCCTCACAACACCACTGATTAAGGAGGTGTCATAAATATAAAGAGAAGGGTAGCCACCTTTCTGTGTATAGTGCTATAAAATCCCTCCTGGCCAGAGGCAAAATCCTTTAATCTGTAAAGGGTTAAGAAGCTAAGGTAACCTCGCTGGCACCTGACCCAAAATGACCAATGAGGGGACACGATACTTTCAAATCTGGAGAGGGGGAAAAGGCTTTTGTCTGTCTGTGTGATACCTTTGCCGGGAACAGATCAAGGATGCAAGCCCTCCAACTCCTGTAAAGTTAGTAAGTAATCTAGCTAGAAAATGCATTAGGTTTTCTTGGGTTTGGCTTGTAAATTTGCTGTGCTGGAGGGAATGTGTATTCCTGTTTTTGTGTCTTTTTGTAACTTAAGGTTTTGCCTAGAGGGATTCTCTGTTTTGAATCTGACTGCCTGTGAGATTATCTTCCATTCTAATCTTAAAGTGTTTCTTTTATCTTCGTTTTGTTCTTCTAGTAAAGTTCTGTTTTTTTTAAGAATCTGATTGGGTTTTTAGGGTCCTAAGAAACCCAAGCTGGTCTGTGCCTAACTTGTTGATTCTCAAGCCTCCCCAGGAAAGGGGGTGTAAGGGCTTGGGGAGGGGGGGGAATAGCTGGGGGAAGAGGAACTCCAAGTGGTCCTTTTCCCCGGTTCTTTGTTAAAGCGCTTGGTGGTGGCAGCATACCCTAGTCCAAGGGCAAAGATTTTGTGCCTTGGGGAAGTTTTTAACCTAAGCTGGTAGAAATAAGCTTAGGGGGTCTTGAATGCGGGTCCCCACATCTGTACCCCAGAGTTCAGAGTGGGGAAGGAACCGTGACAGGAGGTATCCCTTATTTTACTCCTGAAGACCTGGGGTGCATAGCAGGGTTGGTAATAATCATGACTTTAAAAAAAATCAGTAATAAAATTTTGTTTAAATCATGATCTTTAATTACATTTTTTTCAAATTTAAGACATTTTATTTATATGTTAGCACTTCCCTTTTTATAGTCTTACTAAATTACTAAAGTAGATGTTACACTTTAATTAGCTTCTTGCTCCTTAGGGGAGTTTCAAATTTTACACAGGTTTTTTTTTGTACTAAGAAATTTCACACTTAACAAGCTTATCTATGCTGAAAAAGACAAGTTAGCTCCACTTAACATTTTGACTGTGAGAATAATACAAACTCAAGCAAAAAATTGATAAGCGAATAGCCCGTCCTATATTTGCACCCAATAACACCTTCTGATACATTTAACTTCCACAAATCAATAAAACTGAAATGCTTTGACCAGGCAGTAATAGTCCATCATGATTTGTATTTTGAAGTCATTGGGACTTTTACTTTTAAGGTACCCAGGTGCTTTTGAAAATCCCACCCTTAGTAGCTTAACTTTAGACTCCAATTTTTAAAAATTTTGGCCTGTATTTTAAAAAGTTCACAATAACTTTGTTAATGTATTAAAATTTATTTAATATATTGTATTTTCATTGTGAAGCAGTTTTGTTTTAAACCAACAAAGATTTTATGGCACTTAATTTTTTTATTAAAAACAATCTAATTTTAATTTCTGATTTTGCAGTCATTTATGCATATTGTCTAATTTTGCACACCTGATTAGTCCCACTGAAGTCAATGGAATGATTCAAGTAAAGTTACAAACCTGCTTAAAAATTTGCAGGGTCAGGGCCTTAATTTTCAGTATTTTGAATTGGTTATAGCAGTTTTGTAAAAATCAAAAGATTCTCCATCCGCAGTGGTATTAACACCTCTCTTCCTCAGCATTTATAATTTAGTTTATTATATATTAAACTAAAGTTTCAATAGCACAGATTTTCAAATTAGTTTTTACAAAGCCTCAATGTGATTCATGTGAGTGATTTTTTTAAAAAAGTGATTTAAATCCATTACTTACATCAGCCTACATGGATGCAGAGGATAAATAACTTGCTCAGCATCTTATAGAACTAAGAATTGAACCGTGGTGAGAGGCTTGAAGTGGTTTAATTACTTGAATGTTTTATCATTTTACTGGCATTTTTAAAGGACTGGAAATGTAAGTATTAAATTGTGATGAGAATCTGCTTTTAAATGATTTTAAATAAGATTATGGTCAGAAAATAGGTATGTAATGTGAGGATTTATATTTGTTAATATTTTTACTGTTGTATCATAACAAACTTTCTTCTTTTCTACCTCTCCCGCTGTTCACTGTCAAACATTACAGTTAAATTCAGGTTTATTTAACTCTGTGAAGAAGACGTTTAAGTCTACATCCTCTGTAGATGCATCACCAGTAAAATCAATCAGCTGTTCAGGTTGGTGCTGCTATCATTTAATTGTTAAATTTTGGGGGTAATTATTTCTTGGAATTTTTATACTGTTTTTTGAGGTGAAAACACTAATGCTGTTTAATATCTATAACAGGACAGTCAGCTGAAGCACATCAGAAAGCTATAGCACTTGAGAACATAGTTGGCTCTAACAAAAAAGAGGGGTGTGTATTAAAAGAAGATACAAGCTCAAGTGAAGATGATCTTTTTGATGCTGGTAATCCTGTTGGTTCTAACAAGAAAGCAAGTAGTATATTAAAAGATGTTGAAAGATCAAGCCAAAGCCCTGCTGGCATCTTTGATACTGATGAGGATAATTATGAGGTCATTGGATCACCTGTTCTTCTTGTTGAGGAAGCAGAAACATCTGTACACCTGTAAGTTGCTTCGTTTGCTAAATCTACAGAAGAAATGTTTGAAAATTCTACTGTATAGCAATCTTCAGTGCTCACAGTAAAATTTAAGTCAAGAGGTAGTGATTCAAATGAGACTTGTGTGGGTATTGGAGAGCCCTGGTTCCTTCCAAATTTGTTTTTGCAAACCCACTTCAAGTTATCAGACATGGTAGAAGAAATTAATGTTAGACTCTACATCACAGTGTCACAGAAACAGAAATGTAGAGCTGCTAAAATAGTCACCTGCAAAACTATATTTTAAGTTGCTTGACAGAATGTTTGCTCTTAGCACAATATATTTTCATAACTTTTTAAAGAAATATCATGTAAACTGAGGAGGATCTAGGAAGAAACTTAAAGTACATTTAGAGATTAACCGTATCAGATCTAAATACTATTTTTTTACATATAGATTAAGTCTTGATGAAAAAGCAACTCTAGCAGTGATGAAGAGACAGACAGAAGTTCGAAGGTCAGAACAAGGTCCTCAGGCAAGGACAGAAGAGCAGATAGTTCCAGTGGAAAGAGCAAAATGTGTTACTGGACCTTCTGAACAGGAAAAGAAGTCGCTTTCTTCAGCATTCTTAAGGGCTGTGACAACAGGAACTGTTGAAAAAAGGTGCATTGAAGTAAAACTTAATTGTTAGCAAGTAATTAACACAATCTCAAATATTGTAGCAACAAATTTATCCAATACTGAATGATGTATTAGAGCAGTCCATCTGATTACTAAAAATAATCAGAAAAATGATCATTGGAAATAATGGCAGTTAGTGTTTTTAAGGTGCCCAAAAAGCCACAATTGAGGAAAAAGGCCATAGTGGTTTAAAAATGGACAACATTTAGAGGGGAAGTGAAGGCAGATATAAAAAGTGTGATATATAACAAATGGAAGGAAGGGGAAGTTGATAGTAGTGAATATAAATCAGAAGGTAGGAATGGTATAAAATTGATAAGGGGAGCAAAGGGGCACAAAGCAGAAATCTATGGCCAGTGGAGTTAGGGACAATAAGAAGGAGTTTAAGTATATTGGGAACAAAGAGTCCTAACTATGGTATTAGTCCATTACTAGTTGGAAATGGTAGAATTATCAACAGTAATGCAAAAAAGGCAGAAGTGTTAAATAAATATTTCTGTGCTGTATTTGGGGAAAAAGCAGTTGCTCTCCATAAATAACACTCTTTCCATTTGTATCTCAGAAGAGTGTTAAACAGTAGCTACTAAAGTTAGACACATTTTTAAATCAGCAGGTCCAGATAACTTTCATCCAAGAGTTTTAAAAGCTGGCTGAGGGGATTACTGGACCATTAATGCTGATTTTCAGTAATTCTTGGAGCACTGGGGAAGTTCCAGAAGACTGGAAGAAAGCTATTGCTGTGCCAACATTTAAAAAAGGGCAAATAGGATGACCTGGGTTATGATAGATCTGTCAGTCTGCCATTGATCCTGGGAAAGATAATGGAGCAGCTGATACAGGACTTGATATTAATAAAGAATAAAAGGAGGGTAATGTAATTAATTCCAATCAACATGTGCTTATGGAAAATAGATCTCATCAAACTAACTTGATATCTTTTTTCATGAGATTACAAGTTTCGTTGATAAAGGTAATGGTGTTGATGTAATATACTTGGACTTCAGTGAAGTGTTTGATTTAGTACCGCATGGCACTTTGATTAAAAAACTAGGACAATATAAAATTAACATGGCATCCATTAAATGTATTAAAAGGTATCTAACTGATAGGTCACAAAATGTATTTGTAAATAGGGAATCATCACTGAACAGGTGTGTTTCCATTTTTAGTCCTATGTTGTTTTACATCTTTATTAATGACCTGGAGAAAACATAAAATCATTACTGATAAAGTTTGAGATGACACAGATTGGGGGAGTGATAAACAATGAAGAGGACAGGTCTTTGAGAGAGAGCGATCCAGATCTGTTCGTAAGCAGGGTGCAAGCAAACAATATGTGTTTTGATGTGGCTAAATGTAAATATGTACATTTAGGAACAAAGAACTTACGTAGGCCATACTTACAGGATGTGGGACTCTGTTCATCATTCATCAGTGATTCTGGAAAAGATTTGGGGGTAATGATAGCTAATCAGCTGAACCTGAGCTCCCAAACTAGATCAAAGTTGTCCTTTTTGGCCTCCGAAGCTATGAATCTAAGTCGTAATTCTGACATTACACATGGACTCCTCCTGAGGGTTGAAATGACATAGAATTCTTCCGCCGACGTGCACAGGCAGAAATTGTGGAAAAACAACCTCACTTGCCTCATAACCTAAGTCGTGCAGAACGCAATGCCATCCACAGCCTCAGAAACAACCCTGACTTTATAATCAAAGAGGCTGATAAAGGAGGTGCTGTTGTCATCATGAAGAGGTCTGACTACCAAAAGGAGGCTGTCAGACAACTCTCCAATACCAAATTCTACAGGCCAATTTCCTCAGATCCCACTGAGGAATACACTAAGAAACTGCACCATCTACTCAGGACACTCCCTACACTAACACAGGAACAAACCAACATATCCTTAGAGCCCCGACCGGGGTTATTCTATCTACTACCCAAGATCCACAAACCCGGAAATCCTGTACGCCCCATCATCTCGGGCATTGGCACTCTCACTGAAGGACTGTCCGGATATGTGGACTCTCTACTCAGACCCTACACCACCAGCACTTCCAGCTATCTCTGTGACACCACTGATTTCCTGAGAAAACTACAATGCACTGGTGATCTTCCAGAAAACACCATCCTAGCCACTATGGATGTAGAGGCTCTGTACACAAACATCCCACACACAGATGGAATACAAGCTGTCAGGAACAGTATCCCTGATGATGCCACAGCACAACTGGTTACTGAGCTCTGTGACTTTATCCTCACACAATTATTTCAAATTTGGTGACAATATATATATACCTCCAGACCAGTGGCACCGCTATGGGCACCCGCATGGCCCCACAATATGCCAACATTTTTATGGCTGACCTGGAACAATGCTTCCACAGCTCTTGTCCACTTTACACCCCTTCTCTACCTATGGTACATTGATGACATCTTCATCAGCTGGACCCATGGGAAGGAAACCTGGGCAACGATCCATCACTTTCACAGGCCTTGGGAGGCAGGCCAGTCTTAGCCCACAGACAGCCCGCCAACCTGAATTATGTTCTCACCAGCAACTACACACCGCACCATAGTAACTCTAGCTCAGGAACCAATCCATGCAACAAACCTCGATGCCAACTCTGTGCACATATCTACACCAGCAACACCATCACAGGACCTAACCAGATCAGCCACTCCATCGCTGGTTCATTCACCTGCACGTCCACCAATGTAATCTACGCCATCATGTGCCAGCGATGCCCCTCTGCTATGTACATTGGCCAAACTGGACAGTCCCTACGTAAAAGGATAAATGGACACAAATCAGATATTAGGAATGGCAATATACAAAAACCTGTAGGAGAAGACTTCACCCTCCCTGGACACACAATTGCAGATTTAAAGGTAGCCATCCTGCAGCAAAAAAACTTCAGGACCAGACTTCAACAAGAAACGACAAAAGGAGTTTCTCCTCCCTTGGTGTTCACACCTCAACTGCTAGAAGAGGGCCTCATTCTCCCTGATTGAACTAACCTCGTTATCCCTAGCCTGATTCTTGCTTGCATATTTATACCTGCCTCTGGAAATTTCCACTACATGCATGCGACGAAGTGGGTATTCACCCACGAAAGCTTATGCTCCAATACATCAGTTAGTCTGTAAGGTGCCACAGGACTCTTTGCTGCTTTTACTGATCCAGACTAACACGGCTACCCCTCTGATATTTGATTTTAGTAATTGTTTTGTACATTTATTTCCATCTATGATTCTTGGGTTACCAAAATTTGAGTTATCTAACATAAAAATCGGTAGCATTTGAAACTGCTGTGCAGTTGAAATCTTGAACAGGTTTGAGACTCTGGCAGAGAATACTGATGCTGAATTGATGTCACTATGACTGTCATTGGTCTCAGAAAAAGAGCCAGCAAGCCCTAGGTCTGTTAATACTTTAACCATCTGTAATGATGCTGGTTCTGGTGGGACCCAACTGAGTGTGCCAATTCAGGACAAATTGCTTAAATCAGGGCAGTTAGAGCCCAAGGCTGGGGTTTCTGTGCACACCAAGGCAAACCAAACTAGCCAGACAGAGAAGACTTTGGTTTTACCCCACTGGCTAACCACAAGTCACACAAGCAATTCCCCTAGATACTCCATTTTCCCAGTATCACCACCAGTGCCACTCATTATGGGGACAAATGGTTATGAAAACCAATATCCCAGTAAAAGAAAAAAGGTTCTCTCAATCCCAAAGGACCAAGCCCCCAGACCCAGGCCAATATACAAATCAGATCTTACCCACAAATCACGCTGTTGCCAATCCTTTAGAATCAAAATCTGAAGGTTTATTCATAAAAGGAAAAAGATATAGATGAGAGCTAGAATTGGTTAAATGGAATCAATTACTTACAGTAATGGCAAAGTTCTTGGTTCAGGCTTGTAGCAGTGATGGAATAAACTGCAGGTTCAAATCAAGTCTCTGGAGTACATCCACTGCTGGGATGGGTCATCAGTCCTTTATTTAGAGTTTCCAGTTGTAGCAAAGACCTTCCACAGGCAAGAAGCAGGATTGAAGACAAGATGGAGGTGAGGCATCAGCCTTTCATAGTCTTTTCCAGGCGTAAGAACACCTCTTTGTTCTTACTGTGGAAAATTACAGCAAAATGAAGTTTGGAGTCACATGGGCAAGTCCCTGCATACTTTGCTGAGTCGCAAGGTGTATCTGCCTTCTCTGAATGGGTCAGTTGTATAGCTGATGGTCCTTAATGGGCCATCACGCAGGCTAGGCAGAGCTGACACCAACTTGTCTGGGGTGTCACCCAGAAGCACAGCATAAGTTTGAAATACAGACAGTATAGAGCATTCATAACTTTAACGACAAAAATGATACACACATATAGACAGCATAATCATAACTAGCAAACCATAACCTTGTCTTAGGCACCTTATTTGACCCACTTTATACAAGATTTGGTGCCGCTACAGGACCTTGGTTGCAACAATGATCTATATGGTCCCAGATTATGTCAATAACATCACACCATCATTGACCAGTGTCACACGGGTCATTTGAGAGATGATATGGTTATGTATTGTAAGCGAAGTGGCACTTGTTTAAAAAAAAAAAAGCAGCAATACATGCTAACTGCAAAACTTTTATGGAAGCCAAAGCCATCGCACTGGAGAAAGCTACCAGGAGCAACATTGTCTCTGTGTTTAAATGCTTGAGTGACCTCGCAGACAAAAAGGGTCATTCACTCAGTGAGGTCAACTCCAGTTCTTGTCAGCTAATCAGTACAGAGGCAGAGTGCATGACATTTCAGCTAGCTGCTAAATGCACCCACAGTTTCTTTGGACCCTGACAGAAGAACATAAGAACGGCCATACTGGGTCAGACCAATGGTCCATCCAGCCCCGAATCCTGTCTTCCAACAGTAGCTAATGCCAGGTACTTCAGAGGGAATGAACAGAACAGGTAATCATCAAGCGATTCATCCTCTGTTGCCCATTCCCAGCTTCCGGCAAACAGAGATTAGGGACACTTCAGAGCATGGTTTTGCATTTGTGCCATCCTTGCTAATAGCCATCGATGGACCTATCCTCCAGGAACTTACCTAGTTCTTTTTTGAACCATATTATAATCTTGGCCTTCACAACATCCTCTGGCAAGGAGTTCCACAAGTTGACTGTGTGTTATGTGAAGAAATGCTTTATTTTAAAAAACCTGCTGCCTATTAAAATGACATGAAGGCTGCTGCTCAGTTGACCCATTCTGCACAACTTGATCCTAGCAAATTCACTAATAATGAAATCCAAAGAGATGTAAAGAAGGCTAAGGGGAAATAAGGTGGCAGAGACCTGGAATTCCTGCAGAACTGTTAAAAATGTCCTGGCTTCAAACGCTGTTCAGTATCATCTGGAGAACAGAGTCTGTCCCATCCGACTGGCAAAAAGGCATTATTTTACTGCTTTGGAAATGTAAAGGCAGCAAATGAGACTATTGTAACTATTGTGGCATTACTCTTCTGTCTGTCCTGGGGAAAAATTTTGTTTCTGTTTTGTTGGTCTGAGCTGCTGATATTTTGAGGAGCAAGCGAAGACTATAACAAATTGGCTTTAATCCTGGCAGTTTCATGATGGAGCAAATCTTCATGCTGTGCCATTTTATCGAGAAGATTTGAGAATCCAGGTGCCTTATTTACACTGTGTTTGTGGATATTAAAGCCACCTTGGAGTCTGTTGACAAAGTATTGCTTTGGCTGAACTTGAAAACTTGCAGTCCTTTCTTAAAAGCTCTGTAGAATGTTCCATCTGCTAGATGACTCCTCAAGCTACATTCTTATAAATGAGGGGAAAACCCACCTTTTGCATTAGGTCAGGCATTTGACAGGGATACATTGCTGCCCAGAACTCTCCAGTGCCGTTACAGGCTCTGTGCTTGATCAGAAACTAAGTAAATACATTTTAGGCATATGCCTTGATGACAAGAACCTCACTGACCTTGATTTTGTCAACGACATAGCGCTAGTCATCAAATCAACGGACAAACTAGTTGAGGCACTTAAAGCCTTGGAAAGCTCAGTGGCAAATATCAGCCTGAAAATTAGTTGGCGGTAAAACCAAAATTCTAGCAGTCAGCAATTTCAAACACACTGCGGGCTCCAGCATCTTGGTGGGTGAACACCCAGTTGATATAGTCTGTGATTTCACCTACCTCAGCTCTGTTGCTGATAACATGAATGGTATCAAGAAAACTTGAAACCTGCACTGCAAAAGTGTTGTTAGTAATGGGGCACCTTATCAAGAATGTCTTTTGCCAACTGAATAGTGTTTTTAAGTAGAGAGGCGAAGCTGGTGGTCCGTATTCTGACCTGTCTTACTGAAATATGGTCCTTCCCTGTCAAGATTGAAAAGAAGTTGGACACAGTTCAGATGAAGCATCTCCGAACGATCGAAAACATCAAAGGGTATGAATTCAAGTCGAATGAAGAGATCCATTTTCTAACTAAACAGGTTCCGCTCACCCAAACGGTTGCCCAGTGCTCTTTAAGGTAGTATTGTTATCTGCTCTGAATGCCTACTGACTTCCCTGAGAATAATCTTCAACTTTGTCCCAATGAAAGCTGGGACGAAAAGACCCCTGGGAAAACCTAGAACATGATGGCTGGTGGGTGTCAACAGACATCTGTTCCTCATTGGCATCTTACATGGTAACATGCCAGATTTGGCTCAGGTTAGGATATCATAGAGGTGCACAATGCATTCAGTGGCCTCTGTGCTGTCCAAGTGATAGCATTAGAACTAACCAACCAACCTAACCAATTTTGTAGCTTTATGATTTGACATTTATTGTTCTTGCTTATATGTGCCAAAGTAGTGTATCACTCCTAGTTTTTTGTGGATTCGATACAAAAGCAGTAGTGTCTGAGTGGGGTGGAGGTGGATTTATGCTGGGTCAAGGCTGTGTGGGAGTGACTTTTAAGAGCGATGGTGGAGCTGAGCTCTCTGGAAGTTGGGTGTATGGTACTTAGCCTGAGGTAGAATAATGCTTTCTAGGGAGTTTAACTTAATGGGAGAGGAAGTTAGCTGGGATGGGGGTCAGGTGAGAGCAGTGTTATGGCTCTCCAAAGTGTCTGAGTTAATGATGAGGTACAATCCGGTGGCCACAGATAGGAAAAAAGTGGCTGTGTCCCCCTTTGGTCAAGTGGCAGGGAGAAAACAGGATGGAATGATGAAAGTCGTTTGAGCAGTACCTTGTAACATGCTCAGATGTTGTGAAGTCACTGTTAGATTTGCAGAATTAAACTCTGAGGGTTTTTAAATTGAAGCATTTGAATGCTGCTCAGAGATGAAAGCTCAAATTGAATTAAATCATCTTCCTTTCAGTTGGAATGAAAAACAGAAGCCTATTAGTCCCAGTTGGTATAAGACAATTTCAGAAAATGTTTACTGGTGCTTAAAATCTTGTACATACAAGTGTAAAATATGGAAGAACGTTCCAGGAAAAACAAGTTACATTTTTAATTATTTTGCTGTATGGATTGTTATATTGTCCATAGTAGTACAATGCTCAAATTACTGGTGATTTTTTTCCCCCCAGATATTATATAGTTGGTAAATAACCCAAAACATTCTAGGCATTTATCTTTCCTTTAATACTTTGTCTCATTTGTTTACAAAACTGTTTCTAAATTTGCTGAACCAAATTACATGAAAAAACAACCCTTTTTTTGTATTTTCATCCTTAGGTATTCAGCCTCAATACCACCACCACCTTCTCCCATAAAAGATTTAGGAATGGAAAATGAGTGTGAGTTTTTAATTGACGAATCGGATGGTTTTTCTTTTACATCCTGGTTTTCAATTCCCCAAAAGAACAAAAAAATAGAGAAACAGGCCTTAGCAAAGCCTGTGCCAAAATCTCAGCCTTCCAAAAGGAAAAAGGCGGTTGTACGAGAAAGCAAGAAACGTAAGGATAGGAAGGCACAGAATGAAGTACCTGTTAAAGTGACTCGTATGGAACAGTCGAAAATGAAAACATGTGACATTGCTGAAGGGATACAAGACGAGTTACAAAATGCTTCGGATACAAATCTAGGTTTATCTGACAAAAAGAAAGATGCTCTTAAATCTGTAAGGCAAAGCAGCCCTCACATGGGTAAGTCATGTTTAGCAAAACAGATCAAGATGTAAAGACTCTTTGGATTTTTATACTTGCAAAGGCAAATGTTGAAAATTTAATTGTTATGATAAAAGAAAACTAGTAGTCTCACATTCCTTATTAATGGGAGATCCTTCTGCCCTTGATTTGCCTGTTCTTAATTGAATCTGTCAACAACCGAAGACTTTTTCCTTTGGTTTAGAATGGTGGTACTCCTCCTGGGAGCTGATCTCCTTGGGGATGTTTTGATTGATTACAGGGGATGTTAAATCAGGGAATGGGGAATATAAGAAAATATTTTGTTGGTCCCCTTATTCGTGAGTGTGTCTGTGATTATTCAGCAGTTGGTAGGCAGGTTGGGAGAGTCCTGAATGGGATGGAAGGATCAACTGAGAAAGTATGAGGGTGTGTGTGTGTATATGGCAGTAAGGGAGGCAACAGTGACTCATTTCCCTCTTGCCCACATGTGGAGATATCAGGGAAGGTAGCAGTGATTACTTGCTTTGCTGTTGTTGTGGGGACCAAGGAAGGTGGTACCACCTGTGATCCACTCCCATCTTTGTGGGAAGGAGCTAGAGATATGTGGTGTGTCTTCAGGGAATCAGCATTTGAGGAATAATGCGGGGGAGAGCTACTTAACAGGAACAGTATAAAGTTGACTTGGAAGCAGCTGTGTGAGAACAAAAGGTGCTGCAAATCTTTCTAGATTAGGGATTAACACCCAGTAGATGAACGGAATGTGGTACAGTAACTCCTCACTTAATGTAGTTATGTTCCTGAAAAATGCAACTTTAAGTGAAATGATGTTTAACGAATCCAATTTTCCCATAAGATTTAATGTAAATGTGGGGGCTCAGGTTCCAAGGAAATTTTTTGGGGGCAGACAAAAGGCTGTACAGTAGTGTACTGTACTGTGGTTGGGAGGTGCCCCTGGATTACCCCACAAAGGCACAGCCCGCTGCAGACAATGAGGCAGGCAAGGATGCTAAAAAGCACCTTGCGCAGCAGCAGCTTCCCACCAGAAGAACAGGCGCTGACTTCGCCGGGGGATGCTCCAGGACTGCCTCTTCCCATCCCCGCTCTGCTCCAGGCCCACCTCTTTTTGTCCCCCGGAGCACACCACGTCCCCACTCCTCCCCCTTCCTCCCAGTGCTTCCCCGCTGCCAAACAGCTGTTTGGCAGCTCTTAGGACTTTCTGGAAGGGAGAGGGAGGAGCGAAGACATGGCCCTTCCCCACTTCCTCCCTGCCTCCCAGAAAGTCCTAAGCACGGCCATAGAGCTGTTTGGTGGCGGGGGAAGCGCTGGGAGGGAGGAGGTGGAGAAAAGGAACTTGTGTAATGCTCCCTTGTAAAGTTACTGCTCTTCCACAGAATCCTACAAGCAGTGGACGGAGCAAGCAGCTAAACGACGTTATAAGGGAGCATTGCACAACTTTAAATGAGCATGTTCCCTAATGGAGCAGCGACGTAACTTCGAAACAACGTTAAGTGAGAGAACGTTAAGTGAGGAGTTACTGTGCACTGAATATTTACCACTGTACACAGAGTATTCACTAGATAGTGCTGCTTTGAGAACTTTAAGTGAAAATCACCCACCAGAGAAAAATTTATGTTCATGATATTTCAGTTAATAATCATATAATATTGTTTTATATATAAAGGTATTCCTGTGGTGTTAAAAAAGGAAATTAATGTGTGCATTTTTGTATGTTGGCAGAAGAAAGTAAAAAACATACAGATAGACAAAGATCCACAAGAACCCCAAACAAGGAAAAGTCCACGGCCCTGAAACAGATACAGCCCAAAAAATTCACTTTTTCAATTTCCAGATCAGACCCAGATACTTCTGATACAGAACAACCTAAACCAACAGAAATACCTAATGAAGATTCCTTTGGATCTTATAGTCTGACTGAGGAGCCACAAGAGAAGGTTGTGTCTTCAAAAGAGGATCATAATTTTCCAAAACCTCCCCAGTCCATTTTAAAAACTGCTCTACATTCATCCCACAAGAAACAAACTGCTAAACAGAAACTTTCAGAAGTTGCATCATCTAAAAAACTGGTAGAAAACCGAAGAAACAAACTTAGAAAATCTGCCCTTAAATCCAGTAGTAGAAAATCCAGGGTACAAATCTCAGAGGAGAGTTCTGAAAGTGAGCCCATAGAGGAGGTGGATGAAAGAGAGCTGTTAAAGTCAAACAAAGTGTTTGCCCCCTCATTGCAACAGGAATCACCGACTTCTGCATTACAGAAGTCCCGTAAATCTCCCAAACCTAAAAACGTCACACATTCACTAGAATCATCTGGTAATGTACATATCAAAACTCCTGCAAGATCTAAAAAACCTTCACAGATTTTCATAGGCAATACAGAAGACTCTGATGAGGGGAAAAGAGCATCAGCGAAATCTCTACGGAGGACAGCTACTCAGATTAATCAAAGAACAAATATGATTGATTATTCAAACCCTGAAAATGCTGAACCTGGGAATGCAACAGATCGCAAGGGTTCCTCTGGCCAGGACATGGCAAAACAAAACCACAAGATGTCAAATGCGTCTATGAAAACAAAATATAAAAAAAAGAGTAATGTCCACCGATCACAGTAAGTGGTTTTGTGTACTTTTTTAAATGATTGAGTGCAACTTAATTGTTCATAAAACATTTTCTGCCAAGTTTGAGGCATTATTAAGCAATTAAAATATACAATAGAGTTTGTAACTCCATAAGTCAGTAATAAGCAGGTAAATTAAGTGACATTATTAAAAAGCTGTTACTAAACATGGGCTGACAAATCCAGGGTTTTCTTGTAATAGGGACCTAATGCTCTGTCTTGTGAAGAGTCCTCTTATGATGTTTCAGTACCAGATTCAGTATAAAGGTTCACATGGGGGAATTTTATATCGAGTTGTTTCTGTGAAATCAATTTTGAAGGGGTATATATTTAGAATATTTACTATTACAAGGTATAGAATAATTCAGTAAAATTTCTGAAAAGCCTTAAGAGGAAACTCAGACTTGAATTTATATTCATGGCTGTTAATTTAAAAAAGTAATCAGTTGCAATTTAAAGGGTGCAATCAGCTTGGGTTGGGACCTCACTTTTTTTTGTAAAATTCTTTTGTAAAACATAGGAATCCTTATACCAAATAGGACCAGTGGGCCTATCTAACCCGGTATCCTGTCTCTCAATGCCTAGTGCTAAATGCTTTAGAGGAAGATGCAAGAAACCCTTTAGTGAACAAATATAGAACAACCTGTTCATAAAGGGGTGCTTCCTCCTAACCCTGTTAGTCAGTGTTTGACTTATGCCCTGATCCAAGAGAGTTTGTTCTTTCTTGATTTCTAAATGTTTTATTCTGTCTAATGTAACTGTTCTTCTTATCATATAAATGTCTAGACCTGTAAAATACCAAATTCTCCAAACCCAAGACTGATAGAAATAGTTTTTTGGAAACTGCTTATGCATAGGGTTTTTTGTTGAATAATATAGTTAAGCCAACCAGAATTGTAGCATTCTATGAGTCTGACATCCAGATAATGGGGGAGGGAAATGTTAGAAATACATAGACACAAATTAAACTGTGTGGAAACTGTTCATAAACAAATCAAATTGGTTAGTCTGATATTTTTCAAGGTGAGTGAATTTATATAGTAAACAGAAGAGACCATGAAAAGTAAATTCCATTAATAGTCATTATTACAGTCTAAAAATTACCACTCACCTTAGTCCTAAGTACCAAGAATAATGTCCAAAATATGAGTGACAAATATCAAGAGAAGTGACCAAACTATTCACCTTAGCCTTGGGCTTGAAAAAGCAATCTTATGACTTCCTGATATTATTTTAAAAAAGGAACTTGTTACTTTGATCAATTACTTTTAACAAACATATTTACTTTTGCACAATATTTACTTGTAGTGAAGTTAGTACTCGATTTATGATTGGTCATTACAGCTGACGAAGCCTGTCTCAGCTTCTGCCAAACTAACTTCTGTACTCTTATTTTGCATCAGTACTTTTCTAAAACTCCTTCCATATGCCCCTCTTTTCTATAAAGAATTACTTTCAGTAAGATTACTAACAATTGCATCTCTTCTAGAGTCTCTCCTGCGCCTGAGAAAAACAAGAATCATAGCAGGTAATTTCCTCTGTTGTGTGTAGAATTTTCATTTTAATATTTCTCAGCACTAAGAGACCGTAGCAGCGCTGCAAAGCCTTCTCAATAGGATAAATGAGCCATCACCAGGATTTTGCTTTTTTTCCTGAGACTTGTTGCCTTGATCCCAAATCAGACTGGAATTTTTAAATCTTGCTTGGTAAATAGCTGTTAACAGTAGTATCAGTAATACTAATTGTAGTATCAGTAGCATTACTATTGATGTAGGAGTATATTATTATTAGTAATAGGAGTCCCACTGAGACTGGGATTGTGCTAGACATTGTATATATGCATACATCCCCAGTCAGGGAATTTAATATAAAAATAAATAATACAGGAACTCATCTGCTGATGGTATTATTAATTTTCATATCTTAGTTCAGTGAAACTCAATATTTTAATTTAAATGAAGCTGCTGCAGAATTTCTGGTTTGCCACACCAGTGTCTCAGAGTTCAGTGGGTGGAGTTGCAAATTTTATGTTCAGCTTGCTATGGAGTATTTTGGTTATAATTCAGCACAGACTGTTGGGTCCTAACTGCCCTAATGCAGTTAGTGTAACCAACAATAGGCAGGAAGGGAGGATGAGTGTATCAATGATGACTGCTCCCTGAAGCACTGTTACTGGAATTTGATCTGTGGAGAACTCCTCCAACTTCACTGGGACTCTGTGTAGGCAGGCTACTGGGCCAATGAGGATCAAGTTTCAGGACTGGGCTTAACTTAGTCCAAGTTCTAAACCATTGTCTCTATTTTCTGTCCCCTCCCTACTCCTTTTAAAACATTTTTTAAAGCACTTATAGATACCTATGGAACATTATGGGGAAGGGAGGGAAAGTTGAGGGCACAATGATGAGGAGCAAAGAGTGTTGGCATAGAGAAGGGAGTGGGGAGAGGTTCTTGGTATCTGTCAGGAGGAGGAGAAGAGGAAGTATGGAGATGGAGTAAATGCCACTGAAAGTCTGTCTGCAGGAAGTGAAGGAGTCAAAGAATGAAGTGCTGATTTGAAGAAATGCAGCTCTGACATCGGGAGAAGCTGACTGCTTTAAGGCTTCCAGAAGAGCTGGGGGATTTCCAGATTCAACTCCTGTCCGCTGGCAGCCATGTGGTGGTGGGACTTGGATGGGTCTCCCTGTTTCTGGTATAAATGGGGGCAGTGAGAGGTCATGGAAGCTTGGCTATCCCACCCTTTCCCAGCTGCTGCTGACGTTAAACACAGCACTTAACCTTTGTACCTCCATTTCCTTGCAATAAAATGGGGGCAATACTTACACACGTTTGTAATGTGCTTTGAAATCTATCAATAGAAAGGGCATATAAATGCTAAGTATAGAACTGTTTACTAGAGTAAACTGGTTCCTCACTATAATTGTCTACATGGATCCACACGCTTGAATGATGTGCTCCCTGGCGCACAAGCTCACGCATTCTGTTGGTAGCTAGCATGTCTGTTGAGCAGTTTGCACTTGCTCTCTAGTTTTGGACCCATATCTGAGGGAGCATGGACCCAACTGCCCTTCAATTTCTTCCCCTAAATCAAGGATCTATCGTAAGACTCCAGAGTAGTGTCTCAGTGGTTTCAATGGCCTATGCATCTGTTTAACTAGAAAGGGTTGTGTGGAGACTATTGCTTCTAGGTTAGGAGTCTCCTGTGGGCAAGTGCAAAACTTTCTCTTTACAGCTGCTCTGGGCTTCTAATCCGTCCCAGCTGTCTGTCAGTCAAGCATTTCTGTTGTTTGGGCAAAACAGTCTACCAAGTTCATTGCATTACTTACAATGTGCCAGGGCATATATAGATACCATGTCCTCTATCTTCCAAGCCCCTTAAGTACAGACGTTCTGCCACTCCAATTCTACAAATATTGTCATAAATTTAATTTTTAAATACCAGATGTGGTTCTGTTCCCATTTCCCCATATTAGGCTGCAAATGTACAATGGAATGTCTACATCCATTTCCACAGCCTCTTTTCCTCTTCCCTCAGTTATGGTTTTTTATTACATTGAAAAATATTTGACATATTTAGAAGGAGAAATTAATGCATTATGGAAAAAAAAACTTTGAAATTTGATACTATTGGTTTTGTAATGTTTTTATTGTTCATAATTAACATTTTCACACAGATGCTATCTTTTTTTTTTAAAGTGGGCCTGTACTGAAACGTTATGTAAAATTTACTTCAAAAAATGATGAGCCTATTGCATGTGAGTGGGAGGATTCATCTTCAGGTAAGGTTTAAAGGTGGCATTTTCTTTGAGTTCCTTTTTTATATACATGAGAATATTGCAAATTTAATTTAAAGTATTTAAAACACTACTCATCGTAATTTAAATTGCATGCAGTATCATGAAGGGTTTCAGAAGAACCAAGAGGCTGAAGGTCTGTTCTTTAGTCTACTGGGATCATCCATGAATGCACTAACTTATATATATATTGCTTTTTTCTTCAAAAATTGGGTTTTACCTACATTTTGGAAATATCTTTGGTTTTGAATTATATGTAAATGTAATGAGGTTGAATGAGGCCAGAGTCCTGTGGAAAAACATAGCATGTGATCATGGTAATCCCTGTTGTGGTGATTTATATTGCATTTTTCAGATAAATCTATAGCCTTGAAGGGCGATGCAAGTGAATTTTTGTCAAACACACCACTAAAGCATAAACTAGGTAAGGTTATTTTTTAAGTTCCTTTATGTAAGTGCATGAAATACAACTAGGCTTTCAATTTTGCAATAAATTATTAAGCGCAATAAAGACCCACAAAACTTGTGGGGGAAAAAATGTTGTTAATTTTCTCTCTTATATTATGGTAGTGTGATAATCCCAATCAGATTATGGTCTTATTGTGCAAACATAGAAAGGTGCAATCCCCAAGAGCATATTATTAAGATGAAAAACATGCCAAGGGTGGGAGAATAGAATGCAATGAGCAGAAGTGGTCATGATGGTGATTGGCAGGACTTGTTAGTTCCATCTTTTAAAAACAGAATTAACCCGTGTCTAATTTTAAAATGAATTTAAACTCTGGCCTTAAATATAAAAATATGTTGAATAAATTCTGAGCTTTCTCTTTTTTGGTTATAGTCAACAATTTTCTTTTTAGCCTCACCATGCTAATATTACTGATTTGTTTAATTATCAGTATTTTTCTCTTATTTTGCCCCTCTCATTTTTATTTCATTGTTTAAAACTCTGTTTGTCTTAAAAATTATTTTAAACACGTGGATTTTGGTATTTAACATTTGCCACTTTGTTATAAATATTATAAATTGTGTTATCTAACTCTAACTTCTCTGTATATTTTAAAGATCTTACCCTCTTTTCTTTAAATTAAGCCTTGGCCATTTATTCTTTTAACCAAAGCCTTATGTTTCCACTCCGTGAGGTGCTTTCAGATGCAGCGAGAGCTCTTATTCCTCTTGTATAGTTCAAGGTTTATAGTAGTCCACACTGACTGTTACTTATCCCCTTAGTTTCTTCTAGATGCTTACAAACTCATTTATTTGTTCCATTATCTTTCTGGGTACCAAAATTAAGCTGACTGGTCTATAATTCCCTTAGTTGTCCTTATTCCTCTTTTTATAGATAGGTACTATATTTGCCCTTTTCCAGTTCTGTAGGATCTCTCCTGTCTGAGTTTTCAAAGATAATCGCTAATGGCTCAGAGATCTCTTCAGCCAGTTTCTTAAGTATTCTAGGATGTTTTTTGTCAGGCCCTGCTGATTTGAAGACACTAACTTGTCTAAGTCAGTCTTAACTTGTTCTTTCCCTATTTTAGCCTCAGGTCCTACCCATTTACACTGATGTTCACTATGTTAGTCATCTGATCATTGCTACCTTTTTGACAACAAAAAAGGCATTTAACACTTTGGCGATTGCTGCATTTTCTGTCTTTCCTTCCTCATTGAATAATGGACCTACTCTGTCTTTGGTTTTCCTTTTGCTTCTAATGTATTATAGCCTCTTCATTACTCTTACTATTTGAACCCATTTTGTGACATGCCTCAGGAGGTTGCTGAGATAAATGGAATGAAATGTAATGGAAAACCAGTATGGGGGCTATTGTTGGACAGATAGGGCGAAATATCTGTGTATTACAGTGCTACGTGCTCATGTGAAATATGATTGACAACGCTTGTTTTCTCGCGCAGTCATAAAAGCAATGTGTTATAGCCTAAGTGTTAAGGATGTGATGAATATTCTGTATTAGCCTAATATATAGTGCTATTGGTTTTATACAGGTATTCTGTTAAACACTATTCTGATAAAAACTTGACTAATAAATAGTTGCATGTTAATTAATGTCATAATCTCTGAGCTCCTGATGGTGAGAGCAGTGGTTGAACACTATTCAAATGTTGCCAGTCCTGGTGTGCTTGTCACTAGACCCGCATTTTGAATATTATCCGGAAAGCTGGCTGTATTTTTTTTTAAAAGGCCTGGTTGAAAGATAAACAATGCAGTAATTTTGCAAAAGAGTGCACATTTTGTAAAGCAACAGTCTCTCACGCTAGTGAAATTTCAGACTATGCTACAGTCACCAGATTGAAATATGCACAATTGAAAACAAATCCCTACAAAATTAGCAAGGTATCTTATGCTGTGGGAAGTGACAGCTTACTTTAGACCTTCAACAGGGGTAATGATTCAGATTAATTAATTAGAGCGTGTTGGACTTCTACTGATAACATCTGGGTTTATTTTATCCAATGTGAACTATTTTTTCTTTTAATCTGTTCATTAGTAATGCCATCCCAAACACCCAATGTTCGTCGGACAAAAAGAATACGACTAAAGCCTTTGGAGTATTGGCGAGGGGAGCGTGTGAACTATATGATGAGACCTTCAGGTATTGTTTCTAAATATATTTCTGCTTGTCTTTAATTTTAATTTACTGCATTATCAGAGTATATATCGGGACTTATTTTTTGTAATAAATCCTTTTGAATCATATTCATTAGACCATACTTATGTACTAAAAACCAAAACAATAATCAGTGACATCTGTGGCCTCAAACTGACTCAGTTGTTTTTCCCTCAGTTTCTTTCTCATTTGCTCCCCATAGCCATTAAGTATTCTCCTTAAAACATATATAACTAGAAATAATGTCATAAGAGATTGCTACACACCCTCAGAAAGTGAAGCTGCTCATTCTGTACTTCTGTATGTTAATGTTATATTCCTAAAGGGGGGAATAAAGTGATTTTGCCAAATCTGTATTCTCCTACAATACAGAATCATGAAGGTAAGAGAAGGAAACCACCTGTTAGGCTGACTCTGGTCCTTCTTCCAGTGCAGAATTATTTTTCTGTGTCTATTGTTCTAATTCATCCAGTCTGATTTTAAATGTCGCAAGTAATGGAATACATCTCACTGTTAAGGATTTTTTCCTTGCATGTCAGCCTACATTTTTTCTTAGTTTAATCGCATTGTCTGTGATTGCATTAAATTTTCTCCATCCTTGTTTTTTTAAATAGTTGATTCGCCTTCCTTAAGTATTGCATACCTAGAAGTAGGGCCAGATTTTTGAAAGAACTCAGCTGCATTTGCTCTCAATGGGAACTGCTCGATCCTGAGGTTTTTTTTTTTTTTTTTGAATCTGGCTACTTGCTTTAGGTGTCCTGCATGAGTTCTAAGCAATTTTGAAAAATCAGCCCAAACTGTGCTAAGCTCTTCTGAATGTCTGGCCCGTATATCTTAGTTTTTAGTCTTTCTGGATAGATCAGTCATCCATGCTGCTTGATTATTTTTCTTGCTTTTCGAATCATAGAAATGTAGGACTGTAAGGGACCTTGAGAGGTCATCTGGTTCAGTCATAGAATCATAGAATATCAGGGTTGGAAGGGACCTCAGGAGATCGTCTAGTCCAACCCCCTGCTCAAAGCAGGACCAATCCCCAATTTTTGCCCCCCGATCCCTAAATGGCCCCCTCAAGGATTGAGCTCACAACCCTGAGTTTAGCAGGCCAGTGCTCAAACCACTGAGCTATCCCTCCCCCTGGCTGAGGCAGGACCTACCTGGACAGTCCCTGGTAGGTGTTTGTCTAACCTGTTCTTAAAACCTCCAGTGATGGGAATTCCATAACCTCTCTTGGAAGCCTGTTAGTGTACTTAATTATGCTTATATTGGGAAAACCTTTCTAAATAGCTAACCTATATCTCCCTTGCTATTGATTAAGCTGATTACTTCTTGTCCTACCTTCAGTGGACTTGGAGAGCAATTGATCACTCTCCCCTTTATAAAAGCCCATAACGTATTTGAACAGTGTTATCAAGGTCACCCCTCAGTCTTCTTTTCTCAAGACTAAATGTACCCAATTTTTTAACGTTTTCTCATAGGTCAGGCTTTCTAAAACTTTTATCGTTTTTATTGCTTTGCTCTGTAGTCTGTCAGGTTTGTCCATATCTTTCTGAGGGTGTCCAGAACTGGACACAGTACTCCAGCTGAGGTCTCACCAATGCTGAGTAGAGTGAGACAGTTACTTCCAGTGTGTTCCATATGACAATCCTCTTAAAACACCCAAAAGATATTTGCTTTTTTTACAGTTGCATCACAATGTTGGCTTATATTCAATTTGTGATCCACTGTACCCCCAGAGCCTTTTCAGCAGTGCCTTGTTCCCCATTTTGTAGTTGTAGATTTGATTTTTTCCTTCCGAAGTGTAGTGTTTGGCATGTGTCTTTGTTGAATTTCATCCTCTTTATTTCAGATCATTTCTCCAGTTTGTCAAGATCATTTTGAATTCTAATGCTGTCCTCCAGAGTACTTGCAACCTCTCCTAGCTTGATGGTATTTGCAAATTTAATAAGCATAGTCTCCACTTTATTATCCAAGTAATTCATAAAAATGATGGATAGTACCAGACCCACGACAGACCACTGTGGGACCTCTACTAGATACATCCTCCCAGTTTGACAGAGAATCGTTGATAACTACTCTTTGACTATGGTCTTTCAATCAGTTGTGCACCATCTTATAGTAATTCATCTGACCACATTTCCCTAGTTTGCTTATGAGAATGTCATGAGGGACTGTGTCAAAAGCCTTACTTTGGTAGGCATCCTTCAGTCTCAAGAGACCATGGATATGCACCCCTGCGAGGTAAAGCCTTAGTAAAATCAAGATATATCAAATCTGCTGCTTCTCCCCCATCTGGTTGGCCAGTAACACTCAAGAAGGAAACTAGTTTGGTTTGGCATGATTTTTTTTTTGATAAATTCATGTTGTATATTACTTACGACCCTATTATCCTTTAGGTGCTTACAAATTGATAAATAATTTTTTCCATTATTTTTCCAGGTATCAAAGTTAGTCTGACTGGTCTATAATTCCCCAGGTCCTCTTTGTTTCTCTTTTTAAAGATAGGTACTATGTTTTCCCTTTTCCAGTCTGATGGGACCTCACCCATTCTCCGTGAGTTGTCAAAGATAATTGTTAAATGTTCCAAGATTGCGTAAGCTAGTTCCTTAAGTATCCTAGGGTGAACTTCATCAGGCCCTGCTGACTTGAATACATCTAACTTATCTAAATATTCTTTCACCTGTCTTTTTCCTATTTTGACTTTCTTCCTTCCCCCTAGATAATATTAATTGTGTTAAACATCTGGTCACGAACTTTTAAGTGAATACTGAAGCAAAATCAGCACTAAATACTTCAGCCTTCTTGGTGTCATCCATCATTAGCTCTCCTTCCCTGCTAAGTAGAGGGCCTATGCTTTCCTTAATCTTTCTCTTGCACCTGATGTATTTATAGAACCTCTTAATATTGCCGTTTGTGTCTCTTATTAGGTGTAACTTGTTTTGTGCTTTAGTCTTTCTGATTTTATCCCTACATGGGACCTTGCCTACCAGTTCTGAGTTTGTAAAAGTCTGCTTTTTTGAAGTCCATTGTCCTTATTCTGCTGCTCTCTCTCCTTCCTTTCCTTAGAATCATGAAATCTGTCTATCATTTTATGATTGCTTTCACCCAGGTTGCTTTCTATCATCAGATCTGCAACCAATTAATCTCTGTTAGAATTAACTCTAAAATGATTGTTCCCTGATTAACTCCTTCACCTTCTGAAACAAGTTGTCCCCCAGTACATTCCAAGAACTTATTAGAGATTTTTTTTTTTTTTTTGGTCCAAACTACCTTCAGTTTGTCTATCTTTCTGGTAATGTGATGTGATGCTCAGATCTGTAGGTGAGGTTCCTGATATAAAAAGGTAGAAAATATTTGTTAGCAGTGTATGATAAAATACCTTTGTACGTGTTGGCCAAAATTGCACTCACCTTTTTGTATGAAGTTGCAAACTCATGTCAAAAGAGTCTCTTTCACCATCGGTACTGGACAGATTTCTTTTATGCATCGGATGTGTGTGATTTTGCCCTCTATCATGTTTTGTTTACCAGCTTTTAGCCTTTTTTAATACGTGTGAATTAATTAGAATGAAGTATATTTTAAGCGAGAATTAGAAAAATGGTTACTAACATCTAAATATTACATCTCTTTGGTTCTTCTTGTCCAGTAATTTTGTAATTATTTTTTTACATTATATATATTAATTAAAGCAATCTTTACAATTACTAATTGCAACAAAATTAACATCAACACAGTATTTATGGTGTTCCCTACATTAAGTACGGGAAATACTCTGAATGCTGCAGTAACATTAATAAGACAAAAGTTAAATTAAAAACTTTAAATTTTTTAACTTTTACCTAATTAATGCCTAGAGCTCCTGGCTTTCTTTTTCTTGTAAAGTATTGTGAACCTTCCAGTTTGCCTTGAATGCAAAAAGATCCACTTCAGAACCCCAAAATTTTTGATGATCAGTTGGAAGGACTTGTAGTGAAGACTATTCTGCCTGATCAACTTTTCTTCTCTTCAGACAGCTGACCTTCATATTGGTGGTGCCCTTGATATGCAAGGCCCTGTTAGACAATAGATGGGTTTCCACCCACTGCATTAGTGATGCAACTTCCTTTTGTAAATCCCTTGACCTCGTACTTCCCTCTTGGTTGTGTCGTTACCAGAATATGACTGTTTGGCAACACTGGGGCCAGTTGTCAAAGAGCATACTTAATGCTCTAAGCTGTAGAAAATTTGTTGTTTTTTTGTTTCAAGGAAAGTGTCTTTTGAGCCACTGACTTGGAGGACATGCCACATCTTTCAAGACTGGTGTGTCTCTTGTTATGACAGACCTCTCTGGCTCTGCCGTGACCAACCCTCCCTGGAACATCTCTGGACTCATCCACCAATGCAGGAATTTCAACACAAGTGATGGAATGTTTACTTTTTGAGATGGGAAAATCAGAAAATTTCAGGGAAGGGACAGCAGAAAATTCTACAGAGTCCTCATGCATTTTTTGCCTAGGGCATTATCCCTGTGCAGGATACAGTCATCCCTAGAAAGTTCAGGAGGGTGCCTACTCACATTCTCAGGAGGGTAATTGCTGATCTGATCTTGTTCCTCTTTCAGCTGACTGAAAGATTTTGTGTGTACCTCTTCATCTACACTCCAAGATATGACCCTTTTTTGAAATTTACTATAAATATGTGCTGTTGCAACATTTGAATTGTTGACTCAGTTGCTTGAGTGGACCCCTCCTTGGACGGGCTCTGATGAATGTTGTCCAGGAAACAGTATACCTATATCCCTTTCTGTCTGAGAAAAGCCACAGAACAACAAGGACTTTTGTGAACACTGAAGGCATGGATGACCGTCTGAAAGGCAGTGGTTTATTTTGAAAGTGATGGGTCCCTTGAGTGAATTGCAGAAATCTCCTCTGCGTTTGATGAATTGGAACATGAAAATAGGTTTATTTCAATTTGATTGGCACAAGATAGTCCCCTCGGCAGATTGCACCACTATGGACTTCAAGGTCTGCATCTTTTATTTGATTCTCCTTATGAACTTGTTCGGGTGGTTTAAGTCCAAGACAATTCAGTCCTACCTGGATCTCTTGGGTACCAGAAACAAGATTAAGTAGTGGCTGGAACAATCTCTGATTTGCAAAAGATGATCTATGGTCTTCAACATATTTTTCTTTTTTTGTGGATTTGAGGATACTGGAGAAGGAAGGAAATAGATCATTCAGGATCTTTGAGAATTCTATGATGTACTCTTCTCGAACCACATCCAGGACCCATCTGTCTGATGCGCAGAGAGGCCATTGGTCCTTGAATTTTAATAGTCTCCCCCCAAGATGTTACTTGTCCAAACTCTCCTGACCATATTCAGGCATTTTCTGGTGTCTTCAGTTTCATTGCGGGAAGGCTGGTCTCTCCACTATCTGGGCTTAGACTTGTTCCATTTGCTTTGCTGTAGACCTAGGGGACAATCTCACGGACTTTGCCAGTGTTTTCCATTTGGTCTTAATTATTTTTTCCAAATAGAGATGAAGAGGAATGTGCGGTTCAGGGTTTAAACTGGTTGGAAAATACCTTTTTGTAATTTCTGTACCAATCCGCTCTTCTTCTCCTTGGAATCTTTTCTGATGGGCTCATCTGATGGAATACCCAAGCATCTAATCACCTTTTGTAACATTGTCTCAAATGATTCACGTGGAAAAAAGATCGTTGTGCTTTTATGTCAGCCTGTGATTCAGACTGAGATTGAGAATTCATCTTCCTTCTGTGACGATCCTGACTTTCCTCTCTTGGACTTAGATTGAACAGATTTCCTAACCTTCTTTTTCTTTTGTGATGACCATGAAGAAGAGGATGAAAATGAATTAAATGATGATAAAGCTGAAGAACCACCAGAGAGAGACAATTCTATTCCTTTTATTATGCTTTTTCTTTGTATGTGTGAAAATGTTCTGAACAGAGCCTTTAGCTCTGGTGCCCTCTGGTGATGAGTCAGAGGAATTGCTGCTATCCCACGAGAACAGGTCAGTTTTCTCCAAGGAAAGGTCTACACATAAATATACGTCCAGGCTTGAGCCCAGGCTCAAACCAAACCTCCTTTGTGTCCACACGCCAATTGTGTTAAGCTAGGGTTTGGACCCAGGGTTCCAGGACCCTGCAGGGCTGGAAGGTCCAAGCCTGTGTTAAGCTGGGACCTCGGGTCGGAGCCCTATTGCTTTCCTGTGGGCACAAAGCCCTGGCTTGGCTTGGGTCCCAGAAGACCTCCAGATGTATCCCAGAGTTCCCGGCAGCAGCTGCCTGGTCAAGTGTGCTCCCCCTTCTGGCTCATCTTCACTGCTGCATGGAGCTTGCCCAGAGCAGGGAGCAAAGCTGACAGCTGGGAGGCAGCTCCGGGATGTTGGGAATCATCCCTCCCCCGGTCGTGCTGACCTTGGAGCCTTGCCACTCCCCCTCCCTGCAGGGCAGCTGTTTGGTTCTTGCTCCGCTCTCTGGCCCTTGCTCGTAGCCCCTCCTGTCCTCCCTGGGGCTGCATGTGCAGGGATGCTCAGGCTGCATGCACTGTCGGGGCAGCGAGTGGGAGCCAGCCTCAAAACTTCCCTGCAGTCTCCAGGGAATCCTTTATCCCTGCCTCCTGGAGTATGGAGGCAGGGATAAAGGCATTTTCCTGCCAATGTGACCCAGCCTAGAGATGGAGAGCCCAGTTCTCAGCTTAGATGGTACTTCAGTATAAGGCCTTCTCAAACTACAGTCATTCTACTGAGACAGCCACAAAAGGAGCTGCGTATGCAGTTTATGTACCCATGTATTCCTTATGGGCATCTGAGTCCCACCAATAACACTACCACAGTTAGGAAACAGGGTGGGCAATAGTTTTCCCACAGTGCACCACATTCTTAGGGCTAGAGTGTTGACATGGGGTGGAGGTGCTAAGCACTTCGGGATATGTTTACTTTGACTCGGGTCTGTGCACTGCAGTGTGGACGCTAGAGCCCTAGGTTCAAGCGCAGGTTAGAAAATCCTCAACCTAGGATTAAAATGCAATGTAGATGCTCAAGCCCAAGGTTCCCTGACATGGGTCAGCTGACTTGAGTCCAACTAACCCTAGACATACCTAAGTGTCTGAGGTAATTTCTTGAATCCTTTTAAAAATTTTACTCCTTTGGGGAGGTGGGATTTGGAACCCGAGTCAGATGAGGAGTACTGTGAACCTGTTCTGCTAACAGGCATCTCTTTATGTTTCCCCTTTAAGAGTGGATAAAAGATCTGTAAGGGGACAGTGCAGCTGCTGATTGAGGCTAACAAGATGGCAGGCATGTTTCGTGCCAAATCTAAGAGCTCCCTAGCCAAAGAGGGTGTTTATTTCATGCGGGGAGGGGGGAAGATTCCTTTCTTCTCTCCTCCATGCAGAATTCCTGACTTCCCTTGGTGTTGCAGGAAGGAGACCAAATTGTCCGATGATGGAAGTGATGGGGGATGATGAAACCTGCGCTGTGAGGGGGGGCATGCCAGAAGCAGACTGGTTCAGACTCTGTCTGTGGCAGATTCAGCTGGTCCTGCTTATGGTTTCCCTGGGCCACTGTGCTTTGATGAAACCCCCTTTGGTGGCTGAAGGGCTCTCATCATTTTCTTGCCGTTTTTCAATACATTTGCTGCCTGGCTGTCTGACTCCCCACTGAGGGGGGTGTGCCTGGGGCCTGGCTCGGAGTAAGGTGGCCAAAGCAAAGCCTTTCCAACCCAGCGGATGAGGAAGCTGAAGTGCACATGAGACCTAAACCTCTCCGCCTGCTCCGTGTTGCCGGAATACAGAGCAGGAGGAATGCAGCGTTGGGCTCCTGTTTGGACCTTTCTTCACCATCCCCTGAGCCTGTTACCTGGGCAGGCAGGGAGCTAGGTGGATGGGCGAGCACTGTGGAACTTCCAGGTAGGAGACTGTTTCTTCAGGATTTTTGATTCTCTCACAGCAGGTGCTGAATTCCACTGCCCTGCAAGTAGTTACAGGAGGCGGAACAAAACTCAGTGGGTCTCTGGAAGGTGGGAGCTAGTTCCCGTCAGTAATCCAGTCAGCTTTGATTCTGCCCACAGCTATAGACCCGATCTGTGGATCTAGCCTTGAGAGAGAATCTGAGTTTTTGGACTGGATTCCTGTCTGGGTCGCTTCACAAAAGGTGGTGATTAAAAAAACAAGTTAACCGAAAAAGCAATAACAAAGAGTCCGGTGGCACCTTAAAGACTAATAGATTTATTTGGGCATAAGCTTTCGTGGGTGGGTAAACACTTCAGATCCATGGATGAAAATTACAGATGCAGGCGTTATATACTGACACATGAAGAGTGGGGAGTTACCTTACAAGTGGAGAACCAGTGTGGACAGGGCCAATTCGATCAGGGTGAATGTAGTCCACTCCCAATACTTGAGGAGGAGGTGTCAATTCCAGGAGAGGCAAAGCTGCTTTTGTAGTGAGCCAGCCACTCCCAGTCCCTATTCAAGCCCAAATTAATGGTGTTAAATTTGCAAACGAATTTTAGTTTTGCGGTTTGAAGTCTGTTTCTGAAGTTTTTTTGTTCAAGTATGGCTACTTTTAAATCTGTTATAGAATGTCCACGAAGATCGAAGTGTTCTACTGGCTTTTGCATGTTGTCATTCCTGATGTCCGATTTGTGGCCAAAAAAAAGCAATGTGTCCAAACAGAGTAAATTCTAAACTGCACTGTTTTTTTAAAGAAAAAAAATGAATATGCTTTTTCATAAAAATAACTTTTAAAATGTCTACTATGCAGTAATGTTTGTTACTTTTCTTCTGTTTCAGGAGGGTTTGTGGTAGGTGGAATAGTGTCTCCTGAAAAGGATTCATGCAGGAAGGCTAGAGTAAAGAGAAAACATACACCAAAAACAAGTATAAACTTCCTTGAAACTTATTTTGTTTTTTATTTCAATAGCAGTATGGAGCAATGGTTCATATTATGCACAGTGCTAGCTCTTCACACCCCTCAGTACTCCTTTGGGGGAAAATTTTGTAAGAAGTGTAATTAATGTTAAAACATATTAGTATGAATTAAAACTAACATGTTAGTGTGGACAAGGACATTGGGCTTTAAAACACTGGTCATGGCTAACCCTCGATTAAGAAGAACTTCATGTGGCGAGAAAGGGGGAGCTACTTGAGGGAATCGGAGGTTGGTGATAAACTCAGAGCAATAGGTAAAGAAGGTGAACTGTAGTTCTGTCATTGATCAGCGTATTGGTTAGATAGTGTAAGTTAATGCATGTACTCCTATTATGTGTGGGCAAGCTGCTGTAACTACCAAACGTTTCATGAATGCAAGCAACACCAATATCATCCCAAAAGGCAATACACGAAGGTCTTACGTATATTGGGAAAACACATTGTGTTAGACAACATGTTGATGTTGAATGATTTTACCTTCAGTGTGGACGAGGACAGTTGTTCTAAAAATGTTAGCTGACTCTGCTGATGAGATAAGTACAGTTCTTGTTCATACTGCAGATGGTGGTGACTGATCTCATTTCCTATGATTGAGTTGGTCTGCAGATGATCACTTAGAACCAAAGCACCATATTCCATCCCAGTAAAGAAGCTGGCTCCTTGTCAGTCTGTTATCTGGTAATGGATATAATTCCAGAAGCCTGATATTTCTGAGCAGAGGTATTGAGACTTCCTACTTTCTAGAATGGAGTCTATGAGAAACAAATATAATTTTAACTTGGAAAAGATTTGTGGTGTAGGGCAGGTACGCCTCCCACTAAAACTGCTTTAACTACTTTAAAATGCACAAAACAAAAACTCTGAAGACTTTCACTTGTGAACTTGGATTCGGGCTCTCAAGCAATTAAAAAAATTAATCATGATTAATTGCACGGTTAATAATAGAATACCATTTATTTAAGTATTTTTGGATGTTTTCTACATTTTCAAATATATTGATTTCCATTACAACACAGAATACAAAAGGTACAATGCTCACTTTATATTGATTTTTTATTACAAATATTTGTACTGTAAAAAAACAAAAGAAATAGTATTTTTCAATTCACCTAATACAAGTACTGTAGTGCAGTCTCTTTATCATGAAAGTTGAACTTACAAATGTAGACTTATGTACAAAAAAAACCTGCATTCAAAAATAGAACAATGTAAAATTTTAGAGCCTGCAAATCCACTCAGTCCTACTTCTTGTTCAGCCAATTTCTCAGACAAACAAGTTTGGTTAAAATTTTTAGAAGATAATGCTGCCCGCTTCCTGTTTACAATGCCACCTGAAAGTGAGAACAGGCGTTCTCATGGAACCATTGTAGCCGGCGTTGCACGATATTTATGTGCCAGGTCCGCTAAAGATTCATATGTCCCTTCATGCTTCAACCACCATTCCAGGGGACATGCATCCATGCTGATGACAGGTTCTGCTCAATAACCATCCCAAAGCAGTGCGGACCATCACATGTTCATTTTCATTATCTGAGTCAGATGCCACCAGCAGAAGGTTGATTTTCTTTTTTGGTGGTTCGGGTTTTGTAGTTTCCATGTCGGAGTGTTGTTCTTTTAAGACTTCTGAAAGCATGCTCCACACCTCGGCCCTTTCAGATTTTGGAAGGCACTTCAGATTCTTAAACCTTGGGTTGAGTGCTGCAGCTATTTTTACAAATCTCACATTGATATCTTCTTTGCATTTTGTGAAATCTGCTGTGAAAGTGTTCTTAAAATGAACAACATGTTCTGGATCATCATCTGAGACTGCTATAACATGAAATATATGGGAGAATGTGGGTAAAACAGAATAGGGGACATACAATTCTTCCTCAGGAATTCAGTCACAAATTTAACGCATTATTTTTTTAATGAGCGTCATCAGCATGGAAGCATGTCCTCTGGAATGATGGCTGAAGCATGAAGGGGCACACGAATTTTTATCGTATCTGGCAAGTAAATATCTTGCAATGCCAGCTACAAAAGTGCCATGCAAATGCCTGTTCTAACTTTCTGGTGACGTAAAAAAGAAGAGGGCAATATTATCTCCTGTAAATGTAAACAAACTTGTTTGTCTTAGCAATTGGCTGAACAAGAAGTAGGACTGAGTGGACTTGTAGACTCTGAAGTTTTACATTGTTTTATTTTTGAGTGCAGTTATGTAACAAAAAAAATTCTACATTTGTAAGTTGCACTTTCATGACAGAGATTGCACTACAGTACTTGTATGAGGTGAATTGAAAAATACAATTTCTTTTATTATTTTTATAGTGCAGATATTTGTAATCAAAAATAATATACACTTTGATTTCAATTAGAACACAGAATATAATATATATGAAAATGTAGAAAAACATCCAAATATTTAATACATTTCAATTGATATTCTATTGTTTAAAGGTGCGATTAAAACTGTGATTAATCGTGATTACATTTTTTAATCACGATTAATTTGAGTTAATCATGTGAGTTAACTGCACTTATTCGACCGCCCTAATTTGGATTGAAGACCCATTTACTAAATGTCCTTTTGGCAGCAGGTCTGACCTATTGTGAAATCACTGAAAGAAGATGAGTTTCTGCCATCATTTATCAGGTTCACTTTGAAACCCCCAGTAAAGAGCCCTCTGTCATGGGATATTAATATGTTCCTGATTATGCTAAATATTGCTTTTGAGGCACTTGGTACTTTTGGGGTCACGTTTCCTACCTGGTAAGTCATTTCTGACTTCAGCTGGTAGCAAAATAATTTTAGGTTCTAGTGACTAAACCTTTATACTTTATTTCTTAAGACTAGCTGATACTTCAGACATCTCTGAATTTCCCTCTGAAGGGGGTGGTAATTTTCCAGTTTAATAAGCCAGTCATCCTCAGAGGCACTCCTTCATCAACACTTCACGAACAACACTGGGTTTTTAGCTGATGCAGACTAAAACCCTTAAATGAAAAAAAACTGAGTAAATTTTCTAACATAAATCCCCAAGTTCTACTGAAACCAAGAGAACTATGTTGAAATGTCTGATTGCATCTGTCACTGCTATAGCACATGGAAGCCTGCAGTTTGGAGAGGGTTCATGTGAAAACTTATCTATCTGAGGCAGAGTGGCTTTGTTTCCAACCTTAGATTTGTCCCTGTGTAGGATATCTGCAAAGCTGCCATGTGGTATTCTCCATGTATTTATGAAGTGATATAGGTTGCATTTGACATTGAGAAAGAAATCGAGGTTCTGACTGCTTGTAGAAATTACTCCCCAGTTATAGGGTGCCCAAACTGTCCTGCCCCTTAGTTTGTGTGAGATTTGGGATATCTTACTTTGGTTTGATTACCTTCACTCGTCATGAAGATTTTTCCTCAGAGGAGTCTTAATTTTCTGTACTTTGCAAGAAGTTACACTGACTTCCTGACATTTGGCTGGAAGATTTACTTTTATTTTAGAAATATCCCTTGGGATTTTAATCTCCAAGTGAAGATCCTGTAAGCTTGTAAAGAAAAGGAAAACCTTCACTTGTAATAATTTTTCTTTGAAGGTTTCATCTTTCAGTATTCCCACTCACTCAGTCACGTCCATCAGAATTTAGTAGGGGGAAGGCTTTTTTTGGATTTCATAAAATGTTTAAAATTCTAAGTGGCTTCAGGAATTCCAGTGTCTTTAAAGCAGCAAATGAACAACTTGGGTATGTATTGTTGTTACTGTTGTGACAGGAGCAGTTACCACTGTTCTCAGGAGTCCCTGTTTGTCTTGCATAAGAGAGTGACTCCACTGAGAAATTATAGCTTCCAAAATTTAGTATTACAAGTAATTCCCATTTATTAAGGAAGTAGTCTTTCAACCTATTTGAATATTTAAAATTTGGGGAATTATTTAAATCCTTAACTATGCATTTGAATTCTAAAATATTTGGAAAGTGGTGGTGGCATAACATCTCAGGTTGGTTTAAAAATGTACAGTGATTAGTGTTTTTTTTTTTTTTTACACTGTTCTTTTGCAGGGAGTCATGTTGCTGAACATTTGAATGTCTCCCTAGCAGATACTTCTAAGCCAACTGCTGTATGGGATCCAACCATTAATGAAGAGGTTTTGCTAGGTAAGTTGCTGAAGTGACTTGACTGGGTTCTGAGGAATTCTGTGACAAGACTGCAGAATTTGGTCCTCCTTTGGGGTCATTCAGGGAAGTATGCTGATCAGGGCTTCCTCTGCACACCTAAACTCTTGAGGTGCTGAGATACCCCTCTTCCTTCCTCATGCAGAAAGTCAGGGGAGCCAGAGAAGGGGAAAAAGGGAGATAGCACACTACTCTAGAATTTTTCAGTCTGCTGCTGAACCTGGTACTTTGGAATCTTACAACAAAGTACTATGCTGAGTACTCAATATGATTAAGAAATTGGAGGATGTACTGTGCTAATGACAAAAATGTTTAATATACATGTGGATATTATTCAGCTTCTGTCAATTTTGTTTTTCTGTAGAGTGTGTTAACACTGGAAGTAATCATTCTTGTTTCTTTAATGATGAGTCAGTGGAAATATATAAAAACCTGAACACATCTGTTTTTGCTGCTGGTAAATTGATCTTGAAACCACTTAAAGAAAAGGGGCACCAATTTGTTTACACAGATAATATAGTGAGTACATCGGTTTCCTTATATATTCTTGTATAGCAAAATACCATGTACTGAAAGGCTTTGATACTTTAAAGACCTATTTAGTATTGTTAGAAGTACTCTACTACTTGAAGTTAATGCTGTATTTGTAACTTTTATTACATGTTTTCTTAAAAAGGAATACGTGCAGAAAACATGTTAATGAAACATTTAAATTGTAGAATCAAACACTGAAAAATAAGGGAAATTCACCAAGTTAAACTTTGCTCTACAAAAGTAACTGAGCCACCTGGTACACATTAGCCTTCCTGTGTTCTTCATTATATGGAAAAAATATCCATATATTGTTAATAAATACCATAAAATGTAGGTAGCAATGTAAAGTTTTCTTCTCTATTAAGACTTTTACATTTCAAATACCTGTCTTTATTAAATGCTTGATTTCACAGCCATAAATTGTAGTGGGTTGGGGGGAGTGATGAGAGGAGTTAAGGGCTTATTGTTTTTTGAGAGTTTTTTGGAAGTTTTAATTTGCATTTATACAAAAAAACTTTGGTGTATATGAGGGGGGAAAGTTTTAGCATAAAGGATTTTTTTCTTTGTTAGATTTTGATTTGTTTGATTTTGCTACAATCATTTTGCAAAGAGAATATCTCACTAATGATAGAATATTTGCTTTTGATTTAATTTCTGAAGGCTTTCCATGTTATCCGTGGCAAGATTATTGTTACCCTTCATAAGACGTCCTATTATCTGACTACAGGAGATTTTTTCTATGTTCCAGAAGGTAAGTACATTTTAAAAACAACTTGTTGCAAAGGGACCAGCTGAAGGGAAAGTATAAGTGGTGGAAACTAAGCTGAGGGGGTGCTAGGAGAAAGATAGGGAATAATTGGATAACATTTGCTGAATTTGGGGATAAGAACCTCATTAAGAGATGAATAAGTCCCAAAGGCAGAGAGAAGTTAATGGTCCATCCTGTGTAAGCAGTAACACAAAACACTGTATGTTTATGTTGGTTATCTTCATGCTTCAAGTGCACTATGAAGCCAAAAGCTATGCCCTTGTCTTCAATCACTCAATAAGGGCTAGTACAAAGTGTAGCAGTACTACCTGAAGTGTTAACACTTTCATAAAAGGTTTTGGAAAATCCCTACTATTTTAGCCCAAATAACGGCTATTATATCTTGCTACCAGCAGAAGGCAGGAAAAAGGAAATGGTGTCATCTCCAGCCTGTGAAAGTTACTAGACTGCCAAACACTGTTCAGTTCTTTGATCTTTTCTAGTCCGCTAAACCAGCTTGCTTATTTTGGGATTGGTCTTCAGTTGTGTTTTACTAGTGTAACTTTATGGTTGGTTAGGGACATGATATATATTTTACTGAAAGCTATACCAGTGAAGCCTTATTGTGGATGCAGTTATACCAGCATAAAGGTGATTTAAACCTGTATAATTATTCCCCTTCCTGTACAGGAATGGTTATACCAGTATAAAACACATTTATGCTGACATAACTGCATCCCAGCTAGGTGGCTTGTACGGGTATAATGAAAGTGGTGCAGCTCCACTGTAGGCAAGGTGTAAGTTATCTGGCTTTCAGTGTAATTAGTTTGCAGCTCCGTGTTTTAGCAGAATTTTCTGTCTTTAGGTTAGTAGTCCCAAGCAAAGGGTCAGAGACTTTTCAGGGGCTGGAGATGACATGGTTAGGATGGCTCCTGTCCTCTCTATTGCTCTGGATAATGCATCTTTAAAGGTATGTACTGAAACCCTGCAGGATTTAGTCTAGATTGCACCTGCCAGAACACCCTGTCGCTACAAATACTATTAGATGCAGGTTTAATAAATGCAAGCATCTAAAGCCACTGGTGAATTTCACTATATAATCTTACTACTGGCCCTCTATTGGCTACAGGTACCATGGATGATAATTTCTCATGCAGCTGTCTATCCACCTAATAACTACAGACATCTGACTTTCAAGGACTTACGTGTTCTGTGTGAAACATATGGTAAAACTACCAAAGCCAATTCCCCTTTGACTATTCTTTCCATGGTTCAGACAGGCACAATTATTTTTACCACCATGTTTAAATATGAGCCTTGTCTAAATTTAGAGCTTCCACCATTATTCCCATCAAGAGTTTGCCCCCTTTGGGAATGATAGGTTTGAAAAGTCCTGACGTGTGGACAGGGACATTGAGTTAAACATACTAAATGCCTTGGAGCTCTGTTCATCTGCAGAAGACTTTTAGTTCTAGCATTTGGATGTGGCCACTTTCAGCAGATGACTGGATCAAGAGTACTAAAATTGCCAGAGAATCCAATCTTCTGTGCCTGTAGAGATAGAAAAGGATTTGGTTGCTCTTGGATCCTGAAATCTGGTAGGAAAGACAAAACATTGACAGAGGAGTTGAACTGAAAATCAGTTGTACTCAGGTAATGGTGAGTTTTGTGAGAGTTCTCTGTAATTTAAAAAACTGAGGAAAAAAAACATCATAATGAGAGAGTAAAAAAGATCTCTCACTTCAAAAGTAAAGAAACTTTGTGAATAAACTTGATACAAGAAAATAGGTGTGACTGAGCTATAAGGAATGACGGTAGCCGAAGCTGAAGAAAGCATTTGAAGTGTTGGATGTTAGAGGCACTGGAAAAAAGCAGTTTTTACTGACTGACTTTTCTCACAAATTTCACAATATTCCACTAGGATATTCCTATTGGTTTGCTGTAATGTTGGAGGGGATTAGAACATCCTTTGTTAGTTTCTAATCATACCTTTTGGGACTTTTTTTACAATGCCTCACAATTTTGGGGGTGAAAATAGTTTTCTTTATATTGTCACAATTGCTTTTACTATTTTTACTGCTCAGGAAGTTTTCTAAAGGAAGTTTTTTAAAGGAACATGTTAAGCTGGTAAATCTTCCTTTATTTGGGGTCTGACATCACAAAAGTTGTTTCCTGTTTTCATCTGCTGGTAGGAGATTATAATTAAGGCTAAGATTTAGTCACAGATATTTTTAGTAAAAGTCATGGAGAGGTCACGGGCAGTAAACAAAAATTCACTGCCCCTGACCTGTCTGACTTTTACTATAAATACCCATGACTAAACCTTAGCTACTCCTAGGGCACCGCTGCTCTGCGGGGTCCCTGGTGGCCGACGGCTGGCCCCTGCTCAGGTTGCGGCGGTTGACTGCCTATGTCCGCCCACTGTTTTGAGGCTCCTGGGGCCACTGCTGCTCCAGCAGTCCCTGGGGCCAGCCACACCGGCCGCTACTCGGGCAGTCCCTGGGGCCAGCCACACCGGCCACTGCAGCTGTGGAAGTCAAACGTGTTGTGGAAAGTCACGGAATCTGTGACTTCTGTGACCTCTGTGACAGATACACAGCCTTAGTTATAATATGGTCTGAGTTGGCGTATTATGGGACTGAAGGAAACCCAATTAGCTGCATGTTAAAAATGGTCTTTTCTATTATTTTCCTCTTTGTAATTATTCCTTGCTGTAATAATTTGAGGGAGGGATAATTGTTTCATTAGTTATGACCTGTTCAGTTAATCAGATACAGGAACAGTCTGAACTTTTTCCAGGCAATCATGTTCCTGTATAAAAAGTTGGATTTTTTCCCCAGTCCCTTTTGGGGGAAGAGATTTATTATTTTACTATTGTGTGATCAATTCCATTATACACAGCTTTTGGGAAATCTTTTGATCAGTTCATCTCTGTTCTGGATTTGGTTCCAATTTAATACAGGTTCAGGAGGTTGTCGTTTCTCTAGTTGCTATCTTTCTCATTAGCCCAAAAGTGAAATCTTGTGGTAAAGCAGGTTTACAAACTGTATTAACATAAAACAGGTTCTTCTTAAACCTCTTCACAATAAAGGGCCAAAAATTTAAGTCCCTGACTTAGGAGGGTGACATGGATGCAAAGTTCATCTCAATAGTAATGAATTAATTCCAATCTGTGGTGGAAATAAGTAGTTCAGAATATTAGGATTGGAGGCAGAAAAAGGGATCAAGTTGTTGCCAGAAGCCCACATGAAGAACCTCTTTCACTGAAAGGAATAAGTCTTGGTGAAAGACTTTGGGCATTGTATGAACATCTATTTGATCTCCCTTGAGCATTCAGTTCCCTTAGATCCTTGACATCTTTCTGAAAGCAGGGCCTCAGACCCAAAATTGAAGGGTAAGAGGTCCACACGGGCTATCCGGAGCTAGGGAAGACCTACCACTTACTGTAGAAAGTTCAGCAATGGAGGCTGCTTCTCAAGAACAGATTCTGGAGCCAAAAATAGCAGTTTTCAGAGTAGCAGCCATGTTAGTCTGTATTCGCAAAAAGAAAAGGAGTACTTGTGGCACCTTAGAGACTAACCAATTTATTTGAGCATGAGCTTTCGTGAGCTACAGCTCACTTCATCCGATGAAGTGAGCTGTAGCTCACGAAAGCTTATGCTCAAATAAGTTGGTTAGTCTCTAAGGTGCCAAAAATAGCAGTGAGATCCACAACCACGCCAGAGCCAAAATTACAGGTAGAGCGAGGGGAATTACTGTAGTTACTGTCAGATTTGAGGCACTTGAAACTGATTGGACCCACCTGAAGATAGCCTCTGTTACAATGCACTGACATCTGGTAAGAGTTTTGGGTATTTTTGGGGTGGCTGAGTTTTTTACTCTGGTCTCAGAATCCCCATCTGGTTGTAAGATCACTAGATGGAGCTAGAACCAACGATTACTACGGTTGTGAGTGTTAGCCAGCAACTGAGCAAATCTGGATCTAGTGACTGGGGCTCTTCAGGTACCCAGAGTTTACTTTCAAAGCCTTCTTTAGAAAAGAAAAGCAGCAGGCACTGCTCCCCCTCATTACAGGCATAAAGGGTAAAGCCTACTTAGCCACTCCCTTAGCGGCATCTTTTCCCTGATACCTTTCAGGCTGCAGTTGCGCTGATCCATTGGACGTTTGAGCATCACACAACACACATTATTTACAATCTAATCTCTTTTTACATTCAGCCACAGCCCTACTGCAGTGATGCATCCTGGCAAATGCCTGTCTGCAGTCTCCCAGGAGTAGAGTGATAGTTACACCCTGAGCCCTTGAAATATTCCATTTATCTGCACCTGAATACTGTTCCTAGCTATAACATCTGCAAGGAAGACAGCAAGTTACCAGCTTTGGCTGATTATTTATTGCATTAAGTTGGTCTTGCATCTGCACACTAATGTGCTGTTTAAAATTGTCATAAAATTCCACTTGAATCCGTTTGACACCTCTGATTTGGTTTCTGAAACTACATAATTTACCTGTCAAGGCGAGGTTACACAAGTTGGATGTTAAGAGGGACAAACTTTTTGTTAATTACCCAGTTTTTTCCCTTCCAAGATAAATTTAAAATGGAATCTGTTCCATATTAGTTTGCTGTAAATGGATCAGACAGTATTCAAGCTTGTTATGACTTTAATTAGTGATGATTCTGAAGTAGACAGTCAATTTCACTAGGCTGAAGGCAGCTTTGATGGAACTTCATGTAATATTGTGATGGGATCCCTGGGTACAACCTGGAACTGGGCTATCGCTGGGTCCCCTTAATTCTCCAGCCTGCGTGGTCTCTCACAATGCTTTGCTAGTGACCAGCAGCAAACCCCTCCAGGTGCTGTTATCTCTCAGTACAACAGCATGTGATGCCCTACGCCCAGCTAGATTGCATGTATGCTCCCTGAACCACTCACAAATCACACAGAGATAAGCACCAGCAAATCTCCCAACCCCCAGTCTTGCATCCAAGGAATATACCGTCTTGCCCTATCAGAAGCCTGACTAGTGTAAGTTTTTTTACTGAATCCACCCCTCCCTCGATGTGGAGAGTGGACACATTAGCCTTTGTAAACTGAACTGAGATTTCCCAGCCACTTCAAGCAAAACACACTGTTTTAGGTAACATATAAAACAGATTTATTAACTACAGAAAGATAGATTTTAAGTGATTATAAGTGGTAGGCACAAAAGGTCAGATATAGTTACCAAAGAAAATAAAGGGTAAGTGCACAGTCTAAATCTTAAACCTTATTAGACTAGGCAGTATTTAGATCAAGCAGTTTTTCTCACCCCACTGGATGTTGCAGGTAGGATACAGTTCTTAATGCACAGGCTTCCGCTTTATGCCTGGGACCAGTCTCCTCAGTTCAAGTCTTTGTCTTCCCAGGGTGGTTCTTGCTTTCAGTGTAGGTGAAGGAGGAGAAAGTTAAAAGCACAATGCCCCTGTCCCTTATACTCTTAATTCTTGTCTATGGACAGAATCTAGCCCAGGCATACCTGATGGGACTTGCTGAGTCACCGGGTTGAGCAGTCCCCATTGTGTGGTGCTTCTCTTACAGAATTGTCAATCCTTTACAACTCCACTACTGAACTCAAAATCGCTTAACTTCATACACATTAATGATATACATATTTTGATAGAACAGTGAGTTTCAGCAGATCGTGACCTTCATATGATGTCTTACATGACATACTTTGAATGAAATATAATTATATGACGGATGAATATGGGGGTTCAGGGTGCTGCTTTGAGGTACAGAGTGCCACAAATATCTATTAGAGAAGTGCAAAGTTGCCACTGGATCTCTGTTTATAACTCCTTGTAGCAATAATTCAGGGGTGGCCAACCTGTGGCTCTGGAGCCACATGCGGCTCTTCAGAAGTTAATGTGTGGTATAGGCACCGACTCTGGGGCTGGAGCTACAGGTGCCAACTTTTCAGGGTGCCGAGGGGTGCTCACAGCTCAACCCCTGGCTCTGCCACAGGCCCTGCCCCCCTCCCCTGAGCCTGCCATGCCCTTGCTTCTCCCACTTCCTCCCTTCGCCCCCCCCCTCCCCACCCACCGCCTCTTGCATGCCACAAAACAGCTGGTGGGGAGGGAGGGAAGGGGAGGCAGTGATCGGCAGGGCCACTGGTGGGCAGGAGGCTCTGGAAGTGGGGGTGGTGGGACTGATGGGGGGCTGCTGACATATTACTGTGGCTCTTTGGCAATGTACATTGGTAAATTCTGGCTCCTTCTCAGGCTCAGGTTGGCCACCCCTGCAATAATTTCTCAACCTGGCATCCTATTCTGGCTGTCACTGTTCAATTAGTGCTCAGCCCTCCTTCAGGAGGTTGATCTGCAGTGGCAATTTCTGAAGGGAAAAAATTGCCTAATTACCTGTGACTGGTAAGATCTCTGTGTATTGCCTCTACAGATCTATGCTTAACTTCCATCCTTCTCCACTTCCTTAGGGTCCATCTCTTGGTATTCTGAATAAGTGGAGAGGCATTGAAGGTGGTAGGGGCTGTAGACTTCATATCAAAAGCCTTACTCTACAGGAAGTATGTACCCTTTTAAATAGCTCTAAGTTTGTGGTGCTGTAAGCATACAAATAGCTAGTGACGATTTGCAGACATTACTCTTGAGAACTCTGATTACAAGTCTGAACTTTGATGGGATAGCCTTGTTTTTTTTTCTTGGTGTGAAAATCACGGCTTTTATTAAAGTTCTCATAACTGTTGATGGCCCAATCTTACACATTCCCTTCCAGACACTCCTCAATACACATCCTCTTAAAATTAGTCTAACTCTATATCAAAATAAGCAATTCTAGATGCAATTTTTTTCCTCCCGACTATTAATACATTTTAAATTAAATTCAGACTTTGGTGGCTTGCCCATTATCTTCCTTCGGAATTATGGATGAAATCCTGTTTAAGTTGCCGACCTATCCTAACTGCCAAAGAGTTCAAAATGCCTATAGGAAAAGTGTTCAAAGTTAAGTAATGCTACAGCAATGTGGTCATAATGCAATAAAACATTCTGATGACTTTTTATTCTTTTACTCTTAGGAAATGGATACAACATACGCAATCTCCTGAATGAGGAAAGTATTCTTCTCTTCACACAGCTGAAAGGAGAAAGGTGGGGAAAATAACTTTGTACATAAAGGTTTTAACTAAAATATATTTCAAGTTTGTGTGCAGTGTGGTTTTCTATTATCCAATTACTCTTGAATATAAAAGGGCCTTTTATGTCCACCTGAACGTTCTATTTCTTAAAAATTTGCATTTTTAAATGTTATAGCTGTGCGTATACAAAGTAATTTTTCCACTACCAAAAATAGGACACCTGAGCTCCTATGGAATTAAGAATCTTTTTTTTGTCAAAAGGAAGGTGATATGATTGAGCAGCTCATAAAAACGTTTTTTAAAACTTTTATTTCTAATTAGCAGTAAGTATTATGAAACCTATAACTTTCGAGCTGAGTAAAATGTCATCCCAAAATGGTTTTGTTAAAAATATATTACTCTAAATACACACTGATCTTTACAAATACAGACATTTGAAGAGCTTGAACTGTATGCAGTTTTTAGAGTAGGTACCTTAAGTTTGACTCTTAAGTCATGCCCAAATTTAGAACTCAAAAATAAAACAGAGTGGTCCTGAAATTATACAGATTGAGAAATGGTCTATGGCTTCCATAGTCTAAGTAAGTACATGCACTGAGACTGAGCTTCAAATCCTAAAGCCAGAAAATTAAGACACTTAAAGAGTCCCTTGTACCAATTAACTCTGATCTCCTGTGTGTATACAGTATAAAGACTTGATTCTGTAATAGAGAGGTAGAGGTATTAATTTTTTAAAAATCATATCTTAATAAATGAATTGTTAAATTTTGAACTATAGTGTATGGTTGAAAATTTATACCAGCTTGTCCTGTGCCCTCTCCTCAAGTCATCTATGGTGGATATTGTTAGAGGTTGCAGACAATTGTGAGATTTTTCACATGCCCTTTTCAAATGCAAAATGCCTCACTTTCCGAAACTAGACCAATGGAAAGTTGGTATTTGGGTAAGTTTTGGACAGTATTTTTTTTTTATGGTAGATTTTCTATTTTGCTTGTCACAGCACATATCTCAGGCCTCTTTTTATCCTTGTGTCATTCATAATAGCAATTACAGTTGTCTGTCCAGTTTGATGTCACTGCACTGTAATGTATCTCAGGGGACAAGACGTTAACCAGAGCTGACAACTTTTCTCTCTGCTATCTCTGAATGTCTCTTTGTAACAACTGTATTTTCTCCTGGCAGTTCAGTGCTTTCATCTTTCTTCCTTTTTTTGAAAAAGAAAGATGAGATCTAAGTAATCTCTCTTGGCACGTCCTATGTTGCTTGACAAATTACCTCTCATTGAAATTAATGAACCTTCATCTCATTGGTAACCCATTCCCCCCATTCAATAACAATCTGACTGAATGCTGGACTATTTCCAAGTTGTCTTTTGTATACATTGGAATACAGATTTTCTTTTTAATCATTTAGAAGTCTGATCACGCTGCATGCTGAGTCTTCTTGTCCTTATCAATTTATTGTTTAATGCCTAACAAATATAGTTTCATTTGTCAAGTTTTAACAGAATTGATGGTCATAAATGAAAATAAAATACAGCTTTTATATTTAATTTTTTACAGATGAAAATATGAATGTTTAAGTCGAACATCCAGAAGGTTTATTATAATGCTTGAGGACCTGTTAGAATCCCTTCTCTGCAATCCCACCTAACACTGAAAGTTGAAATGGTCAGAGAGAGAGTACTATTCTCCTCAGGTTTCCATGGCCAGTGATCCCAGGAGGCTTCCGCAAACTTGTTGATTTTCAAGCCAAGAATTTTATTTAATTTTATTGGCCTGGGGTTAACATTCTAGACCAGGAAAATGCTGAGATCGAAGATCTCAAATGTGTGTATCAACATTAGGGACAGTTGTTTTTTGACAAAACAGAGAGATGTAAATGGGATCAAAGGGAGTCACTGAATTACTAGGCACACTCCTGCTTTGTATACTTATCAGATTGCCATGGTTTAAATAAGACATTTTAATTGTCTAGGCACATATTTAGAGTACTTCTGTATGAATTTGATCCATTTAGCGTTAAGACTGCTTCACTATCAATAAGCAATTTAATTATCTTCACAAAATGTTTGTTAGTGCATTGTTAAAATATTACCGGCAGTGCTAGTGTTAATGCCAATAGTTGTTCTTCGAGTGTTTGCAGGTGTATGTTGGACTCACGTGTGCACATGCTCAGTGTTTCATAGTTGGAGAACTTTGTGTAATAGTACCTGTCGGGGTGGTGCATGTGCCCTGTGCCACCTCAGGCCCCCTCCTGAGTCTACGTAAAAGGGTCGCACTGCCCCTGTGCCCCCAGTTCCTTCTTACTACTTGCAGCCTGAGTCGGAGATCCCTGTGCAGTTTACTTTATAGTTACTGCATTACAGTGAGTTTTCTCTGTTGTTTTTAAGATGGTTAGTAGTAGTTTAGTACCCACTACTTAGTTTGTATTCATTTTAAGTAGTTAGTTTGAAATCTAGTGATATGACCTCACCAGGTTGAAGATCCCCCCACACGCACTGATCGCACAGCGCTTGCTGTGTCTGGATGAGTGACACAACAGAAACGTGCAGTATCTGCTGGTCATTCAAGAGCATGCAAATTCCTGGAGAAATGTATCTCAAACAGCACCTCATGGAAAAGCCAGGAGGCCTGATTAAACACCAGGGCCTTTGACAGATCATCTGGCCCCTTACACTGCCTCAAAGGGGGCAGTGGTCTCATATAGACCTCTAGACCAGCTATATATGAAGACTACAGAATGAATGTATGGTTTGTTCTGAATATGTGGGTATTTTATTTTACCTTGCATCTTTTACCTTGATAGCATGGCAACTGCCAACCACATTAGAATTCTTAACGTTTACCTCTACTATGCTCCATGACTTCCTCGATAGTAATGAGGACCTCTGGGAAAATCATGAACGTACAGTGTACTCCTGAAGCCAAGTGTCTAGACAGCAGATGGTGTGGATAACGTTAGCCTCCCAGGCTAGTCAAGTTTCATTACGGCCTAAGATAAGGATAAACCACAACTATTCAAATATTCTCCCTTTTCTGAATTACCTCTGCCATTGCACAGGAAAAGGAGGAAGTAGAAAAAGCTGAATAGGAGTTGAAAGCTGTTTGAGGACCCACTACCTGTGAATCACTTTGTTGAAAGTCTTGGTAGTGATTGTTATGCTAAACTTCTGGCACACATCAAAATAGTGAAGATGAATTGGCTTCGCAGTACCTTGTATTTGGTTTGTCAGCTGCTAACTAACTTCAAAGCCATCTGCAAAAGTGCTTGGACATTCCAAGAATATCATTCCTTTGAAAGAGGGGGTTTGGAGTGGAGAAGTTGGTAGCTGCCTTCCAGTAGCTTCCTTAACAAGAAAGACCAATGTGTTTGAGTTAACACAAGCAACAAAGGCATTTAAGCTGGTAAAGAACAAAGTCTGAGCTAAGTGAGGTCTCAGAAGGTCTGGTTTTTATTTATTTAAGTAGCAGTGCTCGCTTATGATCCTGGTGCTAGCTATTGTATTAAAATGCAGCCCCAGCCAAAGCTGCTATGTCTAGTGTGTAGAGTTTGGAGGTGTGCAGATATCTCCAAATTAGGTGCCTTGACTCTTCAGTGGACATCTGTACCTTCTTGTTCTGCCCACAGACTTAGTTTAATCTTCCTTGGACAGACTTCATTTTGAGATAAATAATGGAATACATTATTAAACCAACTAGTGATAGTGGAGGGGTAGACGTTTCCTTGGTCCCACAGTATGCCATGAAAAGGGAGTCTGAGTTCCTAAAACAGGAATTGCAATGCACATAAAACTGGCTTTAAGGACATATAGTTTATGGAAAATTTTCTCTTTAGGGGAGAAGGAAAAGCAGAATTGGAAAACATACTGGTAGTTGTGAAAATCAAACACTTTTTGAAAAATGTAGTCCTACATTTATAAATCTTGTCTAGTCTATTACTAGAAATAGTTGCACTGTATGTAAGGGAGCAGTATGACTGCTCAGAGCTCAAGTATGAAACTGCAGAAAAAACTGAGTGTCTCTGGATTAAGTTTAGAAGCCTGAGCAACCAGGGTGATGTCGTGGTGGGAGTCTGCTATAGACCACCAGACCAGGGGGATGAGGTGGACGAGGCTTTCTTCCAGCAAGTCGCAGAAGCTACTAGATCGCACGCCCTGGTTCTCCTGGGTGACTTCAGTCATCCTGATATCTGCTGGGAGAGCAATACAGCGGTGCACAGACAATCCAGGAAGTTTTTGGAAACTGTAGGGGACAATTTCCTGGTGCAAGTGCTGGAGGAACCAACTAGGGGTGGAGCTCTTCTTGACCTGCTGCTCAAAAACTGGGAAGAATTAGTAGGGGAAGCAAAAGTGGATGGGAACCTGGGAGGCAGTGACCATGAGATGGTCGAGTTCAGGATCCTGACACAAGGAAGAAAGGAAAGCAGCAGAATACGGACCCTGGACTTCAGAAAAGCAGACTTTGACAACCTCAGGGAACTGATGGGCAAGATCCCCTGGGAGAATAACATGAGGGGGAAAGGAGTCCAGGAGAGCTGGCTGTATTTTAAAAAATCTTTATTGAGGTTACAGGGACAAACCATCCAGATGTGTAGAAAGAATAGTAAATATGGCAGGCGAACAGCTTGGCTTAACAGTGAAATCCTTGCTAATCTTAAACACAAAAAAGAAGCTTATAAGAAGTGGAAGATTGGACAAATGACCAGGGATGAGTATATAAATATTGCTCGGGCATGTAGGAATGGAATCAGGAAGGCTAAATCACACCTGGAGTTGCAGCTAGCGAGGGATGTTGAGTAACAAGAAGGGTTTCTTCAGGTATGTTGGCAATAAGAAGAAAGCAAAGGAAAGTGTGGACCCCTTACTAAATGAGGGAGGCAACCTAGTGACAGAGGATGTGGAAAAAGCTAACGTACTCAATGCTTTTTTTTGCCTCTGTCTTCACGAACAAGGTCAGCTCCCAGACTGCTGCACTGGGCAGCACAACATGGGGAGGAGGTGGCCAGCCCTCTGTAAAGGAAGAAGTGGTTCGGGACTATTTAGAAAAACTGGTCATGCACAAGTCCATGGGGCTGGATGCGTTGCATCCGAGAGTGCTAAAGGAATTGGCGGATGTGATTGCAGAGCCATTGGCCGTTATCTTTGAAAACTCATGGCAATTGGGGGAAGTCCCGGAAGATTGGAAAAAGGCTAATGTAGTGCCCATGTTTAAAAAAGGGAAGGAGGATGATCCAGGGAACTACAGGCCAGTCAGCCTCACCTCAGTCCCCAGAAAAATCATGGAGCATGTCCTCAAGGAATCAATTCTGAAGCACTTAGAGGAGAGGAAAGTGATCAGGAACAGTCAGCATGGATTCACCAAGGGAAAGTCATTCCTGACTAATCTAATTGCCTTCTATGATGAGATAACTGGTTCTGTGGATGAAGGGAAAGCAGTGGACGTGTTATTCCTCGACTTTAGCAAAGCTTTTGACACGGTCTCCCACAGTATTCTTGCCAGCAAGTTAAAGTAGTATGGGCTGGATGGATGCACTACAAGGTGGGTAGAAAGTTGGCTAGATTGTTGGGCTCAATGGGTAGTGATCAATGGCTCCATGTCTAGTTGGCAGCTGGTATCTAGCGGAGTGCCCCAAGGGTCGGTCCTGGGGCCGGTTTTGTTCAATATCTTCATTAATGATCTGGAGGATGGTGTGGATTGCACCCTCAGCAAGTTTGCGGATGACACTAAACTGGGAGTGGTAGATACGCTGGAGGGTAGGGATAGGATACAGAGGGCCCTAGACAAATTAGAGGATTGGGCCAAAAGAAATCTGATGAGGTTCAACAAGGACAAGTGCAGAGTCTTGCACTTAGGACGGAAGAATCCAATGCACCGCTACAGACTAGGGACCGAATGGCTTGGCAGCAGTTCTGCAGATAAGGATGTAGGGGTTACAGTGGACGAGAAGCTGGATATGAGTCAACAGTGTGCCGTTGTTGCCAAGAAGGCCAATGGCATTTTGGGGTGTATAAGTAGGGACATTACCAGCAGATCGAGGGACGTGATCGTTCCCCTCTATTCGACATTGGTGAGGCCTCATCTGGAGTACTGTGTCCAGTTTTGGGCCCCACACTACAAGAAGGATGTGGAGAAATTGGAGAGAGTCCAGCGAAGGGCAACAAAAATGATTAGGGGACTGGAACACATGAGTTATGAGGAGAGGCTGAGGGAACTGGGATTGTTCATTCTATGGAAGAGAAGAATGAGGGGGGATTTGATAGCTGCTTTTAACTACCTGAAAGGTGGATCCAAAGAGGATGGATCTAGACTATTCTTAGTGATAGCAGATGACAGGACAAGGAGTAATGGTCTCAAGTTGCAGCGGGGGAAGTTTAGGTTGGATATTAGGAAAAACTTTTTCACTAGGAGGGTGGTGAAACACTGGAATGCGTTACCTAGGGAGGTGGTGGAATCCCCTTCCTTAGAAGTTTTTAAGGTCAGGCTTGACAAAGCCCTGGCTGGGATGATTTAGTTGGGGATTGGTCCTGCTCTGGGCAGGGGGTTGGACTAGATGGCCTCCACAGGTCCCTTCCAACTCTGTTATTCTATGATTCTATGAAATGTTTCCGATATACTCCAGTAGGTGGACCTCTAAGCACAGTTATTTTTTAGTTCAGCATCTGTATTCGGCTATTTTAGGGGGTTTGTATAATGCACATCATTTACATGGTACAATAACTTTATCCAAGGAAATAGGACAACCTGTCATTTTATTTACTTGATAGACCATAATGATGTCTATTGTATAATGCTATATAAAAGTGAGGTTGGATGACTCTAGTTAGGTAATAGAATACAGAGCATTTTATCTAGTAAGTTACTTGTTCAGATATGAGCCAGGTTAGTATTGAACAAGATTGGTGTTTTCTGTTAGCTGTACTTTTTGAGGTATGAGATGAAATGGTGACGTCAGTTTACTTTTTCTTGGGCACATCCATATTATAGTTACCATACTTTTGGTAGGCTTAGCAGAGAGATCAAGGATCGAAGGTACCTGAAGACTGAACTTCTCTGTTATTGCGGGACATGGTACATCCATATCATGGGCATGAAAAAGACACAATGGCATTACAGTGTGTTATTCCATTGATGCCTCCAGAGATGTGCCTGGTCTGCTGACAAAAATTTAAGGCTTCAAGGCGGTCAGTTTAACACATTTTATGAAAACTAATCAAGAGCTAAAGCCAAAAACATGTTATGCCCCAGTGTAGTTTCTAACATGATTGATTTATTTGCTTTGTGCTGAGTCTGAGTCCACATCAGCTGACTTGGACTTGCAAGGTTCGGGCTGCGGGGCTCAAAGTAGCAGTGTAGACTTTCCCACTTGGACTGGAGCTCAGGCTCAGAGTCCAGGCTCCAGCTATTTTTAGCTCTGCAGTTCAATTCCTGTGAACCCAAGTCACTTGACCTGGGCTCTGAGTCTCTGTGCCACTGTAAAGACATACCCTTAGTCCCAGGTGGTACAAAACTGATTCAAGTGCATCATATAAGCCTCTGGAACAAAGTGTCTTGTTTAAGTAAGGGTCTGGGTGTATTCTGTTGATTTTGTAGTTTGTTCACCTGAGAAAGAGGAACAACTTACCAGTACCTCCCTGAAGTGAAGGATGGCCCAGTTTACAGACTAGTGTGGCAACAGAGATTGATCCTTGTTCGTTCCTGATCCGTTGAACCAGACACTTGCCTGTGGACAAGGACATTTTTGGTTGGTTGGTTGTGAAAGAACACTGAGTAAAATCTCTTTTGTGTGTACGCTTCCTCCGGTTTCGTGGTCATTTGTTAGGTCTGGGGGCAGCCAACTGAAATGCTCTCTGTTTGAGCCTCATTTATATGCCCAAATACCCCACAACAAATTTTTTACTATAAAGTTGAAGACTTTCTTCTCAGTAGGTTTTTGCAAGGCTAGATGAGACTTGTATCTTTTAAATAAAAACATCGACATCTCCTTTAAGACTCCAGGTTACTCTCATGACCTTGTGCAATGTTGGGTCTATACAGTTCTTCTTTGAGAGATGTCCCTGTGGGTGCTCCACTCCAGGTGTTGGTGCATCCCTGCGCCTTCGCTCACAGATTTTTACAGGAGTACTCATACTGGTTGCGCACGCGGAGAGCCTGCCCCCCTGCTCTGAGCGTACCTTAATAGTTCATGAGCGCGACTGGTCTCCTCAGTTCCTTCTCTACTGTCCCCGGCCTGAGACGGAGGTCAGCAGACTCATTAGAGACTTTCTCTCCCTTTGTTACAATTACCTTTCTAGTTAGTTAGTTTGTTACCAGTAGTACTTAGTTTCCACCTCTCTCTCTCTCTCTCTCTCTCTCTCTCTCTCTCTCTCAAAAAAATACTTTTTCTTTATTCCTGTCAGCGGCAGCCGCTTCCGACATGCCTGGCTCCCCAGGCTTTAAGCGCTGCTCTACCTGCAATGATGCCCTCCCCCTGTCGGATGGCCATTCAAAATGCATAAAATGTTTGGGGGACTCCCACATCCGCTCCCAAAACGTGCCCACTGCAGCAAGCTTAAATCTAGGGCACGGAAGGACACGGAGCTGAGACTAAAATTGCTCCTCCTCCAGAAATCCGTAGGGTCAGCTTCAGAGCCGGGTGCTGCCTCTGGCTCCGCTGCACACCACAACCCCCCCGCCTCAAAGAAGGACAAAAAAAGTCCAAAAAACGGCACCTTTTCTCACCCGCAAAGGGAACTTCGCGGGAAAAGAGTTCCCTGGGCGGGTCTACAGCCTCCCTCCCGGCGCTTCCCTGGCTGAGCACTTTTGACTTGCTGGGCTCCTCTGGCACTGCGTGAAACCCGGCTGCAGCGGTACCGCAAAGCTTCAGGCTTCCAGTTGCCTGCCTCTCATATGGCACCATTTGGCACCTGACCCCCCGCGGGCTGTTCTTGCTCTCCTGGCACCGGCACCTGCTGGGCTGGCCAGCAGTGAAACAACGCTTAGGACACTGGTGCAGAGGAACTTTTCTTCATAGCAGATTCCTCTTGCACAGCCCTCACCTCACAGAGGGGCTCCAGCACTGCAGTTTACACAGTCAAGGGACCTGCTGGTGTCGCCCATCCTGCAGTCACCCATACTTAATGCCTACGTCTCTCCAAATGCTCAGTCAGGGTCTGGACAGCCTTCATCCAGTGATGAGGAAGCTAGACTGCAGGGGAAATGCTCACCATATCAAATCTCCCATCCTCAGACCCCAATCAATAGAAGTCATAGAAAAATTACCTCATCCTACTCTCAGGATCGTGCCCCGTGGTATGTAAACCCCTGGATGGCACCACCTATGCTCTTCCCACCACTGGCAATATTGGACCTCCCCCCCGGGGATACTGTTCCTGACGGCTTGTAGTCCATCTTTGTGTGGAATGTTGGTGTAGAGGGCTTCTACATCCATAGTGGCTAGGATGGTGTTTTCAGGAAGATCACCGATGGATTGTAGTTTCCTCAGGAAGTCAGTCGTGTCTTGAAGATAGCTGGGAGTGCTGGTAGCGTAGGGCCCACCTGAAGTGTACAGCCCCCGAGCCTGAAGCAAATACTCACCAGGAACCACACACCACACAACAGAACCACTAACCCAGGAACCTATCCTTGCAACAAAGCCCGTTGCCAACTGTGTCCACATATCTATTCAGGGGACACCATCATAGGGCCTAATCACATCAGCCACTCTATCAGAGGCTCCTTCACCTGCACATCTACCAATGTGATATATACCATCATGTGCCAGCAATGCCCCTCTGCCATGTACATTGGCCAAACTGGACAGTCTCTACGTAAAAGAATAAATGGACACAAATCAGATGTCAAGAATTATAACATTCAAAAACCAGTCGGAGAACACTTCAATCTCTTTGGTCACTCGATTTACAGACCTAAAAGTCACAATTCTTCAACAAAAAAACTTCAGAAACAGACTCCAATGAGAGACTGCTGAATTGGAATTAATTTGCAAACTGGATACAATTAACTTAGGCTTGAATAAAGACTGGGAGTGGATGGGTCATTACACAAAGTAAAACTATTTCCCCATGTTTATTCCCCCCCCCTTCCCCCCTCCCCGTGCTGTTCCTCAGACGTTCTTGTCAACTGCTGGAAATGGCCCACCTTAATTATCACTACAAAAGGTTCCCCCCGCCTCCCCCCACCCCCCCGCTCTCCTGCTGGTAATAGCTCACCTTACCTGATCACTCTCGTTACAGTGTGTATGGTAACACCCATTGTTTCATGTTCTCTGTGTATATAAAATCTCCCCACTGTATTTTCCACTGAATGCATCCGATGAAGTGAGCTGTAGCTCGTGAAAGCTTATGCTCAAATACATTTGTTAGTCTCTATGGTGCCACAAGTACTCCTTTTCTTTTTGCGGATACAGACTAACACGGCTGCTACTCTGAAACAGTATTTTCTGATAGTCTTAATACAGCCTCCTACTATAGCTGTGCCGCATTTCCTTTTTTCATTTTGAACATGTTACTCTGAAATATTTACAGAAATATAACACATCCTAGAAACATTAGGCTTTAATTTCAAATGAAATGAAGACTTTAACTGTAAAAAAAATTAAAATGGAGGTGATAACATGACAGTTCTTTCTGCCTAATAGGAGACAAGTTATAAAAGTATTTTTATGGCATTGGTTGTATGTCAGCTGAATGTTCTGTTGACTTCACAACAGTTCTTTTTAAGAAGGTGGTGTATGAATGAAGTAAGTTTGGGAATTCACTAATTGGTGGTTTCTTGTTCTAACGGTAGTAAACATGAAAGCTCCTGTTCAATACTGCAGTTTTATGAAGAGAGTTTAGGGATTATCAACCATCAGTATATGAACGTACCTAAACCAACATGCCTAAAATCATGGGATAGGAAAGAAGCAGTTGAATGGGCCAAAGTCACAAATAGTTTTTTTAAAGTAAAATATAAACATTGTCAAGAGTTAAGTAATATGGTAAAGTTGTTATGGTAAGATTGCAGAAAACCAGTTTCTTTAGATCCTTCAAAGTCAAATATGCCATTGAATGGAACTTTGTTTATTGAAATGGAAGAGCAGAACACAGAATTTGACTGTGCAAGTGAAATATTTCCATTGCCATTTTCAACAGAACATAGCCACCATGGTAACTTAGATCCTTGTCCTGGGTTTCTACTAGTTCTTACATTATTCATGTAGGAGCAATGAGTTTTTTCATCAACAACCCAAAAGGCAGTGTTCAACTGGTGATTATTCCATAAAGGCAACAGAAGACGATACCTGAACTTGATAAATTGTATCCTTCCTTTATGCTAACCTCACCTTGATTGTAGCACAAAATGGGCAATTTAAAGAAATTAAAGTTAATTAAATATAGAAAAGTTTTTCAAACATAATTTGTGAAATTTTATTACTGACGGGGGGACTCCCCTAGGGTGCAGTAGTCTGTACATTGAATAGACCAAGAACCCTCCCTTATGTCTCAATAAATGCCAAGTCAGCTCTGGGGCTAATTAATCAAAACAAATTTACAATTAAGCTTATGAGGTAGGACTAATTATATAGCCTGGCAGGGAAAAAGTGCTGAAGGAAGGTCCTTGAGAGGAAAGTCTGAGGCTCCCAGTATTGGCCCATAAAGTACAATTACGTGATCATTGCAGAGGTCATGCTGCACCCAGCAAATGTACCCTCATTATTATTGTAGCTGATTTTACTAATATTGGTAAATGCAAACACTTGCTTTTTGAGTAACTAGAATTTGTTGAACGCTTTTATGAAAATTCATAGCTAAGGCGCCTTGGCAGTTGTGGGAATAAGTTAATACCCATGTCTCATAGCTGAACAAATATTTTAGTTTATAAATAAGGCTCAGTATATTTTAAGAGCTAAATAAGTTTTGATCATGTTGAATGTTTACTTTTATGTTTTTCTACTTTGTTTCTGTTTTGTTTTTGTATTTTTGGCTCAGGATCTCCTTAGAGCTCATAGATTCCAAGGCCAGGAAGGGACCATTGTGATCTAGTCTGATTCGTATTGGTTAAACTTTAAATAAACCAAATGAAAGTACAGGTGGATCAATCTCATCCAATCAGCCTAGGCTAGATGTCATTTTACTCTACTTCAGTCTTCTGCGTCAGTAAAATAACTTGGTCATTGAATGGCCAGACTAACCACACTCTCCAGATACAAAACGAAGAACCTGTTTTGCTTTCTGAACCTGACAGAAAATGGAAAAAAAAAAAAAATGCAATTAGAGTTGTACGATAGCAATAGTACAGTTTGCACCTCAGTTTTCCTCAAAACAATCCAATTCTGGTTTTGTAATTTATCCACTTGGGGGGATCAGAATTATTGCCTCAATGTCCTTACCTTTCTGTATTCTAAATAAGTGTACGACAAAGTGCCAAGCTTGATTTTAAATCTCTTGGATTTACTTAGTCTAATTTGTGATTTATTATATTCTGTTTTACAACAAACAACTAGGGGGCCTGATTCTGCAAACACTTAAACATATTCTTAATATTACATACATACGTAGTTCCATTGATGGCATTACCTTTGCACAGGTGAAGAGGGTTAAGCTTGTGCAGAAATTTGTGGGATTTGGGCACAGGCCAGCTCCTAAATCATATGTAGGCATTTTGAAAAAAAACCCTTAAAGCACAGACTCCAAAGACTGTCATTCCAACACATCTGGATATAATATATTTGTAGAGTATTTTTCTAAGTAATAGAATCAAGTGAATATGCAATTTGTCTATTATAAATATTCATATGCAGAATTTGAATAAGTTATGCCTTTCCAAAACATGTTGTTCCAAAAGTTAGAAAACAAGAAAATGCAAAGATACAGCCCCTCTACCTACACCTTACCAAAAATCCTAACATCACAAAGGAAGTCTGGAGTAGACCTCTGAACACAATCCCCTGTCCCCTGCTCACTCCATTGTCTCAGCCACAGTGACATGGGCCATATTTAATTTCTTGAACATCCTGAATCCTTTAATACACAGAATCACATCCTCTGAGTATTGCTGTAGGGTACTTCAGCTCTGGCACATTCAGCCATAATTTTTTAAACTGTCTTTCATATCAGAGTCCTGGGTTCTAATCCCAGCAGCTTTACAAGTGATTCTGCAACTTCCATTTGCAAAGCAAGCTAAATGTAAGTTGCCTCCCGCTCCGGTAGGCATATGAAACAGTGGTGATTAACGGAGCTCATCTGTATCCCAGAGCAACCCAGTGAAACTTTACAGAACTAAAAAGAAAATCTAATACATTTTAGGTTGTTATATTTTGGTGCTGGTTCTTGGTCCTGGACTCTAGATCTCAACAGGGAAAGTCCAGTGAAATGTTTTGTGGGTAATGCCTTTAAATCCCTCCCCTGATCTCTATGCAAAAAAAGCACTAGAAGAAAGTTAAAACATTAAATAAGTCATTTTATCTTAGGAACGCTTTGATCAAATGCCTCCAAACTTGCGCCACAAACTCTACCCTAGGCCTAGAACTAGTGTAGCAGTTTTCAGTCTGATTATATATGGGGATTTTAGAGCAGTTTGAAAATTCAGCATCCCGTTGAAACTCCCCCACATAACATGGTGCATCTAGAGTGAGCACTGTGCATTGAAATGTGTACTAAAAGTTCTAACAGTAATTTCTGCTCTTCGAATAATTTTTGCTGTGACTACACAATATACATAAAGTCACAATAATCAACTAAATAAAGCAGCAAATGAATAACTTTTATAGATAAAATGCAGTGTCACAGCAAGGAGTGATTTTGTAATGACAACTGACGTAGTAGTTGAAGGAACCATAAGATCTTGGAGATGTCAAATGAATAGGTTTAACCGATTTCATTAATCTGGTAGAGGCTAATCTGCCTGTTTTTAGTGTAAATGGGGTGTGTGTGGAGGGGGGGCGGGTTGTGTGAAAATCACTGTTGTATCTGGACAGTGTTTCCGTGCTGTTATGAATAAAAATTGCCTTGCTGTCCACTGGCTTTTTTTAGGTTATGATATGGGCAAGTGGGGGAGCAGTAAATTTTTGCTGAAAGATTGATCTGTTAGTTTGAATAAACTAACTTCCATGCTTTTTGTATTTCAGGCCAATTATAGAACATTCATTAAATGAGTCCTCTTCCTCATAGCCTGTCCAGCAAATTGGAGATCATTTTACGTTGGATATTGGGGGATTCTAAAGAAGTCCGTAATTACTTTTCAGCTGGAATTCTCTTCAGGTCTGGGAATATATTGTTTCGTGGACATTGACACAGATCTCTTTGTCAGCTGTACGTTGTAAATTTATGTAACCATTTGTGGTCACACGAGTCATTTCTGGTTTTGTATCAATAAAGAGTAAATAAGGTAAATCAGAGCCTTAAATTCTTCACTTTTATAGCACATTTAAGAATGTATTTTCTGGCACTTTATGGGGTTTCTTCAGAAAAATCCAGATGTTTGTATGATAACAGGCAGTGTCTCACTTGTAACATTCATTAAAATATGAGCTACACCGGTGAAACTTTTCAGGGGTTTCATCGAAAGTGCTTCTCCCTGCTCTGGCTGCTCCCAATGAAGCCAAAGGGAGTTTGATTGTTGACTTCAGTGGGAATGGAGTTAGGCCAGTGCAGAGCACTTTTGCATATCCTGCCTGTAAATGTTGTGATTTTAGTTTTGCTGAATTGCTATTGAAATCTAGGTGGTCTTATGTGTCTTACAAGCAGCCCAGAGTCCCACACCGAAAGGTGAGCTTCATAGGATTCTTCTTATTGTTGAGCTGGGTTACAGATTTAGTTAGAGCCTGCTGCATAATCCTGTGCATTTGCTACTCTCATCTTGAAATACCTGACGGGTCACTTGCATCTCCTTCAGCATCCTTTGTTTTCAAGACGTTCTCTGTTAGCTGCAGACAGTGATCTCTGAGCATTACCCACTATGGCAGGTCTCAGACACTTATCAGAGTGAAATAAAATGAAAGCACCTCCCCTCCCCTCAGGAAAATATGATCCATTAGTTTTTCATTTGCCAGAAGCATCAGTTTTTAATATTTTTCCTCTCCTTTTATCTCCCAGGAATATCAATCTGCATAGATATATTATTAATACCACAGCAAGAAGCTCAGCTTCTCAGAAATCTTTACTGTAGGTCATAAAAGTAGGTCTCCCTAGAGCCGTTTAAAATCTGAATTGGATTCAGGTAAGCTGTGAATACTGCTGTGTTTTTGAAACAAAACATCTTTACGGTTCTTAGTTTATAAGAAGATGGTGCTCTTTTCTGAGGCAGTGTTGGCTAGGGATTAGAGCTGGGAGTTTGGACCAGCACTGACAAACTAGGATTATGTATGCTGCAGTCAGGAACGTGATTGCAGCTCGTGTGGATATACCTGGGTTAGCTTTTATTGAGCGAGCTCAGGTACCATGGCAGCAGGAGCTTCAGTGCCTGCTAGCTACCCAAGTAATTACATAGGGTTCTGGGTGGACTTGTACAGCCTGTGCTGAAGCCCATACTGTCACAGCTTCACTGCTTTGGTACTCACTCTAGCTTAATCAAAGTTAGCGTTGGTATGTCTGTGTGAGCTGCAGTCGCACCCCAGGATTGCAGTGTAGCTGTACCGTAGTGTGGGGGGAGAGAGAGAAACCTTAAAGCTTTTGGAATGGGGGGAAAAGAGAGGAAAGTTATCCTGAACAGGGTGACCTTTGCTACACAGAGATTTAGAGAAGCGTGTGGGAATCTGGCCTTCGGCAAGGTTTTCTAAACTAATTTAGTACCCAGATCACCCCCATGCACACTGCACAGGAAAATCTCTGTTGGCATCCTGCCAGCTAGAATCTTTCAATGCATAATTCTGGCTAAGGCCGTTCCAGTGCTGTTAGAACCTGATCTCACTCCCACTGAAGTAATTGCCAAAACTCCCATTGACTTCAGTGGTGAGGAATCATGCCTACTTGAGGATGTGCTTTATTTCTTAAAGCCTAGCTTTGTGAGATGGATCTCTCTCACAGGTGGAGAATTGGCTCCTTGCTTAAAATAAAGTATATACATTATAAAAAATTGGAGAAAGAGCTGGAAGAGAAAGAGAAAGAAAGTGACTTCCTCGTGTGAAAATATACAGCACCCATGAGCTGGAGTAATTTTAATAGACCTATTACAAGTACTGTGTTCTGATGAATTAGCTGAATTTTGGGTTGCTTATCCAACGTACAGAATCAAGAATTCCGATGTTTTTTGATCAAAATAAAATTTAAAAATAAGAAATTATGGAAAGTAAAATAAGGATAGGTGATAGTGTTTTCAAATCTGACTAAATCAAATCACAATAAATCAGTCTGTTCACTAAGGGGTTAACTTACTCCCATAGGGTAGCATTTTCCAAAGCGTTCAATTCCCAGTTCCAAAATTAGCCTAAGTCCCATTGTATGCAATGTTGTTGTAGCCCTAATAGTCCCAGGATATTAGAGAGACAAGGTGCGTGAGGTCATATCTTTTATTGGCTCAGCTTCTGTTGGTGAGAGAGACAAACTTTCACGCTTACGCAGAGATCTTTTTCAGGTTTGGGAAACCAATAAAAGATATGACCTCACCCACCTTGCCTCCCTAAATCACATTGCAATTCACCACAACAGTTCAGTTAGTACACTCAAGTTACTCCACTGGATCTAGCCAAGCTCAAGGGAGAGCAGAGTCAGTAGCCACGCTGCAAAACAACAGTTGAGCTACACAGTGATTGGATTAGCAGCTGGTGAGTAACATCCACACTGCATTACTAGCTCAAGCTTCAGCAGCCTTGGTGCTCCATCCAATCCCCACTGAATCCCCTTGGATGGGCTAGCTAGCTCAAGCTTAAAGCACCACTTAACTTGAGCTAGAGACTTGTGTGTGTGAACGGGAGTCAGGTTAATGGCAAAATTTGAATTATAGCTCAAGCTGACACTGCAGTAAAGACAACCCCTTAGGTTCCAAAGTGCCTAAATCATATCTGAAAAAGGAATGTCATGTAGGCATGTTTGAAAATTTTGTCCATTATCTAGTGTCTAATTATCAAGGCGTGGTCAAAACAGTGGGGAATATACTCCAGGGAACAGTCCTGCACTGTAAGGGGATGGACTATCAGATCTCATATGCAGGTCTCTTCTCTCTACTATGAGCTGAAAAATCTGAACATGCATTTCCTATGCTGATTAGATCCAGTCATAAATCTCACAGTAGGACTGCAGTCCAATAAAATTGATCTTGTGATCCAGTATCGTGCATATTGATCTCCTGTACTTGTCACATTTTTTTCAGACATCCATCTCAGATGTGGATCAGCTGCCTTAACAGAATATTATAGCCTTATAACCTTGGTATGACTCTTCCCCTGTCTAGCATCGTTCTGCATTTGGTTTCATTTTCCTCTCCCTCCCTTTTAGATACCATTAAGAATTAACCTTTGCAAAGACAGATGTTCTCACAACTCTAATGCTGTAATGCAGTGCATTTTATGATCATCCTACGTTAGTGCTGTGTGTGCTTTGTTACTGGAAGGAGATATTCTTCTCATAATACAGTGGACATAAAAGCAGATGCAACTTTCCTAAACAGCATTTTATTAAAAACAATAAATAACTAAACACTGATCACTCAGCAAAATCAAGGCACTTACAATGTTCTGCTAACATGGAACTTAACTGCTTAATTTGTCCCTTTCAGATCTGCACAATAGCCCCTTTGTGTAGTGGTTTCTAATTAGAGAGCAGAGTTAATCAGGTTTTCTAAAAGCTACCTGGGATCTAGATGCATAGATTCTTCTTTGAGTGATTGCACATGTCCAGTCCACTGTAGATGTGTGTGCTCCAGTGCCAGTTGGAGAGTTTTTCCCTTCGCAGTACTTGTCGTGGTGGCACAAGCACCCTCTGCTGCCTTGTACACCACGTGCAGGCACAAAGGGTCAAGCTGCTCCTGACCCCCTTTAGTTCCTTTCTGTCTCCTGGGATGGGTGTTGGAGCTCCCATTCTCGCCTCTGCAATTCTCTTCTAGTGCTGTAAAAGAATCTGTGTAGTTAGAATAGTTTAGTTAGTACAGCTTAGATTTAAAAAAAATTGTACATCTCTGGCACCTAGTTTGAGTACCAGTCTTGGTACCGGAGATATGCCATGCTTCCAGGCTTCAAGCCCTGCCACTCTTGTGTTAAGGCAATGCCTATTAGTAACCCTCATCCCAGTTGCCTTAAGTGCTTGTGGGAGGCTCAGGTAAATGACAGATGCAGCTTCTGTAAGGGCTTTAAGTCCCATTCAAAGGAGGACAGGGCAGCCACGTTTACGTATCTGTGTCTGGACTCAGCACTCCAGCATCCATCAAAACTGTCCACCTTGGCCCAGGTCCTGAGTGCTGCAGCATCAGTTAGCAGAGCGTCTCTGGCCTTGCTGTACCAAGAGGCAGATCAGTGTCACTGGTGCCAAAGAGGCAGCACCACAAGTCATGCTCGGTACCAGGTACTCAAAGAGACTGAGCTCAAATAAGGATTAAAAATTGTGTGCTCAAAAAGGAGGCAGTCTCGGGAGCGCAGGGGAGTTAATTGACTCCAGAGCCCACTACAGGCCTGTTTAGATGACTTCTGAAGTGCCATTGTCAGTATTGCCTCAGACTCTGGTATCACAGGACTATAACGCTTTCCTGGTTCCATGTAATCCTGAGGCCTTTGAGGCTGCGAGAGAGAGAGTGACTCTCAGTACCACCTTCACCAACAGTCCTGGGGTCTTGCTGGCGCCCAAGGTACTCACACTAGCAGATTCACATCCTCATCACCTGGGACCAGCGACAGCCGTTAGCCTACCAGTTAAGACGGTACCATTTAAGGGAAAGCCGCAAATGATCTTGCCAGCACCCCCTTCTGATTCCTAGCCTGCCTCTCCGGTACCAATGAGTACGGCTCGTCAGAGTCAGAAGTGAGCTCCTATGTGTCTCAGCCTCGCTACTCCCACCAACTGACATACAGTACCTCCCCGCCTTGGTTTCAGCCTCAGCTCCAGCATGGGGCATGCTGAATACGCCGTTGGGCTGCACGTAGTTGGAGATCGGGGCTGTATCAGGCCATTTAGGAACCCGTGGGTGTTTCCCCCTCAATAAAGAGTTTCCTTGCATCCGGTAGAAGTGGGATACGCCCTGCAAATTCTACCCCTCCTCCCATCCCCTTCCCCATCCTCCTTCAGGGACCCCTCTCATGAAACTCTTGTTGCGAGAAATACAATTGCTGCTTCTTGTGGGATCTATAAATCAGGTCCCTCTATTGCTCATGGGAAAGGGTTTTTATTCCTTATGCTTCCTGATCCCGAAAGCAAAGGGGGTTTCAGGCCTATTTTAGATGTAAGAGAGTTAAAGAAGTTCCTAAAGAAATCAAAATTCTGGATGGTCACTCCAGCTTCTATTATTCCTTTCCTGGAGCTGGGGGACTGGTCTGCTGCTCTTAAATTAAAGGACACAGGAAATTTCTACGATTTGCTATTGGTGGGTTCCCACTATCAGTTCACAATGCTGCCCTTCATGTATTCACAAAGTGTATGGCGGTGCCAGCAGCATTCCTTCAGCAGTCAGAAGTCCACGTCTTTCCTTATCTGTATGACTGGCTAATAAAAGATCGATCCAGGTCACAGGTGTTGTCCAGCGTAGACATAATCTGTTCCACATTGGATGGGCCTGGCCTGTTGATCAACTCAGGAGTCAGTCCTGTCTTCTCTACAGAAAATAGAATTTACTGGAGTGGTCCTGGATTTCACGACAGCCAACGCCTTACTGCCAGAGGCAAGGTTTCAAACTATGCAAATCATCATTCTAGACTTAGGAGCTTACCCATGCCCCCACAATCAGAAACTGCCTCAGGCTGCTGGGGCATGTGGCAGTGTGCACTACTGCAGTATGCCAGGCTGTGTTTCAGACTGCTGCAGGGCTGGCTGAGGCGTACGCTCCAAGGAAGCACCACATGGACGTAACAGTTCATATTCTAATTCAAATGTTATCTTCCCTAGATTGGTGGACAGATCCGGGAATGTCTGCAAGGGAGCTCCCGTCCACAATCTCTTACCTTAGCTGTGGCTGCCTTGGGTCTCCTGCAGAAGCGAGGTCTCTGTTCTCCCCAAGATCTCAGTCTGCCTATATATATCAGGGAATTGCGAGGATCTGATCAGCTTGCGTGGCATTCCTTCCCCACATCAATAGAAGGGATTTGTGAGTTCTGATTGACAATACAACAGTCTTGTTTTATGCCAGACAAGGCAGTGCCTGGTCTTGGTTGCTTTGCCGGGAAGCCATTCTACATTGGAACTGCGGCATTGCCACCTTTATACTTCAGGAAGCGGCTTACCTTTTCAAGGGCCCAGGATAAACTGGCAGATCATCTGAGTAGTTGTTTATCAAGCACCACGAGTGATCCCTGTGCCCAGACATAAGATCTGTTTTTCCAACTCTGGGGAGCTCTCTGAGTGGACCTGTTTGCAACAAAAGTCAACAGAAAATGTCACCAGCTTTTCTCCCGAACAGGCCACAGCCCGGGTTCATTGATGGATGCTTTTCTACTGCCCTGGTCAGAGGAAATCCTATACGCTTCTCCCCACCTCCACCCCCCGAATCCCTCTTCTGCCCAAAGTTCTGTGCAAGGTCAAGCAGGACAAGGCTCATCCTATACTGATCGCCCCACCATGGCCCTGTCTGCACTGATTTTCAGAGCTCTTAGACCTTTCAGCTAGTCCTCCACTGCCACTTCCACTTCATGCAGACTTGATTTCACAGAATTGTGGCCACCTCCTACATCCCAGTCTCCAGACCCTTCACCTGACAGCCTAGAGGTTTCATGATTAACATGGGTGGAGGAATACTACTCTAGGGAAGTTCAGGAGGTGTTGCTAAATAGTAGAAAACCATCAACTAGGAGTATTTACCTGGCTAAATGGAAGAGGTTCTGTGTCTGGTCAAGACTGAAAGAGGCTTTCCCGGTCCTCACTTCAATTCAGCACACGCTGGACTATCTTTGGTCCCTAAACCATCAAGGATTGGTTATCAGCTCAATCAGAGTGCACCCAGCAGGTGTCTTGGCCTTCCACCCACCTGTTGATAACCCCTTTCTGTTTTCCAATCTGATGTCTGTAAGATTTTTAAAGGGCCTGGACAATTTCCACAGATGCAGAATCCTATTCCCCCATGAAGCCTGAATGACACTGATGGGTCCTCCCCGCTACCTCCTAGCCTCTAGTGACCTGCTCTCTGGTGCATCTTTCTGTGAAGATGGCATTTTTAGTGGCCAGTATGTTGGCCAGGAGAGTGGGGGAATTGAAGTCATTAGTATCAAATCCTCCATACACCATTTTCTACACAGACCAAGTTTACCTTAGTCATCACTCAAAGTTTCTTACCAAGGTGATTTCCAGTTTTCATATTAGCCAAACAATCTTCTTGCTGACCTTCTTCCCAAAGCCTCATGGTCATAAAGGTGAGGAGAGGCTACATACGCAAGATGTTAGAAAACTTTAGCTTTTATTTAGATCGTATTATACCTTTCAGGTCTTTAACTCAATTGTTCATTGCATTTGCAGACAGAATGAACAGCTGTTCTGTATCCACTCAAAGGAGTTTGTCTTGGATATCCATTTGTATTCAGCTATGTTACCAACTGGCTAATGTGAAGTCTCTGGATAGAGCATTGGATCATTTGACTAGGTCGCAAGCAGCCTGTGTGTCCTGTAGGGGTCATGCTCCCATATTAAATGTTTGCAAAGTGGCAACCTGGTCATCAGGTCATACATTTACTTTTCTCTACTCCATCTCCTAATAATCTAGAGACAAGGCTAAATTTGGACTAATGGACTTCTAGTCCCTGTTCAATTAGATTCCAAGCCCCCCACCCCCCCCTTCCAGCTGGGACTGTTTGTGAGTCACTTATAGTGGAAAGGACATGTGCAATCACTTGAAACTATTATTAACCTTTCCATAACTGTTGTTCTTCGAGGTGTGTTGTGCATGCCCATTCCACGATCCACCTTCCTTCCCCTGTCTATCGGGGTCTTGCTGGTTGGAAGGAACAGAGAGGGGTCAGGAGCAGCTCTACCCTTTAAGCCTGTGCATGGTGTGCGAGGCAGCAGAGGGTGCTTGTGATGCCCTGATGGGTACCCCGAAGGGAAAAACTCTCCGACAACTGTGCACTGGAGCACACACACACCTACAGTGGAATGGACATGTACAACACAACTCGAAGGACAACAGTTATGGAAAGGTTAGTAACTATTTCTTTTTTTAAAGCTTATGATTAGCTAGTAGAGGGGTTTTCAACCTTTGACTGTCCCACTATGGACATTTTATTATGGGACCCCCTCCAACTTAGCAGTATGGGAAGGGCAGAGTGGTTGCCTCTTTTGACTCCTGTTTAGTCCCAACCCCCTGGTGGAGAACACTTGATCTAATCTGACTTCCTGCATAATGTAGGCTATGGATTTTCACTCAGTAATTCTTGTGTGGAGCTCATAACTTGTGGTTGAACTAGAGCATATTTTTGAGAAAGACATCTGGTTTTGATTTAAAGACTCCAAATGATGAAGAACCTGTCCCATCCCTTGGTAATCTGTTCCAGTGTTTAATTACCCTCACTGATAAAAGTGTTCCTCTTAATTCCATTTTGTGGAGAAGCGAGTGCTGTGTTCCCTTTGTTTTATTCTGAAGCAATTAATCATGAAATATTTTAATGCTGTATGTTAGGATATATTTTTTTAAATGTCATATGTAATTGCTTTTCTTTTCCTTGGTGGAGGCTGTGAGGTTTGTCTGTTTGTTTGCCAGCCACACCAGCACTGCACTCAGCCTCCCACTTTTGTTTAATGCCCATCAAATGTCTACGGATTTGATGAGCTGGAGGAGGTTCAGTGGAATTTTCCCCCAGCATTGCATGTTTATTAATGAGCTTTGCTGTTCATTGCAATGTGATATTGTTAGTCCTGTTGCAGTGCAGAAAGCAATTAAGTTTTTCTTTTTTTTGGCTGAAAAGGAACTACCAGTTGAGCAGTGGCATGGACACAGCCCAGCGCCCTTTCCTTGGTAGCTGACTAGAGAGCTCAGACCTGGTGCAGAATACGCACTTCATTGCCGATAGAATGAGGGGTTGCACTGGCCACTCTTCTCTGATTCAAAGGAGCCAAGCAGCAGGAATGCCTGCCTGCTGTCTGCCCTCGTCACAACTAAGTAACTGCAAACTCCAATATCTAAACTAAGTGCAATAGACAAGGGTTTTCTGCATTTCTGTACATTTTAGGGGGATATTTTCCAAAGAGCGTAAGGCTCTTTCACTGGTATTTATGGGCCTAAATCCCTTAAACACGGAAAAATCAATGGGACTTGCGCTTCTAAATCCCTTAGGCACTTTTGAAAATCTCTTCCATGGATAGCAACTCTTAAAAGAGAAAACAGATTCTCTATTACTTGGGTCAGATCAATGCATTGAACTAAAAGCAGAAGGTATGGCTGCTTCATTTAGGAAGCAGGGAGCCCGTCTTGGCCCTTCCTCCAGTATGTGGTTCCAGAGTTGTTCAAGTGATCACAATCCTGTTGCTTCATGTTTTTCTTGTCACCCATTGAAAGGTCAGAAACCACTAGACAGGATGGGGATTGAGAAGTGGCAAGGAGCCCAAAGAAATGCTTTTCACAGGGCTCAAAAGGGCAGGAGGCTGAACTGGTTTCAAATTCAGAGTGAGGGAAATTCTTCCACTTGTTAAAAGCACTGCATATTTTCTTGAGTAATATTACACAGAAAACAAGACTATGGGCCTGATTCTGATTCACACAAATGCCCTTTTACACTGGCAGAGAAGAGTAAAAGGGCCTTAGTTTAAACAAGAATCTGACCAATGCTTTACCCTGCTCTGTACAACATGTGCACACAGGAGACTTAATTATAGCACAGGGTTATAATGGCCATTGGCCATCCCTAGGGGAGCCATCAGAACATGTTTGCTGGAGGAGCTGCACTTCTCTGAGGCACGCTGTGGTATGATAGAGATAAACACCTCACTCCTTTTAGCACACCAGGCAAGACTTCGGGACTGCTCAGTTGTCTGATAAAGAAGGCAGAGATTTATTACTTGAGATCAGATTTACCCATACACCTTGCAGTTCAGGATTGGCCCTTACAGTATGTTTTCCCAGTGCTGTTGTCTAATCTGGTTTTAAATCAGATCTGCCCACTCCTGTAGGCCACTATATCGTTTGCATTGGATTGAAGTACACTGGAGTGCTATGGTCTGATTGCTTTCTCTTGGGACTCAGCTCTCACAAAAACAAGATTCGTGTTTCATGGGTAATAAGCAGTTGTAACGAAATAATTATTGGGTATCATATGAAAGATATTCCTTCGCTAACTATTCTGAATTGGATTTTGTACACTGTCTGTGTGAGAGAGACCTAGCTAGAATGCACAGGACACCAGGACCACAGGCTTGGTAATGTGAGGAATTGAGAGGATGGGGGAGCTTTTTTATTATGCGAAAGCAGAGTGATAAGACTAGGTGGACACAATTACAGTTTGATGGCTGTCTCCTTTGCTATTGCGTCAGGCTTTCCCTTATCCTCCATTCTGACTCCAGGGCTCCACCTGCCTGTGGTGTTGGTAATGAGGCATGTGCTGGACTACACACACCTCTGTATTTGAGGGGCACTCTCCCCTCTAGTCTTCCTCTTCAATAACGTAACAATCTGCAGCTGACAGTGGGACGGAAGAGCCCTGCCAAAACCAGCAGGCAGGGAGTATGGGCCAGACTTCGCCTGATACTCAAGAGCTGAGAGCATCACCCTCTGACAGCTAACATCCTTACAGGGGCCCAGATAGAGTCCAGCTCTGGTTCGACAACGTGACCAGGGAGACAGCTTATAATATTGTCTGAGGAGCATTCCATTTATACTGTCTTGGAGGAGAGCTGCCCCTGCTCAGAGTGGTGATCTCAGATTCTGGTCCTTCTTGCGATCTTTCTCGCTTGCCCTGTATGAGAGAAACAAACATACCATAACTTAGTGCCTAAGATCTGCAGGGGCAGTATGGCAAGTGCTTAGTAACAACAGGTCAGGAGCTCCCGTGGTTGACTATTGCCAAACATAAGGCATGAAAATAAGGCTCCTTTCGCCTCTTCTCAGCACATTTAACATTTATTCCAGTAGAAGCAGGTCTTGGACCAATACAGAGCCTAAGGAAATCAAGTTGTGAGAGACAGGCAGCTTGGTATTTATAATGCAGACTCAGGGCTCTTAATTGCAGGTTTGAGATACTCTCCCACACTTCACTACCCCCAGAAGAGGACGGAGAATGAACACAGGTAAGACCCAGAGAGCATGAGCTCACACAGGGCTCCTGGATCCCTCAGCTGGGCTTTGATCAGACCATTGCTCCAACACTTTCCTCACCAGGGAGGGCAAAGAGGAGCAATAGAGCCACTGTCCAGCAATCTCTCTCCAGGAAAAAGGAAGAGAGCAGGGCTGCTGTTCCCAGGTGTCTGCCCTTGCCTGGCTTAAAAGTGAGGAGCTGATTTCCATGAGGAACTCAAGAGCCCTGGTGTGAGGGCAGTTACCTGCAGCCTCGAGTGCTCTGTAAGCTGACTTGTGTTCTAGCCGCTGGAACCTCTGCCTGTCCCACCAGCAATGAGGAAGACACCAGGCGAGGACACCCACTGCCAGATTGCTGCATTCAGGAGTTCATGGCAAGTGTAGTTTAGGTTAGTAGCTAGTTCGTTACCCCAGAAAAATGAGCTCTAGAAGGTAGGAATCTGCTTGCTAAGGCCTTTGGTGAAGAGCCTGGGGCCTGCGGCCATTGGCTTGATTTGGTGATCAGTCTGAGTCTTTACAAGGTCCTCTAGGGATTCCCACTTGTGAGGCACCCCTGGCGTTAAGCTCATGAAAACCCTCTTTAAAGCCATGTCCAGTGGGGTGGAACAAACATCTCCTCGCCCTGTTGAATGTTTGGTGCTGCAGGGTATGGAAGTTCCACACCCCCGCCCCAGTGCCTCAGTGCTTTCTCCACTGCTGCAGACAGCACCCGATACCCGTGCTGTGTCTGGTCCGTCTCAGGCAGACTTTACTTTTGTGCCCGGTCTTGTCTGGTAAATATTTCTGTTACTGTCACGGCAGCTGCATTTCTGGTTATGGCACCATCCAAGGCCAGAGATTTTCACAGGGAATGCCTAAAATTGCTAGCTATGTATGCATTTAGCACAAACTCTGGTGTCCTGCTTTGAGGCCTCAGGGTCACTGGGAAGGCTGGGCAGAATTGTGAGAGGTACCAGGAAACGGATCGTCTTGCTTGCTGGGAAACGTGGGTGGAGATTGATTGGCTTTATTGCTTATTCCTTTTGCTGTTGTTCCCTCCCCTCAAGACAGTTCAAAATGCTTTCTTGCTTCTCTAGGAACTCTCTCATTTTCCTTTTCAATCGGCTTCTCTCACCAGAGAGGACGGTTTGTGCCAAACATTCCTCCATATTATCCTTTCCATTCCTTACCTTCTATGGCCTGAAAATCTCCAGGCTCAGGACCAAGGAAAGGGGCAGAAACTAAAAAGTAAATAGAGAGTTTGGGGGCCAGGTTTTCAAAACAGCTCTGCTCCCATTTGGGCAACTAACAGATTTTGGAAAGTTCCCTGCACCTGCCAGCTCCCGTTGCGAACACAACCAGCTGGCAGGGAATATGTTTGAAAACAAGGGGGGCTGCTGAGTGCTTCAGAAAATCTGGCTACAAATATTCCTAATGAATCCTAACAGCATCCCTGTGAAATAAGTACGCAAGTGCTGAAATCCCCATGGAGCAGAGGGGGGAAGGTAAGTGATTTGACCAAGATCACGGCAAATAAGTCAGATCCAACACTTGATGCCAGGTCACCTGGCACCCAGACCTAAGCCTAACCCCCTAGATCTCAGTGCCTGGCAGGCAAGTCCGTTAACCTGATGTGTAATTAATTAGTAGCCGTGCATTATGTTGGTAACTATTATTCTTCAGCTCGTCACAGGCGTGTATTGACAGGTCCCTACTCCCAGGGCTAAATCAACAAAACACAGACAATGGGGGGAAAAGAGATACAACATAACAAAGTAACAGTCAGGAAATAGCTTGCTGGTTCCACAATGTGTATTGCCATTTTGTGATGCTTTGCTTTGCTTTTTTTTTTCTCGGTGTTCATGCGAACTATGTACCTTCTGCCATTTCCTTCTTGTTCAGGTCTGAGTCCACCCCGTGAGATGTTTCTATGGATGGCGTAGGGTATGACATCCTTCCTTGCAGCTCTTTCTGTGGCCTGGGGAAGGGCCTTGTGCTTGAGTTGCACAGAACAAGGCCAGAATCTGCAGAGCACGTGTCCTGCCTTTCACCATTTGGGGTTATAAGTGATGATTACTTTACTACCCACCTTAGGGGTGGTAAGCAAGGCAAAAACCTCAGCATGGCTAGAGACAACGTGCTTTAACTCTGGTACACCAGGATTTACAGGAGCCAATAAAACCAAACTTTGTTCTAGATCAGCTGGCAATACACAAACTAAAGTGCAGACAATTTTAAGAAATCTGCACTACCCAGAGACCACCACTGATTCTTTCTTAGAGAGGCCCCAAGTAATCCCTGCTATATCTTCTGACAACCTGTCAGAGACTGGCTGAGTTCTGCTGGATAGGGTCTTTACTTGAACCAATTCCATTTGAGAGAGAGCTTTTCTATCCAAAACGCCATGCTTGGTCTGCTCATTTGATTTTTACCCGACATCTCTCAAACCCCTTGTAAGCCTTGGACTGACTTCCTCAGGTTGGCTTCATTGTTCTCGTGTTGGGGGGTCACTTCCTTAGTTCCTGTTAAGGTGCTGTTTTGTTCTCCCTTATTTCCAGTAGTTAATCAATTGGGTCTGAATCTTTTCTCACCTCCATCAGTACAAACAGGAGTAATTGCATTGAGGTGAGTGGTGCTATACTATGTAAAACTGGCCTGACACGAGCATCAGCCCCTAAATGCAGTGTTTGAAAAATATATTTATATCCCATCTGTTTGCTAATTCTAAATACTGGTGAGCGTCGATACCGGATAGACGCTAACGTCTTTATTTGGGTGTCCTCTCAGGGCTTGTCAACACAGCAATTAGTGCACAGAAAACCAGGGTGAATCTACAGTGCACTGGGTGGCCGCACCCTGACTTGCTGTGTTGACCCTGCTACCGGGCGCTAAAAGTCCTGTAGTGCCTTTTGACGTACTGCTGTTTGAAACCGGGGTGCGTCAAAGTACAGTGCAGAACTTTTAAAGCACGGTAGCAGGGTCCCCACGTCAAGTTGATGCACATTAATGTCTGCTGTGCTGTAGATTCCCACTGCCGTGCGAGTAGCCAAGCTGCTGGGACCCAAGCAGTGAAGGCATTAACATTTAGAGCACGCTATGCAGTCAGCAATACAAATATAATCAAACCCGGGGGTCGCCTTACAGGGAAAGTTTCTCTCTCTCCTCTGTGGAGAGCCGTTAGCAAAAAAATGTGTATGGGAACAAAGGGATATGTGGATAGAGAAGAGCATTTTACTGAAAGGCGGCTCTGAATGTCAGCTGCAAACTCCTTCCCAGACTAGACTGCAGTTTTGGTTTTTGGAAGAACGTGTTGGCTTTTTATATTGTTTGCACCTCTCATGAGTGCATCTGAATGTCAAGGGTACAGACAAAGCGATGGTGCTGTTTCTTCTCTTACCATGAAGGGCAAAAATCTCCCATTAGCTATAAGTGGCAAGTCCCTATCCTGCCTACAAGCGTGGTCTGTCCATTGACAGTAGTGGATAAACTCCTCACGTGTCTAATACAGAATATGGGACCAGTGATGAGCTGCCAAAATCTTAACGGGTTCCCTCCTCACCCCACAAGGGGGTCGTTGCCCACCCCTGCCCCCTGGGGCCTCCTGCCCCATCCAGGACCCCTGCCACTTCCACCCCCTCCCCTGTCCCCTGACTGCCCCCAGAACCGGGCAGGAGGGTCTCGTGGGTGCCCACCCCACTCCTAAGAGCCAGAGGCACCTGCCGGGGGGCAAGGTGGGGCGTCCCAGCGGTGCTTACCTGGGGCAGCTCCCAGGAAGCATCCGGCAGGTCCCTCTGACTCCTAGGGGCAGGGGAGCGTAGCTGGGGGGGAGCAGGTGGAGCAGCCACTCCCCCCACTGATCACACCGGGAAAATTTGGTGGGTGCAGAGCCCCCACCGGCAGCTCTCTACCCTGCGCTCGGCCCCAGCTCACCTCACCTCCGCTCCACCTCCTCCACTGAACGCACCGCCCCGCTCTGCTTCTCCGCGTCCCCGTCCCGCCCCCCCCGGCTTCCCGCAAATCAGCTGTTTGGCGGGAAGCCGGGGAGGGCTGAGAAGCAGGCGGCAGCTTCACACTCAGGCCGAGGGTGGCGGAGGTGAGCTTGGGGGGGGGAGCGGTTCCCCTGTGCGCGCCCCCCCCCCGGTTACCTGCTCACACCCCAGCTGATTCACGGGAAGCCGGAGGGGGGTCTGGGGCGGAGAAGCAGAGTGGGGCGGCGCGTTCAGGGGAGGAGACGGAGGTGAGGTGAGCTGGGGCGGGGAGCTGCTGGTGGGTGCTCTGTACCCACCAAATTTTCCCCTTGGGTGCTCCAGGGCTGGAGCACCCATGGAGTCGGCGCCTAAGGTGCCACTTTTGGCCGGTTAAATTTAGAAGCCCTTTTAGAACCAGTTCTCCCTCGCGGAACAACCGGTTCTAAAAGGGCTTCTAAATTTAACAATCGGTTCTAGCGAACCGGTGCGAACCGGCTCCAGCTCACCACTGTATGGGACCCATATTCCTTGTGTGCGTACACTCATGCATATTCTGTATATATAGAAGTATATTTTCCACTCTGCTAAATCACCACGAGAGGTCAGTAAAATGTAAGGGAACTGATGAGGTCTTTCTGCAGAAAAGTCCTTTCTTTCCTCCTAGACCTGTTGCTTACATGTTCAATTTCCACCTTGGGAGTGAAAGAGTTTCTTTATTCCTTTGGAAATGGCTCACGCTTCAATGAAGTGGAATTCAATTGCCAATGCTCCCATTCAGGTTTTCCTAGGGCAAAAAGTTCAGATGAACTAAAGAATCTCTTCCCCAGTTGCTCAGGGGGTGATGCATGATTTCCTCCCAAATTCCCTTTGTTTGTAATAACTAGATATAAATGCCATCTTAGAATGATCTCCGTACTTTCAGGAGAATGTTATAAGCTTAATGTAAGCAGAGCTGCGGTTGTTTGGGTGTAACTTTTTCTGACTTTACACTATCTGTTCACAGTTGTGCATCTCGATACGCACAATGGTCAAGCGTTATGAAGAAAGGGGGAGTTGATTTCAGGGTGTGAGGGCAATCCACATGTTCTCCTTTGTCAGCCTGATTTTAGTCTTTTGGCAAAATGGTGTGGGAATTTAGGGCTCAGGAAAGAAACGTGATAATGCTGCCTTCAGCTCGGTGCTGGGCAAGCTTCCCTGGGGATGACTCACCCTGAATCATTGCTGCTGTGTCAGGTCCCAGCTGCATCCCGCAGCAGCCAAACTGTCTGGATTTCTTCAGATGAAAATGGTTTGGGTGGTGAAAAGGTGGGATTGTGTGTGTAAATCTTGATTGTTGTTCAATAATAACAGTTAGTACTTAATGGCCCTTTATAGATCTCAGCGGGCAGACATTACCGCCCCCACTCACAGAGGCCTATCTGGAAAGTAAGGATGGTCGCCTGGCCCTTGGGAAACCAGGGTTCAATTCTCTGCTGTGCCACAGGCTTTTTGTGGGGGGCCTGGGCAAGTCACTTAGTCTCTCTATGCCTCAGTTCCTTATCTGTACATTGGGGTAATAGCACTGCCCTCCCTCACCGGGATGTTATGAAGAGAAATGAATTGCTCAGATACTATGGTGATAGGGGCCATGTAAGTACCATAACTAGAAGAGGAAACTGAGGCACGGAAAGGTTCTAAACAACTGGGAATTCCTGTCACCAATCAGCAAAGGACACAATATGGTTGATGGGAAGGTTTTGAAAGTTGAAAGGTGTTTTGTAGCTTGTCAGACCCATTCCTTAGTGCCTCCGTGCAAGAGAAACACAGAACATTATTTGAACAGTTAGTTCCTACCCACCAAGCCTTTCTGGCGAGATGAACAGCTGTGCGAGCGTGTAAACTCTCCCCTTATTTTACCTGAGCTGCTTCCAAGTTTTGGCCACCCAACTGACATAGCAGGAGATCGGCCTTAACAAGAGCTTGGAAAGTCCCCTATCTCCCTCGAATACACGGCAACGGTTAGGTTACACGTGACTCACAGAAATGTGTGGGGCTGACTATTTAAGTCATTCTCAGGAGTGCCACCTGGAAATGATATCATCATCTCAGCAACCGGCACGACATGATGCTCTGAATCTTTAAGGCAAGAACATGTAAATTGCTGGACTGAACATTCACCAGCTGGGGGTGGGGCAAATGGCTCCCTGGAAACCTTTCCTTAGCTGTCGCTAACTGCAGCAAAAGTTGAATGTTTTGTTGTAATAAGAAGAAAATAAAGATCACATTTACACCAGTATAAATTTGGAGTATACTGACAGCAGAATCTGGCTCTGTGTATATGAAACCATAACCGCTCTCGAGCACTTTTATAACACTATCAATAGCTGATATATATGTAATATAATAATGTTACATTTATTGAGCCCTTTAAGTGCAGGTGCAGGTATCTGATGCTTGAGACTGAAGAAAATAGAGAGGACGGAGAGGGAATCTTAAGAGTGTTTTTAGAAATAATGAATCTTTAATCTTAATGTAGAAAATGAAATAAAAGGAAAATAATGCAAAAAGTAAATAAAATATTTGTTTTTGTTTGATATAATACCCTTTGCGTAGGCGGAGGATTGATATTGTAATTTTGTATTTTCCGTTTCTTTTGATGTAGGTTGTTCTATTTAATTCTTTCTCTCTCTCTTGTGAAGTGCGAATTCTGCTAGTTCTGAGACTCGCCTTACTCTTTCCTATTTTTATTATTGTTTGTATTCCAGCTGCATGTAGAGGCCCCAGCTAAGATCAGGATGTCATGGGGCAAGGTAGTGTACAAACATGGTGAGAAATACTCCCTCCCTGAAGTGCTTTCAGTCTAAGTGGGTAGGGGCAGTAAAGTATTGTTGTCTTTTTGTTATGCGTTTATACAGCGCCTGGCACAATAGGGCACTATTACAAAATAACCCTATAACCCTCCTTGTGCAGATGGGGATGTGCGGAACAGAGAGGTTAAGTGACTTGCCCAAGGTGTCTCAGACAGCCTGAGGCAGAGGAGTGGCTGATGTGTCAGGTCTCCTGAGAATCATAGAATACCAGGGTTAGAAGGGACCTCAGGAGGTCATCTAGTCCAATCCCCTGCTCAAAGCAGGACGAATCCCCAATTTTTGCCCCAGATCCCTAAATGGCCCCTTCAAGGATTGAACTCACAACCCTGAGTTTAGCAGGCCAATGCTCAAGCCACTGAGCTATCCCTCCTCCCAATGTCTTAGCCTAGTGCCTTAACAACAAGAGCATCGTTCTTCTGATATTGATCGCCATATCGGAAATATTAAATTGAGATGGTGAGTTAGACAGAAAGGAAGGGAGTGGCCCATTTTCAGTGTTTGAGACTAGTTGCGTTACAGATGTTTCCCCCAAGACAGCTTTTTAAAAGTATATAATGTACGTTCCAGTTGTTCCTAGTGCCGACTACCTGCATCCACGATCTCACTAGACTAGGAATGGAAACCAGGCCTGGGTTCTAGTCCCAGCTCTGCCAGGGACCTGCTGTGTCACCTCGAAGACCATCCCTGACAAGGTTACGTTCTTATTATGGGATGGCTCATCTGTGTTTAAGTACCCCAGTTACTCTGGACATTTTTAATGTCTTGGATTTAGAAAATATTCACGTTGGAAATGTATTGATCTTATCAGGGTCCCCTTCTATTGTATGCGTAAGGGACTCCTGTATGACAGTTGGGTGAGCTTGGACCTGTCGCTTGGACAGTTGGTGAGCTTGGGAAACCTCTCTTTCCCCCTTTGTGAAATGCAGATGATAGCTAATTATGAGGCATAATTGACACAGATAAAAAGTGTTGAGATCCTCAGAGGACGTGCTGAAGAAGTGCAAATAACGTTTTAAATAGCTGTCAGTAAGTCTACAAGCCGTCCACTGGTAAGGAACAGGAGCCCATGAGTCCACCTCTGGTCTATGGTAGAGTAAAACATCTATTATGCTGCCTGTCAGTATGCTCGTCTGCCCGCTAAGGAACCCCTCCCATCACAAACCTCAAGCAGGAAACTACTGGTACCCTGGAGGTAATGTCCAATTAGTACAGAGTTGGCATTACCCCAAGTCCTAACATCCTATTCATCTTAATTTGGAAAACGGGGGTGGGGAAGTATAGAACATGGTGCAAACCACATGTGAACACTCAGTCTTAGCTGGGAGATTGGGAGTGTTGCATCATACTCCCTAACTCCTGTTTTACTAACTAGGTGAACCAGTGCATCCGTGTTCATTTCAAACTACTATGACCAGGGGAAAAATACGAGCTTGAATGCATGTTGTGTTTTATTCTGAGCATTTTATGCTGTACTTAATATCACAAGTCAGCAGGACACTGCAAATGATCAGCAATGTTTGATCTCATCCCTTGATTTTGTTAACTCTTTCTTTTTATATTAATTTACATTTTGGTGGTCCTGTAAGAAATTATTGCAGAATCTAAGAACACTATAATATTAAAGAGCCAATTTCAGGTCTGCATATTTCCACCTAATTAGTGGCTTTCTCTTGATTAAATTATGCATTTTTAATACAAGTCCTTCTTGTCCCTGCGGTGTCTCTCTCTGTACAACTAGGACATTTCAGTTTCCCCCTTTGCTGTTGATGGCATGTTCCTTGTGGTACAATAACACTTCCCCATTTTTAGCATGCTGTTTGCCTTCACTGGCCTGTAATAAAGGAAGGTCGTTACGAACCTTGCGTACTTTTGGAAGTTGGCTTCCTATCCTTTTCATAGACATGACCCTCTTCACCCTAGAGCTGTTTGAAAAAATGGGTTTAATCAAAAATGAGAATGTCTCACAGGAAAAACATCATTTTTGATTCCATTTTTCTGTAGGAAATTTTAAAACAAAAGAAGAATTTTTGAATTGATTTGCATTTTGAAAACTGACACAGAAGAAATTTTCATTTAATTTCACTTCGAGATTCTTCATGCCAGGTTTTTCACAGGGAAAACTGACAATTTTTTGACCAGCTGTACTTAATTCCAGACTGGATTTCAAGTTCAAAGTCCTGATGCAAAGAACATAAGAACATCAGAATGGCCATACTGGGTCAGACCAAAGGTCCATCAAGCCCAGTATCCTGTCCTCTGACAGTGGCCAATGGCAGCTGCCCCAAAGGGAATGAATGGACAGGTTATCAAGTGATCAATGCCCTGTCACCCAATCCCAACTTCTGGTAAACAGAGGCTAGGGACACCATTCCTGCCCATCCTGGCTAATAGCCATTGATGGACCTATCTTCCATAATCTATCTAGCTACCTTTTGAACCCCGTTATAGTATTGGCCTTCACAACATCCTCTGGCAAGGAGTTCCAGAGGTTAACAGTGTGTTGTGTGAAAAAATATTCTCTTGTGTTTGTTTTAAGCCTGTTACCTATTAATTTCATTTGGTGGCCCCTTGTTCTTGTATTATGAGAAGGAGTAAATAACACTTCCTTATTTACTTTCTCTATATCACTCATGGTTTTATAGACCTCTATCATATCCCGCCTTAGCTGCCTCTTTTCCAAGCTGAAAAGTCCCAGTCTTATTAATCTCTCCTCATACGGAAACCGTTCTATACTCCTAATAATTTTTGTTACCCTTTTCTAAACCTTTTCCAATTCCAGTATGTTTTTTTGAGATAGGGCGACCACATCTACACACAGTATTCAAGGTGTGGGACTAGGAAGGCATCAGTGCTAGTTTCTAGTACAGAATGGGTTGCAGGTGAAGTGTACTGTCAAAATGACTTGAGGTGAAATCCTGGCCCCACTGATTTCAACGGAGCCAGGATTTCATCGTTGGTGGTTTAATTTTCTCAGGGCCCCTGTTTGAGAAGCCCTTAGGCTTGTAACTTGCATGAGTTTTGTGTGAGGTTCATTATGTAGTTTGGCTTTTCTGTAATCCATTATTAGCATGTTAAATGGCAGAGAGAGACATTTTCATCCCATTCACTGCCCCTATCTTTCTCCTGAAAGAGTCACGTTAGACAGTGGAAAGATGGGGAAGTAGGCCACTATACTGAAAGGCGAAAATCCATGGAGTAGAGCTCTCTAGTTATGCTATCTTGAGTCATATATTTCATTAGGATGCGTGCACTGCCTCTACCTGTCAGCTCATAGGCACGCATACAATAAAAACATCATCTCCAAAAGATCTGAGACTTACTGGTATTATAGTAAGGTGCAGAGGCCGCACCTGAGATCAGGGCCCAGTTGCGTTAGGTACTGTATATATGCCTAGTAGGAGACAATTCCCATCCTCGCTTCTCTACACTAGAGATTTTTAACTTGAGTTAGTTGATTGCTAATACATTGGTACAAGCTCTCCAGACGCTCCAGAAATGTTTGTTCCAGGGCGCACACTTGTGTGGTTTACCATAGAGTTCGTGCTGAGATCTAGGCAGGTTCGATGACTTCCCCAGTGTCTTCTTGGGTATCTGTGGCAGAGTCAGGAATAGAACCCAGGTTTCTCCCTGTGCCTTAAGCGCAAAACCACCATCATGTTGAGATCCTAAGTATCTGCCGCAAGAATGTGAACTCTAAGTTGTAGTTTGGCCAATTACACTCTGAGTAGAACCAGTCTGACGCTTTGTGTCCCAGATGTTTGGGTTTTTTTTAAAATGAAAAATGGCTTTTTGACTAAATGGAAATTTTCACATTCTGATTGCAATAGATTTTGACCACCACCAACAAACAACCCCCCCTCACCCCCCGCCCCCCCAAAAATCAATTTGGAGGTTTTTTTTTCAAAGAAAAATAGTGATGGCAATGAAGAAGAAAAAATTTCCAGATAAATTTTTCACGAAGTAAAAAAATCACTTTCTGACCATCTCTGAGTACCTAAAACTCTTCGGTTTCAAAAGGATACACTATCCTTCATTTCCTATCCTAAAGTGCTATGGAGAGATGCTGATCTCTCCTAGAAGCTCCTGCATTCCCCACCCCAGAGGCGGAAGAGTTTGAGTGGTGGATTGGGTGGTTCCTGAGTTTGCTAAATTCTTTGGGATTCTGGGATGCAAATTGAATTGGCATGGCTATTTCGCCATTTAGGATGGGCTGGCATGCCTTCTACGTCCTCTCCTTTCCTCTTGCATGTGTCAGACACTGTGACCAATTTCAAACCTGGTCCGGTTTCTCGGGAGCACACCAGTGAATAATGTGGTTTAAAATTTTTTCCAGGTTCATGGACCAAACAGAAGCTCCCAGCTCAAACTTCTGTTGCCTAATGTGACAACCTGCCTTTTCTGCCCAGATCTGATTTGAGTGGATTTTGGCAGCTCTGTGTTCTTGTGCTATTTTTGGCTTTGGAGCATGGCTTTTTCTGTTCATGAACTCTGTACAGATTCTGCAGAAGTACACAGTCAGTTTTTGTGCCTTTGGCATATAAAGCTCTAATTTATACCCGTTGTTTAACAACTAGGTAGCTTTTTCCTCCACATCAATCCCACTGTTAGGCCACTAATGCACATCATTTGGAAGAGGATTAAGAATGTTGGTTCCTTTCTCGTTCTCTGCTGGCTCTAATCTGACAAGGAAACCAGGCAGGATTACATTCTGTAACCTTGATTTAAAAAGAAATAAATCAAAATCTGGGCTCTATTCCTGTTCTACCACTGACCTGCTCTGTGCCCTTGAGCAAGTAACTTCCCTTCTCTCTGCCTCTACTTCCCCTCCCACACTTTGTGTGTTTTGTCTATTTAGATTGTCCGGTGTTCAGGGCAGAGATGCTCTTACTACATACAGCACCTAGCACAATGGGGCTCCGACCTCAGTTGGCACCTCTAGGTGCTACCATAATTTGAATAATATAGCTTTAGCATCTTTAGTTGTTTTTCTTTTAAAAAAAAAAACAATTAAGAAGCGAATCAGCCACCAGCATTTTCTAATCAGAAATATTTTTCAAAACTACTGCTGGGCACCTACATAGCCCCTCTGTCAGAAGATCTCAGAGCAGTTTATACATGCTGCAAGCCTCGCGCCTAACTGGTCTGGTAACACAAGCATGAAGGCAGCTAAATATTGGTATAGTCGTTCTACAGACGAACTGCACAGTGGGTGAGACACTTCCCAAAGTCGCAAGAACCAAGGGCAGAAGCAAGAGAGGAATGGACAGATCCCGATTCCCAGTCCCCTGACCAAAACACGGGACTGCAACCTCTTCCCAAACCTTCGAACCCAGAACATGTTTAGTGGGAATAAGGAAGAGTGAATCTCCTTACTAAACACAGGTGCTAGGTTAAAAGAAAGATTCACTCAAAATCTTAACTTTGTTGCTATCTTCGTACATCTCTCCTTTGGGTAACCGTTGGACTTGTGGTTACCCTGGAACATCCAAGCGCTTCTGATTCCTAGATTCCATGATTAATTTCAGCCAGCAAGCACCATCCAAGTTTGTTCTGCGTTGTTTTTGTCAGTAGTTTGAAAAATTCACCTGGGTAGCACTTACAATTAATTAGCCAGTGCTAATGGTTTTTAGATCAAGGATAGTTTTGTTTTGTGTCGTCCTAGGTATTATGTGCCCCTAGCTGGCAATGATCTCCTCTGTTTTTCATGTACGAAACAGCAGCCGCGGGAGGTGCGCAGCTTGGTTATGGAACATGAAATGGAGCAGATGATGATACTCATTTGGAAAATAATCTCCAGGCTTCAACCTTAGTGAAAGGGAGGGGCCTGGTCAGACTAGAAATCATACCTGTTCCGATAGCACCGTAATAAGGATTTAAATTAACTTTTCTTTCACCACTGCTCTCGGTTTGTTTCCTTTTGGCATGTTATCACTGGGGCAATGGAAAGCCACTCTTCTGTTCTGAGGACTGCCTGCGGTCAGTGAGTGTGTCAGAGCATGTTGTCCTGCCAGCATCGTTATATATACAGTGCACCCTCGCTATAATGAATTCCTGGGGAGCCAAGCCATTTGTTCAGTATAGCCATGGGATGAGGCGGGCAGAGAGCTCCTCCAGCCCCGGGGCTGCAGCCGGGCCAAAGTACTCCTCTGGCATGGTTCTCAGTCCGCATAAGGCACTCTTGGCCCTCCTAGGCCTTGCTCTTCATGCCAGGCAGCTGCAGCGTGGTGACATACCAGTAGTGCTCTTCAAACCAGATCAAGTTTCCTGGAGCTCCCTGCTCATCCTTCTCTTCCTAGCATTTATAAGCTCAGCACTTCCAGCCTGCACTTGGCAGGTCCAACCATCGATATGATCATGTTGGAAAGACCGTGGTTGGAGTCATTGTACACTAGACCAATATGCTTGCTGCTTGATTTGCTTTAGATGCACAAGTGTTCTATTCTGGCTGCTTGTTTCTGTTCAGACTATAACAGGGTTCAAAAAAGAACTAGATAAGTTCACGGAGGATAGGTCCATCGATGGCTATTAGCCAGGATGGGCAGGGATGGTGGCCCTAGCCTCTGTTTGCCAGAAGCTGGGAATGAACAACGGGGAATGGATCACTTGATGATGACCTGTTCTGTTCATTCCCTTTGGGGCACCTGCCATTGGCCGCTATCAGAAGGCTGGATACTGGGCTAGATGGACCTTTGGTCTGACCCAGTGTGGCTGCTCTTATGTTTGTTCTTTTCCTGTTCTAGCACCGATCCAAATGCTGACTTGCTTTTGATAAAAGGTTGGCTTTCTAGTGCCAGTGTGTATTCCTAACCTCTGATGTCACAGACCAGATTTTCAAAAGTGCTCAGCATGCACAATTGGGGCAAGATTTTCAACGGAGCTTCGCTCCCATTTAAGCAGCTAAATCAAGTGCTCAGCACCTGTTTTGAAAATCCATCGCTTTAGAGAAGCTGGATGTTGAGCCGTTTTGAAATTCTGGCTAAAAACTATTAAACTATATTGCAGGTTCTCTTTTGCATTTCCTGAGAAAGAGCAGTTGTATGATCTGGGAGTGGCAGCTTGAAACAAGTATAAGGGAATGAGGTGCCCAAAATCCTTGGGCAAATCCCAGCCTAAAGATCCAAACAGAGAGCGCCCTGATTTTGACTCTTAGAGGCCTGTGTCACAAGATGCTGCCTGTCACAACCGATCAATAATAAAAAAACAGCAGTTACAATCTTAAGCCATTGCCCTGAAATTCTATTGTCAGTACTTTGAGCCACAGAGGGCCCCCAGGAAGGGTGATGCTACCTTGCTCTCTTGTAGAGATGGGTGAAAAACTGGATCCTTTTCATGAAAAAATTTGAAATTTCAAAATTTTGTTTTCATTCTAGGAAGTCGGCTAGTTCGGGAGGTGGGCCACCCACCAGAGGATGGGTTGGCAGGCTGGACACTGTCTCACCTGCTTGGTTTCTGTTAAACGTTTTGACTAAATCAATCATTCCTGCAGAAAGTGTCAATTCCATGGAATCAGCATTTTCCGATGGACACCGGTTCCATCAGAAAATCTTTGACCAACTCTACTGTCTTGTCCTGATTTGGGAACGCTCCCACAGCAGACACTCCCTCACAGTTGTTTGCTTCCTATGCCTGCCAGGTAGGGAAATGCCACCGTGATTCACCCTGTACTACAGTACTTGGCCTGCATTATATTGCAAAAGAATCACACCCCATGTGGTCATAGTTACATGATCTTTAATATTGGTGAAACGCACTCCCTCCCTCCAAGGAGGTCTTTGATATAAGGCATCTGTATGGTCTCCCAGTGGTGCTTAACCCCCAGTATCAGCTCCTTGTAGCTCTTCCTCCTAACACTCAGAACACTTCATGAGGTGCTTAATGCTGATGGAATGTATTTACAGCCCCCGAAAAAGCATGAAGTGGAGATGAATCAAAACAATTCTAAACGGTTTTGCAAGTGGAGGCCTTGCTCAGAATTATGTATCCATCTTCTCAGTGTTTGCTGTACTTATGTACTCAATAAAATAATGTGTTGGGAAAAATAGAGGCGAAACAACAGACACAGGGCCCGATCCTCAGTGGGTGTATGCCGTCCTAGCTGCTGCAGAGACTGCAAAGGAGCTATGCTGAGGCTCTGACCCATAACACTTAATCAGACTAGGGAGAACCCTACCTGGGTGAATGTATAGAGAGCGATATGTTATATTTTGTATTACAGTGGCACCTCCAGGCGCCCTACCCAAGATCAGGGCCCCAGTGTGCTAGGTGCTGTACATGTACATAACATAAGACAGCTGCTGCCCCAAAGAGACCATACTTCTGAATAGCCAGAGTAGGAGGGGAAACAGAGGCACATAGAGGGGAAGGCCAAGGCCTCACATGAGATGAGTGGAAGAGCTGGGAACAGAACTCGGGTCTCTAGACTCCTGTACACCACCCACTGAGTCATGGCGCCTCTTGTGTGCAAGGTCCAGTAGCACTTGGATTCTAAGCTTGAATTAGACCTCAGTTAAAAGTCCTTGGTTCTCCAGCAAAGAACCAGTTAGGCTGAAGCTTTAACACAGCATGGTGCTGAAGTGGGGCACACTCCGATTGCTAGCACTTCTTTCCCTCCCCCTCCAAAAAAAAAAAAAAAAAAAAGCATAAATAAAGCTTTAAAACCTTACAGTAGCTGACATTAAAATACAAATGTGGGAACACTAATCCCACAGTCAGTAATAATTTCACTGATTTTTTGTATTAGAAAGTAGATATATGGGAGCAGCAGTGCATGATAAATCAACATATCTGCCTCCTTACCGGCTTTTATGATAGGCATTAATGGTAGCAACTGTCACAGAGATTATAGCTGCTTTATTTCAACTGACTCTAAAAGACATAGTGTAATACAAGCAGGTTTTCTAAAGGATTATAAACGCCCCTTTTCTGTACTGAACTGACGACACAATTCCTGGTAAGGTTTGAAATTGGGGAAAAAATAAAATGTATCATTTATTCGTTTTTGTAGCTTTTTCCCCCCTTTGAAACACTCATTTATATTCTTCACACCTGCTTACAATCCTAGTCCAGCAAAGCCAATGCTGATCCTCCCACCAATGTAATGCTCAGTGTCTGGAGACCTGATTCCTTTCTCAATCACAAGTCTCCTTTGGCAATTAGTCTCTTGTTTGTGTTGAACAATGCAAGGTTGAGGGAGGAATGTATGTTTGGTGTCTGTTCATGGAATAAGCTCAACTAATGTGTTGTCCTTCAAATCCCTCCTTAAAACTCTCCTGTGCCATGATGCCTACAAAAAACTTGACAGTGATTAGGCTGCTAGTGTGCTGAGACGGCGGCCTACTATCCTGAGCAATATTGTCTCATTGTTTTCTTGTGTTGTATTGTCTCTTGTCTTAACTTGCAATTTAAGTATCTTCGGGTCAGAGACCATCTTTTTGTTCTGTGTTTGTACAGCGCCTAGCGCCAGAGGTCCTGGTCTATGACTAGGGCTCCTAGTTGCTCCTGCAATGCAAATAATTAATATGAGTGTGCAGGAAATGGAGAGAGCTCTTATTCAGGAGCACATCCAGAGAATTCCTGTGCCACGGAACCCGACGTTACAATGGGAGCTGCTGTAATGCACAGAGTAAGGGCTCCGTGTTCAATATGTGAAGGTTTTGCAACCCGCTCTGGGGCAGGGGGCATGTGAGAATAAATGTGTGCCAGTTTTTAAAATCTTTTTGACAGTTCTGAAATGTTTCTGTTTAATGCTGGGTATATGTTGTTGGAACACTGAGATCACAGGCAAACCAATATCGCTAAATCATGTTCAGTTATATGCTATCATAAATCAGCTTGACATCAACTAAAGATCACACTGTTCTTTGTGGACTAATAATAAGTGAGGCTGAAAGATTGAAATCGTGGTAATAATACAGTTATATGGAGAACGTACGTTTAGATTGTAAACTCCTAGAGGCAGAGACTATCTCTGTAATTACATGTGTGCAGCACCTAACACAATGGGGCCCTTATCTTTGTGGGTGAGGCCCCGTAGGTGCTACCGCAATACAAATAACTGCTACTAATTAATGTTAATGAGGCAAAAAGTTTGCTTCTGAGGGTTTATTGGTCCATCTGTGTTTCTCAGTATAGAAAGTGAAAGATACAAACATTTTTAGGATCAGATTTTCCTAAGAAACCAAAGGGAGTTAGGCACTACCAAGTCTGAATTTCAATTGGACTTGGGTACCTGCCTCCCTTAGGCGCCTTTGAAAACCTTAGCCTGAATTGTTAGAGGGGAGACATGCTCAGTATGCACTGCATGATGCAAAACCTGTTGAGGACGTTTTCTGGTTGATTTGCTTCTGAGGGGACCAAGATTACCAAGGGGTGTTTGAAACCAGTGCCGTAGAACATCTAGTGTTATAGCAGATGAGATGCTGGCTCAATGTATGCAGACAATAAAGGTGTAGTGGATAGAAAGACTAAGTGAGAGATGGTACATTGGAAACATATAAAGATTTCTGTGGCCCAAATGCTGTCATTGGAAGCTGGGCAAGCAGATTTTATGGAACAGCCAGTCATGTACGTCGGCCCTATCTACAACATTTATGCAAAATCAGAGCTGGACAGAAAACATTTTTCTCCACAGAAAATTTCCAGGAAAACCCCCTTTTTATCTCCCCCCCCCACCCAATGCAGGTTTTCCACAGGAATTTTCATTTTGAAACAAAACAAAAATATTAATTTCCAATTAAAATTTTGAAAACTAAATGAATGTTTTGTTTTGTTTTGACTTAAATGCTGTTTTGTTCTAGTTTTTGGAAACAGAAACATTTCAGTTTTCCATTTTTGATTTTTGGGGCTTCTCTCCCTTTTCCTCTCCCATTTTTACTCCACCCCCCTTTTTTTCCCTCTGAACAACAGTGAAATGGTAAGACTGCATGTGAAAATGTGGGAAAAAAATCACTTTCCTTCAAATGGAAAAAGTGGGAAAACGGTACAAAATGGAAAATCAAACCACACAAAACTTTAAGTTCAAACTAAATGAAATTTGGTTTAGAAATTTTTTATTTCATATTTTCTGATCAGAAAACTGAAAAAGTTAGTCAAAACCAATGGTTTCCCCTGGGAAATTCCAATTTAGACGAAACCACATTTTTGGGTGGGAAATTTTTGCAGCCAAAAACTTTCAACCTGCTATACACACAGTAAACAATATGGACCTTCATGAACAGTGCCGTACCCTGATTGGCACTAACTTGTCTCTTTAAATTTTCGGGAGTAACCCCCTTGAATATATGGATCCTTTGAAGGGCATGTTATTGTTCTAAGCATAGGAATAGTCAGTGACTGACCTGCTGTAATCCATCTAGGGGTCTACATGAAGAGAGTCTTCATGTAAATGATCCGTAAGAGGAGGGACTGGTGCAATATGAACATATTGAACATGATCAATCTCCAGCTGTCCTGACAAATAGAATGAAGCCACAGGCTGACATTGTTATTAAAAATGAGCAAACAGCAGCCATAAGTTGATGCATAAGCAGCTGATGCTCTTGTATAAAACACATAAGCGTCAAGTCCGATAACAGGATGTAATAAAAGCAAGAGGGGAGATATTTCATGCTGTTTTGCCTTCTTGGGCGGGGGAGGATGGGAATTGTCACCAGCTGTTGTCCAAGGATATTTGGAATGTTTGCTATGATCGCATCATGGTTTTGCACACAATTTATTATAGGGGAAAACAGATCGCTGCTGTTTCCTTATACTATGCGAGCTTTGGATGGTTTGATAACGGAATGGTTTTCACCTGGGATGTGCTCTGCTGACTTTACACCCCCCCCCCCCCCACCTCCATTCTTTTTAGTTGACTGCAGGTCCAGGGACATATTATCACCCACTGCTTTAGCTGAGTTGAATCCCACCCTGGGAAGCACTGTAGGTGAGTGATGGCTTAATAAAATACAGCAACAATGGAAGCAGGCTCTTGGATAATTTGTTTAAGCCAACGTTTCAGTCCTATTCCTCCCATCCCCTTTCCCTGTTCTAGCACTGTTCTCCAGGTCACTAGCTCAGCCGCATGATATGGGCTTGATGCAGGCATTGCTAGGTGAAATTCTTCTGACCTCAAAGTCTCTGAATGCTCCTGTTCCTCAGGAGCGTGTGTTAAATACATTTCTCTCTGCTCATAGAGCTGGGTTTACACAGCACAGTGTGGACTTGTGTTGACAGGTACGTTTAAAACAGTGGGAGGCTACAGTGTGTTTTATTATTATAATTTGTATAACAATGGTACTTCGGGGCCTGAGCCCAAGATTGCAGCTCCGTTGTGCTATGTGCTGACTGTGCACATAGGAATAAAAGACAACACCTGCCTTGCAAAGCTTAAAACCTAGCTAGACAAGACAGGCAAAAGGGAAGGGAAAGGAAGTGGTGTTACCCCGGGCGGCAGAAGGGTAACCGAGATGTAAGCAGTTAAGGCCTAGCTTCCCAAGCTGGTGTAAATCTGCATAGTTCCGCTGATTTAAGGAACTTGCCCAAGGTCGCACAGGAAGTCTGTAGCAAAGTCAGGAACTTAATTCAGGTCTCTTGAATCTCCTGCCTGTGCCTTTAACTTTGAGACCATCCTTCCTCTGTAAAGGGCTTCAGACTGCAGCAATGCAATATTCTCACAAGTGAAGGCTTCCTACAGCCGGCACATTGGTACTGATTGAGCAGGGCAGCAGTTGGGGTACCCTGCTGGGGGAGTGTAGCTATTGTATTCTGACGACAAAAAACTAGACATGCACCTTTGCTGGGAAACTTCATGTGGCTAGACCCCAGCCACTTGAAGAACCTTCCCTGCTCCCAGAATCCTTTGATAAAATAATGTGTGACCCAAGGGAATAATCAGGCCCAGAATTGCGATCTCCCTGGAGTCCTCATTGCTCTATGGTTAGTCCTTCAGAATGTTCCTTGGTCCATATGGTGCTGCCGACGCGCCTGCCTCACATCATGGATTAAGTACAGCTGGGCACATTAATAAAAAGGGAGCCTTGCAAGCATCGCTCACACACGAGGCGCACAGTTGCGAAGAAACCTGACACATCTGCCAGTGCTGTCTAAAGAAACTATTAGCCAGTTGCTGCCTCCCGTGCTCGAGAGCTCGAGGCAATTTCACAGTAATAGTTTCTAGGTTTCTTTCACACAGGCAGCCCCGGTGCTGGGGAGCAACTTAAATATGTATCACGGAGGTGCATCCTTAAGAGAGCTGTTACGAGAACAAACTGTGTCTTGGTAATCCACGAAGAGGGGTTGCAGCTGACATTGTCTTTATTTCTCTGGCCGCGTGGCGCGAAAGGAGAATGGAACAGAAATGGGAGCATTTGAATCGACTGCTCCGGGTCGCCCTCACCTGCACGTGTCCAGGGAATAAGGCCAAAGGAAGGGATTAGGGAGGAGAGGCTGCCGGGTTTGATATTATCCCAAGGGGGGAGCGGTGCTGGTGATCTCCTTGGCGACTCTAGAGTCCAATCCACATGAGTGCTGCACAGCTTCCAGAAGCAGTGAGCTTTCATGTCCCAAGCTGGCTCTTTCCTACAGACCCAATGACGGCCTTGCATGCACGGGGTTGGTGCCTACCAGAGTCAATGGGAGTCTGCAGGGGTTTCATTGGGAGGGTTTCCGAGTCTTCTGGGGATGGCGTACCGGGGAAAAGGCAGAGTAGTCTGGCAGCTGGGAAGCAAAGCAAATGAGGACTCTTGTCTGGAGCAAGCGCTGGCTCTTTCCACTTCTCAGCTGCCCCAGGATCAATCTCACCCCTGGCCTACGCTGCTGATGGTTATGCACCCTCTGCTCCTGGTTCTCCATCCAACTCTTAGGCCAGAAATCTACTGGGGGAGGGAACCACAGATTAGGGGTCTGAGGAAGGAGGTGGCCAGGGAACAGCAGAAGATTTATCAGCTGGGCGACAGTTGAAGGACATTCTGGGAAGTGGAAGGAGACTCTTGTTTGGGAAGGGGCTGGAGGAGAACGTTGTCGTCAAGGCACCTGCTGATAAAGGGTCTGAAAGCAAATTAATCTGTCAGCAGTGTTCAAAGAGTTAAAACAGCTAAGCAAGTTCTGGTTTTAACACGCCTGCCTCTGTATGGCCCATGACCAGACAGCTGTGCTGGGTTCACTGACGACTAGAGGTGGAAAGCACTTGTGCAAGGGTTATGTGATGGCGGTCACAAGCAAGATGCACCAGCTAGATCTCCTCATTTTCCCCTCCCCTGTTTACATGGATTCCCATTAGCTGTATATTTACATTCTCTGTAAACAGAGTGACAGGGAATGGAGAGGAAGCTGAGACAGGATTCGGGGCTGAGAGAAATACCTTGGCACTGTTTTCTTGGTTGTCAAGTTTCACTGATTCAGAACAACCAGTGATCTTTCTCTCTCTAGCTTTAATTGTGTCTGGTGCCATTGGAAAGGACAGAACTGCAACTTCATTTTAAGCTGTATGGAGAGAGGCTAAATGTCCTGAATTCCTTTCAGCTTCTGAAATGTTCTTCTTCTATCTCAGTACTCTCCCTGGGTTCTTTACCTTGTTTGAGCTAAAAGGAAATAGTACTTTTAATCTCAAAATACCTTTAAAGCCTTGGAGTAGAACATTTTAAAGTCGAACTTGTTGGAAGCACATGAAGGAAGCATTAACTGTGAAAATGATATTTTTGTGCAGAAGCAATAAACGTGGACGTCCGAGAATATAAGGGGAAAGATGTGAGACAACAATCCTGCTTGAAAAAGCAAACAAACAGCCAGTCCAAAAATGAGAGTGGCCAACCTTTATGTAGCACAAGAGCTGTCAGAAATTTTCCAACGCAACATTTTTCCATTGGAAATGTCGATTTGTGAAAACCAAAACATTCCACGGGAAAATCTTGATTTCAAGAAAATGTTGATGGAAACCAGGCAGGTTTTCAGTGGAGCTCTGCCTGGTTCCCTCCCAGCTCCTTCAAAGGCCCCGTGGGACTGGGGATCCCAAGAGTCCAGGCTCCCAGCTACTTGGCAGACTGACAGGGAGCCAAGAGCCTCAAAGCAATGAGAGCCGGGGCTCCACGGCAGCCTGCCGGGGGACTGCCTCAGCACTAGGGCTTCCAGAGTCCCCAGCTCGGGGAGCCTCAGAAATGTTTCAAAAAAGGTCACAATGAAACTTTGAAATTCTCCGTGCGCAGGAAATTCTGAAATTTCTGTTTTCACTCTGTGTTGAATTGAATATTTTTTTTGAATTTCAGAACTTATCACGGAATAGGCTGTCCAATATCAGGACAGCTCTTCATTCTAAAGGGTCCCCAAGTGCTTTGCAGACTTAGATTCTGTCTGCATTAAAAAAATCCATTGGTCTACACAGGACTTGCCAGTCTGGATCAGACCCAAGATTCACCTACTCTGGTATCCTGTCTCTGACAGTAGCCAGTACTAGCTGTTTATGGGAAGGTGCAAGAAATCCTGCCATAGGGATTTACGGGATAACCTGTCCAAGGAAGTTTCCTCCTGACCCCCATTAGTTAGAAGTTGGCTCATGCCCTGAAGCATGAGGAGTTAGATCCCTTCCAAAGCTGATGTTTAATTTTTGTAGTATTTATTATTATAACACTGGATATTCTTGCCAGCCATATAAATGTCTAATCCCTTTTTTTAAATCTTGCTATGCTCTTGGCCTCAATTATATCTTGTTGCAATCAGTCTGACCAGCTAATTGTGCACTGTCAGAACATTTCCTTTTCTCTGTTTTGAATTTTCTACTTTTGATTTCACTGTATGTTCCCCTTGTTCTTGTGTTATGAGTATCAATCGATGCTGCTAACCCAGTTGGTCTAACTCTGATTGAGTGATTTTACAGTGTTAATGCTGCACTGGTGTGAAGTTTTTGGCTTGTGTGTCCATACTGGCCCTGTGAGGCCATGGGTGTAGTGCATTGCTTTCTGGGTAGGTATCCCAGAATTCTTGGGGTATTGTATTCTGGCAGTTTGTCTATGGTGACGAGTGCACCCTAGGAGAGCAATAGGACTAATTGCTCATGTCATGTTACCACGGCAGCAGAATGCATCCATACTGGCACTGCATTGCAATACCTGACATTGCGTAACGTTGATTACTTAGATTTGTCCAGCGCCTAGCCCAGCTGGGTCCTAGTTCATGGATGGGTAATACAAGTAAACAATAATAATTGGTGCTTATTACTGCATGGAGACAAGGTAACTGCAAAACACTTGATAGTGGATAGGCAGCTGGTGAGTGGTGACTGCTCCTTATTTTGCTAATTATAATCATCACAGTGTTACCTTATGTTTCCCCATCTCTCTGTTGTATTGACCTATCACTGCTTATCCAACACTTTAGACTGTAAGCTCTTTAGTGCAGGGACTGTCTTTTCATTATTAGCTGCTGCAATACAGATTAATAATAATAGTAAATTGCACCATCAACAAAAAAAAACCAAATTTCTCCCACAGCTCCAGCTGGCCTAGCAGATGCTCAGATCAGGTCCTCAGATCAGGCACTCAAAATTGGTGAATGCTTTTGAAAATGTGGACTTTAACTTCTCTGCTTTGCTTCATCTCTCTGTAGAATGCAGTGAGCTAAAGCATGACATTGCCTTACGCCAGGGCTGTGTTTGATCCAGGAAGTTCCACTGAGTGCAAAGTATCGTGATAGCAGAAGAGTTAGTCCCAGCTGTGTTAAGGCTGCTGTGACAAAGTTCCTGCTCTACCTTGGTGGGTCTTGCGCTTATTGGCGGATTGGCTCACCTTGGAGCTTCATGGCAGCCCTCAGCTTGGCCGTTTTCCTGAACCCACAGTCCAGGTCGACGACTCCTGTGTCTGACCAGGAGTTGGGAGGATTTGGGGGGAACCCGGGCCCGCCCTCTACTCCGGGTTCCAGCCCAGGGCCCTGTGGAATGCAGCTGTCTAGAGTGCCTCCTGGAACGGCTGTGCGACAGCTACAACTCCCTGGGCTACTTCCCCAAGGCCTCCTCCCAACACCTTCTTTATCCTCACCATAGGACCTTCCTCCTGGTGTCTGATAATGCTTGTACACCTCAGTCCTTCAACAGTCCACGTTCTCATTCTCAGCTCCTAGTGCCTCTTGCTCCCAGCTCCTCACATGCATACCACAAACTGAAGTGAGCTCCTTTTTAAAACCCAGGTGCCCTGATTAGCCTTCCTTAATTGATTCTAGCAGCTTCTTGATTGGCTGCAGGTGTTCTAATCAGCCTGTCTTAATTGTCTCCAGAAGGTTCCTGATTGTTCTGGAACCTTCCCTGTTACCTTACCCAGGGAAAAGGGACCTACTTAGCCTGGGGCTAATATATCTGCCTTCTATTACTCTCCTGTGGCCATCTAGCCCGACCCTGTCACACTGCCTAAGCATTTCAGTTCTAAGCTGCTGTTTTGGAACTTTCTGGAACTCTCTAAAGAGGCTGAACTGAACCTGGCCTCTGGGCAGACTTCCCAAACAAAAACTCAATCACCGCCATTTTTAAGAATGAGGAGAATGGAAAACACCAATTTTCTCCATTATGAAATAACTCTTCTGATGGGGGCTAGAACACTGAAATTTGGCGGGAAACTGCTTTTGAGTCTTCTGGTGAAAATTTCACTTCTGGGGGCGGGGGGCTGAGAACGTTCTCAACAATGCCAGTGGCATTTTTAAGAATCATCTAGTGCCGTTTTGCTGCCCTTTATTTGCACACCTGTGCCTGGCTAATTTAGGTGTCCAATGGTTGTGCAGCTGCTTCCTTTCATTCTACAGATGTGTCTAAAATTAATGTTTGCTAATGAGCAATTACTAAAACTGGCCATCCCCAGCTTTTTAATGTCTGTAACACAAACACCTGCTGGAGAATGGCAGAGAGCTGTCCAGAGTGTAACCCTCCAGGCAATCTGTGTCCGTCAAACTGGTGATTGATAATGCCACAGTCTAAAAATGTATTTCTGGAACTACCCTCATCTCTTTAAAAAACAAGGAAAAAGGACAGTCAGCAATACCTGAATGTAGTGTGGCCCCCACATGACAAATTTACAGCTCACAGGGCTGAAATTTAGGATGCTTACTATAAACGACAACCATGACTGACTTAAAAGGCTAAAGATGGGATTTCCAAAAGCCTTCAGCATTAGCCTAACTCTGCTCTCACTGGGCACATCTATACTGCACTTGGAAGTGAGCTCCCAGCTCAGGCAAACAGACTAGCATAAGTTTAGCTTGAGCTAGAGCACTAAAAATAGTGGTGTGGACATTGCGGGACAGGCAGAAGCTTAGGCTAGCGGCTTGAGCTCAGAGCCACCAAACCCCCTGAGTCCAAGGTCTCCTGTGGCCCTCTTGGGTGCATGTGACGGAAGCCACCTGTGAGAGCAGCATTCCTGTTACTCTCAAGTTGGTCTTGTGTTTCCTGCTTCCCCAGGACCCAAGACCACATGTCCCCTCCCTCCAATTTTCCGCGGACTTCTCCTCCCAATCTTGTTTGCACTCTCAAGGGAGGGAGGGAAGGGCAGCATTTCAAATTAGAAAGATGAAGCTTACAAAATTTGGCCCATCTGGGTTTTGAACCTACATTAATAGCAATGCCTGGTTCATGGCACTGGCAGACAAGTGCATTCTCCCACATGTCCTTCAGCCAGATGGGTGAATGACCGAATGTTCTGGATGGATCGCCTCAGCACCACGACTTTCACAGCCCTGCCAGCTTTCCGAATATGCATGGATCGGCTGTGGTGGCAGTGGGGAGCAACGGCTGTCACAGTAGGGACCCTGGATATAAAAGCTTTCCATTTAAAAAGAACTTGGAGCCTAATGGCTCCTGGAGCAGCTACTTGAGGGCTATTTAGGAGCCAGGTGATGATCCCACTGCCTAGTTCTGAGCGATGCAAACCTTAGACCTAAAGGCCTTTGCTAGAGCTTTCGGTGAAACCTGGTGATTTGTTTGTACAGCTCCATGTAAACTAGTTTGTGGTCTAGATTCCTAGGGGCTTGTACCCCTGGGCCAAATGCAGCTGAGCACTGTCCTAAGCACCCGCTAAGCCCATTTACACCAGGGCTGAGTTTGTCCCCCTGAATGTCGGTTTTAAATCTAACCTAAAATCTCCAAGCACATCTCTGGTTTGAAACTTCTGTGTTCCCCCTGCCTTCGCTCTGAACCAATAAGAAATGCCGGACTGAAGTTATTTCAAAGGAAGCCAGGAATTGGCTCCAAAGGTCCATGATCATTAGTGACTTTTGGAGCGTGCTGAGGGCTGTGAATGGAGCTAGTAATGAAAGCAGGGGAGTTTTGCATGAAGTTAGGTTTCCTGGCAAATGTTTCATACAGCTTCCCCTAGACCTAGCCCTGGGCTTCTCGGATTGACTCACAGCGAAGAGGTGGGGTGGGGTGTGAGCAAGTTGCTCAGGCCAAGATTATAAAAAATAGACGTCTAAAATTAAGGCATGTTTGGGTTACCTCTGCAGTGAAGAGCCTTACATGGGTGTTGCTCATAACACCCTTTTGTCAACACACACAACCCTCTTCCCTGAGTTTGGGGGACCTTCCCCCCTGGAGAGCAGGCACAGCCAGGGTAGTAGGCTAGAGCCTGAGTTCCACTTTCACCTGGGCTGGTAACCTGTCCACTTTGCAGTGAGGACACAGAGTAAATCCTTCAAGTGCTGCCAGTCCTCCAAAGCTTTCCCACAGTTCCCCCTGTGTGCCCAGAAGGACAGACAAGTTCTCCCACCATTCACTGGGAAAGAGTCATAGAGCAGTTCCGCTCCCTGCAGCACAAAGAACTGGGGGCTGTGCCCCCAGACGGCCTAGTGAAACGCACAGGGGAGCACAGCACCCATAAGGACACAGTAACCTGGGTTGAGCTTTGCTGGGTGGCTGCTCACACCCACGCTAGGCCATCCCGGTGCTTGGACCTGTGTGCCAACCCCCTTGGCTAAGTCTGCAATAGATACACACACCCAGGCTCCTAAAGGCATATTTGGGACCTTCAAATGGATCTTCTGAGTGCTCAGCACTTTTGAAGATCATTAGTGGGATTTTCAAGCACACCTAAGGGAATTAGGCACCCAACTCCCAGAGCCCCTCACTACCTCAGATGCTTCTAAAAATCCCACCCCAGGCTACTTGTTCATCTGAATGTAAGAGTCCAATGTTGGGCCTCTATTTTTAAAAACGTGACCCAATCTGTAAAATGAGGCTAATACTGCACTGGGGTGTTGGGAGAGCAATTTCTGTATGGGATGTGCGGTGTCCAGCTGCTACACTGATGGGGCCATCGCAGTTCTGTACCTAGACCCAGAGGCCCAGATTTGGTACTCTGGTGTTCCACTCAACATTGCAAGGCCTAAGTGAGTTAGATGGCTAAGCCCCATTTTCCAATGTGACTTAGGAGATTGTATTAGAACTACTCTGGCTGTAACTCAGATGTAGGCTCCTAGGTGCTTAAATCATATCTGAAAATGGGATTTGCCCATCCAAGTCACGTAGGCCTTGCAACGCCGAGTAGAGAAACTCGTAAAAACATTTACAACCATCAGGGTTTCAGCCGGTCACCTGTAGGGGTCAGTAAGGGATTTTTTTTTCTCCTGATATATTCTGGTGTTTTTTTGTCTCCTTTCTCTGAAGCACCAGGGCTGGCCACGGCTGGAGATGGGACCCTGGACAGGGTGATCTGGTGATCTGGCTGGTGCAGAACATTTTGTTTCTCCGGGGCTTGGCGGGCTGGTTCTTGCACACATGCTCAGGGTCTACCTGATCGCCATGTGTGGGGTTGTGAAGGAATTTCCCCCCAGGTCAGATTGCTGGGGACCTTGGGGGGTGGGGGTGTTTCACCTTCCTCTGAAGCATGGGGCATGAGTAACCTGCTGGGATCATCTGGTTATATGCCATTTAATCAGTTCACTGCCATAGCAGGGACCTCGGGCATTGGTGCACGTTGCTCCCATATTTTCTCTTCCTGTGGCACACAATAGTTTAGCCTCCTGAGGGCTGTAGGACTTTGGTGTAATTCTGGCTGTTGGCTTGGTGCGGGGTGGTGTTGCTGGCCTGTGATATACAGGTCAGACGAGAGAATCCGGTGGTCCTTTTGGCCTTAGCCGCTATGAGTCTGTAACTAACAGTCTGGGCCATAGATCCCTCTCTCACCCATCCTAAACCACATCCCTACTTCAGTTCCTTTCCTTGGACACGTGCCAGTTCCCCTGGCCATCCAGTCTGGTAACTGGATCCCTGAAGTATCCTTTTGTCAGTCGCATTCACTGATTCCCATTCCTCACGGTTTCCTCCGCGTGTGAACAAATGTCCATGAAGTTCCTCTTGGCACACCGGTGCTGTGCAGGCAGAATACAGCAGTACACAGTTCACCTTCGACCGTCTCCTGTTTCCAAGGGTTCCAAAGTGTAATTTGCGGCATATTTGATCCTGCTCTACACTGTAATAAAGATGATGCACCCTCCCTTGTAGACTAAACCTTTGCAAGCAGGGCTGTAATCACGTCTGACTGGTGGGCAGGCCAGCTCTCCTTGCCTTCAGTCTCTGCCATTGTACCGCTGCGATCTGCTGTCAGGCTGACTGATAGAGGCGCCAGGACGGTAATGTCAACAAACGTGTTAAGCCAGACATGGAGAGAAACGGATTCTTCTGCTTGGCACGGCAAGCAGTGGTGACATGCAGCTGGGAGAATCAGGCGCTGCATCAGCTTTGTTTCTCTTTCATGCTTTGGAGAGCTTTAGTTTCTTAGGGTCACAAGCTGCTGTTTTGGTCAGGAGTGAATGTTAAAATCACCACCTTCTCCCAAAGCGTCTCATGGGATGGCTAATGAGCACATGACAAAAACAATCCCGCCCCTATTATCTCTTCAATCGGAGTGGCTAGAATGCCTCCTGAGCCAGAGCTCTGGTTAGCGCAGGAGAGGGGGAATGTCAGGGAGCCAGTTCCAGCTCCAGCCCTCAGGCCAGGTAGCCCTAAATTAAACCAGGGATGTAGGCGCTGCACAATAGTGGAGGAATGGCTCAGCATTGCAAAACTGACATGTTCCCTTCCCCAGCCCCCTGCTCTCCTCCAGCGCGCTCCTTGTCAGAGTCGGCGCTAGGCATAAGCAGACGAAGTAATTGCTTAGGGCCCCGAGCAGCTCAAGGGGCGGGGGGAGGGGGCTCTATTCTCTTTTTATGATCAGAATGTGTCTGTTTTAGCATGGCGGGGCCCCCAGTGGATGGGAGTCTAGCGGCACAGTCAGGGTGGGACTGTGGGAAGGCCTTGGAGGACTGGCAGCACTCAAAGGATTTACCCTGTGTCCTCACTGCAAAGTGGACAGGTTACCAGCCCAAGTGAAAGTGGAACTCAGGCTCGAGACTATTACCCCGGCTGTGCCTGCTCGCCAGGGGGGAAGTTCCCCCAAACTCAGGGAAGAGGGTTGTGTGTGTTGATAAAAGGCTGTTATGAGCAACACCCATGTAAGGCTCTTCACTGCAGTGGTAACCCAGACATGCCTTAATTTTAGACGTCTATTTTTTATAATCTTGGCCTGAGCAACTTGCCCCCTGTCAGGGTGGGAGTCTAGTGGCACAGGTCTGACACAGCTGCCCCCTGCAGGGAGTCCCTCTACTCCTGTGGAATTCTCTGCTGAGAATCTGCATCCAGATTACAGCCCCTTTGTGCTGCCTGAGTGGTGCGAAGGGGCCGTATGCACTGGGAATCTGGCCCCATATCTGTCCGTGTTTGTAAACACACCCTGAACTAAACTGGATTTTAAACTTCGAGCTGATCATTTCAATTTGTGCCCTTGTTTGGTGTCTAACAATGTACGAGCTGGTTATAACTTAAAGTCTGTCCTTCTGAATGTCATTGCAAATGATTAGATTACACCCTGATTGGTCTAAATTCTCCTGGCAGTGACTCCACTGAAGCCAATAATGTTATGCCATGGCTGGATTTGGCCCAGCGTGTTCAGAAATCAGACCTTCACTCTCAAAGTTTTCCATTTCTTCCATTCAAAGGACAGTTAATAAGTGAGAGAGGGACGAGAAAAATAATATAGATAAAACTTATGGATCCCACTAGGGGTTTGATGGACACAGTGTCAGAAAAATAGATAGATCTCCCAGTTCGGGGAGAAATCGGTGAGTGTTACAATTTGTAAGAGTTGCTAGATGCCAATAACAAAAATATATTTTAATGTTTCCTGGAGTCTCAAATACATTTTACAAAGTGATTAACCATAGGTGCTGGAATTAGGGGTACTGGGGGTGCTTCTGCCCCCCTGGCTTGTAGTGGTTTCCATTATATACAGCAGAGGTTCTCAAACTGGTCCGTGGACCACCCGTGGTCCGCAAGCTCCATTCAGGTGGTCCGTGGACAGTTTCCTGTAAGGGTGGCTGCACAGGAGAGAATTAAGAGCCACCCACCTAATTAGTGGAGCCGCGCAGGCGTGGCTCTACTAATTAGGTGCCTGGACCCTGGAGAATATGCACGTGGAAGGTGAGGTGGTGGCTTTGGAGGGAATAGGTGGTAGGTGGGAGGGGCAGTGGGGTGAGAAGAGGAGTTGGGGGGAATTTGGGATGTGCAGAGCTGCGGCGGCCAGAGAAGGAGGTGACTTTCCTCAGCTCCAGGGCTGCGGCTGCTGGGGAGAGACCTCCCTCCTTCCCAGTTTCAGCTCTGTGGCTGCTGTGGCAGGGGAGAGATCCCCCTCCTTCCCAACCCCAGCTTGGGGGCTGCCGTGGCGGGGGAGAGAGAGAGGGTACATCCATCGCATTAGAAAGGTAAGACTACTAATATTAAAATATGAGTTGGGTGCTTTTATTTGTAGAACAAAAAAAGTTGTTTGTTATTACTTTTTTTTAAATATAGCGCTTTTATCCAATGCGCTTTACAATAGTTAGCTAATGGTGCAAACAACATTTGGAAAGATCACGAAGTGGTCCGCCTAGACCCTCAGCAATTTTCAAGTGGTCTGCCAAAAAAAAAAAAAAAAATGTTTGAGAATCACTGATATACAGGGTTTCCAGTTTGGTTCAATGGCTCTCAGCACCCCCGTGATTAGCTATCCTATTTGTACAGTTGTGGTTGTTCCTATAGGATTTGTGCTCCTAGCTCCCTAAAAAATCCCATCCTTCACCTAGAGGGCACGGCACCGGGAGAGACGGGCTTGCATCCAGCAACCGCTCTCTCCTGCATTCTCATCCCCTCAGTCTTCACATCCAAATGCAATCAAATCATCATGAGCGAAGTCAAGGGATAGCTTATTACGTCTGCAACGCATTTTTAAAGGGGCTCAGGGCTTACCATTGGGGCTGGGTTTTCAAAAGAGTTCAGCTCCCGTTTAGGCACCTAAATAAAGTGGCCAGATTTTTCGAAGGAGTCCACACCCAGGAAGTCCCACGGAGAACAGTGGGAGCCAGTGGGTGTCATGAATGTCTGAAAATCTGGCCCTTAGCACCTGGTTCCCCACTGCCTTATGCGCTGTGTCAGGTGGAAAAATATAGCAATGTTCTTGTTGAAATAGTGAGTGTGTGTTATGGGCCCCTCTTGGGGCTTGATCCACAAAGAATATGAGTCTGTCCCAGCACCAGCTAGAGAGCTTTAGCTGTGGTTCAGTCCCCAGTGTATCTGCCAAGGTGGCAGTCATGACACTAGAATCATGAGGTGTGGTGACATGCTGTGGATAGAAGAACTCCCAGATTTGATCTTTCCATCGGACAACAGCAAAAGATCAGTTTAAAAACCAGATTTCAACCTTTTGGCTGCCCTATGGATGTATTTACTTGACTGTGAATGTGGACCAATTAGCTAAATTGAGGATGAGGTGGAGACTAAAGATTAGCTAGGCATGGCCCAACAAATTTTGAAAGAGAGCGTAGTTAAGAACTTCGAGGAAAATGGTAATTGAGATAAAATACAGCATGTGTTTACCAAAGGTAGATCATACCTAACCAACCTGATCTCTTACTTTGAGAAGATAACTGATTTTTTAGAAAATGGAAATGCAGTAATTTAGTCTACCTGGATTTCAGTAAATCATCTGATACAGTTCCACATGGGAAATTATTAGTTAAATTGGAGAAGATGGGGATTAATGTGAGAACTGAGAGGTGGATAAGAAACTGGTTAAAAGGGAGACAAAATGATATGAAATTTAATAGTGCAAAATGCAAGGTCATGCACTTAGGAACTAACAACAAGACTTTTTGCTGTAAAATGGGGACTTATTAGTTGGAAGTGACGGGAGGAGAAAGACCTGGGTGTATTGGTTGATCACAGGATGAGTATGAGCTGCCAAAGTGAAGCAGCTGTGAAAAAAGCTGATGCCTCAGGTGAGGTATTTCCAGCAGAGTCAAGGAAGTGTTAATACCATCATACAAGCCAACGGTGAGACCTCCTCCGGAATACTGTGTGCAATTCTTTTCCATGTTTGGAAAAGATTAATTCAAACTGGAACATGCAGAGAAGGGCTATTAAGATGATCAGGGGAAAGGAAAACCTGCCTTATAAGAGGAGACTCAAAGAGTTTGGCTTGTTTAGCCTAACCAAAGAAGGCTGAGGGGAGATATGACTTCTCTCTATAAATACATCAGAGGGATAAATACCAGGGAGGGAGAGGAGTTATTTAAGTGAAGCGCCAATGTGGACTCAAGAACAAATGCATATAAACTGGCCATTAGATGAAGGTTTCTAACCATCAGAGGAGTGAAGTCCTGGAGCAGCCTCCCAAGGGGAGCAGTGGGGGCAAAAAACCTAACTGGCTCGAAGACTGAGCTGGATACGTTTATGGAGGGGATGGTATGAAGAGACTGCCTGTGATGGCATGTGGCCCATTGGTGACTGCCAGTGGAAAAAATCCCCAACAGCAGGAGATGACTCTAGAGGGGGAGGGTCTGAGTTACTACAGAGAATTCTTTCCCACGTGTCTGGCTGGTAGGTCTGGACGACATGCTCAGGATCCAAATGATCGCCATATTTGGAGTCTGGAAGGAATTTTCCCCCAGGTCAGATTGGCAGAGACCCTGCAGGTTTTTCACCTTCCTCTGCAGCATGGGGCATGGGTCACTTGCAGGTTTACACTAGAGCAAATGGTGGATTCTCTGTAACTTGAAATCTTTAAATCATGATTTGAGGACTCAAGTCACTCAGCTAGAGGTGCTGGGTCTATTCCATGAGTGGGTCGGTGAGGTTCTGTGGCCTGCGATGTGCAGGAGGTCAGACTAGATGATCATGCTGGTCCCTTCTGGCCTTAAAGTCTATGAGTCTATTAATGATTTCCTGTGAGGCAGCTGTGTTGGATAGCAGTCCTCCAGTTCAGAGAAACAAAGGTCCCCAAGATCACCGGATCAGATCAGATTTTAGCCAAGGATGGAGCAGTGGATAGCAGGATTGCATTGTTTTCCACATGATAGGCTATATAGAGGAGGATGCATCTGCCCAGACTGTATGCCAGGCAGTACAGCTGGTGGGAGTTGTGTTTGCTCTGTCATCTGGGGGAGCTCTCTGATCTCATGGCAATGAGCACTGGTTAAGTATGCAGTTGGATAGAGCCCAGAATTATGCCACTTAGCAATAGAAGGAACTTGTTTTCATTGTTGGTAACCCTCCCTCCCCCTCCCCTTTTCCTCCACGCTGGAATGCTGGCGGGGAGGTCCCCACCCCTTTTTCTGCCAAGCACATCTCTGTTGGGTCTCCCTACACCTTTTTCCATCCATCCCCTCGCCTACATGGACTATAAGGTGGATAGAAAGTTGGCTAGATTGTCGGGCTCAACGGGTAGTGATCAATGGCTCCATGTCTAGTTGGCAGCTGGTATCAAGTGGAGTGCCCCAAGGGTCGGTCCTTGGGCCAGTTTTGTTCAATATCTTCATAAATGATCTGGAGGATGGTGTGGATTGCACCCTCAGCAAGTCTGCAGATGACACTAAACTGGGAGGAGAGGTAGATACGCTGGAGGTTAGGGATAGGGTCCAGAGTGACCTAGACAAATTGGAGGATTGGGCGAAAAGAAATCTGATGAGGTTCAACAAGGACAAGTACAGAGTCCTGCACTTAGGATGGAAGAATCCCATGCACCGCTACAGACTAGGGACTGAATGGCTAGGCAGCAGTTCTGCAGAAAAGAACCTAGGGGTTACAGTGGACGAGAAGCTGGATATGAGTCAACAGTGTGCCCTTGTTGCCAAGAAGGCCAATGGCATTTTGGGATGTATAAGTAGGGGCATTGCCAGCAGATCGAGGGACGTGATCGTTCCCCTCTATTCGACATTGGTGAGGCCTCATCTGGAGTACTATGTCCAGTTTTGGGCCCCACACTACAAGAAGGATGTGGGAAAAGTTGGAAAACGTCCAGCGGAGGGCAACAAAAATGATTAGGGGACTGGAACACATGACTTATGAAGAGAGGCTGAGGGAACTGGGATTGTTTAGTCTGCGGAAGAGAAGAATGAGGGGGGATTTGATAGCTGCTTTCAACTACGTGAAAGGGGGTTCCAAAGAGGATGGATCTAGACTATTCTCAGTGGTAGCAGATGACAGAACAAGGAGTACTGGTCTCAAGTTGCAGTGTGGGAGGTTTAGGTTGGATATTAGGAAAAACTTTTTCACTAGGAGGGTGGTGAAACACTGGAATGCGTTACCTAGGGAGGTGGTGGAATCTCCTTCCTTAGAAGTTTTTAAGGTCAGGCTTGACAAAGCCCTGGCTGGGATGATTTAGCTGGGGATTGGTCCTGCTTTGAGCAGGGGGTTGGACTAGATGACCTCCTGAGGTCCCTTCCAACCCTGATATTCTATGATTCTACAGCTCTTGTAGTTCAACCCTGCAGTGTTCACTCAGGCAAAACTCCCACTGAAGGGAAAGTTCTCCCGCTCCCACCTAGGGTTAGTAACATCTCCTCTCCCAGGCAGGTGGCTCTTTGAGCAGGGAATGTCTATTTCCTCTCTCAGCGCAAATGGAGCGGGTGGGGGTTGCTAGTTCCTGTCCTTCCTCGTTGCATACTAGAGGCTGAGCTGCAGAGCAGTTAAGGGCTTGAAGTTCAGAAGCACCTAGCAGTTCCAATCAGCCTCAGCGCTAGCTCCTTCAGGGTGTCTCAAGTTGGATGCCCCAAAACCAGCCGCCATTTCTGAAAGTTGTAGCCTGAATGACCCCAGAATGGGCCAGATTCTCCCCTGCCCTGCGCCCTCGTGCTGTCATTTACTCCAATCCATGTCAGGGAGGGAGCAGGTGGAAATGTCTGCACAAAGGACAATGCAAGGAGTGGCTCTCCCCTGGTTTAAATGAGGTGCTCACCCATTCTCAGGATAGAGCTGCTGGCCGGGATGCAGTGATTCCTTCGTCATGTGATTGTAAATATTAACAATTATCCGTGGAAGAAAAAACACTTTCTGTGCGGCAGGCAGGATGTGCAGGGAAGATGGCAGCCAGGGGCTAACAATGGGCCGAATGTAGCATTGAACAAGGAACTACTCAATTGGTTAACCTGGTTTTAGGCCAGTCTGGATGCTACATTTCCCATTTCAGATTGGGGACTAAATATATCCATTGTTGTACTAAACTGTAACGCGGACAAAGCCATTTTAGCAATGATAGGCCCAATTCCCGGCTAAATGTAACTCCAATGGTGGTGAATTGCTTTGAGATCTACTGATGAAAATCACTATACATGAGCTAGATATCATTATTAATTATTACTAAATATACAGAGCAAACCACAACACTGGCTGGACATGAAGTATTTTTAAACTCTCATTTAATGAGCATCACCTGTCTTTTATCAGGGCCAGCTTCTCAAAAGAGCTTGGCTCCGCTTAACTCAAGTGGCTGGATTTTCAGAAGGCTCAGTTCCCAGCAGTCCTCCTTGTCCTTAATAGGAGCGGCTGGGTGCTGAGTTTAATTGAAAACCTGAGCCTTGCTGTGTATTAATTCATTCTCATAGCGGACGTGACAGGTAAGCGCCTACTAAATGTGCAATTGTATCCTCATTTGAAAAAGAAATTCCTATTCACTGTCCTCTCCGTTGCATTAATCCATCCCTCCCGCCTGCTCTCGGTCACTTCAAGAAGATGAGATGAGGTTTCCTTTCTTTGCCTGCCCTTGGATAGGATTCTGAAACTGCCGGGCTGTATCCACTTCATTCTTCATGGATCTTTTACTGAAGTGAGAGTTGCTCAGTTGTTTCAAGAAAGAGCGAGAAAAATTTGTTCCCTGGTAGAGAACTAAACCAGAAACCCTGACAATCAAGATACTGGAGTCAGTTCCTCTTTTCGTTCACTGCAGGGACCAGTCTCTTCGTCCCACCCCAGTTAATTGTTCTTTGTCTCTTAAAGATTCCTCTAACCGGGACCGATCGTTTGAATGACTCAGGGAAGTGATTCATTGCTAATAAGACATGACAAGATAGTCAGTGCAAAGAGAAGGCTTGAACCTCAAGGTAAAACAGGTCTGAGCTAACTACATATTGATAAAGAAGGAAAGTAAAAATCTAACCAACAATGGGAGGGTCCAAGTTAACCCTCCATATTAAGGTCCCAATCCTGCAGCCTCTATAGAAAAGCAGTATTCCCATTGAAATTGGTAGTTTTGTTGAAACAAGGACTGCAGGTCTGGGTCATAAATTGTTTTGTATTGTAAGGGAAGAGCAAGTTGAAGCTGTATTTCCTGTATCAGGGAAATTTCTTCCCCCCGCCCCCACCTCTTCTCCCATCTGTAAAAGCAGAGGGGCAGGGTTTCTTAGGCACAGAACTTGCTGACGTGGCAGACTGGGGGATTTCTGACCAAGGAAATTGGCTGCTGCTGTTTGTTTCCACAGCGTTGAGGGAAACAGGACTTTCTGTACAGGTGCTCATGGTTTTCTTTTTAAAAATAAACAAGATTACACCAAGAAGCTCCCTGATTCATATAACTAATTTCTCATCCCAGCAGCGGCAACCTGCCACGCCCTGATTGTTGGCTAACCACAAGGGCTAAAGAGGCAACAATCGTTGAGGAATAAGCAGCCTTACCTGAGAATTTCCTAACATCATGGATCAATGCAGCTCTTTCCTCTAGGGCTGCAGAAGGTCCATTGGCAGTCCAGCCAGGGATGGGGGGAAAGGGACAGCTGAAGGCAGGGGGATCCATGCTGAGGGATCATAGAAAGGAATGTTCCCTAGAAACATGCAGTTTGATTCTCCCTTGCTACATACTACAGGTGTGAACAAATGCTCTAGGAGACAAAAATGGACAGAGAAAAGGATACACGAGAGCCTCGTGGGGACAAATTCATTTAAGAACATACACATGGTGCATCCATCCTTCATGTGACAGAGCTCTAGATTAAGGCAGTCAGAGAGCGTGCAAGCAACACCTCTGCAGATCAAAGCGGGCACTTCTCAAGAGCCAAATGGGATTGCAGAAGGGCCTTTTGAATCCTCATTCGAGATGGCGTTTAATTTAAGGGGAAAACCTCTCTGGTCTGAATTGGAGCTCTTTCTCCCATTGGGGCCAAGGCAGGCGGATGGTGTCAGATAACACTTAAGAGGTGTGGATGTAAAAGCCATCTGCTACCATGGATATATGACCCAGCAGTTAAGTAATGGACGGACATACCAGCACTGCCTGCTGCTCCCTAAATAGTGGGTGAAAAGTGTTGATTCCATTTCTGAACTGCTTTATGGTGCTAAGTGGAAGATGCTGCATTACTGAGAATTAGGAATTGCTTCCTCTACAGAGGCTGCTAACGCATTACCTTTGCTTAATACGTGCGAGATGCAGATGGAACAAGCCGGTGTCTCAGACACCTGCCGTGTAACAAAGGATCGGGGAAGGGGCTCTGTGACAATGGCGGAAAAAATTGCTTTCTTCCAACAGTGAACAAAAGGTGCTTTTTTGGAACAGGGAAAAGAGTGTTATGCCTTGAGTTACTCTGCCCTTAACTCAAGTAATTATGGTGATGGTAAAGAGACACAGCTAAGGGGCGAGACTGTGAATTTAGGCACAGCCTTGATCATAGGGGCCATGTAAGCTGACATTGAGACAAGCCAAGGAGGCACATTCCTCCTCAGTTCCTTCATTACTCTGGGGGTCGTAACTGATTGCTGGCCGATGCCAGGTCGGCTACCCTGGCCACGGAATGTGTGCGTGGCGGGTGGGGATGAAGAGCTGAAGCTCTGCCCACCCCTCCCCATCCACCTACTCCAAGGAGGATATAACTGGGCAACTAGCCATGCTTGTTCCTAAGTGCCATTCCCAGGCACGGTCATGGAGTCTAAGTCAGGATCTGCCTCTGAAGGCTGGAGCATGAGCTCAGCTATAACTGGCGCATGTTCTTGCTTTTGCAAATTTGTAATATCCCTGCAATATTATTTCTATTTTTATCCCCTGTTATTTGCTCTCAGACTCACAGAAGGTAACAGTGTTAATGTTGGGCTCTCGGGTATGTATAGAATGAGGCTGGTTTTTAATATGTGCTTTACAGGGGGAGGAGGAGAAAGGGCTCAGTTTGAGCACCCTGAGTGTCAGCAACTTTCAAAAATGTGCCAAAATGAATCTTTCTGGTCCATTTTTAAATCCTTCTGCAGCCAGTGGGCTGGAAGCAGGCAGGGCAATCATGCAGTATTTCTAACTGTGTATTATTATTATTATTTATGGGATAGAAGGGGAACACCCAGGACATCCCATTTCCAGGTGAACAAAATGCCAGCATGTGAAAATCACTCCAGCTACTGCTGGTCTAAAAATGTCACCCTCCTGCTGGGAACAAAGCTACTCAAGGGTCTCTTTGTTCATTGTATCTACCAGGAACATCAACCCAGACAGGGGTCTGCTCAGGGCAGGATACACCACCATGCAAAAGAGCGAAGAGCGGCGTGTTGCAGCTCCCTCTCTCACTTCTGAGCTGGGTGGGTGGAGCCACCATCCACCCGCCACCTTCCATCCTCATGGAGAGAATTCCAGTGCAAAGTAATCACCTGTGGTCACACCCAGAAATCAGACTCAAGCAGCCCCAGCCTCTGTTGCAGACAAGCTGGTCACTGCGCGCACGCCTTGGCTACTCCAAGACCTGAATGTTTTGGTTGTGATTCCAGAAAATCTTTGATATGCACGTGGATAAATAAAAAGCCCGGCCTGTGGTGTCCTGGGAGACACCCTCCCAACCCAGAGAAATCTACTGAATCAAAAAGAGAAGTATTTATACAGCAGAGTAGCAGTGGCAGAATGGTGCTTCACCCCCACACTTGGCTCATCAGAGAAAACCTTGTGGTAAACAGAGGCTGAGATATGGAAGAGCTCACAACTCAGTTTAGGTTGTTTTCCAAGGCTGGTTTGAGAACTGATGGTGGTTAGTCACTGAGCTATCTGTAACTTACAAGAAACAATGACTATAAGATGAAGCCACATGGGACTATATCTAGAATTCGTCAGTCATACATTTTTATAGAGAATAAATAATACTTGAATATTTACCTGCCTGTAAGACTTTCACTGGGACTCTTTGCTGTCCTTGTGCCAGTGTCATGGCGAGCAGCATCAGCTTCCTTGGCCGCTGAGCTGTGTTGCACATTTGTCTACAATGGGTACAGCCCCCTGATTGCCTGCAGAGATCTGTGGGCATGCACTTGGGTACATCTCCTTCTGAAAACATGGAACTGTGCTTTCCATCCAGCTGCATTCCCACTTGTGCCTGTGTCTCTGAATTTTTGGCAGGCAGTCAGCACACCGCCAACTGAAAATCTGGCCTTTTCATCTCAGTGCTAAGAAACGCTGACACACAAAGGATCTTTGCTTTTTAATATGTCCCTTTGCTTGGATTCATTGGTTGATTCATCCATAAAGTCTGCCAGACCTATCCTCTTGACCAGAGTCAACTGGCCTCTGTCCATGTTGGTGCTCTCTGGGATAATGAGGAATCTGAACGCTGCAGCATCGTGGCCTTTCTTTAGTTCCCTAGTGCTGGCAGTCAAGACTTCCAAGGCAATGTCTTTTGGCAGAAATGGACAGACAGGAAATCATTGGTGCCAAATTGTTAAATGCCAATAGCATTGCTGGGTGAACAGGTGGCCGATGTCAGTTATAGACAATTAACAGTGCATAATGAAAGATTTCAGGGTGGGTGGCAGGATGAGATTCCACTGCTGAGGGAAAACCACTCACGAACAAAGAGAAAACTTGTTCCCTGGGTCTGATGCAGCATTGAGATGCCTCAGTTGAGATCAAAGTCCCACTGTGTTGTATGCTGTACAGACACATAGTAAGAGACAGACCCTGCCCCTAATTGCTTACAGGCTAAAATAGGCAAAGGGTGAGAGAGGAAACAGAAGCACAGAGAGGTGAAGTGTGTTGACCAAGGTCATGCAACAGGTCAGTGTCAGAGCCAGGCCTCCTGACTGCCAGGGAGGACATTACCTCTGGAGCACACTACCTCTTCACACACATGTGAGGACCAGGAGATTCACAACAGTCAGTTTCTTCCCGTAGTGCCAAGCTTCTAGGGACCAGTGGGAAGACCCTAACCAAGCATCCCCAACCCTACTTTGTCTGGTGAGAAATTCTGGCTGAGCAGCAGCAACACTGGCTCCAGCTCTCACGTAAGCCCCAGTGACTTAAATGTCCCGTGTGGAAGCATGGTGCCACCTCTGGGTGTCCAGTATCCTGGGGGGACAGGAAGCTGAGGCCTGCTCCTCCTCCCCTGGATGTCAAGAGCAACACTGTCATTGATTTCAGTGGGGGACAGGGGCAAGGGTCATGCCCTTAAAGTAGAACCGCAGAAAATCAAAGACAAAGCACTGACCCGAAAGTTCTTCTACCACCACTGCCTGCCTAGGGACCTACGTGGCCCTCATCGCTGTAGTATCTGAGCATGCCCATGAATGGGTTTAATCCCTGTTACATATTGTCTGGGGTACATTAAGTGCCTCGCCCAGCATGGCACAGGAGGTCACGGCTACGATAGGAACTGAATCTAAATCTCTTGTGGCCTAGTTCTTTGCCCTAGCCACCTATCCACCCTACCCAATTCCAGGCTGTCCTGCTACTGACAGCAACTTGAAAGGTTTGGGAGCGTGTTCCCCATCCAGACAGTAACAAGGACTGAGGATTGTTCTGGGACAATACAGATTCATAGATTTTAATCTCTAATGGGGGACCCATTGGATCATCAAGTCCGACCTGCATGATGCAGGCCAGGGAACTTCACCCAACAATTTCCAAAAGACGCTCAGCCTTGACTTCAAGACTGCAAGTGATGGAGAAGCCGTGTGTGTTTGGTTTTCCCATAATAGGCTCTAAAGGAGTATATGAAACATGATAAACTTCATTTTCATTTCTTCAAAGGAACCCATCTCTCTACTCTTTGAGTTTCATGTGTTTGGGTTTTTACTAAAGAATTTATTGCTTCGGCTCCTCATTTTATGAACCTCATTTTATGAACCTGGGTTTGGAACAATTTGTTCCGTAGCTGAGGTCACATCTAGGCCACTTTTAATCCAGCAGGGTTGTGAACAAGAGGCTGCACCCTGAGTATAAAGGTAATGAAATACATTTCAGTCTCCAAAAAATGCTCCACAACCACAAGCGGGCCCGGATTTTAAAAGTAAAAGCTCCCAGTTGGGTGCCTAATGAATTGGCCAGATTTTGTTCTCCACAGGAGCAGCTTTTAAAACATCTGGTCCTTTAAATATATACGGCAAGTATGGAAGGGCGTGAGTAGACTATTACATCATCAGTCAGCCCCCAAATATAGTGCTTTATAAATATGTACAGATGGTTCCATGTTCCCCGTTCAGACTTCCAGTCAACTGCTTTTTATTTTTAAGTAAAACTTCAAAGCGCTAAACACAGCAAATGTCAGAACTATTAAAAATAGAAACCAATATGTGACTTGGTGGCAGCGGAATAAATCAAAAGGTTATTAACATTACGAGCTGAACTTCCGTAAGTTTAAACACGAGTAGGAATACTTTTACGGAGAATGTCGTGGGCCAGATCTGGAGCTGGACCTGCATGCAGCCCTCAAACACAGAGGGGTTGGGGTGGGATAGGAGCTGCTGTGTTGGCTTTCCATCACCCGTTATTCAGACTTATCGTTAGGAGCTGTAATGCAGTAGCTCTTAGAGGCCCAAACTGAGCTCAGAGCCCCATGGTGCCAGGCACTGCACAATCCCTGCCCTTATTGTGTAAACAGATAAAACAGATGAAGGAGGGGGGAAGAGAGATTCTTCCCCATTTTCCACCTGGGAAAGTGAGGTGGGAGGGCAGGTACCCGTCCCCCAGGATCTCTCTCTCTCATGGAGAGAGAGTGTGTGTCAAGAAGAGGTTAAAGAACTCCTGGGGTCACAATCAGGCCCCAATAGCTGCATCTGTGTGGCTTGTCAGACCTGGGGGCAGGCAGGCTCCTAACAGGGAGGAACCCAGCCCAGCTGGTTGTGTGCTCTGAAACAACCTGAGCCAGAGCTGCAGTTGGCAGCCCCGGTCACTGGGCTACATACTGAAGACGAGCCTGGGAGCAGTGTGAGTCTGAGGAAAGCACACGGGCTGGTTTGTTTCTTTTGTTGAAATCCCCAGCGCTAGCTCTGGGCCTTTCCCCAAGCAGAAGGGCGGGAGCTGAGACTCCCCGCAGAGCCCAAAAGACTGCTTCCCCTCCTTTGTGGGAGGGAAGGTCCATGGCCCCTGGAGGGCCTTGGAACTACCTACATGTTTGTTTGGACCCCTCCTGCCCCTGGAAGGGGATGGACTCGCTAAGAGGTGCAGCTGCCCCAAATACTGCAGCACGGCTGCTGTCCAGCAAATGAGGTAAGATAGTGTCTGCCTTTCGTCCTAGGGGTGACCTGAGATATAACCTTTGACAGACAGATGAACAGGGCCGCCCGGGGGGGGAGGCAAGTGGGGCAATTTGCCCCAGGACCCCACGTGAGTTTTCAGGGGCCCCCACAATAATTTTCGGCGGCACTTCAGCGGTGAGGGTCCTTCAGTGCCGCCGAACACACCCGGAGTGAAGGACCCGCAGTTGCTTCTTCCGCTCCGGGTCTTTGGCAAAGTGCCCCGAAGACCCGGAGTGGAAGGACCCTAGACTCCCTGAATCCTGCGGGTGGCCCTGCAGATGAAGGCCAAGAGTCTCAGAAGGGGAGTCTCCATTTAGGCTCCTGATATAAACAGATGACTCAAGATTGCAAAAGTGCTTAGCAGCCAGCAGATTCTGCAGCAACGGTGGGAGCAGCAGAGTGCTCAGCACCTTTGAAAATGGGACCATTGGCTTAGGTGTCTAAAACCTGGATTGAAGAGGTTAACTGTAGGATTCTCCCTTTGAAAGTCTTGACCTAGGCAACCCATTCCAGATCACCCAGGGAGTCTGGGGCAGGACCAGGAGTCAAACACAGGCCTCCTGAGTCCTAGGGTGGGGCCTTAACCGCAAGATCAGCCTTTCTCTCTAACTCCGATTTCCTTTGGCAGTGTGAACCTTCAAGCAGCTTTGTGCCATCAGTGTCTGGTCCAGTGGTTACAAACATAGCTCCTCGCTTGTCCCAGTGTATCTGCAAAGGCAGTAGAGGGCACAGAGAAGTGAGATGATTTGTCCAAGGTCACCCAGGTGTTCAGGGGCAGAACAGGGAATAGCCACAAGGCCTCCTTAATCACATGTGGCTGCCCTACCCACTGGGCCATGCTACTCCATTGCACTCAGTTCTTTTTTCCTATTGTCTGAAACCATCTTTTCCTCTGAATGCTCCTCTTACTCTTCCGCCTTCTGCTATTCCTCACTTGTGAATTTGGGAGCTGTGTTGTTTAACCTGGTGCAGCTTTCCAGGAGAGCGTTTGTGTGGGGGGAAAAAAAAGGCTACCGAAACAAAGCTGCCTGGTAGCAAAGGGCTTGTTTCATGTCGCTTCCTCTTCTGAGGTGGCAAAGGGTCTATCCTGAGGAGGCTGAGCTCTCACGGGACACTCACGATGGCAATGACAGAGGATTGGAGCCTCAGAGAAACCACAAAATCAGTTCTGCCCCATCTCCTGGCCTGTGAGCAAATGGCCACTGCCGGGCCTTGTGATGGTCAAAGCCAGCTTGGTGGTGACCACGGATTGCCCCCAGTCCGAGCTGAGTAAGTAAAGCAGCATATAAAGGCCACAGCCTGGCTTGTGAGGAGGGCTGGAGTCAGTCCTGCAGCAGATGGTATCCTGGGATAACTAGTCCTGTGGCCTGCTATTGGTGGACCCTCTTTTCTTCTCATTTCCCAGCTCACCCGCACTCAGGGACGGAGCAGAGGGTTGAGGTAGGTGTGTTCTGAGGCTGGCTCTCCACCTCTGCTTCCAGGACACACACACAGGAGGGTGTGGATCAGACCTGAGTCTGTTTAGCCCAATATCCTGTCTCTGGCAGTGGCCAGCACTGGCCGGATCACAGGAAGGTGCAAGAAATTCCTCAGCAGAGAGTTATTGGATAACCTGCCCCAGGGGAAGTTTCCTCCCAACCCCCATTAGCTAGTGGTTTGTCTGTATCCCCTTCCATGGCCTTGATCAGTCTTGGGGCCTGTTCTGCAGCCCTGCTGTTCCAGCTGAGATGGAATAACCAGAACTGAACACACTTATCAAGTGAGATGTATTCTCCATCCCATTCTTCATGGAGGCAGTGTGGTCTAGAGATTAAAGACGTGGGCTTTATTCTTGGCTCTGTCATTGACCTGCTGTGTGGCTTTGAGCAAATCACTTCCCCTCTCTGTGATTCTGTTTCCCTTCCCACCCTCTGTTTGCTTTGTCCACTTAGACTGTAAGCTGTTCAGGGCAGGGACTGTCTCCCAAATGTGTTTGTACAGCTCCTAGCACAACAGGGCTCCGATTTCATTTGGAACCTTTCGTGATTGTGTAGTAATCGTGCATCCTTCCACATCTGCACTTCCCGCATTGTTGCAGTCCATTTAGAAAGAACTAGTTCTGTTTTGTGGTTCCTCTCTCTCTCTCACTTGGAGCTGGGAAAGAATCCTGCGGTTTTAGCTATGCTTTGAAGGGAAATCTTCATAAGCTTTGTTTGAAGACAAAAGCAATAACTGCAGCAGCCAAAAAGCTACCCAAATGGTCGTCTCCTTGGTGGTGATGGCAGCCTCTCATTTTCTACCTGACTGTTGCTTTTCTCTTTTCTTCCCTCTCGTCTCCGCAGCGCTGCTGTCTGTTGCCTGTCTGAGTCACTGACACAAAGCCAAGAGGATGTGCTTGAGCAGATGGAGCCAAAGGAAGTCGTTTCTGGAGTCCTTGTAAACCACTTCAGAGCCTTCGGCATTTCCTGCTCCTCTGACAGGGCTGTCTGAAAATCCTGGTCGCTGTGGATGGTGAAAGTAAAACGACGCCAAGTGTTCTATCAAACACCAGCCAGCTCCAGAGGATCCCTGGAAAAGGTCAGGGAATTTCCTGTGCTATGGACGAGTTGAATTCTCTTGCCTGTTTAATACTAGTACCCTGGTAATGCCTCCAGGCTGCAGATAAGATCAGGGCCCCATCATGCCAGGTGCTGTACAAACGCACATTGAGAGACAGTCCCTGCCCCATAGAGCTTACAGTCTAAACAGACAAAGGGTGTGAGAGGTAATGGGAAGGGGAATAGACTTGCCTAGGGTAAACAGTAGGCTAATGGAATAGACCCTATCTCTTCCTGTGCTGTGGTACCTCCCCTAGACTTCTTGTCTGTGCTCACATAGATTTCAGACTTGCTCTCCTGCTCCGTGGTTCTGATCCTGGAGGCTGCCCGGGCCTCCACAAGCCATGTGTGCAAACTGGAGCCGTCTATGTTCTGCTCTGGCTTGTGCCACTGGATTCCAGCTCCTGAGCCATCAGCTGGGATTGTTGCAGCACGTCACGCTGCGGTCCTACCTGCACGCGCTTCTGGGACAGCCCTTCCGTTGCTGAGAGGGTGGCGCAGCTGGCACAAAGAGACCAAAAGCCAATGCTGACTCTGGACCTACAGACTGGATTCTCCCTTCCCTTGCACCCTTATGACGTGGTAGCGCAACGCAAGGAGAAAAGCAGTGGAGAATGAGGCTCGGTCTACACTAAAGAGCCTTTCCGTGTAGCCAGCAGAGCCCTGTAGTGCAGGCTCAGCGTAAGCTAGCACAAAGCATTCGGCTGACATGGCAGCCACAGCATCTCCCCAAAGGTCGCTAGCGATGCCATCCAGAAGCATTTCTTCCTTGGCATACTTGCATCTACGTGGGGAGTTTTGCTGGCATAGCTACACGGGCTAGCGGGGTGATCTTTTTTCCCTTCCCACGCTCCTGGCCAACGTAGCGATGCCAGCAAAACTTTGAGGCACAGCCCAGGCCTCAGGCACTCGCGCGAGGGAGGGAGACGGCCTGTATCAAGTACTGAAAGAATCGTGAAAGATTGTGTAGTATAAATCAGACTCCTTTCTTCAGACAGGGATCACCAGCGGCATGAACTCTCTGCAGCATCGGTGAAACTATCACTGACGTGTCACGCCCCAGTTCTGCTGTCCACACTTCATGAAGAACGATCCTGGCTCAGTAAGAAAATCAATCTATTAAGCTGAATAAAGAGACAACCAAGGCCACGCCTACGCCGAAGACTTCTGCTGGCACAGGGGTGTGATCCCGGATGGAAATAGCTATGCCAGCAGACGTCGTTAGCGTAGCTGTGCTACATGGGGAGAGCTGGGTTTTTACAGGTCTAGCTTGTTGTGCTCCTGGGGGTGGTTTATTATACTGGTACAAAACACAGCTTTGCTGTGGTCGCTGTGTCCGTGCTAGGAGCACTTTGCTGGAATAATAAAGCGCTGCTAGCATAGACCTGGTGACTTGATTGTGGCCTAGAAGTACCTACGTGGGAGAATATTTCTATAGTAAAGGGCTCTTTGATCTAGCATCCAAAGGCAGGAAGTGGAAGCTGGATAAATTAAGGCTAAAAATAAAATGCAAATATTTACTGGGAATTTACAGGGAATTTACTGTTGGAACAGCTCTCAGCGGGATGGGATGGATTCTTTGTCACCTGAAGTGTTCGCATCGAGACTGAATGTCTTTCTAAAAACAACTTCAGGTTCCTGGCTTTAGGCCGGAGTTACTGGTTCCAGGGCCCTTCTGGTCTCTGAAAAGCTATGCCGTGTCTGAGCGGATCTCCAGCAGAGCTTCCATTCAGGACTTGCATCTGGGGAAAGTGAAAAGATGTTGGTTTGTTTTTTTAAATAAACACGCTGCCCCACAATCCTCTAACCCTGATTATCCTTATGCAGTCCCCGATGGTTTGTGTTAATGATCTTAACTGTATGCAGCTGGTGGGAGTCCAGGACAGCTGCCCTCTTTTGTGTTAGGTTCCAGAACCAAAGCCAAGCTGGATTTAGCAAATCCAATTACCTCCCTGGGTTTGCTCTCTTCTACTTATCATAATCACTGGTTGATAACAGACACCCTGTTAAACAGGTACTGGACAGCCACAGCATTCTTATTTTGTGCACATATTTTGTACAATCTGGGGTTTAATTTATGTACTAGAGCTTATCAGACGTGTTTTCCATTTAAAGTGAAGCTTGGCTTTGATAGCGATAATGCTGAACAGCTAATTTCAGAGTCCCTTAGATTTACTCATCCTGCCTATCTTAATTGTTTCCTATCTCTTGGAGATATTTCATGATTAATTTGAGGGAGGAGCTTGTCAGAAGCAGCAGGAAGGGAATGCACAACACATCCTAATTAAAGAGGATATTGGGTTATCTTACATGAAGTGATTATTAAACACCAAACCCTGTGAAAAGGGAACGTGTGTCTTAACACGCAGCACCTGGATCGCTCAAAACTGAACAGCAGCAGAAGATTCCAGGTTAGAGTGACCTTGTAATAAGGAAGAACTGTCTCAAGGCAGAATGATGCCTGAATGAGCAGAGTAGCTGGCTCCTGAAATTGAAAAATCTTTCCAAGCACTGTGAAGGAAGCACCTCATACATTTATACAAATGTCTGGAATGACTTTGACAGCCTAGCTGGTGGGGACACAAAGAGTAGGACACACAGGCAAATCTCCGCAAAGGGCCAGGTTCTTAGCCCCTTACAACTTTAGATTTTGTCATTGACACCAGTGGGAGGTGGAGTTGAATGCTTTGGAAATCCCATCCCAGTGACCTCAGTTGGACTCCTCCAGGGCTTATAGTTAAGCATGTGCTTAAGTGCTTTGCTGAATCAGAGACTTAGGGGGGAAAATGCACTTGCTTTTTATTCCTGTTAGCCTTGCAGAGCCGGTCAGCTAAAACTAGGAGCTGTGGCTGTTCCTGTGTGAGCATCATCAGCCGAACTACTTCCTGAATTCCATGCGGTGGTATTGTAGCCATGTCAGTCCCAGGATATTAGACAGACAAGGTGGGTGATGTAATATCTTTTGTTGGACAAGATTCTGTTGGCGAGAGAGACAAGCTTTTGAGCCACACAGAGCTCATCCTCAGGTCTGGGAAACATACTCTGTGTCACAGCAAAACGCAAGGTGGAACAGATTGCTTAGCATCAATAGTTAACACATTTTTCAAAGGGCCAAACAAGGTGAAGTAGTCCATTAACATCCCTCCAGTCACGGAGGTAGGGGAAGTAGCTGGGGGAGGAGGTTGTTAGTGGGTTATAGATTGTTATAATAAGCCATACATTCAGTGTCTCTGTTCAGTCCTTGATTTGTAGTGTCATGCAAAGTTATGAATGTAAGCTCCCTGGCTCGCCTTTAGACAGTGTTGTGTAGGTTTCCTTTGAGGATGAGGACTGAGAGGTCAGATAGAGAGTGATCGCTGTGTGAAAAGTGTTCTCCCACACGTGATAGGGTGTTTTTGTCTTTTTGTGGGAGTTCATTCAAGAGCTTAGTGATTGTCTGGTTTCACCCCCATAGCTGTTGTTGGGGTATTTAGTGCATTGGATGAAGTATACCATGTGTTGTGATAGCATGTGTAGGACCCATGGATCTGGAAAGGTGTGTTGTGACAGGGTGTTGATCGTTGTAGCAGTGGAGATATGTCTGTAGGTTTTGCATCTGTTGTTCTTGCAGGGTCTGATGCCACTTTGAGATGGTTAGTCCTGGTCTGTGAGGAGCTTGCTTCTGAAAATGAGGTTGGAGGGTTGTTTGAAGGACAGAAAAGTGGGTTCAGGAAAGATTTATTTCAGGATGGGTCCCCATGGAATATGGGTTGTAGCTGTTTGTGATACCGTGTATGGGTTCCACTGTGGGGTGGTAAGTGACAACTAGGGGTGTGCTGTCAGAGGGAATTTTATTTCTGTATTGAAGCAGGTTCTTTCGGGATATTTGTGTGGCCCATTCCATGATGCAATTTACTTCTCTGGTGGAGTGTTCTTGTTTGGTGAAGGTGGTTTTGAGTGTGTTAAGGTGCGTATCCTGGACTCTTTCCTTGGAGCATGTTCTGTGGTATCTGAGTGCCTGGCTGTAGATATGATTTCTTGCTGTGTTTGGGGTGGCTACTGGGTCTATGAAACCCCTTGTAAAATGAGCGCGTTGGCCATTGAAATCCACTCAGATGCCAAACATGGACCCTCATGAAGCTGGTTCTCCAGGGTCACTTAGTAGAGTGGAACCACGCTTGAACTAATTCAGCAGGTGACATGGATGAGGTGAAACTGTTAAGGTACGTCTATGCAGCAAAGCAACCCCCCTGGCTGGCCCATGCCAGCCGACTCGGGCTGTGGGGCCCTTTCATTGCTGTGTAGACTTCCGGGCTGGGGCTGGAGCCTGGGCTCTAGGAACCTGTGGGGTGAGAGGGTCCTAGAGCCCGGGCTCCAGCCCGACTCCAGACGTCTACACAGCAATGAAACAGCCCCGCTGTCTGCACCTCGTGAGATGGAGTTGGCTGGCACAGGTCAGCCGTGGGCATCCAGTTGCTGTGTAGACATACCCTGTGTGTCAAAGGGCCAGATTTTCAGAGAGATTTAGGCACCTAAAGATACGAACTGGTGCCTAGTGGGAATTGTGCGAAAATAGGGTTGAAAACCTCGCCCAAAGTGCTTGGTAAAGAAAGCCTGATATATCCCTGCAAGGTAACATGCCCACTGAGCTGCCTTTCTGAGGGCAGCACTAATACTGTTGAGATTGACTTAGTGAACTGTGCAACTTCCCCCAGGCTGTCTATACCGCGATGTAGATTTAAAATCCTCAAGTGCCAGATCCTGTGCCTTTACTCCATGAATAGCCCTTCTGCGTGGAGATGAATTCAACTCATCGAGTCCTAGGTCCTCCAGCTCCAGAGAGGACCGGGATATGTTGCAGGAAGAAATGAATAAAGTGAGGGGCTTCCACGTAGGAGGTAATTCTCTAGTCCTCTGCGTAAGCACCGTGGAGTCTCTCTGCTTGCACAGTGCTTGGGGTAAGATGCTACTCAGCATGGAGGAGGACAGCAGAATTCAGTTTTCTGAAACAAACGTGCTTAATTTTCTCTGCAGTGTAGGATACCGCTCTAGGGATCTCTAGTTTAGCCCTGGAGTAGGAGATTCAGAGAGATCTCCGCTTCCCCCATCCCAAAAATTAGTCACTCCCTAGCTTTTAATGTTCTAATAATCTCCTCACCAGGGAACATATTCCCCACCCCGTTTCTCTGTTTCTGTACCCTGCATTATCATTTATTAAGTATATTCTGACCCACTGTTGGCCATGGTCTACAGCTTCCAGACCTTTTATGTGACTCCCCTTGCTAAGCAGTGATTTAGCTGTGAAATCCTTTAGCTGTGCCCTGCTTTCCAAACATTACCGCTCGCCCAGCAAAGGCCAGGATGCCCGCTTGAAGCCTGGCAGAAGCACTTCATTTGCAGTCAGAGGTGTAGGATCATGTGGTGTTCGTTCCCCTAGAGCTCTGAATAGTCTGGTCCTGATTCCCTCAGCTCCTGCTGTAAGCCACGCTTACCCCATGGCATGTCTTTTTCTCCCACTAGTGACTGGAGGATAAATATATATTTACAGGTTGGTGGTTGTCTCCAAGCTAACGTGCTGGTCCTTTAGCTCGCTTAGTGGATCCAGAAGTCCTCAGGTCAGTCCACTGCACGTGAATATTGTGGACTGTTACTTGCACCTTGTGTGGTCATTTGCCCCTATGAGGAGTGGATGTATGATGCGACTCGCTTAGAGTCACATTAATGGCTGCACAAAGTGCACAGCACTGGAGGGCTGGGCCCCGGGCACTGAAGTGTTTGTGCTTTATGTTGATGTTTGCCATGAGGCTCATAATGGTATCTCTTTCCACTTGGCGATGGTCTTTAAAGTCCAAGGCATAGCCTCCAGCAAGCCTGGCAATAGGCAAATGATTTAATGCTACTGTTTGACAGAAAGGGAGATGAAAATGTTCATAGCAAGCCCTGGGAAGCAGCAAGCTTGTGAGCAGATCCATAAAATGCTCCTCTTCTCTCTATGTATTGTGCCCATCAATAAATCCACTGGCCCCAAACTCCCTTCCAATAGCAAAAAATATTCTCTGTCATCTGAACTATTCGTTGCCTTTAGAGATCACTTAGTGGTGCAACATAATGATTGATAGAGCAATTCTCTGTCTCCCCGATCACCCAGTACTCGCTGCCCTGACCCCAATTATGGTGAGTAAAGAGAGAAGGATTTAGTGCTGTCTTTCCCTGCTAGGACACTGCTGATCCTAGGCCGGAGAGGTGGAGACACTTCCTGGCTTGCTGAGTGGAGGTAGTGATTTATGCACTAACTGTGATCTAATGTCACGGGTTAGAAACTCGAGATGCAAAATTCCTCAGCTGGTGTAAATCAGTAGAGGTCCAGTGACGTCAGTGGTGCCACTGACTGCCGTGGAGTTACACCTGCTGAGGACTTGGCCCCTGCTCTGCTGCACCACGTAATACCATCCCCTCTCAGCACAGGGGTGTTCCACAAGGGTGAAGTTGGCTGCTCTGAAGTAGAGAGGCAGTGAGACCTACTCCCACTCCAGGCCTGCAGCACAAATCCCTCACTGCTGCTCCCTCTGGGCCAGTCCCTCCGCTCCGTTTGCGTGGCCTGGCAGGGCTGCTGGATGTGAGGGAGCATAAACTGTGTGTCTGTCTTCCCCGTGCTCCCCACCTATCCCAATGATCACCCTGTGTGCAACTGGAGGAGAGACCCACTCTGCAGTAGGCAGGGCATACAGAGGTCCCCTTGTCTGTGACCCCCCCCACCACATCACAATAGGGGGTTTATGGGGTGTGGAGTGTCTTGTGCTTAGCCCTTTCCCCAGCACGAATATTCTACAGAGCTTCATCATGTCTGGGGCCAAATGACTCAAGCGAAGAGGCTTCCATCAATGACTTTGGGAGGCTGCTCCACAGCCCAGTGGGAACTAGTTCCTTAACTCACTGGCTGACATTTGGGCCTACACCGCTGTCAATCTGTTCCACCCAAACCAGCCTTTCCAAACTGGAGTCGCCTAAGCTGGCGTCTTCATCCGTACACCAGCATGTCAGTTGCTGGCCTGTTTTTCAGAAGCGGGGAGCATTCACAGCTCCCACTGATGTTGCCAGCAGAAAACCAGGTGTATTTGGTAACATATTTGTGCACACCAGGCTAAACCCTGGTGTGCGCAAACGATTGGGTCCCTTTGTGGATAAAACACATGAAAATGGGACCAGAACCTTACCGGTGTAAACTGACACAGTGAATGGAGCAGGGGCGTGCTGTGACCTTTGCATGCAATTCCATGGGCTAGGGGATCCAAACTGGCGTCCTCAGTGTGGCGTGACCTCACTTCTCCAGTGCGTGTGGTCACAGTGGGTGGAGGATGCTATTTTATTCTACTGTGTGTGTTCCGCGGCCGGATGGGATTGTCCCATGGACCAGATCCGGTTCGCCACTGGGAGCAGGTGCATCACTGGGACGGAGCTGCGCTGACTTACCCCAGCTGGGGATCTGGCCCTTGGCTTTTCCCTGGACTCTTTTAGCTGTCATTCAACCAGCTCTTAGAAATGAAACTTTCATTGAAAGCTACATGCAATCCTCCATTCATTTTTCATTCCATCGGCCTCTGTCCAGGCTGTTGGTTGCTTGACATTTCTGTATCTACCATTCCCTGAGCCCACTTGCTAGAAACCAGCTGGATAGGTGGATGAGGGCAGAAAAACGCCATTTTAGAGCTGGGGTGGAGATTTTCAAAGGCACAAAGGGCAGACAAGAGCCTACTTTCCACTGAAAATCAATGGGAGTTGGGTGCCTAACTCATCTGTGTTTCTGAAAGATCTTCCTCAGGGATGATAAGTCCAGTTTTTTATTTTCTTTCCACCTATGTTTCAACAGCCCCTTATATAAGTACTAGGAGAACTTTTTAGAGTAATTGAAATAAATCTAAACCCCGACATCATTCGCTCACTTAGATACCTCTTACTGTAAAAAAAGACTCTTGAAATCCCTACTATTTTAAAAATGACTGAGTTAAGAGAAACTGACAATAAATTATCAGTTCTGGGCCCTACTCAAAGATTTCAGAATATCCCTCTGAAAAAGTCCCAGTAATTGTCTAACCCTGTTTCCTTTTATCAGCCGAATGAGCGACAGCTGCTGGAACACATGTTCAATAGAAGCATGTTGGGTGACTGTCCTCTTTTGCAATCTGTGTTCTCGGGCCTGAGAATCGGAAATGTTGTTGGAAGCAGAGGATTTAGAATGAACAAAAATCCAGCCCAACCCATGAGCGAGTTTTGGAGAAAACAGGCCAGCTCATGCTATTGTCCCTATTGTATTAAAGCAGAGTTCATGCCATGCTTAAAAGAATACTAACTTTGCCACTATATGTGAGGGGGGAGCCTTGAAGCACTGCACACTAAGCATCTAAACATTGTTTTCTTGGGCCAAATCCTGCCACTTGCTTGCGTGCCTGTGGATCCCACTGGGTTCATGTCTTTGGGTATGTCTACACTACAAAATTAGGTCGATTTTATAGAAGTCGATTTTTAGAAACTGATTTTATACAGTCGATTGTGTATGCCCACACTAAGCGCATTAAGTCGGCAGAGTGCGTCCTCACTACCGTGGCTAGCATCAACTTACAGAGCGGTGCACTGTGGGCAGTCTCTGCTGCCCACTGGAATTCTGGGTTAAGCTCCCAATGCCTGATGGGGCAAAAACATTGTTGCGGGTGGTTTTGGGTACATGTCATCAGGCCTCCCTCGGTGAAAGCAACAGCAGACAATCGTTTCACGCCTTTTTTCCTGGGTTACCCGTGCAGATGCCATACCACGGCAAGCATGGAGCCTGCTCAGCTCACTGTCACTGTACTTCTCCTGGGTGCTGCTGGCAGACGTGGGACTGCATTGCTATACAGCAGCAGCTCTTTGCCTTTGCAGCAGACAGTGCAGTAGGACTGATAGCTGTCATACGTCTCCTGGGTGCTCCTGGCAGACCTCGGTGAGGTCGATCAGGGGCACCTGGACGGACATGGCTATTCTCCTCTTAGAGCACTGAATGGGAGCCAGAAACTCCAGGTCATTCTCTTCTTTAAGTTTTGTCTCATGGAGATTCAGTCCTGCCTGGAATATCATGCGAGCTGGAGGCTTCTGCCTCAGGCTGCTCTCCCAGCTGGCAGCACCGCGCGGTCGCACCTACCCCAGCCTACCCCTTGATCCCACGGCTCATGAAGCCTGGACAGTAGTAAGGAGCAGTTCAACTATAGGCTGAGCAAGTGCAGAATGGTGGTAGAATGTGCCTTTAAAAGCTCGCTGGTGCTGTTTGCTGACTAGGTCAGACCTCAGCACAACCAACATTCCCATTGTTATTGTTGCTTGCTGTGCGCTCCACAATATCTGTGAGAGTAAGGGGGAGACATTTAAGGCTGGGTGGGAGGTTGAGGCAAATCACCTGGCGTCCGATTTTGAGTAGCCAGACACCAGGGTGATTAGAAGAGCACAGCAGGGCACACTGCGCATCAAAGGGGCTTTGAACACCAGTTTCATGACTGGCCAGGCTACAGTGTGACAGTTGTGTGTTTTTCTCCTTGATGCAAACCCTCCCCCTTTGTTGATTTTAATTCCCTGTAAGCCAACCACCCTCCCCCCTTCGAAATAAAGTAACTATTGTTTTGAAACCATGCATTATTTCTTTATTAATTGAAAAAAAATGAGATAATGGACAAGGTAGCCTGGGTGGGGTGGGGGAGGAGGGAAGGACAAGGTCACATTGCTTATTGTAGCCACACTAAAAATCAAACTGTTTGAATGACAGTCTTCTGTGGCTTGGGCCATCCTCTGGAGTGGAGTGGCTGGGTGCCTGGAGCCTCCCCCGCGCGTTCTTGGGCATCTGGGTGAGGAGGCTATGGAACATGGGGAGGAGGGTAGGTGGTTATACAGTGGATGCAGCAGGGGTCTGTGCTCTTGTTGGCTTTCCTGCAGCTCCCACAGAGGCCTCATCATGTCCGTTTGCTCCCCCATTGGCCTCAGCATTGCGTCCTGCCTCCGCTCTTTACGCTCAGTTCTTTCCTGGCCTCCGCCACTGAATGCCTCCATGCATTAAGCTGAGCCCTATCTGTGCGGGAGGACTGCATGAGCTTGGAAAACATGTCATCTCGAGTGCGTTTTTTTCGCCTTTCTAATCTGCAATAACTTCTGGGACGGAGATGATAGGGGAAGCATAGAAACATTCTATGCTCTACGATTCTGGGGGGACTGCATGGTCACCAGTGCTGCTGAGTTCGCCACGCTGACCAAACAGGAAATGAAATTCAAAAGTTCCCAGGGCTTTTCCTGTGTACCTGGCTAGTGTATCGGAGTTCAAAGTGCTGTCCAGAGCGGTCACAATGGAGCACTCTGGGATAGCTCCTGGAGGCCAATACCATTGATTTGCATCTGTACTACCCCAAATTTGACCCAGCAAGGTCGATTTTAGCGCTACTCCCCTCGTCGGGGAGGAGTACGGAAGTCGATTTTAAGAGCCCTTTAGGTCGACGGAATGGGGTTGGTTGTGTGGATGCAGTCATTTTTAAATGGACCTAACGCGGCTAAATTCGACCTAACCCCGTAGTGTAGACTAGGCCTTACTTGCAAAGAATTGTATAGCTACCTTACGGATCTGCATGATGGACTTCCATTTCCCTCAGGAATCTTTCTCTCTCCCTGTACAATCTCTCTCTATATTTCCAGTACGCTGTATGGCGTAGGAGTAGGCAGCAGTACCAAGATTTTAAAGAATAAGGCCCAGATCCTCAAAGCTATTTCGGTGCATCCTTCCCTTTTATTTCAATAGGAGTTAGGTGCCTAAATACCTACCTTTGAGGATCTGTGCCCAAGAGCCTCAAGTTAGGCTATTTAAAGCCACGTATAGGGTGTGTCTATATTGCAACCAGAGATGTGACTGCAGCACGTGTAGACATACCCAAGCTAGCTCTGATGAGCTAGCTCAAATAATAATGGCAGAAAAGCCACTGGAGTAAGTAACAGGGGTCCCAAGTGGGGTCGTAGAGCCTGCGCTGTTGTGGCTTCACTGCAATTTTTATTCAAGCTAGATCAAAGCTACCTCGGGTCTGTCTACATGTGCTCCAATTACACCTCTGACTGCAGTGTGGACGTATACCATAATCACTTCTCTACATAGATGGCCCTCACCCCCACAGTGGCTCAGCACCTCACGGTCATTCATGGATTTTCTCCTCACATTGCCCGGGTGAGGGAGGGAAGTATAAATAAACGACTTCAATCTATAGAGCGGCTGTGTATAGAGAGAATCATATGGACTTAGATAGTAAGCTCTTTGCAGAAGGGACTGTCTCTTTGTTGTGTGTGTACAGCCCCTAGCACAATGGGGCCGTGACCCCTATGGCTCCTAGGTGCTGTGGCAATACAAATAATAAATCATCATCATCAAGTTTCAAACCCTAGAAGGAAGAGCTGCTTTGCTAAAAGGAAAGCTTCTCTTTGCAAATGGAGAAGAATACTTTTGCGATCAATCGTTGTATTTTTCGTTATTGACCACATTTTCAATCCTGAGTTCCTCAAGTTTAGGGTCCTTGCCCAAGATTTTCAAAACTAGGAATCTAAAGATAGATCCTAAATAGTTATTTCAAACTATTCCATGAGAGGTGCTGGGTGCACAGAGCTTTTGAAAATCAGGCCAATTACTTAGGTGCCAAGACACAGACTTAGAACTTAGCTTCAAGCATGGAAAGATGAAGGTGTTGGCTCTGATAAGAAGAATACCAAACTGTACACACCACCCATTGCTTCATAAATCAGGATGAACTGCAGAGCATTCTAGTTTTCAGGAGTGGTCTTTGAAAGCATTCTTTGTCTGCTCATGGAGTAGTCGCAGCCGGCAGGCTAACTGACTGTCCTGCTGCAACTAACCATGTCAGCCACAATCCAAAAATACGTGGATTTACTCAGGGCTGTTGCTGTGCACCCCACTGCAGAATGAGGTCTTATTTTAGGTCTTCGACCTGCTCTCTCTCTGTCTCTCAGTTGGAACAAGGATCAGGGCTGAGACACTGGTGCAGCTCATAATTATGTAGTTTACAGTGACACAGCTGCCCTAACTTACCTGAGAAGAGAAGCCCCAATATGTGACAAAGAAGTTTGATGCTACTCATTCAGCCAGCTGAGTATATTCTTTGCAGCCTAGTGTCTTGACATAGAGGCGGCCGGAGGGGGGGGATGGGGGAGAGGAGACACACAAGATTCTTTATCTCTGGGGAACCAGCTGAATTCTCAGCGGTGATCAAGCTGCAGTCAGCCAGCAACTGATTGTCTATTATCAAACATGTCATTCATGACTTGGTCATTTGTGATTAACACAATGTGGTGGCTAGTGGGTGTTTTAATCCTGACGTTTTAGAGAGGATTCTAACAGAGGGAACCTGGTGTAGGGAAAATACTGGACACCGATACTATATCATAATATCATCATGCCACAAATAATGTTTACACACACAATAATTTGCATAGATAATGGGAAGGACTAAGGAGCCGATTTTCACTCCCAACCCACTGGATTTAGGAGCACAAGTCCCATTGATTTCAATAGGACTTGTGCTCCTAAATCCCTTACAGGCTTTTGAAAAACTCCCCCTGAATGAACAAATGAGGCCTTCCCAACTCCACCGTGCGTGATTCTCTCTGCACTAGGTAGAGCTGGTGGAGACTGGAGCGGAGCTGAAGTCAAGTAGCTGAGGTTAGATCCTGTGCTTAACGCTGATACCTTTGTCCTTTATCGTGGAGGGAAACCTTGGCAAGGAATGAAATGCATCCACCCTACATTAGAACGGAACTCACCGAACCTTGGGTGCTTCATGGTAATCTGCTCTCAGCCTAATTCCGTGCAATAACTAGCTATTGGAATGGTTGTGGCAGGGCACAATTCAGCAGTGATGATCAGTGTCATTACAGTTTTGTTTAGCCCCAAGGCGTTGTTTCTTTATTTTTAAGGAAAGGTCATTGCTGCGGTGGGCTGTTAAGATGAGAGATATTCCAGGATCCTGGAGAGTGATTCCTTGGACTAGCTGCTGATGGCTGGAACAAAAAATTAAATTAAATAAAAAAAAAAAAATAAATAAAAAGGAAAATCACAGGAACATCCCTGGGATACTGTTCTAGTTTGAAATATTATTCCTGTGGCCGACTGATCTGAATGGGCAGCAAGGTGTTGTACTCATCAAATTGTGGCATAATAGAGCTCCGTTCAAAACCAATTTACACATATGGGCACTTAACACTGCAAAGGCCAGATTTGTAGAAGATTTTTTCCCATGGAGAACACTGGACAATCCATCTCCCACCCTCTTCCCAGGGAACACTGGCAACTGCTGGGGGCTGTCCCCAGATGTACCAAAATTTTGATGTTATATATTTATGAAACTTCAGACATGCTGCGGTGACTGGAGATAATTAAACAAAGTACATGGGATGGAGATTTAACCACTTCTTTGCCTTTTTTCTTCTTCATCTTTGTATAGAATATTCCTCTTGCTACAATGTGCAAAGTCTCAATCCTGCCAGATGCTGAGTGCTTTGGTTCTGATCCAGCAAGCACCGATTATCATTGTTATTGATTATCTTATGGTAGCTGATAGCATCCCAGTCATTAACCAGGACCCCCGTGTCCTAAGCACTGTACAAACACAGAACAAAATCACTGACCCCGTCGCAAAGAGCTTACAATAAGCACACATGTAACATGAAGCCTGTGGCCAGACCCAACTAGAGCTGGGTGGGACACGACTTTCCCATCCTGTGAGAATTTTCAAGATTTCTACAAATGTTCCCGTCCCACATGGGATGAAAAGTCAGAATCTGGAAAATTTTCGTGAACTCATAATTCGGGAAAAAAATAATCTGATTGGGTCAATTACAACATTTAGTTTAGATAATTTTAAAACGTTTCCTTTCAAGTTTGACTTTTCCTTTTTGATTACCTTTTTATAGTATAAGTTATCAATGCTTTCTAAATGCAAAGTTATTATGAGCTGAAAAAATGAAAAATTCCATTTTGAAAATGTCAAAATGGGACATTTCAGTAATTTCAAACATCTTAAAAAAGATTTTTTTCAAATCGGGAGGTGTGTTGAACCCGACCCTTTCAGTTTTGAAGAGTCAGCATTTTCCAACCGGTGCAGGGTTGGGGGAAGGGCATTTCATCAGTAAGTTCCCAGCCAGCTGTAGTCCCAGTACTGTGTGAAGAACCTTGCCAGCTTTTACACTTTTAGTTTCTTTTAGGCCTCGATCCGGCAAAGCAATTAGGCGCCATAAATGGGACTAAGCCAGGTGCTTAAAGTTATGCACGCGCTTAAGAGGTGTGAAAGCTATCAAGATTCTTTATTCTGCATCTCTGATAACTCCTCTCCGCCTATTCCCTCTTTCTGTGCGACTGTCCTCCTTGATAGAGGAGGGAGACGTGTACTTCAAAGAGTAGACCGTAAACACTCTGGAAATCTTGTTTCTCCAGCGGATCCACGCCGAAGCACTGCCTGATTTATTAGTTTCCTCTTGTTTGTAATGAATGTTTTCTATTGCCCCTATTAGATGGTGACACCGGTTCTGTGGTAAATGAACTGACGTGCGAGGGTAATGATGACAAAGGGCTGATAATGGATGACGACTCTGTGTGTGTGGGGGTGGGGTGGGGTGTGCAACTGCGTGTCCTACTTAGGTTGATCCAAGGACACCTTACACCTATCAATCAAAATGGTGACAGCAGCCAGGGAGATTTAATTGGAGATTCATTGAACCTTTAATGATGTGACAGAGAAAAATAAGGAGGCTAAAAAAGGCTTCTGGGCTTTTCTTTCCCTTTATTTGGCCAATTCTCAGAAGGAGAAAGGAAAAGTGAGCTAGCCAGAGGGCACTGGTGTCGTTTTTTCTATTTGAGGCAATCATGACACTTTGAAAATGAGCTCGGCGTTTGGAGAAATTTCTGTAGCGCTGCTTTAGCCAGGAATGAAATTTGTCAAAGGCATTTTTAACTTGTGAGGCTGGCCAACCTGGTGCCGGCTCACAATCAGAGGTGATGCACCTGGGTGGGGCATGACAATGGCCACTTGCTCTACTGATGGGCTCCACAGCGGGCTTGTTTTACAGCTGGCCTTCCTTTGTCAGAGCTCGCCTCAGAAAACTTCTCTTCCTTCTACGGTTGTTTCATGAACAGCAAAGATGGTTTGTTAAATCCTGAAACAACGAGACTGTTTTTGTTGTTTGAGTTTGTAAATTACCCGGCTTAGAGGTGGTGAATTACGTTAAATGTTACTGCTGCACCGAGGGCATTTTGGAGACGTCTTTTTAAATGGTCCAGGTGCACATGGATAGGTGTCCTTTTTAGCAATTGCACAAATCTAGATCAATAATTTGTTGGTGTTGTTGATTATGGAAGCCCAATGTGGTAGGCACTTCCCACAGATGCCGGGAGTCTATTCGTCTAGTCATCATCTCTTGTTGAAAACTGCACTGTGCACTTTTTGTGCTGGGTTAATGTGTTTTCCGCCATGTTTGGGAAGCGCCTGGCACATTTATGATTAGTTTCACCCTAACGGTCCACTTGTCATCTTAATAATGATTTCTGGTATGAGGAAAATCCCGTCCATGCACGCTTGTGAGCTGGGCTCAGTCGTGACCAGCTTTGGCCATGTTTTGCCTGAGTTTTGTTTAACAAGGTGTAGGGGATCTGTCCGGAGACTGCGGGCATCTCTGAAGGCTGCGCTTCCAGGAGAGTCTGTGGGCCCAGCCTGGGTTCTCTCAAGGCCTCCCCTGGCGTTTCCCACGGAAAAGGTATTTTTCTGACAAGTTTGGAATGAAATTTTTTTGATCATCTCTAATCTCACATCTCTACCCTGAGTGAACCTCTGAGCAGTGTCTTACAATCTGTATGCCAGAGTGCAAAGCGATGCAGCAATTACTCACGCATCTGTCCAAAGCCCGCTGAAGTTAATAGAAGTCTTTCCATTAACTTCAGTGAGGTTTGGAGCCAATCTTATCAGACTTAGCCTTTGCTGTGAATGGTAACAAATGAGACGAAGAAGCTGTGAATAATGCCCCTGGGGAAGTTAGGTGTTGAGTGTGGCTGGCTCGTTAACCTGCGTTTGGCCAGTCCAGGTTCTGGCTAGCCCGGCAGAATGATGGAAGAAAGCAGAAGAGAAAACATTCTTGCTGCTTTGTCTCCGCAGGGAGCTGAGAAAGGCTGATGCGACCCTAGGTGAATGTAGAGTGTATGATAGCACATGGCATAAGCTTGAATTCAATAATCAGGGCCTTATCGCTCCATTTTTCAAGCTGGTGATGCTTGCAGATAATTAAACTGAATGGCAAGATGCTGTGGCACTCTGACCTCCGAAGCATCAGCCTCCGTTAATAATAATGCGCCAGACGCTGCAGGGTTTTAGCATCACATTAATGCAGATGGAGAAAGAAAAGGGGGATAAAACTGAAGGGACAAACCAAACCCCTTAGGGTCGCCTGGGTATTCTTTCATGCTGATTTAGCCCTTCATGCTCTTTGATTCTAATTATCCCCTTCTTTTCAAAGGCAGCAAGATTTGTTTAATTGTGCCATGTGTAGAGGCAGTAATATGTGAAAAGGAGGGAGGGTGGATTTGGGTCTAGCTGGTTTTGCAGCTGGGGTTGTATGCATACCGTACAATCAGTACCAGCCTAGCATGTGACATGGACCCTGTAGCTAACTCCTAGCCTGTCCCTATAGAGTATTACCCTCCACCAGTAGGGCCAGTGGAGGAAACCATCACCTTTCTATCAGAACTCAGAGCAGCCCTGAGCTTAGGGCAAGGTTTTCAAAACACCGAGCCCTGCCGTTCGACTCCTAAGTAGAGCTGGGTGAAATGTTTTAGTCGAATGTTTTATTTGCCGATAAATGCAGTTTGGGGGTGACCGACATGATTCATGAAATCTCGTCAAAGTCAGCCAGTAGTTTTGGCTGAATAAAAAATAAAAATGTGTTTTTTGAAAAAAATCCAAATGGTTTGTGTTGATGTTCTCGAAATGAAATGGTCTGACTTTAATTTCGAAATGCCACTTCATTTAGAAAGTCAGCGAGATCTGTTTAATTGGTTTTTAAAAAAAGGCTAAAACCCACCCCAACATGCAATGAAACAAAATGGAAAAAAACAGAAAATTTAAATGTCAGTTTGAAACAAAATGATTTTTGAAAATAAATTCTGGTCCCTCCACCGAATTGAAAGATCAATGATTAGCTTAGCTCTACTTCTGACTTCATGTTTAGGTACCTACCTAATTGGCTTATTTTTTTTAAAGTGTGCTGAGCACCATGTGCCTCTCTTCCTCATCTGTGCATTGGGGATAATAGAATTATAGACTTTAAGGTCAGAAGGGACCATTATGATCATCTAGTCTGACCTCCTGCACAATGCAGGCCACCGAATCTCACCCACCAACTCCTGCGATAAACCTCTCACCTACGTCTGAGCTATTGAAGTCCTCAAATCATGGTTTAAAGACTTCAAGGTGCAGAGAATCTTCTGGCAAGTGACCCGTGCCCCACGCTGCAGAGGAAGGCGAAAAACCCCCAGGGCCTCTGCCAATCTGCCCTGGGGGAAAATTCCTTCCTGACCCCAAATATGGCGATCAGCTGAACCCTGAGCATGTGGGCAAGACTCACCAGTAAATAATAATATTTCCCTGGCTCACAAGGCTTCTCTGAGGCGCTCAGCTACTCCAGTGATGGGGGGGCCAGGTAAGAACCTAGACAGAGAACACACTTGTGCATAAAAATGATAGCAGATTTAAGGCTATAGCAAATAGGGTAACTCATCATTCAGGGAAAGACATCAGAAGAAATATCCAAGTTTGAGAGAACATAATTGCATGTTGGTGGATCTGGGTCTGGCGGAGCTGTTTGTCTGGGTCCCGGAAAGGACTGGGTGTCCTTTGAGAAGGTAACACAGGATCTAAAGGACTCTTTGGACTGCTCATCCAACTGCAAATGAAAATGGACAGGTTTTTTTAGGACGGTTATAGGGCTAATTCAATATGTTGTGGTGGTACCGAGGTGTCATTGCAGAGGAGAGTTGTGTACGTCTGTGTGTCTGATTGAATAGGTGATGGGGTTTTCAGTGTTGCTCAAACCCTGCGCCTACTGAAGTCAGTGGGCATTTTGCCACCAAGTGCAATGGGATCAGAGGTATGGTGGTGTTCAAGGCAGTTGAAAATCCCACTCGGAATGTCCAAAGGTTGTCTCATGCAGCAAAGCGCGCTCCATTCCACCTTGTCTTCACTGGGCACTGCTTGCCCTCTGAACTTTCCATCACCAAGTTCTTTCTCACTGGCCACATGTCCTCTGCCTAGGCACTGCACACTTGTCACCTGTTCCTGGTGCTTGGGTCACCTCCAGCCCATCAGGGTCCATTACTCCCCTGCCACGCTAAGCCACAAACTTTGTTTTCTTGGCTTAGTTGTCTAATCCGTCCACTCCACTCTCTCCCCATCCCTTGATTCCTTTGCCCTCCATCCCACTGCAAAATCCACCCCCCGGCTCTAGCTCACCCACGAGCAGTTTCCTCTCCCGCACCAATGCCACTGAATATATGTTCCCCAGCTCCAGCCTCTTTGATGCCTGTCCTGTCTATGCGATCAGTGTTGCTGTCAGAATGAAAGCTGTGGAATCCTTTCCCTGTTCAGTACCAGATGAAATTCTGTAGCCGATTCTCTGGTCCACTGCAGTGGCAGAAACCAGCCTGATGAAATTGGCCCCCGGAGAATTCCCTCTGCACTGGGGAAATCTCAGGGCGGCTGTGCTGCCATCATCCCACTGCCCAGCACAAGGGACGTGGTACGGGAATAGAGGAATGACAGGAATGTCTCTGTGCTTTGGCAATCCCTGGTTGCAGGAATAGCTCCTGGGGGGCCAAGGGCCGCTGGGCAAAAGTTAGAGCGGCCAGAAGTTGGCTCAGACTCCAATACCAGCTAGTCCCGGGGCAAGGGGAACAAAAGCCATGTTTGCCCTGTCTCCCACACCAGTCCTGTGGCAAGCAGAACTTGATGGGCTAGACACTCTGGGCTCTACTCCCTATCCTGCCCAGCTAGCCCATTGTGTATGGTGTCCGGCTGTCTGGAGTGGCTCATGAATGTGGGTTAGGGTGACCATCCCCATATTGGGGCTACCTATTATCCCCATTTCCTCCATGCTGATTTTTCACACTTGCTATCTGGTCACCCTAACTTGGGTGCCAGGCTCTGGGCAGACTGTTCCAAACCGGGGCACAAACCCCAAACTGGTTGGGAGTTTTAAATTAGATTTCACCAACCAAGCATCAAGTGTCACATCCTCCAGTACTATAAAATGGAGTCACAGACAGTCCCCTTGGGCACTCCTGTCTATCTTGCCTCCCAGGCAAGCCTGTCTTTGTGATAGATTGTCCCTTATACAAAATATCACAACAATATTCACATTACTCCCAGTCCCAAAGGACCAGTCACTTACCCCAGGCCAATTGTTCCTCTGATCACACACCAAAGACAACACTTGTAACCAATCCTTTAATAAACTAACTAAAGATTTATTAATTAAGTAAGGAAACGAGAGTTATTTTCAAGGTTAAAGCAGGTAAACATACACACACAAATGAGTTACAGTCTTAAGTTCCAAAAAGTAATCGAAGCTGCTGTATCGTGCAAGCTATATACGTCCTTTAGGGCTACCCCAACCCAAGCAGCTTGGGGATCCCTTGCTTATGCTTAGAAATGTTGCCTTCTCCAAATTCCAAGCAGCAGAGTGATGAAAGCCAAGTGTTCTCTCTTTGGTGCATCAAATGGCTATGGGTCTGGTCTTGAAATGCCTAGTTGTTTGATGGACAGATAGCCCGTCTCAGAATCAAGCAGAATTTCCTGTGAGGGAGTCTGGAGAGGAGGAACTGGAGTAATTTGCAAGGTGTCTAGAAGATCAACAGTTTCACCTGTAGGGAAAGGCAGTAGAACATATGTACCCTGCTTTCTTAGTACTAGCACCGGGCACGTTATTCTCTCTGGCTGAGTTTACAAAGCCAGCTAGGGGATCTGGACACTCATTTTCCATTGATTTGAATGGGAATTGTGCATCCCCGTTCCCCTAAGCAGCTTTGAAAATCGCAGGCTATATGTGCCGCTTACCCAGCAGTCAGTCCACTCAGTTTACCTGGTGGGAAATCTGCAGGCCAGGGTGATCCCTTGGGGGTTTGTGAGTCTTGGGCACTCCCTGCAGGAAGTGAATGGAAACTCACCCTACTTCCGTAGTCAGCTTTGGTCTCTGACAGCAGCCTAAGGGAGAAACATGTGACAAGTCTGCTGATAGATCAATGGGATGTGTGTGCAGATTAGTGAGGGGATCTGGGATATGGCCTAGAAGTCTCGCTGTTTGTTGTTGGTGCTGTCTCTCCTGGAAGAAACCCGTATATTATTAATCCAGCTGCCTTGAGAACAGCTGCAAGTCTAGGTTGACCTGGTATACTGGCCTATACCTACGTCGTCTATTATTGTTCTTTGAAAGGACTGCCAAGTATCCTAGACCAGTGCTAAATGTAGACATCGCTAAGGAATGGCTGTTGTGGGTGTGACTCTCCTGGACTTTATCTAACCCCCCACAGTGGATTAGAATTGTGCATTTGATCTACACCCTCTCCGTGCCCCTCTTAAATTCCTTCCCTTTGTTTGATTTGCAACCCTAGGCATTGGCAGCCTGTTGTCTCATGTTTAGCATCGTAATCTAAGGGTGTGTCTACATTGCAATGTAAGCCCAGGGGTCGAACTCAGGCTCAAGCCTAACCCCCCTTCCATCAACATACAAATCATGCTAACCCAGGGCTTGGACTAGGGTCCCAGGACCCCACAGGGGTGGAGGGTCTGAGCCTGAGTCAAGCTGGGAACCAGGGTTCAAGCTCTATTGCTTTGCAGTGTAGATGCAGCCCCACTGGGCTCATGCTGTGGAAGCCTGGCAAAAGTATCCCACGGGCTGACTTTCTTTGTCTTCTGGATGGTCAAGTTTGATGGACAGTCAAGTTTTCCCACTTTACATCATGAATAAGAGGCTAGAGTGGCTATGTTTGGGGAGGGTGCTAGGAAGTCTGGGATATAGGTGGTTGGGCCCACATAATGCCGTGTAGATGCTGGAGTCCCAGGTTGGGACCCGGAGTTCAACAGTTCCTAACCTGGGGTTACAAAGGCGTGTAGACACTCAAACACTAGGTTAACAAAGCCAGGGTCTGCTAACTGGAGTTCTTTTACACTGCAACGTAGATGTACCCTGATTGTGTCTTTGTTTGCATCTGGCCTGGGTTGGATTTTTAAGTGGATGTTTTGGGGAAGAGAGGGTGGCTCCTATGTGTTGGACCCTGTTGGCAAGCCACTGATGGGCAATTTCTGCAACTGGTTATATTCACCCCAGTGACCGAGCTTAGCAGAAGATCATGCTGCAGACTCAGTTTTAGGCCATGCCCATTGTGTGCAATGTTTTTAGTACAGTTTAGGTGGCTCATGGGTGCATATTTGAAATTTGCTTCTGCCTTTTATATGAAGACTCAATACACAGCTGCAACTCACTGAGGGCTTGATTTTTAAAAAGGGGCCCCACCCAGCCTCCTTTGGTGTGCACCGAACTTGGCGTCCCGGGGCAGTGCAGCTTACACAACACTTTTGCACATGGTGTGTCATTTGGCACCATATAGCTGTAAGTCCATTTGCCTCAATGGGCCTGGTGTGTAATTTCTATATTAGTCCTTAAACAGTCCTCATGAAAATGCGTGTACACACAAGCGCACCTGTTCACACACAGGCTCATCAACATCAAGGCACATGCCAAAAGGATGTCGTCTCCTTGCAGATCAAGTACCACCCAGACCAATCTCTAGCTAGGTCCTTGAGAAGGTCTGGTTGGGTGTTCAGTCTGTGTTGCTCTTATCGCATCACTGTAGCTTTTGGTAACCCTTAGCGGCATACCAAATAGAGGATAACAAATAGAGTCTGCTTCTGGAAAATGAACTGGTCCGGAAAGCTAGCTGTTAATGTGTGTGTGTTAATTTTAGAGCTGGACTCAGACCAAACTCCAGATCTTAACAGCCCCTGCTGATCTCTGCAAACTTCAGCTAAGTGACAGTCCTATTCAGGCTTTGGTGCTTAGCCCCCATCTCTGTTTAAAGTGATATCTATCTGGGAACACCAAAGAGAGAACATCTATTAAACAATAAAATAGACCTATTGTGATGTATTTTCAACTGCTTTGGGGGAATTCTACAAAATTAAGTATCAGAATTGTTTTTCTTATTGGCAACTATTGATCTCTGGCGGTGCCAGTCTCTCTCATTAACACTTTTATTACCTCGTCAATCACAGCCCAACCTGCGCTAACCAGGGGCTAAAAGGATTTACCGTTATTAACAAAATTGTCTGGTGCTTCAGAACAATAAAACCAGCTGAAACCATTGGGAGGAAGGGAGGAATCGGCAGGGGTTTGAATAGCGTTTCAGGACAGAGGCTGCAATTTAAAGTAAAAACATGAGAAGGAGCCGGTTCACCAGCTGGTGCAAATTGCTTTAGCAGCTCCGAAGTTGACAGAGCCATACTGATTTACACCAGCTAAGGATCTGACCCAAAGACTCTCCACTGAGACCATTTGGTGAGGAAAGAGCCATTTTTTATGGGTACATTTCTCTCCGTTCCTTGTCTGTGTCCAGCTCAACATGGGTCTCTTCCTTCCTTCGGAACGTTCCCAATCGTGGTTTTCTTTGCGAACGTTTGAAACATTTGGGACTGGATTTTCCAAAGAGCTCCGCTCTCAGTTAGCGGACTCCGCCCTACAGCACCCCCTGTTCTCAGTGGGGCTGCTGGGGGCTGAACCCTTTTTTGAAACCCAGGCCAAGCTGGATTTCACCACCCCTTTCTAGGAAAAAATGTGGTCCGTTCTCTTTCTCACCTACACCACTGGTTGCATCGTTGCTAATAACGACAACATCCTGTGTGGGCATCTACCTAATCTGTGTAGTGTCCAGTTTTTTTTTTTAACATTAGCAATCAGTCAATATATATGGGCCAGATCCTCCTTTGGTGTTAATTGGACTCGCTGTGGTCCATGAAAGTTGTGTGGGAGAGCAAGCCAAGGAGAAAGACTATTATTAGCATTACTTGTAATGCAATAGCACCTAGGAGCCCCAGTTGTGGAACTGGACCCTGTTGCGCTAGGCGCTGTACAAACGTAGAAACAAAAAGACAGTCCTTGCCCCAAATTGCTTACAATCAATGAGGCTAAGTTGATTTCCAGCATATTTGCTTTGCTGAATCCCTGTACTCTGTCTCCTCCACCCTTGACTCTTTCCCACTGCAAAATCTCTCTCTCCAGCTCTGGCTTACACTCAACACCTGCTTCCTTCAATCCTGGTCCAGTGTTGCTGGATGTCTTTGGAGAAAGTCCTGTGTCCAGGCAAACTTCCTCGCTGCAGTTCCTTCTCTCCTCTTTCACTGAAGTCAGTGGGAACAGCGGGGTGCTCAGCACCTTTGAAAGTCAGTCGTCTCGCTTAAAGCCATATTTAGGCACCTACGAGACTAATTTTAGGCCTCCACGTTTGCAAATCCTGGCCAAGAGTTAAATACCTTGCCAAAGTGTGGCCGCCTGTGAGTTACTGTGGCGACGGTGAATGGGGTAGTTGCAATCATGCATAAGAGCTGTAACAAAGCAGGGTTCACCTTGTTACACAGAAAAACAAGGAAGCAGCAGCAAATTAGATTGTGAACCTGCTGCTTGTGTCCTTCCCCCCCACCAGACTCAACTTTCCATTTCCTCTTGCAAGCATCCAAAGTGGTAAATTTTCAGAGGCTTGGTGCATGGAATGACATGGGCATAATCCTGTTACCTTCTTAATGGGATTTGTCTGTGTCAGTCCTCGAGCAAGTGCTTTGCAGAAGGTACCCTTTAAAATAACAGCGGGACACAGCACTCCCGCAAAGTGTCTCTGGCAATGCATAAGCCTTATCCCCACCACGAATGAGTATGAAATGGGCATCGCATCCCTACTTCCGCTGACATGGTACCATAACCAGCCACTTCGCACCGGATAGCACATCTCATTTTCTACAGACTGCGCTCCTCTCAATCTGAATTTCTATAAAACTATCTGCAGTAATCATTCCTAGCTCTTATAAGATGCTTTTCAGGGCTGGCCTTACCATGAGGTGAACGGAAGCGGCCGCCTCAGGTGTCAGACTGGGGGCGGGAGGAGGGGGGGACACCACTGGGACCCAGAGTGTAGAAAATGGTGTCTGCTGCTGGTGCATCTGTATTCTCTCTGCTCGAGATGCACAGAGATGGGGGAGTGCTGTGCTGGAGGAAGGAGGGCACAAGAGACATAACAGGCAGGCAGGAGAAAAGGTGAAAGGGAATAACAGAAAGCAGCAGGAGCTGCAGGGAGAGAGAGGAGGAGGAGCCTCTTATGGACCTCTCTAGCACCCCCAGGAACCTGGACTGATTAACCCCAGCTTCTCAGGGAGCTTCCTCTTTCCTGCTGCTTCCCTGAACCCACTTGAGGAGAACAGGCAGTCAACTGAAGTAGTAGGAGCCAGTTAGGCCCTTAAGACGCTGATACCTTCCCTCACTCGGGCCCTGCTACCAGCCTGCTTATTTGTCCCCTTCAACTGAGTGTTGAGAGCTACTGTAGCTGGCACAGCACAGCAGTCATGAGTGAAAGAAGAAAACGCCCCTCTGGGGCAGCATTCAGAAAAAGCAAGCAAGCAAAGGAAGCTTTTCTATCTAAGCAGGAAGGAGCTCTCCTGAGATACATAGACACAAATGTTCCCGGTGAGCCTTCCGGCCCCAGTGAGGATGTGAGTGGTGAGGAGATGCCTGGTCTTCCAGTTAGTCAGAGTGCAGGTGACCTGGCAGCTACTGCAGCATCCATATCTCCATCTCAAATGGATGTAACCATGCACATTCCTGAAGAAAAGTGCAGATCAGAGAAGAGTGTGGTGGAGGCGCAAGAAACAGCTGCTGCTGAGTTTAGATCCTTAAGTCTAGATGATCCAGGACTGTGGACCCACTTGAGCAGTTGCCTGAGGGGACTTCCTTGTACTGCACGGGCCAAAGCAAGTGAAAAACTTCATGTTCCCCAAAGACAATGAAAATAGAAGTTTCCATCCAACACGTTACTGGTGTGAAATCCCCAATGGTGACAAAGTGGAGAGGCCATGGCTTATATACTCAAAAACCCAGAATGCTGCATACTGTTTTTGTTGCAAACTCTTCCAGTCTAATGTTCCAGCCACATTGGGTTCTACAGGAACAAAGGACTGGAAAAATCTGGCTAGAAATCTGGCATGCCATTAGAAGGCAGCAAATCACCAGAGAGCATTTCATAGGTGAAAAGTGATTGAGATGAGACTCAGGTTAAAGGCCACCATAGGTGATCAGCATCAAGAGAAGATTGCATCAAAGTCTCTTTACTGGCAAAATGTTCTGAAAAGGCTTGTTGCTATTGTGAGAATGCTGGCTACCCAAAACCTAGCACTGCGTGGCACTTCAGATCAGCTGCATGTGCCAAACAATGGAAACTTCCTTAAAATTGTGGAGCTGATGGCTGAGTTTGATGCTGTACTCCAGGAGCATCTAAGAAGAGTCACCACCCAAGAAATGCACACACACCACTACCTTGGAAAAACAATTTGAAATGAGATCATACAGTTACTGGCAACAAAAGTCAATCAGAAGATTGTGGCAGAACTGAAGTCAGCAAGATATTACTCTGTTATTCTGGACTGCATACCTGACATCGGCCATACGGAACAAATGACTTTAATGGTGCGTTTTGTAACAACAACAGAACCTAGTGAAAATGTCCCTGCAATGGTGACTGTCAGAGCATTTTCTAGAATTTACTGACATTGATGATACTACAGGAGCTGGTATGAGAAACGTGCTTCTTAAAAAGCTGGAAGATACGGGAATTGCGATAGCTGACATGAGAGGTCCGGGCTACGATAATGGTGCCAACATGAGAGAACAGAGGAGTGCAGACACGGATCTGAGAGTTAAACCCTCGAGCTTTTTTTGTCCCATGCAGTTCTCATTCACTGAACTTGGTGGTTCGTGATGCAGCATCAGCTTCTAGTGAGCCTGCTAAATTTTTTAATGAAATTCAAAGCATCTATGTATTTTTCTCTGCATCAACTCATCGATGGCAAATTTTGAAGCAACATCTGGGAACATACTCTCTGACACTGAAACTACTGAGTGCCACACGATGGGAAAGTCGAGTTGAGGCGATAAAGTCTATCAAACACCAAATTGGGAAGATAGATGATGCCATAGTTGCCATTATGGAGGATAATGCTATGACAGGAACTGTTCGTGGGAGAACAGTGGCAGAGGGAAATGGAATCACCAGAAACATACGTAACTTCAAATTTCTGTGTGGGTTTGTGTTGTGGCATGACATACTGTTTGAAATAAATGTAGTAAGCAAGAGACTCCAAGGTATTGACCTTGATCTATCTGGAGCAATTGAACAACTGGACAAAGCAAAGTCATACCTGCAGTCTTACCTGTCAGATGAGGAATTTCAAAATATTCTGAAGAGTGCACAGAAGTTGGCAGAGGAACTTCACACTGAAGCTATTTTCCCACCCATTCAAGAATACAAGAGTCACCGAAGAAGACGACATTTTGATTACGAGGCACGGGATAATCCCATCAGAGACCCCAAACAACAATTCAAAGTTGAATTCTTTAACCAGATGCTAGATTGTGCAATACAGTCAGCTGAAGAACGTTTCATGCCGCTCAAGGAACATAGCAGTATATTTGAGATGATGTATGATATTCCAAAACTCCTCACTATACCTGAAGAAGACCTACACCAGCGATGCAGGGCACTTGAGACAGTGTTGACACATGATGACATGCGCGATATTGATGCGAGTGATGTAGGTGATGAACTGAAAGCCCTTTCAAGATACATTTCAGCAGGATCAACTCCAAAGGCTGTTCTGGAATATATGTGCACAAATAAGCTGACCACCCTCTTTCCAAATGCTTTTGTTGCTCTGAGCAGACTTCTAACACTTCCTGTAACCGTTGCCAGTGGAGAACGTAGCTTCTCCAAGCTGAAGTTAATAAAACCACATCTACGCTCCACAATGACACAGGAGAGGCTGGTCGGCCTTGCAACCATCTCAATAGAGCATGAGCTGGCCCAGACTGTGGACCTTCAGGAAGCAGTACAAATCTTTGAAACCAAGAAGGCACGGAAAGCACCACTTTGATTATTCAAACAGATAAAAATGCCCGTGTTTACTATGCAGACAAGAAAAGTTACATTTGCTGTTCAGGTGTTTGAAAGTTAAATGTTACTTAAAATTTTTGAACAAGGCATTTTAAGTTGCTAGTTCTCCTTTATTGGGGTAGGTAGCAGAGCAGTACCATGAGAGGAGTAGAACAGGAAGAAGGCAGAATTGAGATCTTTCAAAGTTTTGGCCCAAGCGAAGGGGAATGGGGGAGTCTTTTGAGCTCCCCGCCTCAGGTGCCAAAATTTTGTGGGCTGGCCCTGGCGCTTTTCATCAGTACATCTCAAAGCATTTTGCAAAAGAGGTCAGTACCATTATGCCCATTTTACAGAAGTGGAGACCGAGACACGGAGATGGGAAGGGACTTGGCCAACATCACCCAGCAGCAGATCCAAAACCGGAACCCAGGTTTTCTGAATCTCAGTTCAGTGTGTGAGCTGATAAGCCACCCAATAGCTTACCGATAGTTGATTGCTCTGCATGTTTTTTCCCCTCGCATCCGGTTACAGTTCACAGGCACAGATTTTTGGGCCAAGATTTTCAGAAGTAGGAGCCTCAAGTTAATTTTCCAGTGTCTGATTTTCTGAAGGGCTCAGCATCCACAATTGAGGCCAGATTTTCAAAAGACCGTCGCTTTCATTTAGGCACCTAAATAAGGTGACTGAATTTTCAGAAGTGCTCAGCACCCAGCAACAGTCCTTGTTCTCAAAATCTGGCCACTTCATTTGGGGGCCCAGCTGGGAGCGGAGCTCTTTTGAATCCTTATTTAGGCTCCTTAATAAGGCCCTTAAATCCTTATTTAGGCTCCTAAATTTTCAGAAGTGCTGAGTTCTCCGTGAAGTCAGTGGCAGTTGCTGTGTATTCAGCATTTTTGAAAATAAGAGCACTTTTTCAGGTGCCTAATTACTGACTTAGGGTAAAATTTTCAAAAGCACTTATGTGGCTTTGGAGCCTAATTCCCATGGACTTTCAGTGAGTTTTAGCGACCTAAGAGCCCGATTTTTAATGGTATTTAGGTGCTTACTTCCCATTGATTACTGACATTGTCACTTTTGAAAACAGGAGTTAGGCACTCAGATGTTACCTTTAGGAGCCTATTTTTTAAGATGTTGGTCTCACTCAAGATTTTTGCCATTTTTAATTAGCTTGAAAGTCACCTACAGCACTTTTGGAAAGCAAGGCAGATAGTACAAGTAAAGAAGCAGTTGACGTGAGGCACATGATGGGTAAAGACAGCTATTAAAATCATGACGGACTAAATATAACAACTCTTCTGTGCTAGTTTCCTGTAATTTGCATGTGGAATTAGCATCTCATTAATATCTTATTAGGGACACTGAAAAACTAATGACAAAACAAGCCCAGTGTGGGTGGAGGGGGACGGCTGGGGAGCAAACTGAATACGAGAGAGTTCTTTCTTGTGTGATTAAATGAAAACTCCACCGTATTCCATCTGTCAACTTAGATGGTTCCCATCATTGAGGTATCTGAGGGCTTTGCAGTCACTAGTGGATTTATCTTCACAGCACCCCTGGGAGGGTGGGAAGTGGCTTCGTCAGCTACCCGGTTATCATCCCATTCAGGCTCAGCCACCACCAGAATGATGACCATCTAGCTGGCTATCTTTGCAGGAAGTGCACCATCTTGTTGTTTGATGTTCCTCACTACATTGTTGGCAGCAGAGATCTTGTGCCATTTTGAAAATGACACTTTATTTCATCGATAGCCTGTGGAAATTCTGCTGTCGAGGTTTTCTTTCCCCTTTAACAGGCTGTCTTTGCCAGCGATTGTGGTCATGAGACCTGCCCATGGCATTTGCTGTAAGACTAAAGGTCTTAGCCCTCAATGTCCTGGCCAAAGTCCAGTTCTAATGGCTACCTGAGCTGCCTACTTCAATTTGCCATGTAGTCTCAGTTAGATAAGGCATTCTTCTTTACTTCTTCTGCTAAACTGCCTTGTAGTATAGCTGGGCCCTGTTCAAAAGCTGCTGCATTCCACGCCGTTTCCTGCTTGTGTCTACCGGCCACAGACAGTTTGTGTCAATCTATTTTAGGGCTTGTCTATGCAAACAATTTGTTCGTGCCAAGCTGGGAGGTGAGTCTACCCTGCACTGGCCTCCCGCGGACTAACAGTCTGTGTGGACCCTGCTGACCTGCACTAACAGTTTGTTAGTGCCCTTTGGTCTAGTCCTGTTTCAAAGAGTAGATCGGAGCGCTCTAACAAACTGTTAATGCTCTTCGGCAGAGTCTACAGGGACAATTAGACCCCAGCAGGCTAATGTGGGGTAGATTCACACCTTAGCTTTTGCTGTGAACTCACTGTTTTAGACAAGCCCCTACGTACTTATATGGCCCCCGTTATCATTGCCTATGAGCATCTCGTAGTCTTTAATGTGTTTAGCCTCGCACTACCCCGGTGCGGTAGGGAAGTGCATTTATCCCCATTGTACAGATGATAAAGTGAGGCAGAGGGAGAGACTGTTGCCCAGATCCTTAGCGGTATTTAGGTGCCTAATCCTGAATTCAGCGGGAGTTCAGCATCTAGGGCTAGGTTCACAAAGGGCCGTAGGCGTACGCTCAGCATCACAGCGCCTACCTTTTAGGTGTCTAGAAAATCCCACGCTGTGATTCAGAGGGCCGGAGGTGGACGCCTAGGCTCCCGTACAGTGCCTGGGCAGAGACAGGTGCCCGAGATTGCACTTCACAAAAGCCAGCATGCTAGCCCCAATGGGTGATGCGGAGGACAGGCGGGTGCACTAAGCCCCACTCCTCTCTCGGAGATAGGCACCTAAGTCCTGGCTCGGGGCAGCGCCTTGCTCGACTCGTGATTCTCAGCTGTGAGCCCTCTTTGGAGTGAGGCACCTAAGGTGGTTTTTGCAGGAAGTGTGGTTGTGGGGGGAGGAGAAAGGAAATGGAGGAGCTCCTGCATAACTTTTAGCCCCGTGGTTAGGGTGCTCACCTGGAATGCGGGAGACCCCTGGTTCATGTCCCCACACCACCTGGTGAGGAGAAGGGATTGGAACAGGTATCTCCTGCTTCTTAGGTGAGTTTCCTAGCCACGGGGCTATGGGATGTTCTGCTACAGGGCTCCCTCATGCTCTCCTGTTGAAGGTGTTCCACTGTAGCTAAATATTCAGAGTCACTGGAGCAGGGTGACTGGCTCTCACCTGTGTGTGTGCACCAGCCATGCTCGTGCTTGTGAGCTCTCTCTTGTCCATTCGCCCAGGCTTCCCTTTTCTTCCCGTCCAGTTCTCTGGTTCCTGAGGCCTTGAACACTTCCTCTACGTCTCCTAATAATTTGCTTCCCCTCCCCTGTTTCCTGGGTGTGATGATAGCACTTTTTTGAGCTAGAAATGTACAAACAGCAGCCGCAGGAACAAGAGTGTGCGCACTGGGATGCCTGATGCAAGGGAGGGACCAGTGACTTCCAGAGGGGGTGCGGTTTGTTCAGCTTTTACCAGCTCTCGCCAAAGGTTCCCACTCAGCTCTCCTGGTAGAGTAGCAGCTGCCTTTGAATCACGAAGTTGCCAGGTTTCAGTCTCCGCCGTGCTGGATGCACACTTCCTCAGAGCAGCAATCAGATGGGGATGCTGCCCTTTGGTGTAGCCTGCGCTGGGCTCTGGCCTCCAGCTGGCAGATATGACCCATGCCTGGGACAACAAATGGTGGGAGTGCAGGGACTGGACTGCCCCCGCCAATGACAACGTTGTTGCAAGAAAGCAGGAGTCAGAAGAGCTGGGTTATAGGGCTAGCTGGGTGAATGGTTTTGGAGGAGTAATTTATTCACTGAAAAATGCAATGTTGGGCTGTCTGAAATGATCTGCGAATTTGGAGAAATAGTTTCTGCCCCCCCAAAAGTAAAAAATCCAAATGTTTCAATTCCACGTTTTCAAAACCAAACGTTTTGACTTTTTTCATTTCGAAACAATATTTTGTTTCAAAATTGTGCAAAATTTATTTAAAACAGAAAAGGGTAAAACTCTCCTGAAAACTAAACGAACAAGCAAAACCAAATTCCTTTTGTTCAGCCCAAAATGAAATTTTTCGATTCAGCCACTGCAGTGAAAAATCAATGCTTTGCTCCGCGCTAGTTATAACAGGAACTCCGACACTGACGCTGCAGGGTGAATTTGGGCAAGTCTGCCCCAGCCTCTGGTCCCCGCCTCTGCTCGCAGAGAAAAGGATACCTTTCACAGGGACATTGTGGATCTGTCTACACTGCATTCTAAGCCCAGGCTCTGACTCAGGTTGGAGCCCAACCCCCCACTTCTGTCCACACACAGATCAGTCTGACTTGGGTCCCCAAGTCCCTCTGCTGTGCAGGTGCTTGGGCACGGGGTGAGGTGCTGAGTCTCTTTGCCCATGCAGCCGAGTGGGCGCCGTGGGGGGGGCGGAAGGAGTAACTGCTCCAGGGACTTGGCTGATGCGGACTACTTCCTGCCGGAAGGAAGGGGGAAGCCGAGACTGTCTGCATCACAGTTTGGTCCTTACCCTGCTCTTGGGGCAGCGCCGCGACTGGCAGCCCCGTACTCAGAGCACGCGCCGTACCTGCCCATCTGGCCGGAAGCGAGGCACTGCTCAGCATGAATAAGGGTGGCAGAAATCGGTATTCAGTGTCAGCCTGACCCCGAGGCCACCTAGTGTCTGGCAGCTCTGTGACGCTTAGGCGCCCTAGAGAGTGTTAAATGCCAACAGGATTTTTAGAAGCCAGGCAGCTGGATGCGGAGTGAAATGCTGCAGAGAGGACTGGGGGAGAGGAGAGAGGCATAGGTACTAATCAGCTGATTTGGCTGCCTGGCTGACAGGCCAGAGATGGCACCTCCCACCTCCCCCATTCAGGATTCTCCACTTTTCCTGGAGGCAGGCACCTAAGCCATGTTAGCCACTTAGGTAGCGCATGCCTTAGCAGCTGAAGCCATCTCTCTTCCTGTCCTGCTCCCGCTGGAGATCTCTCTCACGCTCGCCACTGGCTGTCTTTTGTGCTGGTGCTCGGCTGCTGTCAGTGACAGTGTCCAGGCCTCCTGCTGCAGGTTCTGACAGGTGATGCATGTTACGCATGCTCTGAGCACACCTACGGGGTCTGGCCTCACTGGCGAGAGAGGTGTTCCCCTGCCTAGATGGAGAATCCCACATGAAGGCCTCCAGGGCTTGAGCGAGGGCTCGGGATGGCAGGAGTGTTTGGCTGCTTTGGATTGCCATCCACCAGAAACACGGGCATCTAGGGGACTTAGTTGCCTAGGTGGGTTAGGTGCTGCCTGAACTATGGGTTTGAAAACGTCATGGTAGACTTAGGTCTACCTGCCTGTTTAGGAGCCTAAATCGCTTTAAAATTCTGACTCTTAGATCCTATCTTAGCTGAAATAATAACTTAGTGTCTGAACTCTGCTGTATTTCATAGAATCGTAGAATATCAGGGTTGGAAGGGACCTCAGGAGATCATCTAGTCCAACCCCCTGCTCAAAGCAGGACCAACCCCAACTAAATCAACCCACCCAAGGCTTTGGTTTTCCCTTACTTGTTGCATTTGTCACCCTTTCTTTTAATACTTACATATGAAAATAATGTGTACTGTCAACAATTTGGTTTCTTTTGAATTAAATTGTTGTCACCAAAATGTAGTAACTAGAGTTAGTCAATAGACTGCAGTAACTAAAAAATTCTAAAGATCTTGGGTACATTCTCCTCCAGTATAGTTCATGTGAATAAATGCTTTAAATTTCGAGCGACAAATTGGAAACTTCAGAGCAGTTCCCTGCAGGTTCTGCAGCAATTGAAGTCAGTGGGAGTTTTACTGTGAATGCAGGACCAGGCCTTAAGAGCAGGAAAAATAGGGAATAGGAACAACTCGGATGTCCAGACCAACATTCGCTTTGGCTTAATGAATAGCGCTGCTGGCTGGGACTTGAATGTTGGTTGGGATGCAGCATGTGAAAGTGCTGTGGAAATCATACTTGGATAAATCAGAGAAACACATGCAACTGACCCTTTGGGGACGCGAGTGAGCTGTTTCCTCATTAGATTTGGCTGTAATGTATTGGATTATATAAAAATCACCGGTAATGCAAACCACACGGAGCATGGAAATGCTATTCAGTTCCTCTTTGTAAGCATGTTACTAGTAATAATTTAGGTCTGTATTCATCTAAAAGGTTGAGTTCCCAGGCGCTGGCACTGTAGAATCTTTAACTCATAAGTGACTTCGTCTAAGCCTGATTCATAGCCCCCCATTTGAAGAAGCAAAACGAATTGTGAAATTGCACAGATGGTGTTAAGGCTGATTCCCCACTCTGGCACTCTGAGTGCAGAAGGTGGGGGCCCGCAAGGATTTTAAAAATTGATACTGGCCACTTCAGGCTGGTATTAAACTCCCAAGGTTACAGGTTTTTATTTTTTAACCTAGGATTGGTAGATGCTGCCACCACCCAAGTGCAGAACCCCCTTGAGAGCCCAGGAAGGTGCACTTGGGAATTCCTTCCTGGGGTGTACCCTCAAGCCCTTTTACCGCCGCTTTGAGGAAGAGCTGAGAAACAAAAGAAAAGAAAAGAAAAAAAAAGGAAATCCGATGTTGCCAGCAGCTAATTAAACAACATGTGCACAAACCTCTTAAGACACAAAAAAATAATTCTGTTCTTAAAAAAGGTAAATTTTATTAATTAAATAAAAGAAGAAAATTCATTTGGGAACTCAGGCTATTGCTAGGTTTTAAAAGAGCAACTACAAGGATTAAGCACCAAGAATAGCTTTTTTGAGGTCCAGCTTAAAGGTTACAAGCAAAACAAAAGCACCTGGGGTTAGCCCAGAGGAATCCACAAGCCATAAAAGAAATAAGAAATCAATAAAATAAAGAAAGAAATAAGAGATAAACCTAATCGCGTCTTCCTAGATGTTTCCTGATCTACTTACATATCTGGGGTTTCAAATGAGTAGTTTTTAGGTATGATACTGTTGATTTTTTCATACCTGGCCCAAGGTTTTTACTGCATAGCTCTGCCCTGGCTGCCTTTCCAGCCAGTAGAAAAACAACAGACAGATAAAAGGGGAGTCTTCGTTTCAATTTTAAAAAGTTCTAGCCTTCCCATTGGCTTTTTTGGCCAGGTGCCCACTCCCTTCCTTTTACCGATACATGGCAGTGACACTTTAAAACCCTTTACAGGTAAAGCAATTAAAAAACAGCTACTAAGAGGGATTTTATAGCTGCTGGCTGGCTGGTGTTCATAAAAGGGAGCTTCCCCCCCTTCATTTATCACAGATGGTATCTCTGTAACTCTCACATGCATGGAGTCTCCCAATAGTCTGTCTGCGCATCAAGGCTCACCTTCTGGTGGACTCTTCCAAGGATGCGCCTGGCAGCTGTTGTGGTCATTGAACTGCAGCAAGGAGCTGGAAAGGGAAAAAGGAAAGACCCTAGTTCATGTATCAGGACAGGCTGGTCTGATGATGAGAGGAATAGGTTTGGCTGGCTATGGGTTTTCACAGTGAACAGCTTAGGTTGGGTGTGACGTCTGCTCGGAGCAACAAATGACTGTGATGAACTCTTCGGAATTGCACTGTGGGGCTTAACCAAGGCAAGGGTCAGAGATTCGGGGTAAACTAACAAGGAGTGTTTCGTTTAACGCAGCCAAATCTTACAAAGGCCTCACATGCAACAGCAGGGGGTGCATCGTTATCCGCTGTCTCTCTAACTGCTTGTCTCCCTTTCTTTCCCCCTCAGAGTGGGGCTGGTCAGGCATCCATTCTAAATCACTGGAAATGAGCATTTGTATTCTGTCCACGTGCTCCTTAAAGAGCGATTTCTCTGTCGCAGCTCTGCGTGCTTGGGAGTGAAGCACGGCTAGCTCTGAAATGGAGCAGCTGTGTGCAAGAGTTGGAGAAAAATGGCTAGTTACAATGTCGTCAACAGAAAGGACTGCAATGGGCCCTCATACTGCACCTGGCTTTGCATGGAGCTGGCTGCAGGATGATTGGGGCCTACCTGTGTAACAGGAAGAGACTGTATTTAATGTGAATTGGTACCAGACAATGAATCTGTGCTTGGATTAATGGTTAATGAGTTGACCTCAGTCGAGGCTCTCCAGGGGTGCTGCACAGGGGGACTGCAGGTGGAAGAACCACCCAAGAGTGCCTGTTTGGCCCCTGGGTCTGCATGGAGCTGTGCTTTTGCACTGCAGAGACCATAGTGGAGAGTGGAAGGGGGTGGGTGGGTCTGGGGGAGTCTGGGAAGGGCTCTTGGAGTGTGAGTTTATGGGTACTGGTGAGAGTGTGGCTGATCTGTGGTTAAGGTGCTGGGATGACATGCAAAAGATCTGCCTTCAAGTCCCGGCTCTGCCACAGACTCCTGGTGTGACCTGGAATAAATAAATGAATTCCTCTGCACTTCAGTTTCCCATTTTAAAATGTGGACAGTCATAATCCCTTCAGCTAGTTAGACTGTACGTTTTTTGTGGCAGGGATTCCTTCTTAATACACATATGTATACCACCTTCCAGGATGGGTTCCAGGTCTCTGAGGCATCACTGGTACAGACGATGATGATGAGCCAGCGGCCTCAATACAGGGTGGGATTTTCAAAAGCTAGGCACTCCACCCCCACCAAAAGGCTATGATGCTCCTAAATCACCTAGGCACTGGAGAAAATCTCCCCTCCATGGTTAAATGTGTAGGGCGCTGCTGCTAGAGTAGTGGATGCTGTGCAATTCCCTGGCCCTTGGGTGTGAGACAGGATAGGTTTCACCTCTTTAGTCCACCTGCTTCGCAGTGACATAGCATGAATTACTTGGGCATACCAGGCTCTGAGGTCAGAGCGCCATCCCTTCTGAGCTGTGTTGTGGGAAAGAGGAAGCATTTAATTTGCATGGGAGCAGGCTCAGGGAGAAGTGTGTCATGGCCTCTCCTACAAGGACAAGCCAAACCTAATTACACAACTCTAAACCTCTTACTAATTCTTCGTCGTCATGGTCTCCCGCTTTAGGCTGATAAGAAATTCCATGCACAGTCTGGTCTGCTTCCTAGCTCTACTGCAATAATGATGAGCCAGGCTGAAATAACACAAAGTTCTACTTCATTACCCCAATATTTGTCACCTTTGATGCTCAGTGGGGAAAATGCATGCACTGCACAATTTTCAGAAGGCCGTCTATCGCATTTCCTTATCTTTCTTTGTAAAAGCACCTGTGCACTAAGGAGTTAGGATGGGGTGCAAATGACACCCGATCCCTGTGCTTTACATCACCCTTATTGACTCAGATGGGGATCAACACGTTACATCTGACCTGCATCCCTGTCATATGTAACAGTCGCATAATTAAGGAATAATCTCATTGGACTAGACATTATTCCCAGAGGTTAACGATCCTCTGGTGCTCCATAGACTTTTCCATATCTATGGGCCTGGCTGAGGTCCCAGGGCAGGTTTTATATGGGTGGCTCTGCCCCCACTTAGCCCTTTCCCACATGGAATAAAGATGGACAAAGTGGTTTGGCTGGGGGAAGCCTCAGCTTCGTCCTAGGTCTTGAGCTGAACTAACCCCAGAATGTGTCTGGAGGACTGATACGTGTAGGACCTTCTCCCCTGGAATGGATTGTAAACGCTTTGGGGCATATTTACATTCTGGTTTTGTACAGCACCAAGCACAATGGGGTCCCGGTCCATGCTTCTAGGTACTACCGCAATCCAAATAAATAACGATAATCATAACCCGTGTCCATTGTCGACAAAGTTATAGCGTCCAGGCAGCTTCCAACTACATGACCCAGTTCAATTCTCACCACTGCCGTAGCCTCATTGAGTGACCCATGGCAAATTGCGTAATCCCTCCACTCTTCAGCTCCACATTTTTAAACTGGGGATTATAATGGCACTTATTTGTCTGTCAGGACTAACTGCCATGGGGGAGCCAATGGCCTTCATTCGAAGGCTGCCACATCTGTAGCCTTATCTCAAAGGCTGAAGGTGAAGGACTAAGGTCTGTGAATGTGTTTTTGCAGAGCACTGGATGGAGGTGGGTGGTCCTTGGGGAAGAAGTGTTCTGAGGGAGCCATTTTGGGGAGGTTTTGAGTGAGGAGAAAACTGCAGGGAGCGACATGACCTTGCCCACGTGAGAAAATGGGGCTGTGTTTCTAGGGAGCTGTGGGGAGGTAGAGTGGCAGGAGCATGGTGGGGTGAGGTATCATATGGACAAGAAGGGCTCACATCAGATTGAAGGGGGCAGTTGGGGAGGAATCCCTGCGCCGGATGGCGTGAGCTGGCACACGTGGCTGCTCCAGTTTGGCCCACCCATCTCTCTGTCATGATGGCAGAGGGGCAGCCAGGCCAAATCTGAGTGAGTGGTGCTGTGACCTGACGCATGGGGGTTGCTGCTCAAATTTTCATCTAGCTGCCCTTCTGTGACTGTGTGTGCCAGGCTGCAATGCCTGGTGTGGGGAGCCGGGCTCAGCCCTGTGGGATAGGAGCTGCCACTGTGGGGTGTGTGTGGAGCAGACAATCCCCCCAGGGCCTCACACATCCTGGGGGCAGGACCAGACCTTCCCCAAGGTCTCCCACCTCAGGGGCAGGACTGGATCCCTGCAGGCAGAGGGAGGCTCTTGGGGGAGGGGGGGTGTTGCATTCAGTGGAGCTGGGGGAATATATAAAGAAGGATAGGGCAGTATTCCTTGGGACTAATGGGAGGTAGGGTGCTGCGGCTCGGTAGGGGATAAAACCTTTCAATACAGTACCATGAAATAATGCTTAATAAAATGAGGTAGTGTTGATACATTAGGATTTATACACTGTTTTTATTTCTATTTGGTCATTTGAGGTATTTTATTAATGTATGTGCAATAAAAAAGAAACAAACCAAAATTTTTGATGGAGAAAATGAAATAACAAGAAATTTCCAAAAAATGAAAATATATAAAAAATATAGATTCCTGGGGCCCTACTCATAGCTAATGGCCTGCTGTCTGTTGCTACACAAATGCTGAGGTGAATTCCAGACATTCTTTCCTGGAAGCTTTGTGAGTTCTTTATGAGAAGATGGAAGATTTGAACCTAGGAGCATTTTATCAAGCGCACACTGAGCCCTCTGAACTGGAGCCGATAACTGAGAAATGACTCCAGGTGTCAGAATCTCGAATTTTGCAGGACTCCAATTTGGAACATGCCCTGGCTGTAATTAAATTGCTCGCTGAGAGAAAATGATTGCTCGGTTCCAAAGTAAATGTCAGTAAATCTTAGAAATGAAAAGGAGGATAATGATGGGAATAAATTTCTCTTCACAAAAGCCCTTGCATGACGGAAAAAGAAGCAAAATGAGCTTTGCAGTCGCCCTTTCTGCAGTTATGTGCATTGCCAATGTATTTGGGACGCAGAACACGTGAGCAAAAACTACTGTGATTTCAGGGATGGGAGAAAAACGTGTGTGAGTGGTTCTGGATTCATAATGCGGCGGGGATTTTCAGAGGAGCCTAAAGGAGTTAGGCACCCAATTCAAATTGAATTTCATAGTGCAATTGTGCACCTGTTACATATATTGAACAGGCGAACACCTTCTTCAAAGGAGACATATTAGCTTAAAAATCACACTCCTATATGAAAATGTTGGCCCTACTATGGAGACAAGTAACACCCAAAATACTAGAACTGAAAGAGATTAGAGAAAATAGTATTCTCTATATTTTCTCAGTTTGTTTTCTTGGTGCATTTGACAACAATTTTCAGCCAGTACCTTTTCTAGGTACCTTCATAAAAGGCTTGATTAAAGATGGGCAGGGAATGGTTTTCTCATCCCTTGAATATTTTCAGGAGTGCTAAATTTGCCAACAGCTTGAATTGGGGAGAAAAGTCAAAATCTTGAAAACATTTGTGAACCTAAAAAAAAAATTTCTACTTTCTGTCAATCAAAACATTTCATTTAGATTTTGACACTTCTATTTTTTTTTTAACCATTTTCGGCTACTTATCTTACTTTGAAAATTTTCAAATTTGAAAACCGTAATTTTTCATTTTTAAAATGTCAAAATGTTTCATTTCCACCATTCCAAACCTTTTTTCCAACATTTTTTTGAGTTGAGAAAGTCATCAAAGATGTACCTGTTTGGCAAACGCTTTCGGTTTCAATGTATCAGCGTTTTTCAAAGAAAAAAACAATTACTGTAGTTGAAAAATTCCTGACCTGCAACAGGCCCTGATTCTGAGAAATGTTGAGCTCCCATTGACTTCAGTGGTAGCTGCTAGGTGTTTGACACTTTGGGGGAACTATGTATCACATATGTGGCTGTCATAACTGTGTGATATATTGCGGTGCCATGTGATCAATTTATCATGTACCTTTGATCACTTTATGTGCCATCTGCTCATTAACCCAGCTCTCCTGGGTCTTATTTTATTATTCCAAATTCCTGAGTGGCTTCAAACAGGTGCCGTTAAAATAAATCATCATAATAATAATAATAATTAATAAATCAATAACATACCAACCTGTATATGAAATGTTTCCTTCTTTTTCAGTCCACATGGGAGCTTTATATTACTGGGATAGGGGAAGATTCCCAGCTTTTCACTGGAGCACACAACACTCACTTCTGGCCTTTGAAAATCTGGCACAACAGTTCAAAGGCTTTCTTTTTTTTTTGGATAGAAAAGCAAAATAATTTTTACACTTGTTTTTTTTTTTTTTTTTAAAGTGTTTTTATGGCTCCTGAGATGCCCACTGCAGTTGCACTTGTGGTAACTAAGACTTCATAGGTGAAGGGATACAAACATAGTCCCAATACGTACATTTTAAAAAATGACTAAAATAGGTTTACTCTGACATTTGCAGTATATATAATGTCATAGAATTAGAGCTTTATTGTCACTCATTTGGATGAACTGCATAACTCACAGCTTCAGCGCTTATGCCACATCGCTGTGTGTGTGCTCCCTCTCTCTCTCTCTCTCTCTCTCTCTCTCAATTATTTTATTAGTGCAGGTTTTTCTTTACAGTATTTGGGGGTGGGGGTAAATTGCAGTAAATTTAGGTCCCAAATTAAAATGAACCATAGAAAACATTATGAAAAGCGAGGGAGATTAGATCACACCTCATGATCAGCTACATTGAGGTGAAAGAAGTGCTAATCTGACTCAGAAAAAGATAACTATTATATCAGGTTTATACCAACATCTGTGAACTAACCCTGACCTAACCTTGACCCCTGTTCTTAATCTAGGCCGATCCATTGACTTGTTTCTTAGATTTGCCTGAGGTTAATAATGTTATTTAAACAGTTTCAGCAAGGTTTTGAAATTAACAGCTCATTGAGGTTAACTGAAGTGGACGGAATGCTGAGTGGTAGAATTAACACCTTTGTTCCTGAGATTAGTTTTGAGACAATTTTCTGCAAGGTCAACAGAACAGAGCTACATGCATCATTTTGCACAGTGGTGGCTGTGCTTTCACACTGGAAATGAAATAGGAACCTTTTCGTTAGTTAGTTTATTTCTTGTAATGGATCCTTAAATTCGGAGGAAGGCAGCAAAATGTAATTGAAGATTTTAAAAATCCTGGAATGATTTTTCTCGCGGTTCTAGTAATGAGAGATTCCTCTTAGCTCTGGCCACTTCACCTAGGTTCATAAACAGGAGCTGAGCGCTTTTGAAAATCTGTCCTGTAGTCTTTTCCCTACTTAGGGTCTCATTAGATGACATCTCCAACTTTAAGAGCATTTGTGGCCAGCGTGACATGATTTAGGGACGTATACTCTAACCCCATACCGTTTTAATGTAATGATATCATGAAGGCTGCAATAGGAGCGGGGTGGTGTACCATTCACAGCTTTCCATTCCATGGGGTATGCTGGTGGGATGATTTCATCTGATCAGAAATCCCATTAGGCTTGATCTTTCTCAGTCACAGTTATAGGGAAAATTGACCGGACCCCATGTTTGCTTTTCTGTCACCCACATCCCTTCAATCAAACTCCAAAGTGCGTGGCTGCACCAGCTGTCTGATTCTCTCTCTCATTGACCCGTCTTTCTAAAGTCGAAGTGATTGATCCTTTCAGCAGGGGTTTACAGATCACATTCATTTATTCATGTACTGCCCTGCTGCATGCTCCGAAGGAGCATATCTGCCTTCCCAAATGCATTTTTCAAAGCTTTTTAACAACGTAAGAGCAGTGCTTTGTAGGTCTGGGAGAGGGCTCCATTTGGAAGCATTGAAGAGGGAGTGCTGTTATCAGTCCCTTGCTGGGGGATAAGTGGTATTGTGTATAGGTCAGGGTAAAATGGATGAACATAAAATGCTATCTTTGCTAATAGAATATGGAGACACTTCATAAGAGGTGACATTATCACTGACATTTGGTCATCCGCCAAATGATATTAACATGCTAGGCTAACGATCTGCTGGCAAAATGTCTCCAACACCAAAATTAGGTTAAAATATTCCGGCGTGTAGTGGATTAATTCACAATAGGTGAAATTCACTCCAGTGCAGACGCCCAACACTAGGTCTATGTGTCACTGAAGTCCCACATAAGGGAAGCCTATTTCCAAAAATTAGAAGCTGGGACACTTTTGTAGCAATACTTTCTAGGGTCACAAAATACTCCTATGAAAGGAAAAGTCACTGGGTCAAAAGTAACAATTACATATTTCTCAGAGTGGGGGATTATTTCCAGTGTCTTCCTGTGAGCATGATTCTATCATAGAATCCTGAACGAGGGTTAATGTTCTCTGTGAGCCAAAGATAGTGTCTAAACTCCTTCAGTGTTTCTCTTTACTCCGAACACTGTTCATCGCACTGAACGCTTTTTCCAATGGACTGTTGTAAACGCAGGGTAAGTTCTATTGGGTAGAGCAGCGCATCTTGGACAAATATTTTGAACTACAAAAAACACCAACATTTTGGTTGATAAAATGAAAAACAAGAATATCTCAATAATCATCTTGGTCCTACTTTGAGCAGGCGGTTGGACTAGATGACCTCCTGAGGTCTCTTCCAACCCTAATCTTCTATGATTCTATGATCCCGAAAGAAATTCCTGTGGCTCCTTTATGAACCCAGTTCTGTCCTATTAAAACTGGGACATATGAGGTGAAATTCTGACTTCCATTGACATCAAAGAAGCCAGAATTTCATACAAGGTCATTTTGGTCCCAAGTTTTCCCCAACCAGGCACCATTCACCAGCTGCTGGAGGGACTAAGTGGCTTTGAACCCTTAGGCTTTGCCTATGCCAGGGGTTCTTAAACTTCATTGCATCCCCCTTCTGACAACAAAAATGACGACACAACCCCAGAACAGTGGACCAAAGTCTGAGCTTGCCCTAGCCTCTCCTCTCCGGGTGGTGGGGGCCAAAGCCCTACTGCCCCAGGTGGTGGGGGCCAAAGCTGAAGCCCAAGGGCTTCAGCCCCAGGCAAGGGGCCTGTGACCTGAATTCCACTGCCCAGGGCTGAAGCCCTTGGGTTTCGGCCCCGGACCCCAGGAAGTCTAAGTCTGCTCTGGTGACTCCATTAAAACAGGGTCGCAACCCACTTTGGGGTCCTGACCCACAGTTTGAGAACCACCGGCCTATGCGAACAACTCCTTTGCTTGCTGGTTAAGCCAGCATCATGGCTGCAATCATTGTCCACAAATTTCTGCTTCTACTTCAAATATCTGATCAATCTCAAACAGCCATCATATCCAAATAACAGAACTGGACAGAAGCATGTTTCCTTTTCTCCTTCCACATTTGGAACTCTTCAGCCAACTCCAGAATAACAGTGGCCCAAGATTCACAAAATTCAGTCCTGGACCAGCTGCAGGTTAAAATTCAGTATCTCATGAGACACCAGGGCTGCAGATGGGAGTGTTGTTCATTAGAAATACATGGATCCTCTTCCAATGGCATATTGCTTTTGTTTCTGTGGGTATGTATGAAAAAATACAGTAACGTTGTAAACTAAGGGGAAGATAAAGATTATGAAGGACAGCAAAATGAGGGTGTTTTTGACCACCAGAGTAGGATTTTGAATGGGCAAATGAAGTTTAGTTTGGGGTCAGATAGACAAGTTCACGTTTTCCTTGACTGTTGAGCATTCATTGCTAATGGGAATTAGACGCAGATCTGCTATATTATTTATTTTTGCAATGTACACAGCAGTAGGGTATTCTACCCGGTTCTTTTAGCAAGAAACATAAGGGGGCTGATTCTCATTTATATTAAAGCCCGTTTACAACACTCTGGCGATAGAAATGGTCCTTAAAGTGGGTAAAATTACATTTACATGCCGGAAGGAAATAAAGGAGCCTTGGTGTAATTGAGAATCAGGCCCAAGATGTTTGTTACCCAGGTCTGTCTATATTGATGAAAGTGTGTCTACTTGGTTCTCAGTATCAGCCGACCTTGGAAATTGACTAGCATTTAGTCTTTGAATCTGTCATTTTACGGTAGGATAAGATAATCATAACAGAACCAGAACTGACAAGTGATGTAAACAATAAGCAAACGGACAGATCAATACGTGCTGAGCGAGGCATGCTTCACCTCATATTGTATTGACTTACTGCAAAAACAATGGAGCAACAAGATGAAAATGTGTTATGTTCTATCTGAGTTGTGGTCAGTGGTTACATACAGGACAACACAATGTATTAACTCAGATGGGACTTGCTGTTCCAAAAAATAGCCACGCACAGAATGTGCTGTCTCCTGGAGTGCACAGCAACCCGTTGCAATTTGTTACACAAAATATGTGAGGAAACAAAAGCAACAATAAATGTATATGATTAGAGCCATGGAAAGAATGTGAGAAAGATTTCTAGGGCGAAGGGCATAATTTTTGTGTCCTGTTAGTCCGGCTGCCCAGTGTCTGAAAGATTTACAGGGCCAGTGAGGAGTGATCAAAAGTGTTTACAAAAATTTACCATTTGTTAGCTTTTATTTTTTGGTCTCGTTTAGACTATTTACGAGAAGTAGAAATCTGACTTTGTGCTGACTGACTGCTCATGAGAATGTGTACTGCAGATCGGGTAGTCAAGCAAATACAGAAATATTTTAACTTCTAAGGCTTTTAGTTCCAAAAGGCAGATTATAATAAAGCGGCGGAAGGGGCCAGAAGGAGATCTTATGTGGCTAAAGAAAACTGGGGTCATACAACCTAATTTTATGTTTTTTCTAATTAGACGTTAAGGTAAGAAGGCATCTCTATGATCATCTAGTCCAACTTCCTGCATAGCACAGCCAATGCAGAATTTCATCCAGTAAGGTTAATGATTAAATACAACACGCCATTCAACTTCTTTGTTGCATATTGGGCTCAGGAATTAAAAATTGATTCATGTATGACCAGGTTTTAAAAAGATCTCAGCACCCAACAGCTCCCATTTAGACACCTAAATGAAACAGCTGGATTTTCAAAAGCGTCCACAGCTGGCAGCTCCCGTTGTTCTCAAACAAAGCTCTTCTGAAAATCTGGGTGCAACTGAGGATGCTGAGCGCTTTTGAAACTCTTGCTCTTATTGTAAATAGATGCATAGACATGAACACCAGCACAGACATTCCTCCAAAGAATCACCAAATTGTGACTGTGGTGAGGTACAAACCATGCAACACATCACAGACAACTGCTGCATTCATGCTTACGGTGGTGGTACAAGGAGGTTCCATCTGGTTGCCCCAGAAACATTAGAATGGCTTTTGAATCTTAAAATTCAGTTATAATCCCAGCCTGTTGCTTTTTCAAATGCCATACAAAGGAAGAAGACAGACAGACCTCTGTGTGTGTGTGTGTGTGTGTGAGTATAGAATCTGTATATCTCTATGTATACATACAGAGAGAGAGAGGAGCCTTGCACTAAAATCTCTTTGCTCACAGAGTAACCCTGCGGGCTGATGTGCATCATAATGAACCGGAGTTGCAATTGGCCATTGCAAGGCATGTAAACAGTCAGGGGGTCTCATTCTATGTCATTATAAAAACAAAGCTTCTTTGGAAATAAACAGAATAATCCCCGAAGCCACCCACACAAGGCGTACACACATTCATAATATTAAACCAAAGGTTATTCTGTGTGGGGATGGTGAGCAAATCTCCTTATTTAAGGAGGTATGGATGATAGCTATTGAAGAAGAGGCCATTGCTGGGGGAAAGCAGTTTTCTGCGTCCACTGAGGTGCAGTGATGGTGGTGGTGCGGAAGGTTTTGGGAAACAATAACTCACTGTTATTTAGCAGTTTATTGCCTTAAAATGGATTACACGTGTCCTGAAAATAGGGCATTCTGATAGCTCTATGAACACATCTCTTTTCTTCCTGTGGAAAATAACAGGAATGACTGCTCAGGAATATGGTATGATAGGGGTTCATTATGGCTATTTGGTTAACTGTGATACAACACGACATGGAGTATAATTTACTTTAATAATAATTATAATTGACTCATGCAGTTGTACAGACTGCAGGTGATTACTTTGATGGATAAGCTCATTGCAGGATGAATGTACTGCAGCCGCAGAACTTCATAAATGTAGTGTAAATGTGCCAAAGTATTTTTCATAAATCCCAGGACTCAGCCAGAGTCTAGGTCAGGAGAGCACATAAAAATCCAGGGGACAATTGTCAAAAGAGTTTTTGAAAATCTGGCCATGCTTCACTTTTGAAAGTGGGTTATAGGCTCCTAAGTCACATAGGTGCTTATGAAAATTTTACCCACGATCTTGGCTCTTGGTCTTGAGGTGGTGTAGTCTGGTGGCAGTCAGGAGACCTGGGTGCTGTTCCTCGCTCTACTGCAAACTTGCAAAGTGATTTTGGGTGTCACTTCACCGCTTGGTGCCTCTGTTTCCGCTCCTGCCCTTATTCTATTTACTATGTAAGTAGGGCTGTCAAGTGATTAAAAAAATTAATTGCAATTAAAAAAAGTAATTGCGATTAACCGCATGATTAATCGCACTGTTAAACAATAATAAATACCATTTATTTAAATATTTTTGGATGTTTTTGACATTTTCAAATATATTGATTTCAATTACAACACAGAATACAAAGTGTACAGTGCTCACTTTATATTTATTTTTTATTACAAATATTTGCACTGTAAAAACAAAAGAAATAATATATTTCAATTCACCTCATACAAGTACTGTAGTGCAATCTCTTTATCATGAAAGTTGAACTTATAAATGTAGACTTATGTACAAAAAATAACTGCATTCAAAAATAAAACAATGTAAAACTTTAGAGCCTACAATTCCGCTCGGTCCTACTTCAGCCAATCGCTCAGACAAACAGGTTTGGTTACAATTTGCAGGAGATAATGCTGCCCGCTTCTTGTTTACATCACCTGAAAGTGAGAACAGGCGTTTGCATGGCACTGTTGTAACCGACATCACAAGATATTTATGTGCCAGATGCACTAAAGATTCATATGTCCCTTCATGCTTCAAACACCATTCCAGAGGACATGCGTCCATGCTGATGACGGGTTCTGCTCAGTAACAATCCAAAGCAGAGCGGACCGATGCATGTTCATTTTCATCATCTGAGTCAGATGCCACCAGCAGAAGGCTGATTTTCTTTTTTGGTGGTTCGGGTTCTGTAGTTCCCGCATCGGAGTGTTGCTCTTTTAAGACTTCTGAAAGCATGCTCCACACCTCGTCCCTCTCAGATTTTGGATGGCACTTCAGATTCTTACACCTTGGGTCAAGTGCTATTTTTAGAAATCTCACATTGGTACCTTCTTTGCGTTTTGTCAAATCTGCATGACAGTGTTCATAAATCAAACAACATGTGTTGGGTCATCATCCAAGACTGCTATAACATGAAATATATGGCAGAATGCAGGTAAAATGGAACAGGAGATATACAATTCTCCCCCAAGGAGTTCAGTCACAAATTCAATTAACACACTTTTTTAATGAACATCATTGGCATGGAAGCATGTCCTCCAGAATGGTGGCTGAAGCATGAAGGGGCATATGAATGTTTAGCATATCTGGCACGTAAGTACCTTGCAAAGCCGGCTACAGAAGTGCCATGTGAATGCCTGTTCTCACTTTCAGGTGACATTGTAAATAAGAAGCAGACAGCAGTATCTCCCGTAAATGTAAATAAACTTGTTTGTCTTAGTGATTGGCTGAATAAGAAGTAGGACTGAGTGGACTTGTGGGCTCTAAAGTTTTACATTGTTTTGTTTTTGAATGCAGTTATGTAACAAAAAAAATCTACGTTGGTTAGTTACACTTTCATGATAAAGAGATTGCACTACAGTACCTGTATGAGGTGAATTGAAAAATACTATTTCTTTTGTTTTGCATTTTTACAGTGCAAATATTTGTAATAAAAACTAATATAAAGTGAGCACTGTGCACTTTATATTCTGCGTTGTAATAGAAATCAACATATTTGAAAATGTAGAAAAACATCAAAAAATATTCAATACGTTTCAATTGGTATTCTACTGTTAATTTTTTTAATTGCAGTTAATTTTTTGAGTTAATCGCGTGAATTAACTGCGATTAATCGACAGCCCTATTTGTAAGCTCTTCTGTCTCTGCCTATATGTATGCACAGTGTCCAAAACAATGGGGCCCTGATCTTAGTTAAGGGTTATAGGCCATATTGTAATACACATAATAACAACAATAATAATATTACATAATAACAGTTTCCAGCTGGGTGGATTGCCAGATTTGGTCTAATCCGTACAGACTATGGGACTCGGGAAACAGAAAATATTTCAGTCTAAGAAGTGAGCCTCTTTGTTCAAGGAAGACATACATGTATATTAATGCATGCTAATTGAGTTGACCCTTGTCAGTTAATATCATCCCATTAGTTACAAGCACTGCCTGTTAAACACTAGGATATTTTTTAAGATCAGATTACTTTCTGAAAGTAGTACCGTGAGGGGAAGAGAAGGCGGATGGGTCTGGAATAGGAATGGTGATAGCTATGTTAGGGGCAGCCATCTTGTCTTTGCTCCTAGGCTGAGAAATGGAAAACACCTGATGCTCACGTTGAACCTCACCCTTCTGGATCATCTGAGCTGAGGTGGCAGCATCTCCCCACCCTGCCGGTGCACATCTGTGGAGGATGCTTTGAAATATCACTTCTTACTCTGCATCCAAGAGCCTGAAATTGATTTGAAAAGCATTGCTGCTTCAGGGCTCAGAGACAATCCTGTTGTATTCCACACAGCCATGGGAATATCAGCTTGCCGAGGGCCTGATCCAGAGCTTGTTGACTTCACCACGCTTTGGATCAGGTGATGAGCATCCAGGATTATTCTCTTTGGTGCTGCCAGGCTGAAGGCTGATGGGTGGGGTTTAAATTAGTGTCAAATCCAACCAGGCTCAGCCACGTTCATTCCAGAGTAGGGTGGGGGGCTGGGGTGCTTTTGCCAGGGCTGCTGAGAGAAGATTGCAGAGACCCACAACCCTGCCAGCCAATTAGGGCATGGCTTTGGGTTGGGTCATGGGATTGGTCCCACGTGGGGAAGCTCAGGATTGGATGGATGGAGAAGTGGCTTGGATTCTAGAAGGACCCAGAAATGGCGTAAAGCAGCCCCAAAGGAGTCATTTTGCTATTAATTTATAATTAAATCTGCCATTAATTTGGCTGCTTTATGAGAGGCTGAGACAATGCCTGTTTAAGCTGCAGTCATTTAATACTACTTCTACGTGCCTTTGGGCAAAACCGACTTTAAAGTATTGCATACAAATCAAATTTTTGAAGTTATTCCTGTTTCACAAGACTCTGATTAGACACATATCCCCCCCCCGAACATTTTCCATGATGTTTTAAAATAAACATTTAATCATCATTTTTATTAAAACCATGATCAACACTGTTATCAGCATTCTTGTGTTCACTGCGAACTGAGAGTTCAGTAAATAAAACATCCAGATAATGGTTTTGATAACCATAAAATTGTTGATAAAAAGATCAATAAAAAGTGTGAACAAAATTGAAAAAAAGATTAAAAGGTAACTTGTTTGTGATTTTTTTTTTCATTTGTGGGAAAAAGTCCTTTTTCCAACAAAAAATCTGTACATTGGTAATTTTGTCTCAGCTAAGAAGGGCTGTCAGTGAGCCTGATTCTGCTCTCAGTTACACTAGGGTTAACCTGCAGTAACTCCGCTGACTTCAGATGTATCCTGGTATAAATGAGTGAAGAATTCGGGCTAGTGAGTGTGCACTAACCACTGGAATTCACAGCCCTGTTTGGCATGCCAGTTGGGACAGTGTTCCCAGAGGAAGTGAGAGCTGGAGATGTAACTTTGTGTCAGGCACAAACATACCCATCTTTGTGGGATAAATGAGACTGGATTGTAGGATTTTCCCAAGACGTACCCTTCTACAAGAGATCTAACCCCAAATGTACCGTGGTGGGGTGTGTAATCTGCACACTGATTAAGTATGGGCTAACAGGAGCCTGAGCTCAATTAGGCCACTGGGGGGCACCTGGAGGGTAGATACAAATTGGTGATCAAACCAGCTGGGGAGGGGCATAGCGGGCAGTGGAAGGAAAGCAGGCTGGGGAAGAGACCCAGGAGAGGTGTAGCTGGTGTTTCCTTTCTTGGGCTAAAGACAGAGCAAAGCCTGGAGTCAGAACCAAGGCTCCTGAGCCAGGAGGTGGCCAGGGGCAGTGAGGCCTTGGGCCAGAGGCAGGTTGCCCTGAGCCAGGAGGCAGTGAGGCCCAAGAAGGAGTGACAGTGGAGTCTGGGGGGCTTTGGACAGAAGTTGGTGCTGTGGGGAGAGAGGGGGGAACTCTGCAGTCCCTCTCTTGGTGGCAGAGTGTGGAGGAGAGGGGCACAGGACTGGAGCAAGCGCCTGTGGCTGGCCCTTTGCACCAGGGCAGGAACCGGACCTCTGTGGAGAAGCCTAAGAGGCTCTGATCATTGCACAGAGCCCAGGAAGAGGCTGGGGGAAAGGCCTGGAGAACTGCTGATGGCAGGAAGGAGTCTAGGGAGGCAGCGGTGAGGTGTCTGATGGAGCGGACCGTGGCTGCTCGTCCGAGACTCTCTAGACTGGAACCCAGCATAGAGGAAGGGGCTGGGTTCCCCTACCAGCCACTGTGAAGGTGGTGTGGAAAAAGGACAACTGAAAACCCTGAGAGGAGGCTGTAAGGACCACAGGTCCGAGAGTTGGGGCTGGGGACCGGCTGTAAGGGCACTTGATTTTGTGTTGGACTTTGTTACCCTGGAAGTGGTGGGACAAACATGAACTGGCTGGAGAGCCAAGTCGTGAGAAGAGGTGACCTCCACAGGGCCAGAGCGACAGCTGGCAGGGAGCACGGGATACAAAAGAGCTGCTATGCCACACCCAGCCACGAGGGTCACATCGACAGTAAGTCCTCCCTTCTACACACACGTTATAATCTACCAGCCTCCGTTGCACCACCAAAGAATGTGAGCACGGGAATGGGCCGGTGCTTGTTTATTCCCTCTGGGTTTGGAACATTTGGCTCCTTTCGAGGGACAGGAGAAACTAGTGTCCCAGAGAGTGAGTTTACAAAGGGTAGTAGCTGGAAGTGGTTCCCCATCCTCTGAGCTCTGACCTGTTGCAGATTTTCTTCGGGTTCACTAAAACGATGGCATTTTCTAGCTTAGTTCCTTGAAAATAGGCTCCAAAAGTTAGGCTCTGATGACTATATTTAGGCACCTCAGTAAATAACCTGCGTTTCAAAAGTGCTGAGCACCCAGCAGCTTCTATTCAGGTCACTGGGAGCTTCCGGATGCTCAGAATTTTTGAAAATCAGGCTTCTCATTTAGGTGCCTAAATATGGACTCAGAAGCCTGGCTTCCAGCGCCTGCTTTTGGAAAACCTTGGCCTTAGAAGGGGTTAATAAATGCTAGCTCCTTTGAGGACCTTTGGCCTGAATTCTTCAGACCTCCTTCACTTGCCCTCTAAAACTGGTCTCATTTCTCCCCCAGAAGTTTTGCAAGGAGGTCTTGCCTGGGGTGAGCCTACCATTTACTTACATTTCTGTCCTCAATCCTCCTTCCCTTCCCCCCGGCACCCACTCCCATTCTACTGGAGAGCAGGAAGTACTTTTCCCCCCGTGAGGTTCACAGTGGTAACTCCCCCACCACAGACCATGAGATGGACAAGGGGTTTTAATAGATAAGCAAATGCTTCTGTGACGAAAGGAAAAGGTTACATCCCAGTTTATTCAGCGAAGGCATGGCCAGTTCCTCAGCGAGTGGAGCTCGATACATAGCACAATTGACTTCAGTGGAGCGATGCTGATTTAGATCAGGTGGGGATCTGGCCTGTTGACTTCAATTTGGCTATGCTGGTTTACACCAGCTGGGGATGTGGTTCGTCGTCTTTCCATGGCTGTGCGCTTTCCTGCCTTCTCAGAAATGCTTGCAGCAAACTGCCTCCCTGTTAGGATTGAGTTAGGCTTATTGTTTGCTCTAGTGCCAATGGCCGTGGGTTTGTCTCCCACCATTTACTTGGCCGTCTAGTTCTTTCTTAAGCTCTTTCAGGAAGAAGGCGGGAGATATGATCAAAGACCCTTGGAAGTCAGGGAATGGTGACTAATGCCAGGGTCCAGATGAAACTGATGTGTAATATTGTTGAGGGTCCCAACCAGAGTGTGTGGGGGAGTGTCCTGGGTCTGGGTAGGAGGGTTTTATCATGAAGCTGAGGAGTTTGGGTAAGGGTTGGTGGCTGCGGAGTAGAAGGGTTTACTCTGAGAGAGGGGCTGTGTTGGGGTGCTTCTCATGGGATGAAGCTCGTTAGGCCTCAGTTGCTAGGTTAGGGTTTCTGGAGGATCATGGTAGGTGGGTGGATTTTATTGCAGAATGTGCTGATTCTGGTTTTGGGGGGATCCCTCACAAGTTTAAACAGGCTGCCGATTGTGAATCCGGGACAGTATTTCCAAAAACACCAAAGGGAGTTGATTTCATAGTTGATGTCAGTGGGAGGTAGGCACCTAAATACCTTGAAGGGACTGGGCCTGAGTTACCCAGCTCCCACTGAAAATCTAGAGGAGCTGGGTGCTTAACTACGTTAAGTGCCATTGAAAATTCTACTCCTGGATAATAAGAGGTGGCTCACACACTGTAGAGAGAATAATTCTTCTCCCATTGGCATGAGCTACCCAGGTATATGTGGCAATTTCCCATATGCCATCCCAGTAGATGGTGGCATGCATTTTGACTCCATAAAGCCCCTGCTGTGATGGCTGAAGACGAAAGAGACCCACTTTGCATGAGCATGTCCAAAGCACGGGTGCTCCTGGGACACGAGGCTCAGCTCTGCAGAGGAGATGGAGCGGGGGAGTTTGAAATGACAGGCTACGAGTTTCTGTCGCTATGTAGCCTGCAGCAGTGACTATGGGGAGAGCTGGCAGCTGTGAATGCTGAAGGGATGAGCCAGAACATCTACTTTCCGCTTTGGATCATGCGAGTGAGCTAAATAAATTGTGATTGACCCGGCTCTGAAAAGCTAGATTCCTCCAGAAGTGTGAACATCCTGTATGCAGCAGTGCATAATGTGTTTGCTTCTGAAATGACTGCCACGACATCACTGTATGTGTCTGATCGCACGGGATCAGCTCCCTGCTAGCGTGCATGCAGTATGAGGGAACCACCATCCAATAGGAAGGGAGAGACAACTAGGGGCCTTGTACAAGGTACCTGGGTTGGGGGAAAATGTTCTCTGCTATTCATTCCTCCCCAGTTGCACACCTGCCTCCGAGTCCTTGTTCCAGGGAAGTGCAAGGAATGCTGCAGGCGAGCACAGTGAAGTGCCAGCAGAGGGGTGGGCCAGGCTAAAGATGTTTATAATATGTTCATCTAACTGATGCTCCCTTTGCACCCCTTGCACGGGGGGAGGTGTGGCAAAAATCCACACTGTAGCAATCTGATTGTGAACTGCCCCCGCCCCTTCCATGTGAAAGGCCTCAAGGACCTCAGCATGCCACACATAAGTCTCATGAATGTGGAACTTTCCCATGTGCAGCCTTGAGCAGCACACAGCAATAATGCCTTTAACCCCTGCAGCAGACAAGAAAAGCAGGGGAGCCATTTGAGACATAGAACAACTGTGCATTTATTATAAAGAGGAAAAATAAAGCAAGTCCTTACAGAAGGTTTCGGCAGCCGCAGGGGAGCCATCACTGCAGCTGGCAAGTTGCGTGGGCTTCTCTGTGTGCAGATTTCCTTACCTCGCCCTCCCATCAACAGTAGCAGGGCTATAATTTCAGGCTGCGGCAGTCTGAGCATTCACTGAAGCCTCGCTGATAATAGTTCTCCAATAACTAATTACTGGAGAAAGGAACCGAAAGCAGATCGGAGTGTTCCGAGGGTGATTAGAGCGGGGAGAATGCATCTGAATAATATTCCCCGCTGCCTGAGCTCGGTGGATTTTAAAGGTACTTGTGCCATGGGATTTTTTTCTGAAGATGTAGACCTGGAAGAAATGTGGTTCCTTGCGAAGAGGAACGGAAAGGCACTTTTGTTTTCAAAATAGAAGTTACAAGTGGTTTACAGTGCAGCCAGGAGGGACGTACTACCATATGTATAAATACTCCGGGACAGATCGTCAGTTGGTACAAGTCATCCGTTGGTACAAATCAGCCCAGCTCCAGAGACATCAATGGAGCTGCACTGATTCACGCCAGCGCACAAAGCCACCCCCATGAGCATATAAATAACCGTTTAAAAATCAACTCCTCCTATTGGCTTACCACGACCTGAGCTCCACACTCCAGTGTTTCCCTTACACATTAATGATTCAAAAGAATCTAAAGCAGGAGACTTTTCTGCACTCTCTGCCCTAGGCCCCAATTCAGCAAAGCACTTAACCCAGGCTGAAGGTCATCCCTACTCAGCAAAGCGCTAGAGATCATTTGGGATGGCGAATGTTTAAACTCTATGGGTTCTGCAGTAGCCATCAAAACGCAGTAGCAATCTAGTCTAGATGCGATAAATCGACCCCCGAGGGCTCTCCCGTTGACTCCGGTACTCCACCGGAGCGAGAGGCGCAGGCGGAGTCGACGGGGGAGCGTCAGCAGCCGACTCCCTGCAGTGAAGACAGCGCGGTGAGTAGATCTAAGTACGTCGACTTCAGCTACGTTATTCACATAGCTGAAGTTGCATAACTTAGTTTGATCCCCCGCAGTGTAGACTAGGCCATAGAGAAAGACACAGTCCGTGGCCTACAGTCTAATAAAGACAAAAACCAATTAGAGGGTGGGGAAAAGGACACAACATGCAAACAATTGATTTTATTACTGTAGCGTAGGAGCCGTATTCATGCGCCAGCTCCCCGTCGTGCTAGGCGCTGTACGAACAATAAGATCAGGGTGATTGGCCACATTTGGTTAGTTCTGCTTTTTTAAATCTAGATCGAATGACTTATTTGTTTGTTTTTGGACATTTTTGCCTGTCTTTTTAGGAGGCACTTGGGGATAAAGGGCAAGAGGTGAAAGGTGGGAAGGGAGTGTCGGTCTAAGAGAGGGGAATGGATAACGTGATAGGGGAACTGCATGGGAGGGAGAGACCAAGGACAAGCAGCACCATGGCAGGAGCAGGAGGCTGGGCTGCTGATGGGAGAAAGTGGGGGACCAACACCTAATAGCAACACAGCAAATGGAAAAAAAAACACTCCTGGAGTTTAGCTAGGGCCAGACTTTCCAAAGATCTCAGCTCCCAGGCAGTGGAACAAAGCAGATTCCCCAAAGGGTGCAGTGCCCCTAGCAGCTTTTGCTCGAGCTCTTTTGAAAATCTGGCCACTTATTTAGGTGCCTGAATGGGCCCTGTGGGATGCTGACTGCGTGGAAAGTCTGGCCCTGACTTCCTATCCTTGAACAACGTGGCACTCGTGGTTAATTATTGTGCCCTTAATTCATCTGTGGGCACAAAGCAAAGTGGGTGCGAATCGCCCCTGCAGCAATGGAAGCCTGCCTGGAAGTGTAGGCTGGGAGGTGCTGGCTTCCTCGCCCGCCATGAGTCTCTCTTTAGGCACGTTCTAAAAAATATTTCCCAACCACAAACCAGTTCTTCAGCCCACCCTGGGCTACAGCTGCCACTGGATTTTCCCCTTCGCCTCTCTCAGCCTCTCCTGCCTCAAAGCCCAGGGCAGAATTCTTCTGAACGCCACCTTCCAGGGGCTTTCTCCTGGGATGTCCTTTCCCCTAGCCGCCTCCTACTGCCTCCTCACACGGGGGCTACCTGCTGCTCCTGCTCCCAGAGTATCCCCCTTCCTTACTGCCACCCTGCCTCTTCACAGCCCCAGGTGCTGTCCTGCCCTCATTCTTGTCCCAGCTGGGAGCACCTGTTCTAGCACAGGGCAGCTGAACCTGCTTCATTTCAAGTCCGTACCCAGCTTTAGAGCTGTCCAGGGCAAAGCGTTTAAGGTTCAGTGGTGACTGGCTGCGCGGAACCGCTTTAGAGCACAGATCTCCATGGCTGTAATTTGATTGTGTGGCACATGTGATCGTCTCCCTTTGAGGTGCGGAGGTTATCAAACCTGCACAACTGAAAGCTGATGGAGGGAACAGCCCCTGGCTCCCTGAGCGTAGACACTGCGACCGTGACAGGCCAAGGCCATCTTCTTAGTGTATGTGCAGTGTGCCTCAGGGTGGCACTTGACCAGGATTCATCACCAAATTTGGTCTGCTGGTTGGATCATTGGCTTCCCTGGGCCGGGTTCTGATGCGGACCATGGCGTGAACGCTGATTCATGCCCCCCAGACCAAGGCAATGGGAAGCCGGAGGTGTTCCCAGAGTGCACTGCATTCTGGGTATCCCCAGCCAGCAGAATGGTTCTAGCATAATTTAGAGCAATCCTGTGGCTGAATTGGCTCCTGTCTGGCTCCAGGATCAGGCATGCAGAGAAGTGACCTAGAACCAGGTTCCTTGATCCCCTCAAATGGGGTGCTGAGCCCATCTTTGCTACCAGAGAGAGCTGGCCTATTAAATGGCAATGTAACTTGCACCCAGAGAAGACTCTGGGCACACACATTCTGGACAGGTTCAGATTCTAGGCTGTATTCCAGTCTCTGTGACTGATGCTGATATGTGACTATTATTTGTATTCCTGTAGTGCCTGGGAGGCCAAGTCACAGAGCAGGACCCCACTGTGTTAGGTGCTGTACAAACACAGAACAAAGACAGTCCCTGCCCCAAAGAGATTACAATGTAAGTATAAGAGAAGAGACAACAGAGGGATGCAGACAGATGGTGGAATACACGTAAACAAAGAGACAGTATTGGTCGGTATGGTAGGCAGCGGTCTCAGCACACTAGCAGCTTAATCCCTGTCAAGTGTTTTGTCGGCATCATGGCCAGGGAGAGTCTTGAGGCAGATGAGCAGGTGTGTAAGGCTGTAGCTTTGTGGATGGTTCTCCCAAATGCGAAGGACAGCCTGGGAGAAAGCACAAAGATGCTTGGGTTCAGAGTAGCAGCCGTGTTAGTCTGTATTCACAAAAAGAACAGGAGTACTTGTGGCACCTTAGAGACTAACCAATTTATTTGAGCATAAGCTTTCGTGAGCTACAGCTCGCTTCATCCAATGACGGCAGGGTCAGGGGAGGGGGCAGGAAGGGGTGGAGTGGGGGCAGGGCTTGTGGCAGAGCCAGGGGTCGAGCAGCGAGCACCCCCCAGCACATTGGAAAGTTGGCACCTGTAGCTCCAGCCCCGGAGTCAGTGCCAAGACAAGGAGCCGCATCTCAACTTCTGAAGAGCTGCATGTGGCTCCGGAGCCCCAGGTTGGCCACCCCTGGACTAGATGATCATGATGGTCCCTTCTGGCCTTAACATCTGAGTCTGTCTATATGTATCACTATCTACTGAGCCTTTACAGAAATGTGGCCACCTCACTGTGGTGCCTAACCAGGAGCTGAGTGCTTCTTAAAATATGGCTCCCGTTGTGGGTGCTGAGCAGAGCTGGCTGGAGATGGGGATTTTCCCATGTGGAAAATTTTGACCTTTCACCACAAAACAAACAATGGAGCTGAAAACATTTTGGCTGTAAACGTTTCCAGATGTCCAATGAAACAGTAAAAAACAGAACAATAACCACCCACCCCCAAGGAAAGCAGATACTTCCATGAAAATTTGAGTTCCATGGAAAACCTAAGTTTAGCCTCAAGGAGCCCTGGTGCTGGGTACTTTTGAAACTCTGTCCTATATTTGTCCTTCAGATTACACAGGCTTGAAGTACAGGGTATGCAGTAGCTGTGGGAAGTTTAAAGTCTGATATGTGACATCCCATCAGAGCTGAGTTTTCAAAAATGCTCAGCATGGGGCCTAATTCTGCCGTCATTGAAGTCGGTGAGTAGCTAACGCTCACTGATTTCAGGAGGAGTAGAGCTAGGCCAATGTTGAAACTCCCACCTTAGGGGTTTATACTTTTGGGAAGGAGAGAGATTCCCAGCTTTTCAACATGATCCACAATGCTTTCCTTTAGCCCTGGTAGGCCATGAGATATCGGACTTTAAAACTTCAACATTATTATGTATTGCGGAGGTTTATACTCTGGGGATCTCTCTCCTTCCCAAGCTTTTAACTGGATCCACCACACTTCCCTTTAGCCCTGGAAGGCCTTGAGATATAGGACCTTAAAACTGCAATATTATTATTTATTGGAAAGCTATGTTACATATTTGTATAGGGTTGTAAAATATATTGGTTATGATCTTCCTCCTCCGAGACCTGTGCAGATGGAATCAGTAGGATTGCTATGGCAGCAAGGTTTGACGGATGTGAAAACAGTAACAATTACAATTGCAAAACGTCCTTTCCTAAATAGTTTTTCTGTAAAATATGTGGCACCCTTGCGAGTCTTCCAGAACAAGATTTTAAACAGCTACTGCTGGCCTCCAGAACATTTGTTCAAGGCTAGATTGGCAACCCACAGTGAATGCTGGAGATGCAAACAGCCGCGTGTCAACCTTTCGCACATCCTCTGTAGCTGTCAAAAATGTCTGTGTTTTGGAACACCATATTCCGTGCTCTCTCCAAAACTTTAAATGTCACTAGCTTTCCTTCTCCAAGCGTGTGTATTTTATGGGTGCTGGAGGAGTTGGTATTATCAGTTAACATTAAGAAATGGATTTCTGTAACCATGCTAGTGGCCAAAAGAATTATTTTGAGAAAATGGAAATCTGCAATTCCTCTCTCACACACAGACTGGCTTAGTGAGTTCTCTACTGCTGCATTAATGGAAAAAATGACTTTGTCTTATAGAAACTATTGGAATAACTATGAGGATGTCTGGTCACGCATTAAACTATTGCATACTTTTTGCAGCTTAGTGTATATATTAGTCCTCCACACTCATCGGTTATGGTATCACTGATCTGTCTAATCACTTTAATAATTGATGCCCTGAATGACCTCCATGGGTTCAGGGTTTGTTTGTGTCCAGGTTTTGCAAATAACGCACATTGAATTTGGTTATTTATGTGCTATTTCCATCTTGTGCATGTATTTATATAGGCCTGTTTTTGTTGTGTTGTATTGTATATAAGAACAAAGTTAAAAACAATCAAATATGTGGCAGGTAGCGTAGATAGACGACTAAATCCATATTTAAGCCCCTAGATAAATGGCCTGGTTTTCCAAAGTCCTGAGCACTCAGCAGCTCCCATTAAACCTCAAGGGGCGCATACCTTTAGGCACCTATTTTAAAGCCCTAGGGCATGTCTTCGCTTAAAATGCTACCGCGGCACTGCTCTAGGGCTTCAGCATAGACACCACCTACCCCGACGGGAGGGGTTCTCCCGTTGGGGTAGGTAATCCACCTCCCTGAGAAGCAGTAGCTAGGTCGAAGGAAGAATTCTTCCATCGGCTGAGTGCTATCTACATGGGGACTTAAATCGGCTTAATTACACCTCTCAGGGGTGTGGATTTTTCACACTCTGATTTAGGCCGTTAAACCGCCCTAATTATCTAGTGTAGACCTGGCCTTAGTCACTCTGAGGGAGATTTACAAAGGTACCAAGGGCAGTTCGGCACCCAGCTCCCACTGGAAGTCAATGGGGTTTAGATTATATTTGTTTCTGAGGGGGTTTAACCCCCACACCTCCTGGGTGTGGTGTTCTGTCCCCTCTAGTGGCACCGAGGCCACTTAGAGATTAATGAGTCTGTTACAGCCTTAGTTAAGGGCCATGTGGCTTTTAGCTCATGCGGTAGAGGCTCATGCATTTAGCTCCAGAGGTCCCAGGTTTGATCCTGTCCGACGACCGGGGTCTGTCGGTGTTACAGGGGCACCCAGAGCCCTGGGTTGGGGGGGAAATGGAGGACCCAAGTATGGAGGGACGTGAGAATGTGGGAGCACACAGAGCCCCAGATGTGGCAGGGGAGAATGTGGGGGGGGGAGAGGGTAATGGGGGACACACAGAGCCCTTGGCATGAGGGAGGGAGGGAGTCAGGAGTCCAGAAATAGAGGGGGCTGGAAGGATGGCACACAGGGAGATTGGGGAGGGAGGGGGAATGCAGGGAGCCCCTGGTTTGTGCAATATGCTTAGCCTACACAGTGTGCAACCCCTCTATTATTCTTGGGGAGCAAGGAGAAAGCAGATGAGAGTAAGACTCAGAGGGATGTGTCTGAGTCACAGCACCTGGAGGGGTGCAGTTTACACACCAGCCCTTACTCAGAGTTAGGTCTCTCGTCACAATCTGGCCTACAGTGGATGTGTTTTCCTTAAGTCTTCCAGCTTTCCGTTGTCTATAATACACTCCCTGGCTCCTGCTTCCAAGCGAAAGCGTCGAATTCCTCTTTGCATACAAATTGTTAATGCATTGTGCACGAGGTCTCTGATTAATGCTCCACTGCAGATGGTGACTTTACATGGTAGTTCTTAACCTTGGTACATTTCAAAGTCAATGCTTATGTTTTGGCCAAAATTTTTTGCCCACCTCCACTTCTTAGTATCTTTCACTTTTGAAAACACGACTTAAGGCCGTTTTGCAAATGTTGCCCTTACACAGTAAAAAACCCAAATGCTAGCAATGTTGAAGGGGCCAGCGAGCCACCTGTAGTTGGTGCCACATATGCCAAATATGCTCAGAAGGGGGAGACGCGCTCACCTTTATTCTTTTTATGTGAAAAAATTAATAGGAGCATAAACAAAGACTTGGCTATTGAAGTTGACCGGCAAATCGGCCCAAAGAAGCGGGCCTGGATTCCGTTAAGACCTGACTCCGGTTAGCTTCAGTGGCCTTTGGAGCAGGTAGAGGGGAAGAATGCTTGGGGCACTGCCAGTCTGTGTTAACGGTGTTTTGCACCCAGTTGGCACTCACTTTGCACAGAATGACCGTAGAAGATGCAGGCTGGTGGCGAACCTCATCCCTGATATCTGGCTCATGATTGGAGCCGGGCAAAGCTTTTTGGTTGAAACTTTTCTTTTCCCCCCCAGCGAAAAATGCAGATTTGGTGACATCAGAATGCCTTGCAAATTTGTTCCTTTCACAGTTCCACACCAGCCCTGCTGCTCAGGCCAGTAACTAATGGCACCATTGTACCCCCAAATGACCTGGAGTGACCCGTAAACCCTGCAGAACCAAGGTAAACCATGTCTATGCTAGGACTTGGTAGCAGTGTTGGCTAAATTCCCAGTGTAGACAAGGCGGCCGTGTCTACATTGTTGCCCACTCTCATGATTTTATTTCAAAAATCATATGTGGTGTCTGTCTTAAAGACCTACCTGATTTCACGAGAATCTCAGCTTTCATTTCAAAAAATAAAAAATCTAGCCCTCAAGATTGTGGAGAAAAGCTAGAAAAATGTGACCCAAGTGTAATCTAAAGGGCAAAGTGAAAAGACCAAAAATTTATTGTTTTTGAAGAGCTTGTGAATTTTTGGTCAGCCAGTCGTGACTTTTTGGGGCCACTCATTATTTTCTTGAATGTTTGGGTTAGCTTGGGTACCGGTATGGCCATGTTATCTCTTGATCATATACGTGTGCATTTTAACTCCTTCTGCTCTTTTCATCTCACCCATCCTAGATATTTCACACGTAGAGGGTCCAGATTTTTTGGGTGTGGGGGAAGGGAACCCTCCAGTCCCAAGTATTGAAGTCTTAGGAAACTTGGCCCTTATTTGCTGCTCGCTTGCAATGATGTGTAATGGAAAAGGAATACTTACAAGATCAGTTTCTTTAGGAAGAATTCCACTTCTGATCCCACTGGCAATAACTCAAACTCTCTGCAAACTATTATGTAGATCTTTATAGTTAACAGATCAATTTTATTATACTTGGCCACAGAAGTGAGACTGTAAACTCCGGCTGTTGGCTGATGCCAGGGAAATATATTTATAACTTTATTCCTTTCCTTTAATGGCATCAGTTTTTTTATTTAATCTAAATTGTGCTGTGCTTTCTTCCCTGCTATTTTGTTATGCAGAACTTTTCCACATGGCCAGCTCCAGCAGAACATATTGTACTAATGAGGAAGCATTCACAATTCTAATTAATTACAGGTCTCTCTTTCTTGATTTTTCTGATTTTTCCTCCGTTAATTTATGTGAAGGTGTTTAGATGCTGTGCTTGCAAATAATAAATTCCAAGGAAGTCCAACATCTGAGAGGGGAATATTTGCTTCAAACGACTTATTCTTTTTTTAAAATTAAAACTGGAGTGTGTACCTGTGTTTACTAAGGATCAGAATGAGTTGTTGATATTTGCATCACAGTAACATCTGGAGGCCTCAGCTGAGACTCCATTGTGCCAGAAGCTGTACAAAACCAGATGGTCAGAGATATTGTAAGCTCTTTGGAGCAGGGACCATCAACAGACAAGACAGATAGAGGAAAGGGAAATTGAGGCACAGAGAGGGGAAGTCACACAGCAGCCCCTCCCTCCACTGACCCTCCCTCTGCCCTGCTAATCCAGCAAGCCCGGGAGAAACCAGCTAAGTGGCCATGAGGAAAACTCTGATCACCAGAACCCCTAATTTTAGGGTGACAGAATGGGGGTAACACTTTTTCAGGGAATCTGACGCGCCGTTTGTTTGCATGTCTTTGCAGTGACATGCGCCTAACCATGCATGGTGAGGAGCTTGTGCTTGACTGTGTCAGGAGCTGGTTGCACGATGTTTATGAATAGCTCATTCAATCATTTTTCCCCTCTGTCAATTATTGAAAAATGATTCACAAGGACATGTCTGACCAGCTCTCCTGACTTATTTATTTAGATTTCAACATGTCAAATACAAAGGAACAGCATATCCTAGGCTCCATGCACCCTTAAGTGACTGTAAAAATGCAATCCAGCCCAAAACACACAGAGCATGAGCCAGCAAACAGCCTCTCAGCACAAAACCAGCCAGTCCACAAGATTGAAACTTCCCTATCTCAGCTCCCAGAAAACCCTAATACACCCCCAACCCCCCAAAAAGTTGTGTTTTCAGTGAAAAACCCAAACTAAAAACTATTTTTTTGGTTAAAAATCTTTAATTTTTGAAACTCAATAACTGGAAAATTTAACCTAAAACCAAAAACATTTTATACAAAACCTAAATTTTTCACCTTTTTCGCTTCCTTGTTCTTCACTGAAAAACTGGGAAAAGTTGATCAAAATAAAAAATTTTGTTTTGGTCCAAAAGCCATTTTTTGTCCAAAACATTGACAGACATTTTGAGCAGTTCAGTTTGGTGTTTAAAACACGTGAGGTGGTCATGGTCATCCGAGAGTCCAGTCTACCAGTGACTTTAATGGGAGCACATAGGCCAATTTTGAGCATTTTGAGGATCTCACCCTAGAACACTATGCAAGAAACACAAGTCTGCTTGATTCCCAATTTGGTACCTTGATCCCCAGGCTGAAGCACTGCAACCACAGTATACATGAGTTAGTGGTTCATGGAAGGGTTACCAGAAGGATGGCTATCTTATAGTTTCATAAAGAAGACTGTGCTCTCAGTCAGGGAGGGATTTGTTGAGCAGCGTTCGCTTCCTTTGCGGACGTGTTGTTGCAAGGGAATTAATGAATCAGAAATCTCCAAAGACCTTTTTAAAACAAACCAAGTTTAGGAACATAGGAATTGCCAGACTGGATCAGACCTGAGGTCTATCTAGACCAATGTTTTGTCTCTGACAGAGGTCAGTACCAGCCACTTCAGAGGAGGACAAAGAACCCCGCAATAGGCAGATATGGGCTAATCTGCCCCACACAGGTCACGTGCTGGTCTCTAATATTTAAAGATTAGTTTAAGTCAATGGTGGATTAATGATTTTGCCATCCCTAGGCCCAGAAATAATTGCCGCCTCCCCGCCCCTCCAGCTTTCCTCCGCTCCACCTCCTCCCCTGAGCACGCTACTGGGTCCTGCTTCTCCCCGCTCCCTGCCGGTGCTTGTGTGCGAAACAGGTTCGCGAAGGAGGGGGGAAGGGGGGGAACGCGGCACGCTCAGGAGAGGAGGCGGGGCTGGGGTGGGGATTTGGGGAAGGGGACCAATAGGGGCAGGGAAGGGGCGGGGAAGGGGTGGAGTTGGGGTGGGGCTGGGGGCAGAGGTTGCAAATCGGCACTGGGGGAAGCAGCCTCTGGCTGCTATTATAAATTTGCTGCCCCTGCAAATTTGCCGCCCTAGGCCTAGGCCTTGTCGGCCTAGGCGTTAATACGCCGCTGGATTAAGTCTTGAAGTACAAAGAGTTATGTCTCTTCAAAAAAAAGTTAATTACAATACCTCTGGATGTTCTTGATATTCATATCAATAATGTTAAATACAAATTCAGAGTTTACTGGGAAAACACAAAAGTGCATTTCTACTTTGAAAAGCATCTGTGCACAAATGGCCCCATCTTACTTGAGAGACCCTCTTCCTGTTTGTACTCCAGAGTTCTCTCTTCCTACTTCACTGTCTAAAGTAAGGTTTTACTGCCTATTAATCTGGCAGTCAAAGCAGTTCTGGGAGACTGATTCCATCTGGCTTTGAATCGTCAATTTTGTTCTGGCCAAAGAATCTTTATGGTTGATCCTGGTGAGTTAGAAGGGCCCCAGTTTGACCTGCAGATTCCAGGTTGTGCTTGCAGGGTTGACGGTTAAGAAAAACTAATCTTTTGTACTTGTTCTGAAAGTCAGTGAGAAGCCTTATATGGATGCCTACTGGGCCATTCTTACAAAGTCACTTTTCAGAGTAGAATCACACCTTAACTTCTGTTGTGATGCGAGGTAACTGCATTATTGCACGTCAAAATTATCCCCACAGGTGCTATGTCTCCCCACGCATCCCCGGTCAGGCCTTTGCTAATGACATCTCTTTGCATTTCAAGGTGGTTGAGCCAGCAGGACATATGGTGCATAGCCACAGAACTTTAAAAATATCTCTCCATGTGACATATGCTGTGCGTCCCTGAACACTAGGGGGGTTAATTGTTAAAGGAACATTAATAACAGAAACTGATGGCATGCTTGCTGGGGAGCATTCCACTGCCAGCAACAGACTGTGCTAGCATGACGGCACTGGCAAACGGGTTAATCAGTAGATTGGAAATAAATGGAGTTGCTGTGTAAGTAACTCAAAACTAGATAATTTAAGAATAGTCTGGATGATTACTAATTAGATCCACTGACACAGGGGAATTTGAATTATTCATGATGGGCTGAAAACAGTGGGTAATTCGTTCGTGCACTTCTCTGCAACTAATTTGAAAGTTGTTTATTCCCCCACCCCATCCAGATGATGTGCTAAAAAATTATTCCTAATTTTAGTTTTAATACTTTTGGGAATCACAAGATTTGAAGAAAAAACTTTAAAAAAAAATGTGGAAAAATTGAAACAAGACACATTCAAACAAGGATTTTACTGCTTATTCCTTATGATGCTTGGGTAGTTCAGATAAGCATTGGACTGTCTGAGTGTTTATCCAAATGATGATATTATTCGTTTTATTTCTATTTTGACAGCACCTTGAGTTGCCAGCAACAAATCAGGGCCTGGGGGCACTAGGTGCTGTATGTATAACAAAAAAACAGTCCCTGCTCCAAAGATCTTAGACTCGACAAGAGAAGTGTTTGCCTGCTAGGTAATGATTGGTAGTTCTGAAGTTCACACACCCTTAGTATTGAAGGTTTCCACAGGAAGTGGTGCTAGTTTACTTCCTGCTCTGTAGAGGTGCTATGGACCATTTGTAGAGCTGCCATGTTCCACCGGAGATGAATTTCAGTGGAGGGCAAAGCGTGGCAATGTATATGTGTGCACAAACATGTTGGTGTTTACACCAAGTCTGGGCTTGTATTAGCTTCTCAGGGAATCTCCTGTAGTTGCAGAGGGCAGCAGGATAGACATTCTTCAAAGTCGCTCCCATAATGTGCCCCCTTCTGCCCAGTCTTGTTCTGACTCCATTCATTCCTCCATGCAGACATCAGACCGCATGGAGAACGCTCCACAAGAACTCCCTCCACTCTGGGAAATAGTCCTTGATTATGCCACTTAGGCACAGCCTTGTGCAGAGGGCAGTGCAGACCCCAAAGAGGTAGAATGCCTCCCGTTATTCCCAGGGTGCATGGGAAGAGTTCACACTGCCATATCCCTTTAAGGGAGACCGCTCGCTCCTCTATTGTGAAGATGGCCAGCTGTGCTGGCTGGTCATTGCAGCGGCTGAGCGTATGGATCCGCCTACTCTTCACCTCTCCTTGCCTCCTCTCTTTATGGTGCTCTCAACCCCTCGGGTAACACCTTTCTTCCCGCTCTCTGCATGGTCACAGCAGAGTCTGCCAGAATCCAGTGCATAATAATTTGGCAGTTATTTTACAGAAACTCTGCCATTCACCTGTGAAGTTGTGTGACTGCCTGCACAGAAAAAGACATGAACAGGTGCATAGCTAGAGACTGTAGACATTGCTCACGGCCCTAGGCAGGAGCATTGCCGAGCTGGATACCACCTCAGAGTGTGTGGCGGTGCTTCGGAGAGTCACAAGGCCTCCTGAGGCGCCCCACTGCGCCGTCTGCTGCACTCCCTCCATGGGCGTGGTACACAAACCCTCCACACACGTCCAGCCTGTGGGGGAGGGGGGGGCAGAGCTGATTCTCCATTCTTCCCACCGCCACTTCTGGGGCGCTGTGTGCCGTAGCGGGAGTGGGATGGGGATGTTCAGCCCAAGCCATCCTGGAAAAGGTTAATGAGGCTGAGAAGGGGCCAATTATCCAGACAGGCCGCACCTGAGGGGAGCTAGGTGGCCTAAACAGGCCCAGCTGAGAAGGAAGGCGCTGCACTGAGGTGGACAGCTGTCACCCTCTAGGCATTAGAGAGGGAAAGGAGGCCACCCAGGGGAGAGGAGAAGCCCTGGGATACAGGCCCGGAAGGACGGGTTTACGCAGGAGGGTGGTGGAACAGAAGCCTGAGAGAGGTGGAGTGGGGAAAAGGCTCAGGGAAACAGCAGCAAGTTTTGGGAGGGAGCAGACTTTGGCTGCCGATTTAGAGGGTCCCTGAGCTGGCACCCAGAGTAGAGGGTGGGCTTGCGTTCGCCTACCAGCCCCTGAGGGAAGTGGCATAGCTTTGGCATAGAGGACTGCAGGGAGCAATACCCGGACGGGCAGGCTGATGAAACTTTGGCACCTCAGAAGGGGAAGACATATAGTGACCTGACCGGAGCGCCAAGCCATGAAGAGGGAGCCACAAACTTACAAAGATGAGCCATGGACCCCGTGACAGGGTTTGATTTGGCATTCCCTGGAGTGCAGAGACCAGAATTCTGCTCATGCAATGCACAGGCTCTGCAAGGTTCCCTACTTCTTCCATATCAGTTATGCACCCTGCTATGGCCCAGGAAGTATATGGCTCCTAGTAATTCATGAATAGCCAGCCATGGGCCACTGGGAGACAGAAAAATCCTAAGGGCTCAATTCTGTTTAGATCCCTGCTTTACACCAGTGACTTCAGGGGTGCATTGTACAGTTTACCCCAGCATGGGGAGCTGTAGGGGGCTTCTAGATATTTAGAGCAGCCAGCCTTACTCATGTTGAGCGGCATGGGGAGTGACCTCATTGAAATCAAGGAAGTACGGTATTACTTCATGTGGATAAGGCTGGCAAGATCTGGCCCACAGAAAGTATTAAAAGCAAAGGATTTAAAATATAGAATACGCTTAATGTGTATTTGTATTTACTCCTCCCCCCAACCCTGGAAAGCTTAATTGCGAATTTTACGCTCCGTCCCTTTTCCCCTTGACCTTAGAACTCTGTAGCTACCGTCTTTCGCTGCACTCCATAAATGACAGTAAAAATACCTGATCTGGCAAGTGTGCACTTTATGAAAAGTGATACGGCATCAGTCATAATTAACCCAGATGTCCCTGTCGCAGGCTGGGGCTGACCCCATCACATCTGGTTTCCTGTTGGAAAATGCTTCAGTTTATGTAGGTTTAGCTGATAACCATGAGACTGATCTCTAGGCAACGGAGCTGTTAAAAGATGAATTATCTGTCACTCAGAAAGATGCCCTGGCTATGGAAAGAATCAAGCACATCCATACATTGTGTTATTACTCCCCCACCTCCTTTGGCTTCCCTTATTTCTTGGATTGGCTTGCAGCTAAGCATCTGCTTTTAAAGCCTATTGAAAACAGCTATGGACAATGTGAGGTGGATGAGAGACCTACTGATGTGATTTTTGAGTTGTCTGTACATTTGGGTCATTCTCTCAAATAAAATGCTGTATCCTTAGCATTTTAGAGCTGCCCTTAATGTATACGAGTCTCTTATCAATTTGAAACAAATTGCCATGCTGCTTAGCGTTAGGGTCAGAGGCGCTGGGCATTCTGTGCTACGGGATTGTAACGGGGCTGAATCAAGGTGGAGAAATCTTGTCCATAGGCGAGTTATGCTGTAGGAAGAGAGAACGGATGAGGCTGCAGGCTAATTCCACCCCCACCCCACCAGCCCTGGCCTGAGGAAGTCTCTGTCTACAGAGATGATTCAGGCTATTTCAGTTCCATGCTTGTCTAATAATACTGTAGTACCTGAGTGCTTCACAGACATCCATGAATGTATCTTTAAACTCTCCTGGGAGGGCAAAGAGTATTATTATTCCCATTTTACAGATGGGAGAAACTGCCAAAACGACATGTCTGAGCCCAGAGCCAAGATTATAGTCCAGGACTTGAGGTGGCTGCACATAGGGTGTGACCAGACAGCAAGTGTGAAAAATGGGGACAGGGGAGTGGGAAGTAATAGGCACCTATAGAAGAAAAAGCCCTGAATATCAGGATTGTCCCTATAAAATCAGGACATCTGGTCACCCTAGCTGCACAATGGAAATTATTCTCTGAGAAATTTAGAACGAAGGTTGTAGGCTGAAAAATGTTGGTTTTCCTGTGGGAAGTTTAGAACCAATTCAACAAAATCTGTGTTTTGTTTGGACTTAAAATATTGTTTTGTTTCAGTTGTTCGGTTTTAAGGACTTCTGAGTTATAGTTGAGATGGAAAAAGTTGTGCCATTCACGGGCATTTCCACTCACTCCTGGAGTTTCCAGCCAGCCTCCTTGCCCTTCCATTTCATTCTGCATGCTTCCTCGCTCCCTGTGGCATGTTCTCTCTCCTCCCCAAGCTCTCATCTTGCTCACTGTCTCTCCCATCTCTGCTGTCCTGCCCTACCACTCCTTCTCATGCCTGATCTCTCTCTCTTCCAACCCAGGCTCTTTCCTTGTCTTCATTCCTCCATTGTTCCATCCTCTCTGCTGCTCATTCACTCACGTTTTGCCTCAGGCCACACCCATCAAGACCTCCATATCTATCATATAGTCACTGCTGACCACTGATTCTCTCACTCTCTCCCACACTCAAGTCTTCCTGTTCCCCTCACAGCACAGGGTAACTATGCTAGCCCCACCCTTCTCCCTGTGAAAATGGTATTGGCTGCACTGGACTCTCTCCCTTCTCATACATCTCCTACCTGAGTTTTCCTACTGGCTTCTGGGCAGTTCCCCTCCTCCCCTTCAAGGCGCCTCTTTCTTCCCTGAAAGGGATGGGGGAGGATGGGTCTGACAGCCGCTGTCCTGTGGAGCATGGGCAAGAATGCAGTTTAGTGGGACAGGAAGGCCGAACCAGCTCCTGTGTGGGACACACTACGCAGTAAGGTACAGTTTAGAGCTCTGTTCAGTGCTGGATCCCCATTACTAGACATTTCCATTACCCCTTCTAGAGTTCCCTGATCCAAACAAGCCTCTACCACCCATTCCTACTCCCCACCCCAGCAAGGGAAACGCTGTGTGGGACATGGCTATGTTTTCCAAAGCATCTAAGTAGTTTAGGATCCTAAGTCCAATTTTTAAAAGTGTCCTAGGAGCCATGACTATTAGGACTTAGAAGTCATGGTTATTTAAGTACTCGAGGTGCCTAAGTGCCTAAATCACATTTGAAAATTGGACTTAGGCTCCTAAGTCACTTGGGCACTTTTGAGAATTTTATCCACTATCCAGTAAGGAGCAGGAGTCACAGAATTACTGGGACATTTCCAGATTGCTACCTACCCACCTGAGAAAGTTTCTAGCATGGCATGAAATGATCCTCTGCTCTTGTGATCTTCCTATCTGCGAGGACAATTCCATCTTCCCCTTGCACCCTACATGTCAAATCGTTTAAAGTTGTCAAAAAAATTTTTTTAAAAGGTAAAATCTACCTACTTACAAAATCTGTTTTCCCTCCCAAAGAATTCTTGGAATCTGTAAAGAGCTTTTGTGGATTTGACATTCCAACAAATCTAACAATATACATCTAACCTAGCTAAACATCTCATTTGAGAATATTTGAAGTAATGTTTTTTCCTCGCTGTAAAATATGAGCGATAGTTTCAATATTGTTGTGCAGAACATCTTGCCTTGCATTGTCTGCACATGCTCCAAAACAGACTAAAAGTTGTCTCACATGTGATACCTTTCATTGTGTTGCTGCCAGATACTCCACTAATGGCATGTGTCGATTTTTTCCTCTTGCTAGTGAGAGGTGAGAACAGGTTAATTCTGGCATTTCTTTACAGGATATAAAATTGAAATTAACATAAGTGATGGTCACATAAACACCACCCTATACTGGAAACCTGCTGACCGCTATACTTACCTACATGCCTCCAGCTTCTATCCAGGACACACCACACGAGCCATTGTCTACAGCCAAGCTCTAAGATACAACCGCATTTGCTCCAATCCCTCAGACAGAGACAAACACCTACAAGATCTCTATCAAGCATTTTTAAAACTACAATACCCACCTGCTGAAGTGAAAAAACAGATTGACAGAGCCAGAAGAGTACCCAGAAGTCACCTACTACAGGACACACCCAACAAAGAAAATAACAGAACACCACTAGCCGTCACCGTCAGCTCCCAACTAAAATCTCTCCAGTGCATCATCAAAGATCTACAACCTATCCTGAAAAATGATCCCTCACTCTCACAGATCTTGGGAGACAGACCAGTCCTCGCTTACAGACAGCCCCCAACCTGAAGCAAATATTCACCAACAACCACACACCACACAACAAAAACACTAACCCAGGAACCTATCCTTGCAACAAAGCCCGATGCGAACTCTGTCCACATATTTATTCAAGTGACACCATCATAGGACCTAAGCACATTAGCCACACCATCAGGGGCTCGTTCACTTGCACATCTACCCATGTGATATATATCATCATGTGCGAGCAATGCCCCTCTGCCATGTACATTGGCCAAACGGGATGGTCTCTATGCAAAAGAATAAATGGACACAAATCTGACATCAGGAATCATAACATTCAAAAACGGGTAGGAGAACACGTCAACTTCTCTGGCCACTCAGTAACAGACTTAAAGGTGGCAATTTTGCAACAGAAAAGCTTCAAAAACAGACTCCAATGAGAAACTGCTGAGCTTGAATTAATATGCAAACTAGATACCATTAACTTGGGTTTGAAGAGAGACTGGGAGTGGCTGGGTCATTACACATATTGAATCTATTTTCCCATGTTAAGAATCCTCACACCCTCTTGTCAACTGTCTAAATGGGCCAGCTTGATTATCACTACAAAAGTTTTTTTCTCCTGCTGATAATAGTTCATCTTAATTAATTAGCCTCTTACTCCACCTTTTCATGTTCTCTGTATGTGTATATATATATATATCTTCTTACTATTTGTTCCATTCTTTGCATCCGATGAAGTGAGCTGTAGCCCACGAAAGCTTATGCTCAAGTAAATGTGTTAGTCTCTAAGGTGCCACAAGTCCTCCGGTTCTTTTTTCAAGATGCAGTCGTCTCTACCTGCAGAGGCCACCTGCGCTGCTAATTCTTCAAAGTCCTCTTTCCAACAACTTTCCTGTCTTTTATTAAACATTTGTCACTGTCAAGCATATCTCTCAACCTGCCACGGCCCGAATGCTGGATGTGATATGTGACAAAGCCTCAATGAGAGAGAGAGGAGTTATTTGTACAGGGAATTTAAGATGCGGTGGGATTCATTCCTTTAGCGTGAACAGCCCTCCGGGTAGCTCAAATGAAGGCCATTTGAGAGAGAGACTTTCAGGAGCCATGGAACATGAAGTCAATAGCAGTTTTGTGTGCCTAAGAACACCATGATCAGACCTTTTGTTCCTTATTTTGTCTTCATCCAGAAACATGATGGTTTGAGATATTTTAGGATTTAGTCAGTGCTGACCTATACCATATAAAACACAATGAGGTCCAATTCTGCACTGTTTTATGCCCCATGCAACTCCACTGCCTTCAGTAGAGCTGCATGGGGTGAGTGTTACACTGATTTGGCCAACAGTTTTAAATAGGCATATTATTTTTCTTGTTTTACTGTTTACATCTGAATAGCCTCTTGATTCTGGTACTGTATCTTCTTTACCTGGTGGATATTTTTGAGGCCTACTCTGCTTTCTGTTCTAGTTTTTCTCTCCTTAGGTTAGTAGTTCTTCATTTAATTCCTGCAAAATCAATTCCAGTATCGTATACAGGGCTGCATTATCTTGTTTATACTGAAGGCACGTTACCTTTTGGTTTAATTTTTGAAGTGCCTTAGATTAATTGCCAATGAATAAATGCATACATCTATGCATGCGCAAGTAACCCTCCGCATTTTTCTTGTCAGGCTTTTTTAATCTCATCCTTCAAGCTACAAGTAACTCTGTTGTGCAGCTGACTTTCAATCTTCCTTGTTGTCATTTGCTTTTTCATTTTCTCCCATATCTTGAGTTTTTGTTTTCAAAACTTCCTCCTTATTACCAAGTAAGGCAAAAATCAAACCATGTGCTTATTTCTTTCTGTATCTTGTATCAGTTGACTGTGGATCACTTCAAAGGTACAAGATCTACAGAGACCATGTTAAGCAACAATTTGCTTTCACTCAAACTCCTGCATAAAATATTTTTTACATATCCCCCTGAGAGTAGAGAAGGCAGTAAACATGAACAACTGGATTCCAGTACAGATTACTCATGTTGATTAATACCTTATTGAAATCAGTGGGACCACGCATGGAGTAAACCAAAGTGAGGATATCCGAATCTGGCCATAAGGCAAAATTGTCCTCTCCATGGATCAGATCCTCCGTTAGTGTAAAGCAGTGTAGGTTCCCTGACTTAAATGGGGTTTGTTGAAGAGCCGACCCTGTAGCTACATTGAGTAATCCTTCTATTGCATCTTTGGCTCTCAAAACCCTGGGTGAGAGTCCCATTGACATTAATGTGATTGTAATATGATGCTTTCTGGAAGTGAGTTCTACAATCGCCAGCCAGCTACCGAGCAACCTCTGCCCCTGCGCGCTCAGAAATCTCAGCCTTGTTAACTGTTGTCCTGCTGGCAGCTGTCGTGGGAGGTCATGTTCATGTAGAAGGAAGCAGTTCCTGGACAAATCCTGTAGCGGGCTCAGAATATTGGATTTTCATTCTATAGCCCATGGGGACGGGGAGCCACCAGAGTCAGTGGAGCAGGGGGGTCATGAGCCGTTAGTAGCATGTATTGCGGAGCTGCTGCATTCTGAACCAGCTGCACCGTTTCCAGGGTTTGTTGCTTCTTTGCTAGTCATAGTGAATTGCACTAATCAAGCTAGAGTTCAGGAATCCATAGCTCAAATCATAGGCCAAATCAGTCTGCTACAGTAGGTCTGCTATGCCATAGATGGAGGAGGCCATTTTTAGCAGCCGTAGAACTGTATCTAGAGGCTGCAGACCATCTCGATTATAGAACGGTGGGTGGTCTTGATGGAATATGATGTTATGGGTGTGACAAGTTCTTTGTTGCTTTTTGAACTGCCGCGGCACACGCTGAAGAGAGGCACATCAGGCTACAGGCCAGGTCTTTCTCCTGAGTGGTTACCAGTAATTGAGGACCCAGCAAGGTGTATCAATAGTTCATGTGATTCCTTTCAATGTCCATTACCTGGCATTTGTGAACTCTGCATTCCGTAAGCCATCGAGCAGCCTGCTTGGCCTACATTCATATGCTCCTTGACTGCTTGAGACAGTGTAAGATAGTCATTTCTTGCCCGACCATGGCATGCAGTGCTGCTGCTTTCAAGTCATGCTACTGAGCAGCAATCCATGTGGTGGTACAACTGTGTGTATCCACTCAGATAGCACCCACGCTCTTCATGACCAAGTCACGCTGGCTCACCTCTGTCTTCTCCACCTCCTTCAGAGCCGCCACACTTGTCCTAGGGCTTGATCTAAAGCCGGTTGAAGTCAATGGGAGTCTCTCCATTGATCCGAGGCCCACTGAACTCAGGGCCTGAATGAATAAAACACATTTTGTTGTTAATAAAAATACTGCTACCCTTTATTATTCTCATATTTTACTCTTCCGACAGTGGAACACAACTTTTTCAATACCTTATTTTTACTATTATTAATCCCACAGAGACAAAAATAATGAAATTTTACATTTTTCATTAGGCTAGCTTCAATAATAAGAAAAAAAAAACCCAACTCCACCCCGTTCCCCTAGTACACAGCATTATTTACTGCCGTTTTCATCACCCTACTATATTCAAAACACTGTTGCAATTTTTAATAATTCCTGCAGACCACTAAGTGACAAATAGGCTGGCATGCATATTTTACAAATTTCTGAAGAAAAAGTGCAGATGTGTATTTTTAATTTCCATGGCGCATAGAATAAAAAGTGTTGTTATGGGTGTTCGAAAATTTTCTATACTACTGATTTCCCTAATAAAAAGCCCCTATTTATTTAGTTATTTATTTATTTTTACTACAGCCTACTCTACTTCAGAAGCGATATGGATGTTCGTGCAGTGACCCCCTCCAAGTGGTGTTCAGAATTCATAATTTCATAATTAAAAAAATTTGAAAATTTTACTTTCCCATAAGACTTAGCTCCATAATAACCTAGCTAAATTGTTACCTTTGAATACAGTGATCATTACCGAAGAGGAATTTCTTTATTCTAATCGAGAATTGCTACATCTTTTCATCTGCTGACTGCTTCTTTTGCAGTGCCTAGGGCAGAGATGGAAAAAAAGCAAAAATGGATTTACCTGAGCGTGTTACGTTGTGGTAATTTAGAATGACTGCCTATGAAGCCTGTGTCTTGGGCGTTAGCTCAGAGTATGCTTAATGCATGGTCCTCATATCCTCAGTGTAATCGGTAAGGACCCAATGCTGCTCTCATTGAAGTCAATGACCAAAACTTCCCCTGCCTTCCTTAGGGGTAGGACTAAGCCCTGCATGACCTGGTTATCAATATCCTGCCAGTGCACACACAGCAACTAACAGTAGTGACTGATATGGGGCTTACAGTGGATTCTGCTGCCCACTGGTCTGTTCCCTCAGGCTCAAAACACTTCCTGTTAATTCCCAAACACTTCTAGATGTCCCACTGGTGGCAGCAGTTTGGATGGAAATTTGCTAGCTGGTAAAGCCTCCTTGGGGACACTGGCCCAACTGCATACCGAAAAAACCTAGTTGGTAAATGGCTGTCCACTGCAATGCGCACATGAGCTCCCAGAGTGCATCTAAGCTGAGCACTGATGCGGTTGGTGGGATTGGGCCTAGATTCAGCAAACAAGAGCTGCTTATTTTATCACAAGTTCATCAATACTCAGGACAGAAGGGACCACTGTGATCCTCTGACCTCCTGTGGACCAGTCTGTAGAACTTCCCTGAAATAGCTCCAGATCGAACTAGAACCTTCCCTCAGGAAAAAACATCCAACCTTGATTGAAAGTTACCAGTGATGGTGAATCCCCCGTGACCCTTTGTAAATTGTCCCACTGATTAATTAACTTCACGCCTTGAATCTGTCACTATAAGGCATGTTTTCCAATCCTTTAATCACTCTGGTGGCTCTTCTTTGAACCCTGTCTACTTTATCAACATTCTTCTTGCATTGTGGACACCAGAACTGGACATGGTATTCCAGCATCAGTTGCACCTAGGTTTCTTGGGTCTTGTCCAGGTATACACCCATACTCCACGACAAGAGATGGAGAAATGGGAGCACCCTGCTTGCCTATCTTATCTAGGGCACTTCTGTGGTCACCATTACCATATCTGAGCGCCTCACGAGCTGTTAATGTGTTTATCCTCACAACACCCCTGTAAGGCAGTTTATTATCCCTATTTTACACAGGAAGAACTGAGGCACAGAGAGACTAAGGCCCAAAAAGCTATTCCCATTGGAGTTAGGTGCCTGAATATCTTTGAGGATCTGGGCCTAAGTGACTTGCCCAAGGTTGCACAGGACACCTGTTGTGGAGAACGGACTTGAACAAGGTCTCATGAGTTCCCGTCGTGTCTGACTATGACATCACAGGAATCTCGGCCACTGCAGCAAAGCATTTCCTGTTCCCCAGAGTTGGACTGTTAACCGAGATTTAAAGAGACAGAGCACTTTGTGTAGTGCAACAACTTTTATTCAAGGAAACGGGCCACAATTTACACTGAAAAGCTATTACAGCTTGCATATTCCGAACCCCAAGTGTTCAAAAAAAATTTGTGATATTGGCTTAAAAATCGTGAGATTTAAAAATAGTAAATGGGTGGGGGGAGTTCTTTTTGTTTGCCTTCCGGTGTCTGAGCTTTTCAGGTTCACATTCACATTTTCAGGCTTTTGTGTGTAACCATGAGAACGAAAAACTTTCCTTTTTATTAGGGAAAAAAAAAGCCTGATATTATCCCATAATCATCTGACTCCAGGAGTCCCATATATTGTGAGACTTGCCATAAAGTCACAAGAGTTGGCCACAGCGTGTGAATAGCATCACTCGAGTGCTACAATGAATCTAATCTACACGACGAAATTAGGTTGAATTTATAGAAGTCGATTTTTTAGGAAGCGATTTTATACAGTCGATTGTATGTGTCCCCACTAAGTGCATTCAATCGGCGGAGTGCATCCACAGTACCGAGGCTAGCGTCCACTTTCAGAGTTTTGCACTATGGGTAGCTATCCCACAGTTTCCGCTGCCCATTGGAATTCTGGGTTGAGCTCCCAATGCCTGATGGGGCAAAAACATTGTCATGGGTGGTTTTGGGCACATGTCGTCAGTCACCCCTCTCTCCATGAAAGCAACGGCAGACAATCGTTTTGCGCATTTTTTCCGTGCGGGTGCCATACCGCTTTCAGCAGATGGTACGTAGGTCTGCAAACTGTCGTCATCGAACGACTGCTTCTGCTGCCACTCTGCTCTCCTGGTGCTATGAATCCACCTCGCAGGTCCTCTATGTGACCGTCGTCATCCACCGCTTCTGCTGCCACTTTGCTCTCCTGCTCTCCTGGTGGTCTCACAGGTCCTCTATATGACCGTCGTCACTTCTGCTGCAACTCTGCTCGCCTGCTCTTTTCTTGCCATACCATGGCAAGCATGCAGCCTGCCCAGCTGTTGTGTTCTGGCAGCAGAGGGTACAGTAGGTCTGCAAAACTGGTCATCCAACCACCGCTTCCCCTGCAACTCTGCTCTCCTGCAGATGCCATACCACGGCAAGCATGGAGCCCGCTCAGATCACCGTGGCAGTTATGAGCATTGTAAACACCTCGTGCATTATCATGCAGTATATGCAGAACCAGAACCTGCAAAAGCAGGCAAGGAGGCAACAGCAGCACGGTGACGAGAGTGATGAGGACATGGACACAGACTTCTCTCAAAGCACTGGCCCTGGCAATTTGGCAATGGGGCAAGCTCATGCCTTGGAATGCCGATTCTGGGCCCGGAAAACAAGCACAGACTGGTGGGACCGCATAGTGTTGCAGGTCTGGGATGATTCCCAGTGGCTGCAAAACTTTCACATGCGTAAGGGCACTTCCATGGAACTTTATGACTTGCTTTCCCCTGCCCTGAAGCGCAAGAATACCAAGATGAGAGCAGCCCTCACAGTTGAGAAGCGAGTGGCAATAGCCCTCTGGAAGCTTGCAACGCCAGACGGCTACCGGTCAGTCGGGAACCAATTTGGAGTGGGCAAATCTACTGTGGAGGCTGCTGTGATCCAAGTAGCCAGCACAATCACTGACCTGCTGCTATCAAGGGTAGTGACTCCCGGAAATGTGCAGGTTATAGTGGATGGCTTTGCTGCAATGGGATTCCCTAACTGTGGTGGGGCCATAGACGGAACCCATATCCCTATCTTGGGACCAGAGCACCAAGGCAGCCAGTACATAAACCGCAAGGGGTACTTTTCAATAGTGCTGCAAGCACTGGTGGATCACAAGGGACGTTGCCTCTGTGGTTTTTTGGTAGGCTTGCCTGAGCTCCTTAAGTTTCACGCGGCACTGCTGCAGGTCCCTGTTATAGCCTCTGTCCTTCATGCCCTTGGAGATTTTTGCAAATATTTGGGCATTTTGTCTTTTTGGAACGGAGTTCTGATAGCATGGATTCATCTCCCCATACAGCGATCAGATCCAGTACCTCCCATTGGGTCCATGCTGGAGCTCTTTTGCGATTCTGGGACTCCATGGTCACCACTGCTGATGAGCTCTGCACGGTCACCTGTGCTGATCAACTTGCCACGGTGGACAAACAGGAAATGAAATTCAAAAGTTTGTGGGGCTTTTCCTGTCTACCTGGCCAGTGCATCCGAGTTGAGAGTGCTGTCCAGAGCGGTCACAGTGGAGCACTATGGCATAGCTCCCAGAGGACAATACCGTCGAATTGCATCCACACTACCCCAAATTGGACCCGGCGATGTCGATTTCAGCACTAATCCCCTCGTCAGGGAGGAGTACAGAAATCGATTTTAAGAGCCCATTAAGTCGACAAAAATGGCTTCGCCGTGTGGACGGGTGTAGGGTTAAATCGATCCAACGCTGCCAAATTCGACCTCAACTCGTAGTGTAGACCAGAGTGAGTATGCATTGGACAAGTATGCCTGTGTCATGTCTGCATAGACACTGACTGTGTGGGTGCTCTGGGGTTCGAGCACCCACTGAAAAAAATAGGGGGGTACTCAGATGGCGCACAGTGAGCCCGGAAGGCAGCAAGCACCCACCAGCAAAACCAAGCCAGCGCCTGTGCATGTCAGTACCATTAGCACTCCCAGCAGGAATCCATGTTACTGTCTGCACTGCTCTCTCGACAGTCACCAGGCTCGGATCCAGTGAAGTGGATGAGAACAATACCGCGTCCTACCTATGTGCCCATATTAAGGCACGGCGATTACATCCTGCAGCACTCGCGTACGACAGGGTCTGGTTTTGTCTTCTGCTTGCCCCGGCAGGCTGTAATTTAGGTTGACATGCAATAATTTTGTCACAGAGTCCCCAGAGGACAAAGTTATTTTTAAAAATATTAAAAAATTCTGGAAAAAAAGACCAAAGTGTAATTTATGAACGTTTCACTGTTGTGAATGGTTTCCCAGATCCTTGCTGCTTCCTTTCTTCTCTGCTGCTTCTGAGTGATTTCTTACTGGAGTGTCCTGACAGAGGCAGATAAACTTGCATGGGGTGCCAGCATCGCTGACCTCAACAGTTCAAACACCAGGAGTCAGGCCCTAAAAAAAATGGCGAGATTGGTTTAAAAATAATGCAATTTTTCAAAATAATAATTTTTTGGATCCTTTTTATTTGTCTTCTGGATTTTCAGCCTTTACATTTTTCCCCCCACCAGCATGAGGTTCAGAAACTTACTTTTTTTTTTTTTTAAACCTGTTAGCTGAAGCTTTGTGATATTTCACGACTGCAGGAGTTGAGGCTTTAAGGAAACACTAAATATTGAATAATAATAATGAAATCACAAGTTGACAACACTGGCATTCCCGCTGAGAGTTTAAATCTGAGCTCTCGGTGGCTTGCCTTACTGACCGTTAATATTTACCATAGATGATATATTGTCCTTGCATTATTTATGTTGTAGCTTTTATTCCACAACATTTGTTGGTTTGCTTTGAGACAAAGCCCAGTAAAAGGTCTGGAAAACCTTTCTAATCAATATTTCTGGAAATCCGAGTGATGCCAATTAAGCAAGCAAAATTAAATGATCAAACTGCTAACCTAGTCCAGCTTGACCAAGTGCCCTTTTGTCTATAAAAGGGAGATTGTTAACACACTGTAATTAAAAACAGCAGGCAGAATGACACTTACTGAAAACCATCCTTTCTATCTGCTGGGCAGTGTTGTAACTAGGGGTGTCTGGAACTATAGGTGTCAGATTGCATCCTTTTCTTAAACGGGAACTGCAGAGTTTGGTTCACATGATTTCTCAGCTTTTCAGATTTGCTTAGAGATACACGGTTTGTACAGATCCTGAAATTCCAGGGATGTGATGCATGCTACACTGGCTGTTTTAAAAACCCATATCCTACAAGATCCAAGACTCCCCGTTACCTTATACAGTCTGTTGGGGGTGGCCAGGAAGTAGATGATATAACCTTCCCCTCCAACTACTCTGGCTGTGATGTTTACAGGCTAGTCCTTTAAGTCTCGATTTTTCAGGCCAAACTTCACTGCCATAAGCCTAATTTTTCCAAAGAATTAGCCCTTGATTCTCTCTTACTTTCCACCTGGTTCAATCACTCCCACTTAAGGAAAGAGAATGCCACATGTTTGTAAAATGTTACCACGTCAGAGTGTTTGCACCCCTTTTTGCACTGGTGCAAATCACGATGCAAGGTGCAGGACAACAGAGACTCAGGCTCTTCATTTTCAACACACATTTTTTTCCTGTCTTGTGGAGACTATATATGATGCTAGAAATGTGTTGATATCCAACATGGTCTTTTCTGTGACCCTTGGTCTATTGAGGTCAAAGATATCTGTGGCAGTAAGATCATCCAGAGCATAAGCACTGATATCAATCAATTCTATCAGCCACGCACTGCCAGCATTGTCACCAGTTAGGAGCCATGTGTGTGTCGGGTCCCACTCGCAGAGACTGTGCCCCTGCCCAGCAGTAGAATAGAATTCCCTAACATCAGCCCTCCACTGGCATAGGATCCATATTTTAGAGCAAACCAGCAGCTGATCTAAGTCACTTCAAGACAGAGAGGTCCTGAGAACCAGGGAGACTTACCTGGATCCCTGCTACGTCCCCCTCTTCCACTTGCCCTCTCCCCCCGCCCCCACATGCTTGGGCTTATTTTCTGCTAAGGCGGTGAAGTGCTGGAGGGATTTACTGTTCTATTGCCTACTTTCTGGCTTGAGATGTCCTGTAAGTAAGATTTTCAAAAAGCAACTAAGGGATTTAGGAGAACAAGTCTTACTGAAAGTCAATGGGATGTGTGCTCCTAAATCCCAGAGGCGCTTTTGAAAATGTCCCTCCACATTTTTAAGATGGGATTTCTATAGGCTCTCAGGATTGGCCTCACTCTGCGCCCATGGACTCTAGGGGCAGCAAAGTTGTGCCACTGAAGATCCCACTCTTAATGGCTTGTGTATTTTCTTGTCCTGTCATGCTCTTCCCCCGTTCAAGTGGCAAGGAGTAATTTCTCCAATGCCACATTCCCTCCTAGGTGCTTGTGTTTAGTCTGTTTCTGTTTATACCGTGCCAACAAAAACCACTGTCATTTGACGTTGGTTAGAGTTCCCATGGGTAGGACACTTGGGGCTATGGTTAGGGTTCCTATGGGTAGGACTTCCCGCCCTAGGGTTAGGGTTCCTATGGGGAGGGGACTTGGGGCTAGGGCTACTGTTCCTGTGGTTAGGGATGTGGGGCTAGCTTTAGGGTTCCTATGGGCAGGGGACTTGGGGCTAGGGTTAGGGTTCTTTTGGGTAGGGGACTTGGGGATAGGGCTACGTTTCCTGTGGTTAGGGGACTTGGGGCTAGGGTTCCTATGGGTAGGGGACTTGGGGCTAGGGCTACGGTTCCTGTGGTTAGGGGATGTGGGGCTAGCTTTAGGGTTCCTATGGGCAGGGGACTTGGGGCTAGGGTTAGGGTTCTTATGGGTAGGGGACTTGGGGCTAGGACTACGTTTCCTGTGGTTAGGGGACTTGGGGCTAGGGTTAGGGTTCCTATGGGGAGGGGACTTGGGGCTAGGGTTTTCATGGATATGGCTCCCCCCCCCCGGTTTATTTTTCCTATGGGTAGGGGACTTGGGGATTAGGGTTCCTAGGGGTAGGGGAGTTGGGCCTAGGGTTAGCTATGTATTCTGTACTAGTCCATGGACATGCTTGCATTGATCGAATTTGTGGTCTCCCATTTCTTGCCTCTGATCACCATTCACCAATGGCAGCTTCGCAAACATTTTAGCAGTCAAATGTTGAAGCTTTGCAGGGCATGGTCTCTTGGCTGTCCCTCTAGTTTGAATCATTGGCAGCCCTCGGAGTGACTATTTCCAAAGAACTGCTCTGTGATGTTTAGTGGTGTCATTCTCCTGCCCTGTGACAGTGAGGCGGGGTGGCCTCCTTCTCGATTCGAGAACCAGGGACCACGGCACGCCCCCTGGTGGGTGGAGCTGAATGTGCCCCGCCTCCCTCACTGGAAGTACCGGGGCAGGACAAGTGGGGTGGCAGGGAGTAGGGGGCCACGGGCCCACCCGACTCCACCACGTCCCAGCCCACGGCCACCCATACCCAGGAGTTGGCACTTGGCAGACAAACAGTGCTGCAGACACCCTGGCACTAGTGTCAGTCAGTACATCAGAAATGTCTCTTTTTCAAACGTCTTTGGGGAAAGATTGCGTTGCCTTAGATTACACAGCAGGTGTGGTCATGGGTGCCTTTTATGCATATAAGATCAGCAAGTGGGTGGGTGGAAGTGGCTTTATTTTCTAGCTTATCAATGTATACTCCTTAGTATATGTATATTGTATGTTTCTCAGCATGGATCTGTAGTAGGAAATCACCGTTTTCCCTTCAGCCTCCGCACTGTGCTGTAGAGAAAGGCTGAACGTTGGTCTAGCTTAACGGGCCAGGCAAGTCTGGCTGCTAACAATGCAGCTTTAGCGGCAGTGTGGCCCAATGGGTAGGGCACTAGCGTGGGAGTCTGGGGGAGCAGCGTTCTGTTCCCAGCTTGGCCACAGACTTGCTGTGCGACCTCGGGCAAGTCACTTCATCTGCCTGTGCCTTTGTTTCCCCTGCCACCCCTTGTCTGTTTAGATTGTAAGCTCTTCGGGGCAGAAATTGTCTCTTACCATGCATTTGTGCAGCACCTGGCATAATGTGGCCTGATCTCAGTTGAGGCGTCAGCTGCTACTGTATTATAAATAATGAAATTTCAGCTCTGGGAAGCACAGCCAGTGATGCTCTGTACATGTAACAAGGATGCTACTGCTCTGAGACAGTTTTATCAACAGCTTGGAGACTAGCTACTATAACCGTGTTTTCCTTCTGCAGTCCCCTGTTGTGTCTTGTGTGTTGCTGCTTGCCTGACATGTGTCCTGTATGTGGGAGTGTGAGGAGGAGTGTTCCATTGATGCTGCTCTCAGAGGAGCCTATCATTTAATTTATAGGGCTCGCCTTGTGTATGAAGATTTAGTCACCCCCGCCGACTCATCGTGTGACTGTTTGTGTGCAGAGCACAGACATCAAACGACGGTGCTTTTCGTTGGCATGCTGTAACACAAACAGGCGAAACCACCAGCGCCGAGGAGGGAAAGGTGGCACTGGGGAAACTACTCTTTGCCACTTGTACAGTGGGAAGAGCATGACAGGACAAGAAAATATACAAGCCCTTAAGAGGGGGATCTTCAATAGCACTCACTTTGGCCTAATTTGGCCATCCCTAGAGTCAGTGAGAGCAGAGTGAGGCCAATCCTGAGAGTGTATGAAAATCCCATCTTAAAAACGTTGAGGGACATTTTCAAAAGCACCCCTGGGATTTAGGAGCACACGTCCCATTGACTTTCAGTGAGATTTTGCTCCTAAATCCCTTAGATGCTTTTGAAAATGTCCCTCTTCACTAATAGGACACCTATGCATTATAATTAATGATCCCGCTCCTCCAATCTACTATGCAGGAATAACTTTATGCTCGTGGGCTATCTTGCTGGAGTCAATGGGACTTTGCAACCGAGTAACATTTCTCAGGTGTGTGTTTGTAGGATTGGGACCTTTCAGTCCAATCCTATTCCCACGTAAGTGAACAGTAGAACTCCCACTGAGTTAAATAGGATTGGGATCAGGACCATAGCAGGGGAGCTGTAGTGGTAATAATAATATTTAATAAAAATATTTAATTATAATACTCATCCCTCACTCTTGTCTTAGTGCGTTTAGTCAGTAGATCACAAAGTGCTTTGCAAAGAAAGCCAGTATCATTATCCCTGTTGTACAAATGGGGAAACTGAGGCATGGAGAGGTGATTTGCCCAAGGTCACCCTGCAAGTCAGTGGCAATAGACCATGCTACCTTCCCAATATTACATTGTTCTCATAAACGGGAATTGCATTGTCCAGTGGTTAAGAAGATGCTGAAGATAGGTTTTGCTAAGGATTCCTCATAGTAGCGAGCACCGCATTTCTCAGCACCATTGCCTGGCTCAGGGTATGCTTTGCCATGCTTCCCTTTCTCTCCTGCTGGAGAACAAGACCAATATCATCAGAAGTTGTTCAGAGTTCAGACTTGTCTCCTGTTGGTTTGCCTGCAGCAGTGCTAGCAGGGACTTTTGAGTTTGGCTTGTTGTTTTTTTTTTTTAAACTGGGGTTCAGGTCTGTCCACCACTTTTCTCAAAGGGGTAATCAATCAGCTCCAGATTTATGATCATTTACAAACACCACCAAGCTTCCAGACTGCATCTGAGGCCGAGCAGTGGAAATAGTTGATCAGGGGTTTGCTGAAAGAAATGTAAAATGCTGTCATTAATGACAGAAAATAGTGCAGTAAGATAAAGGATGGCTTCCTTCGATAGTCTAAAGAAGTGAGTAAAGAGAGATTCCACAGGAAATCAGTATGCAGAGAAATTGATTAATTGGAATGGTTGCACTGACATTTAGAAATAATATTGTAGTGCACCAGGGAAAAGTTAGCAGCAATATTTGCAAAAGTTACTCCTTAATACAAATCACTTACATTTAGGGATGCCACCTTTCTAATGGCTAGTAACTGGACTGTCGAGGCTCCTTCCCTGCTCCGACTCTTCCCCCACAAGTTCAAAATAACTGGACATCAGGGCTTGTCAAATGGCACCTGGACACACAAGCCCAAACCCCGACTGTCGGGGTGAAAACCGGATGGGTGGCCACCCTGCTTGCAGAGTGCCGTAAGTATATACACAGCTTCACAGTCTCCAGCCATTGGATCTGCAGTGGGGACTCCTGAGCCAAAGAGGAGTCCTACTGACTTCACTGGGATTCAGTGCAAGTCTAAAGATCCCCCTGCAGGATTGTAAACTGTTGGAATGGGGAACAAATCTTCTTGAGTGACCTTGGGCATGTCACTTAGGCCTGGTCTACACTAGGGGGAGGGCGAGTTAAGTTGGTCTAAGTTACGCAACTTCAGCTATGAAAATAGTGTAGCTGAAGCTGACGTACTTGGAGCTACGCACCACAGTGTCTTCACTGCAGTAGGTCGACTGCTGACGCTCCCCCATCGACTCCGCCTACGCATCTCACTCCGGTGGAGTACCAAAGTCGACGGGAGAGCCCTCGGCAGTCGATTTATCGCATCTTCCCTAGGTGTGATAAATCGACCACTGCTGGATTGCTCACTCTGGAGGTAAGTGTAGACATACCCTGAACCTCCCTGTGCCTCAGTCAGTTCCATTTTATACAAGGAGGATAATAGCACTGCTCTACCCCACAGGAGTGTTGTGAGGTGTGAGGATGAATACATTAGAAAAATCAGAGGTGTTCAGATCCTACAGTGATGGGGCCATATAGTGAAATCTTGTCTGATTGTCCAGAAGGGTTTTTTGTGACATTTTGCAAGACTAAACATGATTTCTGGTGATTCACGTGAAGATGTTAAAAGCCTTTCCATGAATTTTGGAAAAGCTGAAGGAAGAGGCACCCCAACTCCGCCAGCCAAAGTACATGGTCTGTTTGGTTAGGGACAGAGCTTTTGGTTGTTTTGTGAGTTCTAGTCCATCTCTGCCACACAGTGGCTTTGAGAGTGCTTTGCACGTACGTAGCGCTTTACAAGCTTTATTTAATAACGCTCCACACTCACCCTACGAACAGTTAAGGCTAACTCACCGCATTTTCAGAGATGCTGAGCAGCTGCAGTTCTCGCTGATTTTGTGGTTTCTCAATACCTCTGCAAAGCAGACTACTCTTATATATGTTCCTAAATAGTAGAGGGGCTGTGGAAAATTTTGATGAAGCTAAAGAGAGAGGGGTTTTTTTGTTGAAATTTTCAATGAAAATTGTGGCATCTTCCACAAAAACAAAACAATAACAATAACAACAAATCCAGAAATTTTTGAGCCAAAAAATTAAATATTTTGATTCTGAAACGTTACCATGGTGCCTTCTGTGAGTTGTAGTTCAAGTGCCTCGTGCTCCCAATCACCTCTATATGTTGGGCTTCCCTTTTGGACTACAACGCCCATGATGCACTGCTTAATCTTGGCCTTAACTTAATCTTGGCCTTAACTTGTTGATGTTTTCTGATTTTTTTGGGGTTAAATTTATGAAGACCTTGATCCAGCAAAGCACTTAGGCATGTATCTACCTTCAAGCACATGAAGTCAACGAGACCACTAGCCTGCGTAAACTGAAGCAATCACTTAAGCCCATTGTTGGATCAAAACCAGAGTGTTCAACCCAGTGTAGGGCTGAACCCTACTTTTGTCTCTTATCCTGAAATCAGATTCACATAGAAGGACCCTGGCACTTGTGAAAAGGTCTATCAATGGGGCATCTGTGAAATCAGTGCAAGATCTGGGTCTTTATTTGCTTCCCTCACAGGATTTTAGGACATTTGGGGGGTCTGAAAGGAGCGGTATTATACTTTTTCTTTTCCATGTACTAGATTTTGCCAGGAACATAGGAACATAAGAACAGCCATAGTGGGTCAGACCAAAGTTCCATTTAGCCCAGTAGCCTGTCTTCCAACAGTGGCCAGTGCCAGGTGCCCCAGAGGGAATGAACAGAACAAGTAATCATCAAGTGATCCATCCCCTATCGCCCATTCCCAGCTTCTGGCAAACAGAGTCTAGGGACACCATCCCTGCCCATGCTGGCTAATAACTCTCCATGAACTTATCTAGTTCTTTTTTTGAACTCTGTTATAGTCTTGGCCTTCACAACATCCTCTGGCAAAGAGTTCCACAGGTTGACTGTGCATAGTGTGAAGAAATACTTCCTTTTATTTATTTTACAACTGCTGCCTATTAATTTCATTTGGTGACCCCAAGGTCTTGTGTTATGAGAAGGAGTAAATAGCACTTCCTTATTTACTTTCTCTACATCAGTCATGATTTTATAGACTTCAATCATATCCCCTCCTAGTCATCTCTTTTCCAAGCTGAAAAGTCCCAGTCTTATTAATCTCTCCTCATTCGGAAGCTGTTCCATACCCCTAATCATTTTTGTTGCCCTTTTCTGAACCCTTTTCAATTCCAATATATCTTTTTTGAGATGGGGCGACCACATCTGCACGCAGTATTCAAGGTGTGGGCGTATCATGGATTTATATAGAGGCAATATGATATTTTCTGTCTTATCATCTATCCCTTTCTTAATGATTCCCAACATTCTGTTTGCTTTTTTGACTGCCGCTGCACATTGAGTGGATGTTTTCAGAGAACTATCCACAATGACTCCGAGATCTCTTTCTTGAGTGGTAACAGCTAATTTAGACCCCATCATTGTATATGAATCGTTGGGATTATGTTTTCCAATGTGCATTACTTTGCATTTATCAACATTGAATTTCATCTGCCCAGTCACCCAGTTTTGAGAGATGCTCTTGTAGCTCTTCGCAGTCTGCTGGGGACTTAACTGTCTTGAGTAGTTTTGTATCATCTGCAAATTTTGCCATCTCACTGTTTACCCCTTTTTCCAGATCGTTTATGAACAAGTCCCTTTTAGCACAGAGTGCCAATCCTTTTGACCTGCTGAGTGTTTGCAGAGCAGCATGCGTCTAGTTTAATGCTACTAGTGTTTTGATAAATGTTGTGGAATGGAAAATTAGATCTACTGAGTATTTATATGACCTTTAGCCAATTTTCTAAATACATACCAAATGGATCTGTTTGAAAGCTGCCTCCCCAGTCAGATTTACGGATGCATTTTGGAAGTAATAGTGCCATATAATGATTATAAAGCATTTTATTGTTCATTACCATTACTGTACATTAATTCACTATTATCTTCTAATGCATTGGCAGTTGCAAAAACTAGTCCCCATGGTGAAAGAAATATGACCAGGCTGAAATCTGATCTCATTTGGAGGGTAGCTATTTTTGCTAAGAAAACACTACTGCTCATCTTCATATAAAGGCAAATCCAGCCTCCCTTCCTGAGTGCAGAGGACCCAGATACAGCAGAACTGATGTGGTTTAATCATAGACTCACAGAATATCAGAGTTGGAAGAGACCTCAGGAGGTCATCTAGTCCAACCCCCTGCTCAAAGCAGGACCAATCCCCAACTAAATCATCCCAGCCAGGGCTTGTCAAGCCTGACCTTACATTTTTTTGCCCCAGATGCCTAAATGGCCCCCTTAAGGATTGAACTCACAACCCTGGGTTTAGCAGGCCAATACTCAAACCACTGAGCTATCCCTCCCCCCAGACTGGTTTTACCATGTGAGGGAGAGGGACCAGGAGGCAGGGGCTGTACAGGGTGTGTGCATTCCATGTTGGCTCAGATCTCTGTGCTCTTACCTGTGGTGGGTTTTGGGACAAGGCAGGACTTGCTCAGGGACTAGCAGACTTGCAGATGCATTGGTCCAGCAGCCTTTACCCACATGCTGCAGGTGTGCAGGAGCCAGAGAAGCTATTATGCATGAACAGCTGCAATGGGGAAAAAAGGGGAAGCGTGTGTGATGGGCTGGATCCCCAGGGGTGTTACCTGGTGTGCTGGGATGCCACTGAGTCAGACTATTCCACCAGCCTGGGTCTCCTTTACCTGGCCTTGCAGGGCTAGGCTCCCCTGCCTTTCCCAGCCAAGCACATAGGCAGTGCCCCACCCAGCTGCACAGAGAGACACAGATCCGCTCTGGGAAGGCTCAGCTTAAGGGGCTTGCCACAGCACCCAGACGCCCACCCCACCTTGGAGTACAAACCCAGAATTAGATGAAATTCACCTCTTCCCTCCACATGGAGGAGGGTATGCACAACTTCTCGCCCCCCAGTTAGAAATCACATCAACTGGGTTATACTGTAAACCAGAAATAAATGTATTAACTATACCAGGGGTATTTTAAATAGTTAAGGAGGTAGCAGACAGAACAAGGCAGATTACTAAGAAAATAAAACAGAGCACGCAATCTAAGATTAATACACTAAAGAAATGGGTTACATACATCTCACCCTAATTGTGGTTCTAATAATCTTCTTCATAGGCCAGACGCCCTTCCAGCCTGGGTCCAGTTCTTTCCCCCAGTTCAGTCTTAGTTGTTTCCAGCAGTCACCTTGGGTGGGGTAGCAGGGAGAACTGAAGACCAGGATTACCTCACTCCCCACCCTTTAAATAGGATTTGCATATGGCGGGAGTCCTTTGTTTCCTAGTTTGACCCCTCCCCCCAGCTTCTCGTGGCAAAGTACAGAATTCAAGATGGGTTCCACTATCAGGTGCCATGGTCGCATGCCTCTGTAATGCCCCTGTAGCCGTTCTTCTCAGGCTGACGCACACGTTCACAGGAAGACTGAGCTCTTTTAGAGTCCATTGTCCTTGTTGATGAGCCATCCACCCTGTCTGGCTTTTCCATTGTTGTGCCTGAAGTGTTAGCAGGGGGCGTCACCCAAAGTAACATAGTTGAAACACAGATACATAGTCAATATTCCTAACTTCAGATCCAGAAATGATACAGGCATGCAAATAGGATAATCACATTCAGTAAATCATAACCTTTCCAATGATATCTCACATGAGCCCTCTTGTGTAAAGCATATCTCAGTTATGTCATATTCATATCATAAGCATATTTTCATAAAGAATATGGAATGACACGTCACAGCGCAGTCCAGTGGTTAGGTGTAGGGAGCCAGTGTGGCTCCCCTCCGAACCAGAGGGTAAGGAGCCACCCTCTGGGCCTGAGTGGGCGGGGCCGGGCCGAGCTTCAGCCAATCTCTGGAAGGGGAGGGGTGGGACAGGAAGTACAAAGGGCGGGGCCCTCTGCCCAGTGAAGAGAGCACCAGGGAGGGAGACAGACACAGGCTGCCGGCTGCTCCCTTGCAAGCCTGCTGCTGACCCAGGCGAACCCCTGGGCAAGGAGGAGCCTGACCGGGGGGAAGGCCTGTGGCAACCAGGGCTGCCAGACGCTGAATACCAGGAGGAACCGGGGCTGCCCGCAGTGGATTATCCGGAGGAGATGGAGGAACCGGGGCTGCCCGCAGCGGATTATCCGGAGGAGATGGAGGATCCGGAGCTGCCCGCAGCGGAGTACCCGGAGGAGATGGAGGGACCGGAGCTGCCCGCAGCGGAATACCCGGAGGAGATGGAGGGACCGGAGCGACCCGCCTGAGAGAGCCCGGGTAGGAAGTAGCCCAGGGGCCCAACTACACCGTGGGGTGGGTGTGTTTGGTCAGCGGGTGCGGATTGCCTGCTGACCCAGCGGCGGGACCTTCGCCTCCCGCCACTGTCAGGGCCCTGGGCTGGAACCAGTGGAGTTGGGTGGGCCTGCGTTCCCCTACCCCGGCGCCCCCCGGCCCGAGGGGCGCGCTACTGACTCTTGCCGGCGCCCCCCGGCCCGAGGGGCGCGCTACTGACTCCGGCCGGCCCACCTCCCCGCTAATTCCCCAACGCCCGGGAGGTGGGGCCGAGGCCTGCTACAAAGACCATTGCTCTCCATCGCCCCTAGGGGCTCGGAGGACCGACCGACACCCGTCACATTAGGGCACTGACTTAGGATGTGAGAGAGTGATGTTGAAATCCCTGCTCTGCCACACACTTTCTGTGTGACATCAGGCAAAGTCATTTACCCTCTCTGTACCTCAGTTTCCTACCTGTAACACAGGGATAATAATGCTTTGCTCCCTCACAGGGGTACTGTGGGGATAAATGCATTGCAGATTGTGAAATGCTTTGAGATCCACTAAGGAAATAGGCCTTATTAAGGAAGATTCCTTTTGCAAGGAAGCAACATCTTAAGTTGCGCATCAGAATAAGTTGCCAGATTTTCAGAGGCACCTCAGTACCTGGGGTGCTGCTTTGAACTTTTTTTGAAAATCTGTCCACGAAAGTCACAATGGGAGCTGCAGGGTGCTGCGATCTTTTGGAAACCCAGCTGCGACAGTGAGCTCTTTAAAAATGAGATGCTTGTGGCCTGAACCAGTGCCCATTGAGATAAAGGGAAATAACTGCCCGTGATATCAATGGGCTTTGGATCATGCCCGTAGGGCCCACTCCTGCAGGACTTACTCAGATTGGCGAGCATATACACCTATGCATAGTTCTGTTCATGTCAACGTTGACCATGGGAGTGATGTGGTGAGGTTTGCCCAGCCACTGCATGCACCACACCCAGTTAATTGGTGTGCTGTGCATCCCACACTTTTATGGACCAGGCATTCACCCGATATTTGTGCCTAGACCAAATGCAGCTGTAGTTTGGATTCCTAACTGTGTGTTTCCTTCACAGTGAAATGAGTGTAATCCTGAATTCCTCCTTCTGAAATCAGGAGTGCAGTTTTTTCAAATGCATCCAGGCATACAGTGGCTACCAGATAAGATTTCTCATGGACAGCTGATGATAACATTTTATTGAACTGGTGCATGGATTAAACCCTCTCAGCCATGACAATTAAATAGGAAAACATGTGCATGCCATTTCCAGGGATAATATTTAATCAGAAATAGACAAAAACATGAGTCATCAGCTCACAAACAACCCTAGTCTTGATATAAATTCAATTGAACTCATTCCAGCAAAAACAAACAAATAAATAAATAAAAAATCGCTTTTTGCACCCACGTGGCAACAGCAAATGAACCTGGGTTACTTCCAACAAAAGCTCTAGGTTTCTAAAATGTGATGGGGTTGGCTTGTTTTGAATGCCCGTGGCACTCTTTATCGGAGCTGAGTGAGGAAAATCATTTCCTCACTGGCTGGCAAATTAGCAGCCCTGGGCCAGACTCCCAGCTCTGGGTGCAAGTGAAGGGTTGTGAATGTGGCATCAAACTAGTAGAACTTTCTGGGGCTACTGTTTGCAGAGCTAGTTCCCAGGCACATGCTGGAGTAGCTGGTGGCCCTGCTGTAATTTACTGCAGCAACCAAACAGGAATGATTTGGGGGAAGTTCTATGGTCTGGGTTATGCGGGAGGTCAAACTAGATGATCAGAGTGGTCCATTCTGGCCATCAAATCTATGAATCTAATAATTAATTCTTGCCTGAAGTACAATAGCTGTGGCTGAACTGGAGCAGATCTTTTAGAAAAACATCTGATCTTGATTTAAAAATTGCCAGTGATGGAAAGTCCACTAAAACGCATGCTAAGCTGTTCCTGTGGCTAGTTACCCTCACTTTTCAATAGGTGCATCTTATTTCTAGCCTGAATTTGTCTAGCTTCAACTTTCAGCCTTTGGATCTTGTGATACCTTTGTCTGCTAGATTCAAGACACTTCTAATATAAAACTTGTTCCCCATGTAAGTACTTATAGACTGTGATCAAGTCACCCCTTAAACCTTCTCTTTGATAAGATCAAGCTCCTGGACTCTTTCACTGTAAGGTATGTTTGCCAATCTTTTAATCATTCTTGTGGCTCTTCTCTGAACCCTCTCCAATTTATCCACACCCTTCTTGAAATGTGGACCCCAGAATCTGGACACAGTATTCCAGTCAGTATACAGAGGTAATATAACTTTGTTACTCCTATTTGAGATTCCCCTATTTATGCATCCAAGGATCGCATTAGCCCTTTTGGCCACACTGTCGCTCTGGGAGCTCATGTTCAGCTAATTATCCACTATGACCCCCAACTCCTTTTCAGAGTCACTGCTTCCCAAGATAGAGTCCCCCAGGCATGGCCTATATTCTTTGTTCTTAGATGTAGAATGTTATGGTGTATGACTGTCATATTGAAACATGCATTGGTTGCTTATGTCCAGCTTACCAAGTGATCCAGATAGTTTTGGGCCACTGACCTGTTCTCTTCATTATTTACTGTGCCCCCAGTTTCAAAATTTTTCAGTTATGATTTTGTTTTCTTCCAGGTCTTTGACAAAAAAACAAGTGTTGGGACAAGAACAAATCCCTGTAGAGCCCCACGAAAAGCACATCCTCTCAGTGATAACTCCCCATTAACAATTACATTTGGAGACCCATCAGTCAGTTTTCATCCATTCAATAAGTACCATGTTGATTTTGTATCTTTCTTATTTCTTGATCAAAATGTTATGTGATGACAAAGCATGCCCCTTAACAGAAGTCTAAGTACATTACATCCACACTAGTGTCTTTATCAACCAAATTTATAATATAATTATAATCCAAATATGATTTTGACAAGATCTATTTTCCATAGATCACTATTGAGTGGCATGCATTATATTACCCTCCTTTAATTCTTTATTAATCTGAGTCCTGAATTAGCATTCTATTATTTTGCCTGGGATTGATGTCAGACTGAATGGCCTATAATTAGCGGGGTCATCCCGTTTATTCTTTTAAACATTGGCACAACATAAGCTTTCTTCCAGTCCCCTGGAATTTTCCCCAGTGTTCCAAGTCAGCACTAATGGTCCAGAGAGCTCCTTCACCAGCTCTCTTAGAACTCTTTGATGCAGTTATCCAGACCTTCTGATTTTGAAAATAGTTAACTTTCGTAACTGAACCAGTCTGAGAACCGAGAAACACTAGTTCCACTTTCATAAAAAGTGAACGCAGAGGATGACTGTAGGAGGTGCCTGTGCCTATCAGTTAATGAGAGTAAAATAAACAACTTTCCTAAAACGAGGACAAGAAAATGAATGTATGTTTTCACAGAGACTCCATATATGTCAATAAAAAAGCTTTAGACATGTACTACAGATTGCACGAGAAAATGCTCAGTCATCATGTTATACAAGCAATAGCATGAGAGATGATTTATGAACAAATAACTAATATGTTTACAATCAATACAGAATTTCCATCCATGACACTAGGTATAATATTTACAGAACACCAGTGCTGACGGGTTGTTTATAAAGTTCGACAGTATTCCACCTAGCAAGTCATGCATTTTTTTAAAGGTATAGTAGTGAAATCTGGGGCAGATTAATTTGGTGAATGTAATCTTGAATCAAAGACGATGGGAAGATGAAGCATTCCTCCAGGAGATAAAACTCTTTCCATGTTGATTAATATCACGGCTAATGATTGTGCCCATCAGCTTCAGTAATGCAGGGAAACTCCTCTGATTTCCTGATGGCTGATAAAAGGAGCTTTGTTCAAAGGCTGACAGTACTGAACTCAAACCTCTTTGCTTTTGGACTCTGAGCACTGTGAGGAAATGTTGAGCAAAATCAGTATCTAGCCAGAAGTACATGGAGAAGTTTCCTGTCGTTCCAAGTTCAGCTGTGACACTCAGCTGGTGTCAATCAGTGTAGCTCCAATGGAGCTATGCTGATTTACAGCAGCTGAGAATCTGGCCTTTTTCAGTCATACATTTACATTTTCATGAGATATCGGTCAATGTTAAATCACAAGGCTAGTCAAAATTCTATGTGGCTTCAAAAAAAAAACACGTGGGGGAAAAAAACAAATGTGTGTGTTTAGATAACAGGAAAAAAATTTAAGAACTCCAACTAGATTTGCAAAATCAAAAGTAATTTGCAAAACCTCATAAACGTAATTCTTCTGTTGCTGCTTTCTTTATAACAATGACAGTGACAATGAAGATGGAGGGAGGAGCATTTCCAATCTTTGCTTTTACTATCTCACACACAATGGTGAGTTACTGATAGACATGAGCCTGGATTGCATGGATGAAGAAAACTTTCTCTCAAACAGATCATAGAATATCAGGGTTGGAAGGGACCTCAGGAGGTCATCTAGTCCAATCCCCTGCTCAAAGCAGGATCAATCTCCAATTTTTGACCCAGATCCCTAAATGGCCCCCCTCAAGGACTGAACTCACAAACCTGGGTTTAGCAGGCCCATGCTCAAACCACTGAGCTATCCCTCCCCCCGATGGTTAGCTTCAGTTACAACAGTTAGCTACTGTTGTATTTTAAATCATTGTCTGCCACAGTGTTGGATGGCAGTCAATATTTTCCAGTTTAATAATTGTTTGATAATGAGAGAGCTGGTCCTGAGAAAGAAAGGGTGGTTTTATGGTTAAGGCACTTAACTAAGGGCTTGTCAACACTTACTGGGGATCAACGAGTGGCAATTGATGCATTGGTGGTCGATTTAGTTGGTCTAGTGAAGGGCTGCTAAATCGACCGCAGATCTCTCTCCAGTTAACTCCTGTACTTCATCGAATCGAGAAGAGTAGGGGGAGTCGACGGGAAAGCATCTCCACTTGACATTGCATAGTGTGGACCCCCCGGTAAGTAGATCTAAGCTACATGGATTTGAGTAACGCTATTCATGTAATTCAAATTGTGTAGCTTAGATCAAATTTCCCCTGTAGTGTGGACAAGGAGTAAGACTGAGAAGGTATTGGTTGTATTTCAGGTTCTGCCACAGACTTCTTGGGCAAACCATTTATTCTTTCTGGACCTCAGTTCCCCATCTGTAAAATGGGATAATACAATTTCCTTTGGCTGTGTTGTCTATTTAGGTGGTAAGCTCTTCAGGCCATAGGCTGTCTTTTACTATGTGTCTGTACAACACCTAGCACAATGGCGCTCCAGTCCCAGTTGAGGCCTTGAGATGCTGCTGTAATGTAAATAATAACTCTAATAGTGGGAAAAGCAGGGCAAGCCATATTCTTCTCTCTCCTCTGTGGTCATGCACCATTATTGATAGATCTTCTGAAAGCCATTCAAGCTGAATAATGCTGCTGGTGGTTCTGTCATCCAGTCAGTAGTATACTGCTTCCTTGGTGCTGTTAATGAACCTATCGCTGCTTCATTGCAGTGACAAGGTGGTGTCAGTGAATGGTCAGGGTGAGAGAATCCTCCTCATGCCAGAGCTGGTTCTGTGTAGTCTATCTCCAGCTCATCACAGAAGCTTTTGACCTGCCATCCTTCTCAAGGTGGATGGCCACTAATGACATCATCCACCTCCTTGACCCTTCCCCTTTCACTCTCTTAGAAGTCCTAGGGAGTCTCCCTGGGAGACTGCATTACCCTGAGTCATTTAGTTGCCATTTAAAGGCTAGGATGAGGTGAAATGCTGAGGAAACCAGGTTACACTCCGTTCAATGGGCTCTTATTAGCATTCGATTCACCACGGCATTATTCTGGGTTGATGAGGTCAATGGGGTTACACTGGTGTAAAACTGGAGTCAGGCAGTGGAGAATCAGGCCCTCTCTATTTGGCAAGTAAACTTACGTGATCTGCTGTAGCCCAACTAAAATTTTACTGGAGGCAACTAGAATATTATGATGGCAGCTGGTGTGGGAAAACTGGCTTTGAAATCACGTTTCCTGTTGAGAGAAAACAATACATTATTTTCTCCTGTGATATTAGCAGAAGTTTATGAGTCTGAAATTATTCTCTTTCAAGGAAAAGGGGAAAAAAGAAAAGAAAAATAATCGGTAAGAAAGACACAGACTCCAGACGCAGGGGCTAGATTGTGTGGTTAAGGGGCTAAAGTGGGACTCAGGAGACCTCAGTTCAGTTTTCAGCTCACCAAAGACTTCTTATATCACCTTGGGCCTCAGTTACCCGTTTATAAAATAAGGTTAGTAATTCCTTTACCTACTGAAGTCCTCATTAAATGCCCATTGGAGTCAATGGGAATCTTTCCATTGATCTCAATTAGCACTGGATCAGCACCTTAGGCTGAAAACTGTGAAAGAAACAATTTTGTATTTATTTGTACCGCCCCTAGCACAATGGGGCCCTGATCTCAGTTGGGGCCTCTGAGTACTACCGTAACACAAATAATTAGGAATAAAAAGAATAAAATGTCAGTTTTCACACTGTTCTTTGTCCAATTTTACTTTGAACTCTGGAAGAGTAAGTGGTGGTATTATTGTGGAGTAATTTGTCCCATTGTGTGCCGGGTCAGTGTGGGGTAAGGAATAAGTAACATGTTACATGCTCCCCTTTTCAGAGTGTCAGGAGTAGCCATTGTTAGACAATCCAAGCTTTGCATTAGGAAATAGTAAAATGCTTTATACCAGTCTGTGCTAAATTGGCAGTGCTGCAGGCTTGTCTTTACTAGAGGTCAGCGCTGCTGCGATCGATGCAGTGGGTGTAAGACCTGCTAAATGGACAGCAGAGCGCTCTCCAGTTGACCCTGGTACTTCAGCTCCTGGAGAAGAGTAAGAGCAGGTCTTCACTACCTGCTGGATCGGCGGGTAGTGATCAATCTATCGGGGATCGATTTATCACTTCTCATCTAGACGTGATAAATCGATCCCCGAACACGCTCCCCGTCGACTCCGGAACTCCAGCTCACGAGAGGCGGAAGCGGAGTTGAAGGGGGAGCGGCAGCGGTCGACTCGCTGCCGTCCTCACGGCCAGGTAAGTCAACCTAAGATACACCGACTTCAGCTACTCTATTCACGTAGCTGAAGTTGCGTATCTTAGGTCGTCCGCCCGCCCCCCAGTGTAGACCAGGGCTAAGGGAAGTCGACCGGAGAGCGTCTCCCATCGACGCAGCGCAGTGAAGACTCCGGGGCAAGTCGACCTAAACTATGTCGACTCCAGCTACGTTATTCATGTAACTGGAGTAGTGTAACTTAGGTCGAATTACCCCAGTGGTGAAGACAAGGCCAAAGAAACAAAAACATGTACTTGCTTGAAAAGGCCACATATGCTCCTAAAAATGAGCTGTTAGGATGGTCTTTCATCCCATCCCTAGCAGATAAAAGCTTCTCTCTCATTGCACAAGAAGACCTGATTGAAAGTCGGGAGGCTTTTTGTTGTTGTTGTTGAGTTGCTATGGTGAGGGGAAGGTAGAAAGAACTCTGAATTTTTCACAAAATTGAAATGGCTCTTCTCCTGATATTGCCTATTTTCTGATATATATACGTACTACCTGCTTTGCAAGGAAGGGGTAAGGGAATCTTCACTATAGTAGGCGATAGCCTTCGAAAGCCAGTGATCCCATTTTTTGTGACTGGCTCAGCTGGTGACATCACTTGGATAGGTTTCCAGTTTAAGCAAAGCAATCTCGGTAGGCAGGGATGAATCAGAGAGAGACTTGCAGACTCTTAGCACTTTAATGGCAAAGCAAGGGCTATATTTTTCAGGGTCCATGTGGAAGTGATCATAAGGAACTGAAGATTCTGACGTAAATTAAATGTGTGAGTTGCCACAAATGTCAATAATGGAAAGGGAGCCCTTTTGTATTTAACAACCCACGTTTTACTCTTGTTTAAACTGTTAGGATTGTACAACTGTAACACAGAGGAGAATCTGCCCTCCAACAGGGAAGTGTTAGAGAAGGAAGGTTTACCAGAAAATACCATGCTTTACAAATGAGAATGAAGTCCTCTGTTTAGTCACATGCTCTGCCTGCCAGTGGGCCCGAACCCTGACCCACAGGAGTGGGGAGGAAGGGGTGTCTGATCATGCAGATGTTTGGCAGTAGTCAGGAACCAAGTGCTGAATTAGAAGGCTCAGACGTCAGAGTCTTGCCCTCTGCTGGGCTCAGGTGGCCTGAATGTTCCTCTGCTTTGTACATCCGTGGGCCTTGTGACTCACAGTGGGAGCAGGGGATACAAGAGAAGAGAGCTTGTGGTGCTGGCAGAGGAATGAGTAATATGCCTCATCCCTGGTGATCTGCTGAGGCCCCTTAAACCACACTGTGGACACAGGGAAGACAAAGTCTGGAGCCTAGGAAGGGGCACTGTACCCATGGCTGCCAGAGCTTAGGCTGAGAGTGAAAGGTCTCAACCAGGGCAGAGAGCTGATGATGTACCTCCGATAGAGGGTATGTGTGAGGGATGTGGTCAGGTAAGGGGAGCCCCGGCAATCCCTGACAGAGTGGGAGGAGTGGTTCCAGGGGAGAAGAGACCTGAGGCAGGCAATGTGACAGCAGAGGGGCAGGATGTAGCTAGGGGCAGCTTAAGGATGAGGAACCCTGAGAAGAAGTCTGGCCAGACAGCAGAGACCATGAGAAGAGACCCAGGTTCTCAGATACCGGTAAGAATAAAACAGAGGGCATGGGTGGGTTCGGTCTGCAAAATACAGTGCATACCAGGATGGGAAACAGCAATACTTGGGCTGGTGACAGAGGCAGCAATGACTGCTGGGCGGAGACCAGCTGCTGGGGAAAGAGCAGCAGGAGAGGGAGCATTTAGCAGGGCAGGTACGGTGTCTGGAGGGTGCGGTGACACAGCCAGACAGAGGACAGACCCAGAAGAGGTGAGTGGATTTGAGCCCCGTGGGAGGGGGCGATGGCTATGGCACTGACAGGAAGGATGTCAAACCAGCAACCCAAACCCAAACACGCCCCCAAAGCTGGGGGGGGGGTGTCCAAGGGGTGTTTGCAGAAAGTTTCATTTCCCACATGGGCTGGCAAGGAGGGAGCTTTGTCACCCTCATTCTACCTGTCTAGCGTTGTCTAATAGTAATAAGAAAGCCTTGCAAGGTAGGCAGCTAATAGCTGGAGGTGAAAGTGAAGTTAGATAATGGAGACTTGGATAACTACCACACCACTGAACATATTTTAACTCTGCTGTGGAAATGAGAGGTCCGAGTGCCTAGCCGTTGGTGTCTCAGGGAAGTTTGTATTGAATAAGGCATCATGGCTGCTGGGGCTATATCCGGGAGAGAATGGCCCATTTTAATGCTGCCTGGAGAACTATACTTCTCACGGGGGAGGGCTTAAAGAAGCAATCACTGGTTTGAAGGCCGTCAATAGGTTGTTGTGTGGCCCAGGAACGATATGTAATGCAAGGACCATCTTTTTATATAAATACCTGGATATATGGAGAGGATGAACTTTTCCTTGCCTCCAGTCATTCAGGACAAGATTTACAAAAACAGTAGCTGAAAATTAGATGCCTTTAATAAGGGTGGCCTGATTTTCAAAAGTGCTGAGAACCCTCTGCTGCAAATGGCTGCAGATCGGACACGTGAGAGCATTCCCTTTGACTTCAGTGACACTACTTGTTCGAGTGAGTGCTGGAGGGTGAGTAAGAGACACCACAGCTGGATCTTAGTGAGAATTGCAACAGGATTCAGCTTTAATATTAGCACTGTCATGGCAGAGTGTAACACTAATGGGCCGAATTCATTCCTGGCATAACTCTTATTGCTTTCAGTGGACGCGCACCCCTAACACTGGATTGTTGCAGCCCATTCTCCTGCTGGTGAGGATTGCACAGATGTCGTATGAGTAGAGGATCATCAGTGTAAGCTGAGAACTAGAGCTGGTTGGGAATGTTCTGACAAAACATTTTTCCACCAGAAAATGCTGATTGGTGAAGGCAAATTTTTGTGTGGAAATAAGTCGATTTCGACAAAATTTTGTTGCATTCAAGAGCAAAAACATGTTAACACAGCATTAAGGTTGCTTGGTGGTATGTGGTCCCCTTGCAGAATGCTGAGTTGAGGAGAAACTCAGCTGTCTGAAAACCAGGAAATGCTCACCAAACACACCTTTACCAAGCAGGTCCAATGACTACTTCCACCAGTTAGTGGTACACCACTGAATACAGCCAGAATAGATGCAAATACTTCCCATTGACACAACCTTAACTTCTATGCCACTCTAAGAATTGAAATTTGAAATTGGAATAATACATTTTCATTTTATGAAAATTAAATGCTTTGATCCCATTCTTTAAAATAAAATTTGACATGGGAATTTAGAATTTTTTTTTAATTTTCATTCTGTTTTTGTAAGGAAAAAAATTGAAATAATAGATTTTTGCATGAAATAGAAACTCTTAAACCTTGGGAAAGTCACTTAATCTACCCTGGGTCTCAGATGGCGATAATACATCCCTATTTCATCAGGTTGCTGTGAGGATAAAATGCACTAATGATGGTGAGGTGCTGTAAATACTACAGTGATGCAGGATGTATAAGTACCTAGTCCATTAAACCAACTTGAACCATAATGACCTGGGTTCCATATGTAATGTTATGGTGAATTCTACTGGTAGTATTGGTAGATACATGAGCATGTATGGAGAGAAAAATAAACCCTTTAATGCATGGTTGTCTCTTAGCTCTTGGGTTTCCCTCTCTCCTGTTGGTGTTGAAAGCATCCGGTAGATAAAGGAAGAAGAGGGTTTGACAGTTTTTTGCCCAGGGAATTAATTATAGATCTGTGCATGTCAAAAGAAAAGAAGGTTTCAGAGTAGCAGCCGTGTTAGTCTGTATCCACAAAAAGAACAGGAGTACTTGTGGCACCTGAGAGACTAACAAATTTATTTGAGCATAAGCTTTCGTGGGCTACAGCCCAGTTCATTGGATGCATAGAATGGAACATATAGTAAGAAGATATATATATACGTACAAACAGAGAACATGAAAAGGTGGAGTAAGAGGCTAATTAAGATGCGCTATTATAAGCAGGAGAAAAAAACTTTTGTAGTGATAATCAAGATGGCCCATTTAGACCGTTGACAAGAAGGTGTGAGGATACTTAACATGGGGAAATAGATGCAATATGTGTAATGACCCAGCCACTCCCAGTCTCTATTCAAACCCAAGTTCATGGTATCTAGTTTGCATATTAATTCAAGCTCAGCAGTTTCTCGTTGGAGTCTGAAGACATTTATGTTAAAGCACAACATTCCCTACCCCTGGAGTGACACTTTTCTATTTCGTACTTAAACAGTCTAGTATGTTATCATCGTATAACTTAATACATGTTCCTAGTATATATTCCTCTAGAAATCCAGTAACATGAAGTACTCCAAATGGTAACTAAATATTGTTAAGCCAAACATCTCCATAGCACAGCTAGGAACAGCAATGACCTAAGCTTCATTCACTTCTTTAACTCCCCAAGTTATAAATGGCTCATTACAAGTACATCTAGGGCATTGGACTTGGACTCAAGAGACCTGAGTACAATTCCTGGTTCAGCCACAGATTTCTTGTGTGTCCTTGGGAAAGTCACTTAATCTACGCTGGGCCTCAGATGGCGGTAATACATCCGTATTTCATAGGGTTGCTGTGAGGATAAAATGCACTAATAATGGTGAGGCACTGTAATACTACAGCGATGGGGGATGTATAAGTATCTAGTCCATTCCAGAAACTCCTCTTGTTTTCTATCTTGAATATTCAGAACTTGCATCACTTTCTCAAGCTCCTGAGTCTCGGTGTGATTGTTTTCAAAGTCAGCTTTGACCTTCCAAGGTGGATTGCTTCCATTTAATGAGCACAACTTCCTTTAAGGAACGTCAGAGCTGGGCGCTGAGTCAGATAATTTGATTGTGTTTTGCACATTAATCAAAACCCAGGTAATAATTTGATCTTGGCCAGAGCAAGACTGTCACACGCTGGCCTGTGCTTTCCCTTAGCCAGTATGGTAGCACTGTATGGCAAAGAGGTTGACCATGGATCATGATGCAAATATTCCATTAGATCATGCCTGCACTCTGCAATTCCTTGCCACTTCGTGGTCCCTTCAGTTTTTCAGAGAATCACAATAAAACTTTGTTCTTCACCCAGAGTGATCCAGTACTATTGTTTTTCCCCCCTTACTTTTCCTCTTAGATTATCTTGTTGCTAAGTCTTAACAATTACTTTCGAAGAGAAATGTATCCTGGAAACAAGAGGAATGTGTTTATACAAAGGAAGGGCTGTGAAGCTAAAAACAGGGAAATGTTGGGCTGAAATTTTTTCTTACAAGGCAGCCAAATAACTTGGATGACATTTAAACTTGAGTACTTTGGGGAAAGATGACAGACAGTAATTAAGTTACCAATTAGTTAAAGTATTGATTCACAGGATCTTAAAAACTTTGTTGCCATTTAACTAGCCAATCACTTATCTTGACCGCAGTAATGTTTGGTTTAACATTTCCATTAGGCATACAACTGCATCTCACTGTCTATCAATCACTTGCCGTTGGCCCCAGACAGACTACCCCTTAGTATGGTCCCTCAGCCTTCATACAATTATTGTTCTAAGGGAGAGCTGGGAGGTTAATAGTTCTGATGGCTGTATTATGCTGGCAGTCAGCAAGGAGAGCAATGGAGAACGCTAAACTTTTCACCCAAGAGCTCAGCAGGGACTCCGCCTATGTTCCCAGAGGTGCAAGGGCAGGCCATTGGTTCACAATGCTATCTTGGCTCTGCTTACAGGTAATCTGAAACCCTTACATAAACTAAACCACTGAAAATATTTCACTGTATATCTGTAATTGACTCAGACTGTTGTAAGCATTTGATCAGTCTCTAGTACAGTGTGGCCTTGGCCCATGACTTGGGCTCCTAAGAGCTATTAAGAATAAAAATATGTGCCCACATTTGGGAGTAACCCTCCTTCTATCCCTGCACAGGTGACCCAGATATCGGGTCCAAACATTTATCTAGGAACTTCTCTGACCCTCATCATCACCATGGTAGTTGAGTACGTCACAACCATTAATGGATTTGATCCTCTCAGCATCCCTATGAGATAGGGAAGTTCTATTACCCCCATTTCCCAGCTGAGGGAATGAGACCCACGGTAGATTTAGTGACTTGCCTAAAATCACCTAACCTTAGTTTCCTCAGTCCCCATTCAGTTCCTTAACTACCAGACCATCCTTCCTCTCTCAAAGGAAATGAGGCTATTACCCAGTTACCCCTTTGCTGGAGCGCGTGGGTAGGAATGGGCAAGGAGCAGATGAACACTTATCTCCACACCCCCACCTCAGTTAGCCAGTGTGACAGAGCCCGTGCTGGGGCGAGGATGTGTAGAATAGACCACTAGTAAATTACTAGCTGGAAGTGGTCAGGGGTGGTGCGGATGACGTGTCACTCCTTGCTCCGGGCTGGACCTCAAGTCCGAATCTAGCCCTAAGAGCTAGATAAAAGCTGATGTCCTTTCTATATGGACAGGGGCAGTGTTTTCATTGCGGTTTGGGAGCTGACTCGTCTATGTACCGGAATGCATTGCAGAGAGATGCAATGACTTGGTCTCCTTCACTTTTTTAGCACAGATTGGAGTCACTGATGTCAGGGTGATTATGGTCTGGGAAGGCTTCTGAGTCGTTCTTTTCACAGGAAGTTATAAAAATAATAAGCTACATTATTACTAAGCTCTTTGCTAGAGCATGTTAAAAGTGTGGCGAGAATCACAAGATACCTCAGTAATTTCAAAGAGCGTTGTTGGTTGCTGGCTATAAAAACCAGCACAAATTCCTTGAAAAATAATGGTTTTATAATGTGGTTGGTGCCATTTTTCTTTTTTTACTTTTTTATCATTTTATGCCAAAATTCATCTGTGCTTTGTCACAGTCAGATCTTTTACTATTTGTATTCCAACACCTGGCCTATGCTCTGGTGCAAACAGTGACACAGAGCACATGCTGTTGCCTACAGCTTGACACAGATCCTTTCATGCACCTCCACCCATAAAGGAAGGGAGGAGGGTCTAATGGACAGGGCGCAGAATTTGGATTGGGATGAAGAGACTTGGTTCAAGTCATGGATCAGCCAGAGACTGCCTATGATACCATAGATACGTCCATTAATATACTGTGTGTCTCAGTTCCCCGTCTGTAAAATGGGTATAACAGTGCTGCCCTAACTCACAGGGGAATTGCGAGGAGCTCAGACACTCCAGTCCTGGGGGGCCATACAATACAACAATAGACATACCCATCTACCCAGTTGTTCGTTCTCAGATGGTTTTCTCCCACATTTGCCCTAGGAAGATGTGAATGCTCACAAAGCACCTGCGACTTCCTGCCCTTAGGCACATGTGTACACCTGGAAATGTAACCTATAATGAGATCACTAAATGGGCTTGATCCTACAGTTCCTACTTAGGCAAATTCCCATTGAAGTCAAGGCAAGTTTTGACTACTGTTGACTGCCAGTGCACTCTTAATTATGTCATTTCCTTATTTCTGAGTCCTTGACTTTGCAACTGTAGTGTTCTTTTAACATAGTTTTCTGTATGTAGATTTTTAAAAGAGCAAACGGAAACAGCAGAAATTCCATTACGTGGCACCATATTGGTGCCACATTGCTTGTCAGCAAGGTTCAAAACTTTAGATGCTTACTTGAGCTAATAGAATAACTGAGCGCACTAGTAGGTTGTCATCCTCTATGTGTGGGCTAGCCACTAGAGGGAGATAAGGTACCCGTTTTGCTAATGGGTTTCACAGCTATTTGCTGAGAGCAGAGGAATGCTGAGACTCCAGGATCCTGGGTTCTATTCCAGGGGACTGAACTGTAGGCCAGTGGCTCTCAACCTTTCCAGACGACTGTGCCCCTTTCAGGTGTCTGATTTGTTTTGCGTACCCCCAAGTTTCCCCTCACTTCAAAACTACATGCTTACAAAATCAGACATAAAAATACAAAAGTGTCACAGCACACTAAAACCGACACATTGCTGACTTTCTCATTGTTACCACAGAATTATAACATAAATCAATTGGATTTGTATCGTATATAGAGCAGAATAAACAAGTCCTTGTCTGTATGAAATTTTAGTTTGTACTGACTTCGCTAGTGCTTTTTATGTAGCCTGCTGTAAAACTAGGCAAATATCTAGGAAGACCTCTGAGTACCCCCAGGGGTACGCATAACCCAGGTTGAGAACCAGTGTTGTAAAGGGTACAGACCCTGCTAGCCTGTCTCACTCTCCCTTTCTGCTTCTATCCCTCCCCTGATCCTATCTTCCCCTCCATCTCCCAGCCCTGTCTCTCCTACCCCCTTCCCAGTTACTGCCCGTGTTACCCTCCCAGACAAGAAAAGGCGTTGTGTGTGTCTGCATGCAGACATAACATTTTGGAAAATATTTAAGGAACAAAAGATAGGGGGCAATAGCAATTCTACCAGTGTACGTAGCCACAGCTCACACATATTCAAAGCCGCTATCTTGCCTGGTTTCATTATTTGAAGCCAGATACTGATCTCCCTTCCCCACAGCATGTGGCACCATGGACATCAACAGGACTACGTATGGAGTAAAGTGTTGTTCAAGGTGAGTAAAGGGTAACAGGATCTGACCCATGACTTATTTTCTGGGCAGCTAAGCAGGATTCCTTTTTCTGGGGTGCAGTTTCCTTTCAAGCAGTGTAATTCAACACAATCTTTAAAGATTTTTATATTTTCATGGCAAGTTTTCTTTCTAGTTTCAGGTTCGCCCGCTGCTGTTGAGCAATATTCTCAGAGGACAAATCTTGAGAGAGAGAGAAGAGATTGAAATGTTTGAAAATTAACAGGTTCCTAGCACACATGAACTTAAAATGTTTCTTTTATGTGACATTGTTCTTGTCAGTTTGAGACTGACATCCCAGTGAGGCCCCGAAATTGAGACTTCTTTAGTGCATGTGAGCAAAGTATTAAACAGTCTCCCGAATTCATGTGACTCTATCTACCTACACACCTATCTACGTGTGTTGTGTCTCTCTTCTATGTGTAGATTTGTCTTTCTGTCTGTCAGTCCATCTGTGCATGCATGTATATACGCTGCAGTTGCTCTTAATGGCTCCATAGTTAAGGTTGCATTGTGATTTCCGCTCAGAAGATCATATCAATTGAATTTAGCTTCCACGTTTGTCCCAGAATCTCTTCAAGAGAAAAGTAAAATTTCTACACAATTTTGACAGTAATCGATTCTGTGCCATTTGTAGAGAGAACCTTTGATATTGCTTCCTGCTAAAAAATTGGACGTGTTTCTTTTCCTGATATTTCTTTGGGTTCCTTTAACTTAAAAAAAGTAATGTTCCACAAACTTCCAATTTCATGTGCTGGCTCAGGTGTAGAACGTCTTGGACGCAGGCTAGGGTGATAGGAGAGGCAAAAGCAATCTGGAGAGTGAACCAGACCACACGGGAGAGGAACAGAGGAAGCTAGGGCAAAAAAGCGTTTCACGGAAGAGGCGGTAGAGACAGCTACAGCTAGGAATAGAAAGCAGTTGAGGGCATTCTTCAGGGTAGATGTGGGACTGAGCTTGGGATTCTGTCTTCAGCAGAAGGGATAGAAATCAGACAGAGATTCCTTAAATTACAAGATAGGGGATCCTGAACCAGGTGGTGGGGAGCTATCAATGAAGGAGTGAGAGGTTTGAGTACGGGGATACAGGAGCACAGAGACACTGAAGACATCTACATTCGAGCTGGAGGTGTCGTTTTTTTCCAGCTCGAGGAGCCATACCTGCACTAGCTCTGCTTGGGCTGGTGCCATCAAAAGAGAAGTGGCGGTGGGGCAGCATGAAGGGCAGGTGGGGCTAGCTGTCCTGAGTACAAGGCCATCCGACACCCATAGCACCTGCTGCCCGTGTTGCTGCAGTAGCCACACCACTGTTTTTAGGCCCCCGCTGCTGTGTAGACGTACTCCAAGACTTGGGGTGAAATTCACCCCAGTGCAGAGGGTCCAGACAGAGACCTGTGCACCACTTAAACTGCATGTTAAGGCCCTATATAGAGCCCAGTACAGCACATGAATTTTACCCTGCGTGCTGATTTGGGTTCTGTCAATTCATATTCTCCTTCATTGTTGCTACAAGGCCAAATATCAGATGGTTCCTTTGTGAATAGAAATGTCTTAACAGTGGAGAAACAGAAGATATACATTTGTGATCCTATTGCAAAGACGTCTCAGGGGCTCATAGAAAGTTTTGGCTCCAATCAAAAGCGAGACTGATATTTTCACACTTGTGTGACTGATGTCACCTAAATCTATTTAGGAAAATGAATATTTGACGTGACTTTCAGAAGTGCTGAGCACCCAGTAGTTTCAAAGGACTTTAAAGCAGTTACAGCAGGGATGAATTTGGCCCATAATGCTAAGTGTTTGTGACATCTTAATTAGTTGCTGTGAAGATGATCATGTCATCATCACAGAATTCAAAGCGACCTTGAAAATTAGAAAACTGGTCTGACACCAACAAAATGAAATTCAGTAAGAGCAAAGTAGGGAGGAAACATCAAATGCACAACTACGAAATGGAGAATAACTGGCTCGAAGGTATTACTGCTGAAGAGGGTCTGGGGGTTATAGTGGACCACAAATCGAATCTGAGTCAACAATGTGATGCAGTTGTGAAACAGGCTAATATCAAACCAACCTAATGGCGTTCTTTGACAGGGTAACAAGCCGTGTGGGGATAAGGGGGAAGCAGTGAATGTGGTATATCTTGACTTTAGTAAGGCTTTTGATACCGTCTTGCATGACCTTCTCGTAAACAAACTAGGGAAATACAATCTAGATGGAGCTACTATAAGGTGGGTGCATGATTGGCTGGAAACACCTACTCTCTGGGAATGGATCAGTGGTTCACAGTCATGCTGGAAGGGAATAACAAGTGGGGTCCTGCAGGGATCGGTTCTGGTTCCACTTCTTTTCTTCAATATCTGCATCAGTGATTTAGACCAGGGGTGGCCAACCTGTAGCTCCGGAGCCACATGCAGCTCTTCAGAAGTTAATATGTGGCTCCTTGTCTAGGCACCGACTCTGGGGCTGGAGCTACAGACGCCAACTTTCCAGTGTGCTGGGGAGTGCTCACGGCTCAACCCCTGGCTCTGCCACAGGCCCTGCCCCCCCTCAACTCCTTCCCGCCTCCTCTTCTGAGCCTGCCCTGCTCTCGCTCCTCTCCCCTCCCCCCCCCCAGAGCCTCCTGCACGCCACGAAATAGCTGATTGGGAGGGAGGGGGAGGTGCTGATTGCCGGGGCTGCTGGTGGGTGGGAGACGCTGGGACTGGGTGGTGGGAGCTGCTGGGGGGCTGCTGATATATTACTGTGGCTCTTTGGCAATGTACATTGGTAAATTCTGGCTCCTTCTCAGGCTCAGGTTGGCCACCCCTGATTTAGATAATGGCATAGCGAGGACACTTATAAAGTTTGCGGACGATACCAAGCTGGGAGAGTTGCAAGTGCTTTGGAGGACAGGATTAAAATTCAAAATGATCCGGACAAACTGGAGAAATGGTCTGAAGTAAATAGGATGAAATTCAACAAGGACAAATGTGAAGTATTTCACTTAGGAAGGAGCAATCAGTGGCACACGTACAAAATGGGAAATGACTGTCTAGGAAGGAGTGCTGCGGAAAGAGATCTGGGGGTCATAGTGGATCACAGGCTAAATATGAGTCAATAGTGTAACACTGCTGCAAAAAAAGTGAACATCATTCTGGGATATATTAGCAGGAGTGTTGTAAGCGAGACACAAGAAGTAATTCTTCTGCTCTATTCCGCGCTGATTAGGTCTCAGCTGGAGTATTGTGTCCAGTTCTGGATGCTACATTTCAGGAAAGATGTGGACAAACTGGAGAAAGTTCAGAGAAGAGCAACAAAAATGATTAAAGGTCTAGAAAACATGACTTATGAGGAAAGTCTGAAAAAATTGGGTGTGTTTAATCTGGAGAAGAGAAGACTGAAGAGGGACATGCATTTTTAAGTACATAAAAGATTGTTACAAGAAGAAGGGAGAAAAATGTTCTTGTTAACCTCAGAGGATAGGACAAGAAGCAATGGGCTTAAACTGCAGCAAGGGTGGTTTAGGTTGGACATTAGGAAAACCTTTCTGTCAGGGTAGTTAAGCACTGGAAGGAATTGCCTAGGGAAGTTGTGGAATTTCTGTCATTGGAGGTTTTTAAGAGCAGGTCGGACAATGTCAGGGATGGTCTAGATAATACTTAGTCCTGCCAGGAGCGCAGGGGATTAGACTAGATGACCTCTCGAGTCCTATGATTCTGGGGTGTGTTAACAAGAATGTTGTATGCAAGACATGGGAGGTAACTGTCCTGCTCTACTCGGCACTGATGAAGCTTTAGCTGGAATACTGTGTCCAGTTCTGGGCAACACACTTTAGGAAAGATGGTATAGATTGGAGAGTTCAGAGGACACCAACAAAAATGGCAAAGAGTCCTGTGGCACCTTATAGACTAACAGATGTATTGGAGCATAAGCTTTCGTGGGTGAATTCCCACTTCTTCAGATGCATGTCATGTCATGGCATGTCATGTCATGTCATGACATGTATCTGAAGAAGTGGGTATTCACCCACGAAAGCTTATGCTGCAATACGTCTGTTAGTCTATAAGGTGCCACCATACTCTTTGCCGCTTTTACAGATCCAGACTAACACGGCTACTCCTCTGAAACTTGACAACAAAAATGATAAGTTTTAGAAAGCCTGATTTACACGGAAAGATTAAAAAAACTGAGCGTGTTTAATAACAGAACAGAAGACTGAAGGGAGACCTGATAACAGTCTTCAAATATGTTAAGGGCTGTTTATAAAGAGGACTGTGATCCGCTGAGGGTAGGACAAGATGTAATGGGCTTAGTCTGCATCAAGGAAGATTAAGAGTAAAAAAAAAAAAACCTTTCTAACTACAAGGATAGTTAAGCTCTGGAATAGGCTTCCAAGGGAGGTTGTGGAATCTCCATCATGTGGGGGATGGGAGGAGGGATTAAGAACAGGTTGGACAAACACCTGTCAGGGATAGTCTAGGTTTACTTGGCCCTGCCTCATTGTAGGGGGCTGGACTTGATGACTTCTTGAGGTCCCTTTCAAGCCCTACGTTTCCCTCTTACAAAGAGAGGCAGAGATTTTAATGAATGGGTGCCAGTTTCATTGGGATTTGGGAACGTAACTCACTCAGGATCATTTGAGAATTCCAGCCCTAAATATTTTTCCAGGCACCTAAATTAATGCTGAGTGCCTGGCAGATCCTATTGAAACCAGTGGGAATGGCTGGGTGCTCAGCACTGTTTAAACTCGTTGTCTGAGCGATTTTATGATGTCAAGTGCCCTTTACGCAAAACCAAACATTTTCCATTGGAAAAATTTTGATGATGGTTCCCCAGCTGCCCACTTGGAAAGCTCTTGTCAATTTTGCTTCCTTCCTGCAGTGAAATTAATTAAAGCTTTCTGGGAGAGTTGCTGAGCCCTGGTTCTCTGCCTTTTCCTCCCCCTCTGGGGCTGAGCACCAGTGGGCTGGAAGGCTCCTGTCAACTTTACTTTCTGCCTGCAAGTGAAATTGGCTTCCAGGGAGGCCAGTGGAATAGTCTTCCAGGGAGGCCACCAGGTTGCTGAAAAATTCAGCATTTCTTTTGGTGCTCAAAATACAGACTTAGGTGACCAGATTGTCAAAGGAGCTCAGCACACCCAGTTGCTCCCATTGTGAGCATTTCCGAAAATCCAGACCATGACCGTAATTCTAGGCACCCATTTTTTAAGATCTTGATTGCAGGATCTAATCAGTAAGAGAATTCCAGATCTTAGGTGATCAGTGGTGTTAGGGAAAAAAAAGCACAGACCCTTGCCACCAAACGTGAATGTTTTGATGATGTACTAGGAACTTTTCTTCATAGCAACACCCTTATTCCTCAGAATTCTCTGCAATTTAGTTCTAATATAGTCTTCTTCATTACCATGAGCTGCAAACCAGCAGCAATCAGAGAAAAATATGATGTGATTCAATACTTTTTTGTTACAAGTTCATGTGAGCGCCACCTGTGAAGAATGAATTTTCAAGTGTCTGTGAGTACGTGCTTCAGAATGTGAAATGTGCATTGTCATATTCAAGTGCAATTTCAATGCCAGACTCAAAGTCATGAGGGTGAGGCTGTGATAACTAATCAATATGGTCCGACAGTACATGATAAATAAACAGTCCTGGATGGAGAGTGGGATTACAGAGAACGGTTAGATTTACAACAGGGTGTTCATGTTTCCTTTAAGTGTTAATTAACTGGGCTCATACATAGTGGATTGCAAATCAGTAAATTGCAAACATGCTGGAGACCCATTTACACCTTAGACAGAGCAAATGGACTGGACTTTTTTCTGCTTTCGGGTGGAGAAAGCCAAAGTGCCAAAGTTCCATTCATCATTTATGTGTGTGCAATGAACTAATTACTACCTGCTGCATTTATGACCTCACTGCAGTGTTTTTCTTGTTGTGCATTGACACAGACTGTCTTAAGAGGCTCTATATCAAATGCCCATTTTCTTTTCCTTTGGTCTGAAAGCTGAATATATGAAAAAAAATTACAATCGGCTCCTAAGAATCCCATTATTCCAAACTTTCCTCGATCGTTTCTAGAGACCCGCATAGCCACAATATTTATTGTGGTTATTTCTATAGCAGTAGCTGCTAAGGAATGCCTACAGGGTTCAGGATGCTTTGTAAAAACAAATAATGCAAAGGCTGCTCTTACCCCAGAGACCTCACCATGTAAGATTCAGATAATATACAGGAAGTGAATAAACAGGTAAGAGGGGGTTGGGGGAGTGGGACTGGAGGGGAGGGTACCAGTAGATGTATGCGCATTTGCATAAATCATTAGTACTCACAGCAATTGTAAGTGGTCACCAGCCCAACCAGTGCCAGATTAGCTGCCACATGTACAGGAAAAGGGATGAGGGAAGCTAAACCCTATACCTTCAGTATGGATCATTTGCTATTATGTCCCTGTTTGTTTTGGGGTGGAGGGATGCAGGGTGGTTTCCCGGCCAACAAGACATAGACAGTTCTCGTCAATTTTATTTGCAGGCATGTTGCATGGCAAAATACTTTTAAACATGCATGCAAACAATAGTTGGAACATAAGCTATTCCAGGCCTTCAACCTCTGTTTTTATCAGCTGGTGCTTTTATTACTTTTGTTACAGTAGCACCTAGAGATCTCAACCAAGATTGAAGCCCCATCGTGCTACATACAATAAGAGCCGGTCACTGCTCTGAAGAGCTTACAGTCTAAATGTAAGAGGGAGAAAAGGGAAACAGAAGCACAGAGGTGAAATGACTTGTCCAAGGTCACAGAGTAGGTCAGTGGCAGAAATGAAACTAGACCCCGGAAGCCCCATCCCGCCAGTCTAACTCCATTAGAGCACACTGCTAATTTGGCTATTGACGTATTAATTGTTTAAAACGAAATTAAATGTAGAGACTGTTAATTTAATAAAAATCTGATTTAATTTTAACAGCAGTGAGGAGCCGATGAGCAGGGAGAGTATTAGGCAGTCTGTGTAAGGTACTCTTTGGAAAAAAAATTAGGCTGAATGATGTTAGATTGCCAGTATCCGTAAGATGAAAATCAAGTTGGCAACAAATTGTAAGACCAAATCCCATGTAAGTGTGTACACACACACACTGCCCGTCTGTCTGTCCCATCTGATCTGCACTTTGTGTGGGGAAAAGAAAAGAAAAGGAAAAGATGAGATACATGGGGAATGAAGCAATAACTAATGCACACAGGCTTGGAAAATCCATACGACATTTTTTTCCTTTGGAAATCAGTGAAGGTCATTGAGTTCCTTTAAGATTAATTCCCTTTTTAATATGCCAGTTCTCCCAGATGCCATCTAATTGTTTTTTCAAATGACCACAAATATCGACTCTGAGCCAAATGGCATATTACACATCTGTCAAAACAGCAATTCGCTGCCGCGTTGTGGTGTTTACAAAGCACGACCACAGCTTTTTGGCTTGCGTTTGCTGCTAGCTCTGTGTGCTCGTTACTTCTCCTAATACTGTTGATTCTTTCATTGATGTCATTTGTATAGAAGAGGGTGCCCCCAGATGAGCAACATGGTCAGCTGTGGCAAACTCCGGCTTTGCTCCCAGAGGTTAACGTACCTGTTTCAACACTTGTGGGGATATAGCAGCCAAGTCAAAGCCAGGAAAAGAAGAGAGAGACAAAGCTTAGAGCTTGGAGGGAGTAGGGGCTAAGATGGGTGTAAGCCACCTTTGTGCCCTGCCAGTCCTGGGCAGCTCCCATGGCTGGAGAAGCTCTTGGGGGGCTGACAACATTACAGTGGCCTGACTGGACTGCCCCATGGGCCACAGTGCTTCCTAGAATCTCTGCAGCACTATGCTGTAGCCTGGCCCCTGGCATTCCACGCCCACTGCTCTCCATCTCCATCCTCGAAATGCCTCCTACTCCAGTGCTTGCCAGGGCTGGGGGTGTCCCCAGGAGGCAGCCTTATGGCAGTCCCCTGCAGTGCTTGTTGGTTGTGGATCCTCCCTGAGCAGAAGCCAGGGCTTTTAGGGCCCCTTTTCGGTGACTCAGATGGCACCAGTGTCACCGTTAAAGACTTATGTGGGGTGTGTGTGGGTGTGTGTATGTATAATCAGCTGGACACAAGTTCCTGGCATGACGCTGTGGCCAAAAAGGGCAAATGCAGTCCTGGGATGTGTAAAGAGGGAAAATTAGAGTAGACGTCCAGAGGTTATTTTACCTCTGTATTTGGCACTGGTGCAACTGCTGCTGGATACTGTGCACAGTTCGGATAGCCACAGCTCAAGGAGGGAGAGGGGTCAGAGAAGAGCCACGAGAACGATTAGAAGATTAGAAAACATGCTTTATAGTGGCAGACTCCAGGAACTCAATCTCTTTTGCTTCACCAAGAGAAGATTGAGAAGTGATTTGATCCCAGTTTGTAAGTACCTACATGGGACAGAAATTTGATAATAGAGGCCTGCCCCGCTGTGTCTCAAGACTCCCTCTCTCAACTTGTCAGGCTTTCATACTGCTAGGTAGTGTCGTCTGCCAGGTCTGTTGCCTTGTGTGATTTCTATGCCTATGTAGATGGTGGCTCTTCAGGGCTAACTTGGGAATCTCATGGCTGCCACAGCAACCCTGGGCCTGTTCCAGCTAGTTTCAGACTGCTGTTTTGTGTGTGTCTTCATTTAAAGTTATACCAGTACCAAATGCTCTTCTCCTGCTTCCACCTTCATCTACCACAGGCCCTCTGAATGCCCAGGTGATCTGTGATTGTACGAGCCTCTATCAAATGCAGCTGGAAGACATTACAGAGTACAGTAAATAGACTTCCGCATGCCTCCTGTGGGAGTCGTGGGTTTCAAATAGGGCCAAATCTCAGCTCCGTTTCTCTGATGGGATATTAACCTCTGATATTGCCTAATTATTAGCGTTATCCTTTTCCTGTGGGTGAAACACGGAAATGTCTGCCCTGCCTTCCAAACTTCGCTCTGATTTACTTGACAGCTCGAAACTGGACAAGCTAGGAAGTAAACTAAGAGTAATTACTTATGATTAATCAGGATTTAGATGAACAATTATGTTGCCCAGAATACTACCCAAAATCTCCACCACCCACAACCATGCCCTCTTCAGCAAGCTCATTATCTTTAATGGAACAACAGAGGAATAGGAAGCGTGTAACATTTCAACCAAACTTTCTAGTTATTACAAGCCCTAGATTGGTTCCTTCTTAAGCAGAAAGCTCTGTTTTTCTTAAGTATAAAGCAGTGTGAAATGTTGGCAGCTTTTCCACACAGTTGCTTAATCTGGGATTCATATTGTCAGTAGGGTAGATTGATGGAAAGGAGAGGTTCTTCAGACCGACGCGGTGAGTTGTTTTTCCATGGGCACTGGACACATGGTTTGACTATGTATATTTTGTATTTTTCAGCTTTGTACTGTCTCACCTAGATCTCCTTCTGTAGATGTGTGTTAAATCAGTACTTACTGTTGTATTAACTTAGATGGAATAAATGGATCCAAAGAGTCAAATGTGTTAACATGCTGCTGAAACGGTCCAACACTAAACAGTTTTAGATAAGATTTGGGGTTTGGTAATACAGAGATCTCAGCCTGCTTACTATCATGGCAAACACACCATTAACATCCCACTTTTAACAACATCCCCTGTTCCCTTTCCCTTTAGCTGGGATGTTTTTTAGAAAGAAATCTCCCTTGTTTGACAGTCTCATAGATGGTATTAAAGATGGTAATAATAAATTTCCTTTTGGGGAAAAGAGAAGCAGTGAGTCAAAATGGGCTGGAGCTGTCGTTGCTGCTGCTGTTGTTAAAGTCCGATCCTGTTTCCTAGAAGACCAAACCAGACAAACACACACAAAGGGGAGAGAAAAGAATGGCAAAGATAGAAAATGCAGTTTTTGTCTTTGGTGTCGACTTTCACTTGCAACCTTTGCTGCTGGAAAAACACAGGCCCAGCACGTGGTCTGATCTGCCACTCTGAGACCTGGCAAACTTGTACCAGCATCGGGCTGGGTTCAGGCTTTGCTGTTATCTGCGTCTCTGGTCACAGGCTACAGGAGTGTAGCAAAATCTACAGTGTTGGCTGGTTAAGCCAGACTCTTATGAGATAGAAAGAAAAAGAAGAGGGATAGGAAAGAAAATAAGGTGAGGGAAGTAACAGGACAAATGGCGGGGGTGGGGGGGGGCAGAAGAGAGAGACAGTCTCAAACACCACCTGGGATGTGGGATTTAGCCGGAGCTGGTGAAGTTGGCAGAGTCATCCTGTAGCCCACTCTGGTCAGGGGCAGGGCATCTCTCAGGATTAGGATGAAGAAGGCACAAGGGTATCATGCTGATTCCCGGGATCCCAGGAGATGGTGGGCTTGTCAGCCATGTTGGTGAAACTCACTCCTTCCCTTTCTCCTGTCTTTTAAGAGAGAGCCAGCTTTTTCCCAAAGTCTGTCTGTCTGTCTGTCTCTCTCTCTCTGTTTTTTTAATAAGGACTTCAAAAGGGAGTGATGGATGGAATAGCCCATCCTCTCCTCATTTTGTCCACGAATTAGGCCCAGTTCCAACACTAATTGTGGTCCACTGATTTCTGGTTCCACCCTTTTCTTGTTGACCCAGACTTGATCTTAACATAGTTCCTGAGTTATAGCAGGAGGCCTTTTTGTTTCAACTAATTCAGTTTTTCTGTTTCCCCTTTGCGCCTTTTCCCATCAACTTTTGTCGTGACAGGTTATTGTGACATTTTATGAACTTTCCCTCCTCACAGTTGAGCTCACAATTAGGGCACATTTGTAGGCCCAATTACCACAACATAATAAACATAATAAAGGGTGAGATTTTCAAAATCATTTAGTATTGTATTATTTGCCAATCTCAGGTGTTCAAAACTCACTAGTCTGACCCTCCCAAAATCACTGGATTGTTTCAAAAATCATGAGATTTAACAAAAATGATAAATTTTAGGTTCTTTTTCTTGACCTTCTGGTTTCTGAGCATTTTTAAGTGCACTGGGGTCACATTTTCAAGTTCTTCTCCGCAACCATGAGGGCTAATGAAATCTGATTCATTCTCAGGTAATCACATGACTCCAGGAGTTGGGGTTCTAAGAAAGAAAACAAATATTGTATAACTTATGAAAAAACCATGAAAGTTGGCAACACTGCATTGGCTTAAATTTCCTCCCAGTAAAGTCTATTTAAGCTCCCACTGGCTTCAGTGGGAGCAGAATTAGGCCAATATTGAGTGCTTTTAAAAATCACAGACAAAACTACTGGCAAAATGGAGTGTGTCTGTGAATATGGGTGGAAGCTAGATACTGAGGATTACATGTCTGTTTTGGTCCAGTATTGTAGTGGTGGTTGGCAGGGTGAGTAAATCCTGGTCCTGTCCAAAAAATGTTAAACTTGCCCAATTAATCCTGCTTTTCATCACAATGTCATGGAGAGACGGTGCAGGGGCAGAAAGGACAGAACCACTAAACATTATTGAATACTTGACCGGCTTATATTTGTGGTTTAGTTCATTGGCAGGCCTTCTTATTGATTGATAGAGTTTGAGGTCAGAAGGGGCCATTAGATCTTCCACTCTGACCTCCTGTATAACACAGACAATTAAATTTCACCCAGTTATCCCTGTACTGAGCCTAATAGCTGGTGTTTGGCTAACGCATCTCTTCCAGAAAGGCATCCAGTGTTGATCTGAAGATATCAAGCAATGGAGAATCTACGACTTCACTCGGTAGCTTGTTCCAACAGTTAATCACCTTCCCTGTTAAAAATGTGTGCCTTGTTTCTAATTAGAATTTGGCTTCCTCTTGCCTTGAGGGACCTTAAATGGGCCTGATTTTCAGAGGGTGGGGTTCTTAGTGCTGTCTGAAAATTAAGCCCCTTTACAGTGTTTCAGATTGGACTCCCAAAACTGGAGGCACCCAAGGTCACCAGTCACTTTTTGAAAAATTAAGCCAGTTTATATATTCCAGAGCATTCAGCAAAGTCAGCAGAAAGGCCCCTCCACTAACATGGTTTCTATTCTTGCAAGCTTCTAACTTTACCTTGTCCTGACCTAACAATTCTAGCAAACCCTGTAGGTTTTAATGGTCCTGGGACTTTAGCCATGTTCTCTAGCTCTCCCTCGCTTTTGGGTAGTATGCCGATGATGTCACCCGTATATTTGACATGATTTGTCTGCAAATACTGAGACCGTCTGTGGGGATAAAACCAATTTTTTAAGATGGACAGTTGGAATGTGTCTGCTGTGATTGCTACATTGCAGGATAATGGGTGTGTTGTCATTTATAACTTTTATTTTCCCCAACCTCCTGTTCTACCTTATACCATCATTTGTCTTGTACTGGTAAATTCCCATCTGTACCCAAAATGAGTTTTCATTGCCATGTCGACTGAAAGATATAGTCAGTCTCGGTCCATTTAATCTTCATCTCTGTCAGCTGCCGTGTTCTTTTTGTCACAAATTAAAGGAGATAGTTTGTTTACAAAAAAGGCCTTTGTCGTCATTTTTATGAATATCAATTTCTCAACATTTCCTGCTTCTAGAATGATGTTTTATTGGCCACAAACCATCTTGTTTAAAATAATCAGTAAGGAAGGTGCTTGCTGGTAATTTCTGGGTCCTCATAAATTCTTGAGGTCAGCCTGTATTATGCTGGTTTATTTAGCCTGTTTTAAACATTTTAATGGGAGGGAAAACTTAAAACTCACAAAGTACAAGTCGATGTAAAGTCAGGCATGTATTTCCACGAAAGTCAAAAGTCAATATTTTCAAGTTAAGGTACTTAAAGTTAGGCACCTAAATACCTTTTTAAGCATGTAAAATGGCTGTTTTTCAGCAGCAAAATCAACAAGAAGTGTGTGTGCTCAACACCACTGAAAAAACAGGCCACTTTTATTTAGATTCTTGAATACTGACTTAGGTACCTAATTTTAAGTACCCAGCTTTAAAATGTTTGACTAAAGTCTACAGACTCAAGCTTGCTAGTTATTTACATTTATAGATATTTCTTAAACTGATATAAAATCCTAACAATCACTTCTCACACCATCCACTTCTCTCGAGTCTTGTTACAGTACACAACTGGATTTGTGGCAATCCCATAATTAATGATCCACACAGGACAGTATGCAGAATGCTACATGGGTAAAAGAATGAATGTTAGGTTCTTCTGGATGAATAGTGCTCTATGAATGCAAGGTATTGTATGTTAATTCTTATGAATGGGCTAAATCCAGAGCCACGGGCTCTCTTTTCATTCAGGCATACTCCTCACTGAAGTCATTATTACTAGGAGATGCATTAAAGGTAGACTGTGGATCTTAAGTCAATTTCCACACTGGAGAGGGTGTAGAGGGGCCAGCAGGAACCTCCAGAAGATAGTTCCTTCTGGACCTTTCAAAGAGTGCATATGCTCCTGCTCTGTGTGAAGGGGCAGAACTATGGATTTGCCCTCAGTTCACTCCTTTTCGGGTAAGAAGAGTCTGCAGCTGCACTAGCAGGAAACAGTCCTTGTGCTCTGAAATACTTTTGTGCTCAGCATCTATACAGGGATACAATGGATGGGGAAAGCTCCTTGTCCTTTCTCCCCAGCCTCATGCATCATTATATAGCTGGCCACAACAGCTCCTGAATGATTCTTGGTCAGTAGTAGGGTTATTTGGTGCTTGCTAATTTTATACCTAATAATTTTACACTTTTCCAAAATAGCTTTCACTTTCCAGAAAATTGCACGGCTGCTCTGAAGTAAAAGGGATAACACACGGCAGTAACTGGGAAAATGTAACATATATAACATCTGAAATAACAGCAGTGTAGAGATATGTTTGTAGAAGGTTATACTTTAGAGATGTTCCCTCATAAGGGACAGCATTATGAACGTAAGAATTTGGAGATGTGCCGTGAAGGTGGGGGTTGAGAACCCCCCATCGCTGTGCGCACCAGTTCACCAGAGAGGCTTTCCAGTTTGTTCTGTTAAAGTTTTATTCCTTTCTCATTTGTTGGTTTGTTATTTAATAAACCCCAAGATTGTTACATGGTGTCAGAACATTTCAAATTACCAACCGGAGAAGAGATTATGGCTCAATTTGCAAATGCTCAATATTTCAGTAAATTGGATGCATCCTCAGGTTTTTGGCAGCTAAAATTAATGGAAGAAAGCTCAAAACTATATACATTTAACCCCCCATTTGGAAGATACAGATTCTTATGCTTACCTTCGGCATAGCTTCAGCACCAGAAGTGTACCACAAAACCATACATATGATCTATGAACATATTAATGGTGTTAACTCAATGGATGACATCATCTGGGGCTCAATGAAAGAGGAGCAGGACTTTGGGAAATCCTGGATGCAACTAGAGTTGCAAACCTCAAACTAAATAGGGAGAAATGTGTTTTAGGGGTTACAGAATCAACTTCTGTATTTCCAATGAAGGTATAGAAGCTGATAAGAGGAAGATTTCAGCCATTGAAATGATGCCACATCCCCAGCCAAAGAAAGATATCCAATGGTTCCTGGGAATGGTTAATTATCTTGGAAAATTCATACCTCATCTTATCTACTAAAGCAGCAGCTTTGAGAACTAGAGAATGAAAATGAATGGTATTGGGGTGCAGAACAGGAGGAATCATGGGAAGGTTTAAAACAACAATGGATACGAGAACCAGTATTAAAGTTCTGTGCACCAGGAAGCTCTTTTAAAATTTCAGTAGCTGCTTTACAGTCTGGGTTAGCTGCAGTGGTTTTGCAGAAGCATGGGGATTGTTGGCAACTAGTGGCATATGCATCCAAATCACTGACTGAGGCAGAAACCAGATACGCACAGATTGAGAAGGGGCTTTCTGGAATATTGTTTGCCTGAGAGAGATTCAATCAGTATATTTATGGTCAGACAGTAGAAGTTGAAATGGACCACAAGCACCTGATAGCTTTATTTAGCAAACCACTAAAAGACTGTACCTTAAGGATTCAAACAATGATGATCAAGCTGCAAAAGTATGATTTGGTTGTGACCTACATGCCCAGTAAATTCATGTTAACTGCAGATGCACTTTCCAGAGCAGTGGCTTCCATGAAGCCAGAGAAGACTTTAGAGACAGAGATGCAAGCCTGTGTAGATTTGATTTTAAAGTCAATTCCCACAGCTAACAGGAAACTGCAACAAATAAGAGAGGAAACAGAGAAAGATGAATCATTGGGAATCCCTAAAGAAGTGATAATTAAAGGGTGGCTTGAAGAAATAAGCAGTCGCTGTCCAAGGATAAAAGAGACTATTGAAACTGCAGAGATGAACTTACGGTGATAGATGGGGTGATTTTCAAAGGCTGTAAGGTTGTAATTCCAATAAGCCTCTGAAAAGAAATGTTACGGAAGATCCACGAGGGTTATTTAGGAATTGAGAAGTTCAAACAATGAGCACGAGAGGTGCTGTATTGGCCGTGGATCAATCATGACATTACTAATGTGGTAAGAAACTGCTTTTAATGCTTGAAATACAAGCCATGCCAGCAGGCAGAGCCACTGAGACCTCATCCAGTTCCACAAAGGCCTTATGAAAAGGTTGGCACGGACTGATTTACCTGGCAATCAAAGGATTATTTAATAGTCACAGATTATTATTCTCTGTATCCAGAAATTTTCACGCTGCACTGTACTAATAGTAAGTCAGTGATAACCGGCATGAAGGGAATCTTCTCCAGACATGGAATTCCAGATGAAGTCTTCAGCAATAATGAGCCTCAATTTTCCAGTGCAGATTTTAGGCAATTTGCTATAGATTGGGATTTTTATCACAAAACATCAAGTCCAATTTACCCTCAATCAGGTGGATTTGTGGCAAGGTCTATATGGATAGTAAAGAACCTTATGAAAAAGGCTTTTGACAGTGGGGCTGATTTGTATAGAGCATTACTGGTTTACCAAACTGCATTCCTGGAGAATGGCTCTCCTTCAGCTCAGTTATTAATGGGAAGAAGGATCAGATCTAATTTAGCAATAACTTGCTGAAATCTCTGGAATTTTCCATCTGACTGATCCTTTATCATCAACAGACAAAGGAGAAACTGTCAAGGAACAAGAAAACAACTCAGACTCTAATGAAAGGCTGATACTGAGAAGATCAGAGCGGGACTCATAGAGACTTGCTAACCTGCCTGGAGAAAGGGTATTTGAGGTAAGTGAGTCATAAAGACCCACTTGAGAGTGATGTGCTGGTAACCTCTCCTCTCTAGGTAGTTGACACATTTGGTTTAAGGAAATGTACTACGTGGGCAGAGAATTTAATGCATGTGTTGTTAGATAGTTGTTAGTTGTTTATTTTTCTTTAAGAGGGAAGATGTAGAGATATGTTTGTAAAAAATTATAGTTTAGAGATGCTCCCTCAAAAGGGACAGTATTATGAACATAGGAATTTGGAGATGTGCCCTGAAGATGGGGATTGGGAACACCGCGTGACTGTGCGCAGTAGCTCGCCAGAGAGGCTCTCCAGTTTATTAAAGTTTTATTCCTTTCTCATTCACTGGGTTGTTAGTTAATGAACCCAAGATTGTTACAAGCAGTTCTACTTTTTGTCTGACACACAGCATAGGCAAATAATACATGCCACAGGCCTGCTGGGTGATCTTGGGCAAATCACTTCCCCCTCTCTGTGCTTCAGTTTTCCCATCTGTAAAATGGAGATAATAATACTGCCCTTCTTTGTAAAGTGCTTTGAGAGCTACTGATGAAAATTGCGAGATAAAAGGGAGATGATTAATATTTTTATAATAAATACATTAAATTCATTTTAATTTTTTTCAGAGCTATGCTGTGTTCTTTTGTTCTCTGTAGGGAATAGTCAATCTGGGTTGTATGTGTGTGTATGCATGTCTCCTATCTTTGTCTTTCAGTCTTTGTCCTAATTAAACCATAGAAAAGTTTTTCAAGTGCTCTGGTTTTGTTGTGGGTGATTCTACCCCATAAGCCAGAATCTGCTTCCTTTATTTATGTTGGGTAGCACCAGACTCCACTGATTTCAATGACACAACTCCTGAGTAAAGGTTGCACAATCTAACCCAAATCTGGCTCCAAACATTGATTTCCCCTTTTCATACTTTGCTGTGAAGGAAACTGCTGTTATTTCTTCCATAATTACTACACCCTGGTCCTTAGTGAACCATGCATTTATAGAGGGAAATATTTTCTTTTTCCAGCATCTGGCTACTAACAGTCTGGCAATGACTAAGTGGTGTGATATGAAGTCACTATTCCCTTGGATTGTTTAATTATCTACTGAAAGACCCAAAAGAATCACTAATGGATCCTCTGGCAGTACACCCAACTATTAACACCATTTGTGTCTGGATCTTATTCCAGTAATCTTGAAAGACCAAGCACTTCCAGCAAATATGGAGGAAGTCCTTCTTTTCATCACATTCCCACCAGCATCATTCTGCTCCCAGCCTCAAGATCTTTTATCACCCCCCTGATACAGTAGCTTTAAACAGTTCTCTTTTGTGGCCTGTATCAAAACCCATCAGAGTCAATAGGAGTCTTCAGTGCATTTACGGCGTAGGCCCTTGTTTTGTTACAAACACAGGAAACTGTGCTCTTGCTCCAAACTGAATGCCATTCCTCCTGTTTAGATCCTTGTGCTGTCCATCCTGTGCCTTATGCATAAGACCCACCTTCCTCTTTGGGTATGTCTGCAGCTGGAGATGTAACTTCCAGCTTGAGTTGATGTTCATGTGCTCATTTTGATCAAGCTAGCCTGCTATAAATAGCAATGTAGCTGCAGCAGTATGGGTGGTGGGACAGGCTATCTGCCCGAGTATGTACCTAGGATCGTAGGGTAGGTACTTGTACTCAGCCCATGCTGCTGTGAATGCATTGTCATCGGTATAAAATCCTACCCATGTCCAACAGTTAGGGAAGAACTTTGATCTGACAATGTTTTACACCCAATTTGTGCTCACTGTGGAAATGCCTCCACAAGGTGCAAGGCAGAAGACAAACGTGCCCACTATCACTGGGGAATAAATCCACACGCTACTTAAAAGGCAGACACTCATGGGCTAAAAACGGGGCTTCTTTCTGAACATTGCACAGCAATGTAGCACACCTAGCAAGGAAGGGGAGTGGATCCAATTGTAACTACATGGGAATTGAAGTAGGTGGAATGTAACTCCGTGCAATAGGGAGATAACACTGTTCTCACAGCACAGGGAGCCATAACCGTTTTAGTCAGGAGAGTTAAACAATTGTACGCTTAATAGTTTTTACGCTTCGTTGCATTTTCTGGTTATTTGGAATAGCCCCTTCTCCCACATAGCCACATCCTCTGGATTTATACAGAAATGCCGTTAAAAGTCAGGTGATTAAAATGGCAGCAGGTTGGGGTGGTGGAGATACGGTTATGAAGACAAAGTGCCTTCGCTGATTGACTTTCAAAGCGAAGGCCAATTGTCTTTATATCGCTCAATCTATTTTACGTCCTTTATCTATTTTAACTACTATTACTTGAAATATACTCACCTTGATTCACGATGACACATTACAGCTGGTGAAAAATGGAAGTGGTAACTTCTAGCGGAATGAGTAGTGTTTCAAAACAACAGCTCTTTTAAAGCCCTGGCTGCCACTTGTGTTTTAAAATTTTTATAAGCCATGGAATACAGTTTGTCAGAGCAATCATCTTCCCAAATTGGTCATTACCAAAGTTAATGACCTGTTTATTAGAACATCAACCTTGGCTTTGCCTCATGCTGTTAATTAACAAATCTGTCATTAACTGCTGGTAGCCATGAATATTTTTGGGGGGGGTTGGGGGAATAATGCATCAGTAATTATGGCACAGTTAAAGTGATATCTCTGCAGATCAGCAAGACCACAAAACTTGTGCTGGGCTCTCGCCCTTTGGACAGTTTTAGTGTTATGCCAAACCCATGCTGTTAGCACGTGCCATTTATGGAATGAAACAAGGGTAAAAAGTGTGGTACAGTGTAAAATGGTCAAAAGTGCTGAAGTGACTGAGGTGCATATGGGAGAAATTTACAAAGGTACTTAGATGCCTAAAGATGCAAATAGGCATCTAGTGAAATTTTCAAAAGTGCCTAGGGCCCATATTCTCAAAGATATTTAGGCATTTAAGACCTATTGGTTTCAATGGGAGTTAGGCACCTAAGTACCTTTAAAAATCTGGGCCTCAGTGCCTAATTCCCATTGCTCCTTGGTACTTTGAAAATCCCACTAGATACTAGTCTGCATTGTTAGGTGCCTAAATACCTCAAGGTATTTAAGTGCCTAACTCCCTGGTACAGGGTGGCTGGCCTTTGTGAAGGGACATAGCTGTGGCACAGGTGGGCTGGAACCTAATTTGATTCCTCATGTGGAGAAACTGAAGCAAGTCATGTGACAAAACCAGGGCTCTGGGGAGGTGGAAAGCAGAGGCCTGTGGTCAGTTGGGGGGAACTGCAGACTGAAGTTCAGGGAGAGAGGGTCTCTGGAGAAGGGAGTTGGAGCTGGGTAAGAAGACCTAGCTGAAAATTTTGCTTTCCTTTTGGGAAGGATGCAAAGAAGGCAGGCCAGGCCTTGACTTTCCTTCAGGTGCTCGGCTGCAGAAAGGGACAGTCCCTCAAGGATGAAGGGCTATGCCCAGTTTACGGCTGTGGGTAGAAAGGTTTTGGTGTCTGTGGGTTTTTTTGTTTTTTTGGAACTGTGTGATGACAAACTCAGACCTCAAGAAGGGCTGTGAATTGGACAAGATAGACTGTGTGGTGTTGTTATGGGGCCCTGAAGTAGGTGGAATGTAACTCCTTGCAATAGGGAGATAACACTGTTCTCACAGCACAGGGAGCCATAACCGTTTTAGTTGGGAGATGGAGGCAGGGAGCTACAGAATGACCTCTGGCCATGAGGGGGTGCTGTGACAGTTTTCTGTTAACAATCTGCCTAGGATCTCAGGTGATCAGGCTGAGACGGCAGGACTGTTCCGGGGGGAGATACAGGAGCACAGCAAGTGACTGAATTTTAAAGCTTTATTGATAAAATAATAAAATAACAGTGGTGAGCGCTGGGACTGTTCCCATGTCACTCAAAGGAAGGAAGAAGTGTGAGTGCTCAAATCCTGACCCACTTTCATACTCACAGCCAAGCCACCCCAGGCTGGCCAGGCCTGGGGGTACCGTCAGAAGAGGAGAGTGGGGGGGATGGATGGGAGTCTGTCCTGTGCACAGGTCGTCCGGGGTTCTGCTGCAAAGTCTCCAACTTGGTTCCGCTCTTGGGAGGGTTTTTAAGTCCTGGGGTCTCTTGGGGGTGTCCTCTTCGGAGACCTTTGTTCCCCATGCTCGGTGTACCAGTTCCAACCAGCCTTCCGTAGTGTCTTCAGCTTTCCCCAAAACAATTAGTCTCAGGACCGGGAGAAAAGACTGTTGATCTTCTTTACTTTGCTTTGCTGACCTTCGCTGCCTTGTTTTGGAGTTCCTGCAGCTTCTTGTTCTGTGACTCTTCGTTCTCACAGCAGGGCAGGGTGGAAATCTCAGCCCCCACCCCCTTCTTTCTTGGCAGGTAGCAGCACATCTGCTGCCTTGAGTTGGCTGAAGTCACCGTCTTATCTTGGATTTAGCAGGAGCGCAGAGTTAACCCATTTTCTGCTTTCTCTCCTTCTCTGCTGATTTTCTCTTCCCCCCAACACTCACCGGCTTTCAGAAACCTGCGAAGGAATCTTCCATTCCACACTCGCCTTTAACCCCTCCCATAATACTTTGCGATACTTGCAACAGCGTTAGCAACATATGCTACTACTCTGCTTCCCCAAGGGACCTGAGGGAGGGGGCCATTGGGGTGTGACGGTGCTTAGGGGGCATCTGCCCTGTCACAGTCCCATTGAAATAAGGAGCAGTTAGGTGCCTCGTTACCTTTCAGGATCTGGGCCTTAGTGACTGTTGAGGCTCAGAAAGATTCTGTGACCCCAAACAATTTGCACTGACTCAGCTGTGTTGTTCTTCCCATTGGTAATGAGCATACGCTTTATGGTGGGACTTTCAAAGCTCTCAGCATTGGCCTGATTCTGCTCCCACTGACGTTTCCCCCCATTGAAGTAAATGGTGAATGTCTACTTGACTGCAATGAGAGCTGAGTTAGGCCAATGCTGAGTGCTTTCGAGCTCCCTGCCTTTCGGGTATTTCTTATGTTCCCTAGACCTCCCCACTCGTCTATATGTCTACATCTTAGACTGTGAGCTCACTGGGTTAGGGGCCACCATTGTGGTGTATGTTTGTAGAACCCATGACTTGCATTCACTTTTAGAAGTGTTCAGACCAGAGACGACCCGTGCCTGCCGATAGTGGGGGTGGGAAGGTGGGGGGGGGCAGAGTGAGGGCATTCGGCTTCAGCAGGGTTACTGAGCACGCTCAGTCTGTGTGAGCATGCTCAGTATAATCCAAGCAGCAATTTGAGGGAGGGAGCATGTAACCCTGCATGCCTCTTCTCCCCAGTTGTTGCCTCTGGTTCAGACACTTGCTGCACTTCTATCTGGACACGGATAGCAAGGCTTCTTCAAAACAAAGAGTGGACTTAGGTCAGGGCCGGCCCACAACATTTTGGCACCTGAGGCGGGGAGCTCAAATGACACTCTGATGCCCCCTCGCTTGGGCCAAAACTTTGAAAAGTCTCAATTCTGCCTTCTTCCTGTTCTACTCCTCTAATGGGACTGCTCTGCTACCTCCCGCAATAAAGCAGAACTAACTTAAAATGCCTCGTTCAAAAATTTTAAGTAACACTTAACTTTCAAACACCTGAACAGCAAATGTAACTTTTCTTGTCTGCATAGCAAACACTGGCATTTTTATCTGTTTGAATAATCCAAGCGGTGCTTTCCGTGCTGCCTTGGTTACAAAGATTTGAACTGCTTCCTGCTGAAGGTCCACAGTCTGGGCCAGCCCATGCTCTATTGAGATGGTTGCAAGGCCGACCAGCCTCTCCTGTGTCATTGTGGAGCGTAGATGTGGTTTTATTAACTTCAGCTTGGAGAAGCTACGTTCTCCACTGACAACTGTTACAGGAAGTGTTAGAAGTATGCGCAGAGCAACAAAAGCATTTGGAAAGAGGGTGGTCAGCTTATTTGTGCACATATATTCCAGAACAGCCTTTGGAGTTGATCCTGCTGAAATGTATCTTGAAAGGGCTTTCAGTTCATCACCTACATCACTCGCATCAGTATCGCGCATGTCATCATGTGCCAACACTGTCTCAAGTGCTCTGCATTGCTGGTGTAGGTCTTCTTCAGGTATAGTGAGGAGTTTTGGAATATCATACATCATCTCAAATATACTGCTATGTTCCTTGAGCTGCATGAAACGTTCTTCAGCTGACTGTATTGCACAATCTAGCACCTGGTTAAAGAATTCAACTTTGAATTGTTGTTTGGGGTCTCTGATGGGATTATCCCGTGCCTTGTAATCAAAATGTTGTCTTCTTCGGTGACTCTTGTATTCTTGAATGGGTGGGAAAATAGCTTCAGTGTGAAGTTCCTCTGCCAACTTCTGTGCACTCTTCAGAATGTTTTGAAATCCCTCATCTGACAGGTAAGACTGGAGGTATGACTTTGCTTTGTCCAGTTGTTCCATTGCTCCAGATAGATCAAGGTCAACACCTTGGAGTCTCTTGCTTACAACATTTATTTCAAACAGTATGTCATGCCACAACACTAAGCCAAACGGAAATTTGAAGTTATGTATGTTTCTGGTGATTCCATTTCCCTCTGCCACTGTTCTCCCACGAACAGTTCCTGTCATAGCATTATCCTCCATAATGGCAACTATGGCATCATCTATCTTCCCAATTTGGTGTTTGATAGGCTTTATCGCCTCAACTCGACTTTCCTATCGTGTGGCACTCAGTGGTTTCAGTGTCAGAGAGGATGTTCCCAGATGTTGCTTCAAAATTGGCCATCGATGAGTTGATGCAGAGAAAAATGCTTTGAATGACATTAAAAAATTCAGCAGCCTCACTAGAAGCTGATGCTGTATCACTGACCACGAAGTTCAATGAATGAGAACTGCATGGGACAAAAAAAGCTCGAGGGTTTAACTCTCGGATCCGTGTCTGCACTGCTCTGTTCTTTCCTCTCATATTGGCACCATTATCGTAGCCCTGACCTCTCATGTCAGCTATCGCAATTCCCATATCTTCCAGCTTTTTAAGAAGCACGTTTGTCATACCAGCTCCTGTAGTATCATCAATGTCAGTAAACTCTAGAAAATGCTCTCCGACAGTCACCATTGCAGGGACATTTTCACTAGGTTCTGTTGTTGTTACAAAACAGCACCATTAAAGTCATTTGTTCCGTATGGCTGATGTCAGGTGTGCAATCCAGAATGGCAGAGTAATATGTTGCTGACTTCAGATCTGCCACAATCTTCTGATTGACTTTTGTTGCCAGTAACTGTATGATCTCATTTCAAATTGTTTTTCCAAGGTAGTGGTGTGTGTGCATTTCTTGGGTGGTGACTTGGGTGGTGACTCTTCTTAGAAGCTCCTGGAGTACAGCATCAAACTCAGCCATCAGCTCCACAATTTTAAGGAAGTTTCCATCGTTTGGCACATGCAGCTGATCTGAAGTGCCATGCAGTGCTAGGTTTTGGGTAGCCAGCATTCTCACAATGGCAACAAGCCTTTTCAGAACATTTTGCCAGTAAAGAGACTCTGATGTAGTCTTCTCTTGATGCTGATCATCTATGGTGGCCTTTAACCTTAGTCTCATCTCAATCACTTTCCACCTATGGAATGCTCTCTGGTGATTTGCTGCCTTCTCATGGCATGCCAGATTTCTAGCCAGATTTTTCCAGTCCTTTGTTCCTGTAGAACCCAATGTGGCTGGAATATTAGACTGCAAGAGTTTGCAACAAAAACAGTATGCAGCATTCTGGGTTTTTGAATACATAAGCCATTGGGGATTTCATGCCGGTAATGTGTTGGATGGAAACTTCTATTTTCATTGTCTTTGGGGAACATGAAGTTTTGCACTTGCTGTGGCCCATGCAGTACAAGGAAGTCCCCTCAGGCTACTGCTTAAGTGGGTCCACAGTCCTGGATTGCCTGGACTTAAGGAACTAAACTCAGCAGCAGCTGTTTCTTGCACCTCCACCACACTCTTCTGTGATCTACACTTTTCTTCAGGAATGTGCATGGTTACATCCATTTGAGATGGAGATATGGATGCTGCAGTAGCTGCCAGTCACCTGCACTCTGACTAACTGGAAGATCAGGCATCTCCTCACCACTCACATCCCCACTGGGGCCAGAAGGCTCACTGTGAACATTTGTGTCTATAAAAAGAACAGGAGTACTTGTGGCACCTTAGAGACTAACAAATTTATTTGAGCATAAGCTTTCGTGAGCTACAGCCCCTTTTTGCGAATACAGACTAATACGGCTGCTACTCTGAAACCTGTCAATATGCAAGGCACTGAATTTGTGTCTATGTATCTCAGGAGAGCTCCTTCCTGCTTAGATAGAAAAGCTTCCTTTGCTTTCTTTCTTTTTCTGAATGCTGCCCCAGAGGGGCGTTTTCTTCTTTCAATCATGACTGCTGTTCTGTGCCAGCTATGGTGGCTCTCAACACTCAGTTGAAGGGGACAAATAAGCAGGCTGGTAGCATGCCCGAGTGAGGGAAGGTATCAGCGTCTTAAGGGCCTCACTGGCTCCTACTACTTCAGTTGACTGCCTGTTCTCCTCAAGTGGGTTCAGGGAAGCAGCAGGAAAGAGGAAGCTCCCTGAGAAGCTGGGGTTAATCAGTCCAGGTTCCTGGGGGTGCTAGAGAGGTACATGAGAGGCTGCTCTTCCTCTCTCTCCCTGCAGCTCCTGCTGCTTTCTGTTATTCCCTCTCACCTTTTCTCCTGCCTGCCTGTTATGTCTCTTGTGCCCTCCTTCCTCCAGCACAGCGCTCCCCCATCTCTGTGCATCTCGAGCAGGGAGAATACAGATGCACCAGCAGCAGACACCATTTTCTACACTCTGGGTCCCAGTAGCGCTCCCCCCCCCAGTCTCGCACTTGAGGCAGCCGCCTCAGTTCGCCACACGGTAAGGCCAGCCCTGATTTAGGTGTTTGAAATCTCCCACCTGGCAAAGGAGTCTCTTTTCCATAAGAGACAGGTCAGGATTTAATTTGCGCAAGTGCTCATTTGTAAACTGTACCCAACAAGGATGAATCTAAGAACAAACAATTTTTTATGATCAAAAATGGAATGACAAGTTCCCCACCGCCTAGACCATTTCTGGCTTGGTGAAAGCTGCTGAAAATTAATCAGATCTTTGTTATTTTTAAAAGAGTTGCCAAAGCATAATCTAGAATAGTTGAGTCTGGCATCCTTCTCCTTTAAACGAGGGTTTGGAAATTATAACTCTTGTGAGTCGTCCCTACTTGGAGATAAATGAACTCTGCCACTCCTCAGAGTTATGTATCTTGTGCTAATTGTGGTGTCATAAAATCAGATGGATGAACAGGGCTTCAAAACAGACAGACCTCTTTGGGTCCTTTTCATGGTTCTACAGGGCCTTGTGATAAAGTGGTGGTCTTCTCAGTGACGGGTTAGTGTTATAATGGTGTCTGAAGGCCTGCACTGAAATCGGGCCCTATTGTGCCGGGTGCTGTACGAATACAACACAGTCACTGCCTGAAAGCAGTTAGGCTAATTAGACAAGACCGAGAAAAGGAAGTGGGGTTATTCCCATTTACAGATGGGGAAATCAGGCAGAGAGGGTGAAATCCTGGCCCCATTGATGTCAATAGCAACTCCCATTGATTTCTGCAGGGAGTTTAACCCGTGAGATTAAGGCCCTGCTTTGTCAAAGCACCTAAGCACATGTTTAACTTAAGCATGTGCATAGTTCTGTTGACTCGACTGGGACAATTCATACTTCAGGCAGGGATTTTCAGTGGAGGCTAAGTCAATTAGGTGCTCAACTCCGACTGAAATTCCCGTCCTATCAAAATTCCAGCCACATGGGTTGCTGAATCTGGGCCCAAGTGACTTGTCTCAGTCACAGCAAGGATTGGTGGCAGTGCCAAGACCTCACCAGTTCCACACCAGTGCCCAAACCATATGGGTCTCCTTCCTCTTCATGAAGAATACAAAATGGTCTGGAAGCAGGCGTGTCTGAAGAGGTTTGTTATTACTCTCAGAATTTGGTTTAATCAGGCATACCAGCCTGGCACGGACCCTTAAAAACCACCTGACAACTGGATTCCTTTTTCAGCCTTTCTTGCAGGTTCGTACAAGCAATACGTCTTTTACCTGATAGCACAGAATATTTATGTGCCACCCCAACAGCCCTGTGTGTGGTAAAAGGGGTGTTGACCATTTCCACTGAGAACTGGCTAAGCATGACCTCGCCAGTGGGGCTATAGGCAGGGATGGACATATATATGCAGCTGCATGTGAAGATGTTATTTTCAGTGATGTCAGGTGGAGAACTGCGTGGAACAAAATTCGAAATCACCGCTGGTGATTATAACTTGTAAAAAAATTAATAAATCACATTTTCAACCCAATTTTAGAGAAGAAAAACAGTACTATCTTGATAAGTAGATTTTTAAAGACCTGGTGATGCCATATGTACCTTTTAACTTCCACCCCAAGAGATTTCTCCTCTGGTGAAAAGCAGCTTTTATCGGCAAATAAATAATCTTTGATCACTCATGAATTACCCCCAGCCCAACTCCCTGAGTCAGTGTGTAAATACGTAAAAGTTAAGCCTTGTAATCTCAGTCTAAGTCCTAAAGAAAACAGTCAAATATCCTTTTCTGTGGTTTTGGGCTGCAAACCCCCTATAGCAGAACTCTCCCGGTGAGTGCTGCTTTGTAGATTCCTGATTTGGTCAGCTCTGCAGACATACATGTAGTGGTCTGGCTGGCGTTGTGCTACGAACAACATGCAGCATAGCTCACAGGTTAGAGTAGCTATCAGAGCTACTTGCTGCCTAAATATAAAGTATTTAAACAACTTAGGGCTGCTGGGAGTTGAAATATATTGGAATAAAACCCCATCTCAGACTTGCCATCTTAAGGTATGCAGTGTTGTCATAGCTGTGTTGGTCCCAGGATATTAGAGAGACAAGGTGGGTGAAGTCAAATAAAAGACATCACCTCATCCCCCCTTGTCTTCTCATTTTAGAGTATGTCTACGATGCAGATGGGGTGTGTGATTGCAGCATGTGCACACATTCCCAGGCTGCCTTTAATCCAGCGACTAGCCGTGAAGTCGAGCCATCATGGCCTTCGGCGTGGCCTGTACGAGCCCGCCTGGTGCTCTGGATATCTTTTCTGCACTGAAGTGTGTGCTGCTGTGGCATCCCTGCTGCTGGTACACAAGCTAGCTAGCATAAAAATGCTTGGGTATGTCTACGCATGCTGTAATTCCACTCCTGCTTGTAGTGCGGACGTACCCTTAGACGCAGAGATGGAGATGGCCATTGTCTAGTCTGTTTTCCTGACAATGAAGAGGCTTTTATTCTACCCTAAGGTGTGATTTTTCTACACTGAAGGTGTGACCCTAATTCTGTTCCCATTGAAGCCAATGGGAAAACTTTTTCGATGGGAGAACGTGCTCTTGAAAACCCTACACTGTATTTTCTAATACTTTGTCCGGTCCTGTTTTAAACATCAAGTAAAGGATCTTCCACCATTTCTAATGAGAAACCATTGAATGTGGAGTTTGAAGTGTTGATTGCAATTCATCTGCTGACTGAACCATTCAGAATTTAGTGGGTTATGCTTAGAGGAGGTTTATAATATTTTTTTTGTAATGTATTGCTCAAAAAAACTCTCCTTACTAGCCAGGGACCTTACAGGCCTGAGTGCATCTGCTTTTGTTAACAAATACTATGGCTTTTCACTGGATTGATGGTGGACTTTAAAGAAGCAGTTGTTTTCTTGATAAATGAGTTATCATATGCATTGATCTATTACAGAATTGCAATGGATAATTAATCACTGCCATCAGCTCATTACTGCTGTTCAGCGTATGTGTGAATATTCTCCAGGTTAACAGAATAAAAACACCAGGTTAATGGCATACTTAAGATCAGTGTGAGACTATGTTGTAAATCATCCAAACAGCATTTGAAGCTGGCATGCATTTTGGAACATCCTTTGTGAGTGCTATTCCTTAAATGGGCCTGATCCTCAGCAGGTGCAGATTGAAATATCCCTATTGAGGTCACTGGACCCAATCCTCAGTGGGTGTAAATCACTGTAACTTAACTTAAGTCAATGGGTCAGATCCTCAGCTGATGTAAATTGGAATAGCCCTACTGAAGTTAAGGGGGCCATGGAACTTTTCAGCTTGGAAAAGAGAGAACTAAGGAGGGTCCTGACAGAGGTCTATAAAATTGTGACTGGTGTGGAGAAAGTGAATAAAGAAGTGTTATTTATCCCTGCGCGTAACATAAGAAACAGGGGTCACACAATGAAATTAATAGCCAGCAGGTTTAAAACAAAGGGAAGTACTTCTTCACACAACACATGGTCAACCTGTAGAACTTGTTGCCGGGGATGTTGTGAAGGCCAAAAGTATAACTGGGTTCAAAAAAGAACTAGATAAGTTCATGGAGGATAGGTCCATCAGTGGCTATTAGCCAAAATGGTCAGGAACACAATCCCTATGCTCTGGGTGTTCCTCGCCTCTGACTGTCAGAAACTGGGAGAGGACAACAGGGGATGGATCACTCAATGATTGCGTGTTCCTTTCATTCCCTCTGAAGCACCTGGCACTGGCCACTGTAGGACGACAGAATACTGGGCTAAATGGATCATTGGTCTGGGCCAGTGTGGCCATTCTTCTGTTCTTATGATTTACACCAGCTGAGGACCTGACCCATTGTATCAAAGCACTGAACATAATGAAGGACTGAAGAAAATGCAAGAAGTGGCTAAGCGTATGCAATAAAATGAACACACAGATGATGTGGGGTTTTGCTAAGGAAGAGCTAAGCCTAAATGGTTGCCAAACTATTTCAACATGGAGAGTCTATAATGTACAGCATATTGTAGCTTTGCCAATCTGGATTCTATCACTGGACAGCAAACAGACCTCAGAGATGAACAAATCGAACAATCAATTTATAATTAGGAGGGTGGTGAAGCCCTGGAATGGGTTACCTAGGGAGGTGGTGGAATCTCCTTCCTTAGAGGTTTTTAAGGCCCAGCTTGACAAAGCCCTGGCTGGGATGATTTAGTTGGGGTTGGTCCTGCTTTGACCAGGGGATTGGACTAGATGACCTCCTGAGGTCCCTTCCAACCCTGATATTTTGTGATTCTATGATGATTTCCTTTCTTCCTCCTGGCAGCAGATGGGAAATAGAGGATTCTACAAGCACTTGATTATTTAATATTTTGCTGGCATGAACCAGTTCTCACATCAGTTTGTTCCAGAGGGTTCTGTTCACATGGGAACAGGATGGATATGGGTTTGCTAAGAAGTCTGGAGAGTTCATCTTGAAATTATCCATCTCTGACAGTGGAGATCATAGCCCAGATCCTCAAAGGTATTTAGGCTCCTAACTTAATCAATGGAAGTTAGGGGTCTAATAACCTTTGTGGATCTGGGCCCAGGTGACATGGGCCAAATTCTGCTACCAGCTATGAGCCCACAATTTCCCTTGACATCAGCGGGATCTCAGCTACGTAACTGGCGACAATGGCCCATGACTTTTTGCCTCTCCTCATTTAACACAACTTCCTCCCATGCTCTCCTCCTGCTTACTTGCTTCTGCTCAATCTTCTGCTCCTTTAATGTCAATAGAAGAAGGAGCAACTCAGTGGGGAAAGACCTGCATTACAAGTAACAGTCCCAGATCATGAGGAAAAGCTAGTGATCTGGAGTCACACTAGACATTGCACACCTGGAGAAATTGTAACCTGGGGTGACTGAAGGAAGGTAACTCTGCTTTCATGAGACGAGGAAAGAGGGTCTTGCAGTTAAGGAAGTAGCCTGGGGCTCAGGAGTTCTGGAGTCAGATCTTGTCTCTGCCTTGACCCTTTGTTGTGATCTTGAAGGTTGCTCCTGCAAGGGTCTGAGCACGCTGGCCCACAGCCCACAAAACACTGATTTAATGAGGCTATTCACATGCTTAAGATTGAGCACATGGTTAAGGGCTTTGCTGGATGAGGGCCAGAGTGCTCTGCACATTGTAGGACTGAGTCCTTAGTCCAGGGGTGAAAGTAAGTTAGAGGACTTACCGATACGCCGGAGTCCTGAGCAGGGGGCGTGGCCTCAACCGGAAGAGGCGTGGCCTCAACCAGAAGAGGCAGGGCCTTAGATTCCCTGTCCCTTTAAATCTTGATTTGGCGGGGATTTAAAGGGCGGGGGTGGTAGCAGGGGCTGGAGCTCCAGGGCCCTTTAAATCCCTGCCAGAGTCCCATTGCCACTACCCCAGGGCTCGGGCAGCAGGGCTCAGGCGGGATTTAAAGGCCCGGGGCGGTAGCGGCGGCTGGAGCTCCGGGGCCCTTGAAATCCCCACCGCAGGGCTTTAAATTGCCTCCTGGGAAAGCCGGTCGCAGTACGGTGCACCGGCTCTTACCGGTACCCCATATCGGGGAGTACCAGCTTACTTTCACCTCTGCCTTAGTCCCTCTATGCAATGGGGATAATAAGTTGTTTTCAAGCATATGCTGTCTCTCTTTCTTATTTAGACTAAGCATTTCAGGGCAGGGATGGTTTCTTACTATATATGTGTACAACAATTCTGTTTAGCAACAACTTATGATGTTTTGAAATTTATTTTTGTTCCGCACTGGAACAAACCCCAAATCTGTGGAATGTTTTCACAAAATGGAATGGTGTTAAGATGGCTGTTTTGGAGTGAACAGCTCAGACTTTTGATTTGCTTTTCTTTCGCCTTCTCTCTAGGGAGAAGGGACCAGAGAGCCCTGGACCTGAAAAACCTTCCCAATGAAAACTTGGTTGAAACTGGTATGTCTCCGTGAAATATTTCTGCTTCAATTAAACATCGCATTTCAATGAAATTTCATGTTTTCAAAAGTGTTCCAACCAGTTGTAGCGTACAGCACCTCACACATTGGGGTCTTGATCTCAGTTGGGGGTTCTAAGTGCTTCTATAATGTAACAAAATCATGATAATACATTTACTTACCCGAAGGATCAGAAAACCAGTGTGTCCTATACAGCAGCAATCAAGCTATATAGTTTGGAGGAGATTTTCAAAAGCACTTGGTGTTGGCCTAACACTGCTCCCACGGAAGTCAACAGAAGTTTTACCCTCATTGCATCACTGATTTCAGCAGGAGAGACAGCAGGTCATTACTGAGTGCTTTTGCAAATCCCACCCTTTCCCTTTCCCTTTAAATTACCATAGAACGCCAATTTTATGAACACAGATCTTCTGAACAACCAGTGAAATGAACCATTTTTATCCTCCATGAACAAGGTACGTGTCTATGCGCTTGAGTAGAGATCACATGAACTCAGGGAGTACGTATCTTTACCACTGGAGAAAGTATCTTAGTAGCAGATGAGTCACATCTGGGAAAGCTTATGTATCATGCTGAGAGATTGGTGGCAAAGAAGAGATGCAATTCTCTTAAAGAAAAATCAGCAATTTATTTCACTAGGGACTACAGGATCCCTAGCGCATGTACATACAGTAGTGTGTGATGCAGCGCAGTCCATATGCAAGATTGTAATAGGCATACGGTATACATTTGTTGCCGTTCTTCATGTACACTGTCACTGAATAATTAAATTAATTTATGCACCATACCTACTGTAATTTGGAGATGGTCGGTTTTGTGAACTCTTGGATTTGCTAAACTCATCAGTCCCCAATTAGTTCATAAAATTGGGGTTCTACTGTACCAGAGGAATCTGACACTGTGTCAGAGGGGATGTAATCTTCCAACAGTACAATGAGACAGAGGGGTCCTTTGGCGGAGTTTTCAGAGTGCTGCTGCTCCTTCAAGGTTTTAAGCCCATGTTTCACTTTAAGCACATGAATGATCTCATTTCCGTCAATGCGGCTACTCCTGTTCTTAAACATGTGCTGGAGTCCTTTGCTCGATGGAAGTCTGTTGTATTAGTTACGATGGAAAAAATAGGCTCAAAGAGTTAAAGGTGTTGACATGACCCTGAAACTATCCAACATTAAACGGTGTTAAACAAGGTTTGGGGTTTGGTATGCAGGGATCTCAGCCGGCTTAGCACCATGGCGGGCATGCTACGAAATTCATGCCAAAAGTTAGAAATGTGTTGATTGAAACACACAAAAGGAAAAGAATCAAAACAAGGCAAAAAGCATTGAAACTGAAATTGAGTGATTATGCAAAACAAGCTTAATCAAAACCTACCAAAGTCTGTCTTTGAAGATGGTGATTATTGTTAAAGTCTCTTATTCTGTCAAACACTTCTGCTTGGTGGGAAGAAAGGGTTAGATCTATTCTTCAATTTTGTGTTGGGACCAATAGTCACTTTCCTGCTTTTGACAAAACAGACAGAAGCTGACGGTTGAGAAGAGAGAGGACAGGAAAGACAGGGGATTACTGTTTTGTTGATGTTCTCAGGATACAAGGCAGCTGCTTAGTCATGGACAGGTGCTTTGGGGCCTGGCTGGTCAGCCACAACAGCTGTGGTTATCTGAACCCCGGCTTGCCTTCCCGGTCAGGGACGTCCTCTGGTTGGTCAGGTCAGGCCCCACTCCTTTGCTGGTCCTTCTCAGATTGAGCAGAGCTGGATGGCCCGTCTCGTCTCATCATGCTGGTGCTGTGAAGTACAGTTGTTTTCAGGATGAAGTGAAAAGCTGAGCGAGAGAGAAGATTGGAGGAAGATAGTAAGGGATGGAAAGGGGAACCCGAGGGAGGGCATGACCGAGCTGGATCTCACGTTTCAGGCTGAGGTCCTTGCTGGCGCAGCAACGATGCTTATATGTCTCCACTGGCGTATTAAGGTCTGGTGTCATAGCAACAATCCTACTTCTGCCGCCGTGATGATGGTAAAAGTTCCTTTTTCTCCCTCTTGCCTCCTTTGAAGAGCCCCCACAAAGTGGTGATGGGCGGAATGGTCTATCCTCTCATTATTTGGTCCACCAGTTAGGCCTAATTTCCAAACAACCAGTTTGTGTCAATTGATTTCCAGGCCCCTGCTCCAATTGTAACCTTAGCCTGGTCCTTGAGTGGTATCAGTAAACCTTCTCTGTCTAACGACAGGTTTCAGAGTAGCAGCCGTGTTAGTCTGAATCCGCAAGAAGAAAAGGAGGACTTGTGGCACCTTAGAGACTAACCAATGTATTTGAGCACGAGCTTTCGTGAGCATCCGATGAAGTGAGCTGTAGCTCACGAACGCTTATGCTGAAATACATTTGTTAGTCTCTAAGGTGCCACGAGTGCTCCTCTGTCTAAGTTCATTCTGCCTCCTTAAAGTAGGCCTGCTAGGTCTCCGTTATTACAACAGGTCTTAACTCCAGAGGGGTTACCTAGCTCCTTACCTCAGGCTAGGTCTACTCAGGGATGCAAAAGATGCATGGCTGGTCTGGGCTAGCTGACTTGGGCTTGAGGGGCTGAAAAATTTCTGTGTAGCTGTTGGGGCTCGGGCTGGCGCCGGAGCTTTGGGACCCTGTGTGGAGAGAAGGTCTCAGCCCTTCAGAAAGCAGTTTTTAGCCCTGCAGCCCGAGCCTTGCAAGCCTGAGCCAGCTCACCTGTACTAGCTACAGCTGTGCCCCGGGACTGTTATCACCATGTAGACGTATCCAGTGGTGAGCTGGAGCCAGTTCCCACCAGTTCGCAGGAAACGGTTGTTAAATTTAGAAGCCCTTTTAGAACCGGTTGTTCCGCGAGGGAGAACCGGTTCTAAAAGTGCTTCTAAATTTAACAACCGGCCAAAAGTGGCACCTTAGGTGCCGACTCCATGGGTGCTCCGGGGCTGGAGCACCCAAGGGGAAAATTTGGTGGGTGCAGAACATTCACTGGCAGCTCCCCGCCCCACCCCAACCCCGATCCAGGCTTACCTCCGCTCCACCTCCGCCTCCTCCCCTGAAAGCGCCGCCCCGCTCTGCTTCTCTGCCCCCCTCCCCCCGGTTTCCCGCAAATCAGTTGTTCGCATGGGAAGCCGGGGTGGGCTGAGAAGCAGGCGGCGGCTTCGCGCTCGGGCCCAGGGAGGCGGAGGTGAGCTGGGGCGGGGGGGCGTGAGGAGGGTTGCCCGTGCCGCAGCAGGTAACCCGGGGGGGGGGGCGCACAGGGGAACCGCTCCCCCCCCCCAGCTCACCTCCACCTCCCTGGGCCTGAGTGCGAAGCCGCTGCCTGCTTCTCAGCCCTCCCAGGCTTCCCGCCAAACAGCTGATTTGCGGGAAGCCGGGGCAGGGGCGGAGAAGCAGAGCGGGGCAGTGCTTTCAGGGGAGGAGGCAGAGCGGAGGTGAGGTGAGCTGGGGCCAGGCGCAGGGTGGGGAGCTGCCGGTGGGTACTCTGCACCCACCAAATTTTCCCCGTGGGTGCTCCAGTCCCAGAGCACCCACGGAGTCGGCACCTAAGGCGCCACTTTTGATGTGATCAGTGGGGGGAGCGGCCGCTCCCCCTGTTCCCCCCAGCTACGCTACTCCGCCCCTAGGAGCCAGAGGGACCTGCCGGATGCTTCCTGGGAGCTGCCCCAGGTAAGCCCCGCCAGGAGTCCCCACCTTGTCCCCCGGCAGGTCCCTCTGGCTCTTAGGGGCGGGGTGGGGTGGGCACCCACTACGGTGGCCCATGAGACCCTCCTGCCCAGTTCTGGGGGCAGTCAGGGGACGGGGAGAGGGGTGGATGGGGAAGGGGTCCCGGGGGTGGGGGCATCAAGGAACGTGGGGGGTTGGATGGGGCAGGAGTCCTGAGGGACGGGGGTGGGCAACGACCCCCTCGTGGGGTGAGGGGGGAACCAGTTGTTAAGATTTTGGCAGCTCATCCCTGGACGTATCCTCAGTGCCTTAAGTCCTTCTGTGTTTCCTAGGAAGCCAGTTTACAGACTAGGGGGTGGCACAATAAAGTCATGGCAGAACAAACAGAATATTGACATCTTTGCTGGCAGACCAGAGCAAATATAATGGAGGCGGCTCTGTGGGCCAGGGATGTGTCCGAACACCCTGAAGAGCGGAATCTGTTTGAAAGCTGTTGCGGGGTTGGACCTATCTAAAAACAACATCTTCAGTTGCCTGTGAAAGCAAAAACAACCAAGCCTGGTAAAAATCACTTGAAACGACTAAGAACAGCTTGGTGTGTGCTGATGGCAAAATTAAAAGGCAGACATACATACAAACCAATGAGCAAGCTGTGTGAGTCAAGAAGTCTGATGTGCCTTCAACAGTTTCTTAGTTCCCAAATTACACAGCATTGGACAGAGACACTTGAAAAGCCTCCTGCCACGTATCTGTGCCTTGCCACGAAACACTGGGATCTGGTTTTGCAATGCATTGCCATATTCCAGTGTGAGTTTACAGGAGAACATTTTCCTTCTCATCAATCTGTCTGTCATACCTCACTAAGAAAGAGGAGAGATCACATTTTTTTATTGTACACCCGCAGCATTGATTATTGCTCCCTGACAGCTTTCTTCCTACCTGAGATTCTCAGCCTGGGGCCTCTCCGGCACTGCTCCACATGCAAGGAAGCAGTAAGAACGTCTGTGATGTTACAGCACAGGCCTGGAATCCAGGTCTGTGTCGGAGGAGAGGGAATTTTAATATTTCCCACTGCCATGCAAAAAGTCCCCCCTCAGCAGAAGGTGAAAGGCCTTACAGTCAAGACAAGGAGCTTGTGTTATGGTGTAAGAGTGGGAGCCAGTGAAGGGCTGCAGAGAGGGAGATGATTTGGTGGGGACAACGAGCCAAAGGGTGAGCTGCAGCAGTGTTTTGATTGAGTTTGAGGTGTGCGGTAGAGCTGGGCTCAAGACCAGAGTGAAGGTGATGACAGTAGTTGAGGTGCAAGAAGATTAAGAGTCTTGGTGGTCTGGACAGACAGGAATGGCTGGCTCTGGGAAATGTTATGTCGGTAGAAATGGCAAGACTGGATGTGGTGGGTCAAGAGAGGGCTGAGTTGAAGACAGGCTTTTAGCATTCCTTCCCTCCTGCCCCTCAACGCACTAAGTTTTACCTCATGAACGGCCAATGGCTGGTACGTGATCTCCAAGGAGGCTACGACCAACGATCCCTCTAAATTTGCTTTGTGCTGTGTGGGCTACAAACTCCACTGACCACAACATTTTTGTGCTTGGGGTGACACCTGGGGGTGTCAAGGATAGCAGGAGGTTTGGATGGGTGCTATGCATGGGGAGAGGGAGAATTGTGGGGTGCTTGAGGAACTCAGGGTGTCGGGGGTAGGAGGAGGGCGGGGCAGTTGGGTGTCAGGTGTACAAGGGGAGCAGGAGGGCGGGGCAGTTGGGTGTCGGGGAAGGAGAGGCGTGGGGTAGGTGCTCTGTATGAGGAGCGGAGGGCAGGAGAGGTTTCAGGGGCAAGAGGGGAGCGGGGTGGGTGCTGTGTGTGGGGGCAGTTGGGGATAGGAGGGGAGTGGGATAGATGCTCTGTATGAGAGAGGAGGGCAGGAGAGGTGTTGGGTAAGAGGGGAGCTAGGTGGGTGCTGTGCATGGTGAGCAGGGGCAGTCGGGATGTTGGGGGATGGCGATGGAGGCTCTGCATGGGGAGCAAGGGGAGCTTCTGAGCCTTGGTGTGGGGAGGCAGCCAGCTCCAGGCTGGGAAGTGGGGTCCCAGTAGTTCATGTCTGTTTCACTAGGGTGCCAACTTCTGACTTGACTACCTCAGTACTTACTTGCTCCTGGGCCCAATCCTGGGTGCATTGGTGGCCGGGCAGCCCTGCCGGGTCCCACTCTTACCTCTGCCTGCAGCTTGCAGCACCCACCTGGGGACAGAAGAAGTTTTGAGCGGCACAGTATATGCAGTATATGGGAGATTGCTGTATGGCTGCACATGTGTGCTGTTTACAGAGACCACTGGGATTTGCCTTGATGACTGCCAGTGAAAGGTGGTTAATATGGGGTTAGTTTCCACAGATGCTAAGACGTCAAGTATTATAACATTCAAAAACCAGTTGGAGAACACTTCACCTGGACACTCAATTACAGACCTAAAAGTCTCAGTTCTACAACAAAAAAACTTCAAAAACAGACTCCAACGAGAAACTGCAGAACTGGAATTAATTTGCAAACTGGACACCATTAAATTAGGCGTGAATAAAGACTGGGAGTGGATGGGTCATTGCACAAACTAAAAACTATTTCCACATGCTAATTTTTCTCCCTACTGTTACTCACACCTTCTTGTCAACTGTTTGAAATGGGCCATCCTGATTATCACTACAAAAGTTTTTTGTCTCTTGCTGATAATAGCCCACCTTAATTGATTAGTCTTGTTAGGGTTGGTACGGAAACCCCCATCTTTTCATGTTCTCTGTATATATATCTATATCTATATATATATCTTCCTACTGTATTTTCCACTGTATGCATCTGATGAAGTGGGTTTTAGTCCACGAAAGCTTATGCCCAAATAAATTTGTTAGTCTCTAAGGGGCCACAAGTACTCCTTTTATAGGTACTCCTACATTCTCTCTGGTGTCCTTTCTCACCGCACTGTGTCTGAGGTAATCAGGTCATCTTGGCCCACCAGGCAATGTCTGGGTGACATTTAGAGCTGTGGGATTTGGGGCTTAGCCAGAGGGCCAAGACACCTCAGTGATCATTTGCCAAACTCACTGGGACTGGTGAGAATCCACTGGTTCACATGTACCTTTTGCTTTTTACACAGCACACATGACCTGAAGGAACCAGACAGGTTCTAAATAACTGTATGTACAGAATATATTCAACACAAGAGGCCTAGCTACATATACACTGCTCCTGTGGTTGGGTTCTGGTGGCTTCTAAATCGCAGAGCGTGGTGAGCACCACTAGAGGACTCATAAGCTATTTAAAGGGATACTACCCTATTCCTTTAAACTACACACAACAAACCCTGTAAATGTTTCTGTGCAAATGCAAGATGTTTAAAAGCAAAAATAGGTGAACTATAATGTCTGTCTGGCAATAGGAGAGGACCTTGACCCTCCATGTTGGAATCATGCCATCCAACTACCCAGTTGTCCCAGTATCTGAAAGAAATAAGCACATGAAAGAAGAACAGCTGGCCCAAGCTGAACCCAGATGATGCAGCTGCTAAAGGAAAGTACCTTGATGAATCAACAGGAAATGTGGCTGCTCCCTCTAACAAGGGCGTCTTCCCTTCATTTTCCAGAATGGTCTCAGAGCTCTACTTCATTCATATCTCTGACAAGGCTCCCAAAGAACAGCCATGGGCAGAAACATGTTTCTCCACCAGCATTTGGGACAGCGAATCTGCTTCTTCCTGGCAGACATGAACCTAGTCACGGTGATCCAGGTTTTCATCAACTCTGAGCTGGGTACTAAAGCTGAGTGCAGGGCCCAGATGAACACAGAGCCTGTCGGGCCCACAGCAGCACATTGCCTGTGTATCTGGAGGTTTAATGTTCACCAAAGTGCAACAAAGAGGGGATATATACATTCTGTAAGAGTCGGTCATGTGATAATGACAAAGAATCAGTCAATTTCTTCTAACACTGAACAAGGAACTTTATTTGCATAAAATAAACGCAATTATCCTTAAAGCTCCTCAGCTGTCTTTGGCTTCTGCCTAGCAACTTTCCCCTGTCCCCAGTTCTTCTCAGCTTCTTGCTACAGGTTTAAAGAAACAGTGCATTTATCCTCACACCTTCACTCCACCTTTCTTTCTGTATACACAGTTTTTAACAAGGATTAATATTGAACTAGAAGTCGTAGACCAGTGACCAGTGTCACTGCTCATCCACTTCTGATCAGGGTCCTCACAAGTAGAACTAGGGGAGAATTTTTTGATAAAAGCTTTTTTTCCGGGGGAAAATGCAGATTTGTATGGCCAAAACAGTTTGAGGGAAAGAGCTTGAAATCAGAACAGGATGTTTTATTTGACCCCCAAACACATTTTCTTTTTACTTTGAGGTGTCAACAATTTTGAAACATTTCATATTTGGGTTGACCCGCCCCACAGCCTCCAATTTTTTGGAATTGCCAGTGAACCACAAAGTCTATTATTTACACTGATCTAGATTCATAGATTCCAAGGCCAGAAGGGACCACTGAGATCGTTGAGTCTGACCTCTTGTATAACACAGGCCAGAGAACCATAGAATTTCCCCCAAATAATTCCTAGAGCAGGTCTTTTAGAAAAACATCCCATCCTGATTTAAAAATGGCCAGTGATGAAGAATCCACCACGACACTTAGTAAATTGATCCAATGGTTAATTACACTGACCATTAAACATTTATAGCTTATTTCCAGTCTGAATTTATCTAGCTTCAACTTCCAGCCATTGGATCATGTTACACCTTTCTCTGCTAGGCTGAAGAGACCAATATTAAATATTGGTTCCCCATGTACATACTTATAGACTGTGATGAAGTCAACCCTTAACTTTGTCTTTGGTAATTAAGCTAAATAGACTGAGCTCTTGGATTCTGTCACTGTAAGGCATGTTTCCTAATCCTTTAATCATTCTTCTGGCTCTTCTCTGAAACTTCTTCAATCCTTCTTGAATTGTGGGCACCAGAACTGGACACGGGATTCCTGCAGCAGTCGCACCAGTGCCAAATGCACAAGTAAAGTAACGTCTGTACTCCTGTTTGAGATTCCCCTGGTTTTGGATCCCAGGATTGCATTAGCTCTTTTGGTCTGAGGTCTCACGTTCAGCTGATTATCCACCTCTCCTTCCCAGTCGTTTTCAGAGTCACTGCTTTGACTCACAGTTGGTTTCGCCCTAGGCTCTGCATGTACTTTGCGGTGTCCACTTGAGCTGCATCATAACAGTTATTAGATGCTCACTACGGAATTGCCTATAATTCCCAGGCAGATTCTGGAGCAAGATTCTGTGGTGGCCAATCAGCTTGGCCTGGGACTCCATCCCAGGATGTGGGGTGGCGCAGGACGCTGTAGTCAGCTAGCTTGTTGTCTGGGCTTGTCTGTCATCTTTTTACAACTCGTGCCTGGTTCCCCTCCAGGACCCCCTCTCCTGGGGGAGTTCCCTGTGGGGGTCAGCTCAGTCCTGGGGTCCTTTCTGACTCCACTGACCTCCAGTCCCTGGTGCAGCTCCTCAGGTCCAGCTACAGGGTACAGATGGAAAGCAGCAATCCAGAGCCCCTCTCCGGGCTGCAGTGTCTGTCTGCCCTGAACAGGGGGAGGGGAAGGGAAGGCTGATCACTGCCTTGGGCTCGGCTCCTCTGGCTACTGATCTCTCTAGCAGCCTCTTCTCTTGGGCAGACTCCTCCCCTGTGGTTAGCTTCACCGTTTTAAGCTCCCCTTCTCCAGGTAGCGCATGGTCTGCAGGTGCGCCTGACTGGCACTGCCTGAGTGCAGGGACGCTTGTTCGGCATGCTGTCAGTGAATGGGGGCATGTCCCATCACAGATGCATAATGGGAAATAGTCACTGCAGATCACAGGTCACAGCTCCAGGGAGCTTCCAAGCTTGCAGCAGCTCTGGAGGGGAATTTCTGAGGGCTGCAGCCCTTCTTGTTTACATGCAGCAGCTGGATAAACATATCTTAACTCCTGTGTCAGCTCAGTAAGCCAGAAAAGTAGGAGAGATTTACACACTCAACTGTACGGGCTCCTTACCAGGCAGAACGATCTGTTGGGTAAAAATGAAAATCCACTCCTTAACAGCCGATAAATATGGCACCATTAAAATGCGTGACTAGCTGTGTCGGAAATGGGCTTGCACAAGACAAAGTGTATTTGCATGCGAGAGGAGGGCAGCTTCTGGAGGAAATGTTGAGTCACTTGATTTTACAACCAGCAATAAATTGGGGGGTTTTTAGGTGTCGTGCAAGATCACTATAATTTCCCCTCCACACACCTGAAACCAATTATGTTCACAAATTTAACCCTAGGGGACAAAAGTTCTCCATGGATGAATGCGCGTGGCTCCCAATGGGCAAGACTGAAACAAGAGGCTGATCCTGATCCCTCTGTGGGCTGTCTGAGCCTGGGGTCTGAGGAGGTAGGAGATAGCAGGTGCTGTGCAACCATTTCCCTCTTCTTCAGAGCCAGTAGGTGGGGAGTGGTCAGGATGGTGGGAAATGGGAGGAACTTAACAGTGTGGAACTACTGACATTTGCTGCAAATAAAGGGCATTTGGAAATTACTGCCCCTACTGGAGTGAGGAGAAAGGAAGTGAGGAATTGTGAGTCAGAAAAGTGTCTCTAAGGCACAGTACTTCCTGGAGCTGGAGTCCAACCCAAAGGTAGCATCGCACGCCCATACATCTGAGGGTGCTGTGCATGTGGAATGCAAAGACTGCAACGCAAGCGCTCATAAGCCAGCAAATATTGATCCCAGCTCGTAGCATCCTGTCTCCTCCTCAGCCGCAAGAGGGAGCAGACGTTTTTATATTGAATTTGCTGGCTTTTGTCAGGTTGTCACAACCTTAACGTTATTTAAATGTAATTTTTTAGTCTAAGAATTTGAATTATACATGGATTCGATTCATTACCAGCACATGCCTAGTAGCCAGTTTCTAAATTATGTTGTTGCTGACTTGAATTATTATAAATAAGACCGTGCCAAATGTCAATTGATTATTCAGAATTAATCAATGGTGGGGGGCCGGGGGAGGGAGGGAGGGAGAGAGAGAGAGAGAGAGAGAAAGACCACTTTGGTTGAAGAACAGCAAATTATTTTTTATTCCAGTCATGGTACATATAGCAAGGCAGGAAAATGTGCTGTCCTCAAACCCCCACACAGATAGGTACAAAATAAATGCAGCCTTTTCCTCATTTGAGACAAGAAGGCAGTGGTGGACCTGCAGCCAGTTATACACCACTGGAGATGCTAAAACTTCCTGCCACAAATGTTCTGATTTGTAAATATCCATCGTATCTATCACTGTTTTGTTTTTTTTTAAGGGCTAGATTGGCACAACCTCTACTCTTCCATGCTCAGGGAAAAGGGAGAGGGCAGCCCTTCTGCTTCTGAAGATGGATAAATGAGGAAGCATTTGTGGATATTTTCAGGGAGCACCTCCCAATCGTATGGGGCAGCATAGGAGAACACACAAACATGCCCTGTTTGAAATTTAACCAGTGGGCGATAGAGGCTGGGCTGATGGGAGGCGAATGTGAACAGCTCCATGGCGAGTGAAGAGCAAAGGCTATTTGCCTCTACTCCCACTTGTGATGCAAGTGGGTGGGGAAACAGGGGAGAGGCAGAGCAGCTGTGATTGGTTGGTAAGGATGTGGGTGTGGCTGCAGAGGCCAAAGGTCACACTCCATCTCAGGGGGTGGGACTCTGGACTCCGGCATTCAGGGAGGCATGGGCTGCAGCTAGCAAAGGTCTCTGGTTGCTGGTGAGTTAGCTGCACAATGTTTAAATAAAAGGCGTGTAAGTAATGAATACAAGCTGTATCTTAATAAGAACACAGCCTACCCATTTTGTCCAGTGACAAATTCTACTTAGAAACCCCTGGCACAATTTAGCCCCTAATAATAGTATTTCCAACCCTGAGTTTCCAAACATCTTAAGGCAGGTCCCCCAAAATCATGAGATTGGCTTAAAAATCATGACTTATGTTTTTAAAATAATAATTTTGGGTTCTTTTTATTTATCTTCTGGGTTTAGATCCTCTAGGGGGGTCATGTTTTCAAGCTGGGGTTTTAAGAAAAACATCAGATATCGTGATAGTTGGGATAAAATTGTGAGAGTTGGCAACACTGTATACAGCTGGTATAAAACAAGTCTCAGTTTCTAACAATTAGCAGTGCACTCCCTTTATGTGAAAGCTAATGACTTTAAAAAACCCAAACCCATGCTTGATAAGTGTGCTAGCTAATCCGGTATTTGAACATCTAAATGGCTTGAATTGCAGCTGCAAGTTTGCACACACAGTTTCTCATTTCCACCACTTGCAAGCATAAAATGGAGCCGACTTCTGAATGTCTGACCCTAAAGGCAAAATGTTAATGGAAAATAAGGTTGATTTACATTCAGTTCTCTGGCTGGTGCTGAATGCTGACCACATCCCACCGTCTATGGGCTTGTCCTCACTACTGGGATAAGTCGACCTAAATTACGCTACTCCAGCTACGTGAATAACATAGCTTAGGTAGACTTACCCTGGTGTCTTCACTGGCCTGCATCGATGGGAGATGCTCTCTGGTCGACTTCCCTTACTCGGGGAGGTGGAGTACTGGAGTCGACTGGAGAGCACTCTGCTGTCGATTTAGTGGGTCTTCGCTAGACCCACTAAATCAACACCCGCTGCATCCATTGCAGCAGCATGGATCTCCCTGTAGTGAAGACCAGCCCTTAGATCTTCCTCCTTATAAGAGGCTATGTCACCTTGTTCTTCTGAAGGAAATACTCTTTCCCAAAGTGGAGAGTCAGACTAGCCTTCATCCTGAGGTATCACAGGGAAAAGCTAAGTCTTATGGTGCTCTCTCTCTTCCCTCCTGCCCCCTTTCTTCTTCTTTTTGCCCAGTTCCATCTTAACTATTGCTAGAATTTCACAGAAAATTATGGTGAGACATGAGGGTGTGTGTGGGGAGAGAGAGACCTCTAGCAAGACCTAAATGGAAAGAAAAATAAAGCAAACCAGAGATGAACGTTAGTATAATTCAAAGGAAAGTTCTGCTACCACTTCTCGCTGTACTCTACAAAACTCATTTATTTCAGGGTCATCCAGTTGAAACCTGTCCCTTCATCACCCTTCACAACATGAAACTCTGAACCCAGAGTGGGGAAAAAATATGTTTGTGAAATTGGGAGGAAGGCTACATGATATATCGTCATTAGCAGGCAAAATTGCTTCTCACTTTCACTATGTTCTATAGAATCATAGAATCATAAAATATCAGGATTGGAAGGGACCTCAGGAGGTCATCTAGTCCAACCCCCTTCTCAAAGCAGGACCAATCCCCAACTAAATCATCCCAGCTAGGGCTTTGTCAAGCCTGACCTTAAAAACTTCAAAGGAAGGAGATTGCACCACCTGCCTAGGTAACACATTTCAGTGCTTCACCACCCTCCTAGTGAAAAAGTTTTTCCTAATATCCAACCTAAACCTCCCCTCTAACACCCTCAGCCAGAGTTGCTTTCTGTATGGTCCAGTTAGTTTGACGAATTCAGTACAGATGGAAAGGAGTAGGTAGAGAAAATTACCGCAGCCCCAAATGTGGTACAAACTGGACAGAATATGGACATGTGGAATGGAGGCAAATCTGGAAGCAGTGTCATCAACAGAGAGAGAAAATGTAACAGACTCCATCAGTGTAAATCAGTATAGTTAATCGATTTACACCAGCTGATGGCTCTGGTCCTAGGTGTATTGTGTTTTAACATCCACCACCGTTCCTGGTTCCTCTGATTGGACAGTAGTGAGAGTAATGGTTTCCTTGAACACTGACCGAGAAACCATCGTTATAATGCTAGTTAGCATTTTAAATTTAAATGCCACAGAGCAGCTCGGTTTTATGTGAAAATCAGAGGTAAGGGCAAGTCACAGAGTGCCAGATTGTGAACCCGTTACTCCCAGGAGAGCCCAGTTGAAGTCAGTAGGACAGTTTGAGCAGAAAGGTGCTACCCAAACTGAGTAAGGGGATCAGAACCTGCTCCAGAGACAGAGGCCCCATGGACATTCACCTGCTACAGCATTTCCTGGCTTACTTCTAACTCCAAATTAAATGGCAGTGGGACAAATCATCCCTAGTGTAAATCCACAGGCTTCAATAGTCACACCAGGGATAAATCTGGTCTGTGTCATATTTACAGTGTTGTCCACACTCATGGGATCAGATCTGGGTCCGGTTCTGTTCAATATCTGCACCAGTGATTTAGATAATGGCATAGCGAGGACACTTATAAAGTTTGTGGACGATACCAAGCTGGGAGGTGTTGCCATTGCCTTGGAGGATAGGATTAACATTCAAAATGATCTGGACAAACTGGAGAAATGGTCTGAAGTAAATAGGATAAAATTCAATAAGGACAAATGCAAAGTACTCCACTTTGAAAGAACAATCAGCTGCACACATACAAAATGGGAAATGACTGCCTAGGAAGGAGTACTGCGGAAAGGGATCTGGGGGTCATAGTGGATCACAAGCTAAATATGAGTCAACAGTGTAACGCTGTTGCAAAAAAAGAGAACATAGTTCTGGGATGTATTAGCAGGAGTGTTGTAAGCAAGACACGAGAAGTAATTCATCCGCTCTATTCCGCGCTGATTAGGCCTCAACTGGAGTATTGTGTCCAGTTCTGGGTGCCACATTTCAGGAAAGATGTGGACAAACTGGAGAAAGTTCAGAGGAGAGCAACAAAAATGATTAAAGGTCTAGAAAACATGACCTATGAGGGAAGATTGAAAAAATTGGGTTTGTTTAGTTTGGAGAATAGACGCCTGAGAGGGGACATAACAGTTTTCAAGTACATAAAAGGTTGTTACAAGGAGGAGAGAGAAAAATTGTTCCCTTTAACCTCTGAAGATAGGACAAGAAGCACTGGGCTTAAATTGCAGCAAGGGCAGTTTAGGTTGGACATTAGGAAAAACTTCTCTGAGGGTGGTTAAGGACTGGAATAAATTGCCTATGGAAGCTATGGAATCTCCATCATTGGTGATTTTTAAAAACCTGACAGGGATGGTCTAGTTAATACTTAGTTCTGCCATGAGTGCAGGGGACGGGAATAAATGACCTCTCAAGGTCCCTTCCAGTCCTATGATTCTATGATTTTATCATGACTTGTGATATTTGGTGTTTTTTTCTTAAAGCCCCAGCTTCTAGAGTCTTGTCATTGCATGAGAATCGAGCCTTGTGGTGGCCGAGAAAAGATTGAAAACTTCAACCCCCAAGACAAACTCCAAATGTCTTAGTTTTTTAAAAAAAAAATCTCATTATTTGTAAGCCAGTGCCATGATTTCATTTTTTTAGGGCCTGACTCATGATTTTTAAACACTTGGTGTTGCCAGTCCCATGATTCAGAAATGCAGCAGGGATACATGGGGGCTGAATCAGTACTGCCAATGCCAAGCATTCAAAAATTATGACTCAGACACCCCACAATCAAATAGTAAAGTTTTCAAATAGTAAAGCTGGGGTTTTCAAATAGTGAAGTTGGGGTTACTTTTTACTTGCCTTCTGTTTTTTGAGCCTTTAAGGTGCACTTGCTTCCCATTTCCAACTTGTCTCTGCAGCCATGAGGGTTAGAAACTTACTTTAAAAAAATAAAATCTGAGATTCTCCCATATTCATATGATTCCAGGAGCTGGGGGTTCACAAAGAACACCAAATATCATGAGACTCGCAGTAAAATCGTGAATAGCAACCTGAGGCTGGATCAGCACTTGAGTAAGAGACAGGGTGGTAACTTGGGAATAGGGAGGGGAATGAACTGTGATCCCCCCATTGCCTGCCCACTCCCTGCCCATCTGTGTGGGAACAGTAGTAGCAGCCTGGAGGTGGCTGCCCTGCCCTGACTCAGACTGGCAATACCGGCAGTCTGTGTAGGACAGTAAGGGGATTCCTGACAAACCCTTACTCCCTTGCACAGGTGTGCAGCCAGGCTTGCGTTGACCCCAAGGTAATTCAGCTATATTGCTAGACATGGACGCGTAGGGTAGGCACGTTACCTTTTCACCTCCTGATCTGTAGCAGTGCTTTCTCCTGCAGCCAGCAGTTTTCCATCTCTACTTCAAAAGCTGAAGAGCCTCCACTCTCCTTTCCAATCATCACACGGCCACCATCACATTAACTAAAAATCATGTCTCTGCATGTTGCTGTGAAGAGCCATTGATTACAGATTGCCATAGCCAAATCAGAGACAAAAACTAAATAACAGGGCTTCCAGCTAGCACCAGGAGCGTGTGGGATTCAAGGGGGGGCACGTGGTGTTTTAAAGGTGTTTATAATTCAGCTGTAGCAACGTAGCATTTATTACCCGTGCACGTTTATCCAGCGCCCTAATGTGGTCTGTGCGGGTGCGCGCATCAGTCAGATCATCTGCTGACTTCGTTTCATTTCGTCTGGAAGCCTTGAAATAGAAACCCTGCAAAGGCCTGTAAGCATAGCATGGTGAGTGTGACGGAAAGAGAGAATCACAGGGGTGCACTGCATGTCGCATAAAATAAAAGCCCGCACCCACTGGCTTCATTCTGCAGTTCTCAGTGTAAATGATAGACCAGAAGTAACACCGCAAAAAATACTTCAGGGCTTTTCAATACCGTGTGAAATGCGCAGTGTGCAATTAACCTTCCACTCCCTCCTGTGTGGCAGTTTGTAATAGAAAACACAGGAAAGACAATCGGCTCAGGACCTGCCAGAGGGTATTTTTCTTACATTCTCTGAGTTTTTATATCTTCGGTTCTTTCTGTAGACACAGGGCCCAGTGTGAGGCCAATGAAATCCATGGGAGTCTTTCCATTTTGACTTCACTGGGCTATATATAAGGTCGTTAGAAAAACCATTTAAAAACAAGGCAAAATTGAGTCATGGCAGTGACGGGGGCTGGCTGAAAAATTTCCATCAAAACTGTTTCTTGACAGATGCGTGGGTTTTTGATTAAACAAATTGTTTTACAAAAAGTCCTGCCTGAAAGCCAAAATATTTCAGCTGAAATCTGAAATATGTTGATTTGGAAAGGCTGTTGGGGTGCCTTATGGGAGCTGTATTTTCATTGCCTCATGTTCCCATTCTCTTCTACATGCTCCTCTGCCAGACTACGTTTCCCCTGCACCAGGGCTGGGAACTCCCATGATACACCAGCTCCCTTCTCCAAGAGGGAAAACATTGGTGCCTCATAGAAGATGTAGTCTGTCCAGGGAGCTTAGCTTATAGAGGAGCATGGGAGCTTGAGGTACCTGAACTACAACTCCCATGACGCACTGCAACAGTATTTCCATATCAAAACATTTTTATTTTTTGGCCAAAATATTTTGGGTTTTGACTGAAAATTTTCATTATTTAAATTTCCACTGAAAAAACTGAAATTTTATGTGGGAAAAAGTAGATGAAAACAAAATTTTTGGAGCAGCTGTCGCAGTCTTAGCATTAGAAAACAAGGCAATGTTGTCATGTGTACAATGATGGAATAACTAAGGTATTGTTATGACAGTGCCAAACTCTAGAACTGTACACTTCTGAGTTTTTGCAGGAAGTTATACAATTTATTACACCCCAAAATTAATTCTCATAAGGCACGCTATTTCTGGATAAATGTAGAAACCTTCTTGCTCTTCCTCATCGTCTTCCTTCCCCTTCTCCACATCCCTTTTTAAAATAACTGTGGGCATAAAATTTAAAATGATCTTAGAAACATAAAATAGCTATCTGCTTTTGTGTTGTCAAGTTTCTGACACAAAGTTTTGTATAAAATATTTCTTGTCAACTTAACTGCTTATTGAAGTTGGATGCTACCTTTTTATTTCATTTTTTAATTATTATTATTATTTATTTGCACAATTGGGAAGCCTGGGATAAGGTTACTTTTAATTAGTCATTTCTTGGACATCACATGCTATTTATTCCAGTTCACTGAGTGGCTGGGCCTTCTCCATATGGTAAGGATAAGCAACAAAAGCCATTTGGATGAGTTTTTCAGATGCTTGCTTGCTCTGAGCCAATAGGAAAGAGCCAGTGGCTGATTTTTCAAACGTTGGAGCGCAGAACTGCACACATACTTTGTGTGTGTCCAGTTCATGTGTAGGCAAATTGCAGAGTGCACACATAGATCTCAATTTGTGTGCACAAATACTCACAAGCATGTGCAAATCAGGGTTTGCTTGCATTCCCGGTAGTTGTGTGTGATCCAATCAGCAGCTATGTGACACACAATGTGTAACGATTTTGAAATACAGCCTTTGTTGCTTGCAATTTCCCGATCGGCCTAAACTCCAGGGTTTCCCTAGAAAGCAATCCCTGTCAGCCAGTAGCGGCAAGAAGTGGCTTTCTACAGTTCCCTGCTACCATGCAGTGGCCCTTGTGGTGAAGGGCATGGTATGAGACTCTAAATAGACTAGAGGAACAATACCCTCTCAAGACCACCACAGACAAAGAGCCATGTGATGGGGTGTCCACCCCATAATAGGCAGAATGGTTAAATTAGGTTAAATAACCTAACAGGCTGCACCTGGGAGAGAGCCAGGGATTGAAAGACTGATTGATGGATTGTAGCCAAGAAGGAACAGGCAGGGCTGATCTAAAGCCAGGAAGATGGCAGCGGTAAGGGGCTGCAGGGGAAATAGCCTGCCATCACTCCCTGGGGGAAAGGAGGCATGTTTGGGGACTATGGAGTTAAGTGACCTGCAGTTACTCCCTGTGGGGAAGGAGTTTGGACTGATAATCCCGGGGTGGGGGGAAGGGGAAGAAGATGTAGGGAAAAAACAACAGGATCTGGGAGAAAGCAAACTGCCCTGCACTACAACCCGGAGTAGAGGGCAGGCCCAGCCACTGGGGAGGTGGCACAGACCAGGCAGTGGAGCAGAAGATTTCCGGGGGCAGTTGTCCTATAGGACTTTGCTACTCCAGAAGGGGAGGAATATAGTGACCTGGCCAGAGGGCCAAGCCACAAAGAGAGAGTGCTCTGAGTCACAGATAGAGGTGGCAGGGTGTGCGAATGAGTGGCAGAAGGAGCTAATCCCCAGAGCAGCCAGGTGGAAGTGCCCTAGCAATGTGTGGACCCTGTGACAGGCCATGATCTCTAGGACTGCCCAGCTTGCATGTATGATGGAACTGAACCCAGCTCCCTTGAGGCAAAAGCTGAAAAATTCACTGCCCTTCTTATTTGGACACCTGAGAAGGTATGTGGGTTCAACAGATCACCTGTAACCATACGTGTAAAGGAGTGCATATGTGAGTACTCCTACTGTGGCAAGACACCAGAGCACGAATAAGAAGGCATCAGCAGTGGTATCCAGTGGCATGAGAGATTTCCACACCTCCCATCCTCCCGCTGCCCATATATGAGATGCAATATGTGACAAAGAGCCAGAATAAGGGGCCCCAAAAAGGATTCCTGCAGGAAATGGTAGAACGCTGTGGGATTCACTGTTTGGAGGTAAGTAACACTCTCTGACTAGGGTTCCCAACCTTCCAGGATTGTCCTGGAGTCTCCAGGAATTAAAAATGAACCTTTAATTAAAAGGTTATGTCATGTGATGAAACCTCCGGGAATATGGCTGATCAAAGTTGGCAACCCTATCTCTGACACCTCTGTTTCATGGTTATTTATTACGGATGTAAGTTATTTTCAGCAATAGAAGTGAGGGTGCTTCAAATTTATGTGGAATGTAGAGAACTCTGGGACTCAGTTGGGGATATCTGAGAAGCACGTCTCTCTCCCTCTCTTTCTCTGTCTTTGCCTACATGATATACACGTGTCTGCTTTATTCTTCAACCCAGACTTTCACAAGCCAGACCATTTAAACCAATTTGCTTTCTTTGCATGTTGTAAAGCAAAACCTAATCTTCCCCCCAACCCCAGAATTTCATGCTAAAGCAAAATTTCAGGGTGGGGTGGCAAAATACCCCAAACAAAATGGTGAGCATAAATGCTTCTGCTTTTGCACTGCTCAAACTTGGTTGATTGTGCTGTAAATTGGGAGCCAAGGGTGTGACTGGCACTTGTGTGGGGAGGAGGAGAGAAAGGGAGAGACAGGAAGAGCATAAGGAACGTCCGTTATCTCCCCTGCTTATTTGTCCAAGTGCATTATGTAATGGGACATTACAAGAGCTTCCCTCGCCATGTATACTCCCAGGGCGATCCCCACGGAGCAGGCTGATAAGGGCAAGATCATTGCCATGTTCTCCTTTCTGGCACCAGCTCATGCAGCCTGTTTCCCTTCCTTGACCATGGCAAGCTGGGGAGGTACAAACAATGGCAATGGATCTGTGGCAAGGTTATGGATTTGCTTTGGGATGAGTGGTAGGTGTTTACAGTAGAACCAGCAACATATTTCATGTAGTGATCTGATTAGTATTTGAACTTTTTAAGCATGGTAATGAGCAGTCCCTATCCTGCTATAGCTTTTTTAATTGTTGTGACATTGTGCAGACTAGTCTCACCTTTGTGGAAGGATACCAACCACACTTCCAAATCCTGGTTGTTCTGATGCATCATGGGAAATGTAATAGTCTTTTCAAAGAGAACCATCATGGTCTCCTTCAACCTTTTCTATACTGAAATCTCTTTTCCCGTAGCAGGAGTCTCCTCTGGGAACACCGCTCCCATCTAGCTGGGACCCCTCTCTGTGTGGCAATATGGGAAGGGCATGGGGGTTGAGCGTAACAGGATGAAAACTCATGGACTATGATGTAGTCCTAGAGACAGTCCTACTCTTCCCATCAGGTATGAAAATGTTGATGAATCTAAGGCCTGACCAGTCATGAAGCACATAGTTAAGATGTCCTTAGTCAAATGCATAGTCAGCATTTTCAAACTTGAGTGCCTGAAATTTGTCACCTGTAATCCAAACTCATTTAAGTGCCTAAACATGGATTTGAGGTGCCCAGCACTAGGCACCCACCTTTGAAAATATCAGCCTAAGCTTTTATAAAACAAAATAAACATTTCCAAGTAGCAATGGAGATCAGAAAATCAGTCTAACCTAAGAAATTAGTAACTCTGCTTTCAAGATAACTAATTTCAGATGCAGGCTGTAATGAGTTGCACCAGTCTATCACCTTTTATTTATCATAGGCATTTTTAGCCAATAGGAAAAGTGTTAGTTGTATGTATTTCAACTTAGACCATGCATACATGTGAAATAATTAACCCGTTATTTCTTGGATTGCCACACTGTGTAAAGCTTATGTCTAAAAGCACCATAAAGTATCATGGAGAGTGTTTTGTACTGTCTGACAACATTGAAGTAAGACTTTCACATCAGGCGGCTAAATGCTGCCAAAGAGACAAAAGGTTTCTGACACATCAACGTATAAGGCAGACTCAAATATATTTAACTTCACTTGGCTACTACAGCTGCTAATGCCAGAACAATCTGATATGTGAAATATGCTGGAATATAAACATTTAAAAACATATTTCAAAGAGATTCATTGCTAAGACTGTATGGTGCACTGGAAATCTCATGTACATTACATAGGGTTTTTTTTAAAAAAAGAAAGAATTAATTGCCTGGCCTGAAATGTATTGGAATAACTCAAGAGAAGCAGGCTTTTAAAGCTGACATAAATCAATGAAAGTCCTAGCTCAGGATTATCTTCTGGCACGAAACAATCAATGAGCTTGGAAGGGCTGTTTTCTGAAAGCTCGTCACTTTAAACTATTATAGTAGCAGCCGTGAAAAACTAGAGTTTTAAATGAAGCCATTTTTGGATCAAATTTTCACTAAGGGCCTGTGTAGCGACTGTTTCCAGGGTGACTAGCTAGTTGATTTTCCATCCTGGGACTGGGGAGGGTGCATAAAGAGGCGCTAGCTAAAGTAGCGCTAGCTTTCAGAGTGCACTTGTGTCTTCAGCTCCTTGTTGTGCCTCTATGCACCCTGCCATGTGGGCTGAAACCATTTCAAATCAGGTGGCAGTTGGGGGAATGCGCACATTCCCCACGCTTCCGGCATTCCATAAAAACCTCCATCCCTCCACCGAGGACCTCTCCAATTCTGGCTACGTCTCCATAGTGGAGGGGAGGAGGGAGGGTGAGCATAGATCTGAGAAGGCAACCCAGACAGGGAACAAATTCACTTCAGTAAGTGCCCTCTTTCTGCTTCATGACAGTGCAGGTGTAAAAGTCAACCCATGCCGATCATCGTGCAGCATCGAGGCCTAAATGAGCATTACATTGTTCTCTCGAGGCCGCTAGACTGGGGCTCCAATTAGACTGCCACAGGGGGGCAAATTCCACTTCCAAAGGCTCCGATGAGAGCCCTTCGGTCAATTATAATGGGCCCGATCCTCCTCTCACCCTGTTCTAAAATAGGAGCATCCCCACTGAAGTCAGTGGACTTCAATGGAAATACGCTGGAAAGAAAGTGATGTGAGGAGAGAGTTATGTTTCGGGGTTTGGTCCCAGGAATTGATAGAGCTTCGTCCTTTATCTTAGCTGCCCTGCAAACGTATAGGATGGGAGGTGGCCTCTCACACAGACAGGTCTCAAAACATTAACACTTACGTCACACCCTAAGCAGACTGGCAGCCCATGAGTCCAGCTCTGTACTGCACAATCAGGTTCCCAAGGGAGATGGTGATAACCATACTCGCACTGAGTAGCACTTTACTCCAGGAGGGATCTCACTCACTTCAGTGGGAGGATTAGTGGAGTAAGACACTGTCTCACGCTGGTTAATATATCAGACTCTGGAATTTATCCTGCAGGCAATCTGAATACTGCTTGGTGGCTGTCTGTCTCTTTAAACAGTCAAGTATGTATCACTGCATATCTAGTTGTGATAAATGAAGGGGGGTGGGGTAGCTTCCTTTTATGGACACCCAGCCAGCCAGTGGCTATAAAATCCCTCTTAGTAGCTGTTCTCTAATCGCTCTACCTGTAAAGGGTTAAAAAGTCTCACTGCTATGCATAGGTAAAAGGAAGTGAGTGGGCACCTGGCCAAAAGAGCCAATGGGAAGGCTAGAACTTTTTAAAATTGAAACAAGACTCCTCTTTTGTCTGTGGTTCTTCTCCGGGGAGAGGCAGACAGAGCAGCTATGCTGTAAGAAGCTTGGGCCAGGTATGAAAACCCATCAGTATCATACCTAGAAACTACTCATTTGAAACCGCAGATATGTAAGTAGATCAGGAAATGTCTAGGAAAACGTGATTAGGTTGATCTCTTTTATTCCTTTATGGCTTGTGGGTTCCTCTGTGCTAATCCCAAATGCTTTTTGTTTTGCCTGTAACCTTTAAGCTGGACCTCAAGAAAGCTATTCTTGGTGCTTAATTCCCAAGTGCACCTTCCTGGGCTCTCAAAGGTTCTGCACTTGGGTGGTGGTAGCTTTTACCAAGCCAAGATCAGAAAGAAGCTGTAACCTTGGGAGTTTAATACAAGCCTGGAGTGGCCAGTATTAATTTTTAGAATCCTTGCGGGCTCCCACCTTCCGCACTCGAAGGGCCAGAGTGGGGAATCAGCCTTAAGAGTAGTGTATTAGCCACAAAAACCACTGTGTGTAACTGCAGTAGTCGCCTCTACACGGTGACCAGTAATGCACATCTGCAAGCCTTGGATGCTTGTTCCTGCATTAGTCCAGAAACATAGCTCCATTCCTGTAGTCCAGGGGTGGGCAAACATTTTGGCTTGAGGGCTGCAGCTGAGTATGGAAATTGTATGGTGGGCCATGAACGTTCACGAAATTAACGATTCGGAGATATTCAAATAAACTCTATTTAATAAAGATACATTTTAGTGAAAATAAACATAAAACCTTACTTACTATTATAACTGTACCATCATAACAATGTATTACAATAATTAAACCAAATTTAACCCCTTTCCGTGCCCTCTCTGATTAATGTGAACAATGCAGCTGGTCACCCTTCTTTACAATGGCATCAAAGTCTGGTGTCATTCTCGTTGTGGAAATCCGCATTACTGAGTTGAGATGCTGGTCGGTTAACTGGGATCTGTAGCAAGATTTATTGTAATTCAGCACGGAAAATGTTTGTTTGCACACATAGGTGGAGCCGAACAAAACAAGGATTTTCTGTGCCACCTTGCGGATATTTGGGAACTTTGTTTCACTCAAGGAGGCATAAAACTTGTCCAGTTCTTCTGAATTGTATTTTTCCTTCAAGGTGGAATCACACTGGAGATCAATGAGCTTGTGGGGCTTTCTTGTAGTCAAATGACAGTGGGCATGACACCAGCTCCAGTGTCTTCTCTATCTTCTCAAAGTCAGAGAATTGACGAGAAAATTCTCTGTGCAAGTCATTCAAAATTTTGCTGTACTTTTCTCTCTGCTCTGGTGACACGTCCAAGTATTTCACTGTTGGAAAGTGAGTAACACTTTGTCCTTAATTTGTTTTGAAAACAAGACTAACCTGGCTTTGAAAGCTGTCACACTAGAATACAATTTGTGTACAAACACATTCTTTCCTTGCAGTTTTACTTTAAGTTCATTTAAATGTGCCAAGATATTCACACCAAAAGGGAGGTCACACACCCAGTTTGAATTCTTTAATTCAGGGAAATCATTTTCTTTCCCCTGCATCTCCAGAAAAGTGCAAATTTCATCTCTGAGCTCCCACACTCGCTGCAATACCTTTGCTAGGCTGAGTCAGTGGACATTTGTATGATCAGTTAAATCCTGGTGTTCGGTGTCAGCGTCTTCAAGAAGGGAAATGAATTGCCGATGGTTAAGTCCCCTTGCTCTTATGTAGTTCACGATTTTCACTACAGTGTGAACAACATAATCAATGTCCAGGACATTTTTGCAGAGGGCCTTCTGATGTATAATACAATGCAGAAAAATCACCTCTTTATCAGGGACGTCTTCTTTTACTTTGTCCTGAATTCTTTTTAAAAGTCCTATGGTTTTCCCAGTTAAATTTGGCCATCCATCTGTGATTACATTTGCCAGTTTACTTCAGGGGAGCTTGAGATGTTCAAGGCAGCCAGACACTCTGTCATATAAATCCGATTCCTTAGTTGTGCCTTTCATTGATTCCATTGATAAAATTTCCTCTGTGATTTCAAAATTGTCATCAGTTCCTCTGACAAAAATCAGTGACTGTGCTGTGTCCTTAATGTCGGTGCGGTCATCGAGAGCTGACGGAAACAACGTAAAGCCCTGTGCTTTCTTGTTCAACTCAGAAGCCAAATGTTCATCAATCACTTCTACACGGTGAGTAACAGTTCTTCGTGACAAACGAATGTTCTCAAATTTGTTTTGGTATTCTGGGCACAGCATGCCAGCAACATCAACCCTGCATTCTTTCCAAAACTCCCCTTCAGCAAAAGACTTATTTTGTTTAGCTATTTTAAATGCCAGAACATAACTTGCCTTTGTTGTGGCTTCCAGAACTGTAGCTTGTCACACATATATATTTTGCTGAAAAAATATTTTGTATTTCATTCTTTATTGAAAACCTGACACTCACTGTCCACTTTTTTTTTTTGTTGCAGCGCTCATCTTTGAATGGGAAAAGAAAATCCTAACTGCTGCCCTTATTTCAAACAGCTGTTTGACAAGATGGCACGTGCTGTGAAAAATCTGGGCCCTCTCTCTAGCCTGGATTTGTCGGGTGTCAGTGCCCCTGAGAATTCTGAGCCACGGCACTTTATCCCAGAACCCACGTGGACGAGAAGAGGCAGAGGCAGGTGTAAACTCAACTGTAACTTTATGCCCCAGCCTCCCCTCAGAATGTTCTTACTGTTGTGAGTTCTGTTTGCACTGTTGTGTTCATTAAAAGTTTGTATGTAGTAAGGGATGTTACCGAGGTGGGGCAGAGGACTCCTGGGGCGTGGCACGCGGGGGGCTCTCCGGGGCGATACCAGGGACCCTGCTGGCAAGGCAGCTGTGCCACGTGCACAGGCACACGAGCTGGGAGGGGTGCAGCTGCAGCCCCTCGGCGGTTCCCCTCCACTCGTGGCTCTCGAGGAGGAGACCGGGAAGGGATTGGGCGTGCTGCCGCATCCGGGCGGTGAAGTCATGCCTGCGCAATGTGACTCTTCTGCGTGCTGGAAGAATCTTCCGGGAATATGGTGCTCAAAGTCAAACTGCTCATCAGGGCTGGGCATGCCGGGTGGCGCACGGAAAGCCCCTGACCCTGCTCCCTGGTGGGAGCTCGCGGGCTCGATAAAAACATGTCATAGTCCATAAGCGTCCCGCGAGCTGTAGTTTGCCCACCCTGTTGTAATATGTGGGTATAACGCCGACAGACCCCAGTTGTCGGTGGGCAGGATTGAACCTGGGATCTCTGGAGCTTAGTGCATGAGCCTCTTCCGCATGAGCTAAAAGCCAGCTGGCTGTTAGCTAAGGCTGTGGGGCAGACTCATTAATCTCTCTCTCTAAGTGGTCTCAGTGCCACTAGGTAGGACAGAACACCACACCCAGGAGGTGTGTGGGTTACATAGGCACCTCACAACACCTCTTTGCTGTCAGGAAGCACTATCATCCCAGTTCACAGATGGGAACTGTGGCACAGAGGGCCAGAGACGCCCATTGATTACCTCTGTGATTTGCCCAAGGCGACACAAGAAGCATGAGGCACAGCAGGATCTGAATCCTGGTTGCAGGCCAGGCCCCTAACCCTTGGACCATCCTTCCTTTTCCTCTTTCCAACAGCCAGCAGTGACTAGGAGTAGTGAGAGAGATCATAACGTGGCAGCTCCAAAGTCAAAGCGGCATGGTGGAGATTTGCAAGCAGGCATAGATTTGCTTTCGTGCTTTCTAGGTCACAGGCTGTCAAGGTTCCTTCCCCACTCTGAACTCTAGGGTACAGATGTGGGGACCTGCATGAAAACCTCCTAAGCTTACTTTTACCAGCTTAGGTTAAAACTTCCCCAAGGTACAAATTAATTTTACCCTTTGCCCTTGGATTTCCACTGCCACCACCAAACTTTATCTGGGTTTACTGGGAAATGTAGTTTGGACACGTCTTTCCCCCCAAAATCCTCCCAACCCTTGCACCCCACTTCCTGAGGAAGGTTTGGTAAAAATCCTCACCAATTTGCATAGGTGACCACAGACCCAAGCCCTGGGATCTTAGAACAATGAAAAAGCATTCAGTTTTCTTACAAGAAGACTTTTAATAGAAGTAAAGGAATCACCTCTGTAAAATCAGGATGGTAGATACCTTACAGGGTAATTAGATTCAAAACATAGAGAATCCCTCTAGGCAAAACCTTAAGTTACAAAAAAGACACACAGACAGGAATAGTCATTCTATTCAGCACAATTCTTTTCTCAGCTGTTTAAAGAAATCATAATCTAACACATACCTAGCTAGATTACTTACTAAAAGTTCTAAGACTCCATTCCTGTTCTGTCCCCGGCAAAAGCAGAATACAGACAGACACAGACCCTTTGTTTTTCTCCCTCCTCCCAGCTTTTGAAAGTATCTTGTCTCCTCATTGGTCATTTTGGTCAGGTGCCAGCGAGGTTACCTTTAGCTTCTTAACCCTTTACAAGTGAGAGGATTTTTCCTCTGGCCAGGAGGGATTTTAAAGGGGTTTACCCTTCCCTTTATATTTATGACACAGGCTTAATTTTCTCGGAGCAAAGCTTGACAGCGGCTGCGCTGGGCGACTGAAAATGGCGAGGCGCGTTTCGCTGGATGATCTCTCCATGCATGGGCTGGCAGCGGGACATTGGCGTTTATGGGTCGTCATTACCCTTATTAGGGAGACTGTCTGCTCCGTATCACTGACATTTGTAAATGGCTTCGTTTAGCTGTCACTAGTGCACTAATTGATGGAGGCTTTAATTAGTGGCTCTGGGATGGCAGGCGGAGAGCGGTAAGTGGCAAAATTGCATACTGGCTTCATGAGGAATTTAGTGTGTCCGGCTGTTGGCGGCTGTGCATAAGGGAAGGCTGACAGGGAGGAGAGAAAAAAGTAAATACATTCAGCAAGACGGATGGGAAATAAAGGTCTTCTGAAAGATGGATTATCCAGGTGTCTGATGTTGTTTTCTGAGCAGAGGCATGGAGCCAGCGTACTTGCTGTCACAAACTCACTGAGCCAAATAACTCTCGACCAGGGCTGACATTTTATGATTATCCTGATCCTGAGAGTTGGTCCCAACAATAGGTTTTCGATTCCACCTCAAAGCCTGGAAGCAGCTGCTCCGCATATTTACAACTTCTGCAGACAAGATAGCGAGTGGGGCCATGAGAAGCGGGCAGGCCTGGCTGAGAAGATCAGAGAAGGATTCTTCAATAGCTCTTGCTCAGTTATTTAAAAAGGGAGAGAGAAAATTTCCGGCTTCTGAATTGTCTGCTCAGAGGGCGATTTTTTAAAGACACAAATAGCAGTTAGGTGCCCAACTCCCATTGATGTTCAGTGGGAGTTAGGTGTCCAATTGCCACTTGTGCCTTTGAAAAATCTTGCCCTGAGCTGATCTATGTAACCTTTTGTTCCAATAGCCACTGGGTCTGTTTGCTCACTAACTTGTCAGCAAGTTAAGGAAGTATGGGCTGGATGAATGCACTATAAGGTGGGTAGAAAGTTGGCTAGATTGTCGGGCTCAACGGGTAGTGATCAATGGCTCCATGTCTAGTTGGCAACCGGTGTCAAGTGGAGTGCCCCAGGGGTCGGTCCTGGGGCCGGTTTTGTTCAATATCTTCATAAATGATCTGGAGGATGGTGTGGATTGCACTCTCAGCAAATTTGCGGATGATACTAAACTGGGAGGAGTGGTAGATACGCTGGAGGGGAGGGATAGGATACAGAAGGACCTAGACAAATTGGAGGATTGGGCCAAAAGAAATCTGATGAGGTTCAATAAGGATAAGTGCAGGGTCCTGCACTTAGGATGGAAGAACCCAATGCACCGCTACAGACTAGGGACCGAATGGCTAGGCAGCAGTTCTGCGGAAAAGGACCTAGGGGTGACAGTGGACGAGAAGCTGGATATGAGTCAGCAGTGTGCCCTTGTTGCCAAGAAGGCCAATGGCATTTTGGGATGTATAAGTAGGGGCATAGCGAGCAGATCGAGGGACGTGATCGTTCCCCTCTATTCGACACTGGTGAGGCCTCATCTGGAGTACTGTGTCCAGTTTTGGGCCCCACACTACAAGAAGGATGTGGATAAATTGGAGAGAGTCCAGCGAAGGGCAACAAAAATGATTAGGGGTCTAGAGCACATGACTTATGAGGAGAGGCTGAGGGAGCTGGGATTGTTTAGTCTGCAGAAGAGAAGAATGAGGGGGAATTTGATAGCTGCTTTCAACTACCTGAAAGGGGGTTCCAAAGAGGATGGCTCTAGACTGTTCTCAATGGTAGCAGATGACAGAACGAGGAGTAATGGTCTCAAGTTGCAATGGAGGAGGTTTAGATTGGATATTAGGAAAAACTTTTTCACTAAGAGGGTGGTGAAACACTGGAATGCGTTACCTAGGGAGGTGGTAGAATCTCCTTCCTTAGAGGTTTTTAAGGTCAGGCCGGACAAAGTCCTGTCTGGGATGATTTATTTGCGGATTGGTCCTGCTTCGAGCAGGGGGTTGGACTAGATGACCTTCTGGGGTCCCTTCCAACCCTGATATTCTATGATTCTATGATTCTATGACTTCCTGGTCTCCCATTGGGTCCCCCCTACTTGTCATGCCTTATCTCGGTTTAGAGTGTAAGCTGTTCGGGGTCAAGGCTGTCTTTATCTGTACGGGGCCCTGATCCTGATTTGTCTCAGGGCATTACTGTAATGTAGACAAATAACACCACCGTTTCCTCCTCCTCATGAGAATGGCGACAGTTCCAATGGCAAGTAATTGCTCACTTCTGTGTAATATTTTGGGTGCCATTTCAACTACTCTTACAAGTTCTGTTTAACTGACCATGTGGTCGGTTAAATCTCAGGAGGAATGCTGTGTTGTTAGCTGCGGTGCAGCTCCTTGTAGAACCTGAGCAACTGACCAGTAAAGTCTGTTCCCCGCTGAGCTTCTACAGCTAATAAAAAGGGAAAGAATCATAGAATCGTAGAATCTCAGGGTTGGAAGGGACCTCAGGAGGTCATCTAGTCCCACCCCCTGCTCAAAGCAGGACCAATCTCCCCCCGCCATCCCCTCAAAAAAACAAACAAAAAAAAACCCCAGCAGCACAAACGGAGGCCTTCACATGGGCTGAAAACCAGCATTGAGGTAAGGCAACAATTTCAGTTTCCTATCGCCACTGCCACACCCATCCTGTGAGGTTAGGCCCACAAAACACAATAACTTTGCAGAAGCATCTGTGTGATGAACGCCTCCATGTAGCACCAGACAAACATGGCCTAAGGCAGAATATTAAGCAGCCTGAGTGCATAATATCGATCCACTACGCCTAATGCAAATGAAACACATTCAGAATTAGCATCTCTTTGTGATGCAAGAAGCTGTGTAGGAATAGGGTAGTATCCCTTTAAATGGCTTGTGGCCCTTACAGGGTTCTGTGTTTCCGAAACCTCCCAAACCCTGCCAAAGCAACAATGTATGTAGGTAGCCACGCCTTGCATGTTACACATGTCTCGTAAACACCGTTATTTGGTCCTCATCATGCCTGTGTGGTTCCTTTATCTCCTGTAGCTTGCGGACAGAGCAAAGACACAACCCTGGGTCATCATGCCACCTGACAGAGGGCCTGGTTCACATTTGCTCTGCCCTGCATAGTCACGTTCACTAATGCAAACTGACTGTAAAATGCTACCAAAGGAGAATGGGTTTCACACCCACTTTGCAGTGTTATAGATGACTACAGCAGGTACAGGGCAATATGACAAACGCCTGATACAACTGAGGCATCAGAAACCTACGGATGAAAGGACCGTGCCTGAAATCTGTTCAGAAAAAAACCTGGCTGGCGAAAAATTAGCCTGTTGCATCCTGCCCTGAAAGCAGATGTATTCTAGTCCAACAGTGGCCACCAGAGGGTCCACAGCTGGAGGACACAGTAAACGAAGCAAAACAATCAATAATAATTTTTCTTCACACAAAATAAAGTAAAAAAAAAATGCTTGCAGGATAGAGGAAATAGTTGCAAAGGTCATTTAATACAGAGCTTTTCTACATGAAGGCCATCCACCACAAACCTATCGATCATACATGATTGCTAGCCAATCTTCCCGGCCTGTAATTTCTCCATCTAAAGAGAGGGCAGCAAGCCCAACGCTCTGATGAAACTTTTATGAAGGGGAATTTACACTGGTTTTACCTGATGGCAGGTTGGGAGCTGATTAAATGGGTGGTTTTTTTTTAACATGGGGTCAGAAAGCCTTGGCAGATTAAAAGAGGAAGTACGGCTTCCTGCTGTACATTCCGTCTTCAGGGCACAGCTGGTAGAAATTGCTAATGTGGTTCAAGGTGAGTTTGGTAACAAGGACTCAATGAAAGGGGATTTTGCCGCAGACAGGTACGGCCCATCCAAAGGTGATGATCTTGGGGGGGGTGCTAATAGGTCAAGGGGAGGTGGGATAGCCAGTGGTTTGTGGGCTAGGTTGGGACTCTGGAAACCAAGGTTCAGTTCCCAGCTCTGCCACAAACTTCCTGCTTGGCCTCAGGCAAATTACATGATTATTCTGTGCTTCATCTGAACAACGGGAATAACATCACTTCCCTACTTCACAGGGCCATTGTGAGGAGAAACGCATTAAAGGTTACAAAGTGTTCAGATACTAAGGTTGTGGATGTCAGATAGGGTTGTCAACCCTCCCGGATTGGCTGGGCGTCTCCCAGAATCGAAATCGATCTCCCAGTGGCTACTGAAACCAATCTGGGAGATTTTAATAGTCCGCTAAAAGTCCAGTTGGCAGCGCAGTGGGGCTAAGGCAGGCTCCCTACCTGCCCTGGCTCCGTGCAGCTCCTGGAAGCGGCCAGCACGTCCCTCTGGCACCTAGGCACAGGGGTGGCGAGGGGGTCTCTGCACACTGCCCCCTCCCCGAGCGCTGATTCCGCAGCTCCCATTGGCTGGGAACAGCAGCCAATGGGAGCTGTAAGGGTGGTGCTTGCAGACAGGGGCAGCATGCAGAGCCGCCTGGCTGCCCCCGAGCCTAGGAGCCAGAGGGACATGCCGGTCACTTCCAGGAGCAGCCCAAGGTAAGTGCCGCCTGGAGCCCATACCTCTCACCCCCTCCCACACCCCAACCCCCTTCCCCAGCCCTGAGCCCCCTCCTGCACCCAAACTACTTCCCAGAGCCTGCACCCTGAACACCCCCCCAGAACCCCAAACCCCTGCCCCAGCCTTGAACATCCTCCCACACCCAAACTCCCTCTGAGCCCACACCCCCTCCCACATGCCAACCCCCTGCCCCAGCCCAGTGAAAGTGAGTGAGGGTGGGGGAGAGTGAGCGATGGAGGGAGGGGGCTGGAGTGAGTGGGAGGTGGGGCCTTAGTGAAGGGGTGGGACAGGGGCTGGGCCTCAGGAAAGGGGCAGGGCAAGGGTGTTTGGGTTTGTGCGATTAGACAGTTGCCCCCCCTAATGTCAGATAGCACTAAGAGAGTTTGAAATGTTGGGGTACCAGCAATGCCACCGTGAAACATTCAAATGTCATGCTCCCCACCATGATGAGATTAGCTGAAAAATTGGGAGATTTAAATGAATACATTTAGGGCTCTTTTTATTTCTTTTCTGGTTTGGGGGCCTTCAGGTGTCACATTTTCAAGCTTTTTCTCTGCAGTCACCAAGAATAGAAATTCCATTTTTTGCTAAAATCAAAGCTGAGATTCTTCCACAATCACTTGAGTCCAGGTGCTCGGGCTTTAACATTTAAATATAATTGAAATTCCTTTCAATTAAAAAAAATCAAAACATGCTGTGGGAAATTTTGAATTCAACAACTTGTCACGCCTTTTTGACATTCTTCACGGAAAATATTTCCTTCTCAACCAGCAGCACTAATAATTAGAGCTGAGAGAAAGTTGAAATATCTGCCCTATGGGAAATTCTAATATTTCATCCTAATTGGGACCAAAAACTCAAAATATTGACATTTTTTGCAGAACAAACAAAAAAAGTTCTGAAAAGGTTCCGTTTGGACATCTTGAATTGAAATGAAACATTTCAGCCTTCCTGAATCAAAGTGTTTCGTTTCCAGTCAGCAGAACACTAAACTGTGTCTCCCCGTGATGCTGCAGTGGCTCATAAATTGATCCCAAAATATTCCATTTTAATTTTTTCCACCAAAAAAAAATCTGCAAAATTGAAATTTGATTGTGCAGAAATTGCATTTTCCATTGAAAAATCATTTCACCACGAGCTCTAAGATTAATAAAAGGTCCTTTGAATGCTGACAAAATGTGTTACACAACTCTAAAGCATTATTAGGATCACAGTTACATGAAACTGATAAAAAAAAGACAAAATAAAATTATGCTTGAATGTGACCTGGCATTGGTTGCTATTTGTTTTTTTTGCATTGAACGAGGCAAATTAGCAGTACAATTCTGCGGTTATTACAAGAGTGCCCTCCAAATCACGCCACTGATGGGTAGCCATAATAATGAGAACCTAAAAGGAAAAGGAGCGACATTGCTCTCTTCGGAAGCTCTTCATTTCAGGAGAACTAACAGGAGATTGCTGTTTTAAAGCTGGCACTGCCATGTCTGGTTCCTGTCAGGGGGACAGAGCCCACAGCATAAGCATCATACGTTTAGTATTCCCTTTGGGTTGTTATAAACAAAATCAATATGTACTAATGATTGCAGCAATACATTTAATCATACTTCATACGGTAACATTCTGCACTTACCCAGTTCTAGGTTTGACAGAGAATAATAGAGTTTACCCTTTTAAAGTTGTAAATTACTATGAGAATGCTGAGCCTCACAGTAAAATACATTCAGGAATGTTTTTAAGGGTAGGAAATATTGGTAATACTTTCACTAAGCATACTATTAAAATAAATAAATAGCATTTATTGCCTGATTCCCCAGCTGCGGCTGGATGAAGAAACAGAACATGCATATTTATCACACAGCTCAAGGCTTTCTATTTGGCCAAAACTGCTTCTTGAAGAAGACAACACAAGAGCCTCCAGTAAAGCTGGTGGAAAATGTTCTATTTGCCATCAGGAAATGCTGATTTGACAAAACCCAGAGGATTTAGCCTGGAAAACAAACAAACAAATGTATTAGTTTAGAACCAACATTTTTGTTTTCACTTTTATTTTATATTTAGGTTTGGCAGAGTTTGATTTATAGGTTTTATAATTTGATTTAGTTGGGGATTGGTCCTGCTTTGAGCAGGGGGTTGGACTAGATGACCTCCTGAGGTCCCTTCCAACCCTGATATTCTATGATTCTATGCCAGATAATATCAATGATTATTTTAAGCCCTTTTATTGTTATTGATGTACATTTTCACAGTTGTGTAGAATTATGGAATTTAAGCATTTTAATTTTTTTTCCTATTTAAAATGTCACATTTTGGGACATTATGAGGGAGGTCAGGCAATGGGGGCAGGTGGGGGTCAGACAATTATTTAACGACATCAGAAGTTGGGATTCAAAAAGGCTTTATAACGGTTAAAACACAAATTGTCAACATCGCATGTCAAAAATATCCAAAATAAATATCCTTAAATCAAACTCTGGTTCTCAAGCAACATTCTTCTTATTTTGCCTAGCTGTAAATTTCAATGATCATCAATGGAAATATTTTTTCGTTGCTTTCTGTGTTTACAGTGAGACCGATGTTTCCCAATATTTACTGATAAAAATCGAATCTTTCCCAGCCTCACTATCTATTATAAGTTACAAGTTATAATGTACAGTAAAATAAATGTCAAAGCTGAAACATTTTGATTACCCCACAACAAAATATTTCAGAGTATTTTGTTTCACGGCAAGTTCTGCGTTTCAACATTTTGTTCCAATTCAGAATGAAAGCAAATTTAAATTCATGTGGAATTGCCCATGAAACAGCACAAAAAAGTGAATTTCCACCAACCTCCGTTCTTTAGCTCTAGCTCTCGCTTTGATCCTGGGTGTCAAGAAGGAAACAGATAATCTGGTGGACTGAAATACATCCATCTTGTTACAGCTATTCTGGCAACTAGATAGCTGCAGAATATTTGTGTACGTTTTCCCGTCAAACCCTTTGAAGAGTAAGTGTTGCCTAGTTTTTTAATGATTTATTATGTATTGCTTTACGGTAACACATCAAAGCCCTTTTTTGCTAGGTGCTGTACATGTATTATGAGACAGTCTCTGGCCAGAAGAGTTTACCATCCAATAAGAGAACACTGTCAAAGGGTGGGGAGAAAGCTAGTATTATTTTGTTAAGGATTGATCTGTGTTTTCTAAACCACTATGGGCCATGTCTCTGAAGGGTCTCAGCTGGGGCCAGATTTACAAAACCACAGAGCCTTTTTTGAAAACCTGGCCAATTGTAAATATTCCAAACACCAGTTCTCTGCACGCTTACCCCAATATTACACTGGCGTAACTCCACTGATGGCAATGGAGTTCCTCCAGATTTACACCTCTTTACCTGAGAGCAGGATCTGGCCCAAAGAATAATAATCTCCCAGTTCTGTATCTTTCTTATTTCCACTACAGAACACCAGTCAAGGGGCACGGTGGTGCTGTGTATTGCAGCTGAAAATAAATCAGACATACCACACTGTTGGCAAAGTTCTGTACAGACTTAGCTTCCATGCGGCACGGATTACTTTATTAGGGTTGAGCAGGGTGTAAATCAGTGTGGAATTTGGCCATAGGCCTTGTTATTATGCAGTTGAATCTACGTATAGCATAGTGACCTCATATATCAGAGGAACTCCATTTATAGTGAAATAGAAGAGAAGTCCCATATTGTTTTCAGTGTCTCCCAACTCACCTTCATAGTGAACGATCTAATGCCAGAGAAGCTGAAGCTGTGAAAGTGTAATGCAATTACAAGGGGATCCCATGTATATGCCTGCATTAAGCAGTGGGGGAATAGCTACTGTTTAGAGAGATGCCCGATGGCTGGGTATTGTTTTGGTTCGGCAAAGCCAAGCCAGCCTTTCCCTACATAACCTGCTGCTTAACTACCCACAGAAGAATCCTTGAATCATTCTGGTCCCTGGCATGCAAAGTGAGATTTTTTCATGCAAGCATTAAAACCCCCGACTGATTCATATTGTGAGAACTATGCACGTGTCTGTGTGAACCGGGGACAGAATCCTTGCCATCTGATGGGGGAGTGGTGCCAGGGGATAGTGCCACAACTGTAATTAGCACGGCAGCTATTGAATCATTCATGGATTCAAGTTAATAATGGATGATTTATCCTATTGTAGCAAATGCCCAGCCCTCTGAAAGAGGACCAGGCATTCAGAACGGTCACATTTATCTAATTGGTTGCCGCATACGACATTGCATGTAGCCCTTATGTTCATACACCATGTGGCAAGAGATTGCATGGCACAGTGTTACCGCTGGGCTCATCACCAATCTGACATTTTGGAGCTGGGCTGGTTCTTCCGGTGGTGGAGCGGTCGTGAGACGATGGTTAAGAATGAGTGAGACATGGCCTGACAGAGCGAACTGTCACACGGGGGAATCGAAACAAAACAACCCCCTCTCAGGCAACTGGCTCCAATGAATACTCTCAGAGGCTGCTGGGAGTGGCAGGGCTCGAGGCCTACGTAAGCCAGACCCAGGCCATTTCAGGGGGGAGAAGAGGAGAGGCCCCTGCGGAGAGACACTCTCTTTGTCAGCTGATCCCTGATCTGCCTCAACTGGTGATCACAGATCCCTTCCGGGTGACTTCACTGCCAGGTGACCTCTCTGCTTGTGAACCAGTTCTCCTGAGTAGGAGCCAGCCTTTTGTCTTGACCAGGTGATCCTTTACAGTCTAACCAGACACCATTGTGCCTTGTCTGTCAGAGACATGCTCCAACATCTTCAGCAGACAGTGGATTCCATGTCCACAAAGAAGTAGTCCATTATACAACTGTTTCATAATAACAACTTCATAATGTCAACCAGAATGCTTAAGTTGTACATAGATTCTGAGATCATCACAACATGGCATTTAGATACCAGGGTGATAAGAACCTTAGAGAAACCTAAGGTAGACACAAAACCTTAGATAACCAGCTACTTAGCGAGTCTTGCTACTTCCCCTTGCAGTGACTCAGCTGGATACACTCCTGTCTCTCAGCTGACGGTTTTCAACTTTTTTTCATTTGCGAACCCCTAAAAATATTGAATGGAGGTGCAGGCCCCTTTGGAAACATGAGACATAGTCTGTGGACCCCCGTGGGTCTGCGGACCACAGTTTGAAAAACACTGGCCTCAGATCCAACACCAGAACTTAGGTTCATAACGCAGGAAAGGAACTGGGAGAATTCCCTTTTAGTGATACCATCCTCCAGAAGGGCTCTTAACCTGTCTCTCTGGTGGCAGCCCAGAATGAAGTAAAGATGCTTACAGAGTTTCAAAGGTCTTGTGGTGGCAGTGAAGGCTATTTTGGGCTGGCCAGGACCCTAGTTCTGCTCTACCCAGGCCTTTTCCATTAGAGAGGATTGTAATCAAACGTGGTCCTGTTTTCAAGCAAACACTTGTGCAAGGTGTGCCAGCTCCGGACCATGGCGAACTGTGTGTGGCATTGTGGGGTGAGCCAGAGATTACTATGGTTTTTTGAAAGTGAAAAGAGCTGTTGTTTGAAACAGAAGCTGGACACTTGGCTGTGTTATCGCACACGTTCTGGGTCCAATTGACCCTAGCTGGTGCAGGGCTCCTGGGGCGGCAAGCCCATCAGAAGGAATCAAAAGGAAGCAGTAACTTCCTTCCCCTGAGGGTCCTGCAGCCAGCCGGGCTGCTCCAAAAGTGGGCCATGGGGGGTATCATTAGGCTGTCCATGCGTGTGTGCTTAGGGAGCCTCTGCTGGTGGATACCACATGGGAAATGTAAGACAGTCTTCCCCAAGTGAATACCCAGGGCAGAGCAGGTGGTGCCCTGTCACTGCACCACCAGGATGTTTCCAGCTTGCCAAACTGTGTATCCTCACTTACTCCAGTGCATTGGGTTGAAACAACGTTTTGGAACACGTTTCATGTTTCATGATTTTTACTTTCAGTGAAAAACGTTGTTGACAATCCAATTTTGCCCTCACCCCCCAGAAGCCAAATCCCACCACTCCAAATTATGCTGATAATTTTTGACACGATTTGGGGGTTTTGTTTTTGTTGAGCCAGTTATAGAACTAGTTGAAATTTTTATAAAATATTGGCCAATGACCAACTTTATTTAATAATAATAATAAACACAGTGTGATAATAATCACTAGCATATTTAGCTCCTCCCACCAGCTTCCTATCATAGGGTGTCTCACAGAATCCTGACTTCATCTCTCAGCCTCTTCCTGGCTATCTGGAGGTGACTATATCTCCATTGGTGGCTTTAACCACCATCCGTATGCTAATGGCCTGCAAATCTCTCTCCTCTGCTCACTCGTCTCCCTCCCTCCAATCTCACACCTGACTGCTCTTTGAGAGCACCCTGACAGCAGGATTGTCTGGCTACGTAGACTCTCTCCTCAGGCCCTATGCTACCAGAACTCCTAGCTATCTTCAAGACACCACTGTCTTCCTGAGGAAACTACAATCCATTGGTGATCTTCCAGAAAACACCATCCTGGCCACTATGGATGTAGAAGCCCTCTACACCAACATTCCACACAAAGATGGACTACAAGCTATCAGGAACAGTATGCCCAATAATGTCACGGCAGACCTGGTGGCAGAACTTTGTGACTTTGTCCTCACCCACAACTCTTTCACATTTGGAGACAATGTATACCTTCAAGTCAGCGGCACTGCTATGGGTACCCGCATGGCCCCACAGTATGCCAACATTTTTATGGCTGACTTGGAACAACGCTTCCTCAGCTCTCATCCCCTAAAGCCCCTACTCTACTTGCGCTACATTGATGACATCTTCATCATCTGGACCCATGGAAAAGAAGCTCTTGAGGAATTCCACCATGATGTCAACAATTTCCATCCCACCATCAACCTCAGCCGGGACCAGTCGACAGAAGAGATCCACTTCCTGGACACTACAGTGCTAATAAGCGATGGTCACATAAACACCACCCTATACCGGAAACCTACTGACTGCTATATGTACATGCCTCCAGCTTTCACCCAGACCACACCACACGATCCATTGTCTATAGCCAAGCCCTACGATACAACCGCATTTGCTCTAACCCCTCAGACAGAGACAAACACCTACAAGATGGACTACTTCCTTGCTCCATCGTTTCCAAGTTTACCTTTAGTCAGTGATGCAAACACAGATTGGATCATTTGCATTTCTTTGTGAAAAGCAAATGTTCATCCTCTCCCCAACTATTTGGTTTAAACTATTCATTGCTGATCATCTTTCAGAAATGTTGGTGCTTTGGGTTGAAGGACTTTATTTAGAAAGGACTTGATAAGAACAGTACATTACATTTCTAGTTTGTCAAATGTCTCAAGGCTGTCTGGGAAAATTAGTGCAATATCATAACTTGGGTGTAGAACTACATTTCACAAAACAATAAATTCATATTATGTATTGAAGCTGCTAGCAATGCCTATGTTAATTTTCCATGGCTTATTAACAAAATCATAACAATGCATGCTATTTATGCAGGATGCATTCAGAGATTTATCTTCTCAGTAATGTATTAAATTAGCACAGTGACATTAGAGACAGATGAATGCATTAGCATTTCTCCTCTAGTTTAGAGTCAGGATTATATCACAAAGGAAATTAGTTTCATGGTCTCATCATCGACCCACTTTAGGTTCTGTCCTTCACCAACTCACTGTCAATCACGATCACAAGGAGAGATTCATGTTTGTGCCACTTTCTCTTCTCATTGCACTCTTGACTATAAAAATGAGAAACGGGGAATGTTAATGCTCAACAGAGTCTATAAAAGACAAAACTATGCTCTACTGCTTTAACCTTTTAAGTGTGAAGTGTTTGGGTTGGCTGGCTACTGCGTCAGCTGCAAAAGAAAATTGGAATGTCCAGCCAATCAAATTATAGAACGGTGCAAAGGTTAAAACCTATAGAATTACGGCTGCCTTTCATTGAATATGTATGAGGAAATAAACCTCATTCTTGCGACAAAGATTATAGCAACTGGCCTGTCATCTTTCAAAACACAGAAGAGTAAAGAGAGTGACTGAACTGAGTTTTGGATGAGCAGCATAGACCTATCAGTATATAGTATATTCCAACAATGACGTTGAGAGGAGTTTACCCGAGGCATGCTTATTGGGCTACTAGTAGCTTAATATTGCATACATGTTGCTGTGTGGAAGATCTAACTTCAGGTTTTGACATTGGCCTCTCATTGCATGCTTTGGTGAGCACTGGGTCGTACAGCACTGGTTCAGACTCAGTTTTATAATTTGATGTATGCCGTAACAAATACCCGTTCAGGAACTGGATTAATCAAATGCTTGAGTGGAGATTTCACTTTTAACAGAACACACCAGGACTGAAAAGGCACTTAAAGAGGGGATCATCCTACCAGAGACTGTTGCGATGGAGATCACATCTGTTCAGTCTCTAACCTCTTTGTTGAGGCTGACCAGTGATTTCTGTGATACGGGCACCTGTCCACTAAGAATGCGACTGAGACTGGAAATCTACAGCCATCCAGAGACCAGGTTGGTAACAACTTTTGTTTGTGATCAGCATGGGGCAGATCTGAACTGATGATCTAGTACAGTGAGTCTCAAACTTCTGTCCATGGAGAACTGGCTAGTCACATAGTGCTAATGTCCCCCTTTTTCCTACTTGCCAAATCTCAGGAATGAGAGCTGAGGCTATATAGTCTAGTGGAGAGACTTTAGGCAGGTCACTTCTTCTCTCTGTTCCTGTTTCCTCTCTCACCCTTTTTCTGTTTTCTCTATTTAGCTTGGAATCCGTTCAGGGCAGGGTCTGTCTCGGCCCGGGCGTTTGCATGGGGCTTAGCAGAATGGAACCCTGATCTCAGTCTCCACGCCACGGGAGTATAAATAGTAACTTAGCGTACGTCACATCTTTGTCTAGTCTCGCTTTTCTGTGTAAGCAGATGGAGTGCTGCCAGAAGAGTTACGTGGTTGCGAAGAGGAGGTGAGATGGGCTACAAGGCAATGACTTTCGGAAGAATAAAGCTGACTGGCCTTTTTTTTTTTTTCCAAATTTTAAAATTTCAACACAATTTTGAGTTTCAAAATTGGAGGGAAAAAGTAAAAATATAGTAATGAAAAAAATTCAAACAGGTGCTTGTGATTCCTCCACCCCCCGCCGTCATTTTCCACTCTGCTGCAGTCGAGATGTGGGCATGTAACAGGGTAGCTGACCCACTAAAGGAAATTGGGCTCAGCTCTCCTGTTCCAGTCCAGCAGTTCCCTGTTTGGGCCAATTCAGAGGTTGGGGCAGCTATGGGAGCTATAGGAGGCCCAAGAGTGCGTTAAGTGGGTCAGAGATGGATGGCAGGAGAGAGGTCACTTGATCATTACCTGTTAGGTTCACTCCCCCTGGGGCACCTGGCCTTGGCCACTGTCGGCAGACAGGATACTGGGGTGGATGGACCTTTGGTCTGACCCAGTATGGCCATTCTTATGTTCTTATTAGAGCAGACTGGTGTAGTCAGGAAGAGCAGTTCTTGGGTTGAAAGCAGGAGAGCAGTCAGGGGTTTGCTGGCTCATGTCCCTCAGCCAGTGCTGGAGAGGACTGAAGGCAGGAGGTGCAGTAGCAGGAGATGCGTGCTGGCTGTGTGCTGGAGCCAAGGGCCAGAGGGATGAAGGAAGGGAAGCAACCAAGGGGCTTCCTGCCGACATCTCCTTGTTGGGGATCTGGGTCCCAGAGGAACCAGGAGAGGCTCCCAGTGGAGAGGCTGTGAGAGTTTGCACCGGGAAGAGTGGGGTTGTGCCCCAGAAGGAAAGGATAGGGTGGCTGCCCTGATGGGCGGACAGAGGGTGACTGATAAAGAGTGTTGATCTGGCAGAAGACACCAGGATGGTTAGAATGGAGCTGGGTTTTTAAAGATTATGAGCACGGGATTGATGAGGAATATGTTGTGGGACTTCTGGCTTGGGACTTTTGCCCTGTGTTTTGGTTAATACACTGTGAGGGACATGAGGACATGCTTGTATTGGACTCACTCTGAACTCAAGAAGGAAACTGAGGCAAGTGGCCACTCTCGCGGCTTCCTTGAGGCCACCAGGGGGCACTTGGGAGGAGACTGTTTACAGGGCAACTTAATGAATCACTTTCAGAACCCCTTCCCTGGAGATGAAAGTCTCTGCTACGCAAAGCTCCTGCGTCATTCAGTCTCCCACATTGCCATATATTTACTATTCCAGTAGTGCTGTGCCCGGCTGAAATCTTTTGTTTCCATGGAAATTCTGTAGCAATGTAAACAATAGAGACCCATTTGATAAAATATGGCAATTAGTAAATATTGTTGTGCTTTTTGGCAAGATCAATATATGTCTAGTAAGTCCAGACAGTGGGAGCTTCGTTTTTTTAGGCAAGATAATTAGTTTAAAATTTCACCTTTAGTTGAGATATTTCTGATGTGAATGTACACGTGCAGACTGCTCCTGCTTCTCTAACTTTAGCATCTGTCATTTCAGTAAGAGCATTTGAACAAAACAAACAAACCACAATTTCCTGGAAGTTTTCAGTCTCACAGAGCTGCCAGCTTCATTTCCATAGTAATGCAATTTAGATGTTCCAAGACGACAAAAGATAAGACAGAGTTGTGTTTTCACTAATGTTGGCTCTGCTTCCATGTCTTGTTGAAACATATGGTGCAGTTACTGGCTTCATCTCCTGTAACAAGGAGACACACTTCTTTGATGGTGCTGCTGTCAAATGTGTTCTAGTACTCCAGGGCACGAGAAACGTATGCTACTTACCCAGTGGTGACCTGGATTCTTAGCAAGGAAAAATAACAGCAGGACTCAGAAGGGTCAAGGCATACTTCCTGTATCTTTTAAAACGGTGGGCCTTCCACTCCTGGAACTCTCATTAAAGACAATGGACCTGATTCTTCACTCTATTTATTTTGTCTGGGTGTAACTCCACTGAAGTGATCAATGGAATTAGGCCAACATAAGTCCAGGAGTGGAGAAGAAACCTAAAGGAAATACTGCCAGTGGAAAGCTTTCCAAAGTCTGGCTCTTTGTGAAGAGGAATGCTGAAATATCTTCTGCAACATTCTTATTACAGACAGAGCTGACAGCAGTGTCTATAGTTCGAGATGCCTGTGAGTCTGGCTACATTTGAGCTGGGATATGTGATTCCCAGCTTGCCTAGAGGTACCCGTGCTAGATGTACTTGAGCTAGCAGTGGTTGCAGAGTCAGCCATTCGAGTTAGCTGCCCCGAATACAATCCCGCCTGACCCCTGGACATATAATTTGGCAGCCAGCTCAAGCTGCTGCTTGGGCTGCCATGGCTACTGTCAGGGTTCCTCCCCACTCTGAACTCTAGGGTACAGATGTGGGGACCCACATGAAAGACCTCTTAAGCTTATTTCTACCAGCTTAGGGTAAAACTTCCCCAAGGCACAAACTCTTTGCCCTGGGAGGGTACGCTGCCACCACCAAGTGATTTAACAAAGAATCAGGGAAAGGACCACTTGGAGTTCCTATTCCCCCAAAATATCCCCCCAAGCCCTTACACCCCCTTTCCTGGGGAGGCTTGAGAATAATATCCTAGCCAATTGGTTACAAAGTGATCACAGACCCAAACCCCTGGGTCTTAGGACAAGAGAGAAATCAGTCAGGCTCTTAAAAGAAACAGAACTTTATTAGAAAGAAAAAAGGTAAAAGAAGCACCTCTGTAAAATTAGAAGGGAAGCTAATCTCACAGGGCAATCAGATTTAAAACACAGAGGACTTCCCTCTGGGCAAAAACTTTAAAGTTACAAAAAGAAAATCAGGAATACACCTTCCTCTCAGCACAGAGAAAATCACAAGCCAAAACAAAAGTAAACTAATGCATTTCCTTTCTAGTACTTTCTAATTTGAATGGAGTTGGATTGCTTGCTTTTTTGATCTCTCTCCTGCAAGTACACAGAACAGACAGACAAAACCTTTCCCAACCCCCACCCCCCTCAGATTTGAAAGTATCTTGTCCCTTTATTGGTCCTTTTGGTCAGGTGCCAGCCAGGTTACCTGAGCTTCTTAACCCTTTACAGGTAAAAGGATTTTGTGCCTCTGGCCAGGAGGAATTTTATAGTACTGTATACAGGAAGGTTGTTACCCTTCCCTTTATATTCATGACAGCTACATTGCTATTTTTAGGTGCTAGCTCGAGGGTGGGCACATCTACATGAGCTGGGAATTGCACCTCCCAGCTCAAATGTAGCCAGACCTAAGAATTTCAATTATATCTCACTTTTTTTACTTGCTTATAACTTCCATCTGGCTGACTTTTTCCATCTGCCAGGCTGAAGTTTTTTACAAAGTTTCAGCAAAAGTGCTGAAACCATTTCTGAGAATGAGGCTATGGAAAATAGGTAGCATTTTTCATTAGTATTTGTTTAAAAAACCACCTCCACTAGCATCATCATCAACAACAACAAAAACCTAGGAAATTCTATTAATAAAAGAACCAGTGGAGATTACCTCATATACCTAACTATATGGACTGTGTGCCTAATTTCCTTTTACACTGCGGTCACTTTGCACCACTCCAGCAGTGTAAATGGAACCTCAGGCGAGTGTAAATGTTACTTATGCTCACCTTAAGGCTTCGTTACACTGCCAGAGCAGTGCAAAGTAGCCGCAGTGTAAATATGAAGTAGGTCCTGTGTCTTCAGTGTGACTATTTGTGTGGCTGAAGTTATGCCCATGAGTAAGTCTTCTCAGGTTCGGGGGATAAGGCTGTAAACTGAGGCACTGGAAAACACAAAGTGCCAATGCAATCCAATTTGGTCCCAGTATAAGTAAGAGCAGCTCCCATTGACTTAGGCCTGGGCTGAATTTGACACCCAAGCATAGCAAATTAGCGTAAGATGTACTACTTTCCTACTTCCACCCACTTGTAATATTATCTGCCGAACTCACAGCTGATGGGTAACACCCCTTACCCCAGCAAGGTTACCCAGAGAATTCTGTCTGCTTCCGGCTGGGATGGATCCCAGAGCATTCAGGGACAATTCCAGGCACGCTCTCTCACAATCAAATGAACAAGGCACAAACTTATTATTTATTTTTTATTTATTGATTTGATTTTTGTGACAGGATACTGAAGTAGCCAGGAGTGAACACTGAAGATCAGAGGAAATATAAGGTAGTGACTCAGTGATCACAATGAATGCAGTGTAAAAATTTGAGTAGCTATGCACTAAGGCACATGGTTGGTCATCCAGGAGGATTAGAGCATGTGGAGAAAGCAGTGGGAGCTGAAGACTGATGTTTAATTCAAGCTGCCACAGATGTTTTCATTATAACTTTTAAACTCTGGATACTAAAAAAGACCAGATTGAATAATAGCAACAAAAGCCAGGCGTAGGGTGCCTCTCAGTTCAGGATCTCAAGGCACTTACCAAACAGTCATTCACTAACCTTCATGGTATCGCTGCAAGATTGGGAAGGCCAAATGTATAACAAGTTTAAAAAGGCTAAAGATTAAAAAGAATTTGATAAGTTCATGGACAATAGGTCCCTTAATGGCTATTAGCCAAGATGGTCACAGGTGAAACCCCATGCTCTGGGTGTCCATAAATATCTGACTGCCAGAAGCTGGGACTGGACGACACGATGGATCACTTGTTAATTGCCATGTTCTATTCATTCCCTTTGAAGCACCTGGCATTGCCCACTGTTGGAAGACAGGATACTGGGTTAGATGGATCATTGGTCTGACCCAGTATGGTCATTCTTATGTTCTTATATCTTTGTCCTCATGTGACAGATGTGGAAACTGAGGCAGAGTCAGTTAGTTGTCCAGGAATGGACAGAGAGTCCTTGGAAGAGGTGGGCGGGGGAGGCAAACCCCAGGATTTCTGACTTCCTGTCCCACACAGCAGCGATGGTTGTTTCACAGTTTGTCGCAGTGTGGAGTGCATCTTAACAGAAACAGTCTAATGTCAACAATTCTTCTCATTCATTACTGCCCTGGTTGTACAGACCTCTCCCTCTTCTTCTGGCAATTGGGTGACATCTCTTTGGCAGCTACAGCAATTGGTGACATGGAGTAGGCATAATAGAAAAGTATTTCGTATGGTTTTATCTTTTCTGAATACAGTTTAGCAGCTGGAAGCAAGGAGGAGATCCAGGTCCCTGCAGACCGCCAGCAAGTGCCCCCATATCTCTGGTGGTCCTCCAACCAGTGCTTGGGAATAGCTGCTTTCAAGAAAATATGATGTTTCAAGTAATCATTAAGAACAAAGGTCTAGATTTTTTTCTATGTTGAGATCAGCATAGTGCGGGGTGGGGGTCAGGGAGTCATTTAAGTTTCCTTGATTCAGTTCCCTTGGGGAATCTGTGCTGGCCCTGGCCCATCAGTGTAAGTTTTAGAGCAGCTTAGGAGCTGCTATCTTATGTCACCTGGTTCTCTTGTGTCACCTGCTCTCTTATGTCACCCTATGGGACCTTACAAAAGTGGAGAACTGTCAGAGCACCATCCACTCCAACATGCATCCTCCTACACCATGCCAGGGTATGACAAGACAGTAGCATAGGAGCTGGTTTTGCCACTTTACTCCAGTTGGCAGCTCCCTTATAATGGGAGAATTCTCAGCCGGGAGGGCCAGATTCTGTGCCACATGGGTGGTTCACAGTGGCTGGAACAGGAGGATGGAATCTAGCCACAAAGCTGCCATGAGATGGTGCTGTGGTTTATGTCACACTCCATCACTGTAAATGGGATGGGATTGCTGGTTTGCCCCCGGCTGTACATGTTGACTATTGCCTTGGTTTTTTTCTTCCTTTCATAAGTTGCCATAGAAAGTAGGTGGCTCTTTACCTCTGCTTATCAAAGTGGTGTTAAAACATATGAGAAAGGAGCACTTTTGGCGCACACACGGCCGTTCTGCTTGTTTTAAATATCCACCGCTGGTTTCATCATTATTCGCTGTGGCCATTTTTCAGATTCCCGCACACATATGATTGACCAGATTTGATTTGCACTTTAAAAGGCACGTTATTTAAAATTAAATATTTCAGGATGGAGCACAGGAGCTTGTAAAGGGAATATGTTGATTCGCCTCTGGCTTTGTGTTTTGTGGTGCTCAGCTAAGAGGTTCTGGTTCAGTGTACCTGGGGAATATTAGAGCTACACTGGATGAACTTGAGACATTCTTTGGTCTGGTCATCTGCACAATAATGATATTGCAGATAGCGCAATTTAAGCTTACATTTTCAAAGTGACGAGTGATTTTGGGTGTCCAACTGAAGATACCTTAAAAGGGACTTGGTTTTCAGAAAGTGCTAAGCACTCATCCTCTGACACCCAGGTCCCTTTAAGATGTCTTAAGTTGGACCCCCCAAAATGGAGGCAGCCAAAATCACTAGTCACTTCTGAATATGGAGGCTTAACTGTATCGATCTGTTGGTTTCCCTCAGTCTAACTGATATAACCCCTTTTTGTACTGTTTTTCCCTTGGACAGGTGGGGATGATCCTGTTCCTTCTCCTTGCTTTGGGAACCACCTGAAAGACGTCAGTTGTTCTGTGCATGCATCCGTCCGCTCTATTGGCTTGACGTGGAGCACATGACCAAGTACATGAACTCCGAATTTTGAAAGTCCAGAGATTTGAAATTTGACTGTGCTGTGGGAGACTTGCAGTACTAATGAGGTTTTGCTCAATGTCCCATCCACTTTTCCTCCATGTGAAATGGACAGCAAATACATTTTCATGACAGTGACAAGAAAAATAGACAAAGAGCAAAATATTTAAAATGATGCCCCTAAACTGCACATGCAAATCATGCAGCTGGATTTCAACCAACTAAATCATACCTAGAACATGAAGAGATTGCAAACAGCATGTGCAATCACCTTTCCTATGTGTGCAGTTGCATCTTTTGCGTATGCAATTTAGGGAAATGCTTTTGACAATTTAGTAGTCCACATTTTAAAAATGTAATGTAAACAGGAAAAGTAATCAGTGATACAGGCTGTCTATTCTAATTGTTCTATGACTATCAGAAATATTTCCGAATGTAGCATGCCCACCGAGACTGCTGCATACAAAATGACTGAAAAAGAGATAAAAAGGAGAACTGGCCTGAACAACGTTCCTGGATTTGTCTTGAAGTTGACCTTGAAGTTGGGCATCAACCAGAAGTGACAACTTGCATTGCTCTAGTAAGAACCAGCTTGCATAACCATCATCTCACAATTTTGTTAAAGATAGTGCACGAAGAGTCGCTGAATATATTAGACATCATATTTTAGCCTGAATTGTAATCTGATATGGGAAGGATTAGTTTTTCCTTCTGAGATGAGATTGCGTTTCTAATGCTGAATATGCTTTTCTTTAAAGCTACTAGGTGAATGAATGCAGAAGGATATCATTGCTTAGGCTGGATGGAGAGCATATATTTTATTTATCTCTGTCATGGATGGCAGATCTGGGTCAACTAAAGCCATGTCTACATGGGGCACTCAGGAAATTTTAAGGCGAATCAACTAAGGGTATCAAGTCAGGGCATACAGGTTAAAGCACCTTATACCCCAGTGTGGATGCTTTACATTGAGCATTAAATGAGGATTCAGTGAATTTAAGGCTGCTTTAATTTCTGCTCACATCTTTAGCTGATTGGTCTTACCCTCAGGAAAGTTATGTCTATATGCAATGTAAGCCAGGGCTCAGACTCAAGCTTGAGCCCAGATCCCCTTTAGTGTAGAAACAAATCTGTCCAACTTGGGCCAGTAAGCCCTCCAGGCCCTAGACCTGGCAAGAGGGGTGGCTTTGAGCCTAAGTCCCATTGAGACTCTGGTCCAAACTCCATCATTTTGCAGCATGGTCTCAGATCCCCCAGACTTGTGTCCTGAGAGTCTGCCAATACTATTCCACAGTCCCATGCACCAGTGTTCAGACATTTCTATCCCCAAACTAGCCAACTGACTCCCAGGAAATAGAAGCAATGCCCTGGTTCAAGCACAGGTGCTTGGCATTTAATCCTTCCATTTTATTACGACTGCTCAGCTGCAAACAGAGTGAACCGTCTTGTGCATTCGCAATGGCTACTAACAAGAAGTCCTTTGGCAAGCACGCTGCTGCCTGGTCACAGGATTGCAGCCAGATTTGGTCAATCTCTGGTGTGAGGCAAGCAAGACATTCAACTTCAGTAAGAGTTCCAGTAATGACTATGCAGACCAGGAAATAGCGAAGCTAGCTGGCAGCTTTGGGGATTTGCTGGATGGGTGTTGGGTCCAGGGAGCAGATTAAATGGCTCAAGAGCAACTGTTGTAAAGCCAGGGATGAGAACCACATCTCTGGGAGGTCTCTATCATTCTCTGTCTTACGAGGAGTTTGACCGGATCCTGGGTCTGCCCTGAGCATTGAGCTAACTTTTAAGAACATTTATTACTATCACTGCATGAGCTCACATAATGTGTATTTCTAAGAATAAAGATAGTCCAGGTACAGCACAACTGGGAAGTTGTATCCAACACAGTTTGTCTGCCCTGTCTGAATCACTATCTTCCTCTTCTTTCAATAGGTGCCTACGGTAGGTCAGAAGTTGCTGCCGAAACGTCCACCGGTATCTCATGGATGCTCTGCCTGTTTGCTGACACAGGAGTGAAAGCCCAAGCAAGACAAGTTCTTCAAATAGTGACTCTGCCATGTTGCTTGCTCCAGTTGACAGGAGCCTGCAGGCCTGAAAGATGGGTTGGCTGGATGCATTGGGAGGCTGCGACAACTTACTGCGGGATGGACAGTCAAGTTTTTCCACAGTGCCTCATGTATAAAGGACTAGGGTAAGGACAGCTGGGAAGAGAGCTAGGAAGCCTGGGATAGGTTAGTTTGACTCAAGGCTGCATAATGCCATGTAGATACCTGAGTGCGGGTATGAGACCCGGGTTCAGAAATTACAAACCTAAGGTAAATATTCAGTGTGGACACTCAAGCCTGGGCTTACAAACACCGAGCCAGAAGGCTTGAGTCAGACTGACCCTGGGCTTCCATTGCAGTGTAGACAAATCCTGAGTGTCCCTGTGTAGACACACTCTCAATTTCATTGGATTTTTGATGTGTAGCGGTCAGGAACCAGGTAACATTTGAAAAAGGGAGTTTGTTATCATCTCTCTTCATGCTTCAGGGCATAAGCCAATGTCTGGTGACTACAGGAAGAAACTTTCCCTGGGCAGGCTATATCATAACTGTTACTACAGGATTCCTAGCATCTTCCTCCAAATCAGCTGGTAGTAGCCACTGCTAGAAGACAGTACGCTAGGTGGACCACTGGTCTGATCTAGTCTGGGCAATTGCTGTGTTCCCCCTGTGAATTGTTTATCTGTCTTTGCTGCCATCGTTAATTTCGGTGAAGTTCTGATTTGAGTCACTTGAGATATTTCCTGATTTCTGTGGAGTTAGTTTTGCCCAGGAATTTGCACTGTGGAACATGGCTAAATATAAAGATTGTACCAATAGGAGAAAACGATGTGAAGAAGACGTATGAATTATTAAATGTCAAAGGCTTGATTCCAGTATAGGCAACCCCAGTCATTCAAAAATCAAGATCTAGGCCTGCCAAAATCATGAAATTTTAAAAAATAATAATTTAGCGGTCTTTTCCTTTGTCTTCCAGTGTGATATCCTTTAGTGGTCCCATTTTCAAGCTTTTTTTTCCACATCCATGAGGCTTAGAAACTTACTTTTTTTTGTTAAATGAAAACTGAGAGTCTCACATAATCACATGACTCCATGAGCTGGGGCTTCAAAAAAAGCACCAAATATCAAGAGACTCATGATAAAATCGTGAGAGTTGGCAGCACTGGGATTCTGTGGAAACCCCAGTTTTTGAAAAGTCCAGCTGACTGGTGACCAGAAGTAGCTGTTTGCCGGTGAAATCAATGACTGGTTGGCTGAACACGTGCATCTCAAGGACATTTCCCCACCAGGCCTACTGCATGTTGATACATGGCCTACCAGCTCAATGGGCCTCCTCACAAATCTTTGAACCAGCCCTCCGATTGTGCCTGCCAAAATTAGAGTTGCATTAGTGCGAACGTTTGGCACAGGTCATCACTGTGAGTTGTGTCCATGTCTTGCCACTTGTCGGAACAAAGGCAGGGGACAGAAAGCTGGAGTGTGCCAAGCTGGAAGAAGTTTACATTAACGAGTTGCCGGGCTAATACCACCTCTGCCGATGTGCGTGGAAAGGACAGATGGTCTCCAGAATTTGCACTGTGAAGGAATTCAGTTTCCTGCAGCACTAAGAACCATGGGATGTATCTCCAGAAGTCTTAGCCCCACACCCCGGTGAGTATAGTGCCAGTGTCCCAACACAGGGCGTTACAGCACCATGAGTGTTATTTCTCATGTGGCTGCTCTCACTCATGCAAGGCTAACCCAGATCACCTAAGTTTAACTCTCTACAGTCAGGTGCACAGAGTAGCAGAGAGGGAGAGAACTGGCAGATGTAGATGACCTTGATATTCTTACCCTCTCATGCACACCTCCTCAATGTTCACCAATCCTTGCCGTCACTCCGCTTCTGTGCACATATCCCCCTTTTCACTTTGGAGAGCAGAGGAAGGAACGTTGCAGGTTCAAAGTGTGAGAACTTTCCTTTCAGTGCGTGAAGTTAACAAGGGAAGAGATTTGTTTTAAGTTTTTGCTTGTTCGGGTGTTTTAGACCTTTAACTCTACCAGGATTTGGGGCACTCAGTATCTTTGTTCTGAGTGAAATTAGAACTGCTTGAGAAAAAGACATATGTGGAGGACTGCTGGACATGCAATGATCGTTTCTGTTTGAGGCAGGTGAGTGGAATCCTGGGCTGTTTATTTAATAAGGCTACACGATATTTGGGGGAGGAGGAAATGACTGCTATGCACAGGGCCTGAGTGTTCAATTGTACGTAGGCAACCCTGTTGACTTAAAGGGAATTACTCATATGTTTAAGCACATCGCTGAATTGGCGGCAAAGATCCATGATTGCTAGAACAGTTCATCAGGAGACAAAGCCAGTGCTCTGTAAGGGATCAGGACATGGGATGGCCTGCTGGGGAATGCACATCTGCATGAGATATAGTGCAAACATTATCTCCTATTAAACATTCTCAGTCTTGGTCATTAATTGGCCAAGTTCCACAATATTTGGTGGCTTTTAGTCTACACAACAGAGTAGTATCTGCTTATACCCAGTAAAGGGTTATAAAGAAATGTTTAGCAGGTGGCAGGACAAAGTAGCAGAACAATTCACAGTATCGGCAGCAGTAGGAGAAGTGCACATCTGGTTTCTTAGCACGTTTTTGGCACACTCAAAACTCCTCATATCTTCAGCAGAAGTAGGGTGATCATAAAGTCTTCAGGGTTGGCGCTACTGAGGGTAAGCAACCGACACAGCTGTAAGCAAGCTGTACCCAATGTTACAGGTGAATCAAATGGGTTAAAACTAAAAGGAAAGTATTCCACTTCACCGCTGAGAAGAGAGACCAAGAAGACCTGTCGTAACATAAGGTCCATTGTATGATATGGGCAATAAGTATGTGACAAAAAGTAAAGACCCAAAGATTATAATACTCAAATGAGACGTGCTGTTTAACCAGAAGCTAAGCATCTCCAGCAGTGAGTATAGAGTGCCATGCTTAATTTTAATGTTTTACATCCATAAGATACATGCAGCATTTATCATGCTAAAGGGTTCTTCTCTGAGTTTTATGGCTACATCTCAGATCTCTGCAGTTCCTTATGCTCATCGGTGGGATTAACTCATTGCTGACATGAGGGAACCACTTCCAGGCTATCGGGGTGACTTTTGAGTTGGCCACACACACATCAAAGAGCCAATTTAATAAGGGTCATTGCTCAATTAGCAACTTGCAGAGCAACTTGTCTGCTTCACGGGAAAACAGTGAGTGCAACTGAAGGCTGGTCTACACTATAAAGTTAGCTTGACCTAGCTACGTTGCTCAGGGGTGTGAAAAATTCACTCGCCTGAGCAACATAGTTAATCCAATTTAAATCCCAGTGTAGACACCACTAGTCAACAGAAGACTTCTTCCATCATCCTAGCTACCGCCCCTTCTGTCGCTGTAGCAAGTGTCTACACTACAGTGCTACAGCAGCTCAGCTGCAGTAGCGTTTCTAGCGTAGACTTATCCGGAGATTCACATGGATTCCTGGTCTAGCTTTAGTAGCATGTGAACCTGATAGCCCTAGGTTACTTGAAGGGATTGAACTGCTGTGGGAAAAACCCTACAGCTTAGGTACAAGTGAATTTACATAAACTGAAACCAAAGGGATTCATGCAGTTCTGTTTTGATGCACAGGACTCGCTCTCCTGCAGATCCTTTGTGTATCTTTGGTGAAGATACACACTCGGTTCTTCCCTTAGCACAGTGGTTCCCAAACTGGGGTTTGCAGAACGTTACAGGGGGTTCGCCAGAAAAATTTCGCTCATGGCGGCCAGAGGACCCCGGGCATTGGCGGCAGCAGGTGGGACCCGGTTGCAGGGCAGACAGCCCGAGCCCCAGGGAGAGCGGGGCCGGGCAGTTGGGGCTGGCAGCCCGAGCCCTGCCCCTGTCAGCAGGGGAGCCGGCCGCCTGAACCCCAGTGGAGTTCAGTTGACCGGGGCGGTCAACGGAGTCCAGCAGCAGGAGCCCCATGGAGTGCGGAGGAAATTTAAACTTAAATCCCTGGAAATATTCATTTTTAGGAGGGGGTTCACGAGATTTCGCAATTTAGTGAAAGGGGTTCACAGGCTGTTAAAGTTTGGGAACCACTGCCTTAGCAGGTATAATCCTCAAAACCTGCAGTCTTTAAGTACAATCCTAGAGGTTTCATCCGACGCAACACATCAGGGGACAGAGCAAATCCTAAAGTGCAAGGCAAGCTGTACATGATATCAGGCCATAAACTGGTCGCTCCACTATTGGGTAGTGCCAGGGGGAAAGTTCATTGTGAATGTGAAGTGTCTCAAAGATGGAGCTGCACCTTTGGAATTGAATGTTCACTTCCCAGGATCATGGGACTGCTTGAACTTCAGTAGCACAAATAGCTGCAAAAAGGGAATGTTAAGTTCGACAGTGGATTCTCAATTGGTTATGTAGTTGTAAAGTTAGCTGTTCACAATGCACACTGTGTTTATTATGGATATTATTTATCCATTATATGAATTATTATTAATATGTAGCATTATTTGTATGGTGGTAGCACCTAGAAGCCCCTGTCACAGACGAGAACCCCCATGGTGCTAGGTGCTGTAAAAACACAGAACAGAAAGACCATCCCTTCCCCAAAGAATTTACGATCTCGTTACATAAGCCATCCAGTTGAGGTGGACAACCCATGACCTAACCAGCCCAGTGCAAACTGTACATAACGACTCCCAGTGAGTTGTTCAGGAACAATTTGCAAGTTACGACATTTTTTTGTTGAAACAAAAGTAGGGAATCGTTTCAAATAACAAATGCATTTGAGGATCTTTGTAAGCAGACAAGATGGCTGCATTGAAATTGATAGAATATGGGGCGGGGGGTTTCCAATGCAAATGATTTGCTCAGAGCACTTTAAACAGGCTAATAGGGCAGGTGCTGAAAAAGTTGAAAAGTTGCTGCCTTTACGTATTCTGCTACTACTAATTTGATTCGGCTGAAAAAAATACCTTTCTTCCCTGTGGCGGCTTTGTGTGTTGGCCTTTTTACTATGTTTTGATCTACTTGTTCACAGATAGCACATTTTGGGCCCTTCTGGTTTCAAATAGTGATGTAATAGTATAGATAGTCTGTGAAATCTCTCTCTCTGGCTTTTATTTTAATGCTTTACTTCCCTCATCCAGAAATGGACGAGGGAATGCAAAAGCAAGTGTGAATCAGTGAAATGATAGATTGAGTGCAAGAGATGACAACATTCAATATCATTTACTGTAACCCTGTGTTGCTTTGGCTATGTTTTCCTTCCTTCCTTCCTTCCTAACAAAGAGCAGCAGGAAATGAATAGAGGAGAGACTATTATAAGCACCTAGGTTAAAATACACTACTCAGTAGTCGGTCTCATGAGCCAAGCCAGGTCCTGGGATGATTCATGGTTGGGAAACAGGGTTGAGAAGATCTTCCTTCCCAGACTGTGGGGTGGCTGCAGAGATGCTCCATGGCTAACGTAGGCTTTGGGGTCTCTAATCTGTTCCCTGTGGGAACTGGAAGGATAAACTGATCGAACTCCTCACCTCTATTCCAGTCTGCACCCTGACTCCTCCTGCACAGGAGGAGTATAATTTATCACATGCCCTTTATGATAAACAGCTTTATAATGCTCCTACTAACCCCACCTCTTCTGGAATAAACTGTGGGCTAGATTCACAAAAGGATTTAGGTGCCTAACTGCAGCTTTAGATGCCTAAGTCCAACATTTAGATCCTCTAAATCCCCATTTCAGCTGCTGCCTCACCTTATAAGGGCCTACATTTCCCTTGGTTTCCAGCAATGAAGTCCACATATCACCTAAATGTCTGCCTCTGGACATGTGCATAGCCACCTAAGCCCTGACACCTGGCACTTGCCTGAGTGTTCCCCCCCCCGTCTTACCGGCCGGGCTTAATCTGGTAGGCATGCTCAGAAGCCACCTTGGGGCACATCTACTTGATTGAGCTCCACCCAAACCAGAGTCAGTGGTGCCCCCTCCTACCTGCTAGTTAGAGCACTCACCAAGGATGGGGAAGACCCAGCTTCAGCTCTGCTGTGACTCAGACAGAGTGGGGTTGCAACCCAGGTCTGCCAAATACTCCTTGAGTGCCCTAACCAATGGCTGTGGGGCATCCTGGGCTGGGAGGCTCTCCTGTTGATGCTGTTCTGTTTTGTTTAAATGAAAATTAATTGGGCCAGAGTGAGACAATGTGAATAACTCTCTAGCCCAGTGGTGAGGACATGTGGCTGGGATGGCCGTGCAGCCAGGTTCAAGCCCTGGTTCCAATGGCTGGTTGAGTATTTTATACAAAGGAGGCAGCTTCACCAGGAGAGTGTGTGTTTGATCTGATGCAGAAGGCAACAACCCTGAGGGAGCCCTAGCCCAGTGGTTGGTGCACTCATGGAGCAAGTAGGAGCCTTAGTCCCTATTCAGGCAAAGTGGGGACTTCCACCTCCTCTTCCTCAGCTTTTTGTGAGAAAGGGCAGACCTGGCTTAAGTTCCTAGCTCCAGGAGTCGGCTCAGGGCTGTGAATCCCAGGCAGCTGCAGGCACCTCCCTTTGAGGCCTGAGCCCCACCCCTCTTCTCTGCATTTCCTTCTGGTTAGCTTAGGCGGCTCCCTTCTCAGTGTGCTGGCTTTTGCTCTCCTCATGCATTGTATAGGGAGGCTGGCCCTTGCTTTGGGGCAGTGGATTCTACTAGGCAGCAGGGTGTCTAAAGATAGGTGTTGCAATGTTGAGCCTAAACGCCCTGTGTGGATCTCGCCCCAGGAGCTGCTTCTCAGCAAAGACATTTGGGGTTCACTGGTCAGGCCTCTTTGGTGAGGTAAACCAAAAGAAAAGTTATCAATACATTTTAAAAAACTAATGATGGGTAACGTTTCCAAACACCCTCAATTCAAAATCCTGCCTCTGTCCCCCACCGCCACCTTCCCAGAAAATTCCTACCCTAGAATCAAATGTGGCAGGTGAAATCTCAGGGTGATTGATTTCTTCCTGGGGTCATTAGGAAGGTTGGAAATCAGGCTTATAATGGGACGTGATCGTCCACCTGAACTCTGGAGCAGCTACTTGTGTCCCACCATGTGTTATTTAAAGCCTATTTTATAATAGAATATGGTATTACAGTATATATAATTTATAGTATATTAAAGACCATTTCATAATATATTTCAATCTCCATGATAAATAGTCAGGGCAGTTTCGCAGCTTCTATAGAATCACTATGGCAACATCCCTTAGAAAAAGTAGGACGATTCTGCGATAACAGTGATTGGTCCGGAGCAGAATAATGCAACTTGTCAATTTACAGCCTTAACTAGTAGTTTATTTTTCTCTTTGTAAGGTGCTCCCATTTCAATTTCATGCATGCTTCACTGACAATGCAACTGAAACACTGCCTGCTCTTTGATCTTCAAGGGCTGGATTTTCCAATGAGCTCCCATTTAGGCACCAAAATGAATCAGCCACATTTCATAAGTGCTTTGCACCCAGTAGCTATTGCTGAGCTTGTTTGAAAATTTGGCCTCAAACAAACTCCTAAATAAGTCAGAGGGAGCTGCTGGGTGTTCAGCACTTTTGAAAATCAGGCCACTTATTCAGGAGCCCACTTTTGAAAATCATGGCCTTTGTGTCCTACTTGGTGTTTGCAAAAAGAAAAGGAGGACTTGTGGCACCTTAGAGACTAACTAATTTATTTGAGCATAAGCTTTCGTGAGCTACAGCTCACTTCATCGGATGCATCGCTTATGCTCAAATAAATTGGTTAGTCTCTAAGGTGCCACAAGTACTCCTTTTCTTTTTGCGAATACAGACTAACACGGCTGTTACTCTGAAACCTAGTCGGTGTTTAACACTCTTGAAAATTTGGCTACTTATTTAGGTGCTTAAATTTGGACTGAGACTCTGAATGCCAACTATTTCAGTCCCTGCACAATGGTCAGCAAAACAGATACCCTGTTCAATATTGAAGGGGACAGAATGTTTCAAAAAAATAACATCCCATTACTCTTCCCATTCAAATGGAGACGTGCCTATCAAATGTCACCTGAGCAGACCTAGAAAATTACCATAACAAAGAGTGAAAATCCATGAATCCCTGTTTGCATAATCATGTGACATTGTTATGTTAAACCCTCTGAATGGATTTATACTTTACCTGCCCTGTTCTTAGCTAGTCTATTCCTGAAGAACAGGGTTTGAAAGATTTCACAGACCTTGTCTCATCTGAAGACCAAATACCTACAATACCACATGCCCCAAGAGACTCATTCCTGGTCATGTTTGTTTAATTCTCATTGGCACATCTTTACTCCCCCAATAAATCAGTTTTGGCCACAAATTAGTTCTGCCTGTAATTGTATGTTTACTTGCAATAAATTGTTCGGGCACTAGATGACCCCATATGTTGTGTAGAGTCCCAAGCAGAATGCCATCCCTGGTAAACAAGGACAACGCTAGAACTTGAGCTGTGTGGAAGTCTGTCTCTGCAGTTGTAGTTCTGTTTTCTTTAATCAATGCTATTATAGATTCTGTCCCCGATCAAGTCTGTCCCCATCCAACCAATTCTCCATTAATTCTCCTTCCTCCCTTTGGCAAGGTTCTTCTTCATCTGCAATGACCACTTCTACTTCTCTCCTTTAGCCTACAAACTCCCCCCTTCCATTTGAACCCTACTTATCCCTTAAAGAAACAGCAGTGCCTGAGAAGCTCTCCTCACAGCCCACTCCATCTTGTTAAATGACCAGCAACAAATGACCCGAGTGCTCATTTTCTTCCGGAGGCAAGGGCTTGCTCAGCAACTCTCTGCTGTCCAGCCCTGCTCAGTTTGATGGGGTTATCCATGGGCAGTGCTCCCTACAGGGTGTGTGTTTGTGTGAATTCTAATGTGCACAAATATGTTGCACACTATCTGACCTGTGTAGATTCTGCTGGTGTGGATTCCTTAGTGCACGTTAATGTGGTCCTGAATTATGTTAATGTACATGAGGGAACTCTTAATGCAAACTGGCAGGGTCCACACGGGCCAGTTAGTATGCACCACATTGATACACATTAGAATTCACACCTCTGTAGTGCGCATCACCACACCACATAGATCAGACCAACAATTGGTGGGGAAAAGAAGCCAAATAAACTATTTGCAAATATCACTTCACCAGCTCTAGTCAAGGCAGTTGAAATGAGATGATGTTGTCTTGCTTTCAGTCCCTGGAAGCTGCAGGTCCCTTGGTTCTGCAGTTCATTTCCCCCCTTTGTCCAAAAACAGAGCACAACAGCTGACCTTCACAGAGTAAAGCCCATCTGCTTATTCAGGTTTTCGCTTGAAGCGGTGATGGTGGGATGAATCCACGCCTACATGTGGAATTCTGGGTTACATCTATTAATATGTCATTGATATTGCCAACTAATTTCTGTACTTTTGAAAGAATTTTATTCTTGTGCCCAGGGAAATATATGATGGGGACATTGTTAGAAATGTAAAAGAATACATTTCTGGAATGAAATCCCCTTTTAACCATTCTTATTGAAGTAGTGACAGGTGCAGTGCTGCTGATTCCAAGGGAGTGAAATGCTTCCAAGAAACAGGAGCAGAAAACACGAGTTTTGAGCCTCTTCTTTTTGTTCTGTGTTTGCACAGCACCTAGCACACCTAAGGCTCCTAGGCACCATCACAACAATAATAGCGGGAGGATTTCATTTTCAGGGTACGTGCTCATAGAGATACTGGCCAAGATCTAAAATACGGGAACACCTGAGTGCAGCAGCACACCCCACTTATCTGGGTGCTTCATTGTGGACTTCGGAGCCTAACCGTAGGTCTTCCTCCAAGGAGAAGATTTGGAGAGCAGTGGGGAATAGTTGGTGGAATACCCAGCATTCCGTCAGTTCTGGTGCTAAGAACATTCCATATGTAGCTCTGGTGGAGCCAAGAGACGCACACTCCCTAAAAAGAACAAACTCTTACAAACGTCTATGAACATGGACACCTCAGACAAGCCTCTCAGAAAGCTCAGTGGCACCTACAGATAGCTCTGCTTTAAATGCTGCAGAGCATCATTGCTGACGGATGTGTTTAAAGGGCTGCGGTTCCTTCTCACATGCCTGTGCTTTTCAGAATGAATCCTTGCTGAGAGTAGCCCTTTACTTCCGCCACATCCACAATATTCTCATTCCCCCTAGAAGATGAATACTTTCTTTTCCAAGGACCACTGGACCTGTTCCTAACCACAACCTTTAAAGTGAATGAACTGTGAAATTATATAGTTAATAGACAGTGTGATAATTAAGAATAATACCACAAAGGCCATGTTTAAATGATCTCCCCATTCCCACTTCTCATATTTCCCTTTAGACAACTACATTTACTTCAGTATATATAGAGAAAATTAGCTTTGAAAGTGCTGATGTGCACGAAGCCCTGCTATGATTGCTTGGGAATGGAGGTATTGTGTTCCAAGAGACTTTGTAGGATCTGTTTGTCTTTTCAGGACAGGCCGGCCAGAACAAGACCATGGGTAAAATTTTGAAAATCAGCTCCTAATGGGAGTTAGGCACCTAAATGGATCTGGGCCTCAAGTCACTGTTGAAACTGGGAATTAGGTTTTTAAATCAGGAAGATGCCTTACGAACTTTATCCCATCTCTCCTCCAACCCCCAGTTCCTACGTGTAATGCTGCTCACTTTCAACATACTGCAACTTTGCTTAGCAGCTGCCTATCCAGTTATGCAGAGAAAGCTCACAAAATGCCATTCAGCTGGTTCCTGATGAAAAGCAAGCTACAGTCTGTAGAAAAACAATATAGTTTGTGTCTGTTTCAGGAAATGATGTGCATGCAGTATGTACATACACAAGATTTTCAGATCAGAGCATTTAAAATTAGCCTCCCAAGGCACAAAAGTAATTAACCTGATTTTCACAGATGATGAGCACCCATTGATTCACTGAGAAGTTGGAGCCGGGCTGTGGAAAGAGTTGCCCAGGGAGCCCAGGCCACTGTGAGGAGCCCTGGACCTTCCACCTGCCCTGGGCAGTGCGCTCCAGGGGGCAGGGACATGGGACCAGGGCCTCTCTTGGGTATCCAGGCCCCCCATCCAGGGCAGGTGGAGGGGTTCCCTACAGCGGCCTGGGCTCCCTGGGCGCCTCTTACCACAGCCTAGGGTGACCCACACGTCCCGTTTTGGTTGGGACAGTCCCCTTTTTAAGCCCTGCCCCATACGTTCTGACTTTTTTGGCAAAACAGGGCGTTTGGCCAACTTTCACTTGCCAGCTGTTCACCAGTTGTCAAGAGCAATCGGGACAAATGCACAGTTTTGCCAAAAAGGGTCTCGGGGGGTGAGGGGTGGGAGGGGAGCAGGAGGGGTCAGCAGCAGGTCTCAGGCCAGCCCTGTGTGTGGTAGAAGAGCGGTTCAGGCCAGCTCCACATGGGGAGAGGGAGAGGGACTCAGGCCATCTCTGAACTGGGGGTGGAGGGTTAATAATATGGTCATCCTACCACAGCCCAGCCCCGGCTTCTGGCCTGGCCAGGGGGCAGGGCCCCAGAGGAGGAAGAGGAGGAGCAGGGGGTGCGGCCACAGTTCTAGCACTGGTGGTCCTCCCACTTCTGTACAGGTTCCGTCACTCCTGCAGGGGCCCCCAAATTGGCTGGGCCCCTGGTCATGGGGTCTGCTTTAATCCGCCACTGGTGAGAGCTGCTGAATGCTCAGCGTTTTGAAAATCTTGGGATGATATTTTCAAAAGTGCTCCGCACCCAGCTGTGCCTTCTGAGACCAATAGGAACAAATGGCTTTAAGCTGTTCTGACAATACAACCACTTTCTTACGTGCCTAAATGGGAGCTATCAAGCTGAGCTTTCTTAAAAATCGGGCCCATGATGATTAACTTTAGGCACGTAGTTTTGAAAATCCGGACACATGGTAACTACAGCATTTGTGTTCCAGGTGCAGTGGGATAAAACCAGTTTCCAAATAAAAATATTTTATACTCTGTTAAATATCCTAAAATAGTTTTTCTGTAGCATATAATGGATAAACAAAATATTGAATAGTGTAATATGAAGGGTTTTTTGGCATGAGTTGGAGACCTTGAGACATGACATCCTCATTCATGGCTCTACCACTCATAAGCAAAGAAATTATTTTGATATCATGCCTATTAGATATTTAATCCACTATAGGACACCACCATGCATTGTCCATCCTTCTCTCTAATCTGCACAGACCTATAGATAGACAGATACAGGATATCTAGACCCGAAGAAGAGCTCTGTGTAGGTCAAAAGCTTCTCTCCTTCACGAGCAGAAGTTGGTCCAGTAAAAGAAATTTCCTCACTCATCTTGTCTAGATAGTTAAAATTATTCTGGTTATATACATGGGAAGATAAGACTATAGTAGGCTGTTTTGCATTCAAAAGCCTCTGCTTAATTAACAGACTGAAGGAGAGTTGCATGAACTAGCTTTGTAGTGTATATGCACTCTGGAGTCATCTGTTACCATTTAGAATTTGTACTTGAATTCAGAACATAGAGGGCCCTACTCTGATCTTTTGGTCCAGCCTGCCTCTATCTGAACTTGCAATATTTAAGTCTTAAGTTGTCCCAAGGGGATATGGACTGTGTCAAGAAGTCTGCTCTTTGAAGGTTATCCAATCAGCAGGTAAGAGTCTAGGTCAATATATATTCTACTATTTCATTCCTGGTTGTGTTTAAAAAAAGATCAGTATTGTATTCAAAGGAACTCTCATTTATCCCATGCTGTATGTTAAGCAGATGTTCCTTTTAATTAACCAAGATATATAGGTCTGAGTATAACTTCTATTCCAGGTGTGCAATTAATAATGAGTCACTCTAAAAAGTTTGGAAGTTCTGTTTGGATAAATAGGAGGAGCAGTTCTGTGACTCAGATCCTGGCTAAAACCAAGAATCAGAGAGAGAGAAAAAAATAAAATACAAAGTTATCCAGACATTCTAAACTCAGAACAAAAGTTTCAGTGAAAGTTTGTGTCATTATTTTCTGCCCGGCTTTTTATTCTGACCTTGTCAGATCTCACCAACTAAGCCGGGCTGGGTTAGGTCAGTACATTGATGGGAACTGTCCAAGGAAAAATAAAATAAAAATCTTGCAGAAAGTGGTTGTGGGAATTCAGCAGGTGGCGCTCTTCCCTCTGGGTGAATGTTGAAATAATTCCACAGCTTTTCAAAATGGCTGCAAGGGTGCTAATGGCTGAGGATGTATATTTGCACTACTATTTGTTATAGTTTTGCTTTCCATGCATATTCTTTGGAGTAAAAATAACTCATTCATTTGCAAACAAAGGTGAGATCCTAACCACTGCTTTGGCCCCATTGCGCTGGGTAAAAGGACTGGAGCAGTGCAAAGTCACCATCAAAGCCCCAGATCTGTGAGGCTGTAAAACTGTGACAGACAGTTGGGCTCAGGCTGGAGCCTGGCCTCTGGGACCCTCCCCTCTTGCGGGGTCCCAGAGGTCTGGCTCCAGCCCAAGCCTGAATATCTATGCTGCAATTTTACAGCCCCACAGCCCGAGCCCCGTGAGCCCAAATCAGGTGACACAGGTGTCTAACTGCAGTGTAGACATACCCCAAGGTGATTTAAGAATGCTTGAGCACCAGTCGCTGGCCTGCAAATTCTGTGCTTTGTCATAGAAGAGGTGCAGCGTGGAACCTCCCACCAAATGAGCCAAAGGAGATGGGATTGTATAGGTTTGATCTGCAAGAATATCTTTCCTTTTTTTAAAAAAAATCTACGTGGCTTTATTCAGCTGAGAAGATGAGCCAACACATTTTAGACAACTTGTGAATTGGAACTAAGGGGCCAGTTAGCTGTTTCTCTAGTTCTGATCAGCTGGGTTGGGATTTTCGCCTGTCGTACTGGAAGGTATCAGAAAATTACCACTTTTGCGCTAAAGCGAAATGTTAGAATCCCCAACATACTGGCTTTAGGGTTACACTTTAATCCTATGTGCTAATATGCCAGTTTAGTAGGTTAATGCAGATTAGCTGAAAATAGCTTTGGCATTTATGGATTTTCCAGTGTTCCTACACATTGTAATCTCTTTCCTTTGGATAATGTTTATTACACACACAGATAATAGGTTTAGTGCTTTTATGACCTCTGCAGCAAATTCTTTTGGTGCTTGCATTAAGAGCTACTCTTGCTTAGCTTCCACTCCAGTCATTAATCAGTCTGGCATGATTACCCTGGTCACACTCATTCCACAGAGTCTCCAGGGCTCAAGCCCCTATAACAGTAGGTTGGATAGTTAACAAAATAAACATTTTGGCTTATTAAGCCCATTCTATGCACCCGTGATCAACACAGGAGCCATTTTCAGCCCCGCACAGAAGGGAAACCTCTACTCTTGGCTCATACGCAGCTGGCCAGAACTTGCTTTGTCTAGATTGCTGTTGTGTCACATTGCTGGACATTGAAGCCCAGGTTGGCAGAGATCCTTGTTGGCTGCAGAGAGGCATTCAAAACATGTCCTTCCCCACTTATATGGCTGTAACATGAAAGCCACCATATAGCCACTTTCCTGCCAAACACCATCTTCCAAGGGCCTGTAAACCCTGAATGGCTTCACCAAGAGATTTTGTCAGTCTCCTGAAAGTCCGTGTGTCCAGCTCCTGGGTTAGGAAGCCAGGAACTGCTCAGCAGTTACAGAGAGGACAGGCCTGTTAGATCAGCTAGGGCTGCACCTGCAGTGCTGCCTGCCATCTGTTCCTAAGAGTCAATGTGCAGCGAATTCTCCTCCTAGAAAAGCTAACCTGTAACTGCAATACATACACTGACCAGCTCCAGGGCTCTGCTCTTTTTGTTTCTTAGTGTTTGACTTGCTCTGTCATTGAGCTAGTCACAAATAAGATTTTTTTGTTTGAAAAAAACCAAACCCTGTGGATTGATTGCTTTAGGAAGTTTTAAATGGCTCTTTGCATTCCTTTGGCTACAGCTTCTCTTCGACTTGACAAACAGCAGCAAAGGCAGCAGTGTGACCTGCTGGTTAGGAGAGTGACTGGAGACTCAGCAGATGTGGAATCTCTTCCTGGCTCTGCTACTGACCTGCTGGGTGGCCGTGGGTGAGTCACTTCTTCTCCGTGCCTTAGTTTCCCCTCTCACCCTTTGTCTGTCTTCCCTGTTTAGATTGAAAGCTCTTTGGGGCCTAGAGTGTCTCTCAATATGTATATGTACAGCACCTCGCTCCATTCGGGCTCCTAGCCACTGCTGTGATACAGAATAATGGGGAACCCAGAGTAGATGAGAAAGATGAGAGCTCTGGGCCATGCTACTAACTACTACTTGTTATTGCCCTGCAGAGAGCCAGGAGGCACCATCGGGAGCAGAACCGTGCCTTGCGGGTATTCACAAGCTGCTGGTGGTAGCTTTGAGTGTTCTCACAGCTGGGCGAGCTGATTGGGTTAGGGGAAAAAAAAGAAGCCGGCCTCCCCATGGTGCATTTGACCTTCTGAAATCAGCCTGCAGGGCTGGGAACTGATGGCTACAGAGTGGGGGTTTGGTGTCCTCATCTCCCTATCATAAAAACCATAGGTTGCGGTTATCAAAAGTGCTCAGTGTTGGCCTAACTCTGCTTCTGTCGATGGTGTATTTACCACTGAAGAGACCCGTGTTCCCTCCTCAGTGCCTCCTAGCTCTGTGACTTGCAGTCCATGCGTGACAGTGACTCCAGGAACTGGCCGCAGGGAGCATGTACATAGAACACTACGCTCTGCCTCTGTAGGACTGAGGCGAGTCAGCCCCATTTCAGCCTGTATTCCCTGCTCTGTGCCTCCTCCCATCACTGCCTGCAGTCTGTGTGCACCAAGGCCAATATGGCTCCATCAGGAGCTCTATAATGACCGGACAATCATAAAGGAAGCCTACAAAATGTGGAAACAAGGACGAATTACTAAGGAGGAATACAAAAGAATAACACGAACATACAAGGACAAAATCGGAAAGGCTAAGGCACAAAATGAGTTAGGCCTTGCAAGGGACATGAAAGGCAACAAGAGGAGATTTTTTAAATACATTAGGCCAGTGGCTCTCAACCTTTCCAGACTACCGTACCCCTTTCAGGAGTCTGATTTGTCTTGTGAACCCCCAGGTTTCACCTCACTTAAAAACTACTTGCTTACAAATATCAGACATAAAAATACTAAAGTGTCACAACACGCTATTACTAAAAAATTGCTGACTTTCTCATTTTTCCCATGTAATTATACAATAAATCGATTGGAATATAAATATTGTACATACATTTCAGTGTATAGCAGACCAGTATAAACAAGTCATTGTTTGTATGAAATTTTAGGTGTACTGACTTCTCTAGTGCTTTGTATGTAGCCTGCTGTAAAACTAGGCAAATATCTAGATGAGTTGATGTACCTCCAGAAGACCTCTGTGTACCCCCAAGGGAACCACTGCACTAGGAGCAAGAGATAGACGAAGGAAAGTGTAGATCCTCTACTTAGTGGGGAAGGAGATGACATCAAGAAGGCGGAGGTGTTTAATGCCTATTTTTCTTCAGTCCTTACTAAAAAGGTTAATGGTGACCAGATACTCAACACAATCCACATTGCAAGGGGGGGAAGGAATGCCAGCCAACATAGAGAAAGAACAGGTTAAAGAATATGTAGATAAGTTGGATGTACTCATGTTGGCAGTGCCTGATGAAAAACTAGCTGAAGCAATTGCAGAAATGTTGGCAATTATCTAATCCAGTGCAGGGGGTGGGACTAGATGACCTCCTGAGGTCCCTTCCAGCCCTATGTTTCTATGATTCTATGAAGGCCAGGAGACCCCAGGGGCAGCCATGTATACTGAGGCAGTTGCAGCCCCACCTGGAGTCCTTGGTGGCAGCAGGTGGTACTGCACTCTGTATTACAGTAGACACAGTACACAGTTTTCAGAGTAGCAGCCATGTTAGTCTGTATCCGCAAAAAGAACAGGAGGACTTGTGGCACCTTAGAGACTAACAAATTTATTTCAGCATAAGCTTTCGTGAGCTACAGCTCACTTCATCCAATGAAGTGAGCTGTAGCTCACGAAAGCTTATGCTCTAATAAATTTGTTAGTCTCTAAGGTGCCACACGTCCTCCTTTTCTTTTTACAGTACACAGTGTCTACTCTACAGTGTAGCTGAAAGCTGTGGTGTTATTAAAGGGGTTAGACCCATTAGCTCTAAAAAATTCAGAGCAGAATTTGACCCTATCTGCCAGGGTGCTTGGCGAGGGAAAGCTTAATATCTATCTTTGATACAGAATGGGAATGACTATAAGCAGGTCTGTTTTACTAAGGGTTATTAATTCTGTTGCTAAGAGTTAGTCCCTGTGCTTTTTGTTTTAAAGTTCTCTTTGTCCTTTGAGGACTATGTTTGTTAACTGATTGTGATCAAAGCCTGAGTTGTCGTCTATAGCCTCTGACACCTTAGGCATCACAGCAACAGAGCTCTCCACCATCTGTGATGGCTTGGAAAATGGGAACATTATCATCATTTTCTCTGCCTTCATAGACTCAAAAGGTAACATCAACAGCAGCCTGAGTCATTTTTTGTGCAGGGATTTTTTTACTCCCCCCCCCCCCCCCATTTTGCTCTCGTTTGGGAAATAACGAGAGAGCCTGGCTTCCATGTGCCTTTTATCAGTGGGGAGAGCTCTTCAGAAGGACTCATTAAAATAACGAAAAGGTTTCAGAATGGTTAATTAGGTCCACAGCTTCTCACTGCCCTGTGGTGAGCGAGTACTCCAATCTACGAAACACAGAGCTATAATCCTGTGATGGCCGGTCTTTCACCAGCTCCTTTAAAATAGACAGAAAAACAGCATGCTGATACTACCAACCTTGGATGGGTTATCTGCTTCATTGAGCATGATCGATCTGCTCATTGGGGGTGGATGGATTTCAGATGAGCAGGGTGGGCGGAATTTGTTGGGTACACAGGGATCATAGAGGGGTTTGCAAGGCACATTGTCATTGGGGTGAATTTAAATGGGGTGGGGTGGGACAGGGAGTTAGAAATCCTTTGGTTAAGCAAACATGATGGAAGGGAAAGGAATTCAGGCTCCCCAAGCTCTTCAAGCTGTGCTGTCAAAGAAATACATTTTCTGATTAATCTGTCTCCTCTGCTGACAGGTTGCATATGGTGAACTGAGTAATAAATGCTTGCTTTGTGTGACTCCTTGTTCCTCAGAGTCTGAATTCAAAGGACCATGGTATGGACAGAAAAGGTTAGTTTCAATAGTTTTAAATGTATAAAACTGAAGTCTATGAAATCCATGTGTATGTTAAGGTGTTTTAGCTTTCTGTGCAGAATTAGGGCTGAAGTTTCAAAAGTGCTTTGTGGGCACCCACAGTCAGGGAAGGACTTCACTGCTCAGCTCACGTTTACACACCTAAACGATGTGGTCAGATAGTCAAAAAGGTTCAGCTCCCATTGGCAATGATGCACTGTGACCCTATACCCTCTTTATGCCAACAGGCAAAGGACCCACTCAAAACACTGCTGTCAAAATACTTAGTCAAACAGTGTCTTATAAGGTATCACATAAAAACTGATGCCACACTGGTCATGAATATCATTGTTTGATGTACATACAGGTTGTGTATACAGAGTTATATGTGTGTGCTCGAAATATGTTCTGATAATATGTTTGGGAGGCAATGGATAAACAAGCCTGCCCTAGACAAAGGAATGTGGCTTTACCTGTCTGCTTGGCTTGGTTACAGGCAGAGGACAATGAAAGTATATTTACATATAGGGTAAACAAAGCTAACAAGCAGCAGAGGAAATAGTTTGGTAAACACTGTAGAGGACACACCAGAGTCTGAACCCCTAGAATGTCTTCCTGCAGTGTTTAATTTGTGCCAGGGCTTGCCAGGGCTGAGCTCTGGCACGTCTAGGCTTGGAAATTCATAGCCCTGGCACCTCTTGGCTTGCTGCATCAGTTATGAATATAAAAAATTGCTTGAGCCCTGGCATCTAATTGCTTGAGCCTTGGCACCTCTTTCTTTGCAAATTAAGCACTGCCTTCTTGGGTCATGAGGCAAACATAATGGACTTTGCAAAATATAAAGGGAGTAAAAAGACGTCCTAGTTATCCATCACTTAGGGAAGAAAGGGAACAGCAGCCTCTGATTCTGTGAAAAGTGGACCCTCCTACCTGAAGGACTGAAGTTGCTGATACCTTGATGTAAGTGAGAAACTGCTTTATAGCTTGCTAGAATTAAGTTTTTGGCACTAGAAAGCATGTTTTGTTTGTCACCCTTTTTTATCCCTTTTAGTCTTGCTTGGCATCACTTAAATCTGTGTGCTTTATTAACACACTTATTCTGTTTTGTTAGAAAACAATCTCAGTGCTGTATATGAAAGTGAAGTGTGGGACCTCAGCTAAACTGAGAGACTGGTGTGTGCACTGTCTCTCTGGAGGCAGCGAATTTACTAATTTCTGTGAGTGCCCAGTGAGAAGAGCTGGACACGCAGAGAGATGTCACTGGGGAACTCGGATTTACTGATTGTTACCTGCAAGGTCTATTGGGAAGAGATGGGGTCCACCTGACCAAGAAAGGGAAGAGCATCTTCATGCACCACCTCACCAGCTACATTCAAAGGGAGCATGTGACAAAAGCCCACAGGACAGTATGAAAAAATGCAACCTGAACAGAGGGTTAGATGGTGGAGGTGGGGGTACATGGAAAGATACAATAGGGTCATAGGTGCAGCAAGGAGGAAACCAGTGGGGAAATCTGCTCAACATCTTAGATCTCTATGCACAAATGCAAAGAATATGGGGAATAAACAAGAAGAACTGGAAGCATTGGTACATACACCAAATTGTGACTTAATTGGCACCACAGAGATGTGGTGGGTAAGTCTCATGACCCGTTAATTGTTATAGAGGGTATTAGCTTGCTCAGGAAGGACAGTCAGGGTGAAAAGGAGGTGTTGCATTATATATTCAGAATACAGGCACATTTTCTGAGGTCCAGCAACGGGTGGGAGGCAGACCAGTCGAGAGTCTCTGGGCAAAAATAAAAGGGGTGAAAAATACGGGGGATGTCATGGTAGGAGTCTAACACAGACCACTACCTGAGGAAGTGGATGAGAGTAAATAACAGAAATATCCAGAACACAAGACCTGGTAGTAATGGGGTGTTGTAGCTACTCAGACCTCTGTTGGAAAAGCAATATAGCAAAACACAAAATTTCCAGTAAGAGTTTGGAATGTACTGGGGACACCTTTTCATTTCAGAAAATGGAGGAGGTCACCTGGGAGACAGCCATTTTTGGCTTGATTCTGACCAACAGGAAGGAATTGGTAGAGAATCTGATGATGGAAGGCAATCTGGGGGAAAGCGACCATGACATGATAGATTTCATGATTTTAAGGAAAGGAAGGGGCTGGGGTGGGCTACGAACAATGGGGCAAGGTCCCCAGATGGAAGCGAGCAGCTTCCTGCACCCAGTTCCCTGGATCCAGATGGGCAGGGGATGCCTGGGTGTGTTTGGGACCATCCCTTGTCTGGGTGTTGGGGGCCTGAAGGAGCTGGGTGGGGGGAGAGCTAGGAGTCAGGACTCCTGAGTTCTCTCCCTGGCTCTGGGAGGGGAGCGGGAGGTAGTGGTTAGAGCAGGGGGAGCCAGGGTTCCTGGGTTCCATCCTCTGCTTGGGAGGGCAGTGGGTTAGAGCAAGGGGGGCTGGAAATCAGGACTCATGGGTTCCATTTCCAGCTCCTCCACAGACTTGTTATATGATTTGTTATATGGCTGGGATGATTTAATTGGGGATTGGTCCTGCTTTGAGCAGGGGGTTGGACTAGATGACCTCCTGAGGTCCCTTCTAACCCTGATATTCTATGATTCTATGATTCTATGACTTGAGTGAGTGGCTTATGGAAAGAACCTCCCCCACACCCTGCAGGTAACTGGTGGGGTGAGGAGAAAGCTGAGGTCCCCGGGCGGGGTGCAGGGGGGACAGGAGTGAACGGAGGGCAGGACCTTGAGGGAGGAGGTGGAGCAGGGGGCAGGGCCTCAAGGGGAGGGGCCGGAGCAGAAATTGGAAAGTTGACAACCCTAGCCAGAGGAGAGCAACAAAAATGATAAAAGGCTCAGAAAACCTTGCCTGTGAGGAATGGTTAAAAAAACAATGGGGCATGTTTGGTCTTGAGAAATGAAGACTGAGGCTGGGGGTCCATAGTTTTCAAATCTGTTAATGGCTGTCATAAAGAAGATGGTGATCAATTGTTCCCAGCGTCCACTGAAGGTAGGACAAGAAGTAACGGGCTTAATTTGCAGCAAGGGAGATGTAGGTTGGATATTAGGAAAACTTTCTGACTCAATCAATCATTCAATGGCACCGCTACTTTTTCCAGAGCATGGTGTATGCGCCAATGAGTTCTTTGATGGCTGCTGAGTCCAACGCATGAGTGACAGCCCTGCCCACAGGTAGGGCACACCCACACACAAGCAGTGCTCTGAATCCGAGCCGGCGATTCTTTCCTCCTCTGACGCCAGTCATCACAAAGCTTGATCCAGTCCACCTCGCCACGCCTCACTCCATCTACAAGCTGACTCCACCCACCGGAGCGGCATTCCACACTCCAAGGGTCGTTAAGCTCTGGAATTGTCTTCCATGGGAAATTGGGGAATCCCATCATTGAAAGTTTTTAAGAATAAGTTAGACGAACACCCGCTATGGATGATCTAGGTTTACTTGGTCCTGCCTTAGTGCAGGGGGCTGGAATTTATGATTTTTTAAGGTCTCTTCTGTCCTTACATGTCTATGGTGCTGTAATTGTAAGGCAAGGTTCAGACTGGCAGAGTCTCAGGGAGTTTGCAGTTGAGGTGGACAGGGAGCTGACACACAGTTTAAGTCCCAGCAAAGCTCTCCCTTGCTGAGGCAGAGGGTAACCCGGTGGCTTACAATGCTGTGTGCCCTGAGGAGAATGTCAAACGGATGTTGTTGGGTGATTGAACGCATTTGAAAATCCAGCCACTTAGTTACCTTAGGGGAGCAGTCCCCAAACTTTTGAGGGTCAGGCCCCCTTTACCCTGTCTGCACCCCCCTATGTCTCTCAGAGCTGGGGCCAGGAGCGGGGCTGTGGCACTGGATGCGGGAGGGGCGGGGGCATGGACAGGGGTAAGGGGGATGAGGCTGGGGCCACAGCTGGGGGTGAGGCTGAGGCTGGGAGCGGGGTCAGGAGTGGGGCCATGGCCAAAGGCCAAGGCTGGGGGCAGGGGCGGGAAAGGAGCCACAGTCAGGCTGCGGTGGGGGCCAGACCCATGGCCAGGTGAGGCTCCACTCCCAGACCCAACCCCAGCCTTGGCTCAGGGCTGGAAACGGAGCCACAGCCAGTGGCCAAGGCTGGGGGTGGGGCTGGGACCAGGCATGGGGCTGGGAGCCAGGGACGTGGCTGGAGGCGGGACCAGAGCAGAGCTGGGGGTGGGGAGGGGCTGGGTGGCGCTCCTTCCCTGCCCCCTGTGGAGGCTGGCCTGGGTTCCACTGTGCCGCACAGTTTGGGGCCCTCTGCCTTAGGGTATGTCTACACTACAATCAAAGGTGTGAGTGCAGCTCAGGTAGGCATACGCACGCTAGCTATAATGTTGCTAACCATAGCAGTGAAGAGGTGGGTGCAAGCCTCCCGAGAACCCAGCCTATGTACTCTCATTCCCACCCCACACCAGGGTCCATGCCGCTGTGTCTTCACTGCGGTTTTTAGCCATGCCAGCTAGATTAAAGCTAGTGCAGGTATGCACTCACACCTCTGATTGCACCGTAGACGTACCCTTTATCTTCATCCTGACCACACTGCGCCGAGGGACAAGGAGCTGGAGCAGGGAGCGGGTCCATCCCTGTGCGACAGGAGACCCCGGCGAGGTTCATCCTCCATGATGAACACTGACACTGAGCTCCCCCAAGATGCAGCGTGACAGCGATAACTCTGATAAGGAGTCACTAGGGAAAATGTTAAGAGTATCTAAAGCTGCTTTATCCATACCCCCATGAGGAGAGGCTGACTTGAAAGGAAAAACTGAGATGCAAAGTAGCAACCTGCCTCAGACAGAGATGAAGCAGCCCTCTCTGGACCATCCGTCCGCTAGCGAGGCCTATTGTCCTTATTGCCAATGGAGAAAACTGGCATGATGGTGAGAGTTAGAAATGAAACCAACTGTCCCAGAACCATCTGGAAGGGAATGAAGTTGGCATGATTGTACAGGACAGAGAGTGTTGACAATCCCACCATAGGTACCCGTCAGAGGCTGGCTGGCCCTTTAAGACAGGCAAGGCTCAGCCTTGCTTGTGAACTACCAGCTAGCCCCCAGCTGATGGAGATATTGCACTTATTGATAATTAGTGACCCCAGCTGCAGGGAATCAGGAAGAACTACTTACATAGAGCTGGCAGCTCAGTTTAGAGGAAGAGATTGTAGAGAAGGCAGAAATCTCTTGCAGGTAGGAGGACCCACAGGGAGAAGACTGGTGGGGGAACTCCTGTGCTAGGGTATGCAGGGAGCTCCCTAGGGGAATTTGCTAGGGTCTCTGGGGAAGGGAAGCAGTGAGGGAAATCCTGTTAAGATGAGAGGCAGCAAAGGAAGACCTCTGCAGGAGCAGGGCAGGCTCTTGTGGGGAGGCCCTGAGGAAGGGTTGTTAAATTAGTTCTTCTGCCCCTCCTGGGCTCCACTGAAATATCATTTGAGTATTTAGCTTGGACTTTCAGCTGGACCTTTTGGTACCTTGAAAGGAGAGTGTACCTTGTGACTTGGCTTGAGGTTTGAGCCACAGAAGACCCAGCCAGAGGCAAACAGCCTTCAGGAGGTGCTGGAGACAAGGGCCCCTGACACAAGAAGGTGCTATGGGTGGTGAGTATGCTACCTTAGAGTACCTTAATATAGGGCCCAATTCTCAACTAGTGTAAAATATCATTGCTCATCTGAAGTCAGCGGAGCCCTGAGAATTTACACTGGATGAGGATCTGGCCCTAAGTAGCTAAACGGGCTCTAAGCATTTTGAAAATCCATTATTTAGGTGCCTAAATGGGAGCTGCTGGTCAGTCTCTTTTGAAAAATCTGGCCTGGAGTCTTAGCCAGTCTTTTCTTCTCCCAGGCAATCTAAACACATTGTGTTGGATTTGGCTTCAAAATGAATAGAGGTTTGATTTTTTTTTTTTTTTTTTTTTTCCCTCAAAGTCACCTGTGTGATTCGGGGAGCACAAGCTCATTGGCTTTTGAATAAGACACGGGGATCTGGGTGACATAGGCACTTTTGAAAATCCAACTCTAGTGGGTTATAGATAAAAAGACCCTTGCATTGACTTCCATGGAAGAAGAAGAATCTTTTAGCATCATGTGGATAAAGACGCGTCTGTGATATTGGAGATAAGGATATTTGCACTTTTCTCTGGGAACTAGAGAGATGAAAAAATATATAGATCAAAGATCTCTGGGGTAGGGACCATCTTTTGTTGTGTGTACAATGGTGCCCTGATTGGAGCTCTGTGCTACTGTAATATAAATAAGCAATAATAACAGCTGCCCCTTTATCATAACTTAGACCCCAATCCTGTTTGCATTTATGCCCATGCCTGACATCACATACACGCATAGCTGAGATGGTACCAGGATCAGGGCCATACATAAGGGTCTGCATGAGCTGGTCCTTAATTCTGATAGCTACTCATGAATTGTAAGTAATATCTGTTCTCAAAGGTGGCAATTTCTTGACCGCCTTGATTATTGAATGTTGGTAGAATGGCATTCCTTGTTTGTTCATCTTTTTTTCCCTTCACATTGAGTCTGTGTGAATTGAACAGCCATGATGACAGAGAGAGCTATTTCCCCCCCCCACCCCTTATATATTTACTTATCTGTGGTGTTAAGTGTTGTGATAAAAGTTTGGGTGGCTTCTACTTAAAACCATAAATAAAAAACCTCTGAAATACAGAGTTCAGGCAGAGTTTCTCTACACTCTTCTCCCCCCCCCCCCTTCTGTTTGGTCTCTTAGACCAATAAGCTCTTGCTGGGGCAGGGACTCTCTCTTCCTGCTGTACAAACACACAGTTAGCACAACGGGCCGTGATTTGATGTGTCCTCAAAGCTCTGTGGTAATGCACACAATCAGTGAAAGCTTGTGCTGCTGTTACCTGCAGGGACCTGTCTACAGTTTAGACTGGAATTTCTGTGCTGGTCAGGGGTTTGCTCCAACTGTTCTCTTCCCCTCCCTCATAGTTCCTTCATCTGTTTCATTCCTTATCTGCCCCTCTCATCCCCTGTACTGTCCCCATCCTCCCTTCCCTTTTCTTTCCATTTAGCTGGTTCCCTCCTAACCCCACTTTTTTTTTTTTTTAAAAGGGGGGGTGGAGACTAACCTGCTGTTTGCTACCATCACATTTTCACTTTGCCCCTTCCCCTGCCCTGTATCTCATACAAACTAAATGGAAGCATTTTGGGACCTCTTCTTGGTTGACCCTTAAGCATTACCACAACAAACACTATCAAAAATAAGTACCCGTTCTGTAGATCAACACAGAAGTCTGGTCTGCAGAGCTAATAATCCAGCATCTCTCATCAATAACTAACAAGAATTGTATTTATTAGGTGCTGATGGGCTCAGTCTCATACAAGACACACAAGTTAACCCAGTTCATGCTTTTTAGAACCCAGTTCCTTAACAAACCCAGCATAACTCCATCTGGGGTACTGTGTCCAGTTCTGGGCCCCACACTACAAGAAGGATGTGGAAAAATTGGAAAGCATCCAGCAGAGGGCAACAAAAATGATTAGGGGACTAGAACACATGACTTATGAGGAGAGACTGAGGGAACTGAGATTGTTTAGTCTGTGGAAGAGAAGAATGAGGGGGGATTTGATAGCTGCTTTCAACTACCTGAAAGGGGGGTTCCAAAGAGGATGGCTCTAGACTGGTCTCAGGGGTACCAGATGACAGAACAAGGAGTAATGGTCTCAAATTGCAGTGGGGGGAGGTATAGGTTGGATATTAGGAAAAACTTTTTCACTAGGAGGGTGGTGAAGCACTGGAATGGGTTACCTAGGGAGGTGGTGGAATCTCCTCCTTTCTTAGAGGTTTTTAAGGTCAGGCTTGACAAAGCCCTGGCTGGGATGATTTAGTTGGGGACTGGTTGTGCTTTGAGCAGGGGGTTGGACTAGATGACCTCCTGAGGTCCCTTCCAACCCTGATATTCTATAAAAGTCTTCTCTTAGTGGGGGCATTTAGCTACCAGCCATCTTGGTAGTCTCTAAACAGAGAAGTGAAATTCTCAACATTCTTCCTGGTTTCATAATCTGTGGTGGTACCATATACAATATCCATGAGCTTTATGATGCCACAGTCCTTAAAGGGGCCAGATTTTCACAATGGCTCAGGCCCTTCTCTCTCTCTTCTCTCCCCCCCCCCCCAGCAGCTCCCATTATGATCCTTATGGCCACATTTTGAGAGAAGTTCAGCGCCCAACGTCCTGAGCTCATATGAAAATCTGGCCACTTCTTCAGGTGCCTAAATTGGCATGGAGCAGTTCTGAAACTCTGGCCCTACATGGGTGAGTATTCAGCAGAAGGTAGGAAGTGGTTGGGCAAAAATAGGCACACTGGGTGAGATTTTTCTTAAGTGAATTTGGCACCAAACTGCCATGGACTTTTGATGGGAGCTAGGCACAACACAAAGGTGTGTCGTTTTTGTTTTTTTTAAATATCACCCGTTATTGGGCCTGATTTGCACTTCCAGCGGGATGGGAAGGGACCTTAGAGTAAGTGTTAAAGGGCCTTGAAGCGAGCATGAATTGCAGGTACATCTCCATTTAAGTCCCCTTCGTACAGCCCTAGCGTAAATGAGAATTAGGCCCAGTAACTCCCAGGGGACTCATCAGGAGGCTAACTACTACATACCTTCCCCTGAGTGCTTACCCCTGCTGGGATGGGGGTGAGGTAACTAACCATGCACAATTCCCAAAGCTGGGTCTGCAGAAATCACTCTCCATCTGGCTTCCAAGGAGCCAGCTCTGTCCTTCAGGCATGGAGTCAAGGGCTGCAGAAAGTGTTGACTATCTGGTCTGTAATTAAAAGAAAGATACTTACAATAACCTCTCCATATCCTTTATGCTCTCCCCCAGGATCATTTAACTGACTAATTTGGACAGCCTAGACAACAAATGACGACTTGGTCTCCTCTTTCTACAACTCTGTAAACATAATCCCCGATTGATTGGCCTCTAATACATCAGACCTAAATGAAAAATTAATTAGATTGGCTACAACCCTGAAGTGAGCACTTTACCACTTTGTTGTTTTGTCCATTTGATCCTTTCTCCTTTGATTTATGGGCAAAGGAGAGAAAGCGGGGGAGGGGAGAAGGAGGAGGTTTGTACTAGATGTCATCTGAAGTCCATATGCCAGTTTTCATGACAGCAAAGCCCGGTCTCTGGTAAGCAAAGGAATAAAAGTAGCAGTAACCACCTCCCAGGACTGCTTTGAGTATTCGCTGCACTGTTAAGATAAGCTTTTTTTGCCCTCTTGTCTTCCTCTAATCCCAAGTGTTAAATAAGGTCATTTAGGTGCCGCTATGATCCTCAGCCACCACCTAAATTCCCTAGGCACCTCGGGTTATACTGGCAAAATCCCCTGTGTTTCCCCAAGTTTCCATTGGTGGGCATCACACAGCTGCGTAAGTCCTTATGCCACCGAGCTACTTGGAGCCCTAGCTCAAGCTTAAACCCCAGCAGGATTCAAAGACTAGGCGTTCCCCCACTGATCTGTGACACCTAAGCCCTGACATGGATCTAGCCCTTCACCTTTGTCTCTTTCCTCTCCCACCCTTTGTCTAGTCTATTGAGATTAAAGACTGTCCAGGGCAGGGGTTGTCTCTTATTACATGTTTGTACAGTGCCTGGTATCATGGAGCCCATAACCACTACTGTAATACCAGTAATGGAACCAAATTATAAATCAGATTATGATCTGGGACACGCACAGCCAATTTTTTCAAGTGGCCTATAATCTAGGGTACACAATTTGCTGCGCACAATTGCCCACACGTGTACATGCAAACTGGTATTTGTATGAGTAAATGTGGCAAAGTGTTCCATTACTGCATTGGCTCGCATAAATGGGGTAATTCCATTTCTTGCATGAGCAAAACCTGTGCATGGAAAACTAGAGGATGGCCTGCAACTGGCTGGATATTTGTTCAACACATTAACCTAGGTAGTCAAGAGAGGCCAGATAGTGGGCTTGAGGATTGCAGTGTGCTTAATAGATCCTGAGGTTGTGGTGTAATTGAGCAATTCCATGTTGCCTTATTCACATGAGTAGCCCAATTTAGTTGAGTGGGGTTACTAAAATAAGTAAAGTGATGAGGATGCAGCCCCTTGTGGGGATATGACCGCATGTTCTGAATGTCAGGATAGTCGTAATGCCCCATAGCCTTGGCATAGCTTTAAAAAATGACTTCTCTAGATTGCTGTTTGTGACCTGTACACACCCTTCACTAGGGCTGTTATAGAGCAGTGGTCAGATTCTTCCAGTCTAACTCCTGGCAACTCCCACTGTTCCTTCCAGCAGAGTGCTGTGGCTTGGGATTTGTTCTTGGAAATGTAAAGAGACAAGGAAGGAGATGGATTTCAACCTGTCTTCCAATGTGCCCTGTGCTGGGCAACTCCTCATGTGAGATCAATTGTCTTCAGCTGGCAGGATGCTAGCAATTCTGGAACACATGTGGTAGGACAGAATTGCTCTGAAAAGAGAGGACCTCAAAAGCCAGCAGTACTGTGACTGCTAGTAGCTGTGATTGCTGGTGTCATGGTATAGCTCTACCGGGGCAGTCAGCCAGTCTTTGACACTAATACTCAGCATTCATCTTCTAGTGGTCCGCCAGTGTGTCCATGCTGTAGTGCTAACAATAGCACTGGTGGGACAATGCCTCCCTGCCCTCCCAGGTTTAATCATTTAGTGCCTTGGGGCTTAGCTGTTGTAATGGAGCTAGGTGTTGAAATGGTGCTAACTTTAATAGGGAAGCTTCTGTGGTGGTGATGGATACGGTAGATTTGTAAGTGTATTTAATACAGGAGAGGCCATGTGTGGACAGGGCACTGAACAGCGCCTCAAGAGACTTTCTATGCCCAGCCCTGCCACTGGCCTCCTGGGTGACCGTGGGCAATTTGCTTTTCCGCTTTGTGCCTCAGTTTCCCTACCTGGGTAATAGGGATAATGATACTGACCTCTTGTAAAGTGCTTTGACACCTACTGGTGGTGGAAAAATCTATATAAGAGAGGGATGATGGAGAGCTGCTGGGTGCTTTTGAAACATTGACCAGTATATTGAATTATCATTCAAAAAATCTTTTCCTTTGTTACTTGTTGAATACTCCAGCAGCCGATGTTGGTTGAGTACCAGTCAGATATATTACACCACCACATGATGCCTCTCATTGAGAAGAGCATCTCAAGGCCAAAAAAAAATCAATGGAGTATCTTCTAACTCCACTGGGCATTCTATCATTCGGATCTTCCCAAAGTTAGACTACCAGCTTAAGACTCCTCACTTAGGATTAGAGACAAAGAATCTGAACTTTAAAAAGCCAGGAGCCATGGATAAACAAACAGAACATTATTAATTACAACTGGATTTTTGGAAAAGCCCAAGGCCCAGAAAAGCAGTTGATAAAAGTAGCAGAATATTAAAAAAACAAAACACGCTTATGACCAAAGGGGAATAATGTGCTGCTAAATCATTGAAATGAGAAACTTTTTTTATATTATCTAAGTTATTAAAAAGTGAGGCCAAAAAATCAAAATGAATCCCAAAGAGCAGTGATATGCGATTGCATGAATTTTGCATTTTTATGTTTAAAAGTAAAACTTTGGAGACAGGTTTTAAAAATGGCATTGTTTGTAAATAGATCAGAAGGCCAGTGTTCAAATTTGAACAAAGCAAGGTTGCTATGAACAGCTAGACCCTGATTCAGGAAAGCACTTAAGCATATGCTTAATGTTAAGCATGTATGTAAGTGCTTTTCTTAGTAAGAATACATATACTTTCAGTGCTTTCCAGAAGCAGAGCCCTAAAGGACAATGCACATGGGGCTGGATTCTGCAATCCTTACTCAGGCGAAGCTGTCTCTGACAACACTTTTCTCTCCTCCCCAGCCTTGCTAGTCGTTCATATTCTGGACTGAATCCCATACATGCCAGTGAGACTCCTTTATGTGGCAAGGGTGCAGAATTTACTTTGGATATCTGTGCAGCAGATGAGTTGAATTTCACCTTCAGGCCCTAATGTTCTGACCTGTTTTTTTTTTGTGGGGGGCGGGGAACTTTTTGGGAAATTGCATGCTGCATATTTGCAGTACATTCTACACAGATGGTTTTGTTTTGTGTCCTCCCCACCCCCACTAAGTTCATCAATGGCTTTATCCTGCAAGGTGCTGAACAGAGCTGGTCAAAACCTTTTTCTAAAACTTCTTCCTATAGGAAAAAAAATGCTCGTTCATTGAAACAGTTTTTCAAGTCCAGAATGGAATTCCAGATCAAAACCCAAGAGAGACCCACCTCCAGAATAATCAGGTGTCTGGTACCTAGGGCACCCCCTTTCAGTGGGAGAGACCCAGATTCAAGTCCCTGTTCTAAATCATGTGGCTCAAGAACTTGACCCAAGCTTTCCCACATCCTAGGTGAGCCCCCAACCACCAGTTTTTTGGCTATTCTGGAGGCTGTTGCTTGTTTCTCACAATTTTTGAAAGGCCTTGTTTTCAGTCCGTGGCCGAACAATAACAAATTTTCAAACTTTAACATTTGGGGTGGGATCTGAGTTACTACAGAGAATTCTTTCCTGCGTATCTGGCTGGTGAATCTTGCCCACATGCTCAGGGTTTCAGCTGATCGCCATATTTGGGGTCGGGAAGGAATTTTCCTCCAGGGCAGATTGGCAGAGGCCCTGGGGGCTTTTCGCCTTCCCTGCAGCATGGGGCACGGGTCACTTGCTGGAGGATTCTCTGTACCTTGAAGTCTTTAAACCATGATCTGAGGACTTCAATAGCTCAGACATAGGTGAGAGGTTTATTGCAGGAGTGGGTGGGTGAGATTCTGTGGCCTGCATTGTGCAGGAGGTCAGACTAGATGATCATAATGGTCCCTTCTGACCTCAATAGCTGAGAGTCTATATCTGAGTATTTTTCACAAAAAGTAATTGTTTTCCAGCCAGGCTTGTTGCTGAGCATGCTGGCCTGATCCAGCAAATCACTTAAACACCTGCTTAACTATAAGCAATGAGACAACTTGTGGGGTAAGATGCTATTCAAGTGGAGTAAGGCTATCCAAATCTGGTTCTTTGTAAGTTACACAGCATGGCTCCATGCTTGTGTAGTTTGTTTTTAAAAGTGGGGTTGGTTTCCCCAATTTGTTTTCTTATGTAGAAGGCAAGGGGTGGTTCTGGGGACTTTGGGTGGGATTTTAGCACTGGGGAAGTTAAGTGGAAATTTCCCTATTGACTTCAGTGGGAGCAGAGTTAGAGCATCACTGAACACTTGTTAGAACATTCTAGCTTTAGCATTTTTTGTTGGGCAATGGGAGGGGTGTGTGCACGGTGGGAGTGATTCGCGGTATAGGTATTTGTTTTTCAGCTGGTCAGTGTGAACCCCTCACTCGCAGCGAGACTCATTTTACTTCACAAGTTGCCCCAGCAAATGCACTTGTGGTCAAAGCTGATCCTCCTTGAGAGAAAGGATAGCACTGTCTGGCCTGCTGTTCATTTTTCTGTTCCATTATCTGGCCTGTGGATTTGTATCTCAGGGCACCAAAGTGATATTTATCAGGCTGGTGCATGGTTTTGTGAGGAACACAATTTATTGTTCTAATGCAACCTGTGAAAATTACAATAAAAAGCATGGAGGGTGGATTAACATGTGATGACTCTCTTTTGTGTGTGTGAGACAAAGATTGTATAGGAACAGAAAATGATACCATTTGAATCCATTCCGGGCAGCAACAGACTAATGAGAGTGGATATGAACATAACCTAGTGCATTCTCAGTACACACTTACAATTCTTATCTTCTGGCCCTTCTCAGAGGCAGCTACTTCCCAACTCTGACCGATGTTTCTAGGGAGAGAGTCTCTGAATGCCTGCTCTGAAATAGATTAGATTACCCCTTCTTCTAAATGGAAGAGATGATTGAGACTTTCTTGGGGAAGAAACAACTGCCTTTGGGAAGAGTAGTATATTTTAAGGCTTGTCTACATGATGGGGTGCTGTGCTCTATATGTAAGGGGACTGTTGCCCCCTTACTAACATTCAGTGGGGGTGTTTTGGTTGGCTAGCTCCCAGTACTAAAAGGGGAAACATCTATAGGAGATCAGGACCCCGAGACTGATAGTCCCCAGGAACAATGGGGAGAGGCCAATGCTCTAGGTCAGCCTGAATGACAGGGCGGGCAGGCTAATCAGGAGGCCAGGGAGGTCTCATCCTCTGTGTGAGCTGGATTTGCCTGGGTCAGACAGAGTGGGCCCGAGCTAAGGAGAAAGCAAGGGCCCAAGCTAAGCTGGGGAGCAGAGCTGTGCCAGATCCAGAGGGACCAGAAAGTCAGCCCAGAGAGAGCAGACCCTGTCCTGGAAGCAGAGCTGCAGCAACCAGAGGCAGAGGGGCCAAAGAAGCAGCCCAGGGAGCTGGAGGCAGAGCAGCAGCAGTGCAAAGACAGAGTGGTGCAGCTGGGGAGAGCGAGGGGGACCCTGGGCAGCGGGCCCAGCACAGGGAGACACCTCAGCCAGGAGACTCTGCAGGCCAGGCTTGGATCATAACCCTGACAGGGCGGGGTCGACGCTGGGAAGAAGGGTCCTACCCCTGAGAGCGTGTGGCCACCACCAGAGCAAGTGTCCAACCCACAGCATCCCTACAGCACAGCCAGGGCCCGAGAAGAAGGCCTGGGACTTGCAAGGAACAGACTGTGAACTGCCCGGACATTCCAGAGACACTGTTTGTGATGTTTCCTTTAACTTTTCCCATTTTTCCTTATTCTTTTTAAAATTGTGGATTAAATAACTTGCATTTGCTTTAAATTGTATGTAATGGTCAGTGGGTCAGAGAAGTGCCCAGTGCAGAGAGAGTACCCTGGAGTGGGGACACCCTGGCCCCTGCCCTAGGTGACCGCAGCAGGGTTGGGGGTTGAGCCCCCCAGGAATCCTGGGCCCAGCCTTGTTGGGGTTACGAGGACTCTGCCAGACAGAGTGGAAGGGGAGCCCTCAAGGGCAGGGAGGCCGCTGGGTAAAGGAAGTGGGAGCAAGGACTCGGATCCTTTCGCTAGCCCACTTCACCGGGGTAGTGCAGAAGCCAGAAAAGTTCCCCACAATAGTGGGACTATTCCCCCTGCTTACATATAGGAGTGTGCTTTAGAAATCACACTCCTGTGCTGTTCATGATTTGTCCATGTAGACCCTCCTGATGCATGTTAAGGGTGCACTGCACCAATTAGAAATCACATCCCTGTAGAGCTACCCCAGATTTACCAGGCCAGATTCACATGTGGAATAATACCAGTGATGGATCTGGGTCTACATGCACAGGGTATAATACTTTTTGCATACCCTGTTAATACTTGTACTTTAGCTGGAATTTTCGAAGGAGCTTACGAGATTTAACGAGGGGTAAGTCATTGGGAGTTAGGCACCTTCTGGATGCCTCAAACATGTAGGTGCCTAACTCCCTTAGACCACAGGGAAAATCCAAGCTCCTGGTTGTGATTGTTCTCCAGGTACCCAGGACTGAGAGTCCGCTTCCTTCAGTGAGAGGGAGACTTAGCCAGTTAAACACAGGGCACCATCTCCCTGATGCCTGCAGTCTGCTAGCCACCCAGACAATCTCTTCTAGGTACCTGGAGAACAATCACAACCAGGAGCTTCGATTTTCCCTGTGTGCTCTTTACTTTGACTCCATCTGTAAAGGGGGCCTCCATTGTGTTGGCTTACAATGCTTCATTTCCCTTTTGATGAATACAGATCTTGCCTCGTGTGTGGAAGAAACCTGGTTTCTTCTTTGGTTGGTGACACACTTTAAAACATATTTTCATTATGTATACACAGCTCCTCAAATATAATCCCTCAATGATTGAGGATCAATATGACACAAGCCCTTTCTAGAGACCTCACATGACCACCTTCAGTGAACTAGAAGGTTCATCCCAGACTTGGGAGATACCTGAAACCTCTAGGCACCCCTTCTGTGCCCTTTTGCCAGCTAGCAATAAGATTCTTGGGTCACATGGTTTTCCATGCCCACAGTGGAGGGAGATGGCAACCTTCTCTGTGCCTGAGACCTTGTACATAAGCTATTATCTACCCCTGTCTTTGCCTGCCCATGGTGAGAGTTCAGCTTTCTCTCTGAGGTCCCCATCAATGTCTGAGCCAACTAATTCCTACTCAGTTATAATATTGGGGCGGGGGGTGGATGATTGTCATAGAAAGAGGAAAATAGCATTGATAAACTTTTTATGAACTCACCAATAGCAACAGTAAGGAGAACACTACTAGACTGGCAAGAAACTAAGGCCACAGTTTTCAAACCTTCTGTTAGTGCAGGAGCATCATCCTATTGATGCCTGAGAAGAGTTAGAGAAAAGGCCAGGCTAATGTTGTGCCGTTGATCCAAATAAACGGCTCGGTACGTTGTTACAAGGACCAAGCTTTTCAAATCCTACATGTAGGTTCTTAAATCCATATTTAGCCACCGAAAACTCTGCTCTGATTTTCAGAGGAACTGAGCACCCAGCAGCACCTGTTGGCCTCACTGAGAGCTGTGGGGAGGCTCGGCACATTTGAAGAACTAAGCCTTGATTCAGGGAAGCAGTTAGCAGGATTTAAGCACCTAGCTGAGGTTAAAAAAATAACAACAAACACATACCCCAGCTCTGTGGGATTAAAGCACATGCTTAAGTGCTTTCCTGAATCCGAGCACTAGGGCATCTGTCAATGCATGATTGTTCTCTCTTGTGCGTTCATTAGTATTATCTTCAGCTTTGTTTTTAAATGTTCCAAGTGCTGGGCTTCTGCTGCTTCCCTTGAGAGGCTATTGCACAGCCTAATAGTCATTCTGAAACTACCCTTCTTTATTTCATCCCATTATTTCCAGTTATGATCTTTTACTGTTCTAAGTAATTCCTTTCCAGAGCCAAACAAGAAATGTTCATCAATGGGTTTTTTCTCCAAGAAAATTTTCTGTGTTGTCAAATGGCCATTTTTTACTGAACAAAATTTCTGGGTTTGCCATCTTTGTTTTTGACTTTTTTCAACAAGTTTTGGTTTTTAATTGGTGAAAATTAAAATGTCCACCAAAACTTGGTTTCAGTTGCTGGTGGACATTTTAATTTTCAACAATTAAACCAAATTTTTTTGAGAAAATGACAAACCCAGAAATTTTCTTGAACAAAAATTTTCCATTTCTTACAAAAATGCATCTTTGACTAGCTCCTTTCATCTCTTTCCTGGGTCCTTACCCTAAAAGTTCATGAGCAGTACACAACTGTGGATACACAGGCTATGGCTACACAGCAGCTGTGTCCCCATGGCCACTCTGCTATTTTCAGGTGCCCGCTCAAGCAGCACTAGTGTACATATGTCTTCCCCTGCTGGGAATGACCTCTCCCTGTCACTTAGCTTTCTTCTATAAAGTGCTCGAAGTTAAAGAACAAGTTTAAAACACAATCATTAGCTTCAGAAAGAAGAGGAAAAATCCTTCAGTGAAGAGGGAAGTTTGCCCTGATGGGATTTTACCTGGCATTGATTTGAGAAACTGTGGTGGACCTATATTCTGATGGGTTATGCAGTTCTATCTAAATTTGCAAAACTGGGTAACTTTTACCAGAATTTCCTTTTGGGCAGGAGTGGGGAGGAATGGAAGAGTCCCAACAATGCTGAAGCATCCCCTTTCAATGTTTTTTGGAACAAAACATTTTATTTTAAAATGATTGTTTTGAATTTAAATTTTTATACTGTAATACAAAATAAGCTCTCAAAATTGAAATGAAACATTTTGAATGATCTGCAACTAATTTTTTAGAATGTTTTCTTTGCAGAGAATTTTTTTCCCCCTAATTTGTACCCAAATCCTTCACAAAATGGAATTTCTGTTCTCCACCTAGCTCTAATTTTAACCTCTTAAAGGGGGAATTTTTACAAATAGGAAAAATGAATTGTTGAAGTTTTAACAGATATCTGTCCCATGCCTGAGAACAAAAGGTGAAATCCTCTTCTGAAGTAAATGGCAAAAGGACCCTAACTTCCCTAGAGTCAGAGTTTCTCTCTCAGCCTCTGGGGAATGTGAGATGTCAGATTAGTTGTTAAAATGTGTTAGGCTTGTTCCTTTAAGCCTTGAATGTGGCTCAACAATATGCAAAGAAAAAGGCAGAAATTCCTAAGGAAAAATTCCAGTAAATATTTACATACATAGAAATGTAGGACTGGAAGGGACCTCAGTAGTCCTCTAGTCCAGTCCCCTGCACTCAAGGCAGGGTTGAGTAATGACTAGACCATTCCTGACAGGTGTTGGTCTGTCCTGTTCTTAACCTCCGATGATAGAGATTCCACAAACTCCCCATGCAATTTGTTCCAGAGTTTAACCACACTGACAGGAAGTTTTTCCTAATGTCCAACCGAAGCTTCCCTTGCTGCAGTTTAAGCCCATTGCTTTTTGTCCTATCCTCAGGTAAGAGAAACAATTTTTCTCCCTTCTCCTTGTAACAACCTTTTATGTACTTGAAAACTTATGTCCCCTCTGTCTTGTCTTCACCAGATTAAACACACCCAATGTTTTCAATCCTCCCTCATAGGTCATAAGCAGAAGTGATCTCTCTCCTGCTATCCATCTCCACCCTCTGGCAAACAGACTAGGGACACCATTCCTTACCCATCCTGGCTAATAGCCATTAATGGACTTAACCTCCATGAATTTATCCTAGTTCTCTTTTAAACCCTGTTATAGTCCAAGCCTTCACAACCTCCTCAGGCAAGGAGTTCCACAGGTTGACTCTGCACTCCATGAAGAACTTCCTTTTATTTGTTTTAAACCTGCTGCCCATTAATTTCAGTTGGTGGCCCCTAGTTCTTATATTATGGGAACATGTAAATAATTCTTCCTTATTCACTTTCTCCACACTACTCACGATTTTATATATCTCTATCATATCCCCCCCTTAGTTTCCTCTTTTCCAAGCTGAAAAGTCCTAGCCTCTTTAATCTCTCCTCTTATGGGACCCGTTCCAAACAACTAATCATTTTAGTTGCCCTTTTCTGAACCTTTTCTAATGCCAGTATATCTTTTTTGAGATGAGGGGACCACATCTGTACACAGTATTCAAGATGTGGGAGTACCATGGATTTATATAAGGGCAATAAGATATTCTTCATCTTATTCTCTATCCCTTTTTTTAATGATTCCTAACAACCCATTTTGACTGCTGCTGCACACTGGGTGGACATCTTCAGAGAACTATCCATGATGACTTAAGTGATTCAGCCATTTCCAAGAAGGAGGCTAGTGAAAAATCCATTGTTTTGATCATATGAAATTCTTTAAGAAGCTCTCTCACCCCATGGTTTGGAGCAGGGATTTGAAATCTGGAGGGGGGTGGCAAGCACCAGACCTAGTGGGGAGGCAAGGGAAGTAGGTTGGAACAAGGAGCCCAGGGAGGGTGACAGGGACTGGTAGCCAGAAGGGATGGGGAAGTGGGGTGTGTGGGTTACTGGAGGGAGGAAAGAAGAGAAACAGATTAGATGGAGAGGTGAAAGGTAGGAATTAGGAGTGGCTGGGCAAGGACATGAGGGCAAGGAGCTGTTGGTGTTGGGGGAGAACTTGGAGTAGCTAGGCAAGGGGATTGGTGGGATGAGATACCTGAGGACTGGAAACTGGGACTACCTAGGTGAGGAGAATGGGACTGGGGTTTTCACTAGTCCAAACTTCTCTCCAGAGCCTGGAAAGGAATCCAAGATTCAAAATCTTACCATTCCTCTGATATCAGCAAACATCTGTGAAACTCACTAGCAAAGTGTCGCATCTCCCCCTAGTGCTGGTCCACACAGAGGATGACAACCTACTACTGCTATCAGTCACTCCATTAGCTTAAGTGGCATAGGTCAGTGTGGTGGATTCATGTTTTCTAGACCTTTAATCATTTTTGTTGGTCTTCTCTGAACTTTCTCCAATTTGTCCACATTTTCTGAAATGTGGTGCCCAGAACTGGACAGGGTACTCCAGCTAAGGCCTTATCAGCATGGAGTAGAGTGGAAGAACTACTTCTCGTGTCTTGTTTACAATGTGCTGCTGATACATCCCAGAATGCTGTACATGCTTAGCTTTGTCTGAGTGGTGATGCTGAAGTGGGCCTAGTCATGTGCTTAAAATTAAGCATGTGTGTGGGCGGGGGGTTGAACACCTGTGATCAGTCAGCCCCAACCTGCTGCACCTGTTAGGCCTGGGGTGGGCCCTTAAAAGAGAAGAACCCCGTGCAGTCAGGGTGGTACTTGGAAGTACACAGAGGTAGGGCTGCCAGACTGGGGACTTGTGGTATGAACTGATGTATGGCTTGAGAATGCTGCCCACCCAAGCCCTCTGAGGGAAAGAAGACAGGCTGGTCTGGATTTCCACAATGTCACTGTAAGATTTGGTCTTGGGCTTAACAGGGTGTAGTAAGCCGTGTTGCAGGGAGTAGGTTTTAGCCCCCACAACACTTAGGAATATTGGCACCTTCTTCTTTTCTGTAACGTCATTTGCAATAACAAAAGGCTCAAAAACACTCTGTATACACATGCCATTGCACTACATTCTCCTCAAAAGGTTCCGGTGGCCCTGTAAGTGTAGCCATGGTTTTAGTTTCAGGTTTCAGTCAGTGCCAACAAGCCAGTTCTCACCCCCTTCCAACAGCTAAAAGATTTTGGTAGGTTTTTTCTACCTTGACTTCTACTTCCTTCTGTTGCTGGGGCAGCACAGGGATCCCATCCTTGTCACCACTTTGTTGTATCCTTGGAGGCAGCAGTTTTAGGAAGAAATCACTTGAGAGACAGAGCTGTGAGCCATGAAAGCAGCCATTTATTTTCCACACACTGAACTAGCCAAACCACCCAGTTTTGGCTGGGCTATTGCCTAATAATCTAACTCAGCTGCCATAGCAATAACAAGGTGCTGTAATCACAACAACCAAATACACAACATATTTCTCCCCCCTTAATAAGAACATCCCCTAACTAAAACTCTAAACTAGAGAAGGCTGGTAGACTGCCTCCATTCCCAGCTAAACCCTGGCGATTATTTTGCCCCATAACAATGGGTTCACCCTAGCTAAAGATTCATCTATTGAGGAGGTCTTCTGTCTCTAGGTGGATTATGGCAAACTTCTGGTGTTGCACTGGAAAGTACCTTGGGTGCAGGCCTGACAACGGGCTCAGGGTTCATAGCGCGAATGGGTGAGGAGGTGGTATCAGCTTGTTCCAGGCAAGGGGGTATCTGAGCTGCCAGCAGTAATGGAGGAGAACAGTCAGGAACAGGCAATTCTTGATTCGGTGTCTCGCCAGAAGAGGTGAAGTCAGACAAATCAACTGAAGATGTGTCCTGAGGACTGGCATGACTTGGCAACAGCTGATCTACATATCACCGCCAGGTGAGATTCTCTGCAGTCTGGACTGTGTAGGAAACAGGTCCTGTTTGAGTGATTGTGGCAGGGACCCATTTAGCTCCAGAAGTATAATTTCAAGCCAAAACTGGCTGTCCCAAGCTAAAGGTTTGGTCTTTTGCTCTGGGTGCACGTCTGATGACTTGATATTGCTGCTGATGTTGCACAATTTGTCAGGGTTCAGAAGATTTCAGCTAATCAAAGCAAGTGCACAGCTGTCATCCCGCCGTTAGAAAGCCCAGGGATGCCTTGGTCGTAACATGAGGTGCCTTTCTGTAGGAAAGTAAGAAGGTGTCCAGATGCTTTTGAATGGAATGTTGTCCCCTTGCTGATTTCAAAGCTTGTTTCATTGTCTGCACAAATCTTTCAGCTTATCCACTGGTGGATGGATGATATGGTGCTGAAGTGATGTGGTGTATCCCATTTGCCTTCATAAAATTTTGAAACTCTTGAGAGACTAACTGTGGTCTGTTGTCAAAAGTTGTTCTGGCAGACCAAAACGACTAAAGAGTCCCTGTAGTTTTTGGATAGTACTCTCTGC